>NC_064615.1:465765348-467230348 GCF_023898315.1 Schistocerca nitens
TGAAATATCTCGAACAGAATGATCTCCTGAATGCGAACCAGCATGGATGGCGAAAACATCGATCGTATGAAGCCCAACTCGCACTTTTCTCACGTGACATACCGAAAGCTTTTGATCAAGGCAGTCAGGTTGATTCAGTACTTCTCGATTACCGAAAAGCACTTGACTCGCTACCACACCTACGCTTACTGTCAAAAGTACCATCAAATGGGGTATCAAGTGAAAACTGTGACTGGATTAAGGACTTTTTGCTAGGCAGGACCCAGCATGTTGCCTTGGACGGAGAGTCATTGTCAAATGTAGAAGTAACTTCGGTTGTGCCCCAGGGAAATGAGTTACGATCCTTGTTGTTCATGTTGTTTATCAATGACCGGCAGACAATATTAATAGTAATCTCAGACTTTTTGCAGGTGCTGCAGTTATCTATGATGTACTGTCTGAAATAACTTGCATAAATATTCAGTTAGATCTTGATAAGATTTCAAGGCAACTTGCTTTCAGTATTCGTAAATTTAAAATTGTACACTTCACAAAAAAAAAAAAAAAGTACTAGCCTATGACTAATATCTGTGAGCCACAGTGGGTGAAGTAGGTGGTAGACTTTGGTTTATGTCCGCCCCGATAGCTGCGTGCTCAGCGCGACGGAATGCCGTGCAAAGGGGCCAGGGTTCGATTCCCAGCTGGGTCGGAGAATTTCTCCTCTCAGAGACTGGGTGTTGTGTTATCATCCCCATCGACGCGCAAGTCGCCGAAATGGGGTCAACTCAAAAGACTTGCACCAGGCGATCGGTCTACCAGATGGGAGGCCTTAGGCACACATTTCATTTTTCGGTTTATTGGTAGAATTCTGGGGAACTGCAAGCAGTCTACAAAGGAACTGCCAACAAATCATTTTTGCGGCCAGTTATAGGATATTGCTCAAGTAGGTGGGACCCGTACCAGAGAGGACCAACAGGGGATATTGAACGTATACATGAATGGTCACCGTTTTGTTTGATCCATTGAAGAGTTTCACAGAGATGAATGAAGGAACAGAACTGGTAGACTCTTAACGACAAATGTTAACTATCCAGAGAAACTCTACTAATAAAGTTTCATGAACCAGCTTCAAAGGACGACTATACGAATATATTACACCTTCCGACGTACGATCACATAGGGATCGCGAGGATACGTTTAGAACAATTACTGCACCCACTGAGGCATTCAATCAATCGTTCCTCCCGCGCTCCTTACGTGAATGGAACGGGAAGAAACCCTAATAAATGGTCCAGTGGGACGTAAGCTGTGCCATTCACTTCACCGTGGTTTGCAGAGTATATATGTAGAAGAAGATACGACCCTTAAAAAATCGCACTTTGCTCGCGGCATTGTCATGTACGGACCGATGTGTTACTTGGACATGGAGAGAACAAGAGCGATCCTATCACACTTCCCTGGGGCCCTCCTGGCAATGTCCTTACATCTATGAACACACACGAAATTTCTTGTGATAGTAAGTTGTGTGCCAGAGGATGACTGCTGGTGCTTCTCTTATACCAACATAATAGAGACCTCTGTAATGACTTGAGGCTTTAGCTGGTGATCAGGGCTATTTTGTTTCCTGGCGTTGTCGTTCAGCTTCTTGATTCCACAAAGGTGTCAGAAATAAAATCAAACATAATTTCTAGTCGACGCGAAAGTATAAAATGACTATGGACCATAAGGTGTGTAACAGAAAATGGAAGCAAAGTGTAGCATTACCACGAAATGGAATATACGATTAAGTTACGTGGAGTGATTGTGTGTCAGTAATTCACACTTCTTCACAAAATATGACGACTTATCCAAAAAATCACAGAGCTAAATTCAGGGTTGTCCCAATTGATGCTGAATTGTAGAATATGTCACAATAATTTGGTCACCTGAGCGGTACTGCTTTAGGCAGTTGGTGCGGTGCAAGTTCTTGTCAAGGAGGCTCGTACCACCGGTGGAATGGCCGAGCGGCCAAGGAGTCTGGTTCCTTTCGTGCTGCGAATTTCAGTCTGCTGTTGCAGCCCTTGTCAGTATTCGAGTAGTAGTTCCGCCGAAGCCTCAATTTGATTCAATACGGTCATTTTGCCATCTCTCTCTCTCACTCACTCACTCACTCTCTCTCTCTCTCTCTCTCTCTCTCTCTCTCTCTCTCTCTCTCACACACACACACACATTTTCCCTAGGTAACTATTTTAAATGTGTTTTAGATCAATATACGTACCAGAGACCTCCTTCGCTTGGTTTTTTGTTCCCCTAGCATATTTCTCTAGTATTCCTGATCATTTCGCAAGGCTGTTGTTTGACGATATTCCAACGGGCATACCAGTTTTTATTCAATTGCTGTCATAGTTCGTGCATGTTCATAAATTGATTATAGCACGAAATTAATTTTACGTCGATGTAACTACTGGATAATTTGGTCATGAGAAGTCTTTGGACTGCTTCCACCTACGCTGATCACGAAATTAAAGATATTAGATATATCCCCAGAGGCACCAGAGAAAAAGCCACCCACAACTTAAGGAGATTTCTATTTAAAAAGTAATATCTGGTAATACATTTATCCCACTGTTACACAAGACGGTCAAGCCTTCATGGAAAAATGTTTGCGGTTGCCTACGGAACCATAGTTGTATCCCTATTCGCCCGAAGCTTGTCAGCAGCCACGAAAGTTGTTGCTCCAAAAATATGGAAAACGCCATGAGGAGAGATTGGAACTGTATGGAACATGCGTAAGGGCTCGCCAGCAGAAACTTCTGCAGCGTATCCAAACAACAGGCACGCCAGCTTCGAGAAAGGCACGATGACCTTACGCTGTGACTGCAAGATCCCGCTGCCCACTGACTTTCTGGAAGAAGGGGCCGCAATTAATGCACAGCGGTACGAGGTCACCTTGTAAAAATTGAAGCGCGCCATTAAATTCAGACAGACGCCCAGGAATGTTGAGGGACGGCATCATTCTGTTGCGGTGTAACGCCCGCCCACATGTAGTCAAGGTTGTCCCGACTGCACTGCAGGAGCCTCCTCCCAGGGGGCTCACAACTCTTTCGTGAGTTCGTGCTTGGCTACCACAGGGCCCTAGCCTTTGCAGCATTACTTCCTTATCGTGCTGCATGCTTATACTTCAACTATCACTTTCCCCCTCTGCCTCTCCGTCGGATAGTTTTCTTGGTGCCGAACCTTCTTGGATGTGGTTTATGATTAGGCCTCGAGTTCCCACTTCCGGCGTATTCTACAAATTTCCATTATATAAATACAAGGTCCCCATTGTTAGGTTTGACCTGCTACCATTTACAAAATTCTCCAGAAGTGCGGGTTGTGCAAGGGAAGTCGCCCAAAGCGGCCATCTATGCACCCTTCTCTGTAATATGGTAATACACCCAAAACCCAGCTCAGTAGCAATCCCATGACATCTGGTGCGCTACTCCTCTCACCCTAATAAACTCCGCACAAGCCACCCCCACAATGTGGCTGCAGAACTAGACTGACGGTATCCTATATATTGGTGGAATGTCTTCTACTTTAGGTCCTTCGTACTAAGTACAGACTTCCAGATTCCATGTCTGTAATATTAGTAGACAATTCACGAATGGTTGACCTGGTGCTCAATTTTCTACGTGAAAGTGGTTTTTATTTTCAGCTATAAGGTTTTGCTTTACTCCTGGAGCAGTTTTCTAGGTCTGGGACACATGACCGCTCCCCCGTCCAACGACCACTCTTTTATCCTTTTGTTTTTCCGGTTTTAGGTTTGCCGTACCCTTTAATGCCTTCTACTGTGTGTGGTTTTACCTTCCTCGGTTCATAGTTTGACCCCTCTGACTGGATCTCCCCACTTTTAGTGGACCCTCTCTTCTGCAAGTAACTTTTTAATCATGGAACCGATGACCTCGACAGTTAGTCCCATAATCCCTCCCAATCAATCAATCATAGTGGCCACCCCATTGGGGGGGGGGGGGTCGTAAAGTACGTGCACAGTGGTAGCCCCCTAACCACATAGGGATTACACTGTTTGTACCTGAGCTGAGAACTCACCATGTATTCCAAGGAGTATATGCCCATCGTGACTGGGGCACAGGGACTCCAAGCAACATATTACTGATCAGATAGCTCTTGCTGAGGCTGGGTGGTGCCACGGGAAGAGCCCCCGTTCAAAGGGGGTGGTCCCATGGCGAATCTGCTGCAAATGAAGTGGGTGAAGTTATCTACCTCTGGTGGCCATGAGGCCCCAGAAGTCTTATGAAGCCGGCCGCGGTGGTCTCGCGGTTCTAGGCGCGCAGTCCGGAACCGTGGGACTGCTACGGTCGCAGGTTCGAATCCTGCCTCGGGCATGGATGTGTGTGATGTCCTTAGGTTAGTTAGGTTTAAGTAGTTCTAAGTTCTAGGGGACTGATAACCACAGCAGTTGAGTCCCATAGTGCTCAGAGCCATTTTTTTGAAGTCTTATGAAAGGTCAGTCCTCTCTCAATGTGCAGAGACACAACCCTAAAATGTTCCCTTCCTTGGCTACGCCATGGGAGGAATGTGAGGCTATGCAGCAAGCATTGCAATAATTACCCCCCCCCCCCCCCCAATATTTGGTTCGTACAAGGACTGATAGTGATTCCTTCTTGGCCACAAAACCCTTGCTCTTTGTGGGGAACTTAGAAGACAGGTTTGGGGAAGTGGCACCTATCTCTAAAATGAAAAGTGGGTCAATTTTGATAAAAACGGTTTCCTCTGCCCAGTCATGGCCACTGCTTTTTTGTAAGGAGCTAGGGACGTAATGGAGACTGTCACTCCCCACAGCAGTCTAAATTTAGTTCAGAGCATCATTTTCCACAGAGACCTGCTCTTACAATCTGATGATGAACTAAGTGCCAACATTAGCAGTGGAGTGTGCACTTTGCTTGGGTGTACATAGGGGGTCAAAGAACAATAGGTCTACTGATGCCTTCAACTTGGTCAATGAGGGCGATTCACTGCCTGAAAAGGTCAAGGTGATTGTATATCAATGCAATGTGAAACCATATCCCCCCCTCCCCATGCAGTACTCCAAGTGCTTTAAATTTGAGCTCATGTCTTCGCGTTGCAACGCTTGCTCCATCTGTAGATTCTCGACGAGTGTTGCATGTGAACACCCTGTGCACCTTCTCCCATCTGTGTCAACTGTGGAAAGCACCATTTTTTTCTGATCACCAGACTGTACTGTTTTCCAGAGAGAAAAGAACATATATGAATACAAAATACTGGACAAGCTCGGATACCAAGAGACCAAAATGGAGTATGAGTGGTTGCACCCAGCACATCAAACAAGCATCTTAGTCTATGTCTATGATATCACCCCCTTTGCCAGCGGTACTCCCGCCCATTGTATCTCTTACAGTGGGCCCTCAGGGCTGCTCAACCATGCCTGCCCCCGTGATGTTTGGGATCTCCCCTCTTCATGCTTCGCCAACACCTACTTTGGGATCAGTGGCTTCACACCTTCCAGGTATATTGGTCCCAACCGCCCAGCTGGAGACAAATCACCTTTCTCTCGCCATGAAAGGGTTCCTCGGGGCACTTTCTTCCAAGGTTTCCACTGGTCTGCAACTGGACACCAGCCAGCGGCTGAAGGAGCCACAGGCTGCTGGTCACAGGGTTTTGCGATCATCATCTTTATGTGAAACTGATTCAGAAAAGCCCTCGCAATCATCAAAATCCTCCAAGTAGACGAAAGACAAGAAAGAAGTCCACCAAGTAGGAAAACATTCCAGTACCCCCCCCCCCCCTCCTGATCACCGGGGCAGCAGATGACCCTAAGGTATAACCTGACCCCTTGGTCACTTCATTCCCTCGCTGTACATTAACAGAGTTAATCTCAAGTGGCATTGTAGCGGTTTTTTCCACAACCTGACTGAGCTATGACATCTTTGAAGCACTTCACCTGCCTTCTGTATTGCCCTTCAGGAAACTTGAGCTTCCAGCAACACAGGCCCCAGCCCTTCACGAATTCTGGGGATATTACAAGAATCGTGCCGTCTATGACAGGGTGTCGGGTAGAGTTTGCATGTATGTTCAAGACACACTATAGAGGGTGATTCACGAAGATATGCAAATATTTTAATATGTTACTCTACAAGTAAAACTAATGAAAAAAGCTCATATAAACATAGGACCGCAAATGTTTAGTTACAGAGTTATGACTAATAAGATTTTGCCTGAAATTTAGCACCTTTGCTAATATGAATGCATCGCAAATCTCTATGAAGTTAAAGTAAAGCACGATTTCCATTTATTTTGTAGTTATTGATCTGAAGAATCTAATAAAACATGTCCCAGACGTGTATCTGCAGTAGTTTTCCGGAACATCCAGAGAAGCAAAGATTATTATACAACTAAATGTGTTTACTTTCTATTAAGACTGTAGAATTGTTCATGCCATTGTTGGCAACCGTTAGTGAGTTGTTTGTTATTTCCTAACCTTGAAACGATTTAGTTTGCTGTATTGTTCAATGAAAGAACACAACAACAACAACAACAGTGTATGTAAGTGAAACCATATAGTAACTTGTAGTTTATAGATTATTTATGAAATTGGGGTGGTGCTGTGGTATTGATAAAAGCAGAGTATCTGACACATTCATACAGTTTCCGTTGAAGTTATTACCATCATTTTTCCAAAATTAAATTCTCTACATTTTCTGTTGAAAACTTAGTGCAATTGCCAGGAATTTAAAAAAAAAATTGGGCTAAGTAGTTAATCAAATAAAAACTTTACGAAATTACTTCCTTGCTTTTCTGGGTATTCTCGAAAACTACTGCAGATACACGGCTATTAGCGAAGTTGCACCGAGTGAGGTGGCTCAGTGGTTAGACACTGGACTCGCATTCGGGAGGACGACGATTCAATCCCGCGTCCGGCCATCCTGATGTAGGTTTTCCGTGATTTCCCTAAATCGCTCCAGGCAAATACCGGGATGGTTCCTTTCAAAGGGCACGGCCGACTTCCTTCCCCAATCCGATGAGACCGATGATCTCGCTGTCTGGTCTCCTTCCCCAAACAACCCAACCAACCAAACTAGCGAAGTTGCGAAATTTCAGGCAAAATCAGTTATTAACCATAACTCTGTAACTAAACATTTGCGGACCTTTGTTTACACGAACTTTTATCTTTAGTTTTACTTGTAGAATAACATATTAAAATATTTGCATATCTTCGTGAATCACCCTGTATAGCGAACTCGTGCTCCTTAGTACACCTTTGGAGGCTGTGGCTGCTCAGAAAGGCCATTTCAGGTTATTACTCTCTGCGATATTTACCTCCCTCTCTATGAAGTGTCTCCGAACATACTGTTTGCATTGGTTTCTCTGCTCCGCCCAACTTGCTCTGTCTTGGGTGATTTCAATGTTCATAACCCTTTGTGGGACGGAACTGTGGTCACCGGCCACAGTAAAGACTTCTACAATTTACTCGTATACCTTGACCTTTGCTTCTTCAATACTGATACACCCACACACTTCAGTGTGATGCATGGAACCTTCTCGTCATTGACCTTTCCAATTGCAGCCCTTGCCTTCTCCCATCCATCCATTGGAAGTCCACGATGACCTCTGTCGTTGTGACCACTTCCGATCTCCCTGTCCGTATCTGTGTCACTCCCTGGACGCCTGCCCCAACGGGCTCTCAACAGTGATGATTGGGATGCTTTCGCCTATGTTGTCGATGAGACAGACCAGAATCCTACCAATAAAAGACGGAAGTGAGAATACTGGGTAAGTTCCAACCATTGGACCACGTACCTCTCCTTTGTAGGTTTGGGAAAGATCAGACGTCTCTATGGATACCAGACACCTGCAGGTGTACCTGTTATTACCTTGAATGGCACTGTCTTCACCAGACGCCATTGTCGAACATTTTGCTCTGTGCACTGCGCTCCAGCCTCAGCCTCTGAGAATTATCAACCTGCCCTTTCTGTCCTAAAACAGTGGTTGGTGCAAAAGCAATTATCTTTTTTACTATACACCATCTGCAGCCGTATACTATTCTACCCAGTGAGTGGGAATTCGTCAGTATCCTAACCCTCTGCCCTGGTATGGCCCCAGGGCACGACCGCACCCAAAACAAAATGACCAAGCACCTACCAGTGGATAGTCAGCGGCATATCCTTGCCATGTTTATACATGTATCGAGTGAGAGCAAGTTCCCATCGCAGTGGATAGAAGCATCTTTGTCGCAGTACTGAAACTGGGTAAGCACCATGGGGGTCTTCTGGCTCCTCGCAGCGTGGTCATCGCCTAGGCCTTCCCACTACTGATAATCTGGTATACCTGAAGTCTGCCATCTGAACAGCGTTTGCCTGATGTGAACAGCCTTCTTCGACCTGCAAAAGGCTTTATGACACCACATCCTTGCTATCTTACACGAGTAGGGTCTCTGAGGTCCGCTAACGATTTTCATCCAGAATTTCCTGTCGCACTGTCCGTTACAGATTCCAGTTGGTACTTCCCATTGCAATCCCTTATCCAAGAGAATGGGGTCTCGAAGGGTTCTGTAGAGTGTAATCATTCGCTTTCTATTAGCCATCAATAATTTAGCAACAACTGTTTGTTCCTCAGTACCAATTTCCTTGTATGCTGACGACTTTTGCCTCTACCACTGTTCCTCTAGTGTGGATGTCACTGAACGTAGAGCATTATTTTTCAACAACTTGTTTGCGTCTACAGAAATGTACTTTAGTTTAACATATCTATGACAGCTGTGATTACTTGGTCCAAGACTAGAAATGAGATAAAGGTATAATTAAACCTTCACAACTACCCATTATCTGGACTGTTATTCGTTCAAACTTTTTTGTCAAGTTTTCACTACAGACAAAATACTAGCGGCATCTAACGTTTTCTGAGCACTGCAAAAGCTGTTGGGATCGACTGAAAAGATTCAACGCACGAAAATGGAAATAGCGCAGCTGATTAATAGCAGTTTGACGTGAGAAAGGTAACGTCGGGAGGTTACCTAATGTCAGAGTAGCATAGGAAAATTGTTTAATTTCGTCCTAACGCGAGTGGGACGAGAAAATAAAAGGGAGTGCTCGTTCATGCTTTAGTAGTGTTACCAAATGACTTTTTTTTTCGAACATCTGTATGTAATTTTATTTCGTAATTGCGTTTTGTAAACTGGAAGTTAAAGATATAAAAGGTAGAAATAAAGATCCTCGATTTAAACTCAGTTGTTTAGACTAGTTTCCGTGATTTATTTATGAAACTGGTGCAATGCCTGTTTTTGTTTGCGGCTTTTCATCAGGCCGAAAGTCTCTCATTGTCATGTTATCGGCAGTACTTTAAACGGTTTCATAAAAAAATACCTTATAACTAGTAAGTTTTTCACCTTGGCGACGTGAGTGATTCCAGTGAAGTCGGGTGGCTAGGGCCAAGGCCGCATCAAACAAGAATTTCGTTTGCAAAGCTGGTCTCCTAAGTAACATCTTCAGTTTTTAGCATAGTTGAATCAGAAAATACTCAGCAGTACCCAATTGATATCGTTTTAAACACGTAATTTGAGGTTTCCTCGTATAACTGGGAATAATGGTTGAGTTTGCCGACACTAGAATGATAGTTTTAACGCTGTCGGACTTTGAACTAATTCTAATTCTGCTTCTCGTGTGTGCCTTATGCAATAATGCAGACAGGCTTTGCTGACACTCAGATTTGTGATCCTTTCTTATAGTAGGTCTACGGCGTATATCATCTTGCCAACAGGATGAATCGTCGCTTGCTCATGTAAACACAGAAGACTGGCTCTTGTACGCAAAAGAAATATCTATTAGTGAATAGTGAACTATGCGTTATTAAAAAAGGGTATACCCATTTTCTTCCCCAAGATGAAAAATATTCTCCCACTGCTCTGCAAATCCCCGAAGACCGAAAAGGGTCGGGGGAAGTGAGATGTTGATGTTTGGCCTTTCGGAATGATTTTAAAAGTGTGCAGCGTTTTGAATAGCATCGCAAGGATCTGCGTTTGCAGTGCCTTTCGATATATTGAACTCTGCTGCTTGTGAGTGAGTGACCCTGTGGAATGTTTACCGCTCTGTAAGTACTGCCTAGCACGAGACGTATTCATTCGTTACTAAAGGAAGCTAACCACATGTTTAACTTGAGTGAGTGTGCTTTGAACGGAAGCGGAAGAACGCACGACTAAGTAGTATCAGCAGCACTGGAAAACAATTCAATTATTAAAGTATAAACACAGGATTGATCTACTTCGAAAATAGACCGCCGATACCACGAATCAGTTTTTCTAACGATAAATGTTTGTCTCTGCTGTTAGTTTATGGACGACCGGAAAAAATTAGTATTTATCACTATGTTTGTTTCTCTTTTCACTGGAGTTACATTTCGATGGAACGAAACCAAGCAGAACTTCCACTGCGGAAGAACAGCAGGGAAAATAGGGTTTTATGTCACGTTGAAAGCGAGAGCATAAGATACGGAACACACGCTTGTAATGGACAAAGGTGAGACAAAATTCGACCGTAGCCTTTTCAAAGGAACAGCAGTGCCGCGCGTCAGTAGATTTTTGGGAGTCTTTGGTAATCATGGTTAGGGTCCTGGACTGTTAGCTGTCGCAGTCTTCATTTTCTCGAACAGTATTATAAAATGTCTTTCCCAGCAAACTAAGTTATTGACTGCACCGCCATTTATGTTTGAAAATGTGTTTTATAGCCTCAGGAACACAGGCCGGTGGGAACGGGTGAGAGAACACAGTTGCTTGCATCGCAACGACTGACGGCTGTTAGGCGCTCTGATAGATGACTGTAGAAAGAAACAGTAGCAAGGGTGCGGAGGAGCCAGGCAACCAAAATAAATAGAATTTTTTTCTACATTAGGCCATAAGCAGGATTCTGTGGTAAAGTACGAATATATATTAAAACGGTAAAATAATCTACGTACTCCTACGCAAGTGTAATATTTTGAGACAGCACCATTAAAGGTGTTCTCAGCAGTCATCCTCTAATCTATGTACGGCATCATTCTTGGAATGCAGATGTCATTGTAATTGACGGAATACCGGATGGCTTATCGCAAAATAATTCTTTCTCCAAGAGATACAACCGTTTCACGTATCTGCCACTAACGCCTATTATCCATCACAGTTATGTACTTGTCCTTCGTTTGTCTTACAGTTACAAAACTTTACGTCAACTGTACTGAACATCCAAATAGACGAAAAAACTAAAAGATGTAACGTTTGATTCATTTTCCAAAGGGTGTAGATATGATGGCGCCAAGCTCGCGTTATGAATCTGTGAATCCATGCAATGTCGCGAGAACATCAAAGACGAAGGACTTTGTCGTGGTTTGAAATCGCACAACTGTGTTGATTTGCTGACTTTTGTCTTACCAGGTTACAAGTGGTTTGCGCTTGCTCATCTCACTGATTTCGTCAAATTTATGCTATATCCAGGGCTTGGTCAGAATTGAAATAACAGAAGTGAGAGAGTTAGAGATAACCAAGCCTTTAGAAAATACAGAATGTATGGCGCGGGCGGCGAGGAATCAGCCATCTATGTTATCGTATGAGGGTAAACTCAAAAGTAAGGTCTCCTATTTTTATAAGTATATAGATCTGTTTATTTCTACAATGGTTTACATCAGTTTACAGCTTGAACATTTAGCTACTTTTTGACATAATCACCATTTCTGTCGATGCATTTTTGTAGACGCTGTGGCAGTTTTTGTATGTCCATGTCATACCAGTTGGTCGCCATGCTGTTCAGAAAGTTATGAACCTCTTCTTTCACCTCGTCGTTGGAGCTGAATCGCTGGGACCACAATTAACGCTCACGGGTACTGTGAGACTCTGAAAAAACTCAAAACGGGCAATTCAGAACCGGAGAAGAGGAATGATGAGCAAGGGTGTACATATTCTCCATGACAACGCTCGCCCACACATCGCTCGGCAAACCGTTGCTCCCCTGCAACAGTTACAGTGGAACATAATCACCCACCAATCCTATAGTCCTGACTTGGCGCCCAGTGACTACAGCCTGCTCCCTAGGTTGAAAGAACATTTGGCCGGGGTTCATAACTTTCTGAACAGCATGGCGGCGAACTGGTATGACATGGACATACAAAAACTGCCACAGCGTCTACAAAAATGCATTGACAGAAGTGGTGATTATGTCGAAAAATGGCTAAATGTTCAAGCTGCAAACTGATGTAAACCATTGTAGAAATAAACAGGTCTATTGCGTTACTTACACTGCAAATAAACTGATGTAGTACTCAACGTATCTTAGTTACTGACATTTTCGTAAAAGGTTTGAAATGAAAAGTAATGGCTAAGGACAATTTGGAATTGCATATAAATTTGCAGGGAAAAGGACTGTAAGCCACACACGAGAACTTCATATATAAGATTAGATACTTTTATTGTTGTAGAGTTGATGAAGCGATAATCAACGTAAAAACTGGGAAGCTGTAATTTCCTAGGCATCTTGCACACATTACAAACGCCGCATTACACAGTTATTTTAAAATAAACCACACGTAACGCATCTTTTCGCCAAATATTGACGAGGATAGCCGTTGATGTATAATGGAATGTATTTTGTTACAGCCTTCTCAGGATGTGATTTGTTTTTTTATCTCGGCGGTATAGTAGCTAGCGCTTTTGAAGCTTTGACCAAATTGTTTGCCTGACGATAAAAGTAAACAGGGCTGAGTTGTACTTTTGCAGTAGAGAAAATCATGGTGTGAAACGAACTGAATCGCAGGACGATTTGCCTGGCGCAGCTATAATCTATACTACTACGTGTCTCTCCCATTGGTCGTCACGGGAATTTTCACGATGTTTTTCCAGATATTTGCAGTTTCGTTTTTGCAACGTGTGGTTCTATTAGCCCAAACAAATCTTTCTCATCGCGTTTTTCATACGTCGCCCAGCGTCGACGAAAAGGATCGATTTGTCCATTTCATCCATCATGTAACTCAGCGCCGGCCAGGCGGAGTCGTGTGAGATTGGCAGCCAACTTTCGAGAAATATACTCCTTTCTCAGCGTTCTTGATTGGTATACCAGAGTTATAGAGTTCTCTGAACAAATCTTGAATAGTTCTGCAGAATTTAGCGAAGAAAACAATAACACATGGGAAAATTTTAATCTTGTGGAGAAAATAATCGCCACATTTGCGAAAAAAAAATAATCACAGTTCTGAGTAGCGCTCCAAGAGTTCTACAGAAAATCCTAATGACATTTCTTTGTGCAGATTATACTTTCAGATAATTACAATAATGAGGGACCCGTGGCCACAATCGTGTGAAGTTGGCACACGACTGTAGAGAAATATACATTCTTTTCAGAGTTCTTGGGTTGTTACAGTTATATAATGCTCAGTTCTAAATTTAAATAGTTCTCCTTCTCTGTTCTAATTTTAAATAGTGCTGCAAAATTTCGCAAAGAAAACACTTGTAAACGGGAAATTTTAACGTAAAAAAAATTATCAATTTGCGAAAGTAAAATTGTGGCCACAGTTCTGAATAGCTCCCCAAGAGTTCTACAGAAATTCTTAATGACATTTTTTGTGCAGGTAATAGTTTGAGAGAACTGAAATAATGGGACCCAATTTTCACTACAGAGAATATACGAAATCGCACTAGAAAAACTTTGATGTAATTTCTTGTGAAGATAATCGTTTATAACTGCAATACTGTGTGGCCCACTTCACTGACACAAAGCTTTTCGATCGGAAGCTTAGCTTTGGTGTCCTGGTTGTGTCGTTGCATGTAGGTACAAGTTGGCATACATAGTGTCGACCATCGTCATGTATCCGAGTGCTGACCTTAGCAATCTAACGGTAGTTTGAGTAATTGACGGAAAAAAATTGGAATTTTGCGTGATACTCAATAGCGTTAAGAAAGCTAAAAGGAATAGCGCGGTTGCGTGGCGTACAGTGACTAGGATAGCAGCGTCATATGCAGGAGGTTGTGGGTTCGAATCTCGCCAGGTGCAGTGAATTTTATTTATTTCAATGTAATTTTTTAATTCCATTCCTTTGTCACATACTTTTATTCATAATATCAACTTCATTTGTTCTCATTTTTCTTCCTATCATACTTTCTCCATTTGATCTTTGTTCATGTGTTATTTTTATGCATTAATTACGATTTAATTTCTTTAGTTGCAACACCGAGTTTTTTGTCCAGATTATTGCGATCATCATATCAGTTTCTCATTTCACTTGACGTTAGTTTTGCTTATAAACCCGCCTTTCATTTAAATTTTCATCTTGGTATTTTGCCCACAGTGCAATAGATACTTAGGTTATGTTTTAAATGTCTGTATTACCGTACAAAAACTTGTCGATCTCGTACCAAAGTACATTTGTCTCACGCATTGCACGAATATAAACAGATTATTTCGCCTTTCGTTGTTTAACTGATGGATCGGAGTTTTCAGATAATTCAATAGTATGATAGGTAAATATAATTAATTTCATATTCACAAAAATTCCGACTGGAGAAAGATTGATATAAAGATACGAGGGGCCATCAGGGTGAATAGTTGCAGTGTGTGATACACGAAACAACCTACATCACCGTATTGATAATTTCAAAAAGTCGATCGCAGCGCTGTGGACCTCTCTTTGTAAGAACCCCATTTGAAGATAGCTGTCTACGTACGCTATTTTTTACAGAGGAGTTCAGATGCGATGCACAGTTCAATTCAGGCACCTTCTGTATCTTCATATGTTCATTGCCGGGACAGGAAAACAGAGCTACCGTCCGGGACTACTTATAATGCATCTGGCAATTTATTCAGAACATTTCAGTTGAGAATGGTGGTTCGCAAATAGAGAGAAGACATTTCAAAATCCAGAGCACTTTTCTCCTCTTGCTTCGTAGTCACGGTAACTCTAGGTGTTGGCGAAGGCCGGTGGTGATAAAACCATTACTCGCCACTGTGCGTAAAGATGCTAATTATTAGTTTCCACTTCTTGGAACAGACTTTGATCACTGAGTCGTAGCAAATACTTAAGTTTAATTGCAGGTCTAGTTGATAATTTATTTGGTAATTCTTGTTCAGTATTTGATAGGGAGAAAAACATGCGTTTTAGGTCTTTCTTTCTGGACTTTTAAAGCTGTGGGTTAATATGTAGGTCTTTCTTTGTGGACTTTTAAAGCTGTGGGTTAATATTTATTTATTCATTTATTGTAGTAATGTTCTATTTATAAAATATGGAGTCTTCCAATTCCGTACCTTATAACAGAATCGAAGTAGGTGTCATAAACTATTTGATGGAATCTGTTTCCCTAAGCTCTGGACTTACAAATATTTTATTTTGACTCTTAAGTGTACAGATATTTAATTTTGACTGTTTAGTGTATGTTTCGTCTGTCATGTAAAGCCATGTAGATTAGATGTTCTAAGCAGTTCAGTATATTAGCGACTCTTCGGGGATTTTGTGTTTCACTTCCAGTTCAAATGAAACTGAATGGGTTTCCTAATGTATAGAACAGGAAGGAGTGGTTCATGCAGTGTTATTCCTTCGTGAGGTAACTGAAAATTCCTGTGATCTTTTGGGTCTTGTTCAGAGAGAATGAAGTTACTCAGAATTCAGTCGCAGTGTGATACGGCTACTGCAGTAATAAGCTTAAAAGGGCCCACAAGATAGCGTTCTTACAGCAGCTGTCTCGACGTGTGGTGGTCACTACCACTCGACTGCCTTACTGCAGCTCTTTGGAAGCCCGCCGCGGCATGGGAGCGGCCAGCCGCCGCGCGGGTCGCTCTGTCTGTAAGCTGTGGAGAGAGACGACGGCAACACCGCGCCGGCTGCCGTTAGCCCTGCCGCGGCCGGCGTGTGCCCGGCGGCATTGGTGGGGGTAACAGCGGGGTGGGGGGCGGAAACCAGTCTGTTTCGCGGCGCATTTGCAAGTTGCTCGTCAGTCAGCAAATCTGGGCATCGTGTTGAATGACATCCGCGCTACACATGGAATCAAATCATGCTTTAGTTGTGGTTACTAATGAGATTTTACAGCAAAATATCAGTATTGTACCGTTTGCATCAAAACTGACCCTTAACATACCATTCACACAGAACTAGGTTTCATTGCTCACCGTAAAGTTTGTCGAATTTAACTGCGTTTTCTGGCACAGTTTTCTATAATCTCAATACTATACACATTTACGGTTTTAGAAGTGAACTACTTTCACATCCGTACAATTTTTGCTCACGCTGAGTGAAGCGAAGTAGGCGAAGAACAATCTGTGGGATGTGGAAAAAAGTCTGTCTCTCTGCAAAGACTGTTCGGTGATGGTTTTAAAATTAAAATCATACGTTACCAGTCAAGGCCTTATTAATGTCCAACGCTAAGCGCGTCACGTTTCGTTATTTCATTCTTATTTTCAGTTGCTTTATCCTCCCAGGGAAAACGCCAAGAGTTCACGGGAACTCTCGAAAAGCATCGTTTTTAGTTGGATAAAACAGCAATTCAAGAAGTAAGTGATAACATAAATAAATTATTTTCAATACGGAAAACCATGTGTTTTTACACTGTTGTAGGTATTCCCACAAAAATATATGAAGTGACAATGTCTGACCTCAGAGCTGTTTGGTTGTTGAGTTTGTTGGTAATAATAATTTTTAAAGCAAGCAATTCCTGATATCTGCCGACATAAAAGTAATACGTTGTGCTGATCAATTTGCTGTTCGTTGTTGAGTCAGTGGGTTACATTAATTTCTTCTGCTGCTGCATATCCACTGACGGATGTTCGCGAACACGTTTGCCCTGTCTTCTCTATCTCTACCACCAGTATGAATCAAGTCCCCACGCATACCAGTTCACTGTCAGATGTTGCGGAGCCACGACAGTTCTCCTACGAATCCCTTTGTTGCCTTCAGGCTGCCCCTCCATTATCACTTGAAGAAAGTGATAACTTTCATTTCGAATCACATAACCTAAGTAAGCTGTTTTCTTACGTTTGATTGTGCTTCCAACTCGTAGTGTTTACTTTCAGCGTCCAACTTTTTACGCCATGCAAAAGTACCGGCCACACATAGCTCTCTATAAATCCAATTCTGAGATTTAGATCAAAGTCAGTGCTTGTTAACATTTGGTTAAATTTCATGAACGCACTGCGGGCCTTCTCTATTTTACATCTGAAGTCCATGTCGGAGACCAATTTTCGCATAACCACGTCCATTCTCACTTTCCATGGGTTGATTATTGTGCACTAATTCTACATTTTGATGTGCATTTTAATTGAGCGTGACTGCCATAAATTTTGTCTTTTTGGTGTTGATACTGAGGCCCATAGTCCTACTGTGCTCTGCCAATGCAGTAAGAAGGTCGTTCATGTTATCAGCAATTAAGACTGCGTCATCTGCATATCTTACGTTGTTAATCCATACCCCATTTACTTCGATACTTATCTCACGGTCTTCAGGCTCCTCCTGGAATATACAGATTAAAGAGGAGTGGTGAGAGCGCGCGACCTTTAACTCCTGTACAGATAGATTCTTTGTGCTTCTGTCACTTGACCGCCAATTTTAACCTCAGCTGTTTGATTCCAATAGCCGGCCGGGGTGGCCGTGCGGTTATAGGCGCTACAGTCTGGAGCCGCGTGACCGCTACTGTCGCAGGTTCGAATCCTGCATCGGGCATGGATGTGTGTGATGTCCTTAGGTTAGTTAGGTTTAAGTAGTTCTAAGTTCTAGGAGACTGATGACCTCAGCAGTTAAGTCCTATAGTGCTCAGAGCCATTTGAACCATTTGATTCCAATAAAGATTTTTTATGCAACGAATATTTTTTTTTCCGTCTAAGTCAAGTGTTCTCAAAATTTTTACAAGATCATGGTGTTGCACTGTTGTCAAAAGCTTTTCCGTAATCCGTGAAGCGCACAGTATCAACTCCTCCCTCTGATCGCAGCACTTCTGATCCAATACTTGAATTGCGACCCCGTCGAAATCCAAAATGTGAAGATCCCATATTTCTTCACATTTCGCAGTGATTCTATGTTGAATGGTCTTTAGGAATATCTAGAGGGTATGGCTTATTAGGCTAATTTGTCTAATCTCCGCATTTTGTTGCATTGCTCTTCTTGGGCAAAGGGATAAAGTGTGACATCAGCAATTTGTCAGAAAATTTACCCGTATTATAAATCTTATTAAATACGTTTGGGAGAACTAAGATAGTGTTATCTAATAGTTTCAGCATTTCAACTGGTATTTGATTGGGACTGACTGCATTCTTAGCTTTTGCCGTTCCTCCTCCTGTTCTGATTTAGACAATTGTAAAGGCAACATCTGCAAAAAATGGTAATATGGTCGCTACAAACCCAATAATTTAGAGTTATATGTCTGATAAGTTCTACGTCTTACTTTCTTTTTTTAACCAAATAAACGTACGTAACACTGCATTCTGTATGAGATAAATGCTAAACAGCGCAGAGGTTGCCATTATTTCTTAAAGCGTGGCCCCCTGCACAAATGTCTGGTTAGTTGATTCTCATGTCGAAGGAAGGCCAGAACACACCTCCTGTAGGGGGAATATATCTAGTAGCGCCCTCTAGTTTTTAAACCAACCTTTTTACAATTATTTAATTTTACACTATTTAATTTTTATCTGAGAGTCCTCATTTTCATGGGTACAGCGATCCTTAACGCTCACATTTCGATGGAAGTCGCTAGCCTGTGTTGACTGAAACTCACGGATTCATTTAGTAAACACGAGATCGCTACAGAGATACTCACGAAAGACCTTTGGCAGATGCTACAAGCCAACATATTATTTCTTCCCATGCAAATCTCGCTAAATAATAATGATGGGAAGAACTGCCTGCACAGCATTCGCAAATAGAACAGGAAACGACCTCCGTCACATAATGTAAAATAGCTTGTGGATTACAACTGGCATAGCAAACGGACCTTGGAAACAGCAGATAATTGGAATATATTTAGAGGATATAATATTGATTGTTACTGGATCAGCATAGGCCTTTGAGATTTAGAAACATTACTGCGTGGAAGATATTTCGCATATTTGACAGCAAGACTGCTGCAGATGACACCGTAAGGTCATTGTATGCCAGATCCCCTAATCCATATCTGCTTGATCCATATGGATTTCGATGAAATTTTAAGTAACCTAACCATTTGCACATGTCCTCAATGAACATTTAAAAGTTTGCCGTTCATCGAAGCATACTGACAGAGATTAGTCACTTGTTTGCCTCCAAGCGCGCCTTGGCGCATGGCTAGCGTGAATTTGTTGCGACTTCGAGGCTCTGTTTTGTTTGAAGACATGAAATGTCGTCATCTTGTACAACTTAATGCATTCCCTTAACAAAAATAAAGAAAAGGATTGCACGGACATTATTCAGCCAGTTAACTTTAGGCAAAGTCACCCGAAAAAATTCCTATGTATCAGGGGCTAAAGGTATGACGAACGTCAAACTTGGCATGTACTGGTTGGCCACGATGACTTGACGATTTCACTTTTGCTGCCGGAAGCTGAGAAGATCGGAACTACTTGAAATATATTCATTTGTCTCCAAGTGATCCAACGTCAAGCTGACCCTAGAATGAGAAGTATTACAAAAGGATTGCGCCCACTAACAAATAACTTAAGTAAGCTCTTGCTGTGGTGTTGACATTAGACCACAAACTTGCTCAAGTTTGTGTTTTCAAGTCACTGGGAAAGTTCATTTCAGCAACTCGCCGCAAATACTTGTTACAGAGGTGCAGTTGTTCTTAAAAACCAGAGCAGAATCGCGACGGAACACACAAATAAAAACAGAAAAAAATGTTAGAGAAATATATTTTGATGCTACCAAGAAACACTATTCAGTTCATTAAAATCAGAGGACGTCACTTGGATTAAAAACTTTGAGAATATCGTTTGCAAGTTTCGAACAAGTTTTTGTCTAATGTGTACTCAAGTACTCGACTACACGAAACAAAATTGAGGTGCGGTATCTCACCAAGAGATGACCATTTCATTACTCTTCGATTTTTGCAAGCAATATTTTCTACCTTTATCACAAATACAATGCATTGATGTTTACAGCACCTTTCAAAAATCAGCTAAAATTTAAAGACGTCTGTACAGCCGTTCTGCTTTACGTTCCGGTGAAACAAATTGATTGGTATACTCTTTTCGCAGTTCCTTGAACGATGGTACCAATTACGTGTGTAACATTTACTTCTGTAAATTTGAGAAGTACCCCGAAAAGACAAATCCGGCAAGTACCTGCAGCAAGATGGAAGAAACTAGAACGAATAGCACCCAATAGCAGAGTGAGCTCTGCTTTCAAACTTCCTTACAAATTAAAATTTTGTGGCGGGACACGAATCTGGAAACCCGACCTGGCACACAGTTCTTATTTGTCATAAAGTTTCGTGCAAGAAACTGTTTCCACTAAGTTGCGTACTTTTTGAATTAGACGTAACTAGTGGTCGAAGATTCGGAGGGGGTGGGGGTGGTTTGCAGATACCATCGTTCGTAACTATTCCACTAAGTTCTGTGATTGTATGAATAATGCGCCAAAAGACAGCAGAAAGTTCGACAGAATGCCTAATAAATACCTTTTCAGGAGTACAATGTTAAGAATGGTTGCAAGATGAGGAAAGAAAAGTGCAACGACTCAATGAGGAAGACCGAACTGTTATCCACAGAAAAGAAAACAAACCAGCCTTGAAAGTGTAGGTCGTGAGCAAAATCGATTAGAGCAGAAGCCACCAAGTACACGTTTACCGCCCTACAACTGCGATCTAAATCATATAGAATTGGCATAGGCCAAAATAAAACACAATTTCAAGACGAACAATGTCGCTGGTGACATGTCGAACGAAAGATTGCAGAAATTTCCTAATGTTGCTTAACTTTCAGTTACTGCACAGGACTGGCAAGGTTACTGCAGGAATCTGCAGCAGCTGGAGCAAGAGTACGGGACACGAGATGGAATAATTGAAGTGGCCATCAATGAAGTTATCATTAGTACCATGCCTTCAAGCGGTGATGACGATGATCTTGAAGAAAAAAAACTGACACTGTTCTTTAGTGATCATCATTTTGACAGTTCTTTCAGGCATTTAATGATACTTTGTAAACATTATTGCTGTCTGCGTTTGTGCAGATGCCAAAAATCAGTTTTTTACTTTCGATTCATAGTGTGCTGTAAGTCGCACATTCATCTGCATTCACTTTTCATTTTTCCGATACATAAGTTTTAGGTGAAAATCTATAGCAGGAATGTCAACAAATTAGGCGATTTCCGAACTGACAGAAGTGTCACTTAAGCGGGCAATGCTCCGCTAGTGCCGCCAACGATTTCGTGTTAAGCGCAAAACACGGGTAGTGCCACCAATGTTGCAAGCAGTTCCAATTATGTACCTCTTTCCATTGTTGTACCTCTTTCCACTACTGAATAAATTAAGTGCAAATTTGAAGATTTTGTAAGAAAATAAAAAATGCTTTATTTTCTACATGATTGAGAAAAAAATTATTATACAACTTTCCAAATTGGGCTCATTAGAAAGACCACGGATTTAATCTCAAAAAAGTGTATTCGATTATCCAACGCGGGCTAACAGTGCTAGACGATTTGAATCAAAAGTTGGCGCGAAAATCGCGTCACGGAAAAAAAGGTAAACTCCGGATTCTTTTATCTCGTAGAGTAAATGCATGGTGAACATGAAACTTAATACGCACACCGAGCGAGGTGGCGCAGTGGTTAGACACTGGACGCACATTCGGGAGGACGACGGTTCAATCCCGCGTCCGGCCATCCTGATTTAGGTTTTCCGTGATTTCCCTAAATCGCTCCAGGCAAATGCCGGGATGGTTCCTATCAAAGGGCACGGCCGACTTCCTTCCCCGTCCTTTACTAATCCGATAAGACCGATGACCTCGCTGTCTGGTCTCCTTCCCCAAAAGCAACCAACCAACTTAATACGCAATAGCTCGGCAGCACTAGGATGTGGTCTACAAAAATTCACACACCTGTTATTTTCCAGTAGTCGACGAATTTGGTGATAAGATGACGATTTTTGTGAAAAGATGTAAATAGAATATATTCGACATTTCTTTTACAAATGCCGTTCTTTATTTAAGCTGCAAACCCAGTCTCATTCGAAACGACGTGTTGGAAGCCCATAAATTGAGGCATAGTGAGCGGAAATATCGCACTGCGAATAAGGTTTTAACTTTGACTTTTTATATCTCATTGATTAAAGGCATAGTAAACATCAAACTTTGGACTCAACTACTTAGCAACATACGGTTTTCCAACATAAAATTGTCATTCACGTACGGGTACTGCTATATCTCGACCAGTATTGCTTCGACGAATGTTAAACTTTACCAATGTTAATCAGGGACATGTGCAAGTGTTCGCATAAAATTTCAACGAAACCTCAGTGATAGTCCAGCAGGGAGGCCTAGGTGAGTTGACGTGGAATTGATCCCTTATATACAGTATATAGTTGGAAACCTTTCACTCCATTGATTTTATTATATTATTTGTGACAGATAATCTTGAAATTAATGCTTTCAGATTCACAGAGATATCTACATGAAGAATTTGTCACTTACCTTTGACGCAAAAAGTTGTAAGCACTGACGTCAAGTCTGTCTGAAAGCCCACTGCCGACTAAATAATGCCGTTCGTAGCAGGCATGTGCTGGCCTTGTTGTCGCGACTGCATTGTTGTGTAATACTGTGTCGCGTAGTGACAGTGAAACTACTGTAATTACGAGAACGAACGGCGAGGCAGCTAGCAAATCAGCGGCGGACCACGGTCAGCCGATCATGTGCCCCTCGTAAGATCTCATTCTGGACATTTGATTGTGATATTTGGCGCAGGATTCCGAATGCGTAAAACAGATGTATGAAGGTTCGTTTTACACAGTAAACTTAAAGGCTATCGTTAACTGGCAAGACGTTTCTCAGGTAAGTGAAATGTAAGGGAACACAAATCACCAATGTGCCAATACGTGGTAAATAGTTGCGGTGTTCAGGTCAGTCTTTCGATGGAGTATGCCTACTGATTTGCTTTTCGTCCTAGAGCAATGTTCTAATAAGATGTGTTGTTTTTCTCAACAAGAAGAGCCAGTGTTGCCAATTAACAAGAATGAATTTAAAAAAATTACCTTAGAAATTTGTTTTGTGCACACAAAATTATAATTATTCCTGTATGATCCAAACACAGAAAATCTCCAATAATCAGCTGTCGTAGCAATACCGTCAGTCGCGACTGTATAAAGCCTTCTACCTCTTTCCTGCTAATCCATAATGTACAGGGGGAAAAATTATTTATTTGGACAGTGTTGCCTCAACAGTGCAGGAGGCACGCAACTCTCAGTCCTAGTCTCTATTTTCGAATGCATTGTGGCTGTAACACAAATGCAGCGACAGAATAATAAATAATTAGTGGTTCTTGCATGTCGCTTGACCAAAGAAGTGGCCACGGTAACGTCACACTTTCTTGTTGTATTCAATCTGAAGACTGGCCTGATGCATCTCTCCATGCTTCTATGCCCTGTACAAACCTGTTGATCTCCAAATAACTACTGCAACTTAGATCCTTCTGAACCTGCTTACTGTATTCGTTTCTTGGTCTCCTAAGATATTTACCCACACACTTCCCTCCAACACTATATTGGCGATCCCTTGATGTCTCCTGTCAACCGACCCTTTCTTCTAGTTAACTTGTGCCACCGATTTCTTTATCCCCAATTCTATTCAGTGCCTCCTCATTAGTTATATAATCTACCTATCTTTACTTCAACACCCTTCTGTAGCACCACATTTCAAAAGCTTCTGTTCTCTTCTTGTCTAAACTGTATATCTTCCATGTTTCACTTCCATTCATTGCTAAACTCCTCACAAATACTTCCAGAAAAGACTTCCTAGCTCTTCAATCTACATTCGACGTTAACAAATTTATCTTCTTCAGAAACGCTTTTCTTGCCATCGCGAGTCCGCATTTTATACCCTCTCTACTTCCACAATTATCAGTCATTTTACTGCCCAAATAGCAAAGCTCATATAGTACTTAAATTGTCTCGTTTCCTAATGTCAATCCCTAAGCATGACGTGATTTAATTCGACTACATTCATTTATCATTGTTTTGCTTTTGTTGTTCATCTTACATACACCTTTCAAAACACTGTCGGTTCTGTTCAGTTGTTCTTCCAAGTCCTTTGCTGTCTCTGACAGAATTACAATGTCATCGGCAAACCTCAAAGTTTTTATTTCTTCTCCCTGAACTTTAATTCTTACACCAAGTCTTTCTTTTGAATGCTTCACTGCCTGCTCAGTGTACAGTTTAAATAATATAGGCTCTAACCCTGACTCATTCTCTTCTCAATGACTGCTTCCTTTTCATGCCTCTCGACTCTTTATAACTGCCATCTGGTTTCTGTACAAGTTGTAAGTGGGCTCTCGCCCCGTTATTTTACCAATGCAGATTTCACAAATACATTGTCCAATCACATTAATGTGACCACCTGTCAAAAACGTGAAAAACAGCCTGCTGCAGCGTGAACCGCTGCGAGACGTGTAGGGAGGTAGTCAAAGAAGTTCTGGAGCGGGGCGACTAACAAGGACGTGGAGCCGAGCCGACTCAACTACCGTGACCGGCTGTGCCAAGTTTCTCGCGTGGCGCGAAGAGCCCGATTGAAGTGGTCCCATATATTCTCGATTGGTTTTAAATCCGGGGAGTATGATGGCTAGGTGATTATGGTGAACTAATCCTGGTGCTCTTTCAACCACGCACGTACACTGCAAGCTGTATGACACATTGCATTGTCCTGCTTGTAGATGCCATCGTGCCTAGGAAACAAAAACTGCGTGTAGGGGTGAACATTGTCCCCAGGGATAGTTGCATACTAGTGTTGATGCATTGTGCCTTCTAAAACGATGAGATCACCCAGGGAATGACCTCCTGCAGCCTGTGCCCTTCGCTTGCAGACGTTTCACACGCTACCGGCTATATGTTCGATGGAGCATCAAACGTGATCCATCTGAAAAGACCACCTGTCGCAACTCAGTTGAAGTCCATTTGCGGGATTGGCGTGCCAGTTCCAGCCTTCGTCGCAGATGAACAGCAGTGAGCATGGCTCCACTGTTCATAGCCCCTTGGTTCATCTTGGCGGTCAGTCGCTCAACAGTTGTTTGTCCGTTCGCCCATACATATCTTCGTAGCTGTCGTTCACCGATGGCATCCATGACCCTTGGTGCACCACTGTTCCCTCGGCGCTGCTTCTGGATAATGCTACGCCGTAAGCACGGCGGTGCGTGAACAGTTAACAAATTGAGCCGTTTGGGAAATGCTTCCACCCTTGGCCCGAAAACCAGTGATAGTGCCCTTTTGGACGTCAGATAAATCGCTCCGTCTCCGCATTACGACAACGAATGCACTGTTTTTCGCTCCCCCCCTGGCACGATTTGTGTGTACCCTCCACTGCTAGTTCAGCCACCTACCGTTTGTGGGGATGGGGGGGGGGGGTGGACGACGAACTTACGCAGTGGTCACATTAATGTCACTGGACCGTGCAGAAAGAGCACATGAAAGCTGACTGAAACCGGCAATAAAACAGTACACATTGAGTGGAACATGTGTCACAAGGCTAGCCTGGACGTCTACGATGCCTGTATTTATTGCCTTAAGCCATGTGATCATGCCTTGTGAGATTATTACCAGTTACGAATGCGAAATAATTTGAATGAAGGTAAATATCAGATCTGAGTCCAGCATCATAGTCGATTGCTGCTTTAGGTCATCTCTGTCTCTGGTGCCTTAGTGACAGGACGACTCAGCAAAAGCGTGCGTATAATCGATCATGCTGTAGTAACAGCGAGATTTGTGCTTAACCAGTAGAGACTGGCAGAAAGTGTGCTTAAAACAGACAGCAGTGTAAGGATTTCGTTTGATGCTTTACTGAACGTGCTTTCCGAAATTTATTTTGAGAACGAATATACTAGGGTCGTGTCGTAATTTCCAGGTAACAGAAGAACCCACGCTTTTACTAGAGTCAGTTAACGCATTGGAGGTTACCGCCAACCATAAGCCTGCCTTAGTGTCAGTGACTGCTGCCGTTGAAAAGAACATGTTAATAAATGTAGGAAAATAAACAGATCAGCAAATGCAACGAGAAATAGTTGGATGATTAATCGAACAGCCAACATTAAAAATTCATCTCTAAAACTGCAAACACGGATGATCAATGCCAACAGTTCAAAGAGTTTAGTACAACAAGTTTTAGATATGCATGTATCGATATAAGGCGACGGATGTGAACGACCCGCAGTGATTAAATATCCAAACTGAAAAGTTAATATGAAAGTGCAGACAAGTCCAGCATATGTTTAAGATATTACTAAAGTTATTGTGACGCACGAACTCTGAACGAAGTCAAAATCAGCATAAGGAAAGCAATACGAAAAGTGTTCAATATATTTGAAAGCAAGGTTGTATCTTATGGAATTGACGAAAAATCGTAGAAAATTTTTATCGTAGTTGAAGTCAGCAAATAGGTGAAATGAAATGATCGTATGGCTTTGATGGCCGGGAGGCTCCTTTTAAAGAAGTTCGGTCGCCGGGTTGTAAGTCTTATTGCAGGTGACACAACATTGGGCGACTTGCGCGTCGGTAATGATGACGGTGCGTACAACCCAACAACCAGTCCACGAGCGGAGAAAATCTCCAACCCGGTCGGGAATCGAACCCGCGCCCGCTGCACGTTACCACTCAGCTAATCAGGCCGACAGCAAACAGATTAGTCATCTTTACGGTCCTTATTGATCATACTGGAACCAATACAGGACGACACAAGAAGACCGAAATGCTGAATTTTGTCTTCCGAAACTGCGTTCTCGGTTAAGATTATGGTATTCATTCGCCTTCCGATTGTCTGAACGGTGCCGACTTGGTAAATATAGATATATTACCGAATTTAAAAAAAATCAACAATAGTGGGTAGACCACTGGACCTGTTGAGAAAATCCGTGCAGTTTGACGTAAATAAGAAGAAGAAACTTGCTGCCCACGCAGCAGTGGGACAACTAGTCGTTCTACACCATTGGAAAAAAGCACAGGTGACTTAAGTTTTCAAAAAACATTGTCGGATTGAAGCGCATACCCACATACCTATACCCAAGGGCGCACCCAGCTAGCGTCCAAAGAAGGGCAAATGCTTCTTCAGTGTGTAATTGGCTTGCAGCGTCACCCACGGGCATCTTCTTGGGTCGTTACTGTTTCCAATACGCGTTGTCCCAGGAGGAATGATCAATATTCAGGGATACGATAGGAACGATCATTCGAAGCAAAAATGTCTCAAAAAAGAATATCTCAAGAGCTGTGAGCGTTCGTCCATCTTCGCTATTGTGTTAATAGCTCTTAAAAGTACACATTTTAGAGCCCTTGTCTACTAGACATTTTTTTTCTTATTTTGGTCCATATTACCTCTTCCCAAATTGTGGAAAGCAAAAAGAACTTGCAGGAGAAGTGATCTATTTCACAGTATTGAAGACGTAGTGCTCATAGCTCTTAAGATATGCATTTTAGACTCCTTGTTTACTAGATTTTTTTTTTTTTTTTTTGCTTCGGATGATTGCTACCGCTATACCCCTGAATATTGAACGTAACTCCGGGGACAACCCACAGGTTGGCAGATACTTTGCAGAACTTCAGGAGACTGATCGCGGATGATGCTTTGTATGTAGTATGTAGGGAAACTGCAACGCCCGAACAGTGTAGCAAAATGCAAAAGGACGTACTAGGATCGACACTTGGAGCGGATCATCTGACCCTCAACAAACACAAATAGAAACATTGCTCCAAAATCGATAGAAAGACCCAATGTTGTGTGATTAAACCGTTGGGAATTAATAACTGAAAACAGTCGAAGCTATAAACATTCGGAGCGATTAACAAATGAAATAGCAACATAAAAACTAGCTTCAAGGAAGACAGGTTCCATACTGATTCATTGGAAAACTGCCATGTATTTGGAGAACGAAAGTAGTAGTTCCAAAATCGTAAGTATTGCTGGTCAGTGTGAAACTATTACTAGATGGGGTTAATAATGACTGTAAGATCAAATTCAAAAAAGGGACGCCATGTATCTTGTGACTTCCGTTTAGTTAACACAATTATTAGAGGAAATTTAAAGTAGGCATAACAAATGTATAAATATGGAGCAATATTGGAATGTGCCTCTCTAGCCTGCAGGCTTTACTTCTTTCTGAGAAGGCGACATCGGACATGTGTAGACGTTTGTGATACCATCTGAAAAACTGTGCTCTAATAAGACGGTAGCGTCACACTGAAATAAGAAGACATGCGCTTCTTACATCTGCAACAACTTGATGTACTAGGGGGAGGTGGCGGAGCTTGGACGCTGTTGGTGGGACATACACAGTACATGTACTCAGTTTCATTACTGCAAGTTTTAATAGGTTTCTGTTGCGTACGTTAACGTTTGATAGTACTCACCCGCAAAGCCGCTAATTGTGGCGTCCAATGCACTATTGTCTCAAGCTTCTGTAAATATCATATCTAAAAGTACACACGATATTTTTACTTCTGTGACAGTTTGAACATTACCGTCGGTTGTAAGCGTGATTTCAGGTATTTTTGGTTAATCTTTACAATAAAAGAAAATATAAGCAAATTAGTGTTTGCTAGTATGATGCATGATTTTGTATCATGATTCTGTTTTATATCCGTAGATGTTGCGCAGTAAGCACCACCATGTTGTGGACATATCACTAATGTTACGACGTTGCCTGCGATACCAATGTGAGTCGTAGTAAAGGGGTACGAGCGCCTGCGGACGGAGGTAGCGTTCACGGTATACGTGAATCTACTCATACTGAGAGTTAAAGCCGTCAGTATGAAGGCCACAAATATCGCCGAGGTCATAGAACTGACGCTTCTACTGGTCATTCTGAAGCATGGATAAGACTTCTCGCTACCAGTGGCGTGACTCAGCTGCCATGTTTCACGCTGGCTCGTACGGTCGAAAACTCAGTCGTACTAGTCACATCGTAGAAACGGTAAGGCCAGTAATATGCAGGTTGCGGGACGCCCTGAAGACATAAATAGTCACTCGGCTGTAATGTTCCCCGATACGAAGCGCCCTTCGTGCGCCATTACGGTAAGATGCACGAAATTAAGCTTCTTTACAGAAACTCTCTACCTGCTGAACTTCGAAGGCTGTGAAAATTTAAAAGTGTGTTTTTGTGTTTAATCTACAACAGATATCTAACTTTCATTATAATGCGGAATTGTAGCCATTGATGTTGATAGCAAGCGGTCTTCGCTGTGAACAATGAATGATATCGACTTTTAATGTACAGTCTTAAATGTGTGTCATTCCATAAATTTTTTCTGTCATGTTGATACCCACAACACGCTGTGGTATTAGCAAACTAGCCAATTTACAACAGCTTTCGATATCGTACACAGATCAACTCGTTTACTGCTGTTACGTGAAATAGGACTAGACGTTAAATTCTGATAAAAAAAGTTGACAGACGTCTGAGTACGGATTAAAAATTTTATGTTTGCCACAGCAAGAAATGTGCTCGCTCGCCAAAACAGGATTCCACGATTTTACGCCGCCTAACAAAAGCGATCACGAGTTCTTCGTGAAAAGACTGCGAGAACGTAGGAGAACTTTAATTACGAATTTAGGTACCACGAGAAATTTAATCGAAGCTGTTACTGTTCTCCGTCCTAACAATCAGGCGTGCAACAGCCTGCCAACTGGGCGCCTGTTTCACCAGGCGAAAAGTTTGGCGTAGATAAACGCAACGAGTGTGGCGTACTGCAGGAACCATCCCAGAATTAGTGATTTGCCATACATTAAATCCACTGAAAATCTAAATAAGGATGCGTGGAAAGCAGTATTAAGAGTCCACAGGTAACGTTACGCTAGGGGACAGATTTCGTCTGTCACTGGGTATGTTTACCTTGGACTGTGTTATTTAGCAAAGGACTACATAGCGTCTTAAAGTTACACGTGCTAACACCTCTTCCATAGGCAGTGACTTCAGAATATGGAAGTTATTTTTAAAGAGCAGACATGAAAATTAATTACGTTTCCAAATGCACAGACATTTACTTTGCGTCTGAGTGTGGGATGTAATACCACATTTGTAAATCCAAAATATAGGTACGTTAACTTCTCTTTCTTAAGTAGGAATTGCAGGCTCACTTTTATGTGTGTCTCAAAAGGAAAGTTTACCAGATTTGACTTAACGGCAGTGAGACATGGTGCTAATGCGGAAACCGTTCCAAAACCGAGGATTACACTGTGGTCAGTGGGAAGATGCATGCCCGAGAGTCCTTAGGAGATTTCTTTGTTTATTTATTGTTGATACAAAGTGAATTTATAGCCTTTTACTTGATACACGTTGTATAATACAAACCGTAATTGTCTCAATAATTGCAACAACAGATTCATAAAACCATTACATATTTTTTAATCGGTGTATTTATCGCAGCTAGAATTACCCACAACATAATGCCTTAAAACTAAATATCAGGTTTACATTATGTACCTTTTGCTAGACAAGCAAAGCCGCACAGGAATTATGATACGGTATTTCTGCACGTACTGGTACTCGGCGCTTGGTCTGTACTTACCTGTTCAAAGATAACAAAATACAATTGCTCAGTGTAACTGCGTACAGTGTTACTATGAGTTCATGTTCGATTAAAAATCTTTTTCTTTGTGCAATGCCAGCATCTAACACCGCATCCTCACCTGATTCACGTGGAGCCGTTTGCCTTGGATATCCCATGAGAAGACAGAGCCGGACGCCCTACCCTGTCCCTCTTTAATGAGATACAAAAGTCGCCTTTGTTCTGCCACATGGCATTGTTGGAAAGAAACATCTTGTAGTTTATAGTACAATTTTCTCCTTCTGCAGCAGTCGTTAAAAGTTGCTAGTCTGTAATTCTTGATGAACTCCGTAGGATGCTTTTTCTTCAGTTTCTTGATTGGGACTACTTGCATTCTGATTCGCGTCTAATTTGCCAACGCTGTGTCCAAAGCTAGACTATCAAGCAAAAAAAGACGTACACACTATCAGATTTTTTGTTCACACACTGTCTAAATACAATATGTGGAGCTCGTTTCCAAAGCGTACTAAATCCAACTGGACAGATGTGTGAGTAGAGCAGAAAAATTCCCTGTACCCACCATGGTTCTCGTATGTAAATCACAGCTGATATACAGTTTGTCAGGGACTCAATGACAGTTTTATTTACAAAACAAGTACCAATGACATGACTTTTAGAAAAATTTAAGGTATTCCTTATTATTATTGTACAATTATCAGCAACGTAATCTAGGATTTGGTACTTTTGTAATACAAATTATTTTAAAAGTGTACAAATTATACTTCATTAACAAATAAGGCTCTTCTCGCAAAGTAAATTCCAAATCGTAAGTATAGTTAATTCTGGAGGCAAGTATTTTCTTAGTGGTGTCTCTTTTTCTCCCCCAGTGCTGTTCTCTGCATTATAATCGCAGCGTGTAGTTACATCACCACCAAGCCCTGCAGCACCTCTTGTTTGAGAAACTGCTGACAGACTACTCTTTTTGTCATCAGCTGCGTGCTCAACCCCCCCCCCCCCCCCCACCCTCCTTGCAACGTTAAAGATACTTAGGAATGTAAATTTACAAACAGGGATCTTCCTCTGAAGAGCAGTTTGTATCCTGTAGTTTATCTTCATCAGGCGTTCTTCTTTCAGGATAGTTCAAAGCAATATCCCCTTAAAAAGTTTCTCTGCCTTACAGGATCCGTCATGTTCCAATATCTGTTATTTTCACGTATCATGTCATCTTCTGACATGCATAAGGCTTTGCAAAAGCTATCATTACCTTTACACGTGAATTGAAGTTTTGTACTTGCAGGAGCATTATGTTTTACGCGTTTCGAAACACTTAGCTTCCAGATAAGCAAACACACAAGAATATTACACGAAATAACACAATAACAAACTGAAGTTGGCGGACTGCGTTTGTGTCACAACACTCAACAAGATTATTGCAGGAGGATTTGGTACTTCTTGCTTGCTATGAAAGTTCAGAGAGATTTGGAATGTTTTGGTGTAAAATGCTGGATTTGACTGTGTAAGAGATTTGATACTTTTCGCGAGAAAATATTTACTTGTTAGATCCGACAAGCTATTAGGTAGAGACTGCAATTCCTAAATCTCTTTTTTTTTTAATTTTATGGATTCGGTACTTTTGGAACCAAGCTCCACGTATGTCACTTTCAAACAAATCAAGCCTGCCCAGCACTGCACAATTACACGTCTCTGTTCCTATCCTGTTAATTCTACTCCTATGCACAGAATGTGAACTATATATCCTGTCAAAAAAATTTGTCATCGCTTCGGAAGGGTTTATAAAATTTAGTTCCCATCTTTCTCGAACCTTAGGAGAAAACCCACGAACCCACCTGCTATGGTTGTCGCGTCCCAGCCACGTTTTCATTAAAAAAGCATCCATTCCTCTATTTGTTTTTTGTTAGTACTGTCTTGAATTTTTGCTAGATTGCCTCTCCGCACGCAAAGACAAGCTCCTGGATGTACCTTATGTCTATGGGGCAAATGACTAAGACCAAGAGTGCCTCCATAGGCGTCGTGTTAAAAGCATGCATGTTTGGAGGCGACACAATTTGTCTGCAACGTGCGCATTTCGTAATTTTACACTGAACACACTCCTTGTATAGCTGTATATTCCTGTCCAAATGGCATGACAATCGGCGGTCATTTTCATCATTTTGGTAGACCCGTGTCTCCTTAAAACATGCAAAACATCCCATTTCTTGTCAGGAATGTCGTCTACATATCTGTATGTCTCGCTTACACAAATGAGGAAGTCTTCCGCCCTACTTCAAGGTAGGATATCTCATCACCTTACGTTTAAGAGAATATTTTTTCTCTACACTGCCGGTGAAAATTGCAACACCCTTAAGGACAAGGTCATTTTATTTGCAAACGAGGTGACAGGTAGTTCATCATTATAGCAATATAGGATAACAAATTCAGACAAAGTGAAACAACACGTCACAGTAAAGGGTGCCCAAACAATCGCATCAATACACGGCGTATCCCCCTGTGGCGACAATGCGGGGGTGTAACCTGCAACCAAGCGACCAGAAAGTTGCCGAATGGCATTCTGCGACAGACGGTCCCAAGCGTCTTGCCTTTTGTTACAATTCGGCAATGGTTATTGCAGGTCTCGGAGAACGAGTTAAGTTCCCGCGTCGCCGTTCCCTTTGCGTGTACAACTGGCGAGAGATCTGGTGATCTTGCTGGCCAAGGCAGTTATTGTACACCAAGAACAGACGTTGAGTCGCAGTGACGTGCCTTGCCCTGCTGGAAAAGCGTATCACCTTCCTGTCGAAGAAATGACAGCAGCCCGGGAATAGCAGCCTATGCAATATAGCGTGCTCAGGTTACTTTACCCAACAGAGAAACCAAATGTGGCCACGAGCTGTAACTGATGCACCCCCTCCCCCAAAACCGAGAAGCCTGGGATGGGAGGTATGTGTTGGCGAATGCGTTCTGGAACAGGCATGCCATATACGTGTACGTCACTCACACGGACAGAACCTACTCTCATCACGAAAACGACAGAGCGCAATTCCACTTTCCAGTCAACTCTTTCACGACGCTGGAGTAGCTGTTCTAGTCGTGTCAGTGGTAGCCTCGCCAGAGACGTACGTGATCTTAATCCTGTTGCAAGTAGTAAAGGCAGAGAAGGTGCAACATGCACCGGATTTCGTTCCTGGATGATATTCGGTGGGCCACTGCGGCTCGCACAACGCCTCACCCTGACCCGCGGCATCTATAGACATGGGAATGATCCCCAGAGCACTGTTGAAAGCAGCGACACATCAGCGATACATAGTGCCCAACACGATCCATCCAGCTTTCCGCAGGCCCAATATGCGACCCCGTTTAATTGGCTGAAGCTGTTCAACAGGAGTACGAATTCACCGGTGGGGCGTAGTGTAGCTAGAATAAAATCAGCACAGGTATTGCCTGCAGAGCCAAAACAGAGGGCGTTCAGACAGGCCTCCTGAGTGCCATCTGATCGCCGACCACTGTGGCTAGTGAGTCTGTAACACTGCAACTCGTAAGTATGCACATATTATACCCTGGTGCCACTTGAGAGGGTTGTATTTTTTCCCGGCAATGTTTTTGCAGATACTGCAAGCTTTCGCCGTGAAACTATGTTTCGATCGTCTTGGTTTTGTTACTCATGAGTCTCCAAATTTTCCCTGGAGTTTTGGGATATAACAGTCATTAAGGTGCCATCAGCATATGAAATGACACCATCAGTTATTTTCTTCTAGTTTCCTTGACAGAGATCCGATTGTGCTCTGTGGTGTATTTTGTGCTCTGTGGTGTATTTTGTGCTCTGTGGAGTATTTTGTGCTCTGTGGAGTATTTTGTGCTCTGTGGAGTATTTTGTGCTCTGTGGAGTATTTTGTGCTCTGTGGAGTATTTTGTATCAGTGTTGGTTTCCTTCTGCAGTCATCCTACAGTAATTACTGCCTTACACTAATCCGTGAAAGTGCTGCGCTGGCATCTAGGAACGTCCATTTCGCTAAGCCATGCAAAGAAGATGGGCATAACAAATTATCCAGTGCTCCGGCCATACCTACCATTCCCAACTATATGCCTTCAAGTTGACAATAACTGTCATCGCAAGATTGATTGCATCCTTTATTTCTTCCACATTGGCACTCAGTCCTGTGAGGTTGTTACCTCTCACGCAGGAACTTCTTCATTACTTTTCCTAAAATTCTTATTAAACAGATGTGTATAACGTAAGTCAGCGTATCAGCGTATAATTCATTCAGCACCTGGCGCAGCGAGATGAGTACAGAACGGTAACGAGACCACCGTGGGGTCGAGTCCCACTGCGATTACTTTTATTTTATACGTCTAGTTCCGAAGGACCAAATTGTAAATTTGTCTACCTGTAGGTTACAATTTCGTGAAACATAATTAATAGTAATCTAATATACACCACAAAATATAAAATAAACGATTAAAATATGATTTTTGTAAAAAAAAGAATATAAATGTTTTGACAAATCGCGTTATACATTATACTAAGTCCTTCTGTCCCCTACAGGTTACACTCGAATTCAAATATATTTTTAAAAGACAACTGTAAAATTATTATTTTAAATAATTATTCTCTGACTATTCATTTACATTATCCCATATAAATTATATTGATTAAAATAGAATAAAGTAGTAATAAAACGTTTAAAGAGCCTCTCTCTGACAGCCATTTTCTATTCTGCCTTGGCAACAATCTGATTCAACACGACGACGATGAACTACTGTTGCATGAGGTGCTGACATCTTTGATCTTCCTTGATAAAAACGTTCCAATGTTGCCAACATGATCCGAGCTCAGAAAAAAAAATTCAAATAATGCTATGTGTGATGTCCCAGGACTGAGGACGTTAAGGAGCAGAGGTAATTGTGAAACGACAGAATATGAATAAAGTAAACCACTCGTTCACAGTGCAAAATACTGTAACCCTTTCTGGAAAATTATTACCAACGGCTACATTTGCTAGCGGGAGAGTACTGGCTCATCTGGACCAAGGATTCAATAAACGGTGGATGAGCATCCGACAAAATATAAGAATGTCGTCATTATCTCATAAAAATCTGGGAGACTTAAAACAGACTTATACAAAAATTTTTTCACTAGTGTCATGAGTCCGCGCTCGTGGTCTAGTGGCTATTATTGCTCTGCATCCTCTGGATCACGGGGTCCCGCGTTCGATTCCCGGGCAGGTTGGGAATTTTCTCTGCCTGGGGGCTGGGTGTTGGTGTTGTCCTCATCATTTCATCATCATCATTCGTGACAGTGGCTAGAATCGACTGTGTGAATCGGGCTATGTAAAAATTGGGACATCGTACAGGCGCCGATAGCCGCGCAGTTGAGCGCCCAACGAACCAAACATCACCACTGGTGTCATGAAGTCCAAGGTGCAGGAGAACGTATTTCTTCTTTTAACTGAATTGTAGGAAGGACAAATAAATCCACAATTATACGCAAATTCACTCCGCTAGTGCAACACTGCGATGTCTTTTTTTATCGTTAGGTAAAGAATTTCACCAAAAAGCCCCCAAATTGCCTTTAAACCACAGCTAGAAAAGACTGCATCAAAATACATTGCACTGGACATCACCAGCTATCCTCGGCAATATTTGACGAAATGATGCGTTATGCTTGGTTTGCTGCCAAACAGTGCTATGAAAGAGAACCTTTTAGGTATGCAAAGAAAGTTTGTTTTTGTATAGCAACACTATAACAACCGTGTTACTGTGCAAATGCTGCGTTTTAAATTGTGTAAGATGCCAAGAAAAGTACTGCTTCCATATTATTACAATGAATATCACCACAGCACGTGTATACTACCTGTAAAATAATAAAGTATCTAATTTTGTATCCAAAATTCTGTTGTACACCTTACAATCGCTTCCTGGAAATTTGTAATGCCAAATTGCCCATTGCCTTTCTTTTCGTGATTTTTTTATATACTGAGCACTTTTTTAGTTTACTTACAATGCAAGTAACGCAAAACCTGAAAACAGAAAAATATAATTGCATCGGGACTCGACCTCCACCACCTTCTGATTACTGTTACGTACTCCTTCCGCTGGGCCAACCGCTGCCCGGAGAATATACTAACTTAATGGCTCATGTCGCGCTCGATTCGCAGAGAAGATGTATTTTTTTTTTCTAAACACTTGGCCATCTGGCGCTCCCACTTGTATCGCTTTTAGTTCTGGCCAAGCCCTGCAATACCATAAATTTGGGCGAAATCGGTGACGACGTGTAGGCGCCGTCCCCTTTTTAGTACATGCTGATACCATTGTTCCGTTTTTTTATCGAAGATGGATAAATTTTTGTGCTGTTGTTTTGCAGCAAGATTATCTTATAGTCGTCGCACTGTTACGGTTTTCCACAACTCAGCACTCCGCGCGTTTTAGCAAGCTGTGTGAACTCGTTGGCTATTGTTGGGGGCCAGTATGCCGTGCGACTTTCCTTAAATACAATGTTTTATACAGTGAGTCCAAAAAGTATTCGTTTAGCTGCATATCTTTTAGAAAACAAAGTATGTGTAACATGAAAAGAAATGTGTACAAAATCTAAAGAGCCAGTCATATAAGAAGAACCTCTGTAGGTCACTTTTGTTGAAAAGCAAGGAAAGAAATACGTCCAAATCGACAGCAAGGTTAACGAAATAGAAAATGTAATACAAGAGGTAGTTCATGAAGTATTCGGCCACCATCTGAACACGCCGAAATTTTTCGCACAGTGATTAAACTACGAGGGCAGTTCAATAAGTAATGCAACACATTTTTTTTCTCGGCCAATTTTGGTTGAAAAAACCGGAAATTTCTTGTGGAATATTTTCAAACATTCCCGCTTCGTCTCGTATAGTTTCATTGACTTCCGACAGGTGGCAGCGCTGTACGGAGCTGTTAAAATGGCGTCTGTAACGGATGTGCGTTGCAAACAACGGGCAGTGATCGAGTTTCTTTTGGCGGAAAACCAGGGCATCTCAGATATTCATAGGCACTTGCAGAATGTCTACGGTGATCTGGCAGTGGACAAAAGCACGGTGAGTCGTTGGGCAAAGCGTGTGTCATCATCGCCGCAAGGTCAAGCAAGACTGTCTGATCTCCCGCGTGCGGGCCGGCCGTGCACAGCTGTGACTCCTGCAATGGCGGAGCGTGCGAACACACTCGTTCGAGATGATCGACGGATCACCATCAAACAACTCAGTGCTCAACTTGACATCTGTGTTGGTAGTGCTGTCACAATTGTTCACCAGTTGGGATATTCAAAGGTTTGTTCCCGCTGGGTCCCTCGTTGTCTAACCGAACACCATAAAGAGCAAAGGAGAACCATCTGTGCGGAATTGCTTGCTCGTCATGTGGCTGAGGGTGACAATTTCTTGTCAAAGATTGTTACAGGCGATGAAACATGGGTTCATTACTTCGAACCCGAAACAAAACGGCAATCAATGGAGTGACGCCACACCCACTCCCCTACCAAGAAAAAGTTTAAAGCCATACCCTCAGCCGGTAAAGTCATGGTTACAGTCTTCTGGGACGCTGAAGGGGTTATTCTGTTCGATGTCCTTCCCCATGGTCAAACGATCAACTCTGAAGTGTATTGTGCTACTCTTCAGAAATTGAAGAAACGACTTCAGCGTGTTCGTAGGCACAAAAATCTGAACGAACTTCTCCTTCTTCATGACAACGCAAGACCTCACACAAGTCTTCGCACCCGAGAGGAGCTCACAAAACTTCAGTGGACTGTTCTTCCTCATGCACCCTACAGCCCCGATCTCGCACCGTCGGATTTCCATATATTTGGCCCAATGAAGGACGCAATCCGTGGGACGCACTACGCGGACGATGAAGAAGTTATTGATGCAGTACGACGTTGGCTCCGACATCGACCAGTGGAATGGTACCGTGCAGGCATACAGGCCATCATTTCAAGGTGGCGTAAGGCCGTAGCATTGAATGGAGATTACGTTGAAAAATAGTGTTGTGTAGCTAAAAGATTGGGGAATGACCTGGTGTATTTCAATGCTGAATAAAACAACCCCTGTTTCAGAAAAAAAAAATGTGTTGCATTACTTATTGAACTGCCCTCGTACAAAGCTGACTAGAGTCAACCGTGCGCTGCCCCACTCTATCGCCTGTTGTTTTTCTGAGCGCCATAGTTCGTAAGGGTAATGAGACGATGCTTATCCAAAGGAAAGTTATTCTCCGCTTGCACAATGAGTGCAAATCTTCTCTCGAGATTGCTTAAGTAGTCGGTAGACCTAGATCGACGGTTTAGTCGATGGTAGATTGATTTTGCGAAACAAAATCATTAAGAAACCAACCACGTACTGGACGCCCTCACACTTTGACTGATGCAGACGTGAAATTTATCTTGATGGAAATGAAGAAGAAACATAAAATCAGCGCTCCTAAGTTGGCTGGGGAGTTAGTCTAGGGGAAAGAAAGCATGTGCTAACACAATCAGAAATACCTTCAAAACGTATGGGTATCACGGCCGGGTAGGGCGCAAGAAATTTTGGGTCAGTGAACAGAATCAAAAGAAACTTTTTCGTTTTGCGACAGAACATAGATTCAAAAAGGAAGACTTCTTGAATAGAGTAATATTTTCTGATGAGAGTAAATGTAACGAATTCGGGTCGGATGGCAGGCTAATGGTGTGGCGTAAGAAGAATGCGGAGATGTTGCCACGCAATCTTGTGCCAATGGTTAAACACAGTGGTGGCTCCCTGACGGTGTGCGGCTGTATGAGTGCTGCAGGTGTTGGAAAATTACATCTCGTAGAAGGTACAATGGATCACCATATGTATATCAACATTTGAAAGGACGGTCTGAATCCTAGCGCCGAAAAATTATGTCTGCAAGGAAATTACATTTTTCAACAAGATAACGACCCAAAGGATACGGCTCTAAATGGAAGGTTGTGGCTCCTGTAAAATACCCCAAAACAACTTAAAACCCCTCCTCAGAGCCCAGAAATTAATCCTACTGAACACCCGTGGAAAGTACTGGAAGACAGTATCAGGAGAAGACACATTTCTAGCAAGAGAGACCTAAAAGAAGCACGTAAAGACGAATGGGACACAATTCCAGCCTCACTGACAGCAAACTTGGTCAAGTCGATGCCCAGACGACTACAATCAGCAATAGCTGCAAAGGGAAACCCCACTAAATATTAATTTTTGTAATTGAAATCATATTTTCAGATTGTGGTGGTGGTGGTGGTTAGTGTTTAACGTCCCGTCGACAACGAGGTCATTAGAGACGGAGCGCTAGCTCGGGTTAGGGAAGGATTGGGAAGGAAATCGGCCGTGCCCTTTCAAAGGAACCATCTCGGCATTTGCCTGAAACGATTTAGGGAAATCACGGAAAACCTAAATCAGGATGGCCGGAGACGGGATTGAACCGTCGTCCTCCCGAGTGCGAGTCCAGTGTGCTAACCACTGCGCCACCTCGCTCGGTTTTTTCAGATTGTAAATTAAAAAAAAACAAAATGAGTGCACGAATACTTTTTGAAGTAGCCCTTGAATAAATTCTCCATTTTGTCAAATTTGTCATCGTTATGGATGTATTTATTTCCTTGTCCATCAATAAAAATGACTTACCGTGGTTCGTTGCCTATGACTGGATGTTCACATTTTGTGTTCGCTTCCTTCTTTCACGTGACATATACGCAGTTTTTTTTTTATTAAATTAAAACTAGACGAATACTTTTCGGACTCACTGTACGTCGTTGCAGTGGGAAGGCTTCTGTTAAAAGTCGTGATTCCTGGGGACATCATGTGTACCTTCGCTCTCCTGTTGAAAATGACGTACTAAACCCCCAATATAAAATTAATTATGCCTCATTCAGTGGATGCTAACCATTGCGAACGAATTATCTGAGCGCGTAGAACTCTATTACGTGAACAAATATTTGGCAGGTATAGGCTACTGATTTCGTGAAGGAACTGCCGTAAACTGTAAAAAATATTGTACAGACCAATGTATTTGCTAAACACATTGAGTAAAGTAGAATAAAAAAGTCGGCTATCGGCTAGCAACGAAAAGAAAGCTAGCAGGACTTGTGTTAGACACATGGCGTCCCACGATACATGGCCCTGTTTCAAGTATTGCTATACAGATGGGGTGGTAAACTAAACGGGCCTTCAAACGTCAGGCACGAAAGAAATCACGAAAGGGTGAGCCAGTACTCACAAAAGCCATTGCCCGAATTGCTGTAGGATATTTATGTTGTAGTGCAGATTACCCAACTATCATTGTCAAAGAAAAGACTAGAACAATGCTGGGTAAAAGCGCAGTGAAGCTCTCACCTTGGTACGCAGTAGTGTTACGCGAATAAATGCAGAGTGGCGGCTAATAGCACTGTCTGTGTGCTACTCAGCATTGAAATGATCATAATGACCAGATACACAAATTAAACTAAGCGCACAACTTCATTGTTTATGGAGGAGAATGTTCAATATGTACATTATAATGTAGCCTATTCAAAAGTGTCAGTATGTACTTAACAATAAACATTTGTTCAAAACCGTCTAGTCTTATCACAGACAAATCAATATTGCGTTCACGAGGTTCGATCGACATGTCAGTAGGGTGATTCCATGGATGATAATACAGATTTTCAGGAGTGCTGAAGAAGGGTGTATGTATCAATTTGGGTTAAGGGATCTCGGTCTGCAAACGATCCGTATCGGAAGTTGTAAGTGAAAATCGTTCTGATACCCCTCCGACAATGAATACCGCTACCGGTACTATTGTCAAGTTCGTAGGGTAGGTAACTTTGAGGACCCAAAAAAAAAAAAAAATCTCTTGTAAACAAGAGCGCTAAAATGCATACCATACGAGCCATGCGCACTTGTTCTTAGATACTATAAAGCACATCTATTTTACCGCAAGCACTTTGGTTTCCATATTTTTGGAACTAGTAGTGTAAACAAAAAAAGTCCACTAAATATGGGCTCTGAAATGTATATCATAAGGAGTTGTGACTACTTGTTCAGTAGTCGAAGTAGCGAAGATGAGCAAGTGTTCATAGATGTAAGATCTGTACAATGAAGAGCCAAAGAAACTGATACATCTACCTAATATCGTGCAGTGCCCCCGCAAGCACGAAGTAGTGCCGCAACACGGCGTGCCTTGGACTCGACTAATGTCTGAATTAGTGTTTGAGGGAATCGACACCATGAACCCTGCAGGGTTGTCTATACATCCGTAAGAGTACGAGGGAGTGGAGACCTCTTCTGAATAGCATGTTGCAAGACATCATAGGTATGCTCAATAATGTTCATGTCAGGGGGGTTTGGTGGCCAGCAGAACTGTTTGAACTCAAAAGAATGTACCTGAAGCCACTCTGTAGCAATTTTGGACGTGTGGAGTGTTGCATTGTCCTGCTATGCATGTGATCAGACAGGATGCTAACAAACATGTCACCTGTCAGTCGTATCTAGACGTATTAGGAGTCTAATATCACTCCAACTGCACACGCCCCACATCATTATAGAGCCTTCAGCAGCTTAAATAGTCCCTAGCTGACACGCAGGGTCCATGGATCCGTACGGTTGTCTCCATACCCCTACATGTCCATACCATTCGAAACGAGACTAGTCCGACAAGGCAACATGTTTCCAGTAATCAACAGTCCACTGTCGGTGTTGACAGGCCCAGCGAGGCGTAAAGCTTAGTGTTGCGCAGTCATTAACGATACATGAGTGGGCCTTCGTCTCCGAAAGCCCGTATCGACGATGTTACGTTGAATGGTTCGCACGCTGACACTTGCGTTTCTGTCACGTTGAACGATTCTCTTGAGTCGTCGTTGGTCCCATTCTTGCAGGATTTTTTACCGGCCTCAGCGATGTCGGAGAGTTGTTTTCCCGGATTCCTGATATTCACGGCATACTTGTGAAATGGTCGTACTGGAAAATCCCCACTTCATCGCTACCTCGGAGATGCTGTGTCCCATCACTCGTGCGCCGACTATAACACCACGTTCAAACTCTAAATCTTGATAACTTGCCGTTGTAACAACACTAACCGATCTAACAAGTGCGCCAGACAGTTGTCTTACATAGGCGTTGCCGACCGCAGCGCGGTTTTCTGCGTGTTTGCGTATATCTATGTCTACACCAGTTTCTTTGGCGCTTCACTGTATTTCAGAGCGCATGTTTACCAGGCGTTTATTCATGTTTTGGCCCATTCTACCAGCACTGAAAGTTGCTTACACCACAGTCTTAGTAGCAACAGTACCGATACATGTATTTCACTGGCAGAGGTATCACAACGATTTTCGCTTATAATTTTAGACTCGTTCGTTTCCGGACCAGGGTCCCTTACCTCAAATTGATACATTCAGCCTTCTCAATCATCCTAAAAATTTGTATTATCATAATGGAAACACCCTGTATTACGAAGCAATTCCCAGGCTGTAGTACGTATGGGACAGCCGTCAAACACTTGCTTAAAGTAAAGTAAGGAGTACTTCTGAGACAAACTACGATCTTTAAAACAGCGCAGCACAGCTCGTCTGCTTGCAGTCCTCTGTCTGAATCCAGTAAATTGCAAATAAAAAGACATGTATCCTTTTTCCACTAAGAAAATTTATATGTTGTGTAGGACATCGTAGGATAAAGAAGAAGAAACAAGAATGCGCTAAAGATTTGGATTATCAGTTAATTGTAGCATCTCGGAAACACTAGAAACTGGCAGGAGAATTCATCTGCTGTAGTGGACGGAATGTGTTCGGTGTTCAGCCGGATTGACGATTCATGTTTTGTATAAATTAGTTGCCTTTGTTATATGAGCTCCCCGCCTAGAGTTCAGCCAGATTGTGGATGCATTTATGTAACATTGTTTCAAGGCTGGAGTATGTACAAACCTATACGCAAAGAAGCAGTGCTCACGCACCTGAAAATCTGACAACACACAAAGCTGAAAGTTGCAGCAAAGTACTCAGTCGTCATTGAGGAATCCTTATCAAAGCATGCGAGGAAGCTTCAAAACTCCGGTGCAAGAAGCCAGTGTTGCAATGAATAATTCTCGGTAATATTTGCACCCAGTAAAAATTTTATCTCAAGATGTTTGTTGTCAGCTCTGTTGGCGAGTCTATGGCACTTAATCTGTACCACGTAAAACAGATCCAGATTCTCAGGAATAACGATTAAGCATCCTCTCAAGGCCAAAGCCTTGCAACTTTTGTAACACCTGATATTTATGTGGCGGCACTTTGTGTGTGCCTATTGGGTGACAGTTATTGAACTAGGCGAAATAAAATCGTCTTAACTTCTAAACTGTTTGTGTTAAGACGTTCAGACTGCACGGTTGGCCGCGGGGCATGATCGGAATTAGTATGCGTTGAATGGCTTCGCTTATCGACGATGCCCACTTTAATTTGGATGGGTTCGTCAATAAGGAAAAGTGGCGCATTTGGAAGGCCTAGAATCCGCATTTCGCGATCGAGAAGTTTCTTCACCCTCAACGGGTCACTGTGTGGTGTGCTATGTCCAGTCGCGGAGTAATCGGTGCGATATTCCTCAGTGGCACGGTGATTGCCGTACGGTACGTGAAGGTTTTGGAAGATGATTTTATCCCCATTATCCAAAGTGACCCTGACTTCAACAAGATGTGGTTCATGCAAGACGGAGCTCGACCCCATCGAAACAGGAGAGTGTTTTGGTGTCCTGGAGGAGCCCTTTGGGGATCGCATTCTATCTCTGGGGTACCCGCCGAGGCCACTGGCATGGCCTTCGATTAGCCGCCATATTCTCCGGATCTGAACACATGCGACTCCTTTTGTGGGGCTGTATTAAAGACAAGGTGTACAGCAACGGCCCTAAAACCATTGCTGAGCTGAAAACGGCCATTCAGGAGGTGATCGACAGCATCGATGTTACGACACTTCAGCGGGTCACGCAGAATTTAGCAATTTGTCTGCGCCACATCATCTGATGGCAGGCATATCGAACATGTCATAACCGAATATCTGTAGTGACGTTGATCCAAATATGTATAAAATGTACTTCAGAGATTTTTTTCGCAGTGATGTAACTTGATTGCTTAAAGTTACGTATAACAGATTTACTTTAGGATGCTTATCTGCCTCTGTTTTCACATTTCGAGAATTGGCAGGTTATTTAATCACTTTCAAAGCCTAGAAATACGAAGACATTAATATCAACGAGCGAGGGACTTAGCGTGACACAGCCGTTTATTGCAACCTACTGATTTCGCGGCTCCATTCGTAACAGTTCATTCGTCACTGAAGTGCACTCTCCAGCATGTAAATCATACATCTTCAATAGAGCGAAGGCTACAGCAGATGCTTAGGATAATATGAGACATAGAAGACAAATGAGTGCATATGTCTCTTTTCAGTACATTTATGAAGTGCAATACAATCAATGAAAAGCGACATTAAAGGGAACACAATTAGTGGTAAAAGAGTACAGTGTGTGTTCCATTTTCTGGCAGTACAGTAGACCAGTGTTTTTCAACCTGTGGATAGCGACCCTCTGTAGGGTCGCAAAGCCTTGCTCAGGGGGTCACGGTCGCAGGAGAAAGCAGTTACAGCATGGCTGGTAAAAAAAAAAAAAAAAAAAAAGAGAGATGCTGTGTCCCATCACTCGTGCGCCGACTATAACACCACGTTCAAACAGTTACAGCATGGCTGGTAAAAAATAAAATAAACTTACCCATTTTATGCACGCTCAGAGCGAAGTGCGAAGACAACTATCATGTCCGTACTTGCTGGCGTACTCGGAGGACAACTGATTGTAGTGACCGAAAACGCGCGACTATGCCCCCGCTGACCCTTCTCACCCGCACGCCTCTACCGCGGCAAAGAATACAATTATATCTCTGCCCGCAGAGCACTACGACCTCTTTTCACATTGCACTTGATTACTCGATCAGTATAGTATCAATAGAAAGAAAATTAAGTACGTTGCGTTTGAAAGCGCTGACATACTTTTATTATGGTTCTGGGGGTCGCCAGAACATTTTGGAAAGTTGGAAAGAGGTCGCGTAGTCAAAAAGGTTGAATAACACTGCTGTAGACTTACCAGATTCTGAAAAGGATATGACCAATTTGTTAAAAAATTTGTCTGATGCCTTGAACAATAATAAACACAAACAAGACTAAAATAATGGGGTTTGTAAAACCGAACATACAAGTAAGGGTGAACGTTGAAATAAGAATTACAATACTAATACAAATAAAAGGAATTGCATCAGCTTGGAAGTGGCATAACAGATAGTAACAGAAGTACGATGGATATTAAAAGAATTGCAATGACCGAATAAGCCTTAAGAAATAAGTCATGTATTAACAAACAACCACTTTAATATAAAAAAATAAAAAGGTTATCTAGACAGTTATTTGGAGCATTTTAAGGTGTAATTGTGAAGGATAGCCTCAGGGAAACAGGAAAAAAAAAATGCAGTAGAGATGTAGATACGGAGAAGCAGCACAAAAGCATCCTCGATTGAAAGAAATTACAATAAACAAATATTTTTAAAAAATTTAAAGATGAAAAGACATTAACATGATACAGAAAAGATAAACTAAATTGACTGGACGCCTTAGAAGTAAAAATCCTGGGAAAAACGAATATACAGGTGGGAAAAACGAATATACAGGTGCAGGACATTCGTATTACGAAGTGTTAACAGTGGAATGAATTGGAGCAACTACAGCCTAATGGTACAGATGGCAAGAGACAGATACAGATGGCTGCATCAACAAGGCGTTTCTTTTAGTCTCTAATAATATGGAAGAGATAAAGCTGTCGTTGACCAGAAGACTGATTTCAGCACTTCAGTGTTTTGTTAGGAATAGACCTATTGGAAGTGGTATGCCATTATCTTCCTCCGACCTTTGCACTGACTTACCCAGAGTTATAGGGGGACCTAAAATTTAACTTGTTTTCTAAACCACGGTACAACTGGGCATTATTCGCATGAACAAACGTTGCCAGAGACATATATGAAAAGAGAGAAGGAATGTAGTAGAGAATTACTAACTTTGCAACGCGGGAAACTGAATTACAGATTAGAAAGCGCAAAGGTACATCTCTGGCTGCCTGGTCCGGTCATCTTGCGCTAGCGTGGTAAGCAATAACTTGTCGAGAGTACCCGGACACCAGTTAGTGAATATTAATATGGAGTGTGACATCTTTTACCTTTGACAGATCGAACTCTCTTGGGATGCTTCAGTGAGGTACTTGAATGTCTGTGGAGTAATGATAACACATTCTTCCTCGCAAGCGAGAAGATAGTGCTGCCATGTTGGAAACTGGGGTGTGGAGTAAACATGACGTTCTAACTCTTACCAGAGGTGTTCCATGGGGTCCAGATCGGAATTCTGGGCAGGCCCGTCCATTTAAAAAATGTTGTGTCCACAAACCATAGCCTCCCAAATGATACTTTATGACAGGGTGCATTGTTACGCTGATACAGACATCGTCTCCGAAATGATCCTCTACAGTACGCAGTACATAATGCACTAAAATATGTTAATATCCTTCCACGTTTAGCATTTCCTTAAGCGGAGTAAGGGGAATACGCACTGACCACGAAAAAACCACCCTGCCGAAACGCCATCTCCGTACTTCCCAGTTGGCTCTAAAGATGTTGGCACTACTCATGTTAGGAGGTAACATTTTCCTGGCATTCAACAGACACAAACCCTTCCATTGGATTATTCCAAATCACTCGTTTGCAGTCTTCTGCCTTCCTGTGGCGTCGCCCGGACACCATCTCAAGTGTCAGCATTGTGTATGTTACGAAGAGCGGCTCGACCATTGCACCCAGTTCTAATTCCCTGCCCGCAGTCGTTGTGCTCGCTGGACTGCTGTTAACACTTTGGAACTCAAGAGTGATTCCTTCCGGCGATTTCATGCGATTTTTTTGCAACCACTCTCCGCAATGCTCGCCAGTCGCCTTCAGGTATATGACACCTCCCTGGTCTTGGTTTAGCTGTGGTTGTTCCTTCGCTTTTCAACTTCACAGTACGTCAGAAAAAGTCGACTTTGAGAGCTTTAGAAGGGTTGAAATGTCCGTGATGGACCCTAATGAGCAGCCCACATTGAAAGTCACTGAGCTCTCCCGACTGATCCATTCTGTTGTTGCTGCTTATCTACTGATAACACAACACTTCTCGCTTCCTCTTACACTGGGTCCGACTTTCGTAACATTTAGTGGTCAGTTCCGGATTATATAGCACGGTCGGGAGACTTGTGATCAAATAGCGTATACGATGTTCTGGCGGCGTATCATCAGAGGTGGTGTTGTAGTACCTAGTATAGTATCAATAGATACTGTTGGGAACGGGTAATTGAATCTGAGCACGCAAAATGCACGCCACCCGTAAGAGTGTGTAAGGCAGAGTTTGATGTGGACAACGTAGGTGTTGATAACAATGCACGACAGAATGGTGCCCCCCCCCACCCCCACCCGCCCGCGTTTAGAGATGAAGGTTTAAATGCGAACATTAAGGAGTGGTCGGAGACGCTTCCCTAGTAGCACCACGCATGTTAGTCAGATATTGGCGAATCATTTTTTCATGGTTCTACCATACATCTGAAGTGTCGAAGAACTGTCCTGATCCTTGAGCGTTAGACAGTCGAAGTGACATTGGTCGGAGCAGAATAGTGTCCGGCACGGGTGGCAGGAGTTGTTAATACCCTTTTGCGTGCAGTTTGAGTGTGACGGATCTTGATGTGTGTAAGGAGGGCGAACAAATGGGGTGCATATGACCTGTCGAAAGATTTCAATAGCACCAAAGTATATAATTATTGAGAGAGAGAGAGAGAGAATATTTTTTTCCTTGCTTCGAGCGTTCGTCCTTTCTTGTGTAAAAAGCGACTGGGGCTCCTGGACCCTGTAGTGATGTTATTCTTGATTTGCTATACCAAACGAGGTGGCGCTGTGGTAAGCCAAGTGGCCGCTTTATTAGAGAGGACTGCTGTTCAAATTTCTGTCCGGCCTTCTCGATTTCGATTCTCCGTGGTTTCCTAATTTGATGCCAGAACGGTTCGTTTAAAAGGTAAGGCCCGATTTGCTTCCCCATCCTTTCGCCTCTAAGAGCTTGTGGTCCGTCGGTAATGACCTGATCGTCGACGGGACGTTAAGCCCTAATCTTCCTTCCTTTCCAATATGTTTCTTCGATGCTGTTCTTGATCATGGCCGCTACTGGAGGCACTAGCATCGGAGGAGACTCTGCTCGAATCGCTTTGCTGCTTGTGCGACTACGGAGATAGAACATCTCGTGAGCCTGATGGCAAACCACACAAGTGCACTGACATAGCGTACCCTGCCAATTAGATGCCACGCAGGTATGACAGCGTCAGAACTGTTTACTGCTTTGATTCCAGTCACCGAATCTGGTGGATTGTACTGCTGGTCTGCATCACGCAGTCTGTTTTTCACAAGTCGTCCTAGGTTTAGTGTATACTCTCCTTTTATTATTTTATCTGTTGTGTTTCTCACCAGTTGAGTAGTTCGTGTAAGTGAATTCCAAGGTATTTTACTTGTGCTTGTAGGATGATTTATTGCCCCCAGAGTAGAGTTTTTAGTTGTGCTGTTCCTGTGCTTGCATTTTAATGAAGTGTCTGGGTCGGAACAAAAAACTGGCGTTTTGTGAGGTTATGTCTTATCCTCCACTTACTTAGTCAAGATTCCAGTCTCGTAGCCGTTGGCTTGTTAGTTAACTCTGTCACATGTCAAGGCGTAACACCAGTATACAGTATAAACTGCGTAGAAGGCCATTGCCTCATTCCTCCATCGAGATCTAGAAATGTTAACTGTGTTTAGTTGTCGAGATGTGAATGCTTTCTGTGCTACCATTGCGTTTGTGCGAAACATCTCAACAGCTGATCATCGACTCGGACTTGTACTTTCGTGTCAAGGTGCGTACACGCTAGTCCTACGAAGACAAACGAACAACAGCCAGTGGATTCGGCCGAACGTTGGTGGCCAACGCATTGGCTTTCGGCCTGTCGTGGGTTGGGACCAAGAGGTTAGACAATGTAGAATCGCAGTTGGCTGTGATAACTTGACGATGTTGCTCCAGTTTTATTGTTTGTTATAAAGCAGCGTTTTAATAACAGTTTCACCGGCCGATATTATGAGAGAAGAAAAGGATTTGGCAGTCGTCGCATTTGTAGCACATATTTTACTGCAAGAAGCTGTTCATCAGAAAAAGAAGTCTAAGAAGAAACGACGCTGGTGTGATGAAACAAAATTTTCTGAGCTTAAAGCTGACCTGTAATAAGGGCTATTTCACTTTTTTGCGAATTAGAGACAAAATTGTCTGAGGTTAAAACTGACTTGTAATAAGGGCTATTTCACTTCTTTGCGAATTAGAGCTACAGATTTCGAATGTGTAGGCTGTAAAATTCCATTTTCTTTTTCACATTGTACACTTTTTTTTAATAACAGCTCGCTTACTTCCCTTGCTTTATTTATGCAATCACAGTTCGTAGGCTCCCATAAACCTTCCCGCTCACGATAAACTATCAGATTTAATGCTGTCTCCGCATTCCTCTCAATACTTCAATATTTTTAGACACAAGAAATACATACCCGTTCAGGGGACACCGAAAATCGCTACTGAACCAGCAAACATTCGACCCGGCGTTCGTCTTAGGGGATGGGTCTCAAGGCCCCCCTACACACCGCCAACGTTTTTACGTTGCTGCAAGCAAGACCAGCCGCTTCGTTGATTCCGATTTGCCTCCCGTACACACCAAGCAAATCTCGGCCAGCGAAGCGGTTAGCTGTCGTTCGTTGGCCTTGTGGTCTAGTGTGTACCCGCCTTCACAGATAAGATTTGCTATTAGCTGCATGATTTCGCATTAAAAGTTGAAGCGTTACATTTTAAAGAGTAGTCCAGCACGTCACACCTTATTTGAAAGCGCGTTCGATGTTGAAGGAGGGTGCTGTTGTTGCCATGCTTCTGTCGCTTTATTGATTGACTTTAGAACAGAGCTAAGCTATTGAGGCACAACTCACGATCCATCCCTCCTCACAACTTTGATTCTGCCAGTATCTCTTTCCTGCTGGCAGGAATGAAGCTGAGAGGGCGGGTCGTAATTCGCTCTTGGATGGCACAGTTGACCACGAAAGGCAAAGTTCCCAATCGGAATATCAATCTGGAACACAGTTTTAGTATTTAAAAGAAGTTTCAGAACAGGGCACACTCCACTGCAGTGCGAAACATTCATTCTGTCAATCGCATTTAATTGGCTAACAGCTAACCATAGCAGTTGTCATCTCAGTGGTGGAAGGAAATCTTATCGTGGAAATGCTGATTCTGATGAGGTAGGGGTCACAACCAGCCGTAGAACTGTTGGAAACAGCTGAGACCATGTGGTGTTCACTGTTTCATGGACCTGTCACATCGAAACCCTTTCCATTACAACGTAGATTTGGCGTACCAAGATTTCTCTCCATACCTGCAGTGTGTTATAAATGTGACTGCTAACCCGAGACATTTATTCTGAGGCCCGAATTGCACTGTCAGATATTTTTGATAAAACATTTATAAAAAGCAAAACTGCGCTACAACACTTACAAAGGAAATGAAAATACCTTAATACCAAGATTTTGTAAACTGTCTTCTGTAAAAGACTTTTGCCAAAGCTATTTTGACAGCATAATTCGGCCCTTAGACGTGATTTTAGTAAGGATCTACGTGTCAGTCTTCTTCTACAATCAGTCCAAACGTATGTGCAACAAACTCCTTTGTGTGTGCTTTACAATCCCATGGTTAGTGTCCATGGAATTTGGACAGGGTCATTTGTTTTTTCTTACAGAGGAGTTTGACAGGGAAGTCATTTTCAGTCAGTAAACAGACGAGGGTAGTGGCGAGAGGTGGGGCCAATAATGTGTGTACGGTTGATATTCGAGAAAGCAGTCAACTCTTTACGTTCACCAGTAAATTTTCATACATAGCCCGTTCGTGCTAACATTTCACGTTAAAACGACGATGATTTTCGCCATATAGCCATGATCACTCTCTCTCACTGTTCAAGTAGACTTCATCGTCGTCATACGTTTGTAGTACCTGCCCTTCCATCCTTAACTAATTCCCTTGCATGTTCAGTTTCTTAAGTAGTCAAACTAGTGAAAAGGTGGGCTTCACAGTTTCAAAGCACAGGGTGTCCCACTCAAACCTCCCTGATTTCAAAGACCCAGGAAAAAAAAAACCACAGTAGATACGACAGTGAAAAATGCACCACATTGTAGAGCATCTCAAAGAATTTATTTATTTATCATCAATACACCTCTACATGTGAACCATTTGTAGCATGAAGAATATCGAGCCTGTATTCAATTTCTTGCCAAGTTCTTTGTAACATTTCCTCTGTTATTGTTGCAGTTGCATTAGTGATATGATGTCGCAAAATAGAAATATCGTCAACTTTGGTCGCATACACGCGGTCCTTCACGAATCCCCATATGAAGAAATCAAGCGGCGTAATGTCAGGTGAACGTGGTGGCCAGGCAATGGGGCCTCCGCGTCCGATCCAACGATTGGGAAATTTCCTATCCAGTAACTTGCGAACAGCCGTTGACCAATGCGGTGGAGCTCCATCTTGAAAAAATGATGTTGGGTTGCAAGTCTTGTATCTTAGGTTACACAAACTGCTCCAACATGCCCAGATACACTGGCCCATTCACTGTTTGTTCCGCAAAGAAGAACGGTCCAACAATCCTGTCGTGCATTAGCCTGCACCATGCATTTAGTTTAGGGCAATCACGAACTTGTTCAATGACAACGTGCGGATTTTGCGAACCCCAAATCCGAACAAATTTGGAAATTTGTGGTAAGGTCTTATGGGATCAAACTGCTGAGGGCATCGGTCCCTAAGCTTACACACTATTTAATCTAACTTAAACTAACTTACGCTGAGGACGACACACACACACACACACACACACACACTCATGCACAAGGGAGGGGACTAACCTCCGTGGTGGGGGAGGGGGGGGGGCGAACTGTGACAAGATACGCCTCAGACCGCGGGGCAAATCCGAACTAACGTAACCTAACCTAACCAACCTGCCCTGCCTATTAACTCTTCCTGATAGATGAAAGGTTGCCTCGTCTGAGAATAAACATCTTTTCATGAAGCTGGCATCCATATCAATACGCTGCAGCAAATTGCTGTCTGTGTGGTTTGTCGTTCAGCATTAGATGTTGCAGAATTTGCGCTTTGTAAGCATACATACGACGACGCTGGTGAACTACACGATTGATCGAGGTACATCAAGTTGCCTAGATGCTTGACGAATTGACTTACGTGGGCTTCTGAGAAACATTTATCTGATTTCCACCACTGTCTCTTGTGAAAGTCCGTAATGTGCACCACCAGAACGTTTCAGAACACTTCATGTTGCCAGAAACGTCCTGTACCATTCCTTAATTGTTTTCACATCAGGTGGATCACATTCATACACACGACGATAATTTCTTCGCACAGTAATCAGCGATTTTGTTTCTGCAAACCACACCACTGCTTGCGCGCAGTACTGTGGAGTCGCCATTTTCACTTCATGCGACCATGCTGCACTCTGGCTGCAATACTTGGCACTTCTGACGCGGAAATATAAATTCTGCGATATTCTCTACAATGTGGTACATTTTTCATTGTTGTATCTACTGTGGTTTTTCTGTCCTGGGTCCTTGAAATCTGGAAGGTTTGGGTGGGACACCCTGTATTCTAAGACCGATATTGTGAAACTACGAAAAGTTATTAGTTATTTCCAGTCGCCTAACTTCGACAAAGCGATCATACGCAGGTTACTGATTGACACTACGTGAAGTTCAACGTAAATTTTCAGCAGTTGCATAGTGCAAAACTTGGCAGCCTATTAACCGCCTTGCCAATGTACTTGACGCCACGTAGCCCTCTCTTAATTTTTATGAACTGCTATTAATCCGTGATTTGCAGATGGTTGATTGACTGAAACTAGTTGTCTGGAAACAAATATTCATTACTACAGCTTTTGGTTAGGCCACGATGCCATTCAATAGATAAAGAAACGCGTAGTAAACCTACTATTAGCCGGCCGAAGTGGCCGTGCGGTTAAAGGCGCTGCAGTCTGGAACCGCAAGACCGCTACGGTCGCAGGTTCGAATCCTGCCTCGGGCATGGATGTTTGTGATGTCCTTAGGTTAGTTAGGTTTAACTAGTTCTAAGTTCTAGGGGACTAATGACCTCAGCAGTTCAGTCCCATAGTGCTCAGAGCCATTTGAACCATTTAAACCTACTATTCTCGCAATCCAACTTGACACTCGGGACAGATGGGAAAGAAGGAAATGCTTTTAAGGCTAGTTTACACGACAATAGTTCGAGCAACTCGTTTCATGAAACGTGTTTCGCTCAGGTGGTTCATATGTGACTAGAAAGGGCGAAACAGCGTACCCTTGTTTCGTCATTTTGTAAACGGTGTAGTCTCGTCTGAAATGAATGTTTCGGCAGCTGCACGAGTTCTGGTGGAGTTAATGCTTGTCTGCAAGAAATCACTGCATAAGAAAAGAAATAAGAGACGTGTTTGGGTTAATGATTTGAGTAAAGGAAAGCAGCAGCTCGGTTGCTCAGCGACGTTGCTGAAAGAAATTGTCGTGGAAGACCCGAGAAGTTTTTCAGTCATCTGAGATTGTCACCAGAACGTTTCTTCATATTCTTCTCTACAGGACCTATATCGTGTTCCAAAATCAACAATTTGATGGTGGTATTTTTCCAAGCAATTCTCCAAAATCGGCAATAGAGTCCATAACTCTCGGTCTACTAGAAGATGCAGTAGTTGGTTATGACGCATTTGCGCCAACGGCATATTCAGTGAAGACTTTGTTTTCAAAGTATGGTCATTTGAGTTTCCAGTTATAAACTGTCGACAGCTCGCCATGTTGTGGAATATGCATTTGGATTCTGGTTTCCAAATTTCCTGTACACAAATTTACTTCAAGAAATGGCCAGCTTGAAACACGAGATTTTAGTCTTGCAGACGTGTTTTCTACAACCAGATATTTTGCTTGCTGTATTTTCCGTATCATTGCGTGTGTGTTTCTAATTGAATGAATGTTGCTCTGCAGCGTAGGTATTGTCAACCCATCCATGTTCAGATCGGTTAGGACGGCCTCAAACGCAGCAATATATCGCTGCTTGTTTTTGAATTCAACAAGATTGAAATCCCACAAACTTACATGCATAGCATGGATATCCAAAAATCGAAGTTTCCTCCGTTCCCCATTTTATATTTCAGTTTCCCACTCTACCGACAATACTGTGCAACTACTGTCGCCAAAATTGGATCAAACCGAAACTGGTTTCACTGAGTCGCGCAAACGCGCGCCACGCATGCGCAGTGGTCAGTAGCGCAGCTGCGCGCAACGTAGTGTAAACTAGGCTGTAAGGTCGCTCCCATAAGCCACCTCGCCGTGTCAGCTCGAAGTGTGCGAGTAAAAAGGACTGCACAAGAAAAAAAGTCTTTGGTAACAAAGTGAAAGAATGCAGCTGCTACCAACCAAAAATTCAAAGCTTCAGGTCAGAAAAAGCTCGGTGAAACGCTGTTTGGACTACGGGAAGGACTGAAAGGAAACGTTTAGAAGCCTTTGAAGTGTGGTATAAGAGCTGTCTGTTGAATGATAAGATGTATTGCTCGGGTAATGAATGATGATGTCCTGTAACGAGTCAACAAGGTAAAGAAAATTAATTAAAACTGTAAATCGCAGCGAAAGAATACTGGGATGCATATTACGGCGCGTATTCATTCGGAAACAAACTACTTGAAGGTAAGGCGGAAGAATCGCAGAGCAATGCCTGCAGATGAACATCTTTAACAAGTCGATGATCTAGGATGCAGAAGTTATATTTCACTGAAGAAGATAACTGCGAATCGACAGAAATGGAGGACTGCATCAAACCCACGTTTGATGACTGAAATAACGAAGCATTAGTAAAAAACTGTTGGGGGGGGGGGGGGCGCAAAGCCAATTTATTTACCATTTCAAAATAGTAACACTTCTACAACTTGCTCTAAAACATGTGAAAACCACCAGGAAAAGCATCAATAACGCGTGAAATAAGACATTAAATAATGTTGTTGTGAAATTAATTACTTATATTATGATCTTACAATGTTGTTATCTTGCCTATTAATGTTCTTCATGTAGATCAATGTCTACCCTCTGTTTGCCCGCGTAAATCTTACGAGCCCATGTAATACCGGTTTGCAATAATGTAGGTAAAATGCCCTGCTCAATCTACTTTCTCCGTGGCTGCAGAGTAAAAACAAAAAGTGCCAATAGCAAATTACTGTAATGTTTTGTTATTTGTAACTCTGCAGCGCAGTCGTCGTAAGAATGTGGAAAATTCTATCATAGTATTTCACAGTCCCTTTAAACTGAGTTTTTTTATATTTTGTTCCGCTGCGCTACCCGTTTGTGTTACCATCGCGATAGCATGGCTAACGTGACAATAACACCCGCCATATTTACGATGTGTTACCCAGGAGTCGTTCCAACAGTTTGGCAGCGCTGTCACCGGTGGCCTACCTTCGGTTGTTCGGAAGGTGCTCGGCACTTTCCGTCTGAGATCGGGTTAGTTGTCTCGTTCGCCCAGCAGAGCACGGCAGGCGCAAAATGGCCGAAAAAGATTCGATTTGTACCATGGCCAGTGAAACAGGTTTCAATAAAATGTTCGTCCAACAGCGGTATTGTTCTTACTCACCGTTAATCCAGTTTATATTGTTGCTGATGCAATGTATGAGAAATGTCTTTAAATTCGTAATTTGTGTTTCTTCTCTCCATTGTGTAGTACTAAGGGATAAAACAATATATATTTACTTATATAAATACATATATATGTACTGTCGAAGGTGCAACATGTTAACAAAAGTCGGCACTAATATGAAATCCAGTGTGAATTCTTGTTTCGTAACATATTTTACAGATAATACTTTTTGCAACATCTGATTGTAGTGGCTGGCTATCTCAGTAAAAGGCCGCAGGAGGTAACCAGCGCCACGTAACGCGATCAATACAAACCGCAAGACATACTTTTTAAAAAAAAAAAAAAAAAAAAAAGCTCGCTCCACAGATCCTTCCGCTTCAATAGTCGTGTACATGCACTATTAGTAGATTCATTTGATACCCAGTCCATGAAAGTTGCGAAAGAGCTTCCTGCTGAGAGAATACAGAAGGGTGCTAACCTTCTTGATGGAGCAACATCCTGAGTTCTTTATCGATTTGTAATGTGATTTCTATGCAGCGAAATTGTTTTTGTTACACGCACGTTAATTATTTCATACACTGACGGAAAAATTTCTTGAATTATCATGATGTTGTTTTCAGTAGTTAATCTGACACACACACACACACACACACACACACACACATACACAGAGAGAGAGAGAGAGAGAGAGATTTGTATGACAGATAAATAAACATGAAATTCGAGAGCAATGATTTTTCCAGATTTAAGCATGTAGTGTGCTATGCTACTCATTCAAAATGCCATTTGTAGAATGAGCAAGGATGGTTGCGCAATGAAGTATCGTATTGATGCTCAGTAGAACAACATGGATGCCAACAGCTTCTGCATACGCGTATTGTATCAGCTGTTGTGCCGTAGTTGCCATCATATTTCATTAAGACTAAACGGCTGTGTACGTTCCGTAACAATGTAGTAGGAATAGTATTAAATTAGCTTAATACGTTTCAGATCTGCCATTGTGGTTTGCAATGATGACTGACGTCTTATTTGATAAGGTGAGCCAACAGACTTCATGTGAAAAATAGAGAATAGTATCTATTTTATGTGTTTAATGAAATGTTTTTGTGCGTGTTTGTCATAATGTGTACGATAAAATGGTAATAACTGTAAGATTGTATAGCTGACGCGACTAGTTAGCAAAGTGTTACAGAATTTATTTACGCCGTCCTTTTCTTTTTTCAGATATCAGTTTCCATGTTTTGCCTGCCAAAGAAAAATTGAGCCCAATGTTTCCAAACGAATCTAGTTCAGATGAGATTTCTAAAGTAAATGTCGTTACACAAACGTTTAAGGTGAGTACGTTTCGTAAACTTCATTAGTATAACCCCTAAGATACTGAAGCTCCTGCTCAGTCCTAAGTCACCACTGAATGTGGTTTATAATTATTTGTGTGAGTGCAGGTAACGGACAGTTCCGTCTCTTAGGAAGTGTGTGGTAGTATAGATGGAGATATGTTAGAGCTCGACGTGTGGGGAAGGTAGTCCTTTAGTCCTACATGAATTATCAGAAGCTTATATGTAATTTGCCATAAGATTTTCAGATATTTTTATGGAAGTACCTGTTAATTTTGTTTCTTAGCCAGTGTGTGATCCATGAACTGGAATACGACTTTGCAGATTGAAGCTGTTATGTTCTTATTTCTTTATTTTGACCAGTTACAAGAACTTTATTATACTCGTAGCAGTGGTATGTAGTACCTCATTGGATTGGAATACTACACTGACCATTTTTTGACTTTCACCAACATTTGGAAATAATAGGGCAAGGTACTGATGTGTTGTTAAGTTAATGCACTTTTTTTTATGGTAAACGAGAATACACAACTAAAGAATACTATGCATGAAGTGTTGGTAAAGCAATATATGATTTTATGTCAGTCAGCAGCTTCAAAATAGTCGAAACAGAGAAAATCTTAGTGAAAACAGCAGCATCATTATTTAAATATGTGGTTCACCTTGATACATAAGTGTGTGTGTGTGTGCGCGTGTGTTTGTTTTTTCATAACTAAATTATAAAACAAATGGGTGATAAGTTTGTCACCTTGTATAGAGGCAGTTTCAACATTTTAACTATAGGTCAGTCACTCTAGTGCATATATTGCCCATAAAGTTTCAGAATATTTGTTAAATTTAACCCATAAATGCATTTCCAGTATTTCAGGCTTATTTGTCTCACTTTTCCCCTACGTATAATGTTTGTCTCCTAGGTTTAATTTTTATTATGTACAGTATATTCTTTATCTCTAATAAAACCCATAGCAATGCCAGTATGATCTAAATTTCGATATTGTATTAATTTATATTGCAGATCAGTTTCAGAGAATAATATTTTTCCTTGTAATCTTGAAGTGTGGATTATATCCATAATTTTAAGATATTTGAATATGTACAGAATTATTTTTGAGATATACCATACAAATTCTTTTGGTTATAACGGAAAATGTTGTTGAGAGCTCATAGGGAATTTGAACTTCTTGATTCCCTTTTGCTTGATTACCGTAAAATGCTTCCACCCAACCCCCTCCCCCAGTTATTTTCACTGGTATAACGATGCTGTGTGAAAAGTTAGGCATACATAGCTTCAGTGCAGTCAAGGGAAAAGATGAAACATATTGCAAGGTTCATGAATTCCCACACATTGATAATTTGATAATACACACTAGATTCAGCCGTTATCAACAACTAACGTACCCCTACATTAAATTTTTCTGAGAATCTAATAGAATTTTTAACTTCAAAATACTTGCCCAGTTCCTTGTTTTGAATACTAGGTGGCAGAGAAGTTGTACACTGATTAACTCCATAACATATTTTTTTTTTTTCAAATTATGTTGCAAAAGATAATATTTTTAATTAATCAAAAACATCCTATAATGAATGGCATGACATTTAGACATACAAAGAGAGCCATTAAAGCTAATAAAATCCCAAGTATACTTCTGCACTGGACTTTGGCGAAAGTATCCTAAAACAAGGAAATCATTTTGTAGTTTTTTGAGCAGTGATGTCTAACCATGTGTGTTTCACAACAGTTTCTGATGAACATAAATCTTGGAGGAGCTAGGTGGAATGCAGTGGTGGTATTTATCTCCTACCACTGTTGAGTACTTAGCACTCAAATGTCGTCCCTTTCAGTGTCTGATGGAGTCACAGCATATTCTTCTTTACTTTCTGAGCTTCTAAATTCAATACCAAACTCAGTATTGCTATAGGTAGGAGACAAGGTACTAGCAGAAGGAAAGCTGTGAGGACAGCGCGTGAGTTGTGCATTGGTAGCTCTGTTGGTAGACCACTTGCCCGCGAAAGGCAAAGGTCCCGAGTTCGAGTTTCGGTCTGGCACAAAGTTTTAATCTGCCAGGAAGTTTTAGTATCACTATAGCCATACTTTATTTGAAAGCATTGCCTAAACAGCAATATAGGAGAGTGGCAGAAAGTGCATGTTTTGCTGTTAAGTATCCAAAGATGCATCCAGTAAAGAGGATATCTAGTGGTAAGCATCTCAACCAAAATATGACAGCCAGGCTGCAAATGTAGGGCCAGCTGCCTTTCAGGTAGCTGAACACTTATCAGTGCTGAATTGGAGATAAGTGGGTTTACTTTTTTGAAGGCCTGTTCTTAAGTTGACAGAGTATACTTGAGATTTTAAGTTTCTATCAGAATAATAAAAATTAGATAACTAGCATTTTTAAGTTACAGAGTTAATTAAAAATTTTAAATGAAAATATTCAGAATATAAATGTTAAAGAAATGTTGTATAGTCACCTAATCTAACCCTTATCACTTTTGTTGATTCTGCTATACATGAAGTACTAATTACATCAATTAAATGTGGTTCAGGTAGAATACATGCTGATGTGAATATAGCACAACTTTTATGCCACATATATACTAACTGTTAAATCAAATTTTACATTCTGTTTCTCTGAGAACGTTTCTGGTGTCACAGGTATATTTTTATGGAAGTGCAACAGAACACTGAGAAGAGCAGTCGGCCTTTATGGATAAGCAAATTAAAACTTTGATCAGTGAACATTGAAATGCTTTAGAGTTGTATGCTATTGCATAAAAGAACAAATCACATGAGACACGGAGAGAGTTTTCCCTTTACCTGCAGGCAGAATAGTCTCAAAACACAGGGAGAATCCAGAGACATTCGATTTCCAGCTAGTGGATACTAGCGTACCCAGGGACAAGCGAATATTGTAGCAGAACACACATGAAGTGATATCCATACCAATTGTTTTCAGTAATTTGTATTTTGTGGTGGATTTTATATTGCCACATTTATTTACTTGTGAGTGTGAAAGTCTGATAAATAACTAAAGGAAGATTTACAAATTTTTGGCTCCCAAATTTAAATACAGTGTGAGCAGGGATCTCTTAAATGTAAGTTAGACAAATGTTGCAGTGACATTTCATGATTGTTAGCGATATCGAAGTGCAGTAATTCAGCGTATAATTGTGGCAAAACTGAAAAAAAAAAACCCTTCGTCAGCTAGTTGAAAAGTTTGTTGTACACTTACGTTGTTCATATCTTTTTAGTAGCCTAGTGCTCCTAGTTCCACTTACGGATATCAAGAAAAATTTTTGCAGAAAAATTTCTTCCAGGTTGAAGCAGCTTGATCTGTCTATGTAGCTGTTTTAGAAATATCTCATTTTGTGATCTTATTGCTTAGTGGCTTGTTTATGTAATTTGTAAGTTTCATTACTTTTGAGTTCATACATTTTTAGACAAAGGCGCAGATGCCCGAAATCAAATTTGCTTCCGAAGTAAGTGATTTTGAAACTTTTATCCCAGAAGGATCACCTAATCCTTCCTTATGTTAACTACCATTTGAAAGAGCATTTTTTTCTCTACCAAATAATAGGTTTTCATAAATACTTTTTTTCCTTTGAAGGTATAAAATTGCTCAATAAAATCTCTCACACATTCCAAATAAATATGTACATAAAGATACAAACTTAATTTTTAGCAAACTTAGTCCTCTTCTACATCAAATAAACCCTGAAGTTCCACATTTCATTGTTTTGCTGACAATTTCCTGTGTCATTCTTGTTACTATATTTTCCCTTTCCTTAGGTTTTACATTCTTCTGTAGTATTTTCCCTCTTTTTCTGCTTTCCTTGAGTGTGTTTTTTCAGTTTTATTAGGTCTCTCCACATTCGTTCCTTTTCATGTGTGTCAGGGCGCTGATGACCTCGATGTTGAGCGCCCATAAACCCCAACACACACACACACACATTGTTTTGCTGTCACTTTCTCAATTTGTAGGAATACAGCTTCTGGAACATGAGCTGTAGAGTATTTTCCATGTTGGTAGCCACATTTTTTGGCCTCCTGTGTTTTTAGAAGGCAGATGATGCAGCAGTCACTAACTTCAAGCTACTGCAACTATTCATGGGGACTTAATCGTTTTGTTAGGTGCATAACTGTATTTTATTTTTGGCTGTTCAATTTTCCAAGAGTGTCATGTCCCACATGTAACATAATAACTATGAATATTTATGAAACATTATGCATATTCTGTCAGTCTTCAATATTTTAGAACCATATTACGCAAAAATGTAATTAACTCCAAAAATTAAAGCAGAGTTTGGTTTTGTAAGTGACTTGATAGTTTTGATTTGAATACCTGAAGGATTCAGCATGTGAAACACTTTGATAATTTGGTTGCTTCAAGTTCTTTGCAATGTAATTCCAGCAAAAGGCTGCTAAATGGAGATTATTCTCCTGTGGGGAAGAAGAAAGAAGCTGCTGTTGAGTTGTTCTGATCTGAGATTCAGTGCTGAACCCACAATTTTTCTTCATAAAGTCATTTTACTGATATTTTGTATCTCTACAAAGGTCATGCTGTAATTCTTTTTCAAAGCTGAATGACCATGGTAAAAAGAAATATAGATGGGTTACTGGAACTGCTGCAGATTAGCTGAAAAATTTCAGGAACCATTGTTCAGTTGGGCAAAAGTTGTACGCAGTCTACTATAAGGAACTCTGTGATAAATTGACTGCTGTTGCAGCTTGGACTTCATCTGCTGAGGATCAGCAGATGGATATGTGATAGATTTAATAACAGCTTGAGCTCCGTCATTGTTTCCACTGTTAAAATTCAGAGCACCCATAAACACAATATTAAAGTCTGTGTCAAATGAAAAGTTAATTGGGCACAAAGCTTAATCAGTAGCCCAAGTGGCATATGCTAGTGGTGTCCAACCTGGTGAGTTGCTTCAGCCAGCAGTTAAAAGTCAACAGATCTCAGCAGAATTTGGTGTCTGAGAGAACAGCTAGAAATTTGAAAAATAAAAATGGCATGCTGCCAGAGAAAAAGCAGGGCAATGTTTGGTCCGAAGGAATAAAGACTCTAGTACTTAAATTTTTTTTAGGACAGTGATTTCAGTAGGCTTTGCCCTGACATGAACAATTGTGTTTCTGTCTGAATTGATGGCTGAAAAGTTCAGAATCAAATGTGGCTGTCAGTAAGCAATTTAATAGAAATTTCCATTGCTTATCAAAACAAAAATGGCTAAGTAAGTGGCTTTTCAACTCGAATAAGTGTGTGCACAATTCACCAGAATGTCAAATTGATGCTTGCCAGTTGTAGTATTGACAAGGGCTATAAAAATTTTGCAGGATTGACAGTTCACAGTAGTGAATCAAAAGTTTGCATTCTGCATAGATATGATAGTTGCCCAGCAAAAATTGCACCTCAGTAACATGTTACTGATCGGTATAACCACATCGATTCTTCAGACATTCTGGAGTACAAACAGTGGGTCATTCTGAAGACACTATGGAGTATAACAGTGGCTCCAAACAAATTGTACATCAATTGAAACTAGGCAACTACTAGTAGAGATGGGACCAAAAGTCTCTGATCTGATGTTTCACAACTTTATTTCAAAAAAGTAAGGCAGTATCTTAAAACTGTGAACAAAACATAGCCTGATGAAGTAATTGCACTGCTTCATTTTGCGGAGAACTACTACTTTGTTGCAGAGGTTGCTGTGCAATGAACATTTCTTTTACATCTTATTAACAGCCACATTTGGTTGATGGGGAAACTATCAAGCTACTGTGCATACCCTCCATATTACTAAGTGACTATCCTGGAACCCGGTACCAGTTGCAGGTTGCCTATCTAACAGCTACTAGGGCTAACAAACATTTGATTTTCAATATTTTGCATAATTATTGACCAAATGTAAAAATTTAAAATGCTGTCGCTATGTACTCTTTAAGATGTATAATCTTATATTAAAAGTTGAATGCAAAAAGACAAGTGTTACAGTTAGAAATTATGTGTTTGTCTTGAGGCAGCGTAACTGGCGGTATTCTTATACACATACTTCGTTCATCCTGTATTTGAGAATGATAACACTTAGCAACTTCCAACAAACTTTATGCATAATTTCAAACCTTTTCCAAACTTTTTGTCACCTACAACCTTAATGTCAAATATTTAAACCATTAACTCATTTGTAAAGTAATCAAAATTTCAAAGCTTTTCTTATACATGCAAGTTCGATTCTTTAAAGAATGGGGATTTACTGGTTGTTCTGTTTTTTTTGAAAATGAGCAAATAAAATGTGTGTAATTATTAGCATCCTACGAAAAATAAAACTGCAGTTTGTGTCTTTTTCACAAAATGTGGGTTGAATAAAAATAAAAAATGACGAATCTGCAGAAAAGTACGTACCTCAGCAATGGCTCCAGTCCCACACAAAAATTTCAAGAATTGGACCAATCTTTGCTACCACCTCAAAGATGTTAAAATACATTATTTGCTCCAAGTTGTAGATAGTCTGTGTGTGATTGAATTAATGACTGTAAAACAACCACAAGCTTCCGCACAAAGAAAAATAAATTCCCACACCTTCAGTTTACATGCATCCTGTAAGCGAAACAAGAATAAAATTGAATTTATTTTTGTTGAGAAAGTCCAAAGTTTATCAGTCAGAGATTCTCACTAAGAAAGAAGAAAAGTTTTCTTTGGCTATGAGATTTGCTTGAATAAGAGAAAGTCGCCAGTTTATTGTAAAACAGTTAAAGTGAAAATGTTGCTAGGGCACTTCTTGTTTGACAAAGTATCAGAACCAACTGATGATGCCCCAGAATTTGTGGTTTGAACATGACATGCAGGCATGTTTGCCTGTATGACAACAGCTGGTGGGTTGGCAGTGTGTGTGAAATTTCATTTGAGGAGAAAGATGCACTTTTCAACTCCATTCATCCTTGCTATCTTTGAGATTGTTTCACTGGCCAGTACAAAAGGATAAATGCTGGATTCATGATAAGCACGTTATCACAAATCTACCACTGGATTACAACATTGGGTCGACAACACAATTTCCCAGACACAGTAATTATTAAACTTAATGAGAAAATTTAAATCACTCTAGTACTGATGCTGTATTGCAAGAACGCCAGTATGTCGAATTGGGAACCATAAAAAATTCACCCAAAGCTTGGGAACCTTTACTAAACAGTCCACTAGCAGGCTTGGGAACCTGGAAAAGGTCCCCCTGCCCATGGGTGACTTGACCTGGCCGTTTGGCTATGAGGATGCCAGTTTTTTTTGCTAACAGATAGTGACAAAAGACAACGTGATCCAATGCAAGCATTCAGTTAAATTGTGACGGACAACTACTTTAAAAAAAATCTACGTTTCTCATAACTCCAAAATTTTGATTTGTGTAAGGTACTTTATTGGATGGTTACAGACCTTCAAGGAAACAGCATTTGTGGAAAATTAATATATTTTGGAGAAAAAGATGCTTTTTTTAAAATGGTAGATAATGCAAATATGGTTCACGTCTCCCTTCTGAGATAAAAGGATTCAAAAATCACCTAGTTTGACAGCAAATGTGATTTCGGGCAACTTCACCCTGTCTCAAAAAAATATCAAATCAAAGTGGTAAAACATATAGGTGTTGTTTTTCTTCAGCTAGCAATAAACAACTCTAGATCATAGAAAAGTCATTTTAAGCTCTTTAAACAGTTTATGGAACAATTCGAATCAGAAATGTAATACAGGCAAGGTCAAAAGACTAATCAATGACTTGTATTTTAGGCATCAGTGACTAGGGAGAGACTGGCTGGCAGGCATGAGCAGTGATATTTACAAATAGTCTCAGATCAGCGGATGGCTCCACATGACATGCCTGCAGTGGCATTGGTTCTGGGAGCAAGTTGTTGCAAGAGTAAGCAGCGGGAGTACCTCTAACCTGCCCTCCATATCAATACTCAGGCAGTGCGGGGATCCCAATCTCTTTCAGGTATTGAACCCCTCCAATCTTTAATCAGTATGTAGGACCAGAAATGGCTCAGCCTGGGTTGACTTCATTGCGTAATGGGAGAAAAAGATTCCAGAATTCCTGCCAAAGGTTACTGCGATAGTACCTAGAACTACCGGGTAGGGCAGATGCTGGTGCCACTTCTGATAGTCCCAGCTGATCAGTGGGTTCTGGTGTGCAGCTTGCTCCCACCTGGAGAAGGGGAGAGCAGTTCGGCCTCCATTGTCACTGCAGTCACATCGATTGTGTGACGAGGGGCTTGCCGGTACATCTGGGAGTCGGAAGTGGGTTAGTGGGTAAAAGCTGCTCCACCTCTATTGGCTTCCATCATTGGTCATGGTCGATGTCTGTCACAAGGGTGGAGGCTGTAGTGGGAACGGGCAGGCTGTTACGAAGGCTTGTGCTTGCCCCTGGCTTGGTTGCGAAGGTCGTGCTCAGCCAGTGGCTGAGGGAAAGGGGGGACTGTACACCTTGTTGTGGCTGGAACTGAATATGATGCCATCTGGATGTTTCTGACAGGCTGCAAGCTCAAACTTTTGTCACCTCTTTTGCTGCACCCACCGCCTTGGGCCAGTTCAGTGTCCTGGCTGAGAGTGCGAGCCCAGACGTTGGAGCTCATATGGTAATGAGACTGTGTGCATGGACAATGAGTGGACTGAGTTGGGTTTAGCAGGCCGAAGAGGGTGTAGGGTCCTACATCTACGCCATACTCTGCAAGCCGACTAATAGTGTGTGTGAGGGAGAGTACCATACTTCCGGTGCCACTAACTGATCCCCTCTTCCCTATTCCTCTGGCGAATGGCGCATGGGAAGAATGATTGTCAGTAAGCTGCTGTATTAACTCTAATTTCTTGAATTATTTTCATTGTGGTCTTTTTGTGAGATGTATGTAGGAGGAAGTAATAAGCTGTCAGACTTTTCCCAGAAAGCACTCGCTCATAATTTTCAACAGTAAACCTTTCCGTGATGTGCAATGACTCCCTTGTTATATCTGCCACAGGAGTTCGTTCAGGACTCTGTAATGCACTAGTGCCACCTAAAAGATGTTGTGACAAAAGGTGCTACTGTTTGTTGGATCTGCCCTATCTGTTCTACCTGGTAAGGGTCCCAGATTGGTGAACAATGCTGTAAGGCCAGTTGAACGAGTGCTGTTTAAGCCATTTCATGAAAGAGTTGCACTACCTTACGATTCTTCCTATGAATTGATCTGGTGTCTGCTTTTCCTCTCATTTGTTTTATATGTTCATTAGATATTTTACTGTAGATACTGTTTTCGACAGTTTTTCGTCAGTAGTGTAGTTCTACACCAGTGGATTTGTTTTCCTTTGTGTGCACAATATGTTACATTTATATACATTCATGGTCATCTGCCAGACTCTGCACCATCCTCTACAGATCATTCTGCGAATTGATAATGTCTTTTGGCATTGCTACTTTCTTACTAACAACCTCTTCATCTGCGAAGAATCTTTAAATGCTTCCGGCACTTTCTTTTAGGTCATTTATGTACACTGATAAGCCTGAACATTATGACAACTGCCCACTGCAATGTAGGATGCCGCCTAGTTGCATTGTGGGCACATAACACAGAAACAAAAATATGTAAGCAGAGCAGACACGAACGGGGGACCACTCTAGCGAAGGTATGGGCTGCGAAAGTGGAAATCCATTGAGATAAGCAACTTTCGTACAAAGGGCAGATTATTATTATGCAGAGCCTGTGAACTAGTATCTCGAAAACAGCAAAGCTGGTCAAATGTTCATGTGTTACTGTCGTGAGCATCTAGAGAATGCTACTGTTGTGAGCATCTTACAGAAAGCAGTAGGAGGACAGTGCTAATTTGTTAGATGTCCACAACTCTTCACAGAACATGGCATTCAGAGTCTTGTCTGCTCTATAATGTAGGGTAGATGTTGATCTGTGGTATCTCTGCCAAAAGAGCGCAGTGCTGGTGCACGCACAAGTGTTTCAGAGCACACATTTCATCGTACATTGTTGAACATGGAGCTCTGCAGCAGACCACCGCTGTGTGTTCACAGTTGACCCAACATCATCATCAGTTACGCTTGCAGTGGGTATGGGACCATTGATATTTGACAATCAATTAGGGGAAACATGTCAGTTCTTTGAGTAAGTCACATTTTTGCACGCTAGGTCACTGGTCGTCTCTAGAAATGCTGTCATTAAGGTGAATGGTGGCTTGAAATGTGCAGCTCGCCACAGATGCAGGCTGGTGGGAGCAGTATTATGCTATGGGAGACATTATCTTGCACTTGCATTAGATCTGTGGTAGTAATTGAAGACACGCTGACAGCTGCGAACCAGTTTCATCCCTTCATGCATGATATCTTCCCCAACGGTAATGTCATCTTTCAGCAGTATAATTGTCCATGCCTCGGAGCCAGAACTGTGCAAAATTGGTTTGAGGGGTACTATAGTGAACTCACGTTGATGTCTCTGTGACCAGTTTCGTCTTACGTAAATCCTACGGAACCCACCTGGGTCGCTATTGGGCACCATCATGGCATACAAAAATCAGTAGCAATTTATTTATCTGAATTACATGATCTAATGCCACACACTTCCACAAACGTTCCAACAAACTGTCGGATCCCTGATTTGCAGAATAAGTGATGCATTTTGTTCCAAAGATGGACGAACAAACTGTTAAGCGGGTGGTCATAATATTTTGGCTCATCAGTGTACATGGTTAACAGTAACAGTCGTATCACACTTTCTTTGGGCACTCCATAAATTATCTTAACATCTCTTGAGTTTGTTCCTTTAAGAGTGACGTTCTATGTATGAGTCACAAATCTGTCCAATACTTTGTAAGCTTGTATTTTTTCACTAAACGTTAGTGCAGAATGGTGTCAAACGCCTTCCTGAAGTCAAGGAACATGACACCAACCTGAGCCCCATTGACTACAGCACTATAAATCTCTTTGCAGAATAGTGACCTGAATTTCGCAAAATCTCTGTTTGTATAATCCATGTTGATTTTTGTAGAACAGGTTTTCGTTCTCCAAAAACGTCACAATTCTTGAGCATGAGACATATTCCACAATTCTGCAGCAGATTACGGCAACAGTACATGCTGATATGATAATTATGTGCGTCTGTCCTATGACCCTTCTTGAAAACAGGAATGATTTGCACTTGTTTTGAGTCACTAGTCCCCTTGGTTGATCCAGTGAACTATGATAGACTGCTGTTAGGAGGGGAGCAAGTTCTTTCGCATAATATTTGTGGAATCTTACAGGTATCTCATGTGGTCCTTATGCCATTCCACTACTAAGCAGATGTAATTGCTTTTATATACCACAATTAGTTATCTCAATATCTACAGTTTTGATGTTTATGTGATGATTGAAAGGAGGGACCTCGTAGTGATCTGCGATGAAACAATTTCAAAAAACCAAATACATTATTTCGGCCCTCTCTGTTATCTTTTGTGTTGGTGTCAGTAAGGTCACTGAATGAATTAAAAAAGGATTTCAAACCTCTTACTGGCTTTTTGCAGGACCAAAAGTCTTAGAGTTTATAGTCGGATGGTATGACAAACTTTTATTTTCAAAGTTATCGAATGATTCCTTCATTGTTCTCCTTATATTCAGCATTTGTATGTCAGCAAGGTTTGGACTTTTCTCGAATATGTGGTGAAGCTCTCTGTTTATATAGCTTGCGTGAAGTGTGCTTGTCTAAGGCATATTGAACAATGCTTCTGAATTTTTTCCCTTTTGTGCTTCACATCGTCGCCCTGAGCCCAAAATATTTGATGCTGACTCCAGATACTCTGCAATTTGTGTACTGTCACTCTTGCTAAGCAAAAATATTTTCCTTCCTTTTGTAACATTCCTTGTAAAACTCGTAGTCATAGTTGATATCACAGTCTTACGAGCACAGATACCTTCATCTATATTAACTGATTCGATAAGTTCAGGTCTGTCCATTGCGAGATGGTCCGAGACATTACCTTCACGAGTTGGTTCTCTGTAATTTTCAGACAAGACATTCAGAATAATGTCACCCAAATCCCTGTCTCTGGCACCAGTTTTAATAGCATGACTCTCCCAATCTCTACCTGGCAAGTTGAGGTCATCCCCAATTAAAATAGCACCAGGAAACTTATTAACAATGTTTCGCAATTTCTATCTGAAGTGCCCTATCACTACAGCTCCTAACGCGGGCAGTCTACAAAAGCGTTCACTTACCATTTGTGGCTGACATTTGTTGCTTAATTTAATCCATATTAATTTTCATTCGGAATCCATGATAACCTCATTAGATATTATCAGAACTGCAATGAATATGCCACCCCTGTTGGTGACTAACCTATCCATAGGATAAATATTCCATTCTGAACTTTGGATTTGGTTGCTATTCTCTTAAGATTTCAACCAACTTTCTGTTCCTAATACTATCTGGGCATTGTAATCTGTAATAAGTGATACTAATTCTTGTACCTTTTCTTACGTGCTCTTGCAGTTCACTAATATCATATTAACCTTTTCTATAACCAAAGTGTGAGGACGAGCATTCTCTGAGAACATTGTGGATGTTGGAACTTCAATTGTGGTTGGCAATTCATCTCTGATCTCAAGGGGAGGTTTCTATAACACAAAAAACTCACATGTGCACACGATATGTACTCTGCTACCGTGATGGCCGCTTTCTGTATTTAGTGCACATGTGACATATTAAGGGGAACTGTAAAATTCTCCTCATACTGGAGATTGAGAAATTCATGTCCAGTACCGTCACAGAATCATCTGAGCCTGTGGTTTCGGCCTTCCAGTCTGCTGCAAATCACATAACTGACTGACCCAGGGTACAATGCTACAGATAGTTAGCATAGCCTGCACTATGCATGGGATGCTAGTTGCCTTCACTCAATCGGCTGTCTACATGTGCATCTGTACTCTGCAAACCACTGTGAAGTGAAGTGCATGGCAAAGGATATGTCCAGTTGTACTAGTTATGAGGGTTTCTTCAGATTCCATTCACATATTGAATGCAGGAAGAATGATTGTTTAAATGCTTCTGTGTGTATTGTAATTAATCTGATCTTGCCCTCGCAATCCCTGTATGAATGGTAGGTAGAGAATTGTAGTATATTCTTTTAATCATCATTTAGGCTGGTTTTTGAAACTTTGTAAGTAGGCTTTCGTTTACCTCTATTTTCAAGGGGTTGGCCAACTCTGACTGGGACTCTTTTTTTTTTTTGTGTGTGAAGTATACAGTTTTAAGTTTTCTGAACGTCTAAAGCAAGTTGCCAATCTCTGTACCACTCTGAAATCTTATCAAGATCTGATTGAATATTTTTGCAGCTTCTTTCAGGCAGTACTTTACTATAGTACTATTGTGTCATCTGCAAAAAGTCTGTGGTTACCGTTAATATTGACCACAAGATCATTAATATACAAGATTAGCAGCAAAGGTCCCAACATGTCTCTCTGGGGTGCACCCAAAATTACTTATACATTTAACGAATACTCTCCATCCAAGATAAAATGTTGCTCCCTCCCTACCAAAAAGTCCTCAATCCAGTCAGTCACAAATGTCACTTGATGATGTCCCATATGACCGAATTTTGGCAATAAAGGTAGATGTGGTTCTGAGTCAAATGCTTTTCAGAAATCAAGAAACACAGCATCTATCTGACTGCCTTGATCCAAATCTTTTAGTATGTAATGTGAAAAAAGTGCAAGTTAGGTTTCACATGATAGATGTTTTCAGAATCAATGCTGGTTGGCATGGAGGAGGTCATTCTGTTAGACACACCTCATTATGTTTGAATATGTTCTAAGATCCTACAACAAATCAATGTCAGGGATATTGGATGATAGTGTTGTGGATCACTTTTATTACCCTTCTTGTAGACACGTGTGATCTGTGCTTTTTTCCAACTACTCATCACAGTTTTTTGTTCAAGGGATCTGCGATACAGCGTGGTTAGAAGACTGGCTAACTCAGCTGCAAATTCAGTAGAGAATCTGACAGGGATTCCATTGGGTCCTGGACCTTTGTTCAGTTTTAATGGTTTCAGCTGTTCCCCAACACCACTGACACTAATAGTGATTTCACTTATCTTTTCAGTGAGACGAGGATTAAATTATGGCACAATTATCCTACGTGTTCCTTTGTAAAGGAACATTTAAAAATAGAATTGAGCATTTCAGTTTTTGATTTGCTACCCTCAGTTTCAGTTCCTGTCTCATTTGCTAGGGAATGGACACTAACTTTGATGACACTAACAGCCGTTACATATGACCAGAATTTGTTTGGGTTTATTGAAATATCATTTGACAATATACGGTAGTCATTGAAGGTTTCAGGATTTCATGCATTGCTCTCTTGACAGCTAAACGCGTTTCGCTCAGCATCTCTCATCTGTTGGCCTATGCTTTGTTTTACACCTGTTATGCAGTAGTCACTGTTTCTTTAGAAGGTCCTTTACAGTGACTGGTAATAGAGGGTCTCTCCCATTACAAAACTGTTCTACTGGTTATACAAATGTGTTCAGTGTATGATAGACAATTCTTTTAAACTGGACCCATAGTTCCTCTACATGCTCCAGCCCTGTGCTGAAAGTTTCATGTTTCTCATTCTGCTTTTTTAATATAATTTTCTGAATATATAGTCTTTCTACTTTCTTTTATTGTCCTTTGTCCACCATTGTTGCCACTACTGCATCATGGTCACTGATACTAGTTTTGATGTGGACATCCTCAAAGAGGTCAAGTCTGTTCCTTGCCGTCAGATTTAGTATATTTCAATGAGTGGGGTTCCTAATTATTTGTTCTAGGTAATTTTCAGAGGAGCCATTTAGTAATGTTTCTTAGGATGTCTTGTCTCGCCCAGCACTAACAAAACTGTAAATTTTGCAATTAATTGTTGGGTGATTAAAGTCACCATCTATGATTACAGTATGATAGGGGGACTTACATACAGCAGAGCTGAGGTTTTCCCTGAAGTTTTCAATTACATCAGGAGGTGAGTCTGGCTGTCAATAGAAGGATCCAATTGATATTTTATGCCCACCCTTGTATACTGAGTCTTGCTCATACAATCTCGCATGCAGCTTCAATTTCTATCATGTATTTGATTGTCTTGTCTGTTGCAACAAATACACAACCTCCATTTCCCATTAGCCTATCTTTTTGATATACAGTTAAATTTTCCCCAAAAAGCTCATTGCTATCACTTTCAAGTTTCATTCAACTTGCTGTGCTTAGTATTAAGTTAGCTTCACTGCTTTTCAAGAGCACGTCAAACTCTGGTACTTTGTTGTGAATGCTTCGACAGTGAACCACTAGAATTTTAATACTCTTACCTGTAGGAGGCATTCTTTTGGCCCTTGAACTTATACTTACAGTTGTCCTGCAGCTGTTGTTACATAGACTGGCTTGGAGAGTCATCTAATCGGAAAAAAAACCTTGTGTGCACCCCCACACTAAGTCGGCTACCTGGGTACCGGCCTCTAATACCTAGTGCATACTAAATCCATTGAAGGGGACTATATAGTTCTCAGTCTATGGTGCAAGCTCTGCAAGTCATAGCGTAGCTTGTCACAGAACCCTCAAAGTCTCTGAATCATTCCTTCCATGCGACTTGGAATCAGGGGGTCACGATCAGTTCTGGGGACAATGCTGCAAATTGTGAGCTTTGTTGCAACTCTTCCAGCCTCTGGAATGGTCCAAGTATGACCTCAGAGCCCAGGCGACAGGCATCATTCGTTCCTACTTGGGTCGCAGTCTGCAGTTGGTTCCACCTTGTTCCCGCAGTGGCTGCTTGAGTAGCCTCTTCAATATGCTGAATGCCCCCAGGCATAAACATTGAGTGCATATGATGTTCCTTCCTGTCCCTCACTGCCATTTCCCTAAGCGGTGGTGTTATTTGCCATACTTTTGAACTGCTGACAGTTAATAGACTCCTATCTTTCTGTGTTTGTCTCTTGACACGGGAAAAAGCAGCTTTCCTCAAAACAGGTGAGTCCCATTGGCTTAGTTTGTTTCTGTAAAAGAGGGCACTTCAAACTTGTTGGTTAAAGGAACTAGTATAACATCCTGAGTCCGCCATGGTCTTTGTCTGCCCTGTACAGGATGCCTAGATGTAGCATTGGCACGCTACTTGCAGTCAGGTGGACAAGTAATGACATATCCCATATTTCCTGCAGAGGAGATCCCCAGGGCAGGATAGTACTTGACATATCTGTGTCATCACAGGTACATAATTCTCGGGAGCTCTTCCAATACATCAATTCGCAGCAGCTGCCAGTTGAGTGACAGTAGCTGGAGCAGTTTCCAGCTGCTCAGGAATGTCAAACAACTCATCCATTGTTTGAGAACAGTATTCACAGTGGGGCTGCTTTGTGGGTGGTGCAATGTTTTACAGGACAGTGAAGAAGTAACTTTAAACTAAGCCTGCTGATTATCTTTTGATCTGTTGAGCTATAAAATTGCCAGTTCTGTATAAATAATTGAAGGAAATACACAAAACAAGATTTATGAGCAAAATACCTGTGGTAAAAAATTACTATGTAGTTTCCTAAAGCTTTTTGAATTTAATTCTACTCTCTAAAGACCCCCAAAAGAGTTAGTTTACGATAAATGTAGATAATATGTACTCTTCTTGGAAGGGAAAACTAAATGTAACACAGTATGTTAATTATAATATCTTCTACAGTAACTAAATCACAAACGCCAATTTAATACTACAAGTTAGTTTATGGACAGGACAGTGGTAACTTCCAAAAATTCGCAAAAATGGACGTTTATTTGCGTCGATGTACACTGAAATTCTGGGTGATCTGTTCTTTGGCAGTAACTATGAGTCATAAATACTAATTTGTACGAAATAAGTCATCCACAACTTTTGTATCTTCCGAAAATTTTCAAAAATATATCTACATCTGCGTACGTACTCCACAAGCCACCATATGGTGCTTGATGGTACCACTAATTCTCATTTTCTTTACTGTTCGACTCACAAATAGAGTGAGGGAAAAACAACTGTATATATACCTCTGTATGAGCTCTAATGTCTCGTATCTTAATTTCATTGTCCTTACTCAAAATGTATGTTGGCACCAGTAGAATCATTCTGCAGTCACCTTCAAATGCTGGTTCTCTAAATTTCTCAAAAGTGTTTCTCGAAAAGAATTTTGCCTTTCCTCCAGGAGTCCCATTTGAGTTCCTGAAGCATCTCAGTAACACTTTCATGTTATTCAGACCTACTGGTAACAAATCTAGCAGCCCACCGTTCAAGTGCTTCAGTGTCTTCCTTTGATCCAACCTGGTGTGGATCCCAGACACTTATGCATTACTCAAGAGTAGGTCACACTAGTACTCTTATATGCATATCCTTTCCAGGTGAACCACACTTTCCTAAAATTCTCCCAATAAACTGAAGTTGACCGTTTGCTTTCCCTACCACAATCCTTGCACTCTTATCCCATTTCATATTGCTTTACAACATTATGCCTGGATATTTAAACAGCATTACTGTGTTAAACGGGACACTACTAATGCTGTATCCTAAAATTGGGAGTTTGTTTTTCTTACTCGTCTGCATTAACTTAATATTTCTACATTTAAAGATAGCTGCCATTCATCACACCAACTATAAATTTTGTCCAATTCATCTTGTACCTACTGCAGTGTCTCAATTTCATCACGTTTCCCTACACTGTAGCATCATCAGCAAACAGCCACAGATTGCTTCGGTCGCTGTCTGCCAGATCATTTATGTACATAGAAAATAATAGCAGTCCTAGGAAAGTCCTATCATACTTCCACACCTTCATTAATAGTCTGCAGAGGAGCATTGTGTAACATGCATCCTGGAAATTTAGAAACATGGAATATGCCTGTTGCCATTCATCCATTGTTTGCTGTATACCATGAGAAAAGGGCAAGCCGAGTTTAACGTGAGTGATGCTTTGTAAAACCGTGTTGGTTCATGGGCATAATCTTCTTGGCCTTACGGAAATTTATTGTATTCAAACTGAGAAAATGTTAAAGGATTCTGCAGCAAACCGATGTTAGGAACATTGGTCTTTAATTTTGCGGGTCGAGTATTTTACCATTCTTCTATACACAGGAGTCACCTACACTTTTTTCCAGTCACTTCGGACATCGCACAGGGTGAGATATTCCTGATAAATGCAAGCTAGTTAAGAGGCCAGAGCTATAGAGTATTGTTTTTGGGATTCCATCTGGACCTCACGACTTATGTGTCTTCAACTCTGTTGTTTCTCTACACCAGGGATGCTTATTAATATGTCCTGCATACGGGAGTCTGTTCGATACTCGAGTGGTGGTATGTTTGCACAATTCTTCTGCGTGAAAGATTTCTTAAACACTAAATTTAAAACTTGAGCATTCAACAAGCAACAGGATGGAAGCCTTAGACCTGCTTAGCGACTTTATATAGGACCAGAATTTTTTTGGATTTTGGTCATATCATTTGCTAATTAAGCATCCAAAAATTCTCAAAAATAATCCATATCTCATGTAATTATCCAATGAAATTAGAGATTATTGTTTTGAATGATGATAGGACTACTGTTCTAAAAAATTGTAAGAGAGCGCAAATAAGTTCAATCCTACAATTGCTAATAACAGTATGAGTTTATAACGGTACTTGCAATCGTCGGCCGAAGAACCCGATACAGAAGCCAATAGGCAGTTTGTCAACAAGTGGCCACGAAAGCCTTAAGAATTTTGTAGTACTTGCAAATGTTTGAAATTTCATAGTATATCACACTGCAGATGATTACTGATTCAATTAGTGAAAGATTATGCAGAATGATGTGAAAAATAAAATATGTGGATCTAGAATTTTAAATCGGCACACAAATCTGGTACATGGAGTCGCAGACAAAGGAAAATTCCGAAGTCAGATTTTATGTAGAAATAAATGTGCAAATTGCATGAATATATATACTTATTTAATGCTGTGTTGACTTCTGCACTGTTGTGCTGGTGGTGAACACTTCAGCTTTGATTTATCTCAGTTTAAATCACGAAAACATGCAGTGACAACAAAGCAAGTCTTCTGCATGGAGCAGCTAACAATGCTGAAAGGAATCAAGTATGGCATTAAAACCCAAGTGAGAGTAACCATTTGTAATGACATGCTACTATCTGCAGCCGGATGCACCCAGTGCACTCGATAGTTGTCAGCAGAGCTGCTTCCATGTCATGGATGAGATCCCCTGGCAAACATACTGGGACATTGGTGCTCCCAATGACTAACATACACGCCCTTAGCACTTGCCCAGATTGGACAGGAAAATCTGCTGCTGGCCCAAATGAAGAGGCATCCTCTGCTGGCTCAGAAACATTAACAGCACTGGATAGCACCTAGTACCTGTTGCTGACGTGTAAGGACCCAGCCATGCAGCTCATTCCCTCTTCCCCCTCCCTCCCAATGACAAGCAAACCCACCTGCCACTCACCCTCGGGTGCGGGTGGACCAGTCAGTTGTTGCGTATCGGAAGATACGACGACAGACAGGTCACGAGGGCAATCCAACAGCCGCATGTCTTGTCTCTCGCACCCCAATGTTGCCACAACTTTTTGAGAAGCATCCAGAAGGCTGTCGACTATGGTCAATGCAGCTTTCAGCTGCTTAAGGACAGCAGTCAATTCTCCTTGTGTCTACTCACAACAAGCAGTCTGTAGCAAATATCGTACTGTGATAAAAAAAAAAATTGAACAGCCCAAAAAAATACAAGCAAAACAGTCAGGAGTCAGCACTAACAAGACTCCCGCAAAGAGATTACCTGACTGTAGCGCTATTGAGGTTGATCTGTGCTCATATAAAGTTTCAGACAAGCTGCATCCATTTACGGAGATGGACCAGTAGGTGGTGAGGAAGTTGGCAAGAGCTTCTCTGAGAGTCAGCTGTTATTTTCTTGTGCATTTGCATTTAGAATCGCCTGGCCGTTCGCTCATCTTCCAAACTGACGTGGGATGTAAGGAGAGGTGGTCAGGTGCCAAGTGCTGTTGTGTTTACAAAGATCCTGAAACACAGATGGTGAGAATTGAGGAACATTGTTGGAAACCAGGGTGGAAGTTGCTCCCTCTGTTGCAAATATGATGGACAGATAGCAGCTGCGCCATTTATGGATAGTTAGAGGGGGTATCATCAACTAGCAATTGCATTACTTGTCACAATGGTCTGGTGAAGTCAACACACATTGTTTTCCAGGGGATGTCAGGGTATGACCAATGGTTGAAACACTGTGCTGGTGCTGATCGGTAGTAGGTGCTGGCATTGTAGTTGCAGACGATAGTGTTCTATTGTGGCATTCAACACCAGGCCAATGCACAAGATGCAGTGCTGTTGCCTCCATTCTGCACATTCCCCACGTGTAGTGTGAAAGAGCTTTAGTATTCAGAAGCGGAATGAAGTGTGCCATTGAGGTTGGTGCCAATAGGCAGGTGCTCTGGCCAACCTTGCCTTACAGCAGACACCACCCTGTCCAGTAGGGGATCACGGCCTGTTTCTGCTGCTACTTTGTGCCCTGTAATTGGGTATTCATCAAGGGTGTGTCACTAATTTGAGTAAGAGGCAAAATACAGCACTTTGTGTCAGTCAAAGGCAGCATGTGAGCTGCATGGTGAGCAAGAAAGTGCATCAGTGTTTTGGTGCTGCATAGTGGAGCAATAATGGATCTCTTAGGTGTAGTTACTGAGGAATAATGTCCTCAGTGGCATCTGCTGCATAGTCTTATTGGGAAGTTTCAAATGGGAAACAAACAATGAAATGAGGGGTTTGGGATCAGTGATTGCGGGGAAACATAGTACCATAGAGGTACACGTAAAACTTTGTTACACCTTATATGATAGACAATGCCTCTTTCTCATTTTCCAAATAATTCGTCTGTGCTGCATTTAATGTTTTAGACGCAAATGCAATGGGCTGTTCTATGCCATTGACATATTTGTGGGACAGCTCAGCACCAATGCCACAGTTGACATACCAGTGGCAAGCATTAAGTGTTTTGCTAAACAAGGGGCCGAGCTAAGGCAATTTTTAAATTGCAGGAAAGCTGGCATCTCTCTGACCATACAAATTCAACCCTTTTTTTTACCCTGTTGATTGAGCGGATGGGATAGATGAGCCACATTGGGGATAAATTTCGCATAATAATTAATTTTGCCTTGGACTGACTGTAGTTCCTTGTAGATGGTAAGTTAGTGATTGCGTCCTCATAATCGTATGGGGATTTGAGCCCTACTTTACTTATATATGTCCTAGGTACCTTACACTTGACTCAAAGAAAACTACAATTGTCGAGGCGACAACGCAGACCATGGGCTTCGAGCCACTCACACATCATCTGTAGATTGCACAGGTGCTGCTCCCATGTGGCCACAGTAAGTAGCAAGTCTTATAAATAGTTAACACAGTGGGGGATATCTTGGATGAGTTGCTCAAGGTATCTCTGAAATATTGCAACAGTGTTGGTGGCCTCAAATAGCAACCTTTTTTAGTTTTGAACATGGCTGAGAAACAGCAATTGTGTCATTCTGAAGAGATTTGCAGTTGTTTGGCTGATTTTTCAACCTCTTCACCTTTTGTAATGATACCTGCCGAATGGTTTATTAATCACAAAAAGAGTCATCTGTTAATTAACAGGCAGTTGAAAAATAGATGTCAGCAGGATATAACTGTGAAAAATAATGGCCCCCCAGGCAATTTTGCCAATAATTTCTCCAACCAAGGAATTAGATACAGGCCGACATATGCCTGAGCATTAATGGTAGAGTTAAAATCGCCACAAATTCTAAGTGAGCCTTTTGGCTTCTTTATTACAACCACAGTCGTTGTCCACTGGCTCAATGACACTGGGGATAGTACTCCCATACTGCCCAATCTTTCTAGTCCCACTTTAACATAATCAAAAGGTACTGGGTGTTTTCGAGAAAACTTGGGCACCACTGAGCGCTTAAAGGATATGTGGGTTTGGGAACATATTGCACAACCTAATGTAGGTTCAAACTGTTCTTGTACTGTGTGCATAATGCATCAAGTTGTGTGAATAGTAGTGTAGTTGGAATGAGTCACTTGATTTTGAAGTTAGAAACTAAATAACACAAAAGCATTTAAGATAAAAGTAGTAGTTTTTGGTCAAGAGTTTACTTCCAGCAAGGTTAGTTGCTGAGCTACATTTATACACTTAGCTTGGACTATGATCTAACCACACAACAGGATTGACTGGCCATTGTACATCACTATATGACATTGAGTGTGCTACAGGTGTGGGGAGCTGTGACTTGTCCCCATTAATCAGATGTACATGGCCACGTCTGTGTCCAGCTGGAAATCTGCCATTGCTCCATTAATTTTGATCTGAAACATCAAGCTTTTGCACCCCCATCTACTGCTTGTATGGGATCCGGCAAGATAGCATGCAGCATGCTGATGACCTCATCGTCATCACTCCCTGTCAAGAGGCAGACACTTGCTACACGGCCCTGTTTGTGACAAAACCGGTGAAATCAGTGAAAGATCATTGAAGCTGCTAATGTCGTAGGCCACGATTTGATGGTATAAACTTTTCAGAGACCCATCACAATGATGGGCAAGAAACTGATTCATGATAATCCTCTTGCTTTAGGACACGTGGACAGCAAACAAAGCACTTGTCTACCAACAATGAGGGCTGTAGATTACTAATTACTGCAGTAACTAATGAATTCGCCATTGCCAGATTACTGGGTGGACAGGTGCTTGATAAATTGGAGGTAATTTTTAACACATTGCTCAGGCTTGAGTTGGATGATTCTAAAGCCTTCATACTAACTTCTCTATCAGGAGTGAGACAGATTAAGGGTTCTGCATGCAGAACGCTACACTATTTATAGGAAAAATCACACTTGCATGTCAAGTCTTGCAAGTCAGCAGCCCATGCTGAGTAGGAGTGCATACTTTATTAAATACCTTGATTAAACTTGACCCTATACTGTATTCGTCATAAGAATCAACCTGATGTAACAATTACACCATATATTCTTCCGTATTTGCTTGAATCTCACTGGATTTCATTTCATATGGAGCAGAAGCCAAGCTGTACCCAGTACAGTCAAGTACGATCATAAAGATACATTTTACGCTGTGTTGCACTCACATAGACCAAGTGATAAACTGGGACAACGGCTTTACTGGTGCATTTAACTTGGACAGCACTGGTCAGCCATCTGGTCCAACTAACCTGCAATGATGTGAGCAGTTGCAGCTGAGATGTAAAAAGAGACAAGCAGAAAAACAACATAGCTTTGAATGTCATTTAATTATTAAAGAGAATGAAATAATATGTGGCAAAACTCTAGTACTACCACACACTTCTTAGGTGACCAGACGGAAAGCATAAAATGATCTTGTTCTGGCATAAGGTAGCATTCTACTTACAAACAAGACTGATGAAAATTCCTAACTGAAAACACAGGGTAATTCTTCTGAGCAATCTATGTGTGGTGCAAAAGCAGACTTCAGGGATTTCACCATATTGTTGAATACTGAAGTCACTGAAGGGTTAATTAGTCAGTCATCTGGTAATCTCTTAGCTCCTTATCTGAATCCAAGAAATAAGTTTCAGTTCTGGAAGTGTCATCTGCTATGTTGATAACAAGCTGATCAGAAACAGAGTCCATGAAGCCAACCAGGTGCCGCATATTTTCCTCTTTGTTTGTGACTTGCCATTCTGTATCCTGCCAGCGTTCGGCAGTGACATGAAAAAGCTGTTTGCATTAGTTTCAGTATGTATGGCAGCTTAACAGTCTTGTTATTTTTCGTGACAAATCATGTAACTTGGCGGCTGGTCAGTTCTGTTGGGTTCATATTGTTATGGGGCAGGTGCAAATGTAAAAATGCAGCATTTGTATGGTGTGCTTAATGCTGTGAAAATGATTTTTTTTTTTTATGACACTTATCACTTGCCTCGTGTAAGACTACATCTGTAGTATAAAACAATGGACATAGTCGAATTAAAGAGTATTTGGGTTTCTCATTTTTGCCCTAAAATTTGTATTGTTATGTCTTCTTAATTTAAGCAACCTTTATTAACAATCTTTCATAAAATATTGATAATTAAGAATTTATATTTGAAATGAAAGCAGGAATATCGTGTGCAGTATGTAGTTAGAAACAAGATGATGTGCATTAACATAAAAAAATGATAATGAAATTTGCAATTACGAGATTTAGGTATTTCAAATGGAGTTAAAAAAAGGATAGCCAAGGCATGACTTGATCCAGTAATCCCTAATCTGCACCAGATTAGCAGTCCACCAATCGGTTTACCGATTCTGTCATACATCCAGTATGACGGTTTTTAAAATAAAAACGACATAGCTAAAGCATGATTAAGAAAAAACGTAGATGGCTGTTGAATATATTAAAATATCTCAAAGTTTCATTTAACATAACTTAGAAGTAAGATATCTAATATGTAAGTAGGACCTACTTCCAAGAGTGGACCACCACCAGTGCACATGTGCTGCAGCTTCTGACCAATCATTGTGTTTGTTTACATCAGCTTTATTCTTATGATGAACAGAGTATAGTTGCAACTAAGTGGATTTGTTGACTGTGGTAGTCAATCAGCAAACCACAGACTTTAGAAAAACTCAGACTACTGCGGTCTGGGAGTGGATTTAGTTTATACCCCACTTTGTACATTTTATTACTAGAAGACGGCAAGAGTGCACTCTTACAGTCAGGATCAGTTATTCGACTTGCCTTGCTGTGAAGAACAAAATTAGGTAAATAGACCTCCCAACTCTTGTATTCCACATCATAGCAGGTGAATGGTGGCGGAAAATGGAAGGAAGCTGCAGCTGCCGACTGTTGTTCGTTTTGCAACAGTTGTTACCACAGTTCTTGCTGTTGCTGCTGGAATTCCCACTGTTTTTGTTGCTGTTGCTGTTGTAGCTGCAGTTGCCACTACCACAACTTTTGAAATTCAGAATCCTAGCTTCACTGGAATAATTGCATGGTGGGAAAGTTTTCATCACCGCAGTTCTGTCCCATTCTTTATAGAGAGAAAGCAGTTCACATTCATTCGCACTGGCAGTAACACACGGACTGGAAGAACAAACAGATAGTTCCTGAGATTGATTACAATGGAGTAAACAGCTAATGAAAAACAAATCCAGAATGAGAAGTGTATACAAACAGCCCAGGGAGTGATCCAAATCAGAAACATAATACAGGCAAGGTCAAAACTCTACTGATCATTGGTTTGTACTTCAGGTGACAATGACTAGTGAAAGAGTGACTGGCAAGCTTGGGCCGCAGTATTTACAGGCAGTCTCGCACCAGCTGACGGCTTGACGTGACATGATCCAGCAAGGGTGCTCCAGCAAGGAGTGCTACCACAACCACAAGCAAGCTGTGGCTAGATTATGGAGCCTTATATCTCGTGATCTATCATCCATATCGATACTCTGGTGGGGGGGGATCTGAATCACGGTCTGATACTAAATTTTATAAACATGCTACTAGACAACGAGGTCACAAAAGAAGAGGTTTCTAAACCAGCAATGTAGAGATGAAGCTAATACGTGGGAGAAATTTTGTCATGACAAAATTTATTGCCAACATTGAGTACTACTTGGAGCAAAACTAATGAGTCAGATTATCCAGTACTAACAATGTGCACAATGCAAATTGTTCAACTGTCATGCCACATTTTGCAGCTTTTGCAGTTATCCACTCTATTACTACATTTTGAGCATGTTTGCAATGTTACTGCGACATGTGTGCACCCTACCTTGAGTCTCCTACTCAAATTGTATTAAAATTTGGGAACCAGAAATTTATGTATCTTCCTTTGGGAAATTTTTATATCTTCCTTTGGTTTTTTAGTTTAGCAAACTTGTTCACAAAAATTGAACAATATCTGATATGGTCAGCTGGGGACCATCAAAACCAGTTGACGTGGAATCCATCCTCTTAATTATATGAAGGTCTTTCAGATGTAAACAGAATATTTCTCATTTTTCGTGTGATTCAGAATATTTCTCATTTTTTGTGTGATTCACACAATTGACACTGTATATTATTTTTCCACTTAATTTCTACAGAAATAAAATTCTCTATTATGTTGGGAAATTCTTGATGCCTTTATCGAAAAGAGAGTTGGGACTGTCCAACTGAAAGTCCAGATGTATAACTCGTAGGCTGCTGTATTGTCAGTGAATATTGGCCCAAATATGTGCAAGCTACATCGTAATAAATGAAGATGGTAAGTAGTGTGATAAAAAGACATTTCCGTATAATTTCATAGGGCTTATACCTTGAAGTCTGGGGCAGTGCATAGCCATGCAGAAACAAAATTGATGAAATTTGGAAATCAACATACTGTTTAAAACCCAAAAGACAATTGCTAGAACTTTTTTTACTGACAGATGGCTTCTGGTTTGTAATTGGTCCCCTCTTTCAGCATTTTCTTACTGCGTCTCTACCTCGGATGACGGTCAGCAGTAAGTTGAAGACCACCCTTATGGTAGATAACAAAGTAGTCTGGACTTTCTCATTGTATACTTTATTGCTGTGTAAGGCATATATTTTAAGGCTCCCATAAACAAACAAACTTGTTTGTCAAATTAACCATTGTCTAGTCACAGATTTGTCAAACGAGCCTGTACACAACCAGCGTTTCTCAGTTCAACATCACTTCGAAGGAGGTGCTGTAAATGTTCAAGTATTTTAACAGTAATGAGAATGATCACAAATGCAGACAAAACAGTTCTGTGACTTTGTTTAAAGAAGAATCAGTAAACAAGATGCTGGCCCAGACAATGTTTTAAAATGAGAGAGAAATATACAAAGGAAAACCTGTTGACGTGTTACGCTCAGAAGCTGATGATGACACCTGCTTTCTGTGGATGGAGAGTGAAACCATCAATAACTTGTTTAGAGTCATGTCGCCCTCACACTGAAAAAGGAGATGCAAGTATGTGAAAATTTATTCTTTTCTGCTTGGTTCCCTAATGACATTTCATTAAAATACCACGTCATCATCCATGGAAGAACTGTAGAACTTCATTTTTTTTTATTTTTTTATTTCATCGCACTTCCACATGTATATTATGCGGAAAATACTGTTTTTCCTCTTAAAACCTGCCTGTGTAGTATAGGACTGGAAAAAATGTGACACTGCTGTCATTTTGGTGATTGGCATTGTTATTTTGTTTTTATCCTTGATTTTAGTTCCCATAGTTGTGGTAACTCACAGTACAGTGAGATAAATTATAATATAATTATTTTTACTAAAAATATATGCCAAAACATTCTCACAAACAATGTACGCCGTCTTGGAAAACTTTTCTCGTAAACACGGAGTATACTTAACAAACATATCAAACGGCACCATACACTGTCAAATGTTCGGTAAGCATGGTGAAGTTGGGCAGATTGATTGTGTGTGGGGGCCCTTTGTGCAATGAGAAATCTGGTAAGACGCAGATACGTGGGATGGGTATTACAACATTTCAAATTGATTTTAATACTGCACGTTAATGGGGTATGTTTTTGGTGTATTCAGGACAAACCCATAGGTTTCACAAGCAAGTAGTAGTGAAGTGACACATTCACACCCTCTACCATGATCAGTTGTGCACAGCAGTCAATCTCATTGTGTATTGTCATTGTGCAGGTATAGGGACACTACACAGTGTGTGTTATTTGCGAGCTCCCCCCCCCCTCCCCCCAACAACATCACAATAACTGCAGAGATTTTTTTTTTATTTATTTATTTATTTTTTTTTGCTCAATACACATATTGGCCGTTTACAAAATCCATCTGTAAACAGTGCTAGTAGTCTAGCTAAAATGTCTTGACATCTTTCTTCACAGGAGAACTAACAGTAATATGTTGTATAACAGAGGAATGTATACCCTGCTGTTCATAGTTGCCACTCGTGGGGAAATGATTGTATGATGGTGCTTAAGCTTGAGCCTTCTATGTACCCCACGTAAATCTGTCTATTACTCCACTACGTGTGGCCGAAGTACAAAAATCTGATCAATTTTTGTATAAACCTCTCCTGTAGCAGCAGCTGAAACAGAAAGTACAAAAGAATGGATGAATAACTGTGTGATAGTTCCACCATTATATCAAATATGTGACATGTGGCACAAAGAGAACTAAATTTGAGTTTAACATACTCCTTTACGACAGTACAAACTTCCACTGTGTCAAAGGAAGCTTTCTGGTAATCAGTGTGTGGTAGCTACACAAACACACTAGTCCATTGTAACAGCCACAAGAGCCTTTGAAAATAAGAAGTTGGAATTTCATGTTTCAGGCTAAAGAAGCCCAGGCATTATACAGCAGATAACGGACCAGGATAGTTGCATTTATTGTAGTAAAAAAAAAAAAAAAAAGTTTCTTACAGACTTGGACCACAACTAAATGTAGACTGTAATGAAAATTTCTGAGTCAGGTGTTATTAAGAGTAGTTCAGCATTTATTAGTGAGAATCATTATGTTTTTTTTTGTTTTATTGGTTATAATAGTTTAGTACTGTATGTAACAGACTTTTGTACCATTGTTTCAGGATAATTTAGAGCCAAATGTTGTGCCAGGAAATTTAGCAGTATTGCTACCTGCTGCTGGCTGTGAATGTTTCGATAGTGTTGTAGGAGGGGCATCTATCCACACTGCCCATTTTGCCCCTCTGATGTCCACAGACCAAGTACCTGCTCTCAGGGTGAGTTTCAGGTTATTGTATTGATGATCTACTGTGTTATCAGCATCATACAAAGGGCCAGGATGCTGATGATTATATTTGTAAAGTGTTAGGAACTATTACTGTTCGTTTATTTACTTCAGTTGTTCATACTAAAATACATGATATGTGGCGAGTATTGTAATTTTGAAATTGGTACTATGGTACCATGTTAATGCACCGATGTCACTTTTCCTGACATTTTAGCATGTTCAGCTGTACTAAAAAGGACACGTTTTGGAGTTGAATTTAATGTGTTGTGTCACTGAAACTGCATATTTTAATAATACAAATGTATAAACATGAAAACTACCAAATATGGTGCATCAGTTTCGCGAACACCAGAGCTTGGTTTGCTTCTGTCAGTCAGACATGTGACCTCAAGGAAATTGCACTGTTTTGTCATGTGAACACACAAACACCTTGCATTGAACACACATTGAAGTTCAGAATTAAAAAACCCTAGAAACATTAAGCATGAAATATGAATAAGTAGTAGTGGTAAATATTTTCGGATTAACTTAAAAACATTGCAGTATGATGCAAAGCCATGCTGTCACATACCTTGAATGGTCAGGAAGGTAATCTTGTCAGAGTCCCCAAAAGTTTTTCACCAAAAGTGGTAAAAAAAAAGCTGCTGGCATGGAATTGTAGCTGCCAGTCAGGGCTGCAGCACTCTGGAAGGAACTGCAGTTTCTGCAGCTGTGTAAAATTTACCTGTTGCGACAAAAACATCATTAATAGTTCTTCCATGTGATATGCTCTGTGAAATGTGTACCCAGGTAGGTAACGTAAAAAAATTTCAGTCTTTTTGCCAAATCATGGGATGGCACCTCTAATGTCTCACAATGTTCTCTCCATGTTTTGCATGTGAATGGAATGATCTATTAGATGCACAAAGTTCACATTATGGTTGATGCTTTAAGGGCTGAAAACTGTCAGCACCATGAGTTTTGTATTACTTCCAACTGTCACTTACAGTGCTCATCCAATGAAATATCTTTTCTACAATTATTCCTATCATGATTCACGTAGTTTGTGCTTCCACAAGTAGAAGGAAGGCTTCTGTAGATTGACTCCGAATTCCACCAGACACACATTGCCTGATGATTTGACGACATTTGCCGTGTTTCTTTTCCCCAGATTTTGTATCGTACATTTAAACGACAGTACCTGATTCCCCGAATGCTTGTGAACTGTTAATTGGTCCACCCAATACACCCTTCATGACAGATGGAAGACCAGTCACAACAGTTTCCTCTCTTTTGCATTTTTTCTCTATGCCATTTTATACAAGCTTTTTTTAGTTAACAATACAAGGAAAGGGATAGATTGCTACTCACTGTAAACATGACACATTGAGTTGCGAACAGGCGTAACGAGAAGACTATTACACACTTAGCTTTCGGCCAAAGCATTCCTTGGTAAAGGAAACACACACTTCCATTCACACAAGCAAGCAAACCTCACATGCATACCACCACCACCTCTGACAGTCTGGACTTGAATGCAGCTGTCACGTGGAATGAAAGCAGCAGGGAAGAGGGAGGAATAACAGAGTACAGCTGGGGGGAGGAGGGGGGGGGAGAAGAGAGCTGTCTAGTGAGGTGTGCAGGGACTGGATGGAGACATGACAAGACTACCACCAGGTCCAGTGTTGGGAGGCTGTGGAGCAGGGAGTTCAGAGTTGGGGGGAGGGCAGGTGGGAAGAAGGAAAGGAGAGGAGCAGTGCTGGGGAAAGTTGGACGGATGTTTGACGAAGGATGGCACACAATGAGGACAGCGAGGGGATGTGAATAGGAGAGCAAATTATAGGAAAGGGGATGGAAACTGTTGAGTGGAGGGTGCCGGGCCAGTAGGTTCTCATAGGTTGTGGTCAGAATAATGTGCAATTCAGAAAAGCTGTAGGTGGAAGGGAGCATTCAGATGGTCTGGGTTGTGAATCAGCCATTGAAATAAAACATGTTATGTTCAGCTGCATGTTGTGTCCTGGGTAGTCTACTTTGCTCTTGTCCACAGTTTGGCATTGGCCATCCACCCTGGTGGACAGCTGGTTGGTAGTGGTAGCTGTGCAGTGATTGCAGCAGAGCTGGTATGACATGGCTGCTTTTACAGGTGGCCGGGCCTCTGGTGGGGGAGGATAAGCCTGTGACAGGGCTGGAATAGGAAGTGCTCTGTGGGAAGATTGGGTAGGTCTTGCACTTGGGTTTTTCACAGTTATGATCCCTGTGGTGCGGGTTTGGGATTGGGAGTAGTGTATGGATGCGCTAGGATGTCATTGAGGTTGGGTTGATGATGGAACACTTCATTAGGAGAGGTGGCAAGGATGCCCCCTATGTGAGGGCATTATGATAGATAATTGAAGCTCTGATGAAGGATGTGGTTCAGTTGTTCCAGTCATGGGTGCTATTGAATGACAAAGGGGGCACTGCTTTGTAACTGTTTCATGGGGGGTGGTGGAATGATTGGGAGAGAGTGAGGAAATGGGATGGGCAGTCTGTCTATGGATTAGTTCTGGAGGATAGTGCCTGTTTATGAAGGACTTGACGCGACCTTCAGCGTTCTGGGCAAGGGAGTTCTTTTCACTGCAGATATGCTATACCTGGCTTGGCTGACCAGGCTGTATAGTAGGGCTGTCGAAATGCAGGTACTGTTGGTGGCTGTAGAGAGGTGTGTATGGAACCATCAGAGAAGACATCAGCATCCAGGAAGGTGGCATGCTGCATTGAGGAGGACTAGGTAAAGTGAATGGGAGAAGTGTTGAGGTTGTGAAGGAATGAGGATAAGGTGTCTTGGTGGTGAGTCCAGATCATGAAGATACCATCAGTGAACTTGAACCAGACTGGGTGTTCGGTGTTTTGGGAGGCTAGGAAGATCTCCTTTAGATTGCCCATAAAAAGGTTGGAATATGGGGTTAGCATGTGAGTGCCCATGGCTGTGCTCGGATTTGTCTGTGTGCCTTTCTTTCAAAGGAGTAGTGGTTGTGACTCAGGATAAAGTTTGTATGCTGTATGAAGAATGAGGTAGCAGGTTTGGAGGCTGAAGGACATTGGGAAAGGTAGTGTTCCGTAGTGGCAAGACCATGGGTATGAGGCCTGTTGGTGTATAGGGAAAGGGCATAAGCAGTGACACATAGAGTACAGGAGGTGAAGTGGTGGGGATGGTGAAGATTTAATGAAGGAAGTGGATGGTATCATAGACGTGGGAGGCTAGTTAAATTTCGGCTACATGATAAATCAGTCAAATCTAATGACCATAAATTCAACTAAATACCTAGGAATTACAATTACGAACAACTTAAATTGGAGGGAACACACAGAAAATGTGGGAAAGGCAAACCAAAGACACTGTTTTATTGGCAGGACACTTAGAAAATGTAACAGATCTGCTAAGGAGACTGCCTACCGTATGCTTGTCTGTCTTTTTTTAGAATACTACTGATACATAGGATTGGCGGAATACATCGAAATATTGAAAGAAGGGCAGCACGTTTTGTATTATTATGAAATAGGGGAGAGAGTGTCACTGAAATGATACAGGATTTGGGGTGAACATCATTAAAACAAAGGCATTTTTCATTGTGGTGAAATCTTCTCACGAAGTTCCAGTCGCCAACTTTCTCCTCTGAATGCAAAAATATTTTGTTGACACTGACCTACATAGAGAGAAATGATCACCATGATAAAATAAGGGGACTCAGAGCTCATACGGAAAGATATAGGTGTTTGTTCTTTCCGCGCACTATACGAGATTGGAACAATAGGCACTTAAATGTGATTTGCCGAGTATGTATGTAGATGTAGATGAATGATTCACTCAAGGAAGAACATCTCAAGCACACATGACCACTACCTCCAGCAGCTGGGACTGAAATACAACTGTCACGTGGAACGAAAACAAAAGCAGCAATTTGGAAGGGATGGGGAAGAGGAAGGGATAACAGAGTATGGCTGCAGGGAGAGAGGAGCACTCTCTACTGGAGCATGCAGGGACTAGATGGAGGCATGACAAGATTGCACCAGGTGCAGCTTCAAAAGGTTATGCAGTTGGGAGTTGGGGGGGGGGGGGGGAGCAGGGTAGAGGAAAGAAGGGCGAGTGCTTTGGCAAAGGGCAGCACACAGTGAGGGTGAGGGGACATGAATAGAGGGAAGGTCATAGGGCAGGAGGCGGAAACTGTTGGGTGGATGGTGCGGGGACCATAGGTTGAGGTTGGGATAGTTTTGGGAATGGAGCATGTGTTGTAAGGATAATTCCCATCTGTACAGTTAGAAAAGTGGTGATGCAGGGGACTATCCAGATAGTCTGGGTTGTGAAGCAGCCATTGAAATTAAGCATGTTATGTTCAGCTGCATTTTGCTCTTTGCTGCAGTTTATTGCTGGCCGTTTATTCTATTGGACAGCCACTTGGTAGGCACGCCAAAGAAAAACCTGCGTAATGACAGCAGCAGGGTTGGTCTGCTCCTGTCAGGCCCTGCACGCACTATTGTGTGTTTGTAGTTTTGCCTGCTGTATTTGCTAGGAAATTCAGGCCTGTACTGTACAATCGTGGTGGGTGGGAGTTGAGATGTGGGAAGCCTTTTATTTCCACAATTGATCACTGGAGGGCACCAGCAGTCATCATCAGACATTTGGTTTGAGTTATGGTGGTGGCCAAGAAGCACACATTTGACTGTTTGTCTGTGATATCATAAGGAAAGTTGCTACTCAACATATAGTGGAAATGCTGCTTTGCTAAACCTGTAAGATGCAGATGATTTAAGCAATGATGATGATATCATTGATTCTGCTTCACTCTAAACTGCAAAGAGAAATGCGGAAACTCCCGGAAAAATTTTTCTGGTTTGTTGTCAAAAAGTGAAGATTTTTAAGAAGCATCCACTTCACAACTTTCCTTCTAATAATACTGTTACATTCCATTCTAGATTTTCCATTGCATTGTCATAAGTTTGGTTTAGATAGTTTTCATGACTTAAATCTACTTAAATTTGATCATATTAAGCAAATATCTTATAAACTGTTCATTTAATTGAAAATTATTGGAAATATAAATGGAAACATTTGCACATGCACAATTGTGTGTGTATTGGGCCTAATGTTAAATTTTTAAGACCAAAGCATGTTGACAAAGTGCTTATATCTGTGTTTGTTTCAACATATTTTTCTGTTATGTCTGACAGCCAGTTGGTTTTATCATTACTTTGTCATTACTTTGATATCATCACCCGTCTAGAAATTAATTGAAAAAGAAAATTAAATTATTGGTTTCAGCACATCTGAGTGATTCTGCGATCACTGCTTTGCTAAACCTGTAACATACAGATGATTTAAGCAATGATTATGATACCCTTGATTCTGCTTTGCTCCCAACTCCAAAGAGAAATGCAGAAATTCCTGGAAAAATTTGTCTGGGTTGTCGTCATAAAGTGAAGATTTTGAAGAAGCATCCACGTCACAGTTCAGTGAAAATGACATGTAACAACAAAACCTGTAGAACATAAACCAGCAACATTATAAGCAACACCAGGAGGAACAAAACACATGTTTTGGCTACAGCTGCACTAGCAAATGTTAAAAAATCAGGTCAACGGAATATTTGGAGAAAGAAGCATTTTCTCAGGTGCCACTATCTTCTGAAGGTCAAACAGAGCAGTACACCTTACCACCTACCTATGTTAAAGCAGAGGTTTGTTTGTGTACAATATTTTTCAAGAAAAATTTAATTTCATTTGTTTCAGGATGTTGTCAAAGTTATAAATCCAGCATCTTATTTCCTAAATCATTTCAATGAACAATTGTATCAAGAATCTGCAGTCTTCAGAGACATTTACTACTTGATCAAAACAAAGCAACAACTTGCAACGTTCGCAGGAAATCGAGAAGTTGTTCAGTGTGCCCATCAATTGTATGCAAGTGCAGTCAGTCAATGGAAGGAAGTTGTGTGTGTGTGTGTGTGTGTGTGTGTGTGTGTGTGTGTGTATCAGCAGATGGAGACGTATTGCACACGTAAACTGAGGAGATGCTAAACATAAATTTACATCTGGTAGACATGAAATAAGAATTCATTATAGGAATGACAGTAAAGCAAATAAACCTCTAATGAAAGACATAAATTATTTGCTGCTATCTGGATGGCCATCGAGGGATTGATGATCATTTTGAAACAGGAGGAGGACATTTATTATAGTTGAAACTGAAAGATATAAACCATCATGTTCACACTCACAGATAAGAGATTAGACAAATTTGATCAATGGCCTGTTGTTGATGGTTTAGAATCTACAAGAAGTTACCAAAAAATCCATTGCAAATGGCTTTCAAGAACAAAATTCAATAGATGTGATGTGTACCTGTGTTTACCCAAATATGTCAGCTGCTCTTGCTTGCATCACAGAAAGGAATGTGAATGAAAACATGACTAGGTTACTGCGTGTATATCGTAAAAAATGCTGTGGTAAAGGACCAAACAGGCAATTGTGCAGTTCCAAAATTTTGAGAAATTTCTGAAAATAATTTTTTCTAACAAATTGCAGACTGGTTTTTACACCCTAAAAATTTCTATTTTCAAAATTGCGCGTAAAAGGCAACCCAGGGTCTGAAGGAGATACGTCATGGCCGCTTTCGCTGGTGGCCTGGCCTCTGCTGCGGTAGAATAAGCCTGTGTGACAGGACTGGAATAGGAGGTGCTCGGTGGCTGAATTGGGCAGGTCTTGCACCTGGGTCTTCCACTGGGATATGATCCCTGTGGTGAGGGGATGGGATTGGCATAGGGATGGACTAGGAGGTTGAGTGGGTGGGGGAATACCACTTCAGGAGGGGTGAGAAGGATCTTTGGTAGGATGTGCCTCATGTCAGGGCATGATTATAGGTAACCAAAGCCCTGATTAATGATGTAATACAGTTGTTCAAGTCAGGGTTTGTGTTGGGTGATGAAGGGAGCATTCCTTTTGTAACTGTTTCATGGGGTAGTGGGAGAATTGGGAGTGCGTGAGGGAATGTTAAGAAAGATCTGTTTGTGGACTAGGTCTTGGGGGGGGGGGGGGGGTTGTATCACCTGTTTGCCTGTTTGTGAAGGCTTTGGTGAGACTTATGGCATTCTGGCAAAGGGAATTCCTTTCACTACAAATACGCAGTCCCCAGCTGGGCAGGTTGTATGGGACAGATTTTTTGGTGTGGAAGGGATGACAGCTGTTTAAATGCAGGTGCTGTTGGTGGGGTTTAATATGGATAGAGGTGTGAATGGAGCTATCATACAGTAGGGTGGCATGCTGTGTTGGGGAGGACCAGGTAAAATGTGTGTGAGAGAAGGTGTTGAGGTTGTGAAGGAATGAAGATAGGTTGTCTCTTCTTATTTTTTGTTGAAAATCTGTAGTATGACACTTGACAAATGAAGAAAAGTAAACTGGAGAACTAAAATTCCTCAAGTAAATATTCAGTTATTGTTGGATATCTGTCATCAACCCTTTTGATGGACAATCAGGCAATGGGTACCAAGCAAGATGACACAAGGGTAAGATATGGTTGACGGATACTTCAAAAGGACACCACCAGTTTCCATCCCCACACCCTCTCAATGCGAGCTTTTGTTCAGTCTCCTTAATGACATTGTTATTCATGGGACTTTAAACCCTAATAGTCATCTGTTCCTTTATTTTCTGTCTGGCTGTACTTTATGGTAAGTTGTGTGTGAGAAGATAAAATTTGGAACGTAAGTTGATTTCAACACTACTCTCAATTACTACCTTAGTGGCCCCCAAATGTATTATTAAATGCAGATCTCTTGTCAGTTTGTTTCCTCCTCTACGAGAAATTTCTTAGTATACATACAATCTATACTGCTACGTAAAGGCAAGTCATCATTTAATGTTGTTACCATAAGTCTCGGAAAGGTCTTGACAGATTTACTTCAGATTTTCACACAATATTCTAATTAACATTCAGATTGAGTAGGCCGTATACACTGATCAGGCAGAAATTATGACCACCGACATACTATTGAAATAAACCCATCCAGATGATAACAGCGCCAACTGGTGAAAAGTCACTGCTTGTCAGACATATGCACTTTGCATGTAGTATCGGAGAGCATGCTGTCTGTGTGTAGAATGGGCAAGGCTCTCTGTCTATCTGAGTTTGACTGAATGCAGATTGTGATGGCCCAGAAACTCTGCACGAGCATTTCGGAAACTGCACTACTTGTTGGGTGTTTGAGGAGTTCTGTGGTGAGTGTCTTCAACACGTGGTGAAACCCAAGTCCAGACATTGTGAGATTGAGATGCCTTCTCTCATTACAGATGTCATACATTGTAAGCTGGGCAGACTGGTAAAACAGGACAGGCAGCAAACTGTATCAGAACTAACATCAGACTTTAATGCTTGGCGGAGTACAAGTGTATCTGAATGCACATTGCACCAAACACTCCTAACGAAGTGCTTCCCCATCCGACGACCCACGCTTGTGCCAATGTTAACATCACGACATCAGCAACTATGACTGTAGCTGGCACTTTGCCATCGGCAACTGGATGTTGGTACAGAGGAAGAGCGTTGCATGGTCTGATTAATCCCGATACCTTCTTCATAATGCCAAAGGAAGGACATGAATCAGTCATTCTCCAGGGGAACAGATCCTTAACACCTGTACTGCGGGACAGAGAGAAGCTGGCGGCAGCACCATTATGCCCAGGGGAACATTCACGTAGGCATCCATGGGTCCAACAGATGTGGTGCAAGGCACCATGATGACCAAGGAGTATCATACACTAGTTGCAGACAATGTACACCCCTTCATCACGATAATGTTTCCCGATGTTGGTGGCATTTTTCAACTGGATAATACACCGTGTCGTAAGGCCAGGAGTGTGTCGAGGAACACGGTGGCAAGTTCCAATTGATGTGCTGGCCCCTTAACTCTCTAGATCTGAACTTGGTCAAACACAGTGAACATTAATAAAAGCTGACAAACTGCAGGAATGGATTCCTGACTGGAAATGGAGAAAAGAAGATACTACAAATATGTCTCTGGAAATGGAAGGTGTGTGTCAATGACAAATCTTCCCAGAATGCAGTACAGAGCTGCATCGCATCCACGTCACAACAGATGTTCAAAGTGGTCTCCGTGGGATGCAGTGCACATGTTCACGCCTTGCATAATGGATTGCCGCACTCTCATGCACATTTTGACCTCTCTCCAAACAGCATCACAGGTGTCGTGAACATGCTGTTGAAAGTGTCTGCACATCAGGAACTAGTTGAGCATACACAGGACTTTCCACATGCCCTTACCTCAAGGTAAAAATCTGAGGGGTTTAAGTCTGCTGATCTAACAGGCCATGTTATAGGGCCTCTGCATAATATCCAGTGTCCAGGGAAGATTTTCATGAGGTGAGGTGTCTGCAAACAGTAATGCAGAAGTGGGGGGGTGTGCTTTGTTGTGCAGAAACCACATAATATGTCTATTGCCAAAGGCACTTTCTCAAGTAGCCCAGGCAGAGTATCTGGTGGAAGTTCAGGTGCATTCCTCCATCTAGATCTTGTGGAATAATGACTGGTCCAAGGATATGGTCATGAAGAATCTCCGCCAACACATCGACAGTTAACTGATGCAGATGAGATGTTTCAACCATCCCCCAATGATTGATTGATGCCAATTCTGGTAAAGTTTGATTTGTTGGTAAAGAAGACTAATGACAGAAATCCCATAATGGTGATGGTTTGGTGGAAAAATTATTAACAAAATCCTTCCTGTAGAGGGAAATCCACTGCTGATAATCCTTGCACTCATTGCAGCTGGAAGACACAGTAGTGGTTGTCATGCAGTATACACATAATTAATTGTTGGTGGTCATCTCTCTGAAAGAACCCATGGTCACAAACATGCCCGAAGAGGATTTGAAATTTTGTGTGATGTGATTGGTGTCTGTGAGGGTACTCATTTTTGTGCAGCCTCTCAAGCATTTCCGTATGCTTGGCCGTACCCAAGCAGCATCTCACCTTCTTCCCGACGTGAATACTGGAAATACCAGACCATTCTGCTGCGTACAGTACGCTGTGTCAATCACACTGCCTGCAACACACAAGGAACACGCGATATGTGGTCAGAGGAACTTTCATTCATCAGTGCCTTCTACCGTGCCAATGATGCATTTCCGGACACATGTTCATAGGACTTTTTTTTTCTCCATCTCAAGTCAGGAATCCATTCCTGCAGTTTGTTGGTTTTATTAATGTTCACCCTGTGCATGTATCTGTGTGTGTGTGTGTGTGTGTGTGTGTGTGTGTGTGTGTGTGTGTTACATTGTGGTGTAAAGCAAGTAGTGTATGCTGGGACATCAGCACAACATGTTGTATGTTTTAATTGTACGTTATTTTATTTGTGACACGCTGATGTTCTCTGCCACTTTTATTTGACGCAACATCACTATGTGACTTTCAGTGTTGTAGCAAGCATATACATCTAACAATGTTAAAAGATTCAATGATGACAGCGTAGATATTCAGACTTGCACTAAAAGTCTTTAACTAAAAAAATTTCAAAAGGGAGAAAATAATTGCACTTGGTTAAACAGCAGATATAAGAAAACAAACACACACACACACACACACACACACACACACACACACACACACACACTTTAACTGTTAGTTCTATTGAGCTAGAATTTGAAGAAGGCAATTTACACAAATATCAGCTGTCAGCACACAGACAACAGTAACAAGTGGAATCAAATACACAAAATGCATTCTTACGTGGGAGCTCACAGCAAGTGGCTGGCAAACCAACAGCTTTTAATGTTAAAGCTGTCAAATCAGAGTAGAGACTTGTGTCTGCACTCAGATCCAATTATAGAGAGTGCACAAAATTTTGAACTTCAGGTATCAGATAAACATCAAACAGGCAAGCAAGGGAAGACAGTTAATTTGAATAATTCACTACACTGTATGAATGACCACTGTGCAAATTCAAAACAATCAGAATCTTACAATTTAGACAGCAGAGCACCAGTAAGTGAATTTAAATAGAAAAACCCTGTTAATAGAATACCAACCAGTTTACGTATCTGATCTGGATGTCTGCTCTGGTCCATCAGAGCTGACAGTACTCTGCCCCGTATTACAAAAATGGTGGCACCTTAGGTGTACCCGGACACACCAGATTTAAATGACAATGACAGTATTCTAGAACCGGAGAATAATATATTGTATTAACACACGGAATGTAATTTACCAAATCGCTTAGCAGCACGCACCCTGTCACAGTTGCCTCATAATCCTGCTAAACCAACATGTTGTATGACATTTGCACTTACAGCGCCAAAATAAGTGCTAGAACAAGCAGCAGGAGTAACATAACCACTACTCACTATTAACATTACATCGGATAGAGCAAGCTCACAATAGTTTGTCTGTAGGAAGTCTGGGCATTGAATCGTACGATGTGATATGCAGTTCCAGGGCAGCAGGAAGGCAAAGTTCCTATTTACACACTGCAGGATCTGTCCTTGTCACACCATAGAGCCTTCTGCACCAGAAGCCTGCAATACCTGTGCCTAATGATGCTGGGAGATGCCACATACTACCGGATTCCCTGCACGGTTGCTCAGACACTGCTCTTGCATTCCCACTTCGTGCACCACTATTTGAACACTTCTCATGTCAGAGACTGGGCACACCCAGGATGCCACATGGAACCTTCCTGAGGCAGTGGTGGTAGTTTGAATAGAATTGATATTGACATATCAGTCTCCCAAGATAGAGATGGGGTAAGGGGCTAAAAGAGACAAGTTTAGTACATCTGTTTGCTGTCTGCTGGATCTCCCAGCTTAACCTTATTCACTTGAACACTGACCTTGCAATGCATCTGCAAATACTCCATAAGAAAGTTAACAGGTGACAGAACTTGGAACACCCTGCATGGGCGTACAAATTGGGGCAGCTTCTTCACAGTGATCACATCCGTCCCTTTACTCTCTTCCCAGACATCCATTCTTTATGTAAATGGTGTCCCCCCACTGCCTTTTGCACTGCATGCCGCCTCCCGGTTACAAATTCATGTCCGTCTCTGTTAGTTGCGGCTGATATGCTTGTGCACCAAGTCTTTCAGCGACCAGACGTTGCTCAGGGGTGCGTTAATATCATATGTCAGCATTAGCTGAGGGGGCATCATTTTATGTGACTCGTGGTTCGCTGTGTTAAAAGCCATGCTCAGCCATCTCAAGAAGCTGTCCCATACACACTGAGACTGTAATTGGTAAATCATGAGTGATGATTTGAGATTTTGGTTTATCTGTTCCACGGAGGAGGACTGTGGGCAGTATGGTTTTATTGTAATGTGCCTGATACCAAGTTTGAAATAAAATACCTGAAATCCCCATGACTTAAATGCTGGCATGTTGTTACTTACAAGTGCCCTAGGAGTACCAAAACTCACAAAGATGTCTGATACATGCTTCACTCTGTATGCAGTAGTGGTCTATCTACAGGGAATCGACCAAATGAGCCTGGTGAACGTATCTGCAACAACAAATACAAATCTGTTTCCAGCCTTAGTGTGTGGGAGGGGTCTCGACAGATAGTTTGTCTGTGGGATGTATCTCTCTCTCAGGGTGGAGTGTAAAAGAACCATTCTTATCAGTGGCGTCAGTGTTTTCCCCACTTTCACTCCTGACATTTTGAAACTACTTCTTGAATGTTCTTGCCCTTACCTTTCACACCATCTGTTCATTGCTTTTAATTTTCGTTTTGTGGTCCACTATTTTCCTGGGCAGGTAAATTGAATTCATCATATCTTGTCTTGGAGTATAAAATTCCCTTTTCTAATGTATGCCTGTCAACTTGATGTCCCTTCCTACCCTTCCTTCAGCTGATCGTCCCTTTCTTTTTTCCTCACTGAGGTTAGAGAATAATTTTGGAACCTCAGTCAACGTGGGTCATGGGCATCTCTGCCATCACTGCAGCTACTGGTGCCTTCTCTTCTCCATTAGGTGTTTCTTCCTTGGGACTAAACATGTGACTCAGTGCACCAACAATGGGGTTCTGGGTGCCATTGGTATGGACCACAACTTCAGATTGGAAGGATGATATGTGCACTGCCCGTCTTGATATTTGGCTGATCTTTGGCAGTTTGACCAGCACCCAGCTCAACGTTTGGTTGTCTGTCTCTGGTTTGAAGTGGCGGTGCTACAGATAAAATTTAAATCTTCCTAGGGTAAACAGTACAGCCAGCACTTAAAGTTAACAAATGAAGTAGTGTTTCCCCACCCCTGGCAGTGCCCTGGAGGCATAGGCTAAGGGAGGGTGTGCACCGCCCTGCTCCTGCAGGACAACAGCTGCAATGCCTCCGTTTGAAGCATCAACCTGTACAATGAAAGGTAAATTAAAGTCAGGCTTACATAACACTTGGGGCCTCATTAAGGGCACATTTCAGTGTGTTGAAAGATGTCTGTTGTGATGCCCCTCACTCAAACTTTGCGTCTTTTTTTCCAAAATGGTGAGGCCAAATGGCAAAATTGGGGACGAACTTTCTAAAAAAATTGGCCCTGCCAATGAATCGAGCAATCTGATTCTTGTTGTGGGAACTTGTGCACAGTGATCATCCTTGACTGGCCCATGCTGACTCCTGTGGCTGACATGATGCATCCCAAGAAGAAAATTTTCTTGCAAGCTGGCGTTAACATTACTTGGTTTTATTTTCGAGGCAGGTTGCCTCAGCTGCCACAAGATGTCACCCAAGTGTTCCAGGTGGTGTTCAAAGCTCTTTTTATAAATGAAAATGTCACACACTAAACTTTAAATCCCTCAGCACAATCTTAACAAACAAGAAAGCACTATGGCCCAGGCGGACAGACCATGTGGCACTCTGTTGAATTCAAACATATTGTAATCCATGCAGAATACTGTCAGTGGTTTAGAGTCCTCTGTTAAAGCAACTTGGTAATAAGCATGATTTAGATTTAGTACTGTAAAGTTCTTGACTCCACTGAACCAAGTGAAGCAGTTGCAAAGATCTGACAACAACACTGACTTCGTTACCACCTTTTGGTTCAGTGCTCAGTAATCAGTTATTGGCTGGAATCCTATGTTGTTCTGTTTAGGCGTGAGAAAAATGGGAGCTGCATATGGTGACACTGATAGTCTGATAACCCCATCCTTTAGTAACTGTTTCACTATTTTATACAATTTGATCATTTTAGGTTGTGACAATCTGTAAGGTACCTGTCACCCCAGGACTTGGTTGGTCAATTGGATTTTATACACAATTTTGTTTGTAACTTCCAGTCTGTTGGTGAGCACCTTGGAGAATTGTTCCAAAACTTCAATTAATTGCCTGGCTTTATACTCTGACAAATGCCCCACATTGACCTCGGAACTTCTAGTTTGGACCTGACTTACACCCATTGAGTCCCAATGCCTGTAGAACTTAATTTTGGTGGCAGGGGAAAATTTAAAACCTAAGTCATGACTGACATAGTCCAATATGCACCCTGTACCCATTAAAAAATAAAGACACAACCACTAATTTAATTAAAAGCCCCCTTAACTATTAAAAACCAGTACAACCAAGTAAAATCTCCTATCCTAAGCTTAAATCTAATTTTACCAGCCACCTGCAATGGGTTCTCTGTCATGGAGTTGCATTTCCCTTTGACTCGTGTTCCCGCTGAGGCAACTTGGCTATCTGCGTATGTTTGCAAAACCAGTCATAATCTAGTAAGAAGATACTGCTGCCTGAGTCCACTAGTGCACTCAGTGATACAGCTCCAATTAGTGTGCACATAATCTGCTAACCCGCCTAGCGGTTTCCAGGAACCCTACCCCTGTGCTTGGTCCTGGCATTTGTCGTTCTGACACTGTTTCATCAGGTCTTTGCAATCCCTCACCAGGTATAGTGTATAGCTGCACCTAAAAGAGTCACATGTTATGTCCCTCTTTATGTCCAAGTTCCCAGACCAGTCTCCGAAGCACCTGTTATGGTTATCTGGTAGCCTCTCGCAGCCCCGCTTCTCATCACCATCTTTGTGATTTTTGATACTCATTATCATACCATCCAAGTAGAAAATGAGCACAGCTTGTTTAAAAATATGGCATGCGAGTGATCCTTCGGCCGCATGCCTTTGAAGACACTCGCGACAGTCTCTTCCTTGCTAATGTCTAGAGATACGCAGTTCTAGGCCCTTGCACATGCTCTGTATAGAAGTCTGTAAGTTATAGGAGTGCTCTTCAATCAAGTCTCCAAGCCCATGTGTCCCTATACAATCAAATAAAATTCTTCTATGGAGTGCAGGAAACAAACCACCACCTTCCAGATTTTCCGTGGTCAATTTAGCTAATTGCCCTGTGCTAGTGGGTAAATAAAGCTTGCACACTACCTTGTGTGGTATTTACAGTGTTTCGGCTAGGTTTTGTAGTTCCACCAGTAACCAGATACCTCCACAGTATGATTGATATTACTGATCGGCAAGGTGCGGATATTTTGAATGACCGAAAGCAGGGGATTTGGTACTTTACTTAGTTGGTCTGAAACATCTATTCGCACCTCCACCTCCTGTGCCCTTCACCTTACTCGCTCTCCTGCTACTACTTGACGAAGGACATAAGCTGTTATATTGCTATGACATCCTCCTGCAAGCTTTTAACCTCAGTGATCTACTTAAGTATTTTATCAGTTAGCTCAATATCCTTAATCGTATTTGAGATATGATCTATAAGAGTGTTCAGCTGCACGAGGCGGAGGTACCGTGCAGTGTACCTATCACACTGATAGTTTCACTAAAAGTGTTAAATGCTGAACACTTTGACCCAGTGGGGTGGCACAGTGATTAACATTGTGGACTCTTCCATTCAGTAGGATGACGATTCAAATACCCATCTGGCCATCCAGATTTAGATTTTCTGTGATTTTACTAAATTGTTTAACGATATGCCAGGATGTTTCCTTTCAAAAGGGTACAACCAATTTCCGTCCCTATCCTTCCTTAATCTGAACTTGAGCTTGTGTACGTACAGTGCTTTCTCCGACTTGACATTCCATATGCTTTTGATGCTTTCAACAATGCAAGTAAGGTAACTGTTTTGAGAGAAAAGGGAGAGTTACATGAAAACACACAGCTTTCCATTCATAGTGGGAATCTTTCCTGCTGTTTGACTGAAAACGAAGTAGTGTAGTCAGCCTGTTTACAAACTGTATACAGGAAAGACAGCAGAGCTAATGGCAGTATTTGTAACACTACAAAATACAGTAGCAACATTCTTATTACTGGCAGACCTGTTATAGTCTTGTTATCTAAACTCATCAGTAACCTTACAGAAATTTCTGAAGTCATCCAGGCATTGCTGTTGAAGTCAAAAGTTTAAGGTAATGTTGTTCGATTCAAAATGCACCTAAATTGAAGCTTTCCAGTTGCAAGTGGCACTAACTTTATATTTCCATCTGTGTAGTCACACAACACTGCTATAAGTTTTTCTTTGATTTTTTGCCTTTGTGACATATTTCTCCATAACAAGGTAGATTACATGTCTGAGGGAAGGACATACATTTGAGATTGAAAACTTTAAATTTTGTGGCTTCAGGGCTCTGCATCAAGCATAGTAAAAACGTATAAGCTGTATAATCGAGTACACCATCAGCTCACTCAACACTAAATGATGTTTTAATATGTTTCTTGGTAGTACCTTTCTCTTTTTCCCTCAGAACATAAAGAAGTCTTCACTTATGGAGTAGTGGGGATATTTGTTTACCTTCATCCTAATTGCAGGTGGGTTTGTATGTTTGCTGGAAGGACCATGTGTTGGCTGCCTTTGCCAAAATAGAGATCCGAGGTTGAAGGAGAAATGCAGACAACAGAGATGTGTGGAGGCATATTTGTTAAGGAGCCAAAGTCAATCCAGAACAGAATAAGATGATTTATAAATTAGGAGACAAAACTGCTAACCAATACTTACTTACTTCCAGGATGCAAAACGTGTAGTACAGCTGATACACACACATGAAAGATAAAGCGATAAATTTCCTAACTTTTGGAGCTATTAGTTCCTTCCGGAGGGTATCCTGACGAAGCAACCGTTTGTTGCGAAAGCTAGAATTTTGTGTGTATGTTTGTGTTTGTTTGTGTGTCTATCGACCTGCCAGCGCTTTTGTTTGGTAAGTCTCTCACTTTCATGAAAGTGCTGGCAGGTCGACAGACACACAAACAAACACAAACATACACACAAAATTCAAGCTTTCGCAACAAACTGTTGCCTCATCAGGAAAGAGGGAAGGAGAGGGAAAGATGAAAGGATGTGGGTTTTAAGGGAGAGGGTAAGGAGTCATTCCAATCCCGGGAGCGGAAAGACTTACCTTAGGGGGAAAAAAGGACGGGTATACACTCGCACACACACACACACATCCATCCACACATATACAGACACAAGCAGACATATGTGTGGATGGATATGTGTGTGTGTGCGAGTGTATACCCGTCCTTTTTTCCCCCTAAGGTAAGTCTTTCCGCTCCCGGGATTGGAATGACTCCTTACCCTCTCCCTTAAAACCCACATCCTTTCGTCTTTCCCTCTCCTTCCCTCTTTCCTGATGAGGCAACAGTTTGTTGCGAAAGCTTGAATTTTGTGTGTGTGTTTGTGTTTGTTTGTGTGTCTATCGACCTGCCAGCGCTTTCGTTCGGTAAGTCACATCATCTTTGTTTTTAGATATATTTTTCCCTTGTGGAATGTTTCCCTCTATATATATAAAGATGATGTGACTTACCATACGAAAGCGCTGGCAGGTCGATAGAAACATATACATACACACAAAATTCTAGCTTTCGCAACCAATGGTTGCTTCGTCAGGAAAGAGGGAAGGAGAGGGAAAGACGAAAGGATGTGGGTTTTAGGGAGAGGGTAAGGAGTCATTCCAATCCCGGGAGCGGAAAGACTTACCTTAGGGGGGAAAAAAGGACAGGTATACACTCGCGCGCACACGCACACGCACACGCACACGCACACACACACACACACACACACACACACACACACACACACACACACATCCATCCGCACTTAGATTAAAGATTAAGGGCAGGTCATAATACAGGCACCGATAACAGGAACATAGTGATCGATCAGTCAATATAATTACACATACTTCTGACAAGGTCACTAAGTGGAATGCATAGTGATAATAGTGATACTACCACCAGCGCCAGGTCATGCCGATAAACGAACAGTGGCGGATTGAAAGACTGCCCCAGATCGTCTCTAACTCACTTGTCTCAGCTCACCGATGTGTACTGTGTGCTCTGATGTATTTATTCATGACAACCTTGCAATATTCAGCTCTTATCTAAACACGTGCACAAACAGACACAAAGAGAGTGCTTTCCAGCCTGACAAAGTTAGATTGTCCTCGAGCACTCATGTTTTGAGTTATTTGGTAAATCCCATAGTACTTTTAATTGGCAAGAAATATCCTCCTCTAGAAGTTTTGTTTCTGTTTGGTTCAAGAAGATTGAAGCTCTGCAATTCATGTGTACTTAATTGCTGTTCGATAAAAACAGTAACACACTATAAAATTGTTCATGCTAATACTTTTACCTCTTGCATATCCATGTATATGAACATAATTACCACTTTGTACCACAGGACTCAATGGACTGCAGTACCAGTGGATCCACGACCCTGGAAGCAGAAGTAGCAACAGACAGTCGGCCTCCTGTGCAGCATTCTCCATGCGCACAAAGTGATCTAATGGGACATGCGTGCACAGAATTTTCTGACCACTACCAGCAGCAGCAGCAAATCAGTTCCAAAGAAGTAGCAGTTCATTCAAATGTAGAGCAATCTGTCCTTCCTTTAGCATCTACCACTGCCAGCAGGCTGGGGGATGGGACAAACCACAAACAAACTAGTGCAGGTGATTTTACGACCTCTCTGCTTCAGTGGTATCATTCGTGTTGTTATAGCATATCTCAACATGTTTGTTTGTAGGAAAGCCTTATAATAAGATCAGTATTTATTGCCTAATTGTAAGTTTTCTTATGAAATTAGTGGAATAATGTCAGTAAAAATTGTCAACTGACTGTAAGTCACATCTACAATGTGAACTACGTTGAAAGACTTGAGTTTATGGTATACTTTTTTCAACGGTGTCTCAGCACTACCTGGGAAATGATGTAAAGGAAAGAATTTAACAAATTCAAGTATGAACTCAGTTTGTTTGAATTTTGTTTTACATTGAACTAATGGTGTATGTTGTTATTACTTTATATTTTCAGGTTTTACGTCTTGTGAGCATATAGAAAGAAAATATACAAGTATATAAGAATATAAATGCTAGTTTATCAGTATTTTTAAAGTTAAGTAATTGCTTGTTACCTTTTCAAATGGCGATCACCAGAACTTCCATTATGTTAAAATGTAATAGGTGCTTAGCATGATGATGGGTTCTTGAAACCAATGTATTCTAAAGTAATTTGCAGTCAGCTTGCAATTACTTCGACCTTTAGAAACTAAAGCTAACTAAACAAATACTTTAAATAATAGACTTAAAAACACTATAAATGTGTTCTACAGCGAAGCGACACATTTGTTTGCATTATGTTCCACTTGCAGGGCTACATGCTTTGCACCTCAGCAGTAACAAGTCTGAGGCCTTGGGCCAGCAGGGGAGCACAGGGGAAGCCGGAGGGAGGGATAGAGCTGAACCACCCTCTTGCTCATCCCCTGAGCTGGAGATACTCTCAGCATCTGTGATAATCAGCTCAACTTCTAGTGGCACCGCAGGTCTTCCGTCCCTTGTGGTGACCAGCCACAATGCAGTGCAGCACCAGGTAATTCTCAGAGCCCTCAAGAACAGTTTTCATACAATGTGCTTTCATTTGAAGTAGGTCTCTCTCAGTTTTGTTCATAGATTGGTTTTAATCATTGGTTTGCACTTGACATAAAAGTTTTGTGAAACATTTTGTAATTTGGATCTCTGTAAAATATTCTAATGGAGGATGTTTGATCAGGAAATACTTTTTTTCAAATTATACAGAGGAAACAGTATAGGTATGCAAACATGGGCTCATTGTGGCTTGTTGAGTAACCCCTCTCTGTTCTTATATGTTAAGGGTTATTTAAAGTATGATCATGACAAGAACGTGTTGAGATAGTTAAATATTTTTTTCCATCTAAAAAAAATGAGCTGTAACCATTAAAACTAGTTGCTGTGAAAAGTAATATACAGTGAAACCTCTTTCTAATGTTCCTCCATATAATGTTTTCCTCTACGTTACATCTGTTATTTTTTCAGTCCCGACTAAAAGCCCATATAAACAATGTTAAATTTTCCTCTTTACTGCATTTCCTCTATATTACAATTTCCTCCGTGTAACACTCATATTCTTGGATCCCTGGTCAATTATTTACCTCTTTATAACGTTTAAGTGACTGGATGTAGGCGCATCATTTTCCGTTCTGTGGATTCACAGTTTGCACCGGCTCGGAAAGCCCGCGCTCAGCATGTTTCATATGTCAGCGGCAGGACCTGGTCACATGACATGTGACGCACATTCTGCTTGCGATCTTTTTGGTGCCATTTACTTTCTCCCATCCACCCACTGGGCCCCATGTTTTAATTACGATAAACTAATCATTTGATACATTGATCATTTGGAATGAATATCATATTACAGTGTTGTGAAAATTTAAAATGTCATCTATGGCACCATTTGTCAAAGCTGATTAGTGGTATCCCGATCTTCAGTAATGCCCTATAATTATTACTTGGAAGCCTTCCTCTTTATAGTGTTTTCCTCTATACAGTGTTAAGAATTTGTGGTCCCTTGAAAAATGTTATATAGAGGTTTCACTGTATGTATTTAAAGGCTGTCTACATCTTGGCTGTGAGACTGATATTAATGCAAAAGTTCAATTCTTCTGTCAGAAAGTAAGCTTCTGGCCAGCATGGGCTTCATCTTGGAAATAGACAAGCCCCCACCACCACGCCTCTCACACAAACATGCAAATGCAACTTACACACACATGATCACATTCTGTGGCTGCTGAGGCCAAAGACTGTGTGTGTGCGTGCGCGCGCACGCGTGTGGTCTATTTCTGATGAAGTCTTCATTGGCCAATAGCTTACTTTCTGACAGTCTTTTTGTTGTGCCTATGTGCAACGCATCATCTCCGCTATATGGTGAGTAGCAACTAACCTTTTCATAATATTGTCACATTCCATCCAGGTTTTTCCATTGTTTGATTAAGTTCCATCCTTGTGGTAGATAGCTTGTGTACCTTCAAAATGCTTATAAACATATCACTGAATATAGTGAAAGGTGAATAAACATAGGTAAATGCTGAGTATTCTGCCACTGAGATAAAGAAGTATTAGTTTTGTGAGGATTAGCACTCATATTGTAGTGAAATGGATATTAATGCAACAATAACGAACAGGTTTTCTACATATTAGGGTATTATTAGGAAACAGTCGGTGAGCATCCACAGGGGAATTTACATGAAAGTGAACTAAAACTAGAAAATTATACAGATTACAAAATGCAAAGTGTCTCTTGTGATAAGCTGCCTGGAAGTATTATTGAGAACTCTGTTTTGTCACAGTTACACTGCACTCAATAGTTAGTGGCGGTGGCTGTTGATTTACATTTGTGGTAAAGATGAGCAGGTTGAGAGAAAGAGAGGGTGTGTGTGTGTGTGTGTGTGTGTGTGTGTGTGTGATTTCGAGCGCACGTGCATATTTAAGCTGGGACATAAATTGTATGATGGAAGAGTTACACAAGGATCACAAAACATTCAAAGCACATTAGTTCATTAGTTTTTATTTTTATTCACTCGCCTAAGTGGTGTGCAATAGAGTTGAATGGGGTAAAGTAAGTCACCTTTTCCTATATCCTTTTATTAACTGGCAGTTTTTTAGTATTTTCAAGAGTCCGCCAGAAAAATGTATACACACTTTAAGGAACCAAAGCATTACGTATTTATTTATTTTACATTTAATAATTGATCACACATGTTGTACAACTTTGTTTACCACATGGATACTTTAAATGTTCAAAATCTTCACTGTTGGTGGCTGTACACATGACGACGAGCAGTCGCCGCAACTACATCAGCCAGTGTTACAGTGGAGATCGCTGCACATGTCACTGTAATCTACTGGGGAAGTTCCTGCAACATGTGTGGCTTAAGTCCATAGATGTTATCTTTCACAGTTCCCCACAAGTAAAAGTTCATAGGTGTTAGATCTGCTGACCGTGGAGGGAACTCAGTGGGCCCTCTTCATCCAATCCAATGCCCCGGAAAATTGTCATCCAGGAAAGCTCGTACAGCTAGGTGGAAGTGTGGTGGCATTCCGTCCTGTTGGTAGAAAACCTCTTCATCAGCTCCATAAAGTGCACGTGTACCTGGCAAAATTGATGTGCGTAACATTTCCAGGTACACTTCTTCAGTGACAGTAGCATCAAAGAAAAAGGGTCCTACTAAGCCCCTAGATGATAGTCCACACCACACATGAACTCCTGGTAGATTGACCGCATTATCCACATAAAGATGCGGATTTTCCGGTGCCCAGTACACACTATTACACTCATTCACGGTTAAATTTAAATTGTGCCTTGTCACTCCATACTACCTTCATCATAAATTGTTCGTCATCAGTTACCATTTGCTGATACCATTAGCAAAATTTCATCCGGCGATCAGGATCGTCACTAATTACTTGCAGTAATCGTGGAATGTAAACTTTCCACTTTGCAGCTTTCAGAGTTCTGCTAACCCCCACTTCACGTGCACATTGCATAGCAGACTTCTGTGGAGAATTAACAAACATTATCAACACGAGAGCCAATGAGGCAGGACTTGTACCTTTACGCTGTTTTCCTGATCTTCCTTTGTGAATATCACAAATCGTTCCATGCAATTCAAACTTGTCAGTGATGCATTTAATTGTTAGGCGGGTTGGCAGTTCTGCTTCAAACTCCCGCCTCCACTGACATTGCACTTCAACAGCATTATCAAGCTTGAAAAACCGCTTCACAGTATGTTTTCGTTGCTCAAATGTCAAGTGTGCTGCAGCCATCTTGTTTTCTCAATACTGAGGTTAAAGTACTAACAACTGTTAAGCCAAAGACCATAGTACAACACACTTTTAACTCAAATCAAACGACTATATCAATATCTCGATAGAGCCTGACAAAGAGTGTATACATTTTTCTGGCGGAATCCGTAGAATATTTTGGTCGTTGTTCTGATACACGCAGGGTAGTTGTTTCTTTCACATTGAAGTGAACCTTCTGAGTTCTACGTGTATTGTATGTATGATTTTGTGCAATTGTTTTTCCTTCCAGGACACCAGTGCGTCACTTGCAAGTCATCTCGGTTCTTCCAACACCAATAGTTCACCAACCAGTGCACAAACTTGCACGAAATCAATCAGTAATTGCAATCCACTGTCAGATCTAAAATACTTGGACAAGTCGGCACATGTTCCTGAAACTTCTAATAATTATAAGAGTGACAGCAATATTTTAAATTCAACTGAAGGCCCTGCAACAAACTTACGATGGGGAATTCCCAGGGGTGTAGGATTACGTGGTGGTGGAGAGAGCTCCCTAACCGGAGGCAGCGGAACTAGTGGCTGGGGTTCCGGTGCTGGGGGGACAACTGGCGGAGGCTGGGGATCCTCCGCAGGGTCTTCACAGCAGCAGCAACAGTCGGGCTCCAGCCAGTGGGGTAATAGTAGTGGTAGCAGCCGTTCCAGCTCTGCAGTCTCAAGTGGCCCAGGATCTACTGCTACGAACAGCAGTGCTCAGCAAGGGTCAGGTGAGGAATATGCTGTTTTTTATGTTTGGTTTTTCATTGAATGGATAATCAATTAAGTTTCATATTTTGTACATTTGAAAGTTATGATACTGCTGGTGTTCTGTGAGTTTTCTTGTGTTGAGTGCAGATGATGACAATGCTATATGTCTTCCAGTAGTACCTATTTCTTGCATGGAATGTCAACTATGATGCTCTGCTGTACTATTCAGATGCTTCTGCCTTCCACCCCTCCTCTCCCCTACTCTTGTAAGTGCCAGTCAGACTGTGGATACTTTACAGGTAAGGTGTATAATGGGGTTTATGATTTAAGATCATTGTGGATGCTACTTGGGAAAAAGTCCTCTGATAGTATTGCAATAATTCACTACTTTTCAGAATAAAATTTTCGTGTTTGGTTTGTTCAGATGACATCATCCTGATAAATAGTAAATAAAATTTTGTTGTTTTTAGATGCTAACCTTGTGATTGCTTGGCCTGTTGTATAATTATGTAACACTCAAACTATGGTTGTAATATACTGCCTGACAGAAAAGTGAAGCATGCAGAAGACATGGTTGGATGCCAATGTAATTTTGTCCATGTGTGCACCATTGGCTGGTTTGTAAGTGATTAAGGGGCATATAACATGGCATAAACATCGTCAGATATTGAGCAATCGCTGTGAAGGACATGGGGATATCACATAGTCGTATTCGTGTGAGACAGCATTATCAGCAACTGACAGAGTTTGAAAGAGGCTTCATAGTGTGTCTCCATTTGTCCAGCTGATCAGATCTTGCAATATCTACATTTTTGGGGCATAGTGGCCCAATGGTGGGTTGCTAGGGAGCTTGAGGGTAGGCATACTTGCCATCAAAGTTCTGGCCTACAATGACTGACCATGCCAAGTGAGGTCCACTGCATTGTGCAACCACACACGCAGTAACCCTTCCTTCATGTCTGCACCTGTCATCTGAGAACGGGTAATGGACTCCCACCAACATTTCGTGTCAACTTGCACCATTGGTCCGAGTCTAGCTCCAGCCAAACTAGGGAAATACCATCTCGTGAATAGGCTTCCCATAATAGCTCAACACTAGAGGCTGCATTTGGAGTTGTGCCATGACAGAGAAGAATGGACTGGCATTGCGTTGTGTTCTGTGATGAATCGTGATTCTGCACTACCTCGGATGATCATCATTGGCGAGTATGAAGGCGACATGTGAAAGATCTCATTCTTCCAAAGTTTTGTAGAGAAACTGTGGTGTTACTCCAGACAGCATGCTGTGGGAATCCATTGAGTATGATTTCAGCTCATGACTGGTAGTCATCGAGGGAACTCTGGAAGCACAGCAGTATGTCACAGAATCTTGCATGACAATTCCTTTGTGCCATTTCTTCAAAAGGACAATGTTCATCTACACATGGCACCATTTCTCGATGAACTCTCTTCTTCATTTTGAGGTGCTCTCCTGATCTGTCTCCAATAGAAAATCTCTGGGACTAGCTAAGATGTCAACTCCATCCCAGTGCCAGTATCAAGGATGTCAAGGACCAGCCACAGCAGTTGTGGGCCAATTTGCCATAGGAGAGGATGCAATGGCTTTATGGCACCGTTCCCAATGAAATCAGTGCACGCATACAGGCCAGAGTGGATGCAACGTCATATTGATAAGTGGGCGCTTACTGCCAAGTTCTTTGTGAATTTGACTCAGTTTTGTAATCACCAAAATAATATCACAAACTATTTCAACCAGTGAAGTTTCATTTTTTTCCCACCCCCCTTTCGGGTGCTTCATTTTGTCAGACAGTGTAGTTACTCTCATATAGGCTGTTGTGTAGCAGTCATTTATAGAAGTTGTGCTGTTTATATACCGAGCCTGAGAAGCCTTATAATTCATCCATGAGCATCCAGCTGTCAGGCACAACTTCGGACAATTTTTGGAGTAGTTAACATTAACCCAAAAATGCTAAATAGGATTTCAGGTTACATGGCCTCAGTGACAAAAAAAAGTAACATCTTGTCATATCACTCACATAAATAAGAAAATTATGAGATGGTGATTTTTCTGAACATACAGATGTCTGGTGTTGAGTTACAGGCAAACAGGTGGACACGCATAAGATGTAGCAGGTCTCTGTCATGTTTACCTGTGAAAAACTGCGCAGTGTGATGCATTTCTTTAAGGCCGCAACCATCTACTAACCTGAAGTGCACCCTACTGTTGAGAGGGATCAATTCCATCATGAATTTTGACACACATATAGTCTACTATACCAGTGTATTACACATGTTCAGTAATTCATTAATCCGGGTTACATGCATTTATGGTTCAAACCTGTTTTTTTGTTGTTAGTGGTGGTGGTGGTGGTGGTGGTGGTGGTGGTGGTCCATGTACATACTAATATCAATTTTTTGTAGTTTGGGATATGAACAGTTATTTGTGGGGAACAGTGGCCCCTCTACACTGTAGGCATTTTTTGTGTTGTGGTTTCCTCACATTAACGTTGAGTGTGACCACTGTCATTCATAGTGTCAACCACAAAATTTAATTTTTGTCCTTGTACTACCAGAAACACATATGTCTGCTTGTGTCTGTATATGTGCAGATGGATGTGTGTGTGTGTGTGTGTGTGTGTGTGTGTGTGTGTGTGTGTGTGTATGCGCGCGCGCACGAGTTTACACCTGTCCCTTTTTCCCCTCAAGGTAAGTCTTTCCGCTCCCGGAATTGGAATGACTCCTTACCCTCCCCCTTAAAACCCACATCCTTTCGTCTTTCCCTCTCCTTCCCTCTTTCCTGATGAAGCAACCGTGGGTTGCGAAAGCTTGAAATTTGTGTGTGTGTGTGTGTGTGTGTGTGTGTGTGTGTGTGTGTGTGTGTTTGTGTTTGTGTTTGTTATTTTCTCTATCAATGTACCAACGCTTTCGTTTGGTAAGTTACAGAATCTTTGTTTTTAGATACATGATAAATTACAGAATAAATTTCTTTTATTTCTGCCTATGTTTACAAAATTGTTAGGCCCTTAGACTACCAGTTTCGATCAGCAATGATATTGTCACATCTGCAGCAAAACACGGGAAAATCGAATGCAACTAGTGGACTGTCCACATCTTAACACACTAAAATACCCCATTATGTAAAGTATTACAGACATATGTGGAAAATGTGCACTTAAAATATGAATAGGGCATACCTGTTTTAAAACCTGCATGTAGTATAATGAAGCCATATTGGCAGTATCAAAATATACACACAAAGGTCAGCTTAGCATTGTTGCAGATATTTAAAATATGGTACTACTGTTCATAATGAAGTGAAGTATAGTAGCCACAAAATGTTGTACTTAAGCTTGCTACTGTTAATGTACACACATTCATCAATTATATAATTGTACAGAATGCAGTAGAAAGAACAATACAATATATAAAGTCTACAGTAGGCTTACAAAGTCTACAAGTTATTACAGTGGTTAGAGGAACTTTACTGCCTGAACTCCTTTCATACCCTGTGACATGCTGTTCCAAGAATGAGAAAATAGCAAGATTATCTGGTTACTGAAATATATAATCAGAGAAGGGACAAGTACAGAGTAATATGCTCAACATAAGAAAATGAAGGAAATATGTAATACACTCTATACCAAGTTAAGACAAAGGCAGACAATGGAAACTCCAGAACTCCAGTAGGAATATCAACAATGTAGGAAAAGACAGATTGCTACTTACTGTAAAGAAGAGACATTAAGTTGCAGATACGCACAACTAAGATACTTTGTAAAAGCCTCCGGACACAGCCTTCGTCAGTAAAAACACACACACACACACACACACACACACACACACACACACATGCACACACACACACATGCACACATGACCGCCAACTCCAGCACCTCAGGCGAAAATATACATACGAGATGTGTTCAGTAGTCAAATGAAGCAAAGTAGGCATTGGGTACAAAATCGCTGTGCCCATTGAGCACTCTGCTGCCCCTTGTTTGTTCACTTTGTAAAGTTTCAAGATCTTCTAACAATCTGAGAGTATGGCCTTTTTGCACATGTGGAGAATGCGCATACTAATCTCAGGATAACCAGTTTGTTTGATCTGAGAAGTTTCAGACTGATCTGTGTAAAAAGGTTGACAACTCCCAATTTCTTCTTAACAGTTACAAAAAGAAATTGCTTAAAATGGTGAATGCTACACATCCCCAGCTTAAATCTCAACTTAAGATTCAAAAAGATGGAAATCTGATTTGCCCAACTGTGAACATATCATCACCGTGCTATAAAGTAAATACATTTTTTAACACTAAATTTAAATCATTTTACACATGTGGTACATATTTACAGGCTAAAAACAGTTTTTAGTTTGCAAATGCAATGAAGGATACACAAATAGCTAATAATGAGACATCATCATTCCTGGATGTAACAGACCTCAGCAGTAATGTTCTAATAAAAGAAACTATTGAAATTATATCTAAAAACAAAGATGATGTGACTTACCATATGAAAGCGCTGGCAGGTCGATAGACACACAAACAAACACAATCATACACACAAAATTCAAGCTTTCGAAACCAACGGTTGCTTCGTCAGGAAAGAGGGAAGGAGAGGGAAAGATGAAAGTATGTAGGTTTTGAGTCATTCCAATCCCGGGAGCGGAAAGACTTACCATAGGGGGAAAAAAAGGACAGGTATACACTCACACATACACCCATATCCAACCAACATCCTTTCATCTTTCCCTCTCCTTCCCTCTTTCCTGACGAAGCAACCGTTGGTTGCGAAAGCTTGAATTTTGTGTGTATGATTGTGTTTGTTTGTGTGTCTATCGACCTGCCAGCGCTTTTGTATGGTAAGTCACATCATCTTTGTTTTTAGATATATTTTTCCTGCGTGGAATGTTTCCCTCTATTATATTCAAACTATTGAAATTATTAAACATAATCTGCTAACACGTAGAAAGATCAGTACTGCAGATTGTGCAGAACTAACTAAATTTTTAGATTATGTTTGAGGGTGTTTCTCTCTCTCTCTCTCTCTCTCTCTCTCTCTCTCTCTCTCTCTCTCTCTCCCCCGTGACAAAAATATATGACCAAAAAGATAGGCTTGGGATGGGTAATAGTCCGGCTGGTACATTTGCCAGATACATTTATGAACAATTTAGAACATAATTTTTTTGCTAAGTTTCCACAGGTAAAAGAAAAAAGCTATTTATGATAAATGGTATGTTGATATTTTATTAGTGGTAGAGGCTGTGACTTGTGAGGTTTATGCACTTGCCCAAGCAATAGGCAGCATGCACCCAAAAATAACTTTTACTGTGGAAGTAGAAGAAGGGGACTCCATTAACTGCCTTGACCTTACTATTGAGAAAGTTGACAAAAAAACATAAATTTCCAGTTTTCAGAAAACCTACATGTGCGGATATTATCATCAGTGGCAGAGTTCATGGCATCCTGCATGATAAAAAGCCTTCTTCGCCTCAGTGATTCACCAGTTACATAGGCTGAACTGACCGCTCTTTTAAAGTAAGGTTTAAGGAGTGTTCACAGCCACATAACATAACTGCTTTGTGTTTGCATTTATCAGAAAACAGTCATACTATAGGGAGTATTGAGAATAGTGTGTGTGTGTGTGTGTGTGTGTGTGTGTGTGTGTGTGTGTTCTCCACATGGTGCAGAAGGGCCATGCTCTCAGCTTGTTAGAAGAGTGTGAAATCAATAAAGTGAAAAGCAAGGGCCACCAAGAGTGCTCAATGGGCACAACAATTTTGTACCCAATGCCTACTTTGCTTTATTTGACAATGTTCTACTTTAATTATTAAATTCCTCTCTTATGTATATCTTGCTTTTGTCTTTACTTAGTATGAAGTGCATTACATATTTGCTTCATTTTCTTAAGTTAAGGGTACTACTCCTGTGTTTACTTGTTCCTCTCTGTTTATTTGATATACCAGCTGACAAACCTGACTTTGCTAATTTCCTGTAAGAAATGAAAACAAAATAAAAAGAACTGTGTTTGTAGTTTAATATCAAAAAAGTTTCCATTTCCATGTACTCACAAAAACACACTTGAAATTAAGAAACAATTTCTGTAGGTTGGGCATCACTGCTTCGTGTGTGTACAACATAATACTGTAAATGTCTCTATGACAATGCCCCTTCATAGTTCTAAGGATGACAGTTGTTTTCACCTACACAGCTGTTTACACTTTGCAGTTGAAAATTGTCAAAAGTGCTGTCAGGTGTCAGGGATTTCCTTTAGTTGACGTGACTCTAGGAGTATCTTAGTAGTAAAGAGTACATGTATCAAAACATCACTCATGACGTGGTATTTCACATATGTCAACACTGGCATGAACTATGACTGGGAGGTTATTCGTACCCTCACCTCGCTTATTGCTTTACAGTAAGGCATATGTGTACCATGTTTGGTTGAAATCGGACCAGCAGCTTAGGAGGAGATGTGGAAAACGCACACACTTTTTATAATATGTATGGATTTCATTAACTAAAGTATCTTGTTAATTAACTAGTATTATGTTTTGTCATTCTTTTCTTGGAATGGCATGTCACTGGGGACAAGAAGCCCTCTGGCTGTCAGTTCCTCAGGCCACTTCTCGCATATAGTGCGGTCTGGTGGCCATACCAACAGAGGAATGACACTGATTACTCACTTCTGCTACCCCTATTTATTTTATCATTTTATATTATTCTGTCAGTTCCATAAGCTTGTTCCTAAGAATGTCACCTTTATCTGCAATTGCCATAAAAGCATCTCAGAATTAGAATCACTTAACCCTTTCCTTTTTAATACTCTAAATTTAAACTTTAGTCTTGTTTGTAATTTATTACAGTCATTGTAATAATGTTTACACTGATTAAACACACTATACACTTTACTGGTTGTATCTTTTTTTAATTGCGTTTTGTGCAATTATATAATTGGTGCATTATATGTGTGTGACGAAATATATTGTGTGTGCTTACAGTAGTCACACCTAACGAGCTTACGATACAAACATTTTGTTGCTGCTGTACTGCACTCTGCTATGATGTCTCCTAATATTTACTGTATTTTAAATATCTGCAACACCGCTAAGCCGATTTTGTGTGTATCTCTTGATAATGCCACTATGGCTTCTTTATACTATGACCTGTTTTAAAACAGGTATCCCTTGTCATGTTTTCAGTGCCTGTTTCCCACATGTATGTATGTAATACTTTCCATAATGGGCTATTTTGTTGTTTTAAGATATAAACAGTCTCCTAGTTCTATTTGTTTTTCCTGTGTTTTGCTGTCGATCTGAATATAGTTTTTGCTGACCAGAACTGGTAGTCTAAGGACCTCACACTTTTGCGATTAGAGATGGAAATAAAAGAAACTTATTTCACACCTTCTGGGGGTCATTGTTCTATTTGTGACCATGTTACAGTGATGGTGAACTACTTTCTTAAATTTTTGTGATGTTCTACCAGTGAATAGATTAAAGCCTTTTACTAATGTAAAGGCACAAAGGTGAAACTGCATTGTTGCGTAGTCTATGCTCAAGAAAAAAGTTATCTTAGTGGAATGAGATTTTCACTCTGCAGCGGAGTGTGCGCTGATATGAAACTTCCTGGCAGATTAAAACTGTGTGCCCGACCGAGACTCGAACTCGGGACCTTTGCCTTTCGCGGGCAAGTGCTCTACCATCTGAGCTACCGAAGCACAACTCACGCCCGGTACTCACAGCTTTACTTCTGCCAGTATCTCGTCTCCTAGCTTCCAAACTTTACAGAAGCTCTCCTGCGAACCATGCAGAACTAGCGCTCCTGAAAGAAAGGATATTGCGGAGACATGGCTTAGCCACAGCCTGGGGGATGTTTCCAGAATGAAAAAGTAAAACTGCACTTATCATCAGCACATCAACAACCTGTTAGAAAAAATTCTATTGAATTTGGAAATAGACAAAAATGGCACAAACCTTTTCCATGGAGCGGCAACATATTGAACTCCTAGTTCTGAACTTGGACGTAAAGCACTCAGTATAACACAGTGGTGTAGTAGGGGCAGAATGAGGTGAATGATATGATACAGAGAACTCTTGTGAGCTAAATCTTGGGAAACAAGTCAAATAGTATTAGAAAATCTGCTGGCTTACTCGGTCAGTTTTTGAAATTTATTTCATTAACATTACTGAGTTAAAGTTTTCTGTTAGGCAGTGAAAGAATAAAGACTTTTGTAAAAATTGTGAATAAACTAATTATGTTTACAATTCAGTCCAATCTTAACCCTTTCGGATGCTGTGGGGGATATACTTCCCACTAAATGTATTTCTGTACAGTGTTTAAGGGAATATGTTAACCACCTCTGTACACTTGTGGCATCTGGTGGCAGTCCAGTGCACCAGCTGTAGTTTCTGTTTGTCGAGAAATACAGCCTTCAGGACGGTAGGAAGTACGTATCCCACCAAACAACTGTGTTTTAATGATTCTTGGGAAGTATGGTTACCACCAAAGTAGTTTCTGAAAGGGGCTTGGGAAGTACACTTAATGCAAAATTAATCTATCACTTGCGGTTCTGGGGAAGCATACTTACCACCAACTTAGGGGTATCCCAAATCTTCTGGGAATACGTCACACCACCTCTGTCTATGCCTGACATCTTGTGGTAGTACACTGCACCAGATCTATAAAAATGGCTACAACAATCAGTTTCTGTTTGTCGTGGGGTCACTAGTGTTGTCGGAACACATTGCTTCACTTCTGCAATGTTTGCATGTTGTGGTAAGTAAACTTCAAATATCAGTAAAAATATTTTTAAAATAAAGTAAAAGAAAACAAAATAAAAACAGAAAACGATGTTAATTATTTTTTTACATGTAATGGCAACACACAACAGTTCTCAAAAGGCATATGGGAAATTCATTTCCCACCATAGTTTTAATACCTCACAAAGGCGCCTTGGTGATATATGTACCACCACAGTTTATGGTCCTAAATCACAAAATAAAATTATTAAAAAATAAATAGTCAGTTGATCACAATCCTAATAGACCAGCAAAAAAATTATCTTTGCTGAGTTACTACAAAAACTGCACCTTCAAAAGGTTTAACTCTTGCCAACACAGCAGTCTCATAGTAAGATGATCAGAGAAATAAAACAATTTGTTAATTTTACTCTGCTGAAATTCACAAAGCTTAGAGGTAAAATTTATGCAAACGTCAGTTTTAAATTTGTAAGTGCAAGAAAAAAGTGTGTTTTATTCAACACCAACACCAATTTCAGTGAGAAAAAGTAATGAGCTCCAATCAGTTAAGACCGACTAAGCAGATGGCATAAGAAAGCGAGAGGATATTCAAAATATTGCTTGATGCACATGCACTGTAGTTCTGACTGTCGTAGGTCAGTTTGTCATTGTTTCTCAGTTTGACTGACCACAGGTGTCCAGTATCAAACTGTTTGTCTCTACTTCCCCTACACCATTGTGGTATGTTGTTTCTAAAAAGTTACCATTTACAATCTATACAGAAAACTGATATGCGCCACTAGGTATCCGCATGTACAGATGCATCACAGTCCACCACAAAAGCATGTTGTTCTGTGTACATTGTGCTAAACCAAGCTCACCAGATTAAGGGACAGTGATTACTGCCACCATGAACTAATAAAAGTTCGAACAACATTCAGCTCAGATTGATATAGCAATAAAGAGAGACAGTGAGCTGTGAGGTGCAGTGGGGACAAAAGCAGACAAAAGAACAGGAAAAAAACTCCTGTTGCTCACCTAACATTTCATGAGAGATGTCTGTGACTGGATTTTTCTCTGCAAATGATTTAAGCCTCTATTTCAGAGCAGCCTCAAGAAATGAGATCTGCAGTGATACAGTTTCTCTCCATGCTGTAGGTGTTTGCTAACTTCAATGTGAATGTCACAATGCCTACATTGGCGAAACCAGGTTACTGATTGCAGGTTTGCCACAAGTCTGGAAATCGGGGAATATCAGAGAATTTGAAACGTGTCAGGGAAGTTTGGAAAACAGGAAGAAATCTCATTTTTGTCTCAGCAGATGAAATGGTGTGTTTACTGAGATGTTACGCATTGTCTCTGGCTGGGTGCAGCTGAGTATGTGCAGTGCTCCCTTGCTCACTCATTCTTACTGCTTTTCCCATTCCTACCATTCCCCTCAGCTTGCAGTCAGTGCTGCCACCACTTCTTGCCACTAGTCTAGCAGCTGCCGATGAGAGGCAGGGAGGTTTGACAAGTGGTTTGTTTGGATCTGATTCTCAGATAATACTGATGCAGTCACCGGAGACAGCAGTCATGGGTGCACGAGTTTTGTCTGAGTGATTGTGTGAAAGTGTGTGCACTCTAATTTTCTGACAAAGGCTGTGGCCAAAAATTTAGTTGTGGGAATATGATAGTCTTTCCTGTGTGACAGTCTGCGGCTCAGCGATTGTCTTCACGGTGAGTTGCTACCTATCCTCATTAGTACTGATTCTCAGAGTATTCGTGCAAATTATCTGATGCTTGGATTAATCACTGCAGTCTCATTTCATCAATGTGGTGTCTGTGACACTTGAATAGCTGGCCACACGAGAGGACTTCCACAACAGTCCAAAACCGCAGGCCATTTCTGCAGGCATCTCTTAATGAATCTGGCCTGCCTGCTGATCTGAATCCCACCATTTCCCACTAATGTGCAGGCCCTGTCTGTCTGATCTAGTCACACCGATCTGTGTGCAGGCCGGGTCTGTGTGACATTATGCGGTGGATTTTCAGCGTGGACCCAGGACTCTGGTGCTCCTCAGCAGGCCAGAGGGCACAGAGAATGGATTTCAGGAATTGCAACTTTCTTACTGCAAGTAAATTGTACAGTGCGGTGTTTTATAAACATTTTATTTGTTGTAGTAGATTGTGGCACTTTGAAAGTAGTCCATACATTAGAAAGTATGGATGATAAGAAGGAGAAAATTATGGCAATCGCTGGCAGTTTGTACACTATGTACTCATATATTTTTCTAAAGAAAAATCATACAATGCCTGTAAAATGAAATTATCGTGTGGCATTGATGGCTGGGATGCCCTATCCAGGGAAGTTTGGCCACCGATTTGCAAGTCTTCATTCAGGTGATGCCACATTGACTGACTTGTGTGTCGGTGATCATGAAATGACGATGAGTGCAACACAACACCCAGTCCACGAGTGGAGAAAATCTCCAACTCTGCAAGGAATCGAATCTGGACCCGCTGCATGGCAGGCAAACATGGTACCACTCGGCTAAGGAGGCGGACACACAATACCACTAAAATAATAGACATAACACAGTGGGTAATAAGTGACAACAATGAACATAGTAGAACAAACATTTTATTGGCGGTCACCTGTAGTGTTGGTTTACGCAACTCTTCCCAACCTTATACGCTTCTTGCAGGAGGCTTACTCTTCTCTGAGATTATTTCGTCAGGGGAAAATGCTAAAATTTGTCTGGAAATCAGGGAAATATCAGACAGTTCCACTTGGGAAAACTTGTGGCAACCCTGGATTAGGACCTGTCTTGGAATATGAGTGCTACGTATGATAGAAGCAACACACCAAATTGACAGTAGTCAGCACCTCCAGGAATGTGGCAGGTACATCGATTTTCAAGAAAAATGTGTAATTGCTTGACAACTAAGGACACAAAAGCAGAAGGTAAAGCTTTTGTAATAATTGATTGTCCGAGGGAAGATGACTAAAAGATGTTGGCAGCCTGGCTGTTGGTGATCCCAGTCCAACAGGGTGCGTGACATTTGTTAAGTCCATACCGTATGCATTTTATGACACACTGGAAAGGCGATTCATCCTACACAATCTGTCTCCCCCTTCTGCAGGTTTTTTCTTGCTAATACTGGTTAATATTTACTTTATTTTGATAATACAAATATTCATGTGTTTTGTAAGATTACAGCATGCACAATGAATAATTCGTGGTTTTTTATTGAATTTCTAGATTGTGTGCTTTTTCATCTTTGTCCCACAGATGAGGACTCAGTATGTTAGGTCAGCTGGGGAAAGTGACATATTAATGACACACCACAGTCACAAACAGTATAGTGTGTGTGTGTGTGTGTGTGTGTGTGTGTGTGTGTGGAGGGGGGGGGGGGGGGAGAGAGAGAGAGAGAGAGAGAGAGAGAGAGAGAGGGGGGGGGGAGTGATACTTGATTAGGGAATAATGATCCTTTAATTTACAGGTAACTCAAATAAGGGCAATAATTCACAAAGTGGACAGAATTCTTCACAGCAGAGCCAGCCACAACAATCACAACAACAAGGAGGTAGCTCTGCATCATCAACACAGTCTACATCCTCCCAGATGAGTCAACAAAGTGGCCAGACAGGTGGAGGTGCACAGCAGGTTGGGGGAGGTGGAGGTGGTCAATCTCAAGGTTCACAACAGCAGCAGTCTGGTAGCGGCTCAGTAACTCAGCAGCAGACCTCCAGCTCAGCTGGACAGCAAGGCAGTTCCACAAATCAATCCTCTTCCCAGCAACAGCAACCAGGGACATCAACTGGTCATATTCAGACTGTGACATCTGGCCAGAGTTCAGTACAACAATCTCAACAACAGCAAGGCAGTAACAATGGTTCCAACTCTAGTGCATCTGCTTCATGGGCTGCTGCCGCTGGCAAAGGTCTAAGTGGCAGCGGAAGTGTAAATACAGGAACTTCTAGTTCCGGACAACAGTCTTCTGGAGCAACTTCAGGTTCTTCCAAGCAGCAGCAACTTGAGCACCTGAATTCCATGCGAGAAGCACTCTTCAGTCAAGACGGTTGGGGAGGGGTGAGTAGATTTGTCAAATATGACAATGAGAGATAACTGGGAGCCTGTGTGTGTTACTTTCACTGCTTCAAATGTTCATGAAATGGCTGCCACTCGCCCTGACCGGTTCCTCCAGTCTGTTCGCCCACCTTGTCCCTCCATTTAAGCACAATTCTGCCCAACCTCTCACTCCAATCCGCACAGCTCTGCCCACAATCCCTCTCCACTCCGCACGACTCTGCCCGCAATCCCTCTCCGTTCCGCACGACTCTGCCCGCAATCCCTCTCCGCTCCGCACGACTCTGCCCGCAATCCCTCTCCGCGCCGCACGACTCTGCCCGCAATCCCTCCCCGCGCCGCACGACTCTGCCCGCAATCCCTCCCCGCGCCGCACGACTCTGCCCGCAATCCCTCCCCGCTCCGCACGACTCTGCCCGCAATCCCTCCCCGCGCCGCACGACTCTGCCCGCAATCCCTCCCCGCGCCGCACGACTCTGCCCGCAATCCCTCCCCGCGCCGCACGACTCTGCCCGCAATCCCTCCCCGCGCCGCACGACTCTGCCCGCAATCCCTCCCCGCGCCGCACGACTCTGCCCGCAATCCCTCCCCGCGCCGCACGACTCTGCCCGCAATCCCTCCCCGCGCCGCACGACTCTGCCCGCAATCCCTCCCCGCGCCGCACGACTCTGCCCGCAATCCCTCCCCGCGCCGCACGACTCTGCCCGCAATCCCTCCCCGCGCCGCACGACTCTGCCCGCAATCCCTCCCCGCGCCGCACGACCCTGCCCGCAATCCCTCCCCGCGCCGCACGACCCTGCCCGCAATCCCTCCCCGCGCCGCACGACTCTGCCCGCAATCCCTCCCCGCGCCGCACAACCCTCTCCACGGCGCACGACCCTGCCCACCCTGTGCTGTACCCTTCTTACTCTGCCTAGCAGCCCCTCTCCGTTCGCCTGTTACTCTACCCAGCTCCCCCTCTCTGTCCCCCTCTCTGTCCCCTTCTTTCTCCGTCCAACTCCCCCTCCCCTACCCCTGTTTCACCTCCTTCTACCCCCCTTTCTCCTCCAACTCACCCTTCCTCTCATTCTCCTTCTTGCCTTTCCAATTCCCCTTCCTCCTTTCCTCTCCCAGCTTCCCGTTCTGTCTTCTTTCTCCCAGCTCCCTTACCCCTCTTCCTCCTTGCAACTCCTCTTCCCCTTTTCCTCCTCCCAACTCCCTCCACCCCTTCCCCTTCTTTTCCCTTCCTCCTTCCTATTCCCTCTTCCTTTTCCTCCCAACTCACCCAAACATGCACCCCCTCACCTACTTTCCGTGAGTTCCCATCCTTACAAGCATTACATTATCCAGAAACTCACCAAATTTTCTCTCTTCTGTGTGCTTGTCTGCTACATTACAGCCTTGATTTTACAGTCATTAAAACCTGTTTCCAAAATATTTCCTTCGTGATCAATAGACCCTTCACTTAATATAGTGGAGACTATTATCGAGGTCTCAGTTATATGCATTCGAGATTATCTAGATTGTCAACTGTGAGCAAACGTCTTTGTGGTCTAGTCCGTGCATTCATGGACGTGTCATGCTGGCACTACCTGCTTGCACCCTGCATGATCTCTACGCAACACATTTCATTGTTATTTTAGTTAGTACAAGTGCAGCAGATGGTATTATTGCTTTAAGGTAAAATGATTGTTATTATAACGCTAAAAAAAAGGAGAAAGCTATTGTAAGTTATACAATTAGTATGGTGTAGATACTTCTATGATACGTGAATTTAAGAAGCCTACTGATTAAATTTTAAAATCCATCTGCAAAGCCTTACTGTGAAGGCAGGAGTAAACACAGAAAAGTGAAGAAGAAACTGAAAAATGAAGCTTTTTCTTGCTGGTTTTTACAAAAATGATCAACTGGGTAATCAATATCTGGTCCTTTGCTCTGTGAAAAGGCATTGCAGTTAAATTTTTAAAAAATGGTGATGAGTAATTAGTGGTAACAGATGTTTGTACAGATTTATATCTCATCATGGAATTTGCAGATTGGAAATACAATCTGAAAAATGGCAGCTGATTGTGGGCTTTCAAGTAAAAAATGTGGCCCGCAACTATGTACCCTCAGACTCTGAGTTCAAATATTAAAAGTTTACCTGGTTTCATTGTGTAGGGGCTGGGACATGTAGTTGCTGTAATACATGCCAAATACTGCTGAGTCTACAGTATATAATATGAATTTACACATGAATTGAATGGTTGAAGGTTCCTATCACTTGGCAATTGCGAATTTTGAATGCAACATAGAAAATTATATATGAAAGATTGCAATTAAATAAAATCTGCAGTTACTATTTTAACAACTTTAAATAATGAGTACGATAGCAGAAGAACCTTTAAGCATACCGTTTATTTCTGAAAAACACTTATTGGTGTCGATGGTCTAGCAGTTAAATAAAATATAAGTTGAATAACAGGGTAACAATAGATTCCTATTCCATTAAGTTTTGGGTGTGCAGCTGTAAGAATTCTTCTTCTATTATTTCGGCTGTATAATGTTCAGCCATCTTCAGAGTGAGCCGCAAGACTGCCCCTCCAGTGCTCGCTTTGTCCCTTTATACTCGTGCACTGCGCAACTGCAAATGCGCCAGGGACGTTGGTCAGCAGCAGAGACTTGCACAATGCGCGAGTTACATTTATGACTCCCCAATCGATCCGTGTTGGTATGTCGACATATCATTGTGAGCTGCACTGTGATGACGTCTTTGTGAGTTTATTACACAAAGTGCCCTATTCCATGATATATCAAGGTTGAAACCACTATTTCTATTAATTAAATTAGTTGCCAAGTGAATCTCAGTTGCCTCCTTCACTATCGAATCCCAAAAAGATGATGTAGTTGTCAAAATTTCGACGTTGTCGTACAACATACTGTGACCAGTGCCAATACAGTATTCTGCCACTGCCGACACTTGTTAGGTTGTAAAAGTCGTGTGTACCTCCGGTTTTCTGTACATCTTTCTTGGACAGTATGAGTTGTTTGTCCAATGTAAGAAAAGCCACATTCAGATGGAATTTTGGAAACTCCATATTTTCAGAGTAGCAAATCATCTTTGACAGAGCCCACGAGTGCAGCTGTGTTGGGTGGAGGCCTCTGGTGGCCAACTTATTTATGGAAGACCCATGATTTTCTGGAAGTATGTTGGTGGTGGTACCTTTGTATTTTGGCCACATGGTGAAGATAACTTGCAAGACTTCTCAAGACATCTGAACTCCCTCCACGATCAAATAGAGCTCACAGTGGAAATTGAAAAGGAGGGATGCTTTCCATTCTTGGACGTTCTGGTTCAGCGCAGAGGGGATGGCACTTTGGGACATGAAGTGTATCGGAAGCCGATGCACATGGATTTATATTTATGTGCAAATATCTGCCACCATCCTGTCCAGACGATGATTGTTCTCCGAACTTTGACCCATAAAGGGCATATTATATCTGACGAAAGCAGTCTGCAAGATGAACTTTCCCACTTACAAAGAGTGTTTGAAGACAATGGGTACTCCCCACAGCAAATACAGAAGGCACTGAAAATGAAACCGAAAGAGGCCACAAAGAAAGCAGAAGAAGATGAAGAAACCTTTAAATTGATGGCCTTCCTGCCATATGTGGGTAGCCTCTCATCAAAAATAGTACGGATTCTCAGCAGACACAAAGTAAAACTGATTTTTCATCCTCCACCCAAGACAGTTGCACTCGTGGGCTCCGTCAAAGATGATTTGCTACTCTGAAAATATGGAGTTTCCAAAATTTGATGTGAATGTGGCTTTTGTTACATTCGACAAAAATCTCGTACTGTCCAAGAAAGATGTACAGAAAACTGGATGTACACACGACTTTAACAACCTAACAAGTCGGCAGTGGCAGAGCGCTGTATTGGCACTGATCACAGTATATTGTATGACAACTTCGAAATTTTGGCAACTACGTCATCTTTTCGGGACTAGACAGTGAAGGAGGCAATTGAGATTCGCTTGATGACCAATTTAATTAATAGAGATAGTGGTTTCAAACTTGATAAATCATGTAATAAGCTCACAAAGACGACATCACAGTGCAGCTCACAATGATATATTGACATACCAACACAGTTTGACTGCGGACTCATAAATGTAACTCGCGCATTGTGCACATCTCTGCCACCGACCAACGTCCCTGGTGCATTTACACCTGTGGCAGAATGCGCAGTTGCGCAGTACACGAGTATAAAGGTACGAAGTGAGCACTGGAGCGGCAGTCTTGAAGATCACTCTGAAGATGGCTGAATGTTATAAGCCGAAATATTAGAAGAAGGAGAATTCTTGTGGCTGCACACCCGAAACTTAATGGAACAGTCTTTGTGCCGCCAAAACCTGAAGATTCACAATAGATTCCTACTTCACGTAATTAGTTATGAACAACACCATAGCTTACAAGATAGTCACTTCTAAACACATACTACATCTTTACTGCAGAAGCCACAGAAATCGCACAAGTGCACCCAAGTCGGCACTACAAAATAGTTCTATTTCCTGCGACCATCTGTCGCACATTCCCGTCCAGCACTCCTGTATCCTGTGCCATCCAATGCTCCTCCCCACTTCCATACAGTCTCTCCATTGATTTCAGTAGTCTCCTGCCGTAGTAATGAGCACTGTGATTGGCTAAAGCGCTCCCGCCGTGTCTCCAAGCCAACGCACACTCACAAACATATTGAAACACATACATAATATTGGATTTACATTTAAATAAATTAAAATTAAATAAATATTCCTATGGCTGGGCCATAAACTCGCTCTAACACACATTATTAAGTACATAAACAAATCAAATAAACATATATCACAGGAATAGAAACAAAAGTAGGCCAGTAGCCTAATGTCTCTGTGCTTTCTAAAACACAGTAAATATTGTACCAATTTCTTCATGAATAGTATATATCTCAAATAAACAAAGACATAACGAATACATATATTTATAAGCATGCTATTACTGTTTTCTCGCATAACTGTGCAGTACTGATGGCGTGACACGGTCAATAGTAATCGGCCACTTTGACCTCCAATAACTCATATACTATTCAAGTTACAAGCCTGTAATTCATACCAATTTAGGTTTACACTAATAGATTTCTAAAGACACGTCGATCAACAAAATTGTGTGAATCGTTAAGATTTTGGAAATTCGTTGCTTGGTGTTACTTGTATAATTTACAGTCAGATACTAAACTTTAAACTAATAAATATATTGAAAATCTGATTACACCATCAGAATCATCATGCAAATAATGGCAGTGTACATGTTTCTTTTTAAGGTATCATGATTCTTCTGGCTATTATTAATTTCTACATGAACTGTGAAATATCTGCCATTATGGTTTCTCAAAGTCCGCCATCTTTGGCACTCTTGGCTTACAAATCTCCTTCATTGACATAAAGCACAATCCTTGACACAACATCGGCCTGGACCACGCGCTGGGTCTACCCCTCTTGCTCTGGCTAGTGTTCGGCAACACGCGGTTGCTGACGAGCCCCAGTGTGCCGAACAGCCTTTGCGGCCATGCTAGCTCCGAACTTAAAATATTTTTGGGGCGCCACAACTCGCTCGTTACCTCACATCATGTAGACACAATAAATTCTTCTAAAGGTGGTTTAAAAAAAAGAGTTGGTTGAAAATGTCTAGGAGTTAGACTTTATTTACAACGCTGGTAGAATGGGTTTATGTTGGATATCATTACAGTCAAAATCTTTAATTGACAAGACTTCAGTTCCAGTAAATAGCAGAATAACAATATTAGCTTGTGCAAATGCTACTGAGACCCGTGAAATGCCTTAGCTTTTCCTAAGAAATTCCAAAAGCCCTATGTGCTTAAAAAATATTTGGGTTCCCTCAATTAATAAAAACCAAAAAAGTACTTGGATTGGATGAAAATTGAAATATTCATGGAGTGATATGACAACACTTTTATCCCCGAAGGAAGAAAAAAAATTCAAAATGAAATTGATTATCATGGAGCAGTCCTACTTTTACTTTATAATTGCAACAACTGGTAGAGAGAGAAAATGGAGTGCTTGCAGGAAAATTTTTTCCTCCTAATGTGACATTGTTGTTACAACCAATGGATCAGATTGGTAATAAACATTAAAATGACTTTATAGAAAACAAATTTTACATAGATTGTTGACTTATTTTGTCACTTTCTGGATTTAATTAAAAGGAGACTTCAGACAAAGGTTGGAATAGAATACTAAAAACTGGCCCATGACATTCACTACCTGATAGGATGATTTTGTTTTGGAAGGTGCAAAAATGAGCTAATGAATGACAAAACATGCCAGGAATGTGATACCAGTGATATGAAAGAGTGGTTCACTTGCAACAGTAATGATCCAAGGTTTTCGGATAATGTCAGATGATAACATTATTGGAAACATTGTGTGCAAACGAACAGCAGGAAATGAAAGAAAATAGAAGAAAAAGGGAATGCAAAAAATTATGTGCAGGACCTTCTGATGCTGAAGCATTTCGAGCCCCAGAAACTACTTTCAAATGGTTGGAAAAACAAGCTGTGTGTGATAGCATGAATTTACTACAGTTAAAATGAGTTCGTGGTGTAGCAATAATGAAGAGAAAAAAATCTTAATAAACATAGATTTTTATTGATTTCATTAAGTTTAATTTGTTTTTGTTGTTTTGGGGAAGCACTTAACATTATGTATTACCATAGAAAGAGTACCATGTCACAATGTTCCTAAAAGATAACCATACATGGGTGACATAGGTCATCTTTCTATAGTTAATAATACAAAAATCACTTTTCTTCATTCATTCAGTTATTCAGATTTTTTAGTATCCAAATGATTTATGACAAAAATTAGTCCAGTTAGTCGAGTCTCCACTGTAATCTTTTCCTGCCACTCAAAATCAACTAAATTTGTTTTCTCCCCAATATGGTTAATATTGCCTGCTCAATAATACATTCATTGCAAACTGGCAGTTTAAGAATTTTATATTTAGCACAGTGCAGTTAGTCAAACTCAAATATCAGTTAATGTAATTTGTAATTCATTTTGTTCTGATATTAGCTTATTTGTGAAGTAAATTCTGAATGGTTACCAACTGTCACAAGGGTGATGGCCCTCATTTGAGAAGAACTCTGGGATTAATGTGTTTCTTAAATACTTTAGTTGGGTCATTAATAGCATATCAGTTGACATTTTTATTTGCAGTAATTCATGTAACAGTTTGCATACAGCAGGACATAGTAGTTAAAATATGTTGCACAAGTATGCTGCATTTTTAATTGCACTGCATATAGTAAAACTGTGTGTGTGTTTATTTATTTATTTGCAGCAACATGTCAATCAGGATACAGGTTGGGACATCCCTGCTTCACCTGAACCAGGTGTTAAAGATGGTGCTCCTGTCTGGAAGCCAAATGTCAACAATGGTAAATTATTTGACTTTTAGACTCTATCTTATATGTATAACATGATTGTGCAATATAAAAAGTATTTGACACTCTATAACCAGGTATTAAATCCAATCTAATGTATTGTATCATATTTTTACATTATGTCTCTTATGGGATGAAGAGACTAGACAAAAATTTTGGGAGAGAGGGTTTAAATTTCTAACTTTTGAAATTTCTGCAGGGAAGAGGAGTGCTGCTGAGGAGGAAAAATTTTTAATATTATTTATGCTGATACATTCAACTCTTACGCTACTAAGGCAACGTTTTTTGCTTTCTGTATTGGATTGTTCTGTGTACTTTCTTCTCTTATTGCAAAGCTCACTATCAACTTTTTGATTCGGGGACCGTAATTCTCCTCATTTCACATGAGATTAATAATTTATTTTTCTGAGCAAGGTACTACTTTGTTGGCTGATTGTTTTATGAATTATTTTGACTGTTTTGTTTCTATTGCATTGCATAATGTGTGTGTGTGTGTGTGTGTGTGTGTGTGTGTGTGTGTGTGTGTGTGTGATTATCTGACTGAAGTAGAATTGCTTCAAATGTATGTCAACTAATCTATTTCCTGAATAACTTAAAACTTTGTTATTAGTTTTACAAAAAAAAAAAAAAAAAAAAAAAAAAAAAAAAAAAAAAAAAAAAAAAAAAAGTGCCATCATTGTGGGGTACATACAGGTAAATATTTGTGCATTATAAGCTCATACTGTAACTGCCAACCTTGATAACTAACAACTTCAAAGTGAGAAATGATCCAAGGGGCTGAATCTGTGTTATGTGAGATACTGTGAGGCATGTTCAGAAATTGAGAGTACTCAGTTGTTTAAAAATTGCATTTATGAACAACTTACAAATTCACAGATATACATCTAACAACATTTTTTGAAGTAACTGCCTTTGTTTTTACTATGTATTGTGAACCAAGGGATGAACTTCTTGATACCCCCATCAAGAAAGTATTCCAGTGCCCCACAAGCTCATTGTTTGGCAGCACTCTGAACCTCATCAGTTGTTGAAAACCCTTTTTCGCTCGTAAACAACTTCAGAGAGGTGGTAAGATAAAAGTCTGAAAGTGCTGCATCAAGGCTGGGGGGGGGGGGGGGGTGATGTCCCTACTGAATGAATCCAAGAATTGCTTTATGGTGTTGGGATGCCCATTGGCATGCAAAAAGCACACACTGTTCATTTATGTTCTCCTTCTTATGTTCTATATTGCCCTCAGATTTCACAGTACTGTGCAGCATTAATTGTTTTCCCATTGGGCAAAAATTCACTGAGGAAAATCCCTTTATGGACAGTAAAGAAATAGGTCATAATTTTTCAGGCTGCAACAATGGTTTTGAATTTTTTGGTGTTGCTGAGGAAGGATGTTGCCACTTTGATTGTGTTTTCTTCTCAGGGGAGTAGTGGACCACTCATGTTTCATTATCAGTGACTGTAGAATAAAATAACAGTTCACTTTTCACTTCAAAGTGCCGGAGAAATTCCCATTAAGATGCAATTTTATTGATCTTGTGTTGATCTGTGAGCTGCTTTGATACCCATTTTGCTCACTGTTTGGAAAACGTAGGGTGTTGGGGATGACTTCATGCAGAAGAGACATGGAGATTTTGGGAAACATTGAGTTTATCCTTATGAAAGTCAATGGACTGCCACCACTAGTTCTATCTTTGCTATTGAGTGAGGTGGCGCAGTGGTTAGCTTGCTGGACTTGCATTCATTCGGGGGAGGGGGGGGGGGGGGGGGGGCACAAGAGGGACATCATCTCAAATCCGCATTCAACCATTCAGGTTTAGATTTTCTGTGCTTTTCTTCAATTGCTCCAGGCAAATGACAAATGTTGTGATGGTTCGTATATTTTTCTGTGAAAGGACATATCCGATTTCCTTCCCCATTCTTGAAACAGTCCAAGCTTGTACTTCATCTCCCACTTCATCAGCCTTGATTGAAGGCTGCCCAGTCCTTCATTCATCATGAACATCTATTCTGCGAGTATTAAACTCACAATACCACTTGACACATTAATATGATTTATCACTCCACCACCATAAACGGTTTTGATTTCATAAAAAACCTGGAAAGGTGCATTTTCCTTTGCAAGAAGAAACCGGATTACACTCCTCACCAACAATCAGCAGTTTTCGGAACACACACAATTATTTTAACTTTGGACTACAACAACAGATTTCAATCAGTTGAGACAAATGACCTGCATTCTACTGCCAACACCTTATCCTTAACACAGTGCTGTCAACTCCTTTCAAAACAATCTCTTCGATTGTTAGAGGCTCGATGCTGTTACTATCTGAGCATACCTTGTAGATTATATACAAGGATTTCAGAACCTTCCTATACTTTCTGTTGTGTAAAGCTTAATTATGCAGGAGTGATGGACTGTTACAGCCTGCATCACATAGGAAGGCACTTGCGTGCATAGAGCAGCAGGAGGAGATTAGTGTTTAACGTCCCGTCGACAACGAGGTCATTAGAGATGGAGCACAAGCTCTGATTAGGGAAGGATTGGGAAGGAAATTGGCCGTGCCCTTGCAAAGGAACCATCCCGGCATTTGCTTGAAGCGATCTAGGGAAATCACTGAAAACGTAAATCAGAATGGCTGGATGCGGGATACAACAGACGTCCTTCTGAATGCAAGTCCAGTGTGCTAACCACTGTGAAACCTCGCTCGGTGTGCGCATAGAGGCTGAGTGCTAAGGAAGTGCGGAGGGGATGAAGTCTGCGCATCTTTGGCGGCAGAGAGCGGGCTGACAGAAGTCCATGTTACCATACTGTGTTGCTGTGGACAAAAATTAGAGTAATTTGTCTGTGGTACATCGTATTAAGTGTTCAGATCTATGAAGGCAATAATAAATTTTTAAAACTGATGTAGGTCAATCTTCATGAGAGAGAATTTACTGCACATCTTGATGACATTACGTCAACAGCTCCACAGCTTTGCAGAGGCATAAAACACAATTTTTCTCAAAATGACAATCGGTTAACAACAAGGTCATTGAAACTGTTTGCAATAGTCATTTATTGCAATTTTAACTGTATTATATGTAAAAATGTAATACACAGCAAAATTAACTTCAAACACAAACCGAAATCATTATATTTGCTTGACAACTGTTTCTACTCCATAGAATTTTTTGAAAATATATATAATGCGTTTTTATTGGTGTGTTGGACTTCAGTTAAGTTTAATTACTGTGCGTAAAAAAGAATTACTAGTAGAAAAGACCAGCACAAAAGACAGTTGTAGAAATGTTTAGTATGTTGTTATAATTTTCACTGTCAACAGGTATTATTCGGGTAAGTTAACTTGTTCGACATTACAGTGAAAGACCACATGTACAATCCATTGAACAAGCAAGCAGTTAAGTCTTCTGCGAATAACTTGAGGAAATGCTTACCAGTAACGTTGAAAACCGTTAATATCTCGACAGGTAAACTTCCCTACCATTTTCAGGCATTTTCCAATTTGTAACTTAAAAAGACAGGGGTTACATGTGGAAATAAAGAGTTTCTGACCAATTCATCTGGCCACTTTCTCTTATATTATTAGAGCATACAACATGTTGGGAAGGGCGTAACTTCTCCTCTATAGTCTGCATACTTCATTGGATACAAATTTCTAAAAAATAAAGGGTAGGAAGCTCTCATATACTATCTACGCAATGTAGATGTTGGAATCCACATTTTGTTTACCATGAGTCACGAAAACTAAGAAATATTATTACTTTAATTTGTTCCAAAGTCTACATTGTAATACTATCATCACTGCTATCTGAGTCTCTGCCTGAATCATCTGAGTGAAAATTTACGATGATGGATTCAAGGCTTGTGTCGGTCTTCACTTCCGTATTAAAGTCTTCTTCCTAAAGCTTTCCAGCCCACACTGAAGAGAGGGATGATTGTTTATTCATGCGTGCCTGTTGTGTGTGTGTGTGTGTGTGTGTGTGTGTGTGTGTGTGTTCCAAAGCCTTTTGCCTTAGCACAAATTAGTTCCATGGGATTATAATGTCAAAAATCAAACTATGGAAAATCCAGGATGGAATGTAACAATAATATGAAAAGGAAAGTTGCTACGCACCATATAGTGAAGATGCTGAGTCATAGATAGACACAGCAAAAAGACTGTCGCAAATAAGCTTCTGGCCAACAAGACCTTTGTCGAAAATAGATGACACGCCCCCTGCCTCCCTCCACACACACACACACACACACACACACACACACACACAGAGAGAGAGAGAGAGAGAGAGAGAGAGAGAGAGACACTCTGGCAGCTGAAGCCAGAAGCCGGAGTGTCTTCAGCTGCCAGAGATTGCATTCATGTGTGTGGGTTGTGTTTGAATATGTGTGTGTGTGATCTATTTTCAACAAAGGGCTTGTTGGCTGAAAGCTTATTTGTAACACTCTTTGTTGTACCTATATGCACTCAGCATCTCTGCTGTATGGATTATACTGTTGGTGATACTTGGGTAAATGCAAAACTGTGTGACCATATTCACATGCAAGAAAGTCAAGTTTGTACATTCTATCGTGTGACTTGTATAAATTAATGACCTGCAGGAATTTTGGTGTTTGTACTTGGTGTTTTCTGTGTAATAACTAAATGCTAACAGGCATGGTACGTTACAGTGACCAACTTCGAAGGGAGCTATGGCAAGAATTGCTTAGTGAACCACTACATCGAACTGACAACATTCATTTCTGAATGGTAGTCACTACTGTTCGTCTTACACCTGAATATATGTTCACTCTCAGGAACAAAACCAGAAGAAGATCTAACATTCAAAATATGAATATATTAGAAAGAAACATTCCACATGGGAAAAATATATTTAAAAAAGATGCTGTGACTCAGAATCATTCCACGAATACCTGCTGGAAAATAAGACATGGCCCTAGCTGTTGTAAAGTCCTCGTAGGAGTAAGTCTGTGAATAATTATTTTGAATGTTACATTAAAAAAATATGCTGTGTCTTACCAAACGAGAAAGCACTGGTAGATCGACACAATGACACACACACACACACACACACACACACACACACACACACACACACAAATTTCAAGCTTTCGCAACCTACGGTTGCTTCATCAGGAAAGAGGGAAGGAGAGGGAAAGACGAAAGGACGTGGGTTTTAAGGGAGAGGGTAAGGAGTCATTCCAATCCCGGGAGCGGAAAGACTTACCTTAGGGGGTAAAGGGACAATACCTGTCCCTTTCGTCTTTCCCTCTCCTTCCCTCTTTCTTGATGAAACAACCATGGGTTGCGAAAGCTTGAAATTTGTGTGTGTGTTTGTGTGTTTTTTTATTGTGTCTATCTACCAGTGCTTTCACGTTTGGTAAGTTACAGCATCTTTTTTTAATATAACATTCAAAATAATTATTCAAGGACTTATTCCTATTAGGACTATACAACTGCTAGGGCCATGTCTCATTTTCCAGCATGTATTCGTGGAATGATTCTGATTCAACCAGGCTTTATCTAGGTAACACATTCTTGAACTACCGCCATCTCTTGTATCGTACATTATAAGGAATGTGGTTTACGCTGCTCCTGTGTCACTTTCTTCAACTAGAAACTCTCTCGTTAACTTATTTGAAACCAATGTTGTCTAAAATTCTTTACATTGACCAAGTGCTACCTTTGCAGCCAATTTTTTCATTCACAATTGTAACAAATTTTTGTGATGTCAGTTATTAACCATTCACACGAAGCTCTTTGAAGCAGCGCTGTCAAAAGAATCCTTTTGTGTTAAAATTTTCTCACAATTTTGATGCTTTTAGATGACATGAAACCAACTTTCCCTAAGCTTGCAATACAATAGCTGTGTCACTTTTGTTTAAAAGTCTCTTCACAGTTCTCTTGCCAACACCACATGCTTCTGTAGTGTCTTCAAATGTCGGTAGTTGAGTTCAGATTCCAAATTCATATTTGAAAAAGTTACAAATGCGACAAATAATCACCCTAGCCTGCTTGTGAAGATTTCTCATTATTGCCATCACGTAACTTCTATTTTTAATCACACTAAAACATTAACAGATACAACGATTACATGGCAACCCGATTGTTGAAAATTTGCTAAACTGTCTCCATGTGTCCATGTTCTGACAGTTTGTGCCAGGTATAATTTTCATTATGTCTTAAATGCTTTTTTAATGTAACCTTTGCGATTTTAGCAGAACAAATGTAGATAATAAAGTGAGATTGAAACAAAATGTGAGAGAAACATTCATTCCACCTCTAACGGCATGCTGTAGAAACCATTTGTTTTTGCCTCTCTGCCTACAGTTTAGATGTTGTAAGTATTTTTCAGGGAACAATTCAGTGCACATAGTTTTATTAGGCATATTTCCTTGTACCAACAATCAGTAACAATATAAATTGCTCTTCGTGATGTGTTGTACAGAGATACAGATTTTCAAATTTCTAAATATGGCATAATATGAAACCAAGCCACATGCAAGCTGTTCGTGTTCCTGGCTCGACTGCATTGCTATGTAATTCTGCACTTCTGCAGGTTCCCCACTTCCCACTCAGACAGCATGGCATTTTAGCATGACACACACACACACACACACACACACACACACACACACAGAGAGAGAGAGAGAGAGAGAGAGAGAGAGAGAGAGAGAGAGCTCCACATGCATGATTACTTCATATCCATCCCTGATTTAGGTGTAGTAGTGCTTTAATGTCCACTGGTCATTCCTAGTTTGTTTTTCTATGATTTCTTTCCCAAATTTGGCAACATCCTGTTAGATTTACTCTCCTGTTCTTGTGTGACTTGATCTACATTGTGTCTGTCAAGAGTTGTCATTTATTGCGGGTGCTGAGCTGAGCATGCAAACAGTTCGAAGACTGTGTACAGTCACACAGTCAAAATTGATTTTATTTTGTGGAGAACTTCTACCTGTGCATGTAGTTAATTTGTTACCTTTTGTTGTTAGTAAATTAGACTCATTTATGAGTCTTCTTCTTTCACTCTTTATGTTATTAAGCTTATTGTATCTATTAAATTATATTCTGCCTATCTGAAGAGTAAATTATCAGTGTTACCATCACAATAAACAGTGCACTTTTTTTAAGTGTGGTGGAATTTGTACAGTTGCGTTCTCCATGACCTGCATCATTTTTGTTCGCTGTGGCTTTCAAGTTTTTTATGATGTTAGCAATTATTAAAAATTGTAATCTTATTATAGGGACAGACCTCTGGGAAGCAAATCTGCGCAATGGTGGTCAGCCACCACCCTCGCAGGCTGTTCAAAAGACACCATGGGGCCATACACCGAGTAGCAACATCGGAGGCACATGGGGTGAGGACGATGATGTGGCAGATAGTTCAAATGTGTGGACCGGTGTCCCTACAGCTCCCCCTGGCCCAGGCCCCACGGCATCAGCGTCTCAGTGGGGTGGACCTGCAGCTCCTGGTGCGGCGGCAGCAGCTGCAGCTGCTGCAGCAGCCGTTTGGGGTGGTCAGTACTGCACATGTGCATTGCTGTTCTGCGTAAGATAATTATTCTGATGGATTCTATTCTAAAGAATAGTTTTTTTAATGGTCGTGTTTCCTCTTGTAAAATATGTTCTTGAATTCACACTTTCATGGAATTTTTTTGAAGAGTATGAGATGTTGTGTTTAGTATTAACATACACAATATGACTGACAGAGGGCAGAGTTTTTGAGTATACTGAATTGTTAACAAAACTGTTGGTTTTTATTGAATTTTGTGTCATGCAGGGGGAAAGCACTACTGATTTGTAAATTCTTACTTTCAGGTGGAATGTTAGGCCCACGAGAGCATATGCATGGTGTCGTTGAGGGGGGATTGCGTGGAGATGTAGGGGTGAGGGACATTCGGGGCGTGGGTGAGATGAGAGCTGCGACTGGAGTGGGAGTGGGGGATCCTCGCCGCTTGAACGGTAGTGGTGTTGGTGTCGGGGCAGGAGGTGACACGAGTGCTATGTGGGCAGCACACCCCACAGCAAGTGCTCCACATCATGGTGCTGCACAACACCACACTGGGCAACCGTCACAGGCGAAGATGGTGCCACCTACAGTCCCTACAGCAGGTCTGTTCCAACGTCGTAAATTTTAGTGGAAAATATGTCAATCTTTTTTTTCCCACCTCATAGGTATTTGAAAAATGACATGTTTCAATTAACTGACCATCATGAGGTTCTTAATACCATTTACGGTATCGTATTAGGTCAATATAAACTCGTTGAAGGCCAATAATAAAACCACGAATTTGTCACTGTTGTCACACCAACAATTGGCGTTAATGCTGTGAACGATTGCATACCGCAAAGAGCCAACTCTGTGGTATGCATCTGTTCGCAGCCTTAACACCAAGTACTCATGTGATACGGAAGAGTGCATTGCCTAGCACAGTTAACATATGGGCAATTTAATTTATATTAATATGTGTTTATCATTTGACGTCAATGATTTTATATTTGTATGATGCTGTAATTGCTTTTAAGGATTTGATGATGGTCAGTAAACTGAAACTGGTTGTTTAAATAAAGATTTTATCAGCAGCTCAGGGTGGAAATAATGAAATTTTTCTGGTGTCAATGTTTCTAAACTTTGTTCAAGACGGCGCACGATGGAGTCTGCCATTGGGTGGTGTGTACCATCAGTGGCTCAGACTTGAATGTTCCGTCAAATAGTGTAAAATACCAACTAGAAAAATCTGCCATATAGCTGAAAATTTAAATAATGGAAATTTAACATACTTTAATTGAAAACAGTAGTAGTACTTGTATTTCACCTGAAAATTATAAACATAACTAACAAAATTGCAGTACTAAAAACAATGCAGTTTTGTATTATAAACTTAACTGAACATTAAATTATAAACATAATTAACAAAAAGTTGTTTGTAAAAACACAATACTTCACTGTTGTAAACTTAATGTATTGTTTGTTTGCTATACAATTTTTCAAAGCATTTCAGGGTGCTGGCTGGCCCTCACGGTGATTGCAGTAAATTGCCACCCTTATAGCTTTCCTAGAGGAATAATCACCACCCCTTGTTTTTACTTCTTGCGGGCTCTTTATATGATTCAAGGAAATGTGAAACTCTTTTTGTAGGTGTTTGCTTTTCAGTATACATTTGTTCAGTGTGGTGAATGTTGATCTAAAGATGACCAATGCTTTGTTCTCTAAAGTGTAGACTATTGTATGTTTATTATCCCATCTATGATTTATATACCACATATTTATTATGCAATTCCCATTTATTAATTGTATAACAAGTTTTATATACCATTTAACAGTTTCCCACAAACAACTGTAGAAAGGATAACTGCTGTAAAGCCATTGTACAACTGTCATTCAAGCAGTTTGAGGATATTAAGCACAGTTGTCAAGCGTGTCAGCTGTAGCAAACCATCTTGAGAATGAGCAGTATTCATTGGGGATATATTGGAAAGCATGAGGGTGTTACACATTGAGGAAAGAGGGGGGTTGGTATCAAATTCAGTGGAGGTAAAGATTTATTGTGCCTTGAAAGAGGAGCGTGTCGGTGTTTTAAATGAGAGGACGGAAGTACCTAAAGGTCATTTTTGGGCACACTTTAGTGATACCCTCCTTAAGAAGCAGCCACCAACACATTTTCCGTAGTGATATAAATTTTTGCATGCTGTTTTCATTCAGATTGCAGCTTAGAGGTGGTTTTAAGTTAGAATGAGTCAGGACCAGACAGGCATTTCTCAAAGATCTTATGACAGGCAGTATTATCAGTAGTATCATTGGTGCAGAGCATTAGGCTTTAAGTAAATATCTTTGTTGGTAGGTGATGGCAGCGAATTTGTTTTGCAACTGTACCTCGGGAATGGTGGATGCACTGGTTTGTGATTTTTTATGGTTTGAGTTGACAATGCATGCTTGCAGCTTGTTTTGAAGTTGTAATGAGACCTAATGTCTGGTTTCCTTGTTTTTAGCACTTGTGGGATAATGTTCTCCTAAAACATGTTGTGGCAATAATCACACGATTGACGACTGGGCTGAATACCCTCAACTATAAGATGATGTCACTTGATCGGATAAATCAGCACCCTTTTTTTGCTTATTATATTATTCATTTATTAAAGGCAGCATCAGGCTTGTATTTTACTTTTTTCCCTGTGAAGAATTGCACATGCTTGACTCTTGAATGTAGTTAGCCTACACTTGTCACTTCATCTCAAAAATTTAATACTGCTATGATTTTCAAGCATCATTATGTCACCCAGTTTTTGTTTTGCAATGGTGACAAATTTTTTGTTTGTTTTTAAAGTTCCACAATTTTTTTTCCAAGAGATGTTCAGCCAAAGAGACACTCATGTATTAACTATGTATAAATAATATATGTCACTCAAATAATAATGCCTGTACTAATCTAATTACCACATCCTGCAAATGTGTTTTCTCACTTGTCATTGCATTTTTTTTTCCGGCATAAATGTCAATTTTACAAGTGTAAGCTCCAAGAAAACACAATTCATATACTTTTATACCACGCTTATGTTGCATGCCTGAAATATATTTGTGGAAACTGTGACGTTCTCCATGAAACTATATTTTCATTGACAACAATGTTATTGCCAGGCATACCAGCATTGTTGATAGTATCAAAAATTGCTTCAACAGTATTTAGAAATTTATTCAATCACTCTTCAGTTTTAGCTGTGGTATTGTCCAAAAAATGTAAAAATTTCAGTATGCATAAAAAGATAACATTCATGGTGTCTTTTATGCATGTGTTTGTATACTTGTTATTTTTAGACCAGTGGTTGCTTTCCACCTGTGATAAGCAGTATGTCAATAAAAGTATTCATTTTGCCTCCCATAATAAGCTGCAGTGCCTGTTGGTGTCCTCTGCTACTAGGTAAAGAATTTATTCATTGTACAGCATATTTATTTGCTCCTTCAGATATCATTCCTAATATCTTTATTCAATCAAGAATAATATCTATAAAGAAAAAGTGTAATTGCAGTCAACATTTTCAGTTACCAGTTCCTCTTCTTCCAAATACTCATTTGTTATTATTTTTTTTTCCCTTATTTGCTGCCGTTCCTTATCTTCACCATCTTCCCCTGACAATGAATGACACTTGGAGTCTTCTTCCTCCATGGTAGATTTGTTTATTTCAGTAAAGAAAGTCACTTGATAGCTCAGGGTGAATTGGTACAAATATAATTACAGAAGTAACGGCAAATACATAAAGTACACTTGGTTTTGATGTCTCATTAAAATGTTCGTTCATTAACAGTATCTCTGGCAACACTTGAGAGTAATGGTTTGAACAATACGCTCATCGTGTCGTGCACATGCCTTAATTGGACCGTTTATTGTAAAGGTGATGTAAGCCGATTTGTTTTATTTATTTCTTTTTATTATTTTTAGTGGATTTACTTCACTTTCAATATAAAATATTACTATATTAAAATAGTAGCATAGGGCATTTGAGTATGACTGCCATCCCAAGGCAAGAAACAAGAAAAGCAGTGCCGTCAGATGACGATAAGCATGAATAATCCCCACAGCGAGGGGAAAGTTATCTGTACCGACTTGAACGTGTTAAAGTTGCAAAATTACTTTTTAATATGGTGTTGATCAACAGATGGTGAAATGTTTGATGGATTAAAGTGCAGTGTGTTTAATGTTTGAAGTTGCTTATCCTAATTTGGTTCTCATTGTCATTGTTAGTCTTTCTATAGTTGATTTTTCTGAGCAGCCTCTGGTTTTCTCTGAATATTCCCTTTTCTACTGGTGTTGCTATGATAGGAACAGCAAATAACTTTTACAAACCCCACTGTTGGACTTCTTTCAGGCGTAAACCAGTGGGCTGGCCCACCCCCAAAAGATCTCACTTTGGGAAGCAGTGTGGGTGTCACCAAACCATCAGGTTGGGAAGAACCGTCTCCTCCAGCACAACGCCGTAATCTGCCAAACTACGATGATGGAACATCATTCTGGGGCAGCCAATCTAGTCGCATTGGTATGTTAAACAGCAGTGAATTCTAATGTAATCTAATACAACATCCAGCACATTAGTGTGGCTACTGCCTAGGTTCGATGTTAGTGTGCAAGAATCATTTGCAGGTGGCAGTGAAGGGTGTATAAAGCGTGCAGTTGTCATAATATGGAAACACAGTGATTGGCACTGGAGTTGAAGGACATGGTCATCTGATTTCATGCTAAGGATGAAGCAATTCCAGAATGGTTACGTTTAGAAACTGGTTGCATGCCGCTGTGATTGAAGTATACCGTGCATTGATTCGATCCGAAACCAGTGCAAAGGCAGCTGTGATGCACCACGAGCCATAGATGACAAGGATGAATGACAGCTGTGGATATGTGTATCGGCTAATAGATGCGCAGGTGTTGAGCAGCTGACCATCAGGTGAACCAAGGGGCTACCAACAGTGTCTCCTCAATGACCATTCAACAATGGCACTATGTACGGATCTCCACAGCAGGCACCTGGTTCATGTACCCATGCTGACTGCTGTTCTTTGGTGACGAAGGCAGGAATTTGCACACCAATACTGCAACTGGTTTTCCACTGAGTGCGACAGGTTGCCTGAGTAGATGAATCGTATTAATGCTCCATCAAACAGTTGACTGTTGACAGTTGTGACGTGGAACACCTGAAGGCAGACATCCTGCAAGAATTGTCAGAAGGGTCCAGGCAGGAAGGCATAATCAGGGTGATCTTGTTATTCTGGAAGGCACAGTGCATCAACACAAGTATGCATCTATCTTTGGGGTCTGTGTCCACCCCTACATGCAGTTTGGTTTTCCGATGGCGTCTACCAGTAGGATAACATGTGAGACAGCTTACAGTGTATGTGCACAGTTCAAAGAGTACCAGGATGATCTTGCCATACTCCCGTCACCACCAATCTCCCCAGCTATAAACCCAATCGAGAATCTGTGGGACTACATCGATCAGGCTGTTCGCACCATTGACTCTAGACTGAGAAACCTAGTGCAGGCGGTGATAGCAGTGGAGTATGCTTGGATGTGAATCTGTCAGTAGGTTCTGGAACCTTTATATTCACTATCTTCCTCCATGTCTCACAGCAGTCGGAGGAAATCCTCTCTGGCTTCCGGCGGCTATCTGATTTGGTGAAGACTGCCAGTCTCACTAGCGGGATGAAAGCAGAGCTCACCATCTGCAGCATCATCAACAGGACTGACTGCGGACCGGGCTGCAGATTCCTCGACTTGCGCCATAGGGTGGTGGTGTTTCGGGTTCCGTTGGATAGGTCAGGAGTCCACTACACACACCAGGCGGCTACACGGGTAGCAGAGGTTGTGTGGCATGGACTGGGTGGTTTTTTAGGTTAGATGGCCTCTGGCAAGACCAGAAAGGGCAACAGCCTCAAATGGTGCGGGGCAAAGTCAGGACATGCGGGGACCAAGCAGCAGTCTGTATTGTAATTGTAAACTGTCGAAGCTGCGTTGGTAAAGTACCGGAACTTCAAGCGCTGATTGAAAGCACCGAAGCTGAAATCGTTATAGGTACGGAAAGCTGGATGAAGCCAGAAATAAATTCTGCCAAAATTTTTACAAAGGCACAGATGGTGTTTAGAAAGGATAGATTGCATGCAATCGGGGTGGCGTGTTTGTCGTTGTTAGTAGTAGTTTATCCTGTAGTGAAATAGAAGTGGATAGTTCCTGTAAATTATTATGGGTGGAGGTTATACTCAACAACCAAGCTAGGTTAATAATTGGCTCCTTTTACCAACCTCCTGACTCAGCAGCATTAGTGGCAGAACAACTGAGAGAAAATCTGGAACACATTACACACAAATTTCCTCAGCATGTTATAGTCTTAGGTGGAGATTTCAATTTACCAGATATAGACTGGGACACTCAGATGTTTAGGGCGGGTGGTAGGGACAGAGCATCAAGTGACATTATAAGGAGTGCACTATCCAAAAATTACCTCCAGCAATTAAACAGAGAAGCGACTCGTGGAGATAACATCTTGGACCTACTGATAACAAACAGACCCGAGCTTTTCGACTCCGTAAGCGCAGAACAGGGAATCAGTGATCATAAGGCGTTACAGCATCCCTGAATATGGAAATAAATAGGAATATAAAAAAAGGGGGAAGGTTTATCTGTTTAGCAAGAGTAATAGGAGGCAGATTTCAGACTACCTAACAGATCAAAACGAAAATTTATGTTCTGACACTGACAGTGTTGAGTGTTTATGGAAAAAGTTCAAGGCAATCGTAAAATGCATTTTAGACAGGTACCTGCTGAGTAAAACTGTGAGGGACACGAAAAACCCACCGTGTTTCAACAACAAAGTTTGGAAACTACTGCGAAAGCAAAGAGAGTTTCACTGCAAGTTTAAATGCATCCAAAACCTCTCACACAAACAGAAGCTAAACGATGTCAAAGTTAGCGCAAGGAGGGCTATGTGTGAAGCGTTCAGTGAATTCGAAAGTAAAATTCTATGTACTGACTTGACAGAAAATCCTAGGAAGTTCTGGTCTTATGTTAAATCAGTAAGTGGATCGAAACAGCATATCCAGACCCTCTGGGATGATGATGGCATTGAAACAGAGGATGACACGCGTAAAGCTGAAATACTAAACACCTTTTTCCAAAGCTGTTTCACAGAGGAAGACCACACAGCAGTTCCTTCTCTAAACCCTCACACGAACGAAAAAGTGGCTGACATCGAAATAAGTGTCAAAGGAATAGAAAAGCTACTGAAATCACTCGACAGAGGAAAGTCCACTGGACCTGACGGGATACCAATTAGATTCTACACAGAGTACGCGAAAGAACTTTTCCCCCTTCTAACAGCCGTGTACCGCAAGTCTCTAGAGGAACGGAAGGTTCCAAATGATTGGAAAAGAGCACAGGTAGTTCCAGTTTTCAAGAAGGGTCATCGAGCAGATACGCAAAACTATAGGCCTATATCTCTGACATCGATCTGTTGTAGAAATTTAGACCATGTTTTTTGCTCGCGTATCATGTCATTTCTGGAAACCCAGAATCTACTCTGTAGGAATCAACATGGATTCCGGAAACAGCAATCGTGTGAGACCCAACTCGCTTTATTTGTTCATGAGACCCAGAAAATATTAGATACAGGCTCCGCGGTAGATGCCATTTTCCTTGACTTCTGAAAGGCATTAGATACAGTTCCACACTGTCGCCAGATAAACAAAGAAAGAGCCTACGGAATATCAGACCAGCTGTGTGGTTGGATTGAAGAGTTTTTAGCAAACAGAACACAGCATGTTGTTCTCAATGGAGAGAAGTCTACAGATGTTACAGTAATCTCAGGTGTGCCACAGGGGAGTGTTATGGGACCATTGCTTTTCACAATATATATAGATGACCTAGTAGATAGTGTCGGAAGTTCCATGCGGCTTTTCGTGATGATGCTGCAGTATACAGAGAAGTTGCAGCATTAGAAAACGCCAGCGAAATGCAGGAAGATCTGCAGCGGATAGGCACTTGGTACAGGGAGTGGCAACTGACCCTAAACATAGACAAATGTAATGTATTGTGAATACATAGAAAGAAGGATCCTTTATTGTATGATTATATGATAGCAGAACAAACACTGGTAGCAGTTACTTTTGTAAAATATCTGGGAGTGTGCCTGTGGAACGATTTGAAGTGAAGTGGAATGATCATATAAAATTAATTGTTGGTAAGGCGGGTACCAGGTTGAGAATCATTTGGAGAGTCCTTAGGAGGTGGCTTACAAAACACTCGTTCGACCTATTCTTGAGTATTGCTCATCTGTGTGGGAACCGTACCAGGTCGGGTTGACAGAGGAGATAGAGAAGATCCAAAGAAGAGCGGTGCATTTTGTCATAGGGTTATTTGGTAAGCGTGATAGCGTTACGGAGATCTATAGCAAAATCAAGAGGCAGACTCTGCAAGAGAGGCGCTATGCATCGTGGTGTAGCTTGCTGTCCAGGTTTCGAGAGGGTGCGTTTCTGGATGAGGTATCGAATATATTGCTTCCCCTATACTTATACCTCCCAAGGAGATCACAAATGTAAAATTAGAGAGATTCGAGCACGCACGGAGGCTTTCTGGCAGTCGTCCTCCCTGCAAACCATACGCGACTGGAACGGGAAAGGGAGGTAATGACAGTGGCACGTAAGGTGCCCTCTGCCACACACCATTGGGTGAGTATAAATGTAGATGTAGTCTGCATTGGAAAAGATGGTTATTCAGGCAATTGACAGGTAGTCACATTAGTGTGACTGGACAGTGTAATATATGTATAATTTTTAAAATGAGAGAGAAGCAGCTGAACATCAAACTAGATTAGCTGTAAGGCAGTATTAAAGTGTCCTTACACGAGTGTGTTTGTGTATGTGAAAAAGGTTATAGTACCACTCTAAGATACACTATCTGCAGACATGGAAAATAGAGTCAGCATTATTTAGACGTGCTATTTACAAAAGCTGCATTCCTCAGGCAATAATAAAAAAAAAAAAAATATGTTAAGGGAGAAATGAAAATACACCAATAAAAATGGATCTTAAATAAAACATCTAATGTAGAGTCTAAGATTCTTTAACAACTTTGATCCAGTATTATATAAAAGAATACATTAGATATAAGGTATATATCCCAGGGCAAATTGTACTTTGGGTACGTAGTTCATAATGGGATTGTTCATGGTAGTCAGTTTGTGTGATGGACAACAATCATTGGCATGTACACACAGGTTTGCACTTCTGAAACAAACTTTAAATTTGTGTATGTAATTATGATGTGTAGACACTGGCGGTGGAACTGTCATGAAGTTCGCAATACACTCACAAAGCAAATTTCTGTCCCCTGTGGCAGTAATCAGCAGCAGCTGTTTTGGCTATGTGTCTGTTTATATCTTTTTCCAGTGCTCTATATTGTGCAACATCTCAGTAGAATGTGCAGGTAATCTGTGTTACTTACAACTGCAATAATGTGGTAAATTCCTGCGATAAAATGTAGCTTTTGCTTACCCTATCTCATGTCCCACAGACCTACAGTAGCTAAGTGATGTTAAGTATTCATGTTTATGCAAACATGGTTAATTTCCACTAATTGTGGATAGATGCCAAGTGATGGTCTAACAGCTGAAATGCAGATTATGGGTGAAAAATAAACTTTGTAAGTTCATTGTTGTAACTGGCAGCAGTTTATAACAAATCGTTCATTATTTTATTTCATGAAAAACTGCTTTTGTGCACAAAGCAGCCACCACACATCAAGGGAAATGATTTAAGGTTGTTTGCTGTAGATACTGCAAATTCACAGTGTGCTATGTTTCCTGGTTTATTAGTCTATGTAAACTCCGTCCATTTATTTTAAACAAAAAATACACATTTATGTTAACAGGTAAGGTGTCCCATTGGAAGGAAATGCCAACTCCAAATGTTGGGCGAGGAAGCATGCCATGTCCTCCAGGCATGCCACAAAACAGACTTCCAGGAAACACATCTGGAGGAGCAAAACCTGATGGTACACCAATTTGGGCCCAACCAGGAAGGTGAGTGCTGTGATTGGATCTACAGGCAGCAATGCTTTAGGCAGTAATTTACTACAGTATCAAGTGAGTTTGTAACTCAGCGTGTTAGGAGAAAATTATTTATCCCTGGGATCTACTAAAATAAATGGTTAATTTAGTTTGAACCAGTAGAGGGAAAAGTAGATCACCCCAACCAACTTTCCAGTGACGCACCACTGGACATCTCTGAACAAAACGTATTTATTACATTTCAGTAATAGTCAGCCTAATAGTAAATACACTACAGCAGTCCCTTCGTGATTCCTTGGATATGTTTCATCTCTGCTACCCCCCCCCCCTCCCCCCACGCATCTCCCTTTTCATTCTCTGCCCCCCTCCCCCTCTCGTGCTCTAGCCCCCTCCCTCTCTTCGTGTTCTGCCCCTTTCCTCTTTCTTTCTTTCTATCTATCTTTCTTTCTTTGCACTACCCCCTCCCTCCCTCTCCTATTCTCTACACCCCCTCCCTCCTTCACTCTCCCATTCTCTATACCCCCCTCCCTCCTTCACTCTCCCATTCTCTGTGGCCCCCCCCCCTCACTCCCTCTTCCGTTCTCTGTGCCCCCCCTCACTCCCTCTCCCGTTCTCTGTGCCCCCCCCTCACTCCCTCTCCTGTTCTCTGTGCCCCCCTCACTCCCTCACCCATTCTCTATGCTCCCCCTCTCTCCCTCTCTCTCCCATTCCCTATGCTCTCTCCTCCCTCCCTCCCTCTCCCATTCCCTATGCTCTCTCTTCCCTCCCTCCCTCCCTCTCCCATTCCCTATGCTCTCTCTTCCCTCCCTCCCTCCCTCTCCCATTCCCTATGCTCTCTCTTCCCTCCCTCCCTCCCTCCCTCCCTCCCTCCCTCCCTCCCTCCCTCCCTCCCTCCCTCTCCCATTCCCTATGCTCTCTCCTCTCCCATTCCCTATGCTCTCTCCTCCCTTCCTCATTCTCTATGCTGTCCCCCCTCCCTTCCTCCCTCATTCTCAATGCCTCCCCTCTCTCCCATTCACTGCCCTCCCCCTTCTGTCCCTCATTCTCTGCCCTTCTCCCTCCGTCTCCCATTCTCCATCCATCCTCCCTCTCCCTACCATTATCTGCCTTTCGATCCAGACCCTTTCCCTCCTGGCTTCCGCCTGCTATTGTATGGTATGAATGTCATTTCATTTTTATTTTTCGAAAGTCATGTAGTTTTTCTTCTCCGAAGTAGTGTTAAGCCTCTGACCTCCACACTCACTTACTAAAAAATCTGCGATAAAAATATCAGTTCTAAACATGTAGCTCAAGTTAGAAAGTCATAGAATACAGTTGATGACTTACTTCACCCACCTAACTGTACATTCTACCGTATTTACTCGAATCTAAGCCACACTTTTTTTCCGGTTTTTGTAATCCAAAAACCCGCCTGCGGCTTAGAATCGAGTGCAAAGCAAGCGGAAGTTCTGAAAAATGTTGATAGGTGCCGCCACAACTAACTTCTGCAGTCGAATATATGTAGCGCTACACAAGCATGCTTTGTGGGCACAAAGATAAATACTGGCGCCAAAACCTCTGCATCAGTAAATAAATTTTAAAAAAAAAAGGGTAGAAGACGAGCTTTTTTTTTTTCTTCGCCCCGAGTTTCGACCACTGCATTTTCATACATTATCCAACGAAGTAAATACAAATTCCGTATTGTTCATCTTCGAATGTAGCAGAATTTCAGTGTACTACGAAAATCCGACTGGCAAGACTGTTAGGGATGTTTGTCAATATGGCCAACTCTACGTTCCGAGTTTTTTCCTACCTGTGAGAAGAGATGGTTCCTAATAGGAACCTGATGAAATGTGAATCACATGCAGTATTCTCTTCACCATAAGAATAATACGAATATAAACATTTTGCCATGTATTCTTTCGTGTTTGCTGCTATCTCATTTAAATCCTGTCTGCGTAATAAACTACGAAACTAGAGTGAGACAACAGCAAACGCGGAAGAATATACGTATCGTGTCATGTTTATATTCGCATTATTCTTATGCCTAATAGTGATACAGTCAGAAATGAAGCACGGCAACTGACTAGATTTTAAATGTAAGATGACTAATTTCTGTGCAGAATTTGATGTACTAAAGAAGCGGCCGCAAAGATTGTCAAACGGAGGAAAATTTTCGCAAAACTCTCGTTCAGAACATGTTCTATCATACGCATGTTCTATCATACACATTTGGTTCTTTTTGGTCATTATCAAAGAAAGCAGCAGTGTAAGTAACAACAAATAGCAGTCTCTTGCCATTGTTTCGCTAATGAGACGATTCCTCTTTTTTTTTTTTTAAGCGGCGGTAGAGCGCACAAAAGCAAGTCATGCCGTGGGCGCTGACAGGCCATAACACGCACTATCAAAATGCGACAAACAATGCATTACACAGTACAGTAATGCATTTTCAGCTTAGAGTGACGTAAACACCTATAACAAAGAAAACGGCACTTATCAGATCAAAGCAAAATAAGCAATCGATTCAAACCAGACAAAGCACGTGAAAAAGGAAGGGTACCCGTATAAATACGGACGGAGCGCCTGACGCATAGCAATGGCTACCTGGTAAAGCTTAACTGCTAAGCTTACGACTCGAACCAAACTACTGTAGCTGTATCGTCTTTCATTCGACCTAAATTGTGTCTCATATTACAATGGACCAACTTTGTTTCGATTTGGAGGTGCGGCCTAAAACTTTTCTCTCCCCTTGAATTTCGAGTCTCAGATTTCAGGTGCGGCTTAGATTCGGAAATTTTTTTTTCCTTTATTTCGAGTCTCATTTTTCAGGTGCGGCTTAGATTCGAGTGCAGCTTAGATTCGAGTAAATACGGTATTTCCGTTTAACTCAACAGAATGACGTTGTTTTCAACTAATGCTTGTCTTCTTACAAACAGTTTTTCTTACTAGAATGGTTGCAAATAGCTACAATTTACTGTATGCAGAGACATTCATTAAATATTAAATAGGCTTACACATTTGTCAGTAGATACAGAGAGTGGAGAACTTGGTTCAGGTGTGACTGATACCAAATTGTACATAATCACTCTTCACTGTCCAGAAACCTTAGCATTGCAATTAGCAACAAATATGTATGAATCCATACTTAATGACATATTTGAGGGGAAGTCATAAAGTTCAGATAACACTTCAAAAAAATGGTTTTTTCCATATAAAAAGGGGGGGGGGGGGACATCGTCAGTTGTGGTACATATTGAATTTCCCACACTAATTACCGTAACATAATGTTGTAGCCCTTCCGCACTTTATCATTGGGTTGTGACAAATAATTAACTACATAACTTCCCCCGAAGTGATAATTAGAACATTGACTGACCCTAATACAAAATAATAGTGCATTTATCATCACATAGGACAGACCTCACTCAGTGAAACTTGTATACAACAGTTGTTGGTTGTTAGTCATGATGAAATTGAAATATGCAAATCTTGAACCATCTTATTGTTACCAACTTCACTAATTTGAATCTGGTTAATAGTGATAATGCACTTATAATTATGGGCTATAACAGTCTGGAAGTTCAAGCTCTTGACTGGATTCCACTAAGAACTGTTGTTAAGAGTTAACGAAAAGGATAAGAACTGGTGCCATTGTGGATTCTAGTCCACTGTCTGAACCCACCATGAACATATTTTGTGATAATTAGCTCTCCTGCACTTAAAACTGTGTATATATTGTATGACTCTTTTACTGGGAATAGTGGAAATGTTATTTGAGCAGAGAGATCGAAGACTGCCTTGAATACTTGAACCATGAAGTTTTAAAGGTTTACATGCAAATAAATAAACTTCCTGCAGAAGGATGTAAGTGTCTCCTGCTAAATTCTGAAAAGTGGGCATACACTTTTACCAAGAGAACAAAAAATTAAACTTTCCATGAATGATTGTGTGGACAGTTGAAACACTAAACATACACAAAAACAATTTTTATGTGTTGGCTTCACAAATAATGCCGTTATGCAATTTTGTAATGTGGCAGTTGAGATTTGAATTGGTGATATACTGTGATGAATATTGCTGACATATATGAGATATTTAAACTGTTTAATCCACTTGTACATGTTTCTGCACCTCAAACACTATTTACTATAGTATTTCTGCATTCTCAAGTTAATGTCAAACAGTTTCATATTTTCACTGAATACATATATCATTTTTGAATGTTGCTCGCCTGATATATGTGAGAATATGTGACATTTTGAAATACGTAACACAATTTGTTTGCTTTAACTTCTATCACACTGTTGACTGTTTTAATTTTTAAATTTTATTTTTGAAGGATGCTAATATGACTCGCATGAAGCTCTGTATAACAATATTCAATTATTATACTACTCATGCCATTTACCTTGTATGTAAACTGGCTCCTACTAACTAGAAATTTGGAAATTAGTTTCAAGTATCAGAGAGGCATTCATTGTCTTTTGTTATTTACCTTTCAGAGATTTCTGTAATATTTGTTGGACTCCTTCTGTGTGTAATTATTTTTTATTGAAGAGTTCATTTCTAGTCATTACCACAGCCTGAATTATTTGTATTTTGCAGCAAAAGTCTATGAACTGTCATTTTGCTAATTACAGAAATGGGTCGTGGGGTGATACCACTCATGATGCAAGTAATGCTGGCTGGGGTGATGAATCAAAGGTTGCTGCCAGCATTAATTCTTGGAATGAGCCACCTCTCACTCCAACTTCTTGGGCTGGACCGAAAGCAAAGAATCCTCTCAATCCAGGTGGCTGGATGGATGGTGATATGGACACAAGTTCTTGGGGGCATCCTCCAAAACAGGTGAGAAAATTTGATCCCATAGCAACTTGTATGAGGCTACTATGCAGCTTGCATAATTGTGAATGTTGATGTTGTTGTGGTCTTCAGTCCTGAGACTGGTTTGATGCAGCTCTCCATGCTACTCTATTCTGTGCAAGCTTCTTCATCTCACAGTACCTACTGCAACCTACATCCTTCTGAATCTGCTTAGTGTATTGATCTCTTGGTCTCCCTCTACGATTTTTACCCTCCACGCTGCCCTCCAATGCTAAATTTGTGATCCCTTGATGCCTCAAAACATGTCCTACCAACCGATCCCTTCTTCTAGTCAAGTTGTGCCACAAACTTCTCTTCTCCCCAATCCTATTCAATACCTCCTCATTAGTTACGTGATCTACCCACCTTATGTTCAGCATTCTTCTGTAGCACCACATTTCGAAAGCTTCTATTCTCTTCTTGTCCAAACTGGTTATCATCCATGTTTCACTTCCATACATGGCTACACTCCATACAAATACTTTCAGAAACGACTTCCTGACACTTAAATCTATACTCGATGTTAAGAAATTTCTCTTCTTCAGAAACGATTTCCTTGCCATTGCCAGTCTACATTTTATATCCTCTCTACTTGAGAAATCAGGGCTTGCACAGAAAAATTTAAGAGCTCGTTTTTCCCGCACGCCGTTCGAAAGTGGAACGGTAGAGAGACAGCTTGAAGGTAGTTCATTGAACCTTCTGCCAGGCACTTTATTGTGAATAGCAGAGTAATCACGTAGATGTAGATGTTGTTCTAGGTGACTATCTTTGTTGCATTACATTCACATGTTTTTCCATTTTGGGGCAGGATTGTGCCTTTTTTTATGCAGGTAAATATTTGGTAACGGATTTGAAAGCTGAAGCTGTTGGTTGAATGAAGTTGTAGTCTGAATAGATATAGATAAGAGTGGTAGAATACCCTTTATTTTATAAATTCAAAGCTTTGGTGTCCATTACGGGGAAGACATTTAACGTAACATCAGAGTCTCGGTAAAGGGCAAAATATGTGTCATTTTGAGGCCGAGACCTCAACAAATAAACATCCAGAATTATATGTAAAACTTCATGCCCGATTTAAAGTGTGTGCTGGACTGTGATTTGTTGTCTTCCGCAGATGAGCACTTGCCTGTGAAGTCCCAAGTCCATCACACAGTTTTAATCTCCCTGAAAGTTTCAAATCAGTGTCCACTCCACTGTGAACTGAAAATTTATCATAGATCCAGAAATATGTTGTCCAGAACATGCCTCACTTTGAGACCATATAATGTTGCACCATCTTGTTTCAAAATAATAAATGCTGTGGACTAGTTACAGTATCATAGACAACACCAATAACTGAAGACGATTTGTACTATCAGAATGTTTTCTGGAGAAAAAAAAAGATTCAGTGATGAGACCAGCCATTAAAGCATATGAATTCGAATCTAGCATATGGGTTTGCTGAGCATCAGATTTGGGCTTTGAGTGTTGGCTGTCCAAATACACAAACAGTTTTTTCAATAATAAACACACAATATTTACGAAGTATTCATTTTCCTCCAAACATAAACAATATTCGCAGCAAATGATGTGTGTTCTGATCTATTGTCTGTTTTAAATACAATCAGTAATTACTGTCAAACATTTCATGTGTGAAAGACAAACATAAAGCACTGAATACAATTTGGAATACGATTTGTACTATCATCAGACTGGCAATAGTTACTTAGTTTCTGGATATTGTTTGCTGTGCGTTTGTGAAATACCATTTAGAACACATTGTTACGTTCTGTTTCTGTGGTCACTACGTCTGTGGTTTTTTTTCCCCTCCACCGTATGTTGTGTGTGTGTGTGTGTGTGTGTGTGTGTGTGTGTGTGTGTGTGTGTGTGTGTGTGTATTTATTTATCTATTTGTTTATTTTTCAGGGTCCAAAGCAATTAACGAGAGATATTGTGTGGTCCAGTAGACAGTTCAAACTACTGTCAGAGTTGGGATTCAAGGTATGGCACACTTCATTGTGTTGATTTGAGTAAATAGACATAAAGATAACTATTGTGCTTGGGTGCTGGCAGAGATTCATATATTTCGCTCAGCGTCTTTTAGTATCTCTCACATTTTCTTGGTCTTCAAAGAGACAGCAGCTATTAAGTAGAGAGATAACTTTAATGCATTTCAGATGACTTCATTTTACAGTAGTGAGAATGGTGGAATGTTTAACCAGAAGCATCTGTATGTAACATACGATCTCCTTGTTGTTCCTCATGTAATTGGGTATTAAATCTGCTACCTGTGTACCTTATGTTTTTTATATCTCAGTAATGCAACAGTGACAGTGGCACCAACATCGAGGGTGGGGGGTGGCACTACCAACAACTGACATCTGCTGAAGATGGCCGATCTTTTCAAACCAGTACACCAGTATGTGCACAGTCTTTGTATTTAGTACAAGAAAGTAGTAGTTTGTGGCATCCTGAGGGTGAGAAAGATAATAACTGGGATATATCTCTGAATATGTGCTCTGAAATTTCTCTTTCATTGGAGGTAACAGATTTCAAACAACATAAAAACAGGGTGTTTACAACCCGGGACAACCGGGAAATGTAGGAAAAAACCTGGGAATTTTTTCATCTGGGAGAAAACCGGGAAAAACCCGGGAATTTTTAGGAATAACAGGAATTTTTCGGAATTCCGGGAATTTTTCATTGTTTTAGCTTTCAGTTAAATTTTTGTAATTTTAGCTGGTAACGATTGGTTCTCTAGCAAAGATTGTTACTGTATCCTGCTACTGGATAATGATACTGCAGCAATAAAATATAAATGAGAGTAAAAAAATAAAACTTTAGTGGCAAAGGAAATGCGCAATTTACAACAACAAAACACCGAGCACGCACAAGTGTCCACAAATAGCAAAAATATATCAAAGGCTGTAGGGTGAAGACTACGTAATTCTTCGTAACAATAAACTGCTTGCTATGAGCATAACGTCACAACTGTTCACATTAGGTTTGTTTGACCAGTTGCCAGCGGGCTGATGCGGATGTGCAGTTGACTCGCGTATGAGCAGTACCTTCTCCTGCTTCCCACTACTGGAAGTGTGGCTGTTAGCTGTATCGGCAGCAGCAGCAAGCAGCCAGATGCGAACCAGAAAAATTTTTCTCATGCGCCCTAGCTGCCATATTCGCGAATGCGCAGAGTTGTCAGAGTTGTAGTGGGGAGGGGTTTAGTCTCCATGTGACCTGTGTTTGCGTTAAGTAATTTCGCTGCTTCTCTTCGTTTACAGCTCCAACGTCAAATGAAAACAAAACGGATTTCTGTGGCCGGGAGCTATCAAGTGAATTAAAATACATTCACATAATTACGGAGGAAAAATATATTATTAGTTTCACTTTTCTGACTTTATTTTATTTCCAAGTTATTAGCAGTCAAGCATTAATCACCTTGCAGAACAATGAAGTTAATTTTGCTAGTTTGCTAAACAAATTTGGCTTTATTAATCTTTCCGCAGTGGCAATCATTCTATTTGAAACAAAGTGTTTCATTCCACAGTATTGGCTAGTTCCAACTGTTCGCTGAATTTCAAGTGCACGGTATCATCTTCTGCCTTGTATGGCATGCCATAATAAAGAACCAAAAATGAGATCGTAGAGTACTGGTACTCCAAGAAAATTTACATCCCGAAAACCACACTGAAAAGCTTAATATCAGATTGGACCTACTTCATTGTGAATCGGGAAAAAACTAATGTGCACTTCAAGCAGAATTATGCATTTTAGTAATGTTTAAAAAATTCTGATGCTTTTGGTAGTATCCTCTGATGCCCTGTTTCTTTTATGGTGTAATATAAGCTCTCTTAGTGCTTTATACATACGAACATGTGGGCTTCCTACACCACTGTAGCTGCGCACGCGCAATAATGCCTGTTTTCTGGCGCTCTCTGGCAACTGGTAAATCGAACATATTTCTAACAGTCTCCGGAAACTATTGCGAACGGTGGTTCGAAAAGCGTTACTTTCAAAGTAAATTTCTTTTTATGCTAGATGAATTATGTTACGTGTTAGAAAGTGGGATGAATTTCTAAATCACAGAGCGTTTAAAACTGAACACTTTGACCTACAAGAATTTCGAGCCCAGTCATTTATGTGATAATTTTAAATTTACTGGCACATTTGTGTGATGAATCTTGAAGTATAATATGCGCAAAAAGAGATCAGTAGTACATGTGAAAGCTTAGCTTCTGTTGTAGCTTGTTAATCTTAGAGACCAGTATTATATGTGAAAGCTTAGCTTTTCTTGTAGCTATACTATGTATATTCATGTAAACCGTTAACTTTTGCTCTTTGTGTGTTCGCGCTACGTAACAGTGATCTTGCTATTGGGTGACTATAACACGTGTCTGCTCTGAATATCTGCTGTCATCGGCTGGCAAGATCACGTGGCATGAGATATGATTGGCTTACAAAAGGACATCGCAACCTCGGTTTCAATGCTCCGGAAACAAATGCACTGTGTTTGGTGCAATTCGAATTTATACTTTCATAATACTAAAATATGCAGCGTATATGTTGCTGCAAATCAAAGGTCTTCCCAAAACTTCTCATTTTTTTCATTAAGTCTTTCCAAAACTTCTCTCCTCCGTCTTTGTTTTTTTTCCGTTAAGTTCCACACGAGTGTCTAAAACGTTAACCATTCAAAGGATTGATAAGTTTTACAGTTCCGAGGGAAAATCCACAGAAAATGTACTGTCACTTAGCACGGAAAGTGTATTTTTGCCCAGGAAAAAGAATCTTTGTAATAGTTCATTGAATGTTACCTTATATTACTTACATGATGCATGTTCTGTGGCTGTGTAGCCATTTCATATTTAATGCACGTAAAATCTATAACAGAAATTTTTGGCCTTTGTTATAACCTCAAAAAACTGTGTGTTAAAATGAGAAGTGTGACAAATGTCTATTTTGAAGCTGAAGTTTCTGTAATGGATCTTTTTTGATGTGTGGCAGGTGGGCATTAACACTCTACAAATTATTATTACTGATTACTAACATTTTTATTGCAGAAGGGTGCTAACTCTCGTATGATGTGGTTTGCAAGGTGGTGTATGTTTTTCCACTTTTCAGTGCTTTATGTTTGTCTTTCACATGTGAGTTGAAAGACAGTTATTGAAGTTTAATTGGCATATGTCTGTTTTGTTGAATTATTTGAAGTTGTGCAGAATGTTTGTAATACTGCTTTTCAATATCACCATGGATCCTCTAGAGTACATAATAGAACGTTTCTCTCTTCATCTCATATATTCATAACATTTGGCTGGTTATTCCATTAACTGAGGGAAAAGTGTACAGTACACAACACTTTTGTTTAGAGGCAGGTGTAGCTCATTCACATGCATTTGAATCTTTTTAATAGCAAAAGCCCCAACCTAGCACTTGCCTTCAAGCACTGAGGCCTTGTGGCATCTGTCCCACCCATGGAGGTTAAAATAGATTCTGACCTCCTTGCTAGGGTAGGTCCTAACTAACTTAACCTAACCTCCTAGATCCTGCCACAGATTCGTGGAGATCACATTCACTGCGATCGAGTTGTCGGCCGAGGTTGTTGGATGACCTGTGGCAATAGTGTCTGGGCTCGTTGTCATATGCCACGGTGAATGCAACCTAACTGATAGGATGATGCCTTTTAAAGTTCTGCAGTTCCCATCTTGTGTGTCTGACTGAGTGCTTGATTGTATTGTGATGAGGCACCCAAATATGAAAATATGCCAAGTTTTAGAAAAACATTCACCTGCCCATTTTGTGTTTATTTGCATCAGATTTAGAAAGCATGGAAAAAATTATGGAAATTGCTTGCAAAATGTGGAGCCGTGGGCAGGATTCAGAGGAAAAAACAGTAAATATCTGAGGAAGTGATAATGTGAGAAGTTTAATTTCCAGCAGCCATGGAATTATTTATTGATGGTTTTTATAAAAAGTCAAAGAACACCATTCTGGCTGTAGAAAGTTTCTTATTACAACCCTGACAGGGTTTCATGCCAATTTAGGAGCCTCCACCTGTGATCTAAATGAGAATCCTCACCTGTGGATGTGCCTTAATTGGCATGAAATCGGTCATGGTTTTAATTGAATTAAATTTTTTTGTGCAGTTACAGTGATGCTCTTTGCCAACTTGTAAAAATGTGGACATTTGGCTGTGGTTGCCCACAATTCTAAATAATTTATAGATATGTATGTCCTCTGGGAATAGAAGTATAGCTTCACAATCACATGTATAGCGCCTTTGAGGTTTTCACGGTTTTGTATGAGGTTAACAATGTTCATAATGTGACCAGTGTGTTTCTCGTGGTTTGTTCTCCAAAATATACCAGAAGAAGAGGAATTTATTCGCATAGAATATACATTTAAGTGTCAGGAAGTCTTTTCTGAAAGTATTTGTACGGAGTGTAGCTGTGTAAGGAAGTGAAACATGGGCATTAATCAGTTTAAACAAGAAGAGAACAGAAGTTTCAGAAGGATGTAGCTTGTAGTTGGTATTCCAAGATGACGAGACTTGCACAGGATAGAGTAACATGTAGCATGGAGAGGTGCATCAAACGACAACAGTAACAACACATACCAGCGTATATAATCTGAGAGACATGAAGTATGTGGTATAGGGTGCATTCTCTGAACATCAGAAAGAATTGTCTGCTATGCTGTATAATGTAGTGCAACAATACTTAGAACATGTGTGACTAATGAACTTCATTGCTGTCACAGTTGGCATTCTATCTCACTGCTTGAAATTGAGTTGCATCTGTTATGCTGATGTTGTAACCAAAGGGAGTCACTTTCAATACTTGTGGGAGTTCATTTTGGGTGTTTCTATATATTGGGTCCCTGTGGAGAGTAGGCTTAAGTAATTGATTATAGATCATGCCATTCCTGACATGTCGTCGGACAGTCCACAAAAATGTCTAAATAACACGCACGCACACACACACACACACACACACACACACACACAGCTTATGGATGGGGGGAGGGGCAGGTAAAGCTTAATACAGGAATGTGGCACTTGTTTGCTCACCCTGGTGCTGGCAGGGGGTTTGGATGTAACACATGAAGTAGTGGCAGAGTGTGCTGGGAGTGGCATTAGGACAGAAGAAGGAGACATTGAAGACAAGAGTGTGCGGAAGTTACAACAGAACTAGTATATGACATAACTGCTTTTATGGGTTGCCCTGCACCTGGTACAACAAATGTCTGTCACAGGATGTCTGTTGGATAGGTGCAGAAGACAGACTTTGTTCTTGGGATATGACACCTGTAGCAAGCAGTTGTGATTTCTTTTTTTGTTGCTACACCAAGCTGGACTGTCCAATCAGCTATATGTGATGTCCCGTGTAACAGCATGAACTTCCACATGAAATAGCAATAGGTTTGTGTTCAAAACAGATAAATCCTAAGTTCTCAACATTGTAATTTTTCTGAAACTACTTAATGGGTTTTGGAGAGTATTATATGGTTGAATTTGTCTCTCTGATATCTATGATACTAAGAGCAGACATATTTGAAAAAATGAAGTTGATACCAATATCTCAGTATGAAATATAGTTGTGGCAAGAGACTAATGATTTTTAGCGAGGACTTTCTTACAATTCACCACATCAATTATGATGTCTGAAATGATTCCAGCAGTTTTGAAACAAATAGCTTAGATGAATCACCCTGCTTATAAAATGAGTTGAAGGGCATTAATGACTTGGCTGTTTAGCACCCTAAGCCATAAGTAATCACCAAAATGAGTGGAACGTGCTGAAATAAGACAAAAGCCTGAAAATTAAATGAAGTAGAAAGACAAGTGAGACTAAAAAAGATATCCCTAGATTGTTGGAATGGTAGTATGATCCTTAGTGTGACACTGTCAAAGTCATGAATGTCAAGATGATGATAATGTTATCAATATTGTTGTGTTTCTAACCTTCTTGTGGCTGATTCAAGGTGTCAAAGTGGTCAGTGCTGCTAGGTTACAGCATTTCCCGTAAAAAAATGTCATACTATGAATGATTGCATATATCTTTTAAGTGATATGTTATTTAGAATACATTGATTTCAAGATCATGAAAATGAAAATGTAGAATGATCTTATCGATAGAGAAGTGTCATTTAGGATAAACCCGAGATACAGGTTCATATATGTGAACTGGGCTTATTTATAAGGGCAAATATATTTAAACAAAATAGGTTTTAGATTTGGGCTCTTTAGTGTAGCCTCAAATCTATATGAATGCTACTGATGACAGTTGTAAATTTGAAGAAGAAAAAAAAAAAATCAACCTATTGTGTCAAAATAGAAAACTAGTCCAGCCAATGTGTAATAAAAATTTGGCAACAATACCAGCAGCTTTTCTATAACTGAAAAGAGAATTCCAAAAATTGCAAAATCATAATGCTTACGTCTTATTAGAGTTCTGTGAATTGTTCAAGTTCATAAATATAGAACTGTGGACACAATTGAAGAATTTATCACATACCTCCCAAATGCACTTAGTGTAGAAATGCGGTAACAGTTGACAGTGGTGAAAACTGCTCTTCAGGGCGAGGTTATCAGTGGCAATACTCTGTTTTAAAAATATCAAAATATTCCTATATGTTTTTAACTTGGCACCACACTCGACAGCTCCAGTGGCATGTGGTTAATAATGCAGATTTCTTGCAGATTTCAATACTATAATTGAAATCACTGCTTACTGACATCTGTGACAACCACTGCCATAGCAACAGTCATCTGCTGCCCAGTTCAGATGAAAAGACTGTAACATTTAAATTTTTGTGTATGTATCTACACTGCTTGTTACCTGGAGGCAACTGCATTGATCTGAATTGGGCAGTCATCACATGGTTAAAAGCCAATTTAGCTTTTTCATTGTGGGCATTTAGCAATTTCCATTACTCCCTGTTTCAAGAGATCTACAAGATTTCTAGGTCCTGAGAAGTAAGTCTCGCAATTTCAGTGATAATGAACTTTTTTGGCACAACAAAATCATCATTTTACTATTTGAACTGTTCGACTTCATCCCTTCCGATAAATGAATTAACAAAGTCTCGGGTTTTTATTTACACTCATTTAAGGACTGTACAGACTGTGTGTGCCTCGACTCGCTATACTTTGTTGATAATAATTACTCAGTTATACTTGTCATGTAGTAGAAACAGCACGAGTGCTCATGACCAAGCTAATATACACCCAAAGACAAAATATTGATTAAGGTAATAATAAACATAATTTTCCTTTTCCTTGTGCACAAATAAATTCAGTTGCATTAAAGTGGCAGTTATAAGAGGTAATTTTAAGATACAGTGTATGTATAAATTGCCTTGTGAATAACATACACCAGGAGTTAATGGACTAGAAGAGATGGTTTACCGTCAACAGGATCTTCATGTGGTTGTAACACGTAACAATTTCCGTAGCTACAGACTGCAGAAGAAATAAACTTTAAACTAATTTCAAAAAAAGGTACAGAGAATGGATCAAATGTAAACAAACATTTTTGCATTACTTGTGTGCTGGATGTATGAGGCATAAGAGTTTCTATAGTGATGTGAGCAGAGATCCCTGGAGGGGATAACTGCTGCAATCTGAGAGAGAGAGAGCTGCAAAGTGCTGTCTCTGGTATAAGAAGTGAGAAAAAAGCTTTCAGACAAATAGGTCACCAGAATAGACAGCACACACATGCCACCAGACACTGCGGTCATTTGTGTGAGAGTTGCGTGCGTGCGTGCGTGCGTGCGTGCGTGTGTGTGTGTGTGTAGTCTATGCTGATGAAGGCCTGTTTGCCGGAAGACTTTGTTTGACAGTCTTTTTGTTGTGCCTATCTGCGACTCAGCATCTCTGCTATATTATGAGTCGCAACTATCCTTTTCATAATATTGTCATTATATCGTCCAGGATTTTCCGTTGTTTGGACTTGGGAAAAAAGAAGAATGAGAATGTGCTGAAAACATTGCCCATGTTCAGCAATACTGCACTACAGCAGAGAACATCAAGGCTAATCGACAACTCATCAGAAGTGATGGGCACTTATCTATGCCTGAAATTTCTTAGAAACGTCACATAAGTGTCCAGTCATTCAATAAGAATGAGTTGCAATTCTGTAAAATGCCAGGTATTTGGGTTGTCTAACTGCTAAATGAAGCACAATAAGCTGTTTCGTATTCTTCTAACATGGTATGCATTTTTTGAGAAAATCAATTATACTTGATGAGGCTTGGCTCCATCATTGCTCCCTCGAACTGAAGAATGCCGATATAGAGTAATAGAAGAGTGCAACATGGTACTAGTGAAACATAAGCACAGTTGTGTGCTGGTTAGACCAGTATGCATTGGATTGCTGTTGTGCATTGTGCCTAGCTTCCTGTCTTGTAAATATGACTTGTGAAGAATGCTCGGGGTGTAGAGCGTTTCAGAAACAAAACAAAGGTGCTAAAATTATTGTGCTATTCACTTCAGTCACATCCTCATATTTTCTTTGAAAATTGACTTACAGAAGGGTAGCTGATTATGTAGAAAAATAACAAAAGTAAATTTTAATTTAGTTTGAATAGCAAAAGTTTTATTACTGAAGGCGTATTTATGTTTCATCCACGCTCTGTATAGTGGTGTACGTGCGTGCGCATGCGGTCCACCTCGATGTGTTTTCTTCTACCTGAAAAGCAATTGACTGCTGGAGATAAAACAGTGGCATATACTATGAGGGGCATTCAAAAAGTAATGCAACACCTATTTTTCTTGGCCAATTTCAGTTTGAAAAAATGCAGAATTTATTGTGGGACATAGTAGATTATTGCCACTTCAGCCACAATAGTTTCATGAAGTTCATTTAGGGGGTGGCACTGTGTGTAGCCTTCAAAATGGCATTCATAACAGAGGTGCATTCCAAGCAGAGAGCTGTTATTGAGTTTCTTTTGGTGGAAAACTAGAGCACCAAAGATTATCATAAGCGCTTACAGAATGTCTATGGAGACCTATCAGTGAGTAAAGGCATTGTTATTCACTGGATGAGACGTCTGTCATCATTACAACCAGGTTTGCGCAAACCTGTCCAGACTGCCGTGTGCCAGCGAGTCGCAGTGTTGGAATGTGCAGACGCTCTCGTTGTAGATGATTGACAGATTACAGTCAAAAACCTTGCTGCTCAGCTGCCTGCCACCTAAGAGGAGACCATAAGGGGCAATGAAAGACTATTTGTTGATGCAGCAAGACATTGGCACCAAGGTCGACCAGTAGAAGGGGTATCATGCAGGCATTCAGCCCCTCCCAGATAGGTGCTGTAAGGCTGTCGCATTGAATGGAGAGTATGTTGAAAAATAGAATTTTGTAGCCAAAGGAGTGGGGAATAGTATGGTGTATTGGAATCCTGAATAAAATGAACGTGCTTTCAGAAATAAAAGTGTTGCGTTACTTATTAAATTCTCCTCATAACATACCAAGTATAAATCGACTACCTCTTCTACCGGTGGGACTGTGATAACCTCCCTCTTAACATCGGACCAATTTTCTGGAACACTATGACTAGCTTTTACTCACATGTCGTCAATCCACTCTGTACCCAAAATTAATGTCTTCCATTTCACGTGAAAATGTGTATCACGTGACAAGTCAGAATGACGATTCAGTTTGAATTGAATGACTGAATTTGAATCGACAGATTTATACAATGCTATGTGAAGTTTATGCAATGTAGGTATTTATTATTTACTGTCTAAAATGTGTGGTGTATAGTAACATGAGATTCATACACCCTTTCAGTCAGTTTTTTATGTCATCATAGTTATAATTCATACAACTGCATTTGAAATGTTCCTTCCGCTTCATGCATGGATATTCCATAGCAGCTCGTGATATTCCATGCAACCCTACAGGCAGATTCCACGTACTCATTGGCAATTTGCTGCATGCAAAACACATTAGATAGTGTACTGCCTATTTGTTGGCAAACCTGGATTAATTCTCTACACTACCACGGTATTAAAACAGGTCTAAAATAAGAGTCACAAGCCCTGTTTTGAGCCATGAGATAGGGTTAAACGTCTCGCTATTCCCATATCACTCATAAATTCCCTGCAGAACTCTTGCTACTTTCGAGACTATGATACAGCCTCCAGATAGGAAACAAGCGCTTGAAACAGTCGTTACATCTTCCCCAACTGGTTTGTTGCAATTCCTTTCATTCATCTCCTCCATAAACAGGAAAACAGTCCAAAGAAGAGGAGATGGTCACGCAGAAAAATTCCACATTGGAAAACTGAATTTGTCCTTTACTACACCTAATTCATTAAATTACCCAGGATGGTAACTAATGGTGCCACTCTCTGCTATGAAATCTCTTCCTGCAGAGTATACACTTAAGGTGACAAAGTGTCATGGGATAGCAATATGCCCATATGCAGATGGCGGCAGTATCATGTACACGATGTATAAAAGGGCAGTGCATTGGCAGAGCTGTCATTTGTACTAAGGTGATTCATGCGAGAAGGTTTCCGAAGTGATTATGGCCACATGATGGGAATCAACAGACTTCTAACATAGAATGGAAATTGAAGCTAGACATATGGGAATCCATTTCAGAAATCATTAGGGGATTCAATGTACTGAGATCCACAGTGTCAAGAGTGTGCTAAGCATACCAAATATCAGGCACTGCCTTGCACCGCTAACACTGCAGAGGCAGACGGCCTTCACTTAACAATGGAGGGCAGCAGCTTTTTCGCAGAGTTGTCAGTGCTAACAGACAAGCAACACTGCATGAGATAACCGCAGAAATCAGTGAGAGACATACAACAATTGTATCCAATCCGGCAAGGCTTGCCATTAATGGGCTGTAGCAGCATAAAGGCATAAGTGCCTTTGCTAACAGTGTGACATGTGGCTTGCAGCACCTCTCCTGGGCTCGTCGCGATATTAGTTGGACCCTATACTACTGGAAAACTGTGGTGTGGTCAGATAAGTCCCAATTTCAATTGATAAGAGCTGATGGTAGGGTTTGAGTGTGATGGGCCCAAGTTGTCAGCAAGGCACAGTGCAAGGTGGTGGTGGCTTCATATGATGTGGGCTGTGTTTACATGGAATGGACTGATGGAACTGGTTTTGTTTGGCTGCTTGGAGACCCTTTGCAGCCATTCATGGATGTGATGTTCCCAAACAGTAATGGGATTTTTATGGATGTCAATGGGCCCTGTCACTTGGCCACAATTGCTCGTGGTTGGTTTTAAGGTCATTCTGGACAATTTGTGTGAACAATTGGGCCACCCAGGTTGCCTGACATGATTCCCATTGAACATTTATGGGAAATAATCGAGAGGTTAGTTCATCCACAAAATCCTGCACTGAAAACACTTTCACAATTATGGATAACTGTAGAGGCAGCATAGCTCAATATTTCTGCAGTGGACTTCCAACAACTTGTTGAATCCATGCCACATAGAGTTCCACACTATGCTGGGCAAAAGAAAAATATGTTGAAGTACCGTCCACTTAAGTTAAATGGCTCTTATTGGTGTGGAGTAAGTTTTAAAAAATTTTAAAAAGTAACAAATAACGTTCCACAATATATGTAGATGTTCAGTACTCTGAGGTGCATATGGTTATTTTTAGGCTGTAGTAGCCATGCACCATCAAATAGAAAAATCATTTTACAACACTTATTTACAGTGATTGCATTATTGTACCAAATTTGTACTGAAGTCAGATTGTACATAACACACACACACACACACACACACACACACACAGCAGTTGGTTCTAGTAAAAATTCATCAACTGGAGGAGTTAGTCACCATTAAATCGTTTAGGCTCCTCTTGAACTGACTTTATTACTAGTTAAGCTTTTTATTACTGCTGGCAAGCTATTGACTTAAGTAAGTGGCTTAAAATCTTTGTCAAGATTATTCTTATTTCTAGTATCAGTCCCATGAACTGAGCTGTTGGTTTGAAAAAGGAATTATGTTTGTAATTACAAATTTCATTAAGGAGTAGTTATATTGGGAAGCAGTAATTTGTATCCTTAGTTCCCTTAACAGGCATCTGCAGGATGTTGAGTTCATGCCAAAAATAATTTGTGTTACTCATTTTTGGACCAGGAAAACTGTAGACTGGCATGATGAGTTACCCTTAAAGTTATCCCATGTGACATAGTGTGATGAAAGTAAGCAGAGCATGCCAGCTTTCTTATTTTTCTGTTATATATGTCTGACAATATTTGCATTGCAAATATAGAGATTTTTCTAGACACTTCAGCATTACTGTAGTATGATCCTCCCAGTTGAATTTATCATAAAGCTGTACTCCCAAGAATTTTATATTGTTAACTTCTTCTATCTATCTGTCTGTCATCATATTTTAGGCATATACTGCCGAGAACTGTCAGACAAGTTGTAAACTGCGTGTAGTGGGTTTTTTCAAAGTTGAATGACAAATAATTGGCTAGGAACCACTTATTAATGCCCATGAAAATTTCATTAATCGATCCTTCAAAGTCTTACAGTTGATTTGCTACTTATTGCAACCTTTATATCATCTGCAAACAAAACACACTTGGCATGTGGTAATGGTACAGGAGAAGGTCATCGATGCAAGTGAGAAAAAGTAAGTGCCCTAAGATGGAAGCTTGTGCATCGCCACATGTAATTTGTTCCCATGTGGATGATGCCTGATAATTTAATCATGTCTCTTTCCTAATGAAACATTTATTTCCTGTCAGAAATATAGCATTTGAAACATTTTGCTGCATTTCCTGTTACAGCATAATAGGAAAGGATATTGTAATTACACAGTCAGATGCCTCTGACACATCACAAAATATACCAGTAGCCTGTATTGTGTAATAAATTAAGCACATTCTCACTGTATTTGTAGAGAGCCTTCCCAATATCAGAACCCTTTAAACATCGAGATTGTGGTTTCGACATGTTTGTTGTCAGGTAATTAACAAGCTGATTATATATAACCTCTCCTAAATTTGAAATTGGGCGGAAATTTTACAGTATTTCTTTACCTCCTTTATAAAGTTTCACCATGCATATTTCAACCATTCAGGAAATACTCCACTGGCAAATGACTGGTTACACAGATAACTTGATAAATCAACAAACACAGAGGCACACTCTTGAATTAACTTCGTTGATATTTTGTCATAACCACTAGTTTTTTATTTTCAAGATTTTATGGTAGACGTTACTTCTTTGCATATAGTCAGGGTTATACGCATATTACTCAAGTTATTGGTAATTATTGGATGAAGCATTCCATGGCAGCATTTGCTGAACCTGGTAATCCCATCTTCTCAGTAACTGCTGTGAAATGCTTTTTACTATCTGATGTAATTAGTTATTTCTCATCGCACTTGCTTTGATTTCCGTATTACAAACTTATTTTGCAGTATGTCTTGTAATGAGTTACAGCTTCAACATCAGAGCTATTTGTGACTGAAACATACAATTTCCTTCTCGTCCTACTCAACACCTGTGTCCTTTTAGTAATCCATGGCTTCTTTGTAGACATTGGTCTATTCTGGCTTAGTTCCGGGGGAAAATAGTATTCAGGTAAGGTAAGTTCCTCATTCATGCCGTGAGCGCAGTGTACATAATTCCAGTTCATGTCTTTGAGGAGTGTTATAAAGTAATCAACTTTTGGGCTAATGACTGCCGTCTTGAATTGAATTCAAATTTAGTAAGATTTTATATCCTGTTCAGCATTAACATATAACAAAAGGAACTGCCTATCATGGTCTGAGAGTCGATTGATTATCGCTTTTGTAGTACAATTTTGTTCGTAAAACCCTTGTACAAAAATATCACTATGGCACTTTGTGAGCAATTATTTACCGTAGTTGGGAAGTTTACTGTAGGAATTAAGTTGAGTGATAATGTTACTGACTGTAATAAATTCTTACTATAAATGTTTTCAAGAAAGGTTAGGCTAAAATCACCAGAAACAATTCCCCACCTTCTCCCACCTCACCCATCTTTTCTTTAAGTATGCCAGTAGAGCTTCAAGGTGATTTATGAGCAAATTACAGTTATGTGCGGTGCTTGGTACACGTGCTATTTGAAGGATTTGTTACGAAATTCTGCTTTTGTTGCGCATAATTTTGTACACTACTCAGCAAAATTTATGACAATCCCTGATAAAAGTAGCAACTTCCATTTCTCCATTTGTACTAGTAGTCACATGATGTTCCAGAGATGACTCTTAATTCATCAGTACAAATAAGTAGTTCATTAATTTTACTTCTTAATTGCAAATTTGGTGGAAATAAAATTTCCACCAATTAATAAAAATTTTTACCCAACAGCTGCTTGTGCTGATGGAATATGCCAGAATTTTGTTTTCCTCTCCCCCCTCTCCAGACTGAAGGTTTGTTGCAATCCTAACCTTTCTTAAAACTTGCATTCCTTCTGCCCTCCCTTCCCATAAAAAGCTGCTGCTGTGACTCTTTTAGTCGTCAGTCCTCTGAATGAACGGATTTAACTTGAAGTGGCATGCCACGAATTCCTCTCTTGGGCCAACCTCTTCATCTTAGGGTTGCACTTGCAACCCACGTCCTCAGTTATTTGCTGCATATATTCCAATCACTGTTTTCCGCTACAGTTTTTACCCTCTGCAGCTCCATTTAGTTCCGTGGAAGTTACTCCATGATATCCTAATACACTGAAGTGCCAAAGCATCTTTATAGGCATTCGTATTCAAATACAGATATATGTAAACAGGCAGAATATGGCACTGCGGTCGATAACGCCCATGTAAGACAACAAGTGTCTGGCACAGTTATTAGATCGGTCACTGCTGCTACAATGGCAGATTATCAAAATTGAAGTGAGTTTGAATATGGTATTACAGTCAGCGCATGAGCGATGGGACACAACATCTCCGAGGTAGCGATGAAGTGAGGATTTTCCTGTATGACCATTTCACGAGTGTACCGTGAATAACAGGAATCTGGTAAAACATCAAATCTCTGGCATCACTGCTCCCAGAAAAAGATAATGCGTGACAGAAGTGCAATCCTTCCGCAAAATTCCTGCAGATTCCAACGCTGGGCTGTCAACACATGACAGGATGTGAACCATTCAACAAAACAACATCGACATAGGCTTTCAGAGCCGAAGGCCCACTGAAGTACTCTTGATGACTGCACAACACTGAGTTTTATGCCTCACGTGTGCCTGTCAACACCGACGTTGAACTGTTAAAGGCTGGAAACATATTGCCTGGTCGGACGAGTCTAGTTTCAAATTGTATTGAACGGAAGGAGATGTACTGGCATGGAGACAACCTCATGAATCCATGGACCCTACGTGTCAGCAGGGGATTGTTGAAGCTGGTGGAGACTCTGCCATGATGTAGGGTGTGTGCAGTGGGAGTGATATGGGACTCCGCATATGTCTAGAAGAGACTCTGAAAGGTGACATGTATGTAAGCATCATGTCTGATCACCTGTGTCCAATTATGTCCATTGTGCATTCTGACAGACTTGGACAATTCCAGCAGGACAATGCAACACTTCACACGTCCAGAATTGCTACAAAGTGGCTCCAGGAACACTCTTTTTGAGTTCAAACACTTACGCTGGCCACCAAACCTTCCTGACATGAACATTATTGAGCATACATGTGATGTCTTGCAACATGCTGTTCAGAAGGGGGTCTCCACCCCCTCATACTTATGGATTTATGGGCAGCCATGCAGGATTCATTGTGTCAGTTTCCTCTAACACTAATTCACACATTAGTCAAGTCCATGCCACTTCATGTTGCGGCACTTCTGCGTGCTCACGGGGGCCCTACATGATTTTATTCAGGTGTACTAGTTTCTTTGGCTCTTCAGTGTAGATATTGTACCATTCTGTCCCTTTTTCTTGTCAGTGTTTCCCATATGTTCCTTTCCTCGTGATCCTTCGGAGGACTTCCTCTTCTTTACCTTATCAGTCCACTTAATTTTCAATGTTCTTCTGTAGCACCACATCTCAAATGCTTCACTTCATTTCTTCTCTTTTCTGGTTTTCTCACAGTCCATGTTTCACTACCGTGCAATGCTGTGCTCCAAATATACATTCGCAGAAATTTCTTCCTCAAATTAAGGCCTATTTTTGGTATTAGTAGACTTCTCTTGGCCAGGAATGGCTGTTTTATGAGTGTTAGTCTGCTTATGATATCCTCCCTGCTCCGTCCGTCATTGGTTATTTTGCTGCCTGGATAGCAGAATTCCTTAACTTGATCTAGTTCATTATCACCAGTCCTGATGGTACTTTCTCGCTGTTCTCATTGCTGCTACTTCTCATTACTTTCACCCTTGTGTGATTTATTCTCAATCCATGTTCTGTTCTCGTTCGACTGTTCATTCCATTTAACAAATGCTGTAATTCTTCTTCAGTTTCACTGTGGACAGCAGTGTCACCAGCGAATCATATCATTGATATCCTTTCAACTTTAATTTAAATTCTTCTCTTGAACTTTTATTTTATTTTTGTCATTGCTTCTTCGCTTTATAGTTGGAACAGTAGGAGTGAAAGACTACATCTGTGCCTTACTCCCTTTTTTATCTGAGCACTTCATTCTTTGTCTTCCAGTCTTATTGTTCCCTATTGGCTCTTGTACGTGTTGAACACGATTTAAAGGGTGACAAATCCTGTGGACATGGATTTTTCTTTAGTCTTGCTTCTGATACCAACCACATCAGAATTACCTCTCTGGTGCCTCTACCTTTCCTAAAGCCAAACTGATCATCTGGCACATCCACAGTTTTGTTTTCCAGTTTTCTGTATAATGTTCTTGTTAGCAACTTGGATGCACGAGCTGTTAAGCTGATTGTGTGGTGATTCTCGCACTTGTCAGATATTGCAATCTGTGGAATGTTTTTTCAAAACTCAGTTGGTGTGTCGCTGGGCGTATACATTCTACACACCAACCTGAATAGTCGTTTTGTTGCCACTTCCCCCTTAATTTTAAAAATTCTAATGGAATGTTGTCTATCCCTTCTACCTTATTTGATCTTAAGTCTTCCAGACCTCTTTTAAATTCTGGTTCTTGCTCTGGATCCTCTATCTCTTCTATATAGATTCCTGTTTCTTCTTCTGTCACAGCGTCAGACAAGTCTTTCCCTCGTAGAGGCCTTCAATGTACTCTTCCCATCTATCTGCTGTCTCCTCTGCATTTAGCAGTGGAATCCCCATTACACTCTTAATGTTGCCACCCTTGCTTTTAATTTCACCGAAGGTTGTTTTGACTTTTCTGTGTGCTGAGTCAGTCTGTCCGACTGTCATTTCTTTTTCCATTTCTTTGCATTTTTCATGCAGCCATTTTGTCTTAGCTTCCTTGCACTTTGTTTATTTCATTCATAAGTGACTGATATTTCTGTGTAGCAGAAAATTAAAGGAGGTGGTGGGGGGGTGTTGATGCCTGTGACATAAATGGTAAGATACCAGTGCTGCATCTGTAACCACTTATATTTTACCACTTACAAGAGTGCCACCAACTGCCTCCCCCTTCCCCCATAAATTTTCTGCTATTATCCCAGCCTGTTTATCCTTCCCTTTCCTGTTGTGGTGAAAGGCGTGCTTAGTAAAATTCCATCTACTCAACAGGAACCATGCTAGTATGTGACCCTGCATCACATAAGCGGCTGTTCAAACCTTATATTAACTCTCCTCTCATAGAGGTCAAATGAAGTAGGTCAGGATTTTCGGGACAGATACAAACTCAACATTGCTATGGCTCGTTTGTGGCAATCTTCCCAAGTCACACTCTGTATTGTACCTCAGTACTCTTGTCCTGTGCACCCACTATAGCGACTGTGTTTATTTGGTGAAGTCTTTGCAAAATTATCCTAAACCCTCTGTCATCTGTTCCTCACCAGCTTCAGGCTGGGAGGGATAGTGACCTAGTATTCTGATCCAAGATAATGTTGCAAAAGTTGGCCTACATGTCTGGCATGAAAACTACCTAACAATTAAACTTCTTTTCTATTTACTGGCTTCCCTGTATTATTACTTATCAATCTACTGCTGAAAGTTTGTTGTACCCTAGCTACATGAGGCTCATTAGTTTCTAACTGAAGCAAGAGCTGAAACTTATTTGTCACATTTACCATAAAGCTATCAGATGAGGTTCTAAACCTGTTCCTTCTATTACCAGTTGCCACTTCCCACCTCTTTTTACCCTTACCCCCCTTTAATCTGTCCAGATGTTTCCTACCCTGTCAAATTCAGCCTGAAGGGCAGCAATTTTTGGCTCCTGTTCAGCTGTCTTCATATCGTTACTACATATCCTACAAAACCACTGAAGGGCCTCGTTTACTTCTCCAATTTCCACACCACTACAGTCAACTTATAGAGGCGGGGAGGGGGGGGGGGGAGAAAAAAAAACTATAGTACGCATCACACCATACCCTGGATCTAACAGTTCAGTGCCAAGACTGGCACTTGTGATAAAAATAATGCAGAGAAACAGGAACATTTGTAGTTGATGTTGGCAGCTGTGTAAATGTTCAATAAGTAGGGGAAAACACCAGACTGTTTAGTAGTAACAGACTCTTAAGTACTATGGATCGTGTGGGTCATTGTGAAAGTATTTTACCAGCGTGGTGGCACTGTGACAGCTTCACAATGAATGAGATATCACTTGGCATTAAAGTTCTTTCTTCACAAAAACTTATTGGGCATGCATTGGCTGTATGTACCCTAGAAAACATTGACGCTGTGCATGCTGCAGTGCTAAGGAGTCCTCATCATCTGGTGGAAAAATTACCTTGTCATTGGAGCTCGGACATAGATGTGTCCCAAGAATACTCCATAGCCTTCAATTTCATACTTAAAAAGTTCAGGTTATTCAAGAACTGAAATGAATGATTCTGTATTGCTAGTGCAGTTTTGTGAAAACCTGTTAGCTAAAACCAGTCAGGATACTAACATTACTGAAACTTTTTCAGTGTCAGACAGAACCCATTTGGTTGGTACATGAGTTGCATAACATGTATTATTGGTCACAAACAAATCATTTTGCACTTCACCGGCATCTATTACGTAAAGCTAAAGTTACTGTACGGTGTGCAGTGTTGTGTCGTGGAATGATTGGCCCTTACTTCTTCAAGGAAGAAGGAAACACTACTTTCAATGTGTTGTCTCAGTTTTATGTCAACATGACATACATCTTTGGCTTCAAGGCTCCATCCTCTTCCAGATCTTGACATTCAGCACACATGGTTTCAACAGGATGTAGCCACCTCAACACAGTTCCCGACATTCCATGGCTGTAGTGGAATGTTTCTTTAGAGATTACATAGTTTCAAAGAATGCGAACTTTGCTTGTCTGCTCTGACATCCAGACTACAGTTCATGACTACTTTTTGTGGTAACATCTGAAGTGTGTTGTTTACCAAACTAGGCAGACTAATTTTACCCAGCTCAAGACTCAGAATGAAGAAACATCCTCAATATCCCAGAGAACATATTGCACTACATTGTGCTAAATCTTCAGAGTCAACTTACCAGAATGCTCAACACTTAAATGACGTAATTTTTAAAAAGTAATGCCTAATGATATTTCAACTCTTCTAGAACACGCATTTAAACATGAAATAAGTTTCATTCATTTTTATAATGTTCCAGATTTTCATGTTTCTTTGTGCCACCCTGTACTTTAATAAGAAAAAGTCAGTTAAATGACCGATAAACAAGAAAACATGTTTATGAAAGTTAAGATAACTACTAATGCAACATTTCTGAATTGAACAACTTAAATTTTACGATACTTTCCGGTAATATGAAATATTGCTGGAGCAAAAACAGAACAGTACAATGAGATTCTGTAAGTTCCCTATGCCAATACATAAAAAATATGACAACTTGAACTTACATCTTTTCATGTTTTCATTAACAGTGTGTACAGAAAATTAAAACCTTTAATAGTAAGTTTAAAAACACACGTAAGTATTTAATGAGTAATCTGTGCTAAAATAACTATTATTTCATGCTCAATAATTTTCATGAGAGCTCGGAGACTCGTGCATCTTTTCTAGCTCAGGTCTGCTGCCAACAGCATTCAGGTACTGTCAGCTAATAATTTTTCAGTGATCTCCATTAGTACTGATGTCCAAGGTGTAATGATATTGAGAGTAGGGATGGTACACAGAAACAGTGTTTGAAAGCAATTTAAAGTTTGTGATATGGAATATATATCAAAGTACATGTTTGCTAAATTCAAAAGTTTCTTGCAGATACGATATTGTTTGGAAGAACATCTTTATGTTGTGCTCTAAATCATTTGTAGAATTGCATCATTTGTAAAAGGGAAATGTTTCACTGCTTGCTTATGTATTTGTGTTGTAAGGTAAATTAATAGAGGGAAACATTCCACGTGGGAAAAATATATCTAAAAACAAAGATGATGTGACTTACCAAACAAAAGCGCTGGCACGTCGATAGACACACAAACATACACACAAAATTCAAGCTTTCGCAACAAACTGTTGCCTCATCAGGAAAGAGGGAAGGAGAGGGAAAGACGAAAGGATGTGGGTTTTAAGGGAGAGGGTAAGGAGTCATTCCAATCCTGGGAGCGGAAAGACTTACCTTAGGGGGAAAAAAGGACGGGTATACACTCGCGCACACACTCACATATCCATCCACACATATACAGGCACAAGCAGACATATTTAAAGACAAAGAGTTTGGGCAGAGACGTCAGTCGAGGCAGAAGTGCAGAGGCAAAGATGTTGTTGAATGACAGGTGAGGTATGAGTGGCAGCAACTTGAAATTACAAACTGTCCATTCGCATGAATGGACACAGGCAGACAGTGTTTGTTGGTAATGAGGATCACCCTGTGGCTAAATATGCCTTGGTGCACGGCCAGCACATCTTGGTGCAGTGTTACACCGTCCGGGTTATCTGGATACTTCCCACTAACACCAACCTATCCGGACTCCGGAGATGGGAACTTGCTCTTCAATATACCCTCTCTTCCCGTTATCCACCAGGCCTCAACTCCGCTAATTTCAAGTTGCCGCCACTCATACCTCACCTGTCATTCAACAACATCTTTGCCTCTGCACTTCTGCCTCGACTGACATCTCTGCCCAAACTCTTTGTCTTTAAATATGTCTGCTTGTGTCTGTATATGTGTGGATGGATATGTGTGTGTGTGTGCGAATGTATACCCGTCCTTTTTTCCCCCTAAGGTAAGTCTTTCCGCTCCCGGGATTGGAATGACTCCTTACCCTCTCCCTTAAAACCCACATCCTTTCGTCTTTCCCTCTCCTTCCCTCTTTCCTGATGAGGCAACAGTTTGTTGCGAAAGCTTGAATTTTGTGTGTATGTTTGTGTTTGTTTGTGTGTCTATCGACGTGCCAGCGCTTTTGTTTGGTAAGTCACATCATCTTTGTTTTTAGATATGTTGTAAGGTAATGTATATATGCCTCAGGTCAAATGGCAACTCATTGAATTTGATGAGAAGTGTGTTGGTGTTGGTTGAGATTGGTGTGGTGACCCTCATAATGATGAGATCAGTTCAAATATGTTAAATGACAACTAATGAGCAGTTTGAAACAGAGCTGTAGTCATTTCAGCTGTATGGGTTTCAGGATTAACATAATATTGCATCTGTCATTTCTTCTGTTGCCAGACAGTTTTTGCAAAATAATTTTGAGCTTTGCGTCTGCTTCATTGTATTTTTCTGCCTTTGTTAGTGTTTAGGTTTACAGTGGATAGTCATGCTTCCAGAAAAAAGAAAGAGCAAAAAGACAGAACTTCTTGCAATTTGAATGGAGACGGCAAACACATTAAAACAATTTTGTAAAAAAAAAAATTGTAACTAACAACCATCTCGACACTGAAGTTTGGTTATTATTGCATTTTTGCAGAAGGAAGATATCGAGAACGCCTTGCGTGCAAGCAACATGATTCTTGAGGATGCTCATGAGCTACTGTCCACTGCTAGTCGTGTGGGTGTTGAGAGCTGGCGTCGTCATGATGATCATTCGCCATTTGATCTCACAAGTGGACACCCAAATGTTGGAGCATGTGCAGCTGGTGTAGGTGTTGGTGTTGGAATGGGTGCCTTTCCTGGTCAGAGATTCAACCCTGTTGCTGCTCAACAGATGCCCTTTGCACCACCGGTTAGTCTAATTGGTGAAAGTTTATATTAAGCTGCAAATCTAAATATTCAATCTTTGTTTATAGCAAACTACATTGATTGTGACACTAAGATATATTTTCATATATGTTGAGTGGTTACTGTAATATTTTTTGCATAATTAGCAGAGTAGCTGGATCAACTGGAGCAGTGTGAAAGATAAGTAAACTGAAGAATAAGGGAATGTTAAAACATTGGTTATAATCAAGAAATTTGGAATACTTTTTGAGTAATGTTCTGTGGTAATAGAAATAAGAGATACATTCAAAAAAAAATCTCAGTGGATGTTTCCTTGATTTTGGGTCCATTATTCCTTCTTCTCATGATTGACCATCTCATAGTTTTCAGTATTTGCTGTATACATCTATTATGTTTCTAAGTGAAAGTATATAGATTCAGATTTCAATCTGGCACACACTTGTAAATTGTCACACATTTTTAATTCATATTCAGTTTGTTTCGTTAATATTATGTTTGTGGTAGATTAAGTCTTCACACATTGTGTTGTGATAAATATTAAAACAATGATTTTGTTTTGTATTTTTGCATCATTTTTGAAAAACAAATACAGATAATGCTCATTTTCACTTCAGGGCCCTGGTGGTGGTGTGAGTAATGCAGGACCAAACCTTTTGAATAATGCGGGATTAAATATAAACAGCATGAGCCCAGCTATTATGCAGAAGATGCTCAGCCAACAGCCACCCCCAACACCGCAGCAGGCTCACCCTGGTGCTGCTGCCCAAGCAGCCGTGCAGCAGCCCACAGGTGCGGGTGTTGGTGTGGGCGCATTCAGCTCACCTGCAGCTGCGGCGGCTGCTGCTGCTGCACGTGCACCCCAGGCGCAGCCAACTGCTACTCAGTTACGCATGCTTGTGCAGCAAATACAGATGGCCGTTCAAGCTGGCTACCTCAATCATCAGGTACGTATTGTTCACTAATTGATCAGTGCAAAACTTGAAAGTTTAGTTTTCAACACTATTGTAAATGGATGTGTAAAGATCTAGAACACTTAGTAATTAGTGACACAGAAAGCTCTATCTGAGGGTTTTAAATTCTCGGTTACAAGCAAGAAGAGTCGCCAAAGTTAGGTGTTTGTTTAATAAAAATCATGTTAAATTAGCAGCAAAAAATAAAATGTAAAGAAGATGGACAGATTCATTTGGAATGAGAACTTCTGGCTGCTTGCTCAAAAGTGCACACTGAAAAATGTCTACACTTCTTCACTTTAGTGTCTAGCTTCAGGCAAGAAGCAAGTGAGAACTCTCACTAATGTTGATAACTTAAGAAAATACGTTATTCTAGGTGCACATTTTGTGACTATGAATTTGAAGCCTTTCAACTTGCAGTGGTGGCTGAATAGCATGTTCATTACTGCCACACAGACTAGATACAGTGATTAGTCTTAGAGCAGTAATTATTAAACAACCCAGTATCAAGGTGTTATACAACTTTGTGTTTCTACTCTTATTCTCACTGCATGTCTAAACCCAAAATCGGTAATGCTTTGCTTTAAAGTGCTGGAACAAAAAAAACCATACTGTATTGCAGTGATTAAAATAAACTGTTAGCATTATGCTTGATAATGGCTTCCTTTTTAATGTGTAATTGAATGCATTGCTATTCCATATTTAGTCTCGTGTGTTACATGTTTGTTTCCTGCTCTTTCAGATTCTTAACCAACCATTGGCTCCACAAACTTTGATATTGTTAAATCAATTGCTGCAACAGATAAAGGCCTTGCAGAACTTGATGCAACAACAAGCTGTTGTGCAAGTGCAACCCCATAAGAATAGTTCCAATGCTGTTCTGCAAATTTCTGTGCAAATAACAAAGACTAAACAGCAAATTACAAATTTGCAGGTACACTTTGAATACCTTTTTTGATTAAAATTTCATTACAGAATCTACTTTTATTGATAAAAATGTTACCACTAAAGTGTAGAGCAAATAAAGTGGCCTGTGTCATGTTCACTAAGACTGCAGTCTTTACACACTTGAATATATATATAAAAAGGGAGGGACGCTATAGTAAAAATCATGTTTTAGATATTTCATGCAGACTATGTCATTGTTTCAAACAGATGAATACTTCTTGGGAACTTTTCTGGTGGTTATATTTTTTATTACCTGAACCATAACAAACACAGCAGATCACTAGTTGTTTTCTATATACAACATGAATAATGCACTATTGAATACTTGATCACATATTGATTCTAGAATGTAAGAAAAAGACTAAGTTCAAATTAAAAATAAATAGTTCTGTTCTTTCCAACACACTTGAAAGCGGTTTTGTTCGTGCTCATATTTTCATGTAACCCATCGAGTGTAGATACAACAGTTAACTCAGCTTGTGAAATTTTTTCAGATAAAGTGCTAAAGTGTTTACATTAACTCATTTCAGAACATAATACATCAACTGAATTATTAAACTTTTTCTGCGTTGATAACTGGCTCATGTCTGGTTTCAGTATTTTTGGGTTTGAATGAGACATTTGTTGGAAATTGCATACCATTGTTTTGTTCATTTGTGGATGGTCTATGTTGTCTTTTGTTCGTTCATTTGAATTAGTCGTTCTGAAACTCATTCAGTTTATATAAGAGCTGTTTTTACAAATGTGCATTTACTCAGAATTTATTCTTCATGTGACATTGCTTTCGTATTTGTCAAGTCCAGGCTTACATTCCTTCTTGTTTGAAATAATAGAAATAGTTGCATTTTGCAAATTTGGTAGATGTTACAGCGGTGTGGGGGGGGCAGCAAATGTCGGATGAAGTCTTTACATATGCTGTGACTTACTTCATATAGTAGTAGGAGGTTGTTTTTGAAAATTTTGTCACTCTTACTTGTGCGTTTGTTGCCACTTGGTAAGGAATCTTTATTTAATTGTTGTTTAATTAGGATATTGTTTTCTTTGTGACTGTTCCCTTTACTGTGTAGTAAGGTGAGGTTTCTAATTTAAGACAGTGTGCTACTAAGTGATTACCATGTCATGCATTATGTGAGGAGGTATCATATCTTTTCATTTATATGCTCATAAATATTTTTCGTTTTTACTGCTTGGTATCACAGGGTGGTGCAAAATAGGTCTTAGAAAGTTTTTGTCTGCTAGACATAATATGGAGTGATAGATTCTTATCATATTTATGGCAACCTGAAATTTAATAGAAAATATTTTCAAAGTTATCTTCTTCTGCAGCAGCGAGTCTGCAAAATTTTGAACTGAATTCCATAATGAATTACCAAAGATCACAATTTTCGACTACACAGATCTTTCTGCAAATGGCAGCACAAAGGTACTGGAGTGTTGCAAGGTACCTCTGAAGACTGTCCTTTAAATAGTTATAGAACAGTTACGGCATATGATTAAACCACTTCAGACACACTTTCTAATGCCTTTCACCCTGTGCGTAAAACAGGGATAGGATACAGCAGTACCTACACTTACTTTTCCTTCTCTACTCATAAAAAGGAAAATCCAGCAGCCTTTGGTTCCTAAAGTGTTTTGTTTATGTTAAATCATAGTTGCTTCATATCACAGAAGTCTTGTGATGTAGAGCTCTGAATTTACTGTAGTGCGTAGAATTTAAAGAAACCTGCAAAATTCCCAAAGAAAATACGTCGGGTGTGCAGCAGTGATTACAGTTTTTATTGGTGGTGATAATGTAGTCAGGATTGTCACATTCAGGACCTACGTTTTGTCATAAGTCAAGGTAGTAATTGTCTGGCAGAATTAAAAAGTCTCTAAAGTTGGAGAATGTGTTATCGTAATTTATTTAACAGTGCACATCGGTATTTATGGTATTGACTAGGTGGGTTTTATGCTTATATATTTGTAGATTCATTTGAATTATGCTTCATCGTAGATAGCTGTCAATGCTATCTTATGGTTAATAACCAATGTTATCTTCAATTTGATATACTGCTACAGGAATATCTAAGACTATCTGTTCATGCTCTGGCTCATGCAAGTAGGAGCTCATGAGTTTGCTGCTGCAGCTGCTACTGTAAAATATGTTTATGAGAAATCTTAACTCTGGTTGATGATTTTTGTTTGATGACTGTTCACTTAATTATGTTCCTTTATGTTATGCCTGTCACTAAAAGTGTTGGCACTATTGTGCAAACAACTGAATCAGATCATTTGGCAAAAGCATACCAGCAAATGATATTTTAAATCTTGATTATGTGGTGTTATGCAGACACTAAAGCAGAAATGGGGTTGCTATATATTGATCCTATACTAGATTCTTGACAGAGGGGGGCAGGGCATGCCTACAAGTTTATTTAGAAGTCTTGTCAAAATACAGTTTTTCTGAATGGGAAAATCCATATCGCCAAAATCAGTTTGAAGGAGGATGGAAGCACTTTCCATCTTGGAAAATTTATTAAAACACTATGTGATGGAGTGACTGATGACTTCACTGTATGGTGTCTTTTTAATCCCGCTAGTGACTCAGTTTATATTAAATTAATACTAGTTCCACGTATCATGAATACAAAATTTTGTAGTGATGTGGTACGTGTCAGTTTAACGTAAGTTTTCTTTACACAGTATAAATTTCTCTCTCTCTTTTTTACAGTTACTACTTCATATCTAAAAATTCATGTATTGAATAGAAGGAATCGTCATTCAGAAATTCTTTTAATTTGGTATTAAATGTTTATTGCCTGTCTGTCCGACATTAAATGCTATTTGGGAAATGACCAAAATTTTTGTGGCAGCGTAATTCACTCCTTTCTGTGCCAAAGTCAGATATAATCCAGACTAGTGAAGATCATCCTTTCTTCAGTGTTGTAGTTGCTACACACTTCTGTTTTAGTTTTGAATTGGGATAGTAACAAATTTCTTAAGCGAATATATGTATTACGAAGGCACTATGAATATTTGGAGTTGCATAAATAAATTTTTGCAAGGTGATTTTTGGTTGCCTCCAGCCATTATTTTGATTACAAGCTTTTGTGCAATCATTAAGAGAAAATCTTAATGATGAATTACCTCAAAATATGTTGTCGTATGAAAGCAGTGAATGAAAATAGGCATAGTAGGCTAATTTACTGATACGTTTATCACCAAAATTTGCAATAACCCTAATAGCATAAATAGCAGAACCTACCTTGTTTGTTGGGTGTGATTACTACACCCGTACCATCAGCAAAAATAACTAGCTTTGCATCTTCATTAATATGGAGTGGCAAGTCATTAATATATATTAAGAACGATAAGGGACCCAAGATTGAACCTTGTTGGACATCATTCTTGACACCTTCCCGGTTGCAGTAGTAGTAGTAGTAGTAGTAGTAGATATTCTGCCTTATGTCAGGTCTTGTCATGGGTTGAGCCTCTTCAACTTTTGTCTGTCCATAGCTATCCTTTCATTTATGAATATTTGTCTCCTTTGATATTGTCCAGCATTTGATATCTCCTTTTTCCTCTTCCCCTTTTTCCCTCCACCATTCCTTCTATTCCTTCCTTCAATAAACAGTCCCTCCTCAAACAATGTCCAATCCAGTTCCGTATTCTCTTTCTGATGACTTTCAGCATGTTTCTTTCTGAACAGTGTTGTTGATAAACAACCACCTTGTCTTACACCTCTTCCCAGTTCAATTTCTTCACTCATCACACCTCCTATTCTTACTCTTACTCTTGCTCTCTGGTTCAAATATAAGTTTCTAATTAGCTGTCTATCCCTCCAGTCAACTCCATGTTTCCTTAGGATTTCCATCAGTTTGTCCCATCTGATCAAAAGCCTTCTCAAGATCAATGAACACAACATACACCTTCCTTTTCTTCTCCATGTACCTCTCCCCTATCACTCTCAGTAGCCTAATGGCATCTCTAGTTCCCACTCCTCGCCTGAAACAATTGTTCATCTCCTATTATGTAATTCAACTTTCCATATAGCCTTCTGTTGAATGTCCTCAGCAAGACTTGTCTGCATGCAATATCAGGCTTACTGTTATATGTTCCTCACTCTTTTTGCTGTTCTTTTTCTTTTCTATAGTTATTAAGATACTTCCTGTAAAGCCCGTATGACACAATTCAATCAACTCCCTTTTCCCTTCTTTCTCCAATGACTTTCAGTTCCACAGGAATCTCATCAATTCCCAACACCTTTCCATTTTTCATCTCCTTCCTAGATGCTGCAACCTCAGTAGTTAGTATTCCATTTCCTTTGTCATCATATGCAACTTTATCTTCTTCTTCTATCCCAAGCTCTTCTTCACTTGGTCGGCTGTCTGCAGCGTACAGCCATTATGTGTATTCTTCCTATCTTCTCATTATTTCTTGGGGTTCACTCACCATTTTACCATCTGCTGTTTCTACTTCCTTCAGTCCATTGTTGTTTCTCTTTTCCCTGAATGTCAAATCCATTGCTTCTTTGTACATAGTTATTTCCTTCTTTCTCTAATTTCTCTATTTTGTCAAACTTTTCTGTTAGCCATTTCTCCTTTGCTGTTTCTGTCTCCCTTCTTAATTCATTATTTAACCTCGTGTAGTTGTGCTTCCCTTCTTCTGTGTTTACAGTTTTCTATTTCCTGTGGTCATCCATCTTGGTTATCATATGTGGTGTTACCCATTCTTTCTTTACTTTTTTCCTCTCCTTGACTCAAGTGTTTCCTTAGCTGCCCTTTTGATCCCATTTTTAAAACAATCCCATCTTCCTTCTGTGCATTCAGTTTTCTGTCCTTGCAGCATGATTTCGCAATATGCATTCTCTAATTTTTCTCTGGCACTCTGCTGATTTTTGAAGACTAGCGGTACTGTTAATTTCCACCTTCTGCATTCTTCCAGTACCTAGAAAGATTTCTTGATTCTCACAGTCAAAAGCCTTTGAGAGGTCACAAAATATCCCAGTGATTGATGTTGGGTTATTCAAAGCATTTAATATTCGATCAGTAAAAGCATAGATAGCATTTTCTGTTGAAAAGCCTTTCTGAAAACCAAACTAACATTTTGTTAGTAGAATGAGATTTTCACTCTGCAGCGGAGTGTGCGCTGATATGAAACTTCCTGGCAGATTAAAACTGTGTGCCCGGCCGAGACTCGAACTCTCTCTCATTCTGGAAACATCCCCCAGGCTGTGGCTAAGCAATGTCTCCGCTATATCCTTTCTTTCAGGAGTGCTAGTTCTGCAAGGTTCGCAGGAGAGCTTCTGTAAAGTTTGGAAGGTAGGAGATGAGATACTGGCAGAAGTAAAGCTGTGAGTACCGGGCGTGAGTCGTGCTTCGGTAGCTCAGATTGTAGAGCACTTGCCCGCGAAAGGCAAAGGTCCCGAGTTCGAGTCTTGGTCGGGCACACAGTTTTAATCTGCCAGGAAGTTTCATTTTGTTATTACTTCATTTTTACAATTATGTGATGCTACTCTTGACTACAATACTTTCCCAAGAATTTTAGGTAAACCTGTCAGAAGTGATATTGGACAGTAGTTGTTAGCATCTGACCTATGCCTTTTTTATGCAGTGATTTAACAGCAGCATATTTCAGTTTATCTGGAAAAATGCTGTGTTTCAGTGAGCTGTTACGGATGTGGTTGGGAACAAGCGTGTAGTACTGTGTTGGAAAAGCCATCAATTCCATGTGAACTTTTACTTTTGAGTGAATTTATTATTTTCTTAATTTCAGTAGGAGAGGTGGGTTGAATTTCACTTTTATCAAATTGCCTTGCATTTTCTAATGAATAGCTGGATCCTATTTTCTCTACAACACATACCCTACAGCAGAAATATAGTGGGAACTGTAGATACATTTAGAATTTTAATTGACAAGATTAATATGTGTGGCCTAAGAAGGCAGTGTGTAGTGTTGGAGAGTATGGAAAAGGAATATGTGAAATATTGTGAGATGTCTGAAGTTGATTAGACGCATGGAGCTCCACAGACTTTGTTATAAGAAGTAATTTACCCATAGTATTGTGTGATGCAATATATGGTTGCCTTTCCAAGTTTCCTTCCCTGTTACTAAGAGTCTGTCTTAATATTAATACAACTGCAATGTAATTCAGTCATAAATAGGATTTGAAAAGTGATTGAGTTGCTTACATGGAATTTTTATGTGAGTAAAATAACTACTTGAAAAACATTTAAATTACTAGATGTAATAAAGAGAAGGAATCTTCTTAACCTGTTTGTTTTTTATGTTCCCACCAGAACCAGATAGCATCACAGCAGGCAATCTATGTGAAGCAGCAGCAACAGCAACACCAGCAGCAGCAACAGCAGCAGCAACAACAGCAGCAGCACCAACAACAGCAACAGCAGCAACAACAGCAGCAGCATCACCTTGCCGCTGTGCAAGGGGCACAGCAGTCTGAATTTTTCAAATCTACGCTGCATGATCAGATGATGCTACCTCACAAGTTTGCTGATCTCACAATTGCTACAGATCCAACTGCACAGATGGTTAGTCATTTATTCATTCTGTGAGTGAATGATTGGAGAAAAGTGCCACCTCAAAGAGAAAATTTCTGGGGGCAGCAGTTTCCTAAACTGTGTTATAAATGGTTATCAATAGCAAGAATAAAGACCACAGGCTTTGCAGTTACAGTAGTTCATAAGCTCCATTACCTGTGAAATAGTCATCTGTTCTACATCTTTTCTTCTCTTCATTGCCGAACTCTGCACTTCTAACATTGTTTTGCATAACACACCAAGCTAATAGCAGTGTGCATTACAACTGAAGGTAATTATTGCTGTTGCCAGATACTGTGAATTACAAACAGTTTAACATGACCTGAAAATTGGAAACATTAATTTCTCTGATTCATTTGTGGCTGAAGTGTTGGTGACACACCTCATACCCCATTAAATAAGTACAATTAACTTTTGGATCTCAAGGGGGGAAAGCTGCTGGGCTATTTCACTTGCATGTGGAATTACATAATAATTAATTTCCTGGCGTGTTACTATATGAGATATGAATGCACTTCTAGATGGCCAGACATCTGAAATGTGGAGTTTGTGGTGAGTGGATAAGTGATACGAAGATATGTGGGTAAATATGTCACTGCTAAAAGACAGGAACTGTTGAGATTTACACTGATTTAGTATTCACTGGATAGACAAATCGTGAGCAAGAAGTGCATAATCACACAGTCAAAGAGTAGTCCAGTTCCGAGGTGGCAGTCGTCATCACAAGGCAGCCAGCGTCATATGTGGATCATATAGAGCACCAATGAGAATTGACGTTCCCAGCAGAGCAACTGCTTATATCAGCCAGGTTGGCCATGGGGTCATGTCAGTTGACATGGTGATTGCCTCGAGGACATTGCTTCTTTCTTGTGTTTGTCTTGTAATGACCACTTGCTATGTCTTTGGCAGTGCAGCCGGCAGTTTGGATCAAATTTGGACAGTTGCAATAACTCTCTCACTGTCTTGGTTGATTACATAAGTAATAGTTGTGTGTTATATAAACAGCAATTGTAAAATTCCCATTTGAAGTCTGTAAAATCTAGAATCTGCATGCCAATCGGGCAAAATTACTGTGAGCATTGAGACAGTCACCCTACCAACACGTCAGGTTGAAGGTACCCATTTGGTAAAACAGTGGATTCTGACAGACATGTTGCCCCATAAACATTATTCATTCTCCTACGGATGTCTGCTGGTATTTGTCCTTTGTCAGCCAAGGAAACAATAACAGCACATTAGTCCTGTTTCAAAACAATGTAATAATGTCCCATAGTTCACGTTTCTCCATTTACTGGATGCATGTTGTAAAGACACGAATGCCACACTAATCGCTTGCCTACATGTTGGTGCTTATATACTCACCTTGGAGTTGCCCTGTGTTGCATGTACTCTGCAGCAACTAGAATATTAAGACTGTATGTTTGTGCACTTGACATTCAAAGCAGTGTCTCCAACATAAATCAAGCAACTTACGTTGCACCATAATATGCAAAAATGTGGGTTGCAAACAGACGTCTACCTACACCCTGGCATTCTGGTTTTTTGATGATCATTGTACTAAGAGGCATATTTTAAACCCAAACTTGAATGCATGAGTGATACAAAAGTAAAATAAACTCACATTCCCCTGTTTCATAAGGTTGCATGGCTTAACTAAAGGCTGTAAATTTACCGTTGACCTCATCGTAATGCAGTTTGAAATTTTTGCCTAAAAAACTATGACCTAATTTATAGACTGTAAGAATTGATTATTGATTACTGCCATTTATTACATTAATATTTTAGTACAGCCTGTTAGAAAATTAAAGAAACAACTGCATAGCCTTGTGATGGAATTTAAGGTAAAAATGTGTTTACTATTTGTTTCATATCTATTCCTTTAAACCTACTGCTAAGTTGCTGTGACATTGTTCATATGCCAGTTTCAGTGGGACCATCAGAAATATTTGTTACATTCCCAAATAAAGAAATTTACTGTGTGTCCTGTTTGTACAGATAAATAAGACTGATTAATTAATGTGGATCCTTCCTAACATTGGCTTTCATGAGTTGGTCTCATGTTATTTTCCCCACAAATCTAAGACTGACAACAAGAGGTAGTGAGGATGCTGTAATGTTGCAGTTGTAGTCCTTAGTTCTCATACTATTAGTTTAGGTTTTAAATTATGTATCTTTTGCTGTTGTGTAACTTTACTTTCTATTTCACAGCCATCATCTTATCAGACCAGTCAGCAGTCCCGTCTGAATCAGTGGAAACTGCCATCTCTGGAGAAAGATCAAGACGTGACCAGTAATGAATTCAGCAGAGCTCCAGGCACAACTACTAAGACTGCACTTCCTCAGAGTCATTCTTCACCAAATATGAATCCTCTCCTCGGACCTAGTGATGGGTAATTTTTCTTTATTTGTATTCATTATCTAAGTTTATATTTGTAGGTCTATAGTTGTTGTTGAGCACCAGCCAAAAAGGACGCTTAACAATAATTTTCTTGAGTAACCCTGAAACAGGAAACAGTGTTGTGACAGATTTATAAAATTTAGTTTGCTTTGCCACAGTTTTGTTGCAAGCATTGGAAGAGTATGTAAGAAGGGTCCCTGAATTAAGAGGAGGCATGTTTCCCCTTGTCATTGTGTGAATGAATATTGCCATGACCACTTATTTTTTGAAATTTCCATTTTGGCTTCAGAAATAGGTGGTGGTATTTATATACACAGTGCCTGATTCATTTAAAACTACCTTAGCTCTAAGCTTTAAGAAGCAACTGAGCTGAATAAGTTTCAAACAGGTTGGTATAACTTCTCCATGCATCTGGACTTGGTTGAATAGTTCATGATTTACTTTTACCTTAGCAGTCTGATTCCAGCTTTGATTTTTGTGCATATGAGATCACGGCTATCAAGAAAGAAATTCAATATTTTTATGACATTGCACCCGGTCTGGTAATCTGTTAAAAGCAAGTGAAAATAAGGCTTGCATAAACCACAAAGTTAAAGTTTGTTAAGTGTAATGCTTGAAGGGAAACAATAGCTTTATTTTCATTGTGTAACATTCTGTAGTTTGTATAATGTTATTGCTCAATACTTTTAGTGTTTGTTTAGAATTTTCAAGCACAGCATTTGTAATCTTTTTAACTGGTCAAAATTTGGACTACATGGCAAGGAGATAAAGCTTTTCGTAATCATAAGCTGTGTTTAAGTAAGACCTAATTTTTAGAGAAGAGTGGACCATTTGAAGCATTTGTCAACAATGGGAAGAGGGAACAGGTGGAACTGAATATTTATCAAGACTGATATTGAATTTAGCAATATTTTTCTGAAGCTGTGTAATTAAAAGAACAGTAGGACACTCTTCTGGTTGTAGGCTGATTATTGTTCTGGTGGAAAACATATTTCCTAATTAGCACAGCACCAAGCATATGTATTATGGACATACTTATTGATACAAATGTTTCAGCATAAATTTTGTATACTTCAGCTATTGCAAGGAATTCATTCACTAACCTCACAACTTTCCACTGTTAGGCAATCCGCATTAGAGGAGCTGTAGTGAGGCTTTCGGTGTCTACTCAAGACTGCTCAGCCTAAAAACCTAAGTATTATAAGATTGTGAGTCTTTCTTCATCTTTCCACCCATTTTGCCACCTGAGGACCATGTTAATTTGGATCAGCTTGTTATCTTGTTTTTATTCTTGTCTAGTATCCTTTCACCATCATATTTTGTAACATTCTTCTCCAATTCTACAGGAGCATACGGCAACCTGAAATCGTTATTTGAAAGCCACTTTGCTCGAAATCTCATTTCCTGTATTCCCATTTTCTGCAGATGCTTTGGTACTCTGGATCCTCTGTACTTTGGCTCTGTTGTTCACAAGAAACTTTATTACCCGGTGAGTCAACATTTCCTGAACCATTCTGACAGTGTCAGAGATCCTCTTCATCTGGTTGTACAATTCTTTGTTCACTTAGAATAATTGTCTCTTGTTCTTCGAGGTCCAAAAACCCACCTGAGAGTATCCTCTCTTGCAAAGGATACGTTTAAAGTGTTTGGTACCCATAGGAAATGGGATAATGGGGGATATTGAATTAACACAAAGAGGGGTAGCACAAATGACCACATGATTAATTGACCTGTGGGAGAGTGTCACAGAGATGAAGTTGACATTTAGCCAACAGACACTTGAAAGTAGGTGCAAGCTATCATGAGAGAGCCTACTTAAAAAGTTTCAGGTATTGTCTTCAACTGATGGCTCAAGGAATACATACACTACAAACCCCTAAGTATCGCTCCTGCAGCAATCGTGAGGACAAGATTAGATTAATTATAGCACGCACAGAGGCATTTAAACAATCATTCTTTTCTTGGGAATAACTCTGCCATGCACTCCATAATGGTTTGCAAAAGTATGGATGTAAATGTAGATGTAGAGAATACTTTCTTCCACAAGTTCTGGCCTCCTAAGTAACACTGTTCTTACAATGTTACGACTTTGTCGCATATAAGGCTTCGGCGGGGGGGGGGGGGGGGGGTTCACTGTCACTGTCTGGTAATGTCTAAATTTTGCATTCAGAGAACGATTCTTCTTATTGTAGATGTTCATAATGAATTTGTGTGCAAAAGCACTGTAATGTATTTCTGTTCCCATAGCTTCTTTTTCTGTCAGAACAGTTTCTACCCATTCACCAAGATGTTTAAAATCCAGTTTCTGAATTTTCCTTCCAATGCCATCCTTGATTGAAAGTACTTGGCCAAGATCAGACAGTTTCCTTCCTTGTTACTAAAGCTGAGATTCATGGGATCATATCCAATTCAGTTAATCTCCAATGTACTGTAAAATTCTACTACATTGTTATTTCAGAAGAACTCTTTTACATGAGTTAAACATTTATTCTCTTATTTTCTGTGATTCCCTGTAGTTTTGGCAATGCTTCTTTTAACTTCTTGGAAGTTCTTTTAGAGTTTCTGAATTTTTCTGAGACCACTAATAAACCCACTCTTTTTAACATTCTTCTAATTACCACGTACATTTTCTCCATTTCTTTAGACAAAACACCGAGTGAGATGGTGCAGCGATTAGCACACTGAACTTACTGTAGAGATGACGACAGTTCAAATCATCCCACCCCAAGCGCCTTGCTAGGTCACCAGCACGTGTAGCCAGTCTGTGTGGTGGGGCTGTTATGTACCCTTCTGGCTGAACCCCCTGGCAGTACAGGAATCACACTTCTGATAACTGTGCTGTTGTCTCCTCCTGTATGCATAGGAGTGTTTGCTTGTCTTCTAGAGCTTCGGAACTCCCGGCAACAGCAGGCATGCCACACAGCTTTTGCTGTGGCTGGGTGGCGCCATGGGGAGAACCCTGATTGGAGAATTGGAGCATCAGGGTGGATTCTAGGCATATGAAATGTATTAAGCTCCAAAGAACTGGCTATTCTTTCACAGCCATTTCTTTGATTGGTAATGGATCATTTAATGCTGCTGCTTATGACCCTGTGGCCTTCCTTCTCCTGGCTACATCCTGGGAGGAGAGCCAGGTTCGCTGGCTTGATGTGAAACATTTTCCTCACTACCTGGTCTGCACTGATACTGACAGAGACATGTTTACCGCCACCAAACTGTTAAGTCTCATGGAAAATATTGAAGACTATTTTGGCAAAGTGGCATGCCTCGGTAAGAAGCTGTCAGGTTCACTGTTGATGACAACTACTTCTGCTGCCCAATCTGCTGCCCTTCATGCTTCTGACACTGTTGGTGACATCTCGGTGTGCGTTATTCCCCACCAGTCTTTGAATATGATTCAGGGAGTCATTTTTCATAGGGACCTCATCCTCCAAACTGATGAGGAACCCCTTGCCAATATGGAATGACAGGGCGTTCATTTTGTTCGCGGAGGAGGTGAATTTTATGTGTAATCGGTGTGATGTGAAACCGTATGCCCCGCCACCCTCAAGGTGTTTTTGGTGCTTTCATTTCATGTGCATGTCTTCTCGCTGTACAGTAGACCCTCTATGTAGTGAATGTGGACACCCAATCTATTAGGGGAGCCCCTGTGTTTTGCTGCCCTTGTGAGTGAACTGTCATGAGCATCACTCTCCATGCGTGCCAGATTGCCAAATTTATGAGAAGGAAAAAAACATACAGGAGTATAAATAAGCCTCTCCTTGATCCCTCCCCAGGCATCTCTGAGGCCAGAGGCCTGCTGCCACAATTCGGCCTTGAGACCCACAGGCCATGTGCCTGAAACTTGCCTGCTCTCTTTCTGCTCTGGATCTTGCAGAAGCCTGCTCTCCCTCCATGCTCTGTCCTCCTCGACCCATGAAAGAGAAGAAAAAGAAACATAAGTTCCTGGACAAGGCCCTCTGGTGCCCCTGGAGATGCTATTCCTGTGGTGCCCCTGGAGTTATTGTCTCCTCCTTCACAACCTGCATCTTACCTCTTATGTCACCCAATCCTAATTGGTAACGGATAGTGATCTGGTGACGTGATTAAATTTCAGGCCGTTTGCCTCCCATTTGGATCCCCTTTCGTGCTTATTCAGTGTAATTGTGATGGATACTACTGTCACCTCCCAGAGTAGCAATCGCTTACTTCCTTTTACTTGGCAGCTTGTGTTGTTCTCCAGGGATCTCATTTTATTGATACTAACTCACCAAACCTCATGGGTCAATGCTTTCTGTTGTAACTGGGTCGGCCCTTTGAGGGCTTCCTGGGGCATTTGCATGTTATCCGTGTAGACGACATTAGAATCCCCTTCCGTACCACATAGGAAGCAGTTGCCATCTGAGTCAACTTAAACTCTGCGGTCACGATTTACAGTCTCTATCTCCCTTCTGAGGGAGGCCATCTACACCTGCTACCCTAGCTGTCCAATTGACCTTGTTTTTCATTTATATTTTGTAAGTATTTATTGGCACTTCTTAACAAAAAATGGGAATTAAATTTATGAATTATTTATTAATTATATGATTTTCATATAAATAAACACCATTAAGTGTACAAATGCTTTATTACTTAATTTTTACATAAAGTCTACAAAATAATCACTTTAACAGCTCTTAACTTTACATATTGTTTAAAAATCTACAAAACCATACGTTGTCATCGACAACTCAGATATTTTGCTAAGTATTTATGAGATAAATCCTCTTCGAACACAAATTGAACAATAAACTTTTGACATAAGGTGTTAATTATCTCTTACCACAGCACATTGTTGGCCGAATGGAATAATGTGTTCTTGACAACCTCCACAAACATGAGTTGTCGTATGATGTCCAGCATAGGGACACTCTTGACATCTTTTTTGTACACCTTGGACTCTGCCAGTTGATTATTGTGAAGATTCTCCACTAAATTCTCTGATTCAAAGTGCTTGGCAGTTGAGGTATTTCTTGTCGGACACTGATGAGCATACGGTCTAGTGTTTTTATGAAATTACGACGCTTTCGGTTTCTATTATTATTGATTGCTGAACAATAGCAGTATTTATGCTGGCCATATTCAGTATTGCTTAGAAGAGAGTCCGAAGCCATCTTTTGAATGGTGACTTACATCATAAGTAGCTGACAGCTCATCTGCAACGTCAACTCCACCTTTTGTAGAATTATAAAACATGTTTATCTCTGGTTTCTTTTTATCTCCTGTTGATTCATCAATTTCACCAGTGTGGTGAACACTAGACATGAGCAAAACGACTTTGTTTTTCTTGTATATGAGAAACAAGTGTAATATCCTTTTGGAAACCAAACTTAAGATGAGTAGATTACTCTACCACAAGCTTTGCAAAATTCGTGAGGGATTTGCCTCTTGTTCTTACATACTGTTGCCATAGAAGTTAGCCTGTGTTCTTTCAGCAGATGTGACACTAGTTTATAGCTCGTAAACCAATTATCAAAAGCCACATTACGGCTTCTTTTTGAAATGGGTTGCACTGGCCAATTCACCACATCAAATGGTTTATTACTCAGTGGAAATGATCCCTCTAGCTGCTTCTCAGGATATATTTCGTGGTTGAAGATGCAGATATTCTTTGCGTTGACCAAGGCAAATATTTTTATGCCATATTTGGCCGGTTTTGATGGAATGTATTGTCTAAATTTGCACCTGCCCGTGAATGCAATCAGCATTTCATCTGTGGTTGTATATTCTCCTAGGACATAGGCTTTCTTGCAGTTTTCAACAAATATTTCAAATACCTAACATATTGGTGCTAAGTTGTCCAGCTGTTTTCATTCTTCAAGTGTGGATCTATTGTCAAAATGAAGACCACTTTGAAAAAAATGAAAATGTTGCTGTGTCATTGTCAGCCAAAATATTTCAATGTCTGTTCCGTCTGAAGCCCATAGGTCAGTGGTGTTCTGCCTACCAGATCGGCAGTAAAATCCAGCAATGTGCACCACTTGGACCCATTTTTACCAAAATCGAATGAACTGCGTACCTGATTTCCCAATTGCTCGACTAATTCTACTAACGCAGCATTGTGGGCAGTATTTTGTAGCTCATTTAGCGTTATGTTATCTTCATTGTCACTGCCTTCACATGAATCTTGCTCAGTACTACTACTACTACTGCCACTGCGCTCATTACACAATCTTCATTTTCACTCCCATCTGTCGTAAGGTTATTTTCACTGTGTGGTAATTCCACCAGCCAACGACATATACACTCAGCATCCCTTTCATTATCCATTTTGACTAAAAATGCCAAAAAACACACAACATTCTTGAAAAAACATAAATTGCAAAATGGCACAGAAATACTATTTCGCGGTTGTGCAAGGATCACAAATACCCTCTTTCCATTTGCACTCATAATCTCCTTTCATGGACGGTAATAGACTGAGTGCATGCACGCATTAGGGAGTTCAATAATTACAGTTTCGACAATGTGCAACTGCGCAACAAGGAACTGCCAACAAAACAAAATGAGCAGGGTCAAATTGACCCCACCACATCCTCACCGAGTTAATGCCCATCACTCTTTGTGGGGCAGTGCTTTTTCGTCTAATAGGGGGCTCCTCATTGACCAATTTCATGCAGTCCACGACCTATGACTACTTCTTGATGATTCCCCTAGTCATTTTAGTGCCATGCATGGCACTTTTTCTTGCCATTGATTTTGCACTTGCTTGCTGTCACCCTTCTTCCTTCCTTACACTGGTTGCCACAAGATGATCGCGATGGTGACCATTTTCTGTTGATTCTCTCATTCCCTTCCCCCCTCCCGATGGGCAGATTATTCCACTGGGATTTCCATTGTGCTGATTGGCTTCTTCAGGGTGATTCGTGAAGATAGGCAAATATTTTAAAATGTTATTCTACAAGTAAAACTAAAGAAAAAAGTTCATATAAACATAGGTCCACAAATGTTACAGAGTTATGGCTAATAAGTGTTTGCGTGAAATTTAGCAGCTTCGCTAATATGAAGCTATTGCAAAACTGTACGAGGTTAAAGTAAAGTAAGATTTCCATTTATTTTGTTGTTATTGATCTGGCGAATCTAATAAAACAGTCCCAGATATGTATCTACAGTAGCTTTCCAGAACATCCAGAGAAGCAAACGTGTAATTTTGTAAAATTTTTAATTTTTTAACTACTTGGCCCAATTTGTGCATTTGTCTGGAATTCAAAAAACAGAGTTTTCAACAGAAGTTGTAGAGAATTTAATTTTGGAAAAATGATGGTAATGATGTTAGATAATCTGCTTTCTTACCATAGCACAAGTGAATTCATGTTAAACTGGAAAAAACAAAGCTCAGTGTTAAGGAAGTTGTACAGCGTACACACAATTTCACAATAAATGTTTAAAAATGTCTCCACCAAGTTCAGTATATTTAGCTGCACGTTATGAATAGATTCTGTTGTGTGTTTTACTTTCACAGGGTTGCTCTTTATTTTGTCTGTTGCATTCATAACGCGAGCAAGTAATGCCTCGCGTGTATTGACTTCGTTCTCATAAACTATGTCTTTCATACATACACAAAAATCCATTGGTGTTGAATCAGGCGATCTGGATGGTCACAGACGTGTAGCACCATGACCAATCCATTTCTGGGGAAAATGTTCATTTAAATGTGTAGTAACAGCGTTGGAGAAATGAGGAGGTGTGCCATCATGTTGAAAATACATTTGCAATCACGTAGCAAGTGGAACACCTTCGAGCAACCGGGGCATTTCTTGTTGAAGGAATTGTAAGTATGTCTCGCCTGTTAGACGTCCTGAGAAACAGTTAGACAGCCTGGGAAAATGAATAATCCAATAAATCGTGTGTTGATTATACCACACCACACCACACATTTATGCCAAATCACTGCTGGAAATTGCGATGCACTGTTGCATGTGGGTTTGCTTTAGACCATATATGCACGTTATGTAAATTGTTTATACCATCTCGAGTAAACTGCGCCTCATCAGTAAATAAAATGTGTTTGTGTAACCACCGATTGGTATTTAACCAGTTGCACAACTCCAAGTGAGGGGAAGATCTCACGGATGTAAATGATGCACTTTTTGTTTATGTTAAGGATACAGATTATTGTCTTCAGTGTACACCATACCTTAGATTGTGAAATGCCTAATCATTGAGAGATGTGTTGTGTACTGGTTCAAATGGCTCTGAGCACTATGGGACTTAACATCTATAGTCATCAGTCCCCTAGAACTTAGAACTACTTAAACCTAACTAACCTAAGGACAACACACAACACCCAGTCATCACGAGACAGAGAAAATCCCTGACCCCGCCGGGAATTGAACCCGGGCGTGGGAAGCGAGAACGCTACCGCACGACCACGAGCTGCGGAAGTGTACTGGTACCCGGGCTACACTGAACAGCATCCATAATATCCCCCTCATTGTCTTCACGCATCGAGCGCTTGTACTGATTATGAATGCTACATAGAGAACCTGTCTCCTGTAACATTCAGAATACTCCACTAATGGTTCGTGCATTTGGAATCCTCAGAGTTGGATAACATATACGACATTCGTTAACTGCAGCCATAGCATTACCATCACTTTTGCCATAAACAAACACCATACCAGTATATTCCTGTGTTGTAAATTTGAAAGGCGTCCCTATTTCATAAATAATCTATAAACTACCCCAATGGCCTTGCTGCAATGGTGACAATGGTTCCCATCAGATCACCGAAGTTAAGTGCTGTCGGGCTAGGCTAGCACTTGGATGGGTGCCATCCGGTCTGCCGAGCGCTGTTGGCAAGTGGAGTGCACTCAGCCCTTGTGAGGCAAACTGAGGAGCTACTTGATTGAGAAGTAGCGACTCTGGTCTTGGAAACTGCGTATGGCAGGAGAGCAGTGTACAAACTGCAACAGATATTATGTGGTTTCACTTAAAACCCTGTTGTTATTATGTTCTGTCACTGAACAATATAGAAAACGAACTTGTTTCAAGGTTAGGACATGACTGAAACAACTCGCAAACGGTTGCCAACAGTGACATAAACTTTTCTATATTCTTAATGGAAAGTAAACAAATTTAATTGTATAATTATCTTTGCTTCTCTGGATGTTCTGGAAAACTACTGCAGATACACGTCTGGGACATATTTTATTAGATTCACATGACCAATAACAACAAAATAAATGGGAATCGTGCTTAACTTCAACCTCGCACAGCTTTGCGATGGTTTCATATTAGTTAAGTTGCTAAATTTCAGGCAAAATCTTTTACTATCTGAATGGAAACTACTTCTGGCCCTTTCTCCTTCCCACAAATCAGACTCTGGTCCTGATTACATCCATAACCAGTTGCTTCAACATTTCAATCCTCCACAATGACAGCATCTCCTCCAGGCATTCAACCATATTTTGCTCCAAAGCATTTTCCCCTCTCAGGGAAGGACAGTATTGTGATTCCTGTCCTTCCAAGAGCAACAAGGATCCATCGTCCCTTGATAGTTACCATCCCATCAGTTTGACCGATGTCCCCTGCAAGTTACGTAAGCAAATGGTGGCTCGTCGACTCAGTTGGGTAGTTGAATCTCGGGTCCTTTTATCACCTTACCAGCATGGCTTTCTGGAGGGACAGTCTAAGATGAATCATCTGCTTTAATTGTAAACACAGTTTGGCAGGCCTTACCTCAGCATCGCCAACTTGTCGCAGTTTTCTTTGATCTTCGTAAGGCCTCACTTATGTCCATGTGTGTTCCTGTCCCACTGGTCATTCAGAGTCCGGATTGACACCTTTTTCAACTTTCCATAGACCCAGGAGAATGGCATTCCACAGGGCTCCATATTAGTGTCTTTCTTTCTCTCATTGCTATTAATGAATGTGTGGCCTCTACTGGGCCATTGGTCACCTCTGCTCTGTACGTGGATGATTTCTGTGTTTGGACCAGCTCCCACTTGGTGGCCTCTGCAGAATGACGACTCCAGGGTTGTCTGGCATGCCTGTACATGGACACATGTACATGGAGTTTTCAAAACTCTCTGCTTAGGTCAAGGGTGGTGCATTTTTGTTGCCATACTGTGGTCCATCCTGATCAGCAGCTGTGCCTGTTCGCCCACAACCTGACAGTGCGCCTGCACCTGCACCTGTCCCCTCCCCTCCCCTCTCCCATTACCCTTCCAGGGGGAGATTTGTGGCTTTGTCATATACCTTTTTGCACAATTGTGGCTTCGTAAACTTCACACAATGGAGACTCGCACCACATGGTGTTCTTCCTTCCGCATCTCCCGATGGGAATCAACTATCCTCTGCTGTCTCGGCATCAGCCATAGTAGGTTGATCTGTGGTTTTTTACCCTGCAATGAGCTGCCCCTCATTTGTAGTTGCCCTGTCCCCACCCCCTCACAGTAATTCATTTTTTGCTGGACTGCCCTCATCTTTTGGCTCTTCACACTAAATATACCCCTGCCCATTCTTGTCCTGGGTGTTAGTGGGCGGCTTCACATGGCTACATCTGTCCTGTTTTCTTCGTGAAAGTGATTTTTCCTCCAGTCCTTGAACTTCCCTCTGGAATTGGAGTTCGTGGTTAACATTGTCATTGGTTATGGAGGCCCCAGCCTTTGCCTCCACACTGGTCAGTACTGCCCCCCCCCCCTTTTCCCCAGGTTTTTCCTGGTCTTTTGTGCCATTTTGTTTTGCCTTTTCTTGTGTCTTCTTCGCCTGGTGTTGTCCCAATTTTGTCGTAATAATGTAGTGACGTGATGATCAGGAAAGGTTGGGCAGTGCTGGTGCTCCAACTCTTGTAGTGGTAGCATTTGTGGGGTGCCCTGCTCTTGCTTTTCCTCCTGTTCTCATTTTCTTTCCTCTTTCTGCTACCCTGACATTCATTTTACCTCTTCGTTTGCCCGTATTCCCTTCTCCTTGACTAGACTGTGCTGTTTGTGTTGCTCCTCCCTTGGTTCCTGCCACCTTGTGACCGATTGTCACCTCCCCCAATCAACCAACCAACTAATAATTCTGAGGGAAGGTCATCTACTCTCAATGCTTTGTTTCCACTTAGATCTTCCATTGCTCTGTCAAATTATTCTTGTAGTATATCTCCCATATCAAATTATTCTTGTAGTATCAGAATACCCATCTTATCTCATTTACTTCCTCTTCCATGATTAAAATATTCCTGTAAAGTTCATTTACCTTTTGTACCTCTTTTATGAATTCCTTCCATCCTTTGGCTTCCTCGTCATGGCTTAGTACTGGCTTCCCATATGAGCTCGTGATACTCACACAGTTGCTTTTCTCCAAATGCCTCTTTAATTTTCCTATTTGCTACATTTCCCATAGTCGTGCATGCTTTGACAATGTTAGGTGTGTTCTTTAGCCGTTCCTGTGTTGAGATTTTGTATTTTCTTTGTCATTTTTTAGAGGACTTATTCCTTCTACATGCTTCAGTTGATGCTTTCCTGTATTTTCTCCTTTCGTGAATCAAATTCTATATCTCCTGTCTTATCCAAGGAATTCTTCTAGGAATCATCTTTTAACCTATTTGACCTTCTGTTGCTTCACCATTTTGTCTCTGAGCTACCCATTTGTCCTGTGTCGCATTGCTTGCTCTCAGTATAAGTAGTATTTTAGTTTGCTGAAGTCTTGGGAGCATTTTGACCTTTATTTTGGAAATAAAATGATTAGAGTCTAAATCTGAGGGCTTTGGCATTTTGATTTTCCTTGTTTGCATGTTGTGAGATCACCAAATGATAAATCTTAAATGCTCCTAGTTAAGCATTGTGAGATACCCATTATTTTTTTTTTTTTTTTTTTATGATTGCATTATCAGATCTAAACTTACACAGAGTTCCACCATTCAGTGACCATACTAATTAATCCTGTGGAGGGATGAATAGTCCCTAATGATCTTCCTGAATTTCTTTCTTCCAATTTGAACATTTAATTCTCAAATAACTATGTTGACATTCTTAAATAAAATCTTGAGTAACGTCTCCTCCAGGTCTTTCCAAATTTTTCTACTTTCTGTGGCTGTTCTTTTAGTCTTGATTTGTGGCAGTATTAGCAGTGACTAAAGAAGTGTATCTCATTTGCGTCCATAAAGTGTGAAGATCCGACTATTCTGGAACTGAAGTCAGTGATAGCTCACAGGATTTGTTTATTGACTTTAGAACCTCCTCCAGCGTGAGTTAATTCTTTATTACTCTCTTGCCTGGCTTTCTGTTCAGAAATTCTTTGTTACTCTTTTGCCTGGCCTTATGTTCGGGATGTTCTCATTGCTGTCTTGATTGGGCTTCCGGTCAGAATGCTTTATAATGATCTTGTGTTAGGCCACAGTATCTGTAAGTTTTCAGTTTTCCTGGTTTTTGAGGAGTAAGTTAACTCTGGAGGCAGCAAACTTCGACACTTGTACTTTTCAAAGTTTGTGTATTGCAGGATCTGAGGATCTTAAACGATTGTGGATTGTCTACCACCTGGAAGAGTACGCTCTTTGACAAACTTTGTCATCGTACTGAATTGAATGACCACTGTTGGACACAAAAGTGTCAGCAGGATTAAAATAGGCTGTTAGCATCCCAGGTACCTCCATGTGTGTCAGGCTACTCTAGCTTCTTTAGGCACAAACCTTCTCCTTTCTGTGGTCTTGGACCTGTCTGCGGGGCTACTTAATTCTCCTGAAGTGATGACACTGTTCTGGCTTTTGAAACTATTACTTCCTTCCTGGGGAAGAAGGGGGGGGGGGGGGGGGGGAAGTTGGGAAAGACTAAAAAGGAAGGGCAGTCACTTAGACCCCAGGATGGGAGGGGCACACTTGTGAGGTCGATGGTGCACAAGGATAGTCTTGTCACTTTCGCTTTTATTTGTGTGTATTGACAGTAAATATTTCTCTCCTCAAATTCATAAATCTGAACACTCAAAAATAAAAATTATTTTAAAAATCTGGGTTTATGATACAGCTTGTCTTAAAAAGTTGACTTAGTAAACTTGAAAGCTGTAAATATAGAAACTCGGGAGAATTGTTGGATGGCTGTGGTTAATGTGGTTGCTGCCAAAGTAGCTGCATAAAAGCTTGCTGCACGTCTTTATTGTTGTTGCTGTTTGATTCTTTCTGCTGCAGCGTTACTATTTGCACAGTGGCAGTTCTTGAGATGGACTTATTGCATTTGTACTAAACATTTTCACTTTTTTGTGTTGGTAATGACACAAATTTTACATCATAATTGATGCACGCATCTACTTTTGGCAGCTACGTAACAACACTGCGGGGAGGAAGGAAAGATGTTACATAATGTACTAATGCACTATCTGGTAATACAAAGAATGAAGTTTGTCCATGTCTGTAACTGAAGATAGTTGCCATGCTAATGATAAACACTGCCAGACAAGTCCCACATTCCTAGCCATTATCTTAGTAGAGCAGACAAGTAAGCCTTCATCCAGTTTGTAGTTTAGTTCAAGCTCAGCACTGCCTGATGTGCAGCAGTTTTGCCACCCTGATGACTTGCAGCCATCCAATGACACTGTGTGGTGGCGGTGTGGTAATATGTTCACATTTGATGGGAAGTGATAAAGGAACCATTGATGGATAATCGAATAAAGAGAACCTTTGTAATTTCTTGAATTGTGGGGATCTCATTATGTGGAAGAATTTTTGTCTGTAAGGTTCTGAGTGGAGGAAACAAAGTTGGAAAAGTTGTGAACAAGTGAATTCTAGATAGGTTAAAGATACAGTAAAAGACTTTCAGAACACTGTGCTAAAATATATACCAAATTTGCACTGTAAATAGAAAAAAAGCTACATAAATCAACTGTGAAAGACAGCATAGCTTCGTGTAGAACTTGTTGAGGTAACAAACTGAGTTTGATTGGACCTAATTACAGGGACAATCTGTTACGTAGCAAATGAGTAAAGTAACTAGTAAGGAGTACTTGGATTCAATTCCTAGCAAGCATGTGGGGTTTTGTGTGTAGCACTGTTCAGTCAGTTAATACAATTAATTCAATGACTGCATAGTTCGCAACACTGTGCTCTTTCGTGTGTGATGTTGCATGCTTCATGATAGTGCCTGCTGGTGGTATTTTAGTCCGCTTGGCATACCTGCTGCATAATACAAGGGGATGGAACCTTAATAGTGGCAACTATTTATTTAATAACTTGTGCAAAATGGATAAATGTTTCAGAGAATGACATTATTCTTCATGTCTACTTACTGTCACTATAGAATGTTTGACTTTGTTGATTGAGCCACAACCTCACATCTGCTTGCACTGCTTCATCATATCGAAGCATTCTTTACGTTTTGGAAATATGAAAATCAGGTGGGTCCAACTCAGGACTGTATGGTGGATGATCGATGAGTGCGAACACAAGGCATCAGATCGTTACAGATGTCACAGCTCTCATTTTGGTGTGGCATGTCATGCTGAAGGAGAGGTGCTCAATGTGTGGAGGAACTCTTCGAATTTGAAACTCTGTAACATGACGCTGTTTCTCATGCACCGACATACACTACTGGCCATTAAAGTTGCTACACCAAGAAGAAATGCAGATGATAAACGGGTATTCATTGGACAAATATACTAGAACTGACATGCAATTACATTTTCACGTAATTTGGGTGCATAGATCCTGAGAAATCAGTACCCAGAACAACCACCTCTGGCCGTAATAATGGCTGTGATACGCCTAGGCATTGAGTCAAACAGTGTGGATGGCATGTACAGGTACAGCTGCCCATGCAGCTTCAACACAAGACCACAGTTTATCAAGAGTAGTGACTGGTGTATTGCGACGAGCCTGTTGCTTGGCCACCATTGACCAGATGTTTTCAATTGGTGAGAGATCTGGAGAATGTGCTGGCCAGGGCAGCAGTCGAACATTTTCTGTATCCAGAAAGGCCTGTACAGGACCTGCAACATGCGGTCGTGCATTAGCCTGCTGAAATCTACGGTTTCGCAGGGATCGAATGAAGGGTAGAGCCACGGGTCGTAACACATCTGAAATGTAACATCCACTGTTCAAAGTGCCGTCAATGCGAACAAGAGGTGACGGACACGTGTAACCAATGGCACCCCATACAATCACGCCGGGAGATACGCCAGTATGGCGATGACGAATACACGCTTCCAATGTGCGTTTACCGCGATGTCGCCAAACACTGATGCGATCATCATGATGCTGTAAACAGAACCTGGATTCATCCGAAAAAATGACGTTTTGCCATTCGTGCACCCAGTTTCGTCGTTGAGTACACCATCGCAGGCGCTCCTGGCTGTGATGCAGCGTCAAGGGTAACCGCAGCCATGGTCTCCAAGCTGATACTCCATGCTGCTGCAAACGTCGTCAAACTGTTCGTGCAGATGGTTGTTGTCTTGCAAATGTCCCCATCTGTTGACTCGGGGATCGAGGCGTGGCTGCACGATCCGTTACAGCCATGTGTATAAGATGCCTGTCATCTCGACTGCTAGTGATACGAGGCCGTTAGGATCCAGCACAGCGTTCCGTATTACCCTCCTGAACCCGCCGATTCCATATTCTGCTAACAGTCATTGGATCTCGACCAATGCGAGCAGCAATGTCGCGATATGATAAACCGCAATCACGATAGGCTACGATTCGACCTTCATCAAAGTCGAAAATGTGATGGTACGCATTTCTCCTCCTTACACGAGGCATCACGACGACGTTTCACCAGGCAACGCCGGTCAACTGCTGTTTGTGTATGAGAAATCGATTGGAAACTTTCCTCGTGTCAGCACGTTGTAGGTGTCGCCAACCTTTTGTGAATGCTCTGAAAAGCTAATCATTTGCGTATCACAGCATCTTCTTCCTGTCGGTTAAATTTCGCGTCTGTAGCACGTCATCTTCGTGGTGTAGCAATTTTAATGGCCAGTAGTGTAGTTCCCTTCCACACTGCCACATTACATGCTATAGTTCGGAGTTCTCTGGCAACAGAGGGCTACAAATATGAAGAAATGAAGAATAAAGATGTAGAATGTTAATAATGTTTGTTTTATTTAAAAATCTTTGAGAACTTACAAATAAAAAATTCAGGGGTATTACTTTTAAACACACCAGTCATCAGCATTGTGCATATCCCATTGCCAGCGATGTAGAAGGTAGAATAACCTCAGCAGCGCCAGTTGTGTTGATAGTTAGAGTTTGCTGGTCTATTGCAGAAAGTTTCTCCAGTTCTGTGTCTAAGCTGTTTCTTTTTGGAATATAGTCTGCGACCAGCTTAGTGAAAGAAGTGGTGTAACATTCTGCAGTACCCGCCCATTATTTTGCGGGACAGCACTTGGCCGCAAGTGACACGTGTTGTGACTAATTTGTTTAGTCAATGGAGCTGGGAAGTTCTGAACCACCCACCACACTCTCTGGACTTACGGTTTGTGACTAAAATTTGAATTCCTAAATTGAGGGAAGCACTTTGTGGCATTTGCTTCAGAACTGGTAAGAGAGATTCATCGGGCAATAGACCGCTCCACACCAACAGTCAAAACAACTGCTACTGCTAAGTACAGCCTACAACCTCCACATTGGTGGCAACAGCTTGAGGTGTTACCTATGTTCTGCCTCAGCTAATTGCAGTTAGATTAAAATTGAGAGCTGAAAGGATACAGGACCGCTAGTATGGTCACCTGAGGTCCCTTCCTGCTTTACTGTGCTCAGGTACCATGCTTATTCTTATTGACTTCATCTCCGTAGTCTGAAATCGAAGCTGAAAATGTAACTCGTAGCTCTCTCTCAAATCCACAAAATAAGACTTGTAGCTTCTTCATGAAACATTACACTTTTAACTGAATAAGAGAGCAGGAGACACAGCTTTTAATACATTTCTGTCCATAAATATGTTAAATTAACTGAACAGACTTTCCACTTCATGGGATATGGGCAGAATGAAACTTATGCTGTCCTCGCAGTGTTGTCACAAGCATCAGCATTCTTTAGAGCACTAAATCTTTCCAAGAAGGGGCGCATCTTTATGGAACAACCACCGACCCAGCAAGTGACGAATGGTGGTCAGAGCCACCACATCTCGTAGAAACTCCGTGTCCCGCCTTCCAATTTCATGCACATACAAATGAATTTGCTGACAATTGCATATTAACATTTATTACATACTTCGAGCAATTTCTACGTGCAAATGACAATCATCATTTGTTGGTAACAGATACATTACTGCCTTTATAAAGTGATGCGTTACATTTCACGGTTACACACACCGCTGGTGACTGCTTTGAAGAACAGTAAAAGTTTGAAACATCAATGTATTTTGTGTAAGCTGCAGATGAGTAGCTACCATATTAAAAGTACCAACCTTTATACATTGTTGGTTTTTGTCTGCATTGATATCATTAGACCTACTTTGTGAAGTAAAGGATGAACATTTGAAAACAGGATTTTGTGTTAATATGTAGTGACTACCTACAGAAGATGGGAACGACTAGTCGTAACTGACTGGATCAAATATAGGAAGCAAGAACCAATTCATAGCTGGGGGGGGGGGGGGGGGGAGATAGAGAAGGGACTGAAACAGGTTTGTAACTATCTGTGATGTTATTCCATCTGTACATTGAGCAACCTATGTAGGAAGAGAAATTTGTTAACATCGGGCATAGATTTAAGTGTCAGGAAGTCGTTTCTGAAAGTATTTGTATGGAGTGTAGCCATGTATGGAAGTGAAACATGGACGATAACTAGTTTGGACAAGAAGAGAATGGAAGCTTTCGAAATGTGGTGCTACAGAAGAATGCTGAAGATAAGGTGGGTAGATCACGTAACTAATGAGGAGGTATTGAATAGGATTGGGGAGAAGAGAAGTTTGTGGCACAACTTGACTAGAAGAAGGGGTCGGTAGGTAGGACATGTTTTGAGGCATCAAGGGATCACAAATTTAGCATTGGAGGGTAGTGTGGAGGGTAAAAATCGTAGAGGGAGACCAAGAGATGAATACACTAAGCAGATTCAGAAGGATGTGGGCTGCAGTAGGTACTGGGAGATGAAGAAGATTGCACAGGATAGAGTAGCATGGAGAGCTGCATCAAACCAGTCTCAGGACTGAAGACCACAACAACAACAACAACAACATGTAGGAAACAACGAAGAAATTTTGGAAGAGAATGAAAGTACAGGGAGGAGAAATAGAAGCTGTGTGGTTTGCCAATGCCATTGTAATTGTCGGATACAGATAGGTATACGGAAGAACAGTGGAATGGAATGTATAGTGTCTGCAAAAAGAATACAAGATGAATATCAATAAGAGTAAAACAATGGTAATTCAATCTAGTTGAATTAAATCAGATGATGCTGAGGGGATTGAATTAGGAAATGAGACACTAGATTTGTTTTGCTATGTGGGCAGGAAAATAAGTAATAATGCCTGAAATATAGAGACTATTGCCGTAGAAGAAGCTGAGTAGGACAGTCACTGTGGTGTAGCGGTTATGATACTAGACTGTTAAATGGAGAGTTGTGGGTTCAAAACTCACTTGAACTGTAAAATTTAAATTTCTATATTCAGTTCGAGTACATTCTAGAAGTATCCACAAATGTCAAGAATCATTGTACTGGAATGTTCTCTTAACTGTATACATACCGTATGTGTTCAGAACGGAGGCAGTTCGCTCTGCGCTGTTGCATCTGCAAGTGCTGAATAACCCTTCGTTGAGTGAAGTTAGTGTTTGTCATTCATCTACTTACACCTTTTTCTACATGATATTATTTTGGTGGAAATGCTGGGTATTGGAACTAGTGATAGCGCACATTATTGACGACACAGTGGCTCCCATCAGGCCATGACAGAGTCGCCGTTTACGTGGCTAAACCTGAGTTCCATCCATATTCAACAGATCGCAATCTATCGGGGACAGAAGAAGATGACGTTACACTAACAGCAACTGAGTTCCAGCAATATTCAGCAGATTGCAATCTATCGGAGACAGAAGAAGACGACGGCGTTACGATGATGGCAACTGTGTGCCACCACATGAGACATCCTTCCGGGTTTTCTGGTGATGATGGCCAAGATCCAAACAAGTGGCCGAAGTTAGAAGAGCGTATAGCCAAATTTAGCAAATGGGATGACATCATGTGTTTGGCTAACGTATTTTTCTGCTTGGAGGGCACTGCCAAGCAATGGTGTAAGAACGAGGAGAAGTTCACAAGCAGGAAAGTATTCCAGGCAGAACTGCGCCAGTATTTCGGCTACACACGACGACAGAAGTGCAAGGCTGAAGATTAATTAAAGTGCAGGGCACAGTATCCAGGAGAAACTACAGCATCCTACATTAAAGACGTCTTGGAACTGTGTAAAACAGTGGATCCTAGAGTGAAGGAGGAAGATAAGGTTGCACATCTTCATGAAGGGTGTTGCTGAGGACATGTATCAAGCCGTACTCCTGAAGGAGGTTTCGACAGCAGACGACTTCATAAAATGGTGCCAGTATATTGAGACAATGCATCAAAAAAGATTTACATGCAAGAAGTTTGAACAGCTTCCAGATGTTGAATCGATGTCTGTGATGGAGGAAACAACTGATTTCACAAGTGTTCATCAGATAGTGAGAGAGGAAGTTCAGAAGGCACTTGGATTGCATGGAGAGCAAAAAAACTGAGATGCCACAAGAGGTCATAAGAGAGGAAATGGAACAGACATTGAACCCAATCTCTTGTCTTTCATTTCCCTTTAAAACGTTGAAAAAGTCGAGACCCAGGTGAAGTTACATTCCTACAATGCCACATGAGGAACCTGTTTGGGCACCAAGGAAGACTGATATCTGGAGGACCCAGGATAACTAACCAGTATGTTTCCACTGCAGATGACCGGGACATGTGGTGTGCTGTTGTTGAGAGAGGCGGCAGATACTTGATGACCCCTGCGCCTGAACACAGCAGACAGATCTTAGACGACACCAACTCAGGCACGATGAAGATGAACATCGGGTACAGGACGACATAGGTCACCATTGCTGCAAGCTTGCCGCTGGAGAAGACACTCCCCAACATGCCAATCAAGGTCTCCATCCCCATTTAGAAGCTCCAACCAATCACCTTGGCACTGCAACATGGAAAATTAAAGGGTGCGACCTTCCTTGGAGGTGAGGCCACCGAACAGAAAAATCCTTCGCCATGTATCACTACAAAAATGATAGGAAACTAGGTCAATATCCTCATGGATGGCTGACCAGCGTAAGATCTTGTGTACTCTGGGGCATCATATTCAGTCATTTTGGAGAAGTACTGTTGCCAGTTGCAGCAAATCATATTCGTCGACAACAAAACATCCCTGCTGAAGGTGGCTAGTTGTAAATATATAAAACCTACAGGAAGGTATCATTCGTGTGGGTATAAGTGGCCATAAACAGCCCTTAGAATACATTGTCGTAAAAGAGTGTAGTCATGACATCATTCTCGGATGGGACTTTTTGAAAGCTTCTCAGGCAGTTACAGATTGTGGCCACTTGAAGATTATGCTAGACGAGATGAGAGACTGTGGACAGGAAGATGCGCATCCAAGTGTGTGGAGACTGTGTTGGATGAAGTGATCATTCCTGCAGTCAGCACTAGAAAGGTAACTGTCACGTGTCATGCCATGCATCAATCCATGGATCTTGTAGTGGAATGTAAGAGAAGCATACCACTGAAGAATAATTTGGTCATCCCAGCCCCTGTCGTCTCATGTAAGAACGGCTTCGGTGAATTGTGGATAGTTACCTGTCGCCGAGAACCGGAGATCCAGCCAAGACGCATGTGCATAGCAAACGCTGAGCTGTTAATTGCAGAACAGCTGAGCATCATAGAGACCTCCCATGCCGAGTCTGCGGGCGAAATTGGCGCTACCACTACGAGACAAGACCTAGCTCGACCATCACCAGATCTCACTAAGGAACAACAGAAGAAGCTACTTGCCATTCTTCAAGAGTTCTCTGAATGCTTCTATCCACAGATGAAGAGCAAATTAGACAAATCGATGGTGAAGCACTGGAGACCATCAACCAATAAACCAGAGAGCGTACCATCTGTCAGCAATGAAACATCGAATAATTCGCGATGAGTTAGAGAAAATGATGAAGAATGACATCATTCAGCCTTCATAGAGCCCATGGTCGTCACCAGTGGTTCTCGTCAGGAATAAGGATGGCAGTTGGCGCTTTCGTGTTGATTACAGGAAGCTTCATAAGATAACTAAAAAGGACATTTACCCCCTTCCACGAATTGACGATACAATAGATTGTCTGAAGGGGGCTAAGTTTTTCTCAACCATTGACATGGACTCGGGATACTGGCAAATCGAAGAAGATGAGGCTGATCGTGAGAAAACTGCATTCATCACCCCTTAGGGCCTGTGTGAGTTTAAGGTAATGCCGTCTGTCTTGTGTAATGCACCAGCAAGTTTAGAACGGATGATGGATAATCTTCTAATTCACCTAGAGTGGATGATGTGTCTGTTATTTATGACATTATAGTGTTCTCAGAGACATCTGATGAACACGTAACAAGACTGAGGGCCGCTCTTAAGTGTCTCCAACAAGGTGGACTGAAACTTAATCCAAGATAGTGTCTCTTTTGAGCAAAAGAAATCAATATTCTTGGACACATTGTGTCAAACGAAGGTGTGCGGCCAGGCCCAGAAAAAGTGAGATCTAAACTGAATTTCCTATTCCTAAACGTATTAGAGAGACATGAGGCTTCCTCGGATTATATTCTGATTACTTTTGATTTATCAATGGCTTTAAAGCCAGGCCACACCAAGAGTTGTTAAAAGCCGATGCTAAACATATCTGGGATGGGTAACAAGTTTCTTTCAATGTGCTGCGAAAAGCTCCGATGACTGACCCTGTAATTGGTCTGTATGATGAGAGAGCACCTACAGAACTTCACACAGATGCCATTGGGTATGGGATCGGTGCTGTTCTGGTGCAAATTTTGAGTGGAAGGGAGAAGGTTATAGCCTATGCTTCTAGGACACTTACAAAAGTCGAGAGAAACTTCGCAACTACAGAAGAGAATGTCTTGCTGTGATCTGGGCCATGTGCAAATTTCAACAGTATCTCAATGGAAGGCCATTCACAGTTGTTACAGAAGGTCTTAAGGCTCCAACAGGACGACTCGCCAGCTGAGCACTACATCTCCAAGAGTATGACAATACCATAGTGTACAAAAGTGAAAGAAAACACCAAGATGCCAACTGTCTCTCAAGAAACCCTGTGCAAAACCATCAAGACTTTGATGAATATAGCGGCTGCCTTGCTGCACTCCAGGATCTCTCTGCTGAGCAGGCGGAGGACACCACGATATCTCAAATTATGCTTGCCTAAAATCGGTCAGAGGGTGTGAAAGGACAATTTAAGGTAGTTAATGGATTACTTTGCAAGAAAAACTTTGATCTGTTTGGAAAGAGGTGGCTACCAGTGATTCCTAAACACATGCACTTGGATGTTCTACAGAATTTCCATGACACACCTGAGGGCAGACATTTACGATTTATTAACACATACAATAGGATCCGCAAGAGATTTTTCTGGCCAGGTTTATTTAGGAGTGTCCGTCACTATGTCGCACTGTCGAGAGTGCCAGAGGAGAAAGGCAGTTCCTCAGAAACCACCTGACCGACTCATACCAATTCCACCAGCCGAAATGCCTTTCCAGCGTGTTGGGATTGACCGCCTTGGACTATTTCAAACGTCTGCTAGTGGCAACAGATGATTATTGTTTGCACTGATTATCTGACAACTATGCCATTACAAAAGCCGTGAAAACAGCCGAAGCATTTGAGGTAGCCAAATTCATCATGGAAGACATTGTAGCAAAACAAGGTTCCCCAAGGTCATTAATTACCTATTGAGGGAAAGTTTTTCAATCAAATCTTGTGACAGAGATAAACCTTGGTGCAACATTACTCATCACGTGACGACTGCCTACCATCTGCAAAATAACGGGCTTACTGAACATCTTAATAAGACATTGGCTGACATGCTATCAATGTTCGTCAATGTTTAGCAGAGCAACTGGGATGAGGTGCTACCTTTCATTATGTTTGCCTACAACAGCGCCAAAACAAGACACCACATGATTTACGCCATTTCTCCTGGTGCAAGGGTGTGAGGCAACTACGACAATGTACAGTGTTTCCGTTACATCCTGATGACGTGGACGATAACTACATCAGCCAAGTGTTAACCAGAGCTGAGGAATCTCGGCAGTTAGCTCAACTCCGCACGCTGCAGGCTCAAGAAAACGATTGTAGAAGGTATGACGCGAGCCACAGCCCTCTTGTCTATCGGCCGGGGGACCTCGTCTGGATCTTCACTCCTGTTCGGAAGGTTGGTCTCTCTGAGAAGCTCCTCAGGCAGTACATTGGACCTTATAAGGTTGTAAAACAGTTGTCTGATGTTACTTATGAAGTTGAAAATTTTGACCCCGACACAAGATGACGAAAGATCAGAGATATGGTCCACGTCCTTCGAATGAAGCCCTATAAGGATCCTGCAACCCAGGGTAAATTCGAAGGTCCATTGACAGGCAACAAGTGGAAATGTGGACAAAAAGCGTAGTGGCAAAGGAAGTTCTAAGAAGTTTTGAAATATTGTGCTACAGAAGAATGCTGAAGAGTAGGTGGTTAGATTGAGTAATTAATAAAGACACACCTATAAAATTGTGGAGCAGACACAACTTGTCTGAAAGAAGGAATAAGGTGATAGGATATGCCCTGATGCATCTAGTGGGAACAGTTAGAGAGAGAGAGAGAGGAGAGTGAGAGTTATTAGCACTATTTTTATTCCAAGGTGAAAAGACTTGCACGGACTAGGCTAGCATAGAGAGCAGCATCAAACCCATCTTCAGACTGAAGACCTCGATAATGGTAACAGCAACCACCACCACAACCACCACCACCACCACCACCACCACCTCCTCCTCCACCACCACCACTGTTACATAGTTGGGGGGTGGGGGGGGGGGGGGGAATGGGTGTAACGCGCAAATCCATTGGTTTGTGGATAGCATCGTCTTATGGGAGAGAAGGCATTTTCCTAGTAATCTGTGTCTTTAGCAATAATTCTCACCTCTTGTTCAGTTTTCATACGAACTGTGTGAGGTACCACTTGATTGTTTTACAAGACGTGCTCAAAGACCTGCCTGTCTTACCAAACCAGTTAATGCAAATGCTGGGATTGCATTAATGACAAAATTGACCCCTCCTCCCCATTCTGGTCCAGGCTTGTAAGTTTGTTCTCTGCATTTAATGACATTGTTAAATCCTAATCTTCCTCCTTCCATCAGAGTAATCATTACCATTCTTGATTTAATAAAAGATTACAGCAAAGAAAAAAAAGTTTAATTTACAAACACATTTAAGATGTTATTCTCGAGAATGTCATCACTCTGAACAGAGTATTTTGTAATAAGTATTAGCACTTTAAGTGAAACTAACTCAACTGATAAGAAAGAAAATTAAGTAAATGATTTAAACAGTTTCCAATAGTTTTATGATTGTGAGGGTAACATTCACATCCAGGTCTGTCACTGTATATGGCCCCTGGTAATGCTTGTTTTGTCCTTTTTTCTGGTGACAAGGTTTCTTCCCCCCCCCCCCCCCCCTCCTCCTCCTCCTCCTCCTCCTCCTCCTCCTCCTCCTCCTCCTCCACCGCTTGATCACCTGGTACTGGCAGAAGTAAAGCTGTGAGGACAGGTTGCGAGTTGTGCTTGGGTAGCTCAGTTGGTAGAGCACTTGCTTGCCTGCAAAAGGCAAAGGTCCTGAGTTCGAGTCACGGTCTGGACACACAGTTTTGATCTACCAGGAAGCAAAAACTGATTTGACATTAGATGTTAGATGGCCAGAATCTGGCTGTAACCACATGATCTACATTTATAGACAAAATATCCACAAATGTAGCTTTTGTTTCTTCATAAAAAATAAAAAGCTTTCATATCTTCAAACATTGTCATTACACAGTCATATTGCAGCAGGCCATCAAATATCAAATTCCATGAGTTAACAAATTTATTAGGGACAGAAGGAGCTGCATAATTCATATCATGTATTCACCTCAGACCATTTCGCAAGAAAATGGCAGGACATGTATACAGTGTCATTCCATGCCAAGTGGCCTAAATTTAAATTAGGTCCCCACTCAGCCCTCTCCAGTTTTGATGAAATTTTTACAGGATGTATGTATGTATGAGGGGACATGAAGCCATGCCAAATTACACCTTGATGAGTAGATTGGTGCAGTCATTAACTGTGCTTTTGTAAAGCTTAGTTTTTTCCATTTTGCAACAGACACCAATAAAACACAAAGTTTGCTTTACTGTTGACCATGAGTTAAGAATACTCAATTGTTGTAACTCCATGATTCCGTTCAACTTCTTAGATACAACAGTGTAATTACTGAACCTGTGCTCAATGTACAGCAGATTTATCACACTTTGCTATCAAAGCAGCTCACAAATCATGTGACAAATTTGGATCATGTTTTGGCAGCTTGTTTCATATAAGAGAATGACTTTCTGGTGATGACTTCTTCCTCATTTGCAGCCAACCGACATGTCATAAAGCTGTTCACATAATTACCAAGTTATCCTAGATTAAAATAGATGAAAAAAAGTAGGAAAAGACAGTTAGATATTTACCATAAAGAAGACACGTCAAGTTGCAGACAGACATAATTAAAAGACACTTACATATAGCATTTGTCCACAGCCTTCTTGAGTAAAACGGAGACACACACTCACACACAAGCAAGCAAACACTCTCTCTCTCTCTCTCTCTCTCTCTCTCTCTCTCTCTCTCTCCCTCTCCCCCTCTCCCCCTCTCCCTCTCTCTCTCTCTGACAAACCCGTCATTCTCTAGATATTTATTTTGCCAATTTTCTGTTAGAAATTATAACAAAAATAAAATGAACTGTGTTTGTTGTGAAGTATCAAAATAAACATTGTTTCCATGTATCCATGGAAATACCTTTCAAATTATGAAACAATTGTCACAGATATATGTGTAATGTGCAAGTGTGTAAGTATAGTATCTGTGTTAAGAAACATGATCCTGTAAAGTCTCTGTATGCTGGGCGCAGCTGCTTCACGTGTCCACGCGATTTTGTAAACGTGTTTGCAACAATGCCTCTTCATAGCTCTATAGACTGCTAATGTTTCCGCCTACATCCATTTATGCTCCACAGTTGAAAGGTGTCAAAAGCATTGTCAGGTGTCAGGGATTATCTTAAATTGACTCAACTGTAGAAGTGTCGTAGTGCTAATGAATACACTCCTGGAAATGGAAAAAAGAACACATTGACACCGGTGTGTCAGACCCACCATACTTGCTCCGGGCACTGCGAGAGGGCTGTACAAGCAATGATCACACGCACGGCACAGCGGACACACCAGGACCCGCGGTGTTGGCCGTCGAATGGCGCTAGCTGCGCAGCATTTGTGCACCGCCGCCGTCAGTGTCAGCCAGTTTGCCGTGGCATACGGAGCTCCATCGCAGTCTTTAACACTGGTAGAATGCCGCGACAGCGTGGACGTGAACCGTATGTGCAGTTGACGGACTTTGAGCGAGGGCGTATAGTGGGCATGCGGGAGGCCGGGTGGACGTACCGCCGAATTGCTCAACACGTGGGGCGTGAGGTCTCCACAGTACATCGATGTTGTCGCCAGTGGTCGGCGGAAGGTGCACGTGCCCGTCGACCTGGGACCGGACCGCAGCGACGCACGGATGCACGCCAAGACCGTAGGATACTACGCAGTGCCGTAGGGGACCGCACCGCCACTTCCCAGCAAATTAGGGACACTGTTGCTCCTGGGGTATCGGCGAGGACCATTCGCAACCGTCTCCATGAAGCTGGGCTACGGTCCCGCACACCGTTAGGCCGTCTTCCGCTCACGCCCCAACATCGTGCAGCCCGCCTCCAGTGGTGTCGCGACAGGCGTGAATGGAGGGACGAATGGAGACGTGTCGTCTTCAGCGATGAGAGTCGCTTCTGCCTTGGTGCCAATGATGGTCGTATGCGTGTTTGGCGCCGTGCAGGTGAGCGCCACAATCAGGACTGCATACGACCGAGGCACACAGGGCCAACACCCGGCATCATGGTGTGGGGAGCGATCTCCTACACTGGCCGTACACCACTGGTGATCGTCGAGGGGACACTGAATAGTGCACGGTACATCCAAACCGTCATCGAACCCATCGTTCTACCATTCCTAGACCGGCAAGGGAACTTGCTGTTCCAACAGGACAATGCACGTCCGCATGTATCCCGTGCCACCCAACGTGCTCTAGAAGGTGTAAGTCAACTACCCTGGCCAGCAAGATCTCCGGATCTGTCCCCCATTGAGCATGTTTGGGACTGGATGAAGCGTCGTCTCACGCGGTCTACAAGTCCAGCACGAACGCTGGTCCAACTGAGGCGCCAGGTGGAAATGGCATGGCAAGCCGTTCCACAGGACTACATCCAGCATCTCTACGATCGTCTCCATGGGAGAATAGCAGCCTGCATTGCTGCGAAAGGTGGATATACACTGTACTAGTGCCGACATTGTGCATGCTCTGTTGCCTGTGTCTATGTGCCTGTGGTTCTGTCAGTGTGATCATGTGATGTATCTGACCCCAGGAATGTGTCAATAAAGTTTCCCCTTCCTGGGACAATGAATTCACGGTGTTCTTATTTCAATTTCCAGGAGTGTAAATGTATTGAAACTTCATGCATAATGCGGCAGTTTTTCACACATCTCAGTGTTTATGGCATCATATCTCTTGAATTATGTGCCGTGCAATGGTGTACTTGGGTAGGTACATTCAGCAACATATGTGGGTAGCGTTTGTGAAATATGTTGTGAAAGAATTAGTAGTAGGGAGCAGTAAATTTAAATGTCTGGTGTGATGCAACAGTTTTTCATGCATCACAAATTTATGATGTCTCTTCTGGACTGTGTGTGGTACCATGATAAAATGTTGTAGGTACATTCCGAGGCATATGTGGATACTATGTGCAAAGTCTATTGAGAATGGAGTTAGTTGTAAAGAAGTGATAGAATTTAAATGTCATGCACAGTGTGGCAGTTTTTCACACACCTCGGTGTTTGATGTCATTTTTACTGAACAATGTTAGGTAGGTGGTTCTTAGCCACACAGCGATTATTGCTCGACGGTAAAGGATGGATGTACTAAATATTGTTAAAATCGCTTCAGTGGTTTGGGAGGAGACTGGACACACACACACACACACACACACACACACACACACACACAGGCACAGTTATCCATGTGCATTCATTTTTATAATATGTGTGGGTATAGATCATTGCCTTTCTTTTAGCATTGCTCATTACCTGAACAGCATAGTGTCGATTTATGTAATGTACATTTGTCGTTTCAGTTTCTGCAAAAAGTTTATTGAGATACAGCTTACTGCTAATAGTAAATATACACCTCACTTGGGAAATTTTAGGAGTTCGAATATCTGGTACAGTTACTGCTCTTCATTTATATTTTTGTCACTTTTGTAGTTTGTATTACAAAATTGCATAATGGTTTTGGCATGTGATTATACTTACAGGACTTGGTCAACTGTAACTGCACGGGCTGGATCAGATACAGGTTGGCCTGATGTGTCTGGAGCAGGCAGTGGTGGGGATGGCAGCATTCAGCCCGGAGGTGACAGTAAAGACCCATGGCCAGCAGTTACTACCAGTGCAGCAGCTGCATTCACAGACCTTGTACCAGAATTTGAACCAGGAAAGCCATGGAAGGCAAGAATCATAAATCATTTTGTTTCCTTTATTTATTTCCTTTGTACATAGGAAGAGCAGGATGGTTAAGCTTAAACATTTTCTTCAGTTTTACTTACCTTCCCATACTTGCTACACTCAAATCTTTGTGTATAATTTGCAGTTTTTCCATGCTAAGGGTTTTGTTCTTTTTGCTGAGCACTTTGTTCCATTAGTGGATATAGAGACTGCATGTTCCATTAGCGGATATAAAGACTGCACAAGTGATTGATTACATCTCTCTCTGCAAGCTGTTATTTATACAGTTGATTCTTGTGGGAAAAATATGTAGAAACCACCTTATCGTTCATAGATATTTGTTGAAAATTTTTCTTACAGTTCTGAAATAATTTTTCTTCACTTATTTTGCATCCTGAAGCATTTCTCTGAACTCCTATGTTTGTTAAACGTGGGTACTGCTCCACTTCCTCCTCCTACTGCTCAGTAGGCCTAAACATTCTCAAAATGTTTTTACAAGTGTTTTGTAAACAGACTCCTATACAGATAGACGATAATTTTCCAATATCACACCAATGAATCGCAACTTTCTTTTGATGAGAGATCCTCAGCAGTGGGATAATTTTTTGAAACCATTTATATGGTGACGTAGGTTAAGGGCACTGGTATCACACCCTGCAGCCATTCGCCTTGGCGGGCCTTTGTATGCGAGTAATCAACACAGAAAAACAGTCCAGAATTTTGAGTGATGCTCTAGTGCTTTAAAAAGTAAGGATCAACACACTGTTTGTGTAAGTAAGGGTTAAGGTACAAGCCTCATGTGCAGAAGGTTGCGGGTTCAAATCTGTTCAGGTGCTTTGAATTTTTTATGTTAAAATCTATTTTAAAATAACTTTGGTCATTTTTATTAATCAATTAATTGATGAAAAAGTAATTTTTTTATTTCTGTTCATTTGTCACGTCATTTTAATCATTGTATTGATTTTCCATTTGCTCTCATTTTTCTTCGTATAATTTTTTTCTTACTTAGAACGTTTGTTCATGTGATGTCTATTATTTTTGTGTGTTAACAATTCCTAATTTTGTTTGATTTTCATTTTATCCATAATCCCCTCTTTCATTTGAATTTTCATCTGTGTTATTTTGTCCACAGTACAATAATAATTTAGGTCCTAAATGTTTGTATTATGATTACCATCCAAAAAAGGAAAAATAAATTTTCGACACCAATGCACAGCCAATATAAATACAGTGAAATCCTGCTTTTACACTTCTCAAGGGGCTTCAAAAAATGGTGTAAAATTCAGGAAAATGTAAAATGTGAAAATAACATTCTAAGCGGTAAAAGTTATGTATAGTATCCCCTTGCATTTTCACACTTTATGTAAGCTTTATGCACATAATATGCGTCAAAACTCTCCTCAGGGACTTGTCTATCACCTAAAAAACAGGCTGTCTGAATTTTGTAGTATGTTTAGCCACGGATGTAAGTGGAACTGGTAACTGCCTGGGAAGTAGAAATGTCAGGCTTAAATTCATACATCATAATCGATGCTTTTTAAAAGCCTGTGACTGTCATTCATTATTTAAATAATGGAACACTGCACTAGTTAAGTATTTTTTCATGCTTAGAACAACGCATTTCAAAAATTTATTCTCGTTGTGAAGTGCAAATATTTACATATTTTGTGTGGTGTTTGCATATATGTTGTTCTGCATCTCTTGTGCTACAGCCATCTTTTTGGGGCTATAAGAAACCACATACACCCAAACTCTCACTCGCATTCTTTGTTTGTGAAACACAAACGAAAAATGCTTACATAAATACGAGGTATGTCCACAGAGTAAGTTCCGTTTGGTTATATAAAACAAACGTGTACAGATACAGTAAAAATATTTATTGTACAAAAATCTGCAACTGCTAAACTACTTTTCTACATAGCTTCAAAAATTTTGTAGGCACTTGTCATAGCATGGCACAAGTTGTTGTATGCCTTCTTCATAGAAGGTTGCCGCCTGTGTATTCAACCATCTGATGACCACCAAGGACAGATTGTAGGTGCAAGAAGAGATGAAAGTTGCTAGGAACGAGGTCCTGGCTGTACAGAGGATGATCAAACGCGTCCCAATGAAATTCCCATAAGAGGTGTTTGGTCACATTTGCCATGTGAGGTCAGGCATTATTGTGGAAAAAAACACCACCTTTTGACAGTAATACTTGTTCTGTATTGTGCGGCGCAGTTTCGTAATGGTCTCGCAGTAACCACGTGCATTGATTGTTTGCCCTCGTGGTAAGAAATCAGTCAGCAAAATGCCTTTTCTGTCCCAAAAAACGGTGCATGTGACTTATCGAGGTGTCCAGATTTGCTTAGGCTTAACCTTTGTTGGGGATGAAGTGCACCACCGTTCCATTGATTGCCCCCTCACCTCCAGCGGTGTCGTACGATCCCCCGTGACTATCCGAAACCATCGCCTTCTTCATTGTAGCGTGTAAAAACTGAAGTGCACTGCCCATCCATTGTTTTTTGTGTTGTTCAGTAAGAATTTTGGGTACCTAATGTGAGCAAAGTTTTCGAAATGTCAGTTTTGCAGTTACAGTTTCATGAATTAGTGATCGTGAGATTTGTGGAACTTCCCTAGCAAGGTCACTAAGTGTAAACTTAATGGTTGTGCTTAATCTTCTCTTCAATTGTGTGAACCAGCTCATCAGTAACCACAGAGAGGCGTACACTTCGTTCTCATCATGCACTTGATCACATTCTTCATTGAACATGCTGACCCCATCTTCAAACCATTGAATCACTTATGCAGATTTGCCGATGAATTTCCTTTGGTTTTAACTTTCTTTGCATTTAGAAAACAAATCACAAATCTGATTTCAGACGCGGTGGCGTTTTCAATTATGGCTGACATGATAAAGAAGCACTATGTCAGCAGCAGCGATCTGAAAATAGTGTACATGTTATCTCCTTGAGTCAGAGTAATTGCCACGCTTTCTCGGAACTGCGATCGTTGCGCTGCCGTGGATAGAAATAGAAACGGAACTTACTTTGTGGACGACCCTCGTATTTGCAATTGACAGCAAGAATAAATTCTCAAAATGTGTCCTGCTGACTGTGAAAAAATACATGACTGGTGCTCTGTTTAAACCAGAAACATTTGAGTGATGCAAAGAAAGCAAAGGCGTCAACTATCGCAACAAGTGGCCCAGCAATGAATGCATCATGCGAAACGTGTGGCCGAGTAATGCAAAGCTTTCACGTCAGAACAATCACAAAGCCGTGCATGTGCAGCGGAGACGGTTTGGAAACGGTTGTAATGGTCACAATATATGTATTCGAACCGAGGAGGTTAGAATCTAACTTCTTTGATTCGAAGGAAGTTACACTCAACAGCTAACATGCCAAGTAGAACTTGGCAGCAGCGAGAGATAAAGCACGATTTGTTCTGTTTTCTACTGATTCAGGTCTGCTAAACAGAGCACCCTGCTGTCAGGAAACTTAAGCACATAATATTTGTAAACACTACAGGAAGTTGAATGCCATGTCAGCATCATTTTACACAAGTTGTCAGTATTTTCTCCATGATCTTCTTTTCGTAAAGTGTAAATTGCCAGACAATTATAAATTTGTTAACGCAAAACAAAGTGCAAATTAAGATTTTGAACATACGAAATTTGACGGGAGCAATAAAAAATGCCATAAACTGTGGGAAAATGTTAATTTTGGGAATGTAAAAGTGGAGTAATGCTGTAGATATTTCATCTTTTGTTTTTTGACTGACAGATCGCGAGTTTCAAATGTTTAAATACTATGATGGATAAAAATAATTAAATTGACATGCAAAAAGATTGCAGTTGAAAACATTAATGTGGTGATCAAAATGATGTGACAAAGTAATTAATATAAGAAAATTACATTTCAATCAGTTAATTGAATAAAAATAATGATCAGTCATTTTGATAAAGGTTTAAAAACCAATCATTTCAAAGGATCTGATGATTTTTGAAGCCACAACTATCCTGTATAACATAACTTTTTAAGGCTGTGCACCACCAAGTGAAATTCCAAAATTCTTTTCATCGATTACTTGCAATAAGATGCTACCAGGGCAAATGGCTGCAGGGTGTGACACCTGCGACCTTAACCTACATCGCTGTATAGATGGTTCCAAAAAGTCTATCCCACCACTGAGGACCTCTCGTTGTTGGTGTAAGTTACCAGTCCATCACATCACCCATATGTCTTTTTTTCTCTCTAAAGTTTTGTAATCACAAACTTCTGACTCATGAATCCTGTAATTGAAGGTTACTGTGTTCATTTTTAGTGTAATGCGCACATCTACATAATTTATCTCATTTAGTGTCAGTTGCCAATTTTAATATCGAGATAGAAATCAAATCAAAGAATTTTCTTTGGATAACAATTAATGGTAGATAATTGCACAAAATTCAAATGCCTGAAGGTACAAGCAGTGTTATTTACAACTGTCGGGATAGTTTGGCTTGCATGTACATTCAGACATAAAGATATGGTATTTAATATAGTTCCTGGATTGCAACATCATTTCCTTCACATAGCAATCAGACAAGTCGAATTGAGTAATGTCTTACCAATCGTGTGAATATGATAAGAGTGTTGCAGATAGTCTGTTCCAAGCATGAAAGATACCTTTTGCAAACATTGACCTTCTGTCAGCCCTCCATAAATATTGCATTTCTAACCTATTTTCTTATATTTAAACACTTCCTGATTATTACTTACAAGTAGCTACAACAGAACTGATAGCACCAACTTGAGCTGTGGACAGCAGTGATTGAATAGGTATTACTAAACGTTCACTGACTACCTGCGTGAAGAAAATTTTTCACTGCACCCCTTGTGCCAGTAAGGGTATAACATACTTGTCCTCCTTCAATGTAGTACAACATGGTAAAGTTATTTATATGCAGAAAATAAAGCTAAGACAAACTATCTCTCGTAAAACAGTTCATAAGGATATAATTTTCTATAAAATACAGTTTGTTAGCAAAGGCACCATTTTCAAATTTTGAGGCAGAATTTGCGCGTATATTCATGATTATCACAAATTACAAATTTTTCAGGTTTCTAGTAATCCCTTATGTAGCATTCATCGCTGAAGAACTGAACATCTCTAAGTCAAGTGTTCAAGACATTCTCAAGAATGTTTTGAAGAAAAGAAAAATGTGTGCAAAGTTTGTCCTGCACTTCTTAACTAAAATGCCAACACATGGATGCCAGCTGCACCTTGATTGAAATGAAAAAGTGGACAATTAGTCCTGAAAAAAATTATGACTGGTGATAAGACTTGTGTTACCAATATAACCTAGTACAAAGTGCAGAATGGGTCTCTGATGATTCACCAAAACTGAAGAAGACAAAATTAAGACAATGCTCACTGTCGTCTCTGGTGCTTACAAAATTATCCACAGGGAATTTGTTCTCAGCAGCGTCACTGTAAATTCCTGTCACGGACCAGTTGTGCATGAGAGGTCAGAGGGTTTGCCCACAACAGCGGAAGGGAAGGGATGTATTCTTGCTGCACGACAATGCGTCCGCTCACACCATTGTAGTTCTAGTACAGTTTCTAGTGATAAATAAGTGCCATTACTAAACCACCTTCCATATTCATGTGATTTTACACGAAGTGATCTTTTTTAATTTCCAAAAATAAAATAAAAAATCATGTGAAGGCTCAACACTTCAATAATATAACAGACCTTCAAGCCAGTGTGATGCCCAAGTTGATCATCATCCCAAGGAACGATGTTCCTGACAGTTTCACATGGACAGTTTCACATGGTTAGACCCTGCCATTGGTGGGGAGGCTTGCGTGCCTCAGCGATACAGATAACCGTACCATAGGTGCAACCACAATGGAGGGGTATCTGTTGAGAGGCCAGACAAACGTATGGTTCCTGAAGAGGGGCAGCAGCCTTTTCAGTAATTGCAGGGACAACAGTCTGGATGATTGACTGATCTGGCCTTGTAACACTAACCAAAACGGCCTTGCTGTGCTGGTACTGCAAACGGCTGAAAGCAAGGGGAAAGTACGGCCGTAATTTTCCCCTAGGGCATGCAGCTTTACTGTATGGATAAATGACGATGGCGTCCTCTTGGGTAAAATATTCCGGAGGTAAAATAGTCCCCCATTCGGATCTCTGGGTGGGGACCACTCAAGAGGACATCATTATCAGCAGAAAGAAAACTGGCATTCTACAGATCGGAGTGTGGAATGTCAGAGCCGTTAATCGGGCAGGTAGGTCAGAAAATTTAAAAAGGGAAATGGATAGGTTAAAGGTAGACATAGTGGGAATTAGTGAAGTTCAGTGGCAGCAGGAACAAGACTTCTGGTCAAGTGAATACTGAGTTATAAATACAAAATCAAATAGAGGAAATGCTGGAGTAGGTTTAATAATGAATAAAAAAGTAGGAGAGCAGGTAAGCTACTACAAATGGCATAGTGGACGAGTTATTGTGGCCAAGATAGACACGAACCCCATGCCTCCTACTACAGTAGTACAAGTTTATATGCCAAGTAGCTCTGCAGATGACGAAGAAATTGATGAAATGTATGATGAGATGAAATAAATTATTCAGATAGTGAAGGGAGATGAAAATTTGATAGTAATGGGTGACTGGAATTCGATAGTAAGAAAAGGGAGACAAGGAAATGTAGTGGGTGAATATGGATTGGGAGTAAGAAATTAAAGAGGAAGCCGCCTGGTAGAATTTTGCACAGAGCATAACTTAATCATAGCTAACACTTGGCTCAAGAATCACAGAAGAAGGTTGTATACATGGAAGAAGCCTGGAGATACTGGAATGTGTCAGATAGATTATATAATGCTAAGACAGAGATTTAGGAACAAAGTTTTCAATTGTAAGACATTTCCAGGGGCAGATGTGGACTCTGACCACAATCTATTGGTTGTGAACTGTAGATTAAAACTGAAGAAACTGCAAAAAGTTGAGAATTTAAGAAGATGGGACCTGGATAAATTGACTTAACCAGAGGTTGTCCAGTGTTTCAGGGAGAGCATAAGGGAATGATTGACACGAATGGGGGAAAGAAATACAGTAGAAGAAGAATGGGTAGCTTTGAAGAATGAAATAGTGAAGGCAGCGGAGGATTAAGTAGGTAAAAAGATGAGGGCTAATAGAAATACTTCAGTAACAGAAGAAATACTGAATTTAACTGATGAAAGGAGAAAATAGAAAAATGCAGTCAATGAAGCAGGCAAAAAGGAATACAAACGTCTCAAAAATGAGATCGACAGGAAGTGCAAAATGGCTAAGCAGGGATGGCTAGAGGACAAATGTAAGGATGTAGAGGCATATATCACTAGGGGTAAGATAGGTACGGCCTACAGGAAAATTAAAGAGACCTTTGGAGATAAGAGAACCACTTGTATGAACATCAAGAGTTCAGATGGAAACCCAGTTCTAAGCAAAAGGGGGAAAGCAGAAAGGTGGAAGGAGTATATAGAGGGTCTATACAAGGTCGATGTACTTGAGGGCAATGTTATAGAAATGGAAGTGTATGTAGATGAAGATGAAATGGGAGATGTCATACTGCATGAAGAGTTTGACAGAGCACTGAAAAACCAAAGTCGAAACAAGGTGAAGGCAGCGGAGGATTAAGTAGGTAAAAAGATGAGGGCTAATAGAAATACTTCAGTAACAGAAGAAATACTGAATTTAACTGATGAAAGGAGAAAATAGAAAAATGCAGTCAATGAAGCAGGCAAAAAGGAATACAAACGTCTCAAAAATGAGATGGACAGGAAGTGCAAAATGGCTAAGCAGGGATGGCTAGAGGACAAATGTAAGGATGTAGAGGCATATATCACTAGGGGTAAGATAGGTACGGCCTACAGGAAAATTAAAGAGACCTTTGGAGATAAGAGAACCACTTGTATGAACATCAAGAGTTCAGATGGAAACCCAGTTCTAAGCAAAAGGGGGAAAGCAGAAAGGTGGAAGGAGTATATAGAGGGTCTATACAAGGTCGATGTACTTGAGGGCAATGTTATAGAAATGGAAGTGTATGTAGATGAAGATGAAATGGGAGATGTCATACTGCATGAAGAGTTTGACAGAGCACTGAAAAACCAAAGTCGAAACAAGGCCCCGGGAGTAGACAAATTTCTATTAGAACTACTGATGGCCTTGGGAGAGCCAGTCCTGACAAAACTCTACCATCTGGTGAGGAAGATGTATGAGACAGGCGAAATACCCTCAGACTTCAAGAAGAATATAATAATTCCAATCCCAAAGAAAGCAGGTGTTGACAGATGTGAAAATTACCGAACTATCAGTTTAATAAGTCACAGTTGAAAAATACTAACGCGAATTCTTTACAGACGAATGGAAAAACTGGTAGAAGCGGACCTCGGGGAAGATCAGTTTGGATTCCGTAGAAATGTTGGAACACGTGAGGCAATACTAACCTTACGACTTATTTTAAAAGCTAGATTAAGAAAGGGCAAACCTTCGTTTCTAGTATTTGTAGACTTAGAGAAAGCTTTTGACAATGTTGACTGGAATACTCTCTTTCAAATTCTGAAGGTGGCAGGGGTAAAATACAGGGAGCAATCAGATGGCAGTTATAAGAGTCGAGGAACATGAAAGGGAAGTAATGGTTGGGAAGGGAGTGAGACAGGGTCGTAGCCTCTCCCTGATGTTGATCAATCTGTATATTGGGCAAGCAGTAAAGGAAACAAAAGAAAAATTGGGGGTAGGTATTGAAATCCAGGAAAAGAAATAAAAATTTTGTGGTTCACGGATGACATTGTAATTCTGTCAGAGACAGCAATGCACTTGGAAGAGCAGTTGAATGGAATGGACAGTGTCTTGAAAGGAGGCTATAAGATGAACATCAACAAAAGCAAAACGAGGATAATGGGATGTAGTCGAATTAAGTCGCGTGATGCTGAGGGAATTAGATTGGGAAATGAGACACTTAAAGTAGTAAAGGAATTTTGCTATTTGGGGAGCAAAATAACTGATGACAGTCGAAGTAGAGAGGATGTAAAATGTAGACTGGCAATGGCAAGGAAAGCGTTTCTGAAGAAGAGAAATTTCTTAACATCGAGTATAGATTTAAGTGCCAGGAAGTCGTTTCTGAAAGTATTTGTATGGAGTGTAACCATGTATGGAAGTGAAACATGGACGGTAAATAGTTTGGACAAGAACAGAATAGAAGCTTTCGAAATGTGGTGCTACAGAAGAATGCTGAAGATTAGATGGGTAGATCGCATAACTAATGAGGAGGTATTGAATAGAATTGGGGAGAAGAGAAGTTTGTGGCACAACTTGACTAGAAGAAGGGATCGGTTGGTAGGACATTTTCTGAGGCATCAAGGGCTCACCAATTTAGTATTGGAGGGCAGGGTGGAGGGTAAAAATCGTAGGGGGAGACCAAGAGATGAATACACTAAGCAGATTCAGAAGGATGTAGGTTGCAGTAGGTACTGGGAGATGAAGAAGCTTGCACAGGATAGAGTAGCATGGAGAGCTGCATCAAACCAGTCTCGGGACTGAAGACAACAACAACAACAACAACATGTGGATATTGTGTACTGCTGTGCATTGTATTTAAGTGGGACGAGTCTATGTGGAACACCAGAAGTGTTGAAACTACTGTCTTAACTTTCCTCTCTCTCTCTCTCTCTCTCTCTCTCTCTCTCTCTCTCTCTCTTTTTAAAAAATCCAGCCCTGAAACTTTTTGGGCTGACAGGGTACTGGAAATTATGACTCACATGAGAGATTGTGCAGCAAATAAAAAATTCTCTATTACATGGAAATATGGAAAATTGGACACCAGACCCTCAGACACTCAAAGTTAAAATACAATTTCTGGGTTTATACAGACAAAAAGACTCCGTGGAATGAACACTGGCAACAAATATGTCCTTCTATGACTGTCACTAGGAACTGAGTTTCTATGCACCCGTTATTATGATGAGGGCAGGGTGTAAAGGAAATCCTTTTAAGACCAGCCAAAGACCTGTTAACAGAAACAGTGGTAATCATTGTGTGACACTTACAATACAGGAAGTTTCAAGAAGTTGAGATCCATTTTGAATTGTCCTGGTAACTGTGAAAGACATCTGGAATATAATCCTGGAATTCACAGAAAAGGAAAAATGTGTACCATAGTAGCTGTGCTACCATCGGGTGTTGACAAGAACGTTAAACTGCTGGAACCAGTACGTCCGACCCGATGAACTGCAAGTGTACAATATTTGAAACATTTCATGGAAAACTATAACCATCTCCAGAAAACAGTGACTGAAGTATTGAATGCATAGAGCTCAATTAGAGATGAAAGACGATCACTCCTGCACAGTTAGGTGATGTGGATCATAAATTCTGAGACTTGGTGATATTAAAGTCATTATTGAAGTTTTTGGATTATGCAAAGATCTGGCCAGATCTGCACAGAATCGAGATCTTAATGCAGCTGGACAGATGATGTTTTTAAAAGCAGCTCTTGCAAATCTTAGGACTTCAGAAGCATTTGATAAGCTTTTAGAGAAAACCACAGATTATTTTAAGAACCTAAATCTGAAAGATCCAGATTTCTCTCACCCAAGAAAAAATCAATAACATTGAAGCACACAGAAACGTCTTCTCTTCCTGTGGAATTATTTCATGAACAGAGATTTAAGAAATTTGTTTTTGAAGTTCTTGATCTATTTTTGAATGAAATTGATCAAAGATTCTATGAAGAGGATCTAAAGAGACTAACTAGTTTTGAAGAGAGATTTGTTACATTCCTCCAAACAAATCCTCCATCTGCACAATATTTGGAAGAGAGACACAGGGCACATTATAACTTGTACAACCTTCATGCACAGCTTGAAATGCTATGAACCTGGAAGATAATTGTACAATCACGAAATGTATCCACTATTTGAGACGACATACTGCTGAATGTGGTAGGTTTATAAAGAATGGTTTTAGAAAATCATTCGCCTGATTATTCTGATTATGATCTATCATTAGCATCCTCTGAGAGGTCATTCGCTGTCTTGTGATGACTTAAAACTTGCCTCAGATTTTTAACTATGACAGAGTCAAGACTCACCCAAATACTCCTACATGTTCATCAAGAGAAGCCTATGAAAATCAGTTCTGTGGATGCCAGGAAAGAATTTTGTCACCCAGATGATGGGAAGGAAAACTTAGGTCCAGAAAAAGTAAAATCTTTGGAGTCCAAAAAGAAACTAAAAAGAAGCCCTCCCATTTTTCAAAGAAATAACATTTTTCTTTTTTTCCATTAAGATGCAATGCACAGTGTCTCTTTATAATAATAATAATGTTATTGTTATTACTTCTTTACTGTGGTCTGCACTCAGTCTGCACTGGTCATAGGTGGCCACAGAGAAAGGTGTAAGTAATGTATTCCCAGCTATGTGATGCCTTTTGCAAAGTCGAAGGAATAAAATGGTTACTAAGAAGCAGGACCTGTAAAATAGAACAAATATTTATAACATTTAATATTGATGAATTATTTTTGTCCATAGAACGACATAGCAGTATCTGCTTATCATCATCTTACACTATAAAGATACATATTTCGTCCATGGTTTTGTTGAAAGATGTATGAATCACATTAGGTGATATCAGTGAATGGCTTTGCTTTGCCTCCCTCCTAAAACGTAGTTTGCTTTCCACTAGTATTTTGTGTATGGTATAGTGTTGTTTTGCAAGAAAGTAAACACAGTTCTGATAAACAAAAGTAACCTGTTCTTGTTTGCAAAGGAGGATGTGGATTGAGAGAGGAAAGGTAAATCAAAATTAATCAACGAATGAAGTGTTGATATCTCTATTTAATATCTGGACACATTTTTTATCTCAGAATGTGGCAGCAGTATATACATGCGCTGCATGGAATCAAAATGTTAAAATGTCAAAGAAATGTAGTCGAAATTGCAAGAGTAAGTTCAGGCAGATATGAAAGGAACGTATAGTATCCAGTAAAAGAATCTCTTCATGCTGCCATAATGGATACTGGAAAGCATTTACCGTCTTTACCTCCTAATCACTGAACTTACCTACTGATCAAAATCTTCAGCGTGACATACGTTGTGTCACAAGGACTGTGGGGAAACACTTCTCAGTCTGTGTGGAACATTTTATGCTTAATTGCACACAATATTATCATACATTGTTAATAATTCCTTAAAGAATGGAAAATCCAGGATGGAATATAACAGTATTTTGAAAGTTAAGTTGCTACTCACCATATAGCGGAGATGCTGAGTCACAGATGGGCACAACAGAAAGACTGTCACAAATAAGCTTTCAGCCAGCAAAGCCTTTGCCAGAAACACACACACGCCCCCCCCCCCCCCCCCCGCCTCCTCCCCCCCCCACACACACACGTAAAAGCAACTCGCACACATAATACTACAGTCTCTGGCAACTGAAACCACACTCCGAGCAACAGCACTGATGCATGATGGGAATGGCGACTGGCTGACACTAAGGAGGAGGTTGAGGCAGGGAGGGGAAGGGATAATAGGATAGGGCCGGGGACAGTGAAGTGCTGCTGGGGAGTGTGCAGGGACGAAATGGAGAAAGGGTCTATGTGCAGTTGGGAGGTTAGATGGAGGGCAGGGAAGGAGGTGGAGGGGGTAGCAGAAAAGGAGATAAATAAAAACACTGGGTGCAATGGTGGAATGAGGCCTCTGTTGTGCTGGAATGGGAACAGAAAGGGGGCTGGATTGGTGAGGGCAATGACTAACGAAGGTTGAGAATAGGAGTTTCACAGGAACATAGGATATATTGCAGGGAAAGTTCCCACCTGCGCAATTCAGAAAAGCTGCTGTTGGCGGGAAGGATCGATACGGTGCAGGCTGTGAAGCTGCCATTCAAATGAAGGATGTCGTGTTGGCCAGTATGCTCTGCAACAGGGTGGTCCACTTGTTCTTTGCCACAGTTTGTCGGTGACCATTCATGCGGGCAGACAGCTTGTTGGTTGTCATGCCCACATAGAATGCAGTACACTGGTTGCAGCTTAGCTTGTAATTCAGATGACTGGTTTCACAGGTAGCCCTGCCTTTGATGGGACTGGTGGTGATTGTGACCGGACTGTGTACGTAGTGATGGGAGGATGTATGGGACAGGTCTTGCATCTGGGTCTGTTACAGGGAGGTAGGGGGTTTGGAGCAGGGGTGGTGTAGGGATGGACAAGTGTATTGTGTAGGTTCAGTGGACGGAGGAGTACCAATATGGGAGGGCCGGGGAGGATAGTGGATAGGACATTTCTCATTTCAGGCACAGCAATAGGTAGTCAAAATCCTGGCAGAGAATGTAATTCAGTTGCTTTAGTCCTGGGTGGTAATAAGTTGCAAGGGGAATGTTCCTCTGTGACCTCACAATGAGACGGAAACTGGTGGGAGACTGGAAAGTGAAGGCATGGGAGATACATTTTTGTACAAGGTTGGGAGGATAATTATGGTCTGTGAAGGCTTCAGTTAGACGGTCGGAATATTTTGAGAGGGGCTGCTCATCAGTGTAGATGCAGCAACAACGGTTGGCTAGGCTGTACGGAAGGGACTTCTTGGTATGAAACAGGTGGTAGCTGTCGAACTGGAGGTATTGCTGGTGGTTAGTAGGTTTGATGTGACAGAGGTACTGATGTAACAATCTTTGAGGTGAAGGCCAACATCACTACACAACCCCTGTTCCCAGCTCTCTACCTCTTGTCTCATATCCCTGTAGTAGACCTAGATACAAGACCTGTCCAATACATCCTCCCATCACAACCTACTCCAGTGCAGTCACAAACATCACCTGTGAAACCAGTCATGTGATCTACAAGCTAAGCTGTACCCAGTTACCCACTGTACTGCTTTCTATGTGAGCACAGCAACTAACAAGCTGTCCGTCTGTATGCATGAATGGCACTGACAAACTGTGGCCAAGACACAAGTGGACCACCCTGTTGCAGAGCATGCTGCCCAACACAACATCCTTCATTTCAGTGACTGCTTCACAGCCTGTGCCATATGGATGCTTCTCACCAACACCAGCTTCTCTGAATTGAGCAGGTGGGAACTTACCCTGCAATATATCCTACGTTCCTGTAAAACTCCTGTCCTCAACCTTGGTTAGTCATTGGCCTTAATACTCCAGCCCCCTTCCTGTTCCCATTCCAGCACTACACAGGCCTCATTCCACCATTGCACCCAGTGTTTCTATTTCTCTCTTTTTCCGCTGCACCCTTTGCCTCTTTCTAACCTCCCGACTGCGCTTAGTACCCTGCCATCTCTCCACGTTGTCCCTGTGCGCTCCCCAGCAGCACTTCACTGTCCCCGGCCCTACCCTACTATCCCTCCCCCTGCCCCAGCCTCCTCATTAGCCCCACCCAGTCGCCACTCCCATCATGCACTGCTACTGCTGCTGCTGCTGCTGCTGCTCACGGTGTGGCTTCAGTTGCCAGAAACTGCAGTTGTATGTGCGAATTTGTGTGTGTGTGTGTGTGTGTGTGTGTGTGTGTGTGTGTGTGTGTGTGTCTGTCCTTCATCTATTTTTGACGAAGGCCTTGCTGGCTGAAAGCTTAGTCTTTTTGTTGTGCCCATCTTTGACTCACCATCTCCGTTATATGGTGAGTAGCAACTTTCCTTTCATAATATTGTTAATTTCTTAGAGGTTTAGAACTGGATTTGTCATGGTGGAAGTTAATTGACTAACCATACATATTGCAACATGGGTTTTCTAAAGCACTTATGGAATGAGAGTTTTCAACTTTGTGTTTTATGCATAGGTTTATGTATACAATTTATCTGTTGACAGTATATATTTAGACTTATTTTGTTTGTATTGTATTGTCTGGTGGATTGCATGCATCTCTTTAAAGTGTTTTTTTGTGTAAACAATAAGTGTTGTACTTTTGTAACAGGGTACTCCAATGAAAAGCATTGAGGATGATCCGAGTATCACACCAGGGTCCGTTGTGCGCTCTCCACTATCATTACCGGTAATAAAAGATGAAATTTTCACTGGAGGCAGCAAAACCTCTCCTTCTGTCAGTTCATCAATGGATACACCTGTACCACCTCTTAGCCTTTCCTCATCTACGTGGACTTTTAATCCTGCTCCACCAACAAGGTACGGCATTTATTTTGATCCTTAATTTTTTCTTTTTAAAAAAGTCATAGTTTTGAAATACTACAAATGCAGTTTTCTTATGATGGTATTGTGTACTATGAGAAGCCACGTAAGAAAATAATATTTAGAGTAATCTTTGTAGCAGGTAACTTGTCCTAATGAATTCTTTGTTTCAAAGTCTGTTGTGGATGAAGAGTTTCTCCTCAAATGATATTTACTGCCTTCTCTGGAGAAACAGCTTGCATATTGCAACCTTGTGAAGATACTTTGTTGCTGAACAAGAAGTGAATTAATAAAATGGATAAAAATTTAAGTACAAGAAAATGTACTGAGCAGATATGTAGCAAGTCAGTATACTGGGTGATCAAAAAGTCAGTATAAATTTGAAAACTTAATAAACCATGGAATAATGTAGATAGAGAGGTAAAAATTGACACACATGCTTGGAATGACTTGGGGTTTTATTAGAACCAAAAAGAAATACAAAGTCCACACAATGTCCGTCAGACGCATGATAGATCTCTTGCACGCGTCGTTTGCTGATGATCGTGTGCTCAGACGCCACTATCGTCATGCTTGGCCTCCCAGTCCGTGCGATTATTGGCTTTGGGGTTACCTGAAGTCGCTAGTGTATCGTGATTGACCGCCATCTCTAGGGATGCTGAAAGACAACATCTGACGCCAATGCCTCAGCATAACGCCGGACATGCTTAACAGTGCTGTTCACGACATTATTCCTCAACTACAGCTACTGTTCAGGAATGATGGTGGAAGTATTGAGCATTTCCTGTGAAGAACATCATCTTTGCTTTGTCTTACTTTGTTGTGCTAATTATTGCTATTCTGATCAGATGAAGCGCCATCTGTCGGACATTTTTTGAACTTTTGTATTTTTTTGGTTCTAATAAAACCCCATGTCATTCCAACCATGTGTGTCAATTTGTACCTCTCTATCTACATTATTCTGTGATTTATTCAGTTTTCAAATTTATACTGACTTTTTGATCACCCGGTACTTTGAAACGAAGTGCGAAAGTTGCTTTTCATCCTTAATGGGTGACCGCAGGAGTGTAGTTTGGGTGTCCGTGTAGTCGTGTCCGTCCGTCTAGGTGTGTGTGTGTGTGTGTGTGTGTGTGTGTGTGTGTGTGTGTGTGTGTGTGTGTGTGTGTGTGTGTCCCATATTTTACTTATACTGATAGTTCGTTAGTTCTTAGATTGATTCACTTGTTTTTTTGGCTTCTTTCTTTTGGCGAATGCAGCATCAGTGTTTCCTACAGTCATTTCTTGTTAGGTTTATCTGCAGTCTCTCTCATCGATTTTTATTTTTGATTCCATTACATTTCTCATTGAACATAATTATTTATAATAAGTGATCTGCGTAGTCTATGATTCACTCTAATTGCTTGATGAAATTAAAACTTTTTATGGCTGGTAGCCTACCCTGTACAAATCAGCTATTGTAGCATAACATTCAACATTATGTTCAGCATAATAAGTTGACCCTTGGCCATGAGGTTTCATTTTGCCACTCTGCCTTCACTAGGTGTCAAGAATATAAACTTTTATTATGGATGTGTCTCATTAAATAATATTTCATTGTATACGCATTATTTCATATTATTTGTGTATTCTTGACCTATTGATATTTGTCTGGGATTCGTTTTCTCTAACTGAAGTTCTCTCTCTGTGGTAATTGCTACCCCAAATTTGGCAACAGAAAGTTACTGTTTCAATAAATCGCTGTGCAGTGTGCTTGTTGTACATGAGTGATATCCCGGGACACTCGTAAATGGCCCATGAAGTCACCTTCTGATGGAGGCATTAACACATTCTTTGTATTAAGATGAATATTATTATGCCTACATTACTCTGAATATTAAGCCTTAGTGTGGACATGCAGTCTGCAGTTGCAAGTTTTGGTGTGTGGTTTTCTTACCACAATGTGACTCTCTCTCACACACATCTTCGAGTTGTTGGGGTGCTCAGTGATGTTCATAGTGTAAATAGTTCCAATATTTCAGCCTCTCCTTTCTTCCATTACTAACACCATCCAAAATATGTCTGTGCATAGACTTTACTTCTTATTATAAAAATACATCTTTCGTCGTACAGTTTGGCAGTAGTACTTAGTGTATTCACTGTTTCAAAACATTCCCATACTTTCTGTTAACAAAGCTGTATGTTAACAAAGAAAAATACAGAAATCAGTTCCCAGTCATTGCATTTGTTTACAGTATAAACCTCATTAGCGCGAACTCGTTCAAGACGAACTTCCTGTTAACATGAAAGAAATATTGGCCCTGGCAGGAATACATTAGTTCTTATGGGGAATTTTATTGGTCTACACGAATTTCGGTTAAAGCAAATTATGAACTTTTTTTCAGCCTCTAGCGTATTTAAATTTCGTTGTAATGCAAACTTCTGATCTTCAGTATTTTTAATTATTAATTTTTTTCCGAAATGAATACAAGAAATGTAATTACAAAGCTAACTTCCTACAGTTGACTTGTTTCTAAAGTATTGTAGGTCAGCAGCTGTGATTATAACCACAAGAATCAGCTTGTGAGGTACATTTAAATAAATTCATTAATGCATTTAGAAATGTGTTTGATGCCAGGTGTCCTTTTAGTCATAGCCAAATTGTTAGACAGCACAAAAAACATGTCAAAGAGGAAACAGACGGCTCTAAATGTACAGGTAAATCATAAGATTCTATATGAAGTGGACTGTTGTCAAAAGATGAGAGAGAGAGAGAGAGAGAGAGAGAGGGAGAGAGAGAGAGAGAGAGAGAGAAGAAAACCAATTGCAGAGCAGTTTGGAATTCACAAATCCAATTTATCTACAATAATTAAGAATCGAGGAAAAACATTAATGCTGCCTCATCAGGCTCCGGGAACAAATATAAATGACTTTGTAGCACTAAGAATGAAGACATCAAAATGTTACTACTATAATGGTTCAGTCGTGTGTATATCTAACATACCTTTAAGTAGCCCTATGATTCTGTCAGAAGCAAATTACATTGCCAGAAATATAGGGATCAGAAACTTCAGTTCTGCTGGTTGGATATATCAGTTCCAAAAAGAGACATTTGATGTTGTCTGTTCAAATTTCTAGTGAAGCAAATAAAGTTGAGGAAGGAAGTGCAAACAAGCTGGTTGCTTGAATTAGACCGAGTGAGGGAAAAGTATGTGTTCAGCGAGGACGAAAATGAACTCTTCTACAAACTTTTTCCAGATTGCAGCCAGGGAGTAAAACGTGATAAATGTCCCGGTGGAGCAGACAGAAAATAACTTGTAATGGTTGCCCTTGTTTGTAATATGGATGGCAGTAAAAAGTTTTGTCTCTGGGTTTTCGGTAAGTCCAAGAAACTGTGTTATAAAAACATGTATATATGATCACTTGGCTTTGCATCTACTCTCACCTTAAGAAAGCTCAGATCGACGGCACATCATTTCGTAAGTGGCTTCTCCATTTCAACAGTTTCATGGTTGCTCAAAACAGATATCTTCTTCTTACATGGACAGATGTACTGCCCACAACGTACAGGATCTGAACCTAACCAACATAAAGGTTCAGTTTTTTTCCCAGCAACTGTGACAAGCCGCCTTCAGCTCTTGAATCAAGGCATCACTTCTCCCAAGAAGAGCACTTATCACAAGCAAAATGTAAAAGCTGCCACCCATGCTGCTGAAAATAGTACTTCAACCACAAATTGGAATCTGCTTGATGCAATAAAAGCCATCACAGCAGCCTGGAACCCCAAGTCGCTGCATCATGTGCAGAAGTGCTTTAACAGAGCATGAACATATGACAGCACTTACAAGTTGGACGATGCCATTTCAAGTAGTGAATGGATAGTTTTGTGAGATGTTGCCAACTAAGGGATTAGTTTTGAGGAACTCATTAGTGCGGACAATGGTGTTGCCATATATGCTTCTGTGGAATCTGATGCGCCAAAATCTGTGACCAATGTGCAAGAAGGGACATCAGAAGAAGATGATGAGGAGGAGAATACAGATACCATTCCACCTACCAGTCAGGAGATGCTTACAGCCTTGGCCAGTTTAGGATGATTAGCTTCAACATCTGACATCACTACTGGACTTACAGATATTATAGTTACAATTGGTTGTGAAATTACAAGATATATTGTGGGGAAGGTGAAACAAAGATTGCGCTGTGTTGGCAGAACACTTAGAAGATGCGACAAACCCACTAAAGAGACAGCCTACACTACGGTTGTCCATCCTCTTCTGGAGTATTGCTGTGTGGTGTGGGATCCTTGCCAGGTGGGATTGACAGGGTACATCGAGAGGGTGCAAAGAAGGGCAGCTTGTTTCGTGTTATTGCGCAATAGGGGTGAGAGCATCACTGATATGATACTCGAGCTGGGGTGACAGTCACTGAAACAAAGGCGGTTTTCTTTGTGGCGAGATCTATTTATGAAATTACAATTACCAACTTTCTCTCCTGAATGCGAAAATATTTTGTTGACACCCACCTACGTAGGGAGAAATAATCATCATAATAAAATAACAGAAATCATAGCTCGAATGGAAAGATTTAGGTGTTCCTGATTCCCACGCAGCATTCGAGAGTGGAATGGTAGAGCAATAGTATGAAAATGGTTCGATAAACCCTCTGCCAGGCACTTAAGTGTGAATTGCAGAGTAACTATGTAGACGTAGATGAGTTATTTTCGTTCCCATGAATATGAGTGAACCATTCTTGAATTTCTTCCAAGAAATTAGTTTAGTTTGTCAGTACTTGTACTTTTAGAGTCACTTATACTGTTATAAGTCTGCAGCAATATAAAGTGACTGAGACTGTAGTGTATTACGCATAACTGCACTACTGTTCATATATGCATATTAAAATCTGTGTTTTTCACTTAACACAATTTTTTAAAAAATGAACTCTTCATTTTTCTTTGGATTTGTGTTAACAAAGATTATGTATATATTTAATTTTCACTTGATAACAAAATGCAGCTATGCAGACACATTGTGTGTGACTAGTTGTAGTGTCTTCTTATTTGTTTGGATGATAAACATAACCCATGTCATTTAAATAGAAAAATGGAGTCACGTTCCACAAAAGCCCGACTGTCAAAGCACTCTACCAAAGCTTAGAAAATGAAATCGGTTGAATAAAATTAGTGTGCTAACTAGTAATCTAGTAAAAGCAAATCTGCAACTAAAACACAGCTTCAAATTATAAACCCTAAAATTTAATTTACTTATCACAATCATTGTTTTATTTCATAACCACTTTCACTTCATTACTGACATCTTGTTACAGTTCCGTGGGAAAATTGGGAGGTGGTGGTGGAGCAGGTGCTGGAAGTGGCAGCAAGGGTGGTTGGGGTGAACCACCTCCTTCTGGGGGCGTCGTTACTGGTGAGTTGTGGGGAGCCCCTTCTGGCGGAATGGCAGCAGCCAGCAAAGCACGAGGACCACCACCTGGCCTGGCAGGTACTGGTGCAGGCGTTGCTGTAGGAAAGAGCAATGGCTGGGGAGGCCTCAGTGGTTCTGTTGCCACAAATGCTGCTGGCACTGGTGGCACAGGACGCTCTTCTTGGGGCATTCAGACTCCTGCATGGGGCTCCACATGGTTGCTGCTCAGGAATCTCACACCACAGGTATAAAAAGTGCCTGTTTTGACACAGTATGGATATTCAGAAATTGATACTATTTGATAAATATTTTAATTTAATTATTTGGATTGCATAAAGTGTTTCAGAGGGTCTACAGTTACTTGTTGAAGGAATTAAAAAGTAATATAAGAAATCAATGTGGAGCCATGCTGCAGTACACACACACATACAGAGAAAGAGAGAGAGGAGGGGGGGGGGGGGGTGTTTATGATATGTGGCTTGATTGCAAAATAACGTGTATACTAGTGATGGAGAAACTGTGTGTGTGTGTGTGTGTGTGTGTGTGTGTAATTCATTTAAGGATGAACTGTTTGTAATTTCACTCGTTTAAATAATAACCATTGTCACATAGTGATTGTTACACTTTGCATTCGGCACCAGTTGACTAAATTTTGTAAAAAGGGTAAGCTCTTTTTGATTAATTCAGTTTTGATTTTTTAGAAAATTATGTGAAAACAGTGGTAAGAGATGGAGAAATCAGCACAAAACAATTTTATGCACTGCTGAAGTTTTGCAATTGAAAGCAATAACTCAGCTACACATTTTGATCCTCCACTTAAAATTATTACATCCGCCAGATTGCTGTTCACTTTCCCATGAAATCTGTTCCAAATTGTTATAAATGTTCTTACTTATGGGGTACTATACATTGTGTCCATAACATTGGAAGAATAGGACCTTTCACCAGGTCACCAACATGTTTGCCAACAGTGGTCATCCCGAATAGTTCAGAACTAAGATTTGCCACTGAACGCAATGCAATGCCATTTGTCAACAGTCCGTGCTTCCCTGTCACAGCTTCACTCAAAATGCAACCATTTGTGTTTTGGTGTTAACAAAGCCTATACATGGGACAGTAATTCCCTAGTCAGGCTGCTACTAGTCTTTGACCAACGGTGTGGGATGACACAGAATGTGCAGGGAATCCAGCACTTGTAATTGTATGTCAAAATGTTGATCATAAGACTGCTTACCTTCTCTCCTCCACTACACCCCCCCCCCCCCCCACTCTGTTTCTTTCACAGTGATCACTCAACATCTGATGCTGTTCACAACTCTTATTTATATTACTTAAAACACCTGCCCAGTACCCGGTACAAGTTGCAGCGCAGGAATTCCAAGTGCTGTCATAATCTACTCATTAAGAAGTATAATATTATGTAAAAAGTTTAACACAGTAACACAAGTATTTACAGTTAGAAACTCCAGCTAAAGATACCTGTCATATGTGCGTGATGTGTTCTTACGTGTGCGTGTGTATCCTCTTTGATGAAGGCTTTGGCCAAAAGCTAAATGTGTAACAAATTTTTTGTCATGCCTGTCTGGAAATCAGTGTGTTGTCTTTACATTGAGTAGCAATCTATCCTTATAATATTTGGATTCAAAGTGATTGTAATTTTTCTCATAATACATCAGGACGTTCTAGTCACTTTCAACATTTTTTGCCTTAGAATCATGTTTAGGAAGAATGTACTTGAAGTGAACTGAATGGCGCTTTTTCTAAGAAAACAAGAAATGTAAACATGGATGACTAGTAGAATACTATACACAATTAAGAAAGAAGTATTCTTACTGCTGATGGGAGAAATAATTCGTGACAAACTGAAATGAAATATCTGCTTTAGTGTTCATATACTGATATTAATCACGAACAGTTTTGAAGAAGATTTTTAAACTTTTAGAACATAAGTCTTTCATGGTTTTGCAGAAACAAGCATAAATTCTAGACCAAAATATGTACACTTCGTTATAAATTCTTAGGAATGACACAGTCTTTCTAGTTTGCCTCAGTTGGAGATCTTGTTTTGAAAGATTTTGAAGTGGTTTTCAAAAGTCTCCTGATTTTGAAAAATAGTAAAGATCTGATGTAACATAGGGATGCTGTGTGCTTGATTCTAGCTAATGTAGTGAAACGGGCAAAGAAATTAGTAAACCGAAAGCTTTGCTACTTCTGGTGCTATGGAAATCTATTCAGGGTGAACATTAATAAAACGAGTAAACTACAGGGACAGATTCCTGACTGGAAACTGAGGAAAAAAGGTCCTCTGAACATGGGTCCAGAAATGCATTGTTACCATGGTAGATGGAGCTGATGAAGGAAAGTTCCTCTGACCATGTGCATATGTTCCCTATGTGTTGCAGGCTGTGTGATTGACGCAGTGTACTGTAAGTGGCAGAATGATCCGGTAATCGTGTCGGAAGAAGCCGAGTTGGTGTTTGTGTTCGGCCAAGCAGTTGGAAATGGTCAAGAGACAGGATGACTATACCAAAACAAGTATCTTCACAGACACCCACATTACACAATATTTCAACTCCCTGCATATTCGTCTATCTGAAACAATCCATGTTCACACAAACACCCAAAAAGGGCTGTTGCGTGATGTGGTCGGTTTCTGTGAGAGTACGTGTTTTCGTATAACTGTGCTGCCTCTTGACCATTTCCATCTGCTTGGCTGTACACAACAAGCCGTAATGGTGTTTATCAACATGTATACCTGACCATTCTGCTGCTAACATTATGCTGTGCCAATCTCGCAGTCTGCAACATGCAAGGAACATATGCCATATGGTCAGAGGCATTTTCATTGTCAGCACCACCTACTGCAACAACAATGCATTTCTAGACACATGTTCACAAGACCTTTTTCTCCCATCAGTCAGGAATCTGTCCCTGCAATTTGTCTGTCTTATTAATGTTACCCTGTGTATATCCTCTTGCTGTCTACTTATATGCAGGGTAGGGCAAGGTGGAGCCATTGGGTTCTCATATAGATTGTAGTTCAACATTTGAAAATCATGTTAATGCTTAACCAACTGAACAATTTCATAATAATCAAAAAGTTTTCCACACATACATTTTTGAAGAGGCATAAATAAATGAAAGTCGGAGGATGGTGAACTCTTCAAATAAAATTTACATTCCAGCCATCGTACTTCAAATCCTTCAGTTCTACTGTTGTCATGGCATCTCTGTAGGAAGCTTCTTTGTGCTGACTTCCACCAGCTATCATTGTTTTGAAAGGTAATCAGTAAGTATAATTTCTTATGCATCCCAGAAACCATTGGCAGTAGTCTTTCCTGCAAATGAAATTAATTTCGCCTGTTTTTGTAAATGGGTACTGTCTTCCATCTACTGCTTGGCTTGCAGTTGTAATTATGGTGTAAAGTAGTGGGCCCACATCTGATTCACAGTAAGAAATCAGCCCACAAAATCAGTTACAGACCACAGATCAGTTTGATGGCTGTACAACATCCACCAATATAACTATAGCATAGTTGATTGATATCAATTTTATCATAGTTCAGTGCAAGAATTTTTCACCTTGTCCTCGTTTATTCAGATTGTCCTTAAATGTTAGCACGTAATATTATAAAGTTGCTTTTTAACATTGCCTCATCAGCTATGGGTCATTCGACGTCAAATTGTGCAGGTTATATCACCCACCAGGTCAGATTTTAATGGAACTTTACACATTTGCTTATACTTATCTTGTGCAAAATCTTTCTGCTCTCATACTAAAACTTTTCTATGTCAAGTTTTCAATGTAGTGGTATTCTGATAAGTGGGCTCCTCAAGAATGTCAGTGCAAAATGGCACTTATCTACATAAATGCCCGTAACTCGAGCGGTTACGAAGCTTTTGATTTGGAATTTAAAGTTAAGCATGCGATTATTTAAGCAGTAAAGTTACAAAGAACAATACAATAAAGTTTAACATGGGTCACTTTCCAGTTTCTGGAAAAAGTGCACACACATTGAAAACTGCTTAGATCACATTTCTCCAACCTGGTGGGAACTTATTATTGGTCTTAAATAATTCCCAATACAGTTCACATTGTAATAAAATAAAATTATCGATGGTTTCCTACCAGTGGACACACAAATAAATCTGAAATCACAATACTTTTTGTGGTGGTGGAAAAAAATAATTCTAAGATAGATCATTCAAACCTGACACCTCCTGCTTCAGATTTTCACGAAACGTTTTCTACTTGGTACTTCCTTCACGGCAATAGTCAATGAAAAATTTCTCCGCATACTTCATGTAGTCTGAGGGCATAAAGTGGAATTTTTTTTTGCAAACATAAATGTTGCAACTGGATTTTATTTGGATTCCACTGCTTCAGACAAAAATAACGATGATGATGATGATGATGATGATGATGATAATAATAATATCCGAAAGTATCTTGTTTTCAACATATCACTGTCATATTTCCCCAGATGTCACAGAAGGGGCGTATCTTTATTGGAAAAAAATTAATAATTGTTCTTGTAACTCGGTACGGGATTTTGTTGAAGTTTCGAGAACATAACTTCACCGAGGAGTCAACAGTATATTGCTCCCTCCTACGTATATCTCGCGAAGAGACCATAAGAATAAAATCATAGAGATTAGAGCCCACACAGAGGCATACCGACAATCTTTCTTTCCACGGACAATACGAGATTGGAATAGAAGGGAGAACCGCTAGAGGTACTCAAAGTACCCTCCGCCACACACCGTCATGTGGTTTGTGGAGTATAGATTTAGATGTAGATGTAGATTTATGGGAATATAGAAAATTAACTTAAACTGCTGTTCTCCAAACGATGATTTTTAAATATGTAAAACACTTTTTGACAGCAGATACAAGATTTATTTTTATTGGAACTCTGATATTTTTTAAAAAAAAGAAGAAAAAAGCAGCAGCACCCTGAGTTTTGATAGATGTTGGATGTTCATTTAATATATATCACATCATTGTTCAGATTATATTCTGTTAACTTCATATATTTTTCATTAAAGTAATACATTCAACTTAATGATGTTGATTTAGGTACACCAACAGCACAGAACATGTTTTCCAAATACACAAAACAAGAGACTTCCTTCTCAGGCCAAAAGAATGACACTGCTAGTCCAGGGGGGGGGGGGGGGGTGGAGAAATAGTAGTTAAACGCTGCCTTCCCTGTCATCACATACAGCTGCTACAAAAGAATTTTGTTGAGAACGAGTGCATGTCCATTGTGGGGCATTTTCGTTGAATGAAAAAATCAAGGAAAGCTTTTCAGAAGAAGTTACTCATCTAATCTCTAAAGAATCACAAGAAAGTGGTTTGTTATGGTGAAAATTCCTCTTACGTGGTATTGTGCGGGTTGTCAAAAATCTCTTCTCGAGGTTTTTGCGTAGGAAATCTACATTGACTTTCTTTAAGAAGGGAAAAAAATTATGTCAATATTAGCATAGCAGAAATCGTAAACACCAGATGCAGTTGTTTGTGCATCATCCACTAGTTGAAGGGTAACTCTTCTCAGTATATGTTTTATAGTTCCTCCCAGACTGTCACACACAGATTTACAGTGGCTAGTAGCAAAAAAGAAATGCTCAGCCTCAGTAGAAAAATAGTTTTGGTGCTCCTACAAATTTTTAAAGCTTTTTCTATGTTAATGTTTGGAATCTTTCTGAATGCTGACTGTGTCTTATGCTTCTGGTAACATTTGAGTATATTCATCATTGTGGTAGAAATCGGTGATAATCTTGAACACTTAATCAGCAAGAACTTTTCTCCGTCTCGGTTTGATAAAATACCCATTTCTTTTTTTCATTTTCCTCGCTTGTCGAACCACATTCTCACTAACATTGAATTCTGATATGTTTTCTTTTGACCAGGAGGGTGGAGCTAGAGTTAAACTTTGAATTTTTTCAGGTACTGTTACACTAGCCACTTCTTCTTTCGATAACAATATCGTGGCATCAAAATCTTTGGCTTTCTTAACAATTTCATCATCAGATTTTTCTTCTCTATGGTCAGTGTGTTCAATACGGCAGTGTAATGCGCGGAACACTTTTCTTTCCAAAACGTGCTCCACTTACTACTTTCTTTTTGCCTTATGGAGTGAAGTTTTAAGGGAGAGCACCCTAAATCATGTAAAGTTTTATTTGCATCCTCAATTCTTTGACTTTTTAGTACTGATTCGTGAAATGTCACCTTCAGATCATTTGCACGACTTTAATTTCTACTTTTTTTGTTCACAAATCTTACAAATGTTGTGCACAGTGTTCGGCCTATCTTTACATATGTTCTTTTAGCACTTAATGTTTTTAGACAAAAACAAGCAAACTGACCTAAAAAGATTTTTTTAAACTGTTTGTGTTTTTGTGAAAGGATCACAATAAGTTCCTTGATGACTTTCAGAAACTTTTAAGTAATAATATCTGTGATGTCCACATATAGTAGCACTTTCTTGATCTTGTGGAAAGCTTATACTGGATCACAGCAATATCAAATCTTGTTAATCTTCACTCAGCTCTTCTATTTTTTGTAGTTTTTACTGAGGTATAGGTTGTCAAATTATGTGGTGTTTTTTAGTAATTTTTCAACAGTGCAATAATTCACATTTTCCATTGGAATTAACTGAGCACCAATTCACGTAAAACATACTTTATACAAATGGAATGATACGGCTGCACCACAAACAGATATGACCTGTCTCACAGAAAGACAGAGAGCAACTGAGGCCAGATAGATTAATTGTTGCATGCCAGTTATTCTCAACCATGAATTTCAGCAATTGTTGCATTGTTTTGATGCCTGTAAAGGTTTCAAACAAGCTACTGGTATCTAACAACACTAGTTTATCACTGTGAGCAAGTGATTGGCTAAACACACAAATCATGTATATTATTGTCTTTAAAAAATTACTGAATTAGTCAAATGAAAGGAAATAAATTTTCACACTTAAAATTAAGTTGCCTGCCTAGATTGAGTTAAATGTGCTAATTTGATACCCTTGCATCTGAGGCAGAAGACAGTGAGTAGATGAAGTTATTTAAAATGACCCTTTTCCATCACAGCAATAAGTATTTTGATTTCATATGTCTGTGTCAATTAGCAGAAGACCAATTAAAATCTTTATTTTATTAGAAAGCTTACAATCTAGGGGTTATTTAAGACCAAAATTAGGTTCCCAGCAAGTTAAAGAAGGTCATTATAAGCATTTTTCCACATCCTCGCAATTTTTCTGTAACCAGAAATTGACACATTAATTTTTGTTGATTTTCTTTTTTATCTTTACTGCTTCAATAACTGGATATATGTTAACTATATGCCTTACTTAACTTCTGAAAAAAATTCCAAGTCAAAAGCTCCATGAACACCTGAGTTATGGGCATTTATAAGTACCATTTTGAACTGACATTCTTGCAGAGCCCAGTTATCAGAATATCACTACATTTAAAATTTGATATAAAATAAAGTTGTAGTCCGAGACCAAAAAGATTTTGCATAAGTTCTTACATTATAAGTTTAAGAAAATGTGCAAAGTTTTGTGGAAATCTGAAATAGAGGGTCACAAATCTTTGAATTGTTGCGCACTTTGGCGTGGAATGGCCCCTGCTGCTTTTCTAATATCTTGAAAGTTTGTTAAGTACACTGCATTTCCTGCCAGAGTATGCACATTGTGAATTTTTAATTTAGTATCATCATACAAATAAATAATAACAGTAGTAGTAGTAGTAATAATCCTTGTTTGCCCAAAATAACTTTACAGTCTTGGACATGATCATTCTTTGTACATTTAAAACAAAAGTAATCATCCCATAAATATAATTAATATATACAAGTAGCACATTCAGCACTATTACATAAATATTTACCACCAATAATATATTACTCAGCAAACCAAACTTGTAACCTGACCGTGGTGGCAGCACTGTCGTATTTGCGCCCAAGAAGCGTGGGAGGTTAGCTGCAACAGCATACACTCCAGTACTCTTATGTGTAGTGTGCTGTAGTTCCCTATATACGCCTGCACACCACTGAACGATGAGCCTGTTTAGAACAAGAACAGAAGCAGAACGTACAGTATTTCTCACATCAGCTGCTAACTACACTTCATTGGCAGTATCCATAAAACTACCATCCCCACTGATGTCACTATTTTCTACTGGATTGGCTGTTCATCATTTGCTGTTTTGTTCAAATTATTATATTTTCAATTTCATCATCTGTCACTGATACCTCTCACATTCTTGGCCTGATACACAGCCTTAAAAGTCTTATAATGCCAAAACACTAAAAACTAATATCACAATCACACACACTGTCTGACTGCATGGTACAGTGGTCAGCATTTTTAGCTACTAATGCCAAGGTTCTTTGTTCAGACCCAGGCAACTACTTCAAATTTATTTGTTTTTGGTGGGAAAGGATGGAAGGAAATCTAGACAGCCCTGTGAGGGCAATAGAAAAGATATTTCCATATAAAAACAGCAAAATTGATGTACAGGCTTTATATTGAAAGGCTTGCACTGGACAATATGAAGCATGACGTGTATTTATTAGCAGCAAAATTGACTCTGAAACCAAACAACTAATATCTGGTGTTTCTTTATCACCCACCAGCCAGTCTTTGTATGTTGCAGATCCACATGCTGCAGAAACTGCTCTCCTCTATGCTTCACAAATTTTCTGCTCCCATCCCATATGGCTTAGCTAGTGTATTTAATTCATCAGAGCAGCAATAAAATGTCCAGATGTTTGACTCTTTCTAATGCCTCAGTGTAGGAGAGAAATAGAGATAAATAAATAAAAAACTTAAATAAATAAAAGACTGGGTATGGTTGTGAAATAGTGGCTGTGTAGTGCTGGAATGGGAGCAGGGAAGGGGCTGGATGGGTGAGGACAGCGACTAATGTAGGTTGAGGATTGGAGTTTTACGGGAACATAGGATATATTGCAGGCAAAGTTCCCACCTGTGCAATTCAGAAACGCTGCTGTTGGTGGGAAGGATCCATACAGCGCAGGCTGTGAAGCTTTCATTGAAACGAAGGATGTCGTGTTGGGCGGCATGCTCTGCCACGAGGTGGTCCACTTGTTCTTGGCTGCAGTTTGTCGGTGACCATTCATGCATGCAGACAGCCAGCTTGTTAGTTGTTATACCCACATAGAAAGCAGTACAGTGGTTGCAGCTTAGCTTGTAAATCAGATAACTTGTTTCACAGATAGCCCTGCCTTTGATGGGACACGTGGTGATTGTGATCGGGTTGGTGTATGTGGTGTTGGGACAGGTCTTGCATCTAAGTCTATTACAGGGATATGAGCCATGAGGTAGGGGGCTTGGAACAGGGGTTGTGTAGGGATGGACAAGTGTATTGTGTAGATTCGGTGTACTGCAGAATACCTCTGTGGGAGGGCTGGGAAGGATAGTGGGTAGGACATTTCTCATTTCAGGGCACAATGAGAGGTAGTCGATATCCTGGCGGAGAATGTAATTCAGTTGTTAGATTCCTGGGTGATACTGAGTTAAAAGGGGAACGCTCCTCTGTGGCCGCACAGTGAGACGTTGGAAGCTGGTGAGAGACTGGAAACACAAAGCATAGGAAATTTACTTTTGTACAATACAATGTTGGAAGGATAATTATGGTCAGTGAAGGCTTCAGTGAGACCTTCTGTATATTTTGAGAGGGACTGCTCATCACTGCAGATGCAACAACCACGGCTAAGCTGTACGGAAGGGACATCTCGGTATGGAATGGGTTGCAGCTGTCAAAGTGGAGGTAATGCTGGTGGTTAGTAGGTTTGATATGGATGGAGGTACTGATCTAGCCATCTTCGGGGTTGGCAGTCAACCTCTAAGAAGGTGGCTTGTTGGGTTGAGTAGGACGAGGTGAAGCAAATGGGGGAGAAGTTATTGAGGTTCTTGCTGGAGGAGTATGGATAGGGTGTCCTCACCTTCAATCCAGATAGCAAAGATGTCATCAGTTAATCTGAACAGGTGAGGGGTTTAGGATTTTGGGTGTTTAGGAAGGTTTTCTTTAGATGGTCCATGCTAAGTTTTCATAGGATGGTGCCATGCGGTTGCCTGTAGCCGTACCGTGAATTTGTTTGTAGGTAATGCCTTCAAAGGAGAAGTAATTGTGAGCGAGGATATAGTTGGTAATGGCGACTAGGAAAGAGGTTTTTTGTTTGTAATCCATCGGGCATTGGGAAAGGTAGTGTTAAATAGTGGTAAGGCCATGTGCATTAGCAATGTTAGTGTACACGGAGGTGGCATCAATAGTGACGAGCAGGGCACTGTGTGGTAAAGGGACAGGAACTGCGGAGAGTCAGTGGAGGAAATGGTTGGTATCTTTTATATAGGAGGGTTGGTTTTGAGTAATAGGTTGATAGGTTGAAGGTGTTGATCTATGAGAGCAGAGACTCTTTCAGGGGGGGGGGGGGGGTTAGGTTTATGGACTTTAGGAAGCATGTACAAGGTAGGAGTGCAGTGAGTGGTAGGGGTGAGTAGAGAGATGGACTCCTGGCAGAGGTTCTGACATGGGCCTAAGGATTTGAGTAGTGACTGGAGATCCTGCTGGATTCCTGTTTGGAATTCATCATTATGATATCACATTTTGCTAGGTAAATAACATAAACACACAGGAATAATCTTGACCTGTTCATTGTAAATGTTAAGAATCTAGCGTGTTCTTTCCCTTACATTAAGCCTTATATGTTCGGTGGTCCTCAGCCGGCCTTTAGACAGTGTACACATTAGTGACCAGGTTGTGTCCCACCGGTGACATTCAGAATGAAACTTCCTGGCAGCTTAAAACTATGTGCCAGGCCGAGACTCGAACTCGTGACCTTTGCCTTTCATTGGCAAGTGCTATACTGCTAAGCAAGGAAGGGAAAGCAGAAAGGTGGAAGGAGTATATAGAGGGTCTATACAAGGGCGATGTACTTGAGGACAATATTATGGAAATGGAAGAGGATGTAGATGAAGGTGAAATGGGAGATACGATACTGCGTGAAGAGTTTGACAGAGCACTGAAAGACCTGAGTCGAAACAAGGCCCCCAGAGTAGACAACATTCCATTGGAACTACTGACGGCCTTGGGAGAGCCAGTCCTGACAAAACTCTACCATCTGGTGAGCAAGATGTATGAAACAGGCGAAATACCCTCAGACTTCAAGAAGAATATAATAATTCCAATCCCAAAGAAAGCAGGTGTTGACAGATGTGAGAATTACCGAACAATCAGTTTAATAAGTCACAGCTGCAAAATACTAACACGAATTCTTTACAGACGAATGGAAAAACTAATAGAAGCCAACCTCGGGGAAGATCAGTTTGGATTCCGTAGAAACACTGGAACACGTGAGGCAATACTGACCTTACGACTTATCTTAGAAGAAAGATTAAGGAAAGGCAAACCTACGTTTCTAGCATTTGTAGACTTAGAGAAAGCTTTTGACAATGTTGACTGGAATACTCTCTTTCAAATTCTAAAGGTGGCAGGGGTAAAATACAGGGAGCGAAAGGCTATTTACAATTTGTACAGAAACCAGATGGCAGTTATAAGAGTCGAGGGACATGAAAGGGAAGCAGTGGTTGGGAAGTGAGTAAGACAGGGTTGTAGCCTCTCCCCGATGTTATTCAATCTGTATACTGAGCAAACAGTAAAGGAAACAAAAGAAAAATTTGGAGTAGGTATTAAAATCCATGGAGAAGAAATAAAAACTTTGAGATTCGCCGATGACATTGTAATTCTGTCAGAGACAGCAAAGGACTTGGAAGAGCAGTTGAATGGAATGGACAGTGTCTTGAAAGGGGGATATAAGATGAACATCAACAAAAGCAAAACGAGGATAATGGAATGTAGTCGAATTAAGTCGGGTGATGCTGATGGAATTAGATTAGGAAATGAGACACTTAAAGTAGTAAAGGAGTTTTGCTATTTGGGGAGCAAAATAACTGATGATGATCGAAGTAGAGAGGATATAAAATGTAGACAAGCAATGGCAAGGAAAGCGTTTCTGAAGAAGAGAAATTTGTTAACATCGAGTATAGATTTAAGTGTCAGGAAGTCATTTCTGAAAGTATTTGTATGGAGTGTAGCCATGTATGGAAGTGAAACATGGACGATAAATAGTTTGGACAAGAAGAGAATAGAAGCTTTCGAAATGTGGTGCTACAGAAGAATGTTGAAGATTATATGGGTAGATCACATAACTAATGAGGAAGTACTGAATAGGATTGGGGAGAAGTTTGTGGCACAACTTGACCAGAAGACGGGATCGGTTGGTAGGACATGTTTTGAGGCATCAAGGGATCACAAATTTAGCATTGGAGGGCAGCGTGGAGGGTAAAAATCGTAGAGGGAGACCAAGAGATCAATACACTAAGTAGATTCAGAAGGATGTAGGTTGCAGTAGGTACTGGGAGATGAAGAAGCTTGCACAGGATAGAGTAGCATGGGGAGCTGCATCAAACCAGTCTCAGGACTGAAGACCACAACAACAACAACAACAACAAAAACAACAACATACTGACTGAGCTACCCAAGCATGATTCCGACCTGTCCTCACAGCTTCAACTCCACCAGTACTTTGTCTCCCATCTTGCAAACTTCACAAGAGCTCTCCTCATTCTTGTTGATTCTGTTTTTAAGATAACTGTCACTGCACAATTTCATATTTTATTAGAGAAAGGAGAAGTTCTTTCATAATTGGTGAAGAAAATTTACAAATATTGTAATGGTACATGTAAAGTTTTTTCCTTGGTTTTGTTATTAAAATATATGTATACATAGACCATCTATTTTCAAAGTTTTGTAACACTAGGGAGCTAAAAGGGCACATTTTCTTACAGTCTTTAAATATTATAACATTTAGAATGGTGACATTGAAAAGGAAGTACCTCAGACGGATTTACAGAGAACTACTTTAAAAATCTTTGCATAATGAGATTGGGTGATTCAGGGAAAAGTACATCGAGGCATTTCCACGTGGCCTTGCTTTCACCACATAATCTTTTGTAAAAGATGTTTTAATTAAAAAGACTTATGCATAGTTCCTTGTAAATGGAAACAGAACCTAGGTAAATGAGGTTACCTCAAGAATTTTCACTCTTCAGTCTATCTTCCACAAGATGATCACCTGAGGGGTCATTACTAGCTCTTGTCAATGAATCATCACCACTACCAATTACTGCATCATTGAAAACAAAAGGAAAAAAAGTTGTCGAAAAATATTGACAAATTTTAGTAGCTCAAGGAGGACAAATTATTTTTGATGAAGACACACTAAGACACCATCAAAGATGACAACATTTTACATTCTGAGGATTCTCAGGAGTGCAATAAACGCCCTTCTTCTTCAAACATAAATATTTGTTAAGCTTAAAAAATACAAGTGTCTGTATGATGTATGGATATTATGAAACGGAAAGTTGCTACTCACCATACAGTGAAGTTCCTTACTTGCAGATAGGCACAACAAAAAGACTGTCACAGATAAAGCTTTCGGCCATTGAGGCCTTTGTGAACAATAGATGACAGACACACAGGTTTCAGTTGCCTGGAGCTGTAGTTGTGTGTGTGTGTGTGTGTGTGTGTGTGTGTGTGTGTGTGTGTGTTGAGGGCCTTTATGGCTGAAAGCTTTATTTGTGACAGTCTTTTTGTTGTGTTGTGCCTATCTGCGACTCAGCATCTCCGCTATATGGTGAGTAGCAACTTTCCTTTTCAAAATGTTGCTGCATTCCATCCTGGATTTTCCATTGTTTGATTTGAGTAATGTATGGGATGCAGTGGGTTCTTTGCAGAGTTGTCTTTCAAAACAGTGTGCACTAATTCATCTTACTTTAATGTCATACAGAATTTTTCTTGTATATTCTATAATGTAAATAAAATTTTTCAGAAGAATTTTTTAGCTCTTCATTTAAGGGAAAAAAAAGTTGCTAAATGTGGTCAATATTCATGGTATGAGTCCTCAACCTCCTATCTCCTGTGCACTTCAAAACTCTATGAGTCTCTGTACTGTCAAAACTATACCAGTAAAACAGTGGAGCCATTTTTCGAGAAGTTGATTCAAACTGACTGGCAGTGAATGACTGATTGCTACACCTGTGTATCTGCGACAGAATATGTCAGCCGTTGGAGAGTGGGGAATTCCTTTGTTGTGGATTAGCCACTCAATGAGACAAAAAACAGCAACATAGAAACAAATATAAGGAAAGAAACACGCTTCTCATGGTTTACGCTACATGAGGGTACAACACTACACCTGCATAGATTGAAAGTAATTCATTTACCTGACCTGTAGTGTTCGAGGCTATGCTGAACTTTCAAGTCATTCTTTCTTTTAAAATAGAAATTAAAATGGAAACACTTCAGAGACTGAGAGAAGAATTCAAAAATTTGTCAAGGTGAGATCAGGTGATGAATTAAAAGTCCATTAAAATGAAGTTCCACTTTGGCTTGGTTTCATCATATGAATTTTCTAAAAGAAATATGGTCATTAAGAGCTGTGCGCTGTTCTTTGAAACTGGAAGTAGGATAATTATTTACAAGATGTGGTACTGCACTCTCCCAGAAATAGGAAAGCAAAAAAGTCAAACAGGAAAATTTTGTGTATTAATCACCTTAGACGCAGTAATGTCTATAAATGTACTTCTATTTTTGGCATCTACTTTTTCCATTTCCATCTAGAAAGCAGTTAAATAAAATCTCCCAAGCTTTTATTATAGTCAATCCACAGCAAAGTCTAATCTTACACTAATTTACTCTCCTCTTCTAGTTTCATATACAAAATATATATTCCACTTAATTGTAAGGTATGGAAAAAAATTAACTGCTTGTCTTTTATGATATAACGAGTTGGCTGCTGTAACACTGTAGCAGATGACTTTACAGTGTCACCATTTGTCGCTGCTATATCCATGAGTAGCTGGATATTAGCCACTCATATGTGTCAGAATCCAAGAGAGAAATGAGTGAAACCACATGGCGGAAGGGCCTCCTGCGGAAGAGAACACAATCCCAAGCAGTAGTCTAGATAAACACTGCTAACTGACTGTGGACAAGACACAGACTAAGACAAGCCCAAAGCAACCTATGCAACAAAGAAGTGCCAATCAGAAACCCTCTCCACAATGATGTCCTCAGATCAAGTAAATCTACATCTACAGTAGAGAGAGAGAGAGAGAGAGAGAGAGAGAGAATCTGAAACACAACCTGAGAAAATAATAAAGTGCAAAGCAAGGTTGTTATTGAATACAGTTCACTGGGTGGCTGTGTTTATACTGGTTGCAAGGAATCCTGTTGGCTGACATATTCACATGGCAAGATGGGTGGTACACTCACTGTGGGAGCACAGTGCTGCGGCAATACTATGGTCTCCGACGGCCATCATGTCCATTTCCTCTGGCAGGCGTTCAACTTCCCTGAAGCCTGTTGTTGTTAAGGGAAAAATTTGTAGTGTTCTGAATATGAATGATTTAAATCTTACGAGGGTCTGATATTTTGCCTATGTTGATTGCTAGTAAATTGATTTTCTTTAATGCAATCTTTGACACTATACTAAACCTGAGCGAGCTCCTTTGACTTATACTCACAGCATTGAAGCCATTCTATAACTCAATACTGTGAAAAGGATGAATTGCTACTCACCTTATAGCGAAGATGCTGATTTGCTTATAGGCACAACAAAAAGCTCAAACAAGTAAGCTTTTGGCCAAAAAGGTCTTCATCAGAATAGACAATGCGCACACACACGCACACGCTGAAAGCTTACTTGTTCGACAGTCTTTTTGCTGTGCCTGTTTGCGACTCGATGTGTCTGCTATATGGTGAGCAGCAATCAGTCCTTTTCATAATATTCTCACTATTCCATCCTGGATTTTCCATTGTTTCATTTAATGACTTGCATTTACTTGTGAAAGAAGACAGGTATCATTGTCACTCACTACCATTTCAGAAACACTTCTGTATTTTTAGCTCTGTTGCACAAGCATTAATGTATAGTCTAAAACATTGTGAATAGTTGGTTGCACCGTACCACACTTTTCAAATACAACATTTGTAAATCAGTGCACATTCTTGACAAATATCGTCATTTAACAATGACTGTTATGAATTGTGTAAAGGTGGGTGGTTTGTTAAAGATCTAAGGTCCCACACTACCAAGCGCAAAAATTTCAGATTTTTAAACCACGTACTTTCTCCAAAACCAATTGAGAAATGTGCAAAAAATCACATGAAATGAAAAGTAGTGTGAAAATTGGGAAAGCGGTTTTCCCCCTCCTTCAACCAGTCGCACGTACCAGACCATTACCCAATGTGAACAGTCAGGTGTGAACATGATCACTCGTGCACACATATTGAGCTGAGGTTATATTTTTTTTAAATGCAATAAACTGGGCACAACTTGGGTCACTCAACAAATCACATCTATATTCTCTCGTAAGTTCTTCCCCTTGATCATGTATGTTTTCTTTGTGATTGGGGTAGTTATTTAGTACCAAGTGGACGTGGAGGGTATATTCTAGAAATCACTGTTGGTTGATGATGAAAGTCTAAGGGTGCTGCAGAATCTTAAGAGTTAAAGAAGTTTGACTGATGATCCAAAATACTTCCCACACATTTCACAATAACCTTGTGCCACAATCCAACATCTGCACACTTCTGTAAGCTCTAGGCTGCATGAAAATTACATGTCATTTGTTGCTCGCTTTTTACACTGTCAGTGTGTGCAGTTGTTATTTCCCCCATCTTATGGTCCATAGGCAGTGGATCATTTCTCTGTAATTAAGTAAATAGTTACCAATTTGGTTTTTGCCTTTAGCTTTTTTTTCTGCCTGTAATAATAAGTCAAGGCTCAGTTAACTCCACGTCATTATTTATACATGTATGTCAAAGAATCAATATTTGAGTCAATTGTGACACTCCATATTAATTATTGTATTCTTCTTCTTCTTATAGATTGATGGCTCAACACTAAAGACACTTTGTGTGCAACATGGTCCTTTGCTCAGTTTTCATTTGTACCTGAATCATGGAATTGCTCTTGCCAAGTATTCTACACGTGAAGAGGCTAATAAAGTGAGTATATCCAATTTGCTTAATCTCTCTGTGTGTGTGTGTGTGTGTGTGTGTGTGTGTTTGGGGAATAATTCATTTTTACATTCAACATCTTAAATATATATGAATGGTTGCTGCTTCATTTAAAACCATGTATTTGAGTGTTATAAAAGGACGGCCTGATTGAGAGATTCAATAGAGTTCCAGTTATTAAACATCTGTTTCTGTTAAAATAATAAACCTGATACAGATTGTTGTTGTTGTTGTTGTTGTGGTCTTCAATCCTGAGACTGGTTTGATGCAGCTCTCCATGCTACTCTATCCTGTGCAAGCTTCTTCATCTCCCAGTACCTACTGCAACCTACATCCTTCTGAATCTGCTTAGTGTATTCATCTCTTGGTCTCCCCCTACAATTTTTACCCTCCACGCTCCAATACTAAATTGGTGATCCCTTGATGCCTCAGAACATGTCCTACCAACCGATCCCTTCTTCTGGTCAAGTTGTGCCACAAACTCCTCTTCTCCCCAATCCTATTCAGTACCTCCTCATTACTTATGTGATCTACCCATCTAATCTTCAGCATTCTTCTGTAGCACCACATTTCGAAAGCTTCTGTTCTCTTCTTGTCCAAACTATTTACCGTCCATGTTTCACTTCCATACATGGCTACACTCCATACAAATACTTTCAGAAATGACTTCCTGACACTTAAATCTATACTAGATGTTAACAAATTTCTCTTCTTCAGAAACGCTTTCCTTGCCATTGCTTGTCTACATTTTATATCCTCTCTACTTCGACCATCATCAGTTATTTTGCTCCCCAAATAGCAAAACTCCTTTACTACTTTAAGTGTCTCATTTCCTAATCTAATACCCTCAACATCACCCGACTTAATTCGACTACATTCCATTATCCTCGTTTTGCTTTTGTTGATGTTCATCTTATATCCTCCCTTCAAGACACCATCCATTCCGTTCAACTGCTCTTCCAAGTCCTTTGCTGTCTCTGACAGAATTACAATGCCATCGGCGAACCTCAAGGTTTTTATTTCTTCTCCATGGATTTTAATACCTATTCCGAATTTTTCTTTTGTTTCCTTTACTGCTTGCTCAATATACAGATTGAATAACATCGGGGAGAGGCTACAACCCTGTCTTACTCACTTCCCAACCACTGCTTCCCTTTCATGTCCCTCGACTCTTATAACTGCCATCTGGTTTCTGTACAAATTGTAAATAGCCTTTTGCTCCCTGTATTTTACCCTTGCCACCTTTAGAATTTGAAAGAGAGTATTCCAATCAACATTGTCAAAAGCTTTCTCTAAGTCTACAAATGCTAGAAACGTAGGTTTGCCTTTCCTTAATCTTTCTTTTAAGATAAGTCGTAAGGTCAGTATTGCCTCACGTGTTCCAGTATTTCTACGGAATCCAAACTGATCTTCCCTGAGGTTGGCTTCTACTAGTTTTTCCATTCGTCTGTAAAGAATTCGTGTTAGTATTTTGCAACTGTGGCTTATTAAACTGATTGTTCGGTAATTCTCACATCTGTCAACACCTGCTTTCTTTGGGATTGGAATTATTATATTCTTCTTGAAGTCTGAGGGTATTTCGCCTGTATCATACATCTTGCTCACCAGATGGTAGAGTTTTGTCAGGACTGGCTCTCCCAAGGCCGTCAGTAGTTCCAGTGGAATGTTGTCTACTCCGGGGGCCTTGTTTCGACTCAGGTCTTTCAGTGCTCTGTCAAACTCTTCACGCAGTATCTTATCTCCCATTTCATCTTCATCTACGTCCTCTTCCATTTCCATAATATTGTACTGAAGTACATCGCCCTTGTATAGACCCTCTATATACTCCTTCCACCTTTCTGCCTTCCCTTCTTTGCTTAGAACTGGGTTGCCATCTGAGCTCTTGATATTCATACAAGTGGTTCTCTTTTCTCCAAAGGTCTATCTAATTTTCCAGTAGGCAGTATCTATCTTACCCCTAGTGAGATAAGCCTCTACATCCTTACATTTGTCCTCTAGCCATCCCTGCTTAGCCATTTTGCACTTCCTGTCGATCTCATTTTTGAGACGTTTGTATTCCTTTTTGCCTGCTTCATTTACGGCATTTTCATGTTTTCTCCTTTCATCAATTAAATTCAATATTTCTTCTGTTACCCAAGGATTTCTACTAGCCCTCGTCTTTTTACCTACTTGATCCTCTGCTGCCTTCACTACTTCATCCCTCAAAGCTACCCATTCTTCTTCTACTGTGTTTCTTTCCCCAATTCCTGTCAATTGTTCCCTTGTGCTCTCCCTGAAACTCTGTACAACCTCTGGTTCTTTCAGTTTATCCAGGTCCCATCTCCTTAAATTCCCACCTTTTTGCAGTTTATTCAGTTTTAATCTACAGGTCATAACCAATAGATTGTGGTCAGAGTCCACATCTGCCCCTGGAAATGTCTTACAATTTCTGATACAGATATGGCACTAGTATAACACCATTGTTACCATGCTCACTTGATTTCCACAGTGTTAGTTATATGTAATACTCCTCTGTGACTCTACAGTGAATCATTGTGTACAGTGGTGTGCAAAAAAGGATGAAAGTAACTTTTGCTTGATGTGTCACTGCTACATTATAATAAAGAATATAAATGAGAGAAATATACAATGAGACAAATGGAAATGATACTTTTAATTTCAAATACAATAAATACAACAAAGCTACTGCGATTCATGATCACCTCCTGGACATTACAAAACATGAGACATATTTCTTAAAAGGGTGCATGATCGTCATGAATGGCAGTGCATGCTATGCAGTATGCTTAATGCTGGCCACAAGAATGGAAACGAGTTCTTGCATTCCTCTACCAGCACGGTTGGCAACTTCTGGATGGTTGTCGGTGCATGTGGAAGTGTTGCAGTGCATTTCCGCAATGTGTCCCACATGTGCTTGATGGGAATTAAGTCATAGAAGTGGACAGGTCATTCCATTCACCAAGTGACCTCTCATTCCGAGAGCTCCTTTCCCTGCGTTCTTTGATGCAGTCACGCATTGTCGTCCATGGAAATGAAATCAGGGCTGAATGCACCACTTAAAGATGCACATCAGGGAGGAGTACAGTCTCACAATAACAGTGACTCGTGAGAGTACTGTGTTCAAACAGGTGGTGGTTAGTATGCCTATGCAATGTTATGCCACCCCACACGTGGACCTCCAAAACGATCATGTTCGACAATGTTCTGGTACAATACATGTTCCTACTCTCGCCGTGTGAGGGTATGTCCAGCATTGTCAAACATGATCATTTTTCAGTAATTAAAACTTCCGGGCTAAGAATCCGTGGTCCAATAGTAGAGATACTTCTCCCTGACGTTTCGTTACCAGCTGCGGGCAACATCATCTGAGGTGAGTCTAGGACTGGCTGCTAGGCCGTGGAGGTCCTGTTTATATAGAGCGCGTAGAGGGCGCCACCACTCGTCACGTGTTGTCAACAGTAAACGTGACGAGTGTTGGCGCCCTCTACGCGCTCTATATAAACAGGACCTCCACGGCCTAGCAGCCAGTCGTAGACTCACCTCAGATGATGTTGCCCGCAGTTGGCAACGAAACGTCAGGGAGAAGTATTTCTACTATTGGACCATGGCCTCTTAGCCCGGACGTTTTAATTACTGAAGACGCCGGCCGTGAAAGCCTACACGCTATGATGATCATTTTTGGTGGTCCAAGTGTTGTGATATGAGGAGCCATAATGTTCCATGGACGTATGGACATCCAAATCTTTGAATATGGCACACTTGCCAATCAGCATTATTGTGACATTGTACTCTTGCCCCATGTGTGTCTTCCAGTGGTTCAATCAGCCCTGACTTCATCTTTATGGATGACAATGTACAAACACATTGTACAGGAGAGTGTTTTCGGTGAATGGACTGGCCTGCCCCTTCTCCCAACTGAAATCCAATCGACCAGGTGTGGATTGCATTGGGGAGGCGTATTGCAGCACATTCACATGCACTGACGACATCTAGCAGGTGTCAGTCACGCTGGTGGAGGAATGGAATGCACTACCACAAAAACTCCTTATCAACCTTGTGACCAGTGTGGGAGTATGTTGCAGATCTGCATTGACATGTTCAGTGATCACACACCCTGTTAAGAACCATATCCCACTATTTTCAATGTTCAGGGGACCATCGTGATTCACGGTGACTTCGGTGTAATTATTGTCTGCGAATAAAAGGATCATTTCTGTTCATGTTATTAAATATTTCTTTCATTTACCTTCGAAGATTCAAAGTTTTATGTTCACGCATGCACGCGCGCGCACGCACGTACACACACACACACACACACACACACACACACACACACACGCGCACGCACTATACCATACACTCAATGTTAGTACCATGTGTTGGTCAAAAAACATCAAAAAGTAGTCCATTTAATTCCAAATACAAATCAACAGGTCCCTGTTTATTGAATTGATTGCTTCAACAATTTCATTTCCAGGTCTTGGAGAGTAGCTGCCATAGACGAGATAAAGACCACTCTGTCTTGTATGTACCCCCCACAAAAAAAAAGTGCAAGATCTTGTTGTCCTCCTTTTGCAGTTCAATGTTGTGGGATGGTATTGTTAAGGTAACGCTTCACCTCAATGGGAAAACGATGTGGGTCGCCATTGTGCATAAAAATGAAATCATTGTAATCTTCTTGAAGTTGAAGAGACATCAATCTTGCAGCATGTATGAATGCATGATTTCGCAGCGATATGAATTAATAAAATTTTCTCGGGCTTCCAGCTGCATCAGGTGATTAAAATGCCATGAGCCTCTTCAGTCGTTGTCAAGTGGTAAGACTGACTGCTGTGTTGCCGTGGCCGCATTGTTATATAGCCACACTGCTGGCTGTAACGTCACTAGTACTCTCTTCCTCGCCATATATGGGAATGTTTTCACGCCACATCCATCGCGCCCGTTTTAACTGGGCTGTGCTGAGCTGCAAACCGCTGTCCTTGTTGATGGTGTTTTCAGAGGTTTTTATTTCAGTAGCTTCTTTCATGACGCTATCCCAAAATCCCTTCATTCTCATAACGACAGATGTTTCGTCGAATAGAATTCAGTGTCCATTTTCTAAGGCATGTTCTGCCACTGGTGATTTTTCTGGATAGTGTAGGCATAAGCACCTCATGTGTTACGTCTGTTGTTGCTCCACAGTGTGTACTGTTTGGCCAACGTAGTAACAGGCACACTGGCATGGTATCTTGTACACTCCAGGCATTCGAAGCACTAGATCATCCTTCACGGGCCTCATGAGCTGTCGAATGTTTGCTGGGGGCCTGAACACCGATGAAATGTTATATCTCTTCAGGAGCTGGCTGATCTTTTCCAACACTGTACCACAGAAAGGCAAAAACACAAGCTTCTTGCTTTCTTCTTCAATGGTGTTCTCTTCCCTGTTGATGTGTTTCTTGCATGTCACACCAGATATAGCCTGTGACACATGTCTGTTGCTCTTCCCCTTTTCCCAGAATACTTTTCAGAGGTGGCTCAGTTCTAGTGGCAGACTTTCAGCGTCCGAGACGACTTGAGCACTATGGACGAGGGTATTCAGAATGCCACATTTTTGTGCCGGATGGTGGTGGCTGAGAGCGTGCAGATAACCGTTCTGTGTGTGTCGGTTTCCTGTAGACACTGTGGCTGAGGTGCCCATTGGTTTTCCATCGAACGAGGACGTCAAGGAAGGACAATGCACCATCTGTCTCGACTTCCATCATAATGTCCAGATGTGATATTCCTGTCACAGACTCCTCTGCAAAAAAGAAAAATCCATGAACTTTGTGAACAGAAATGGCGCAAAATGCATTCAGTTTCATTGAGTCTCATTCATGTTTGATGACAATGCCATGTTTTTGTGACCCCCTAATTTGTACATTATGACCGGTTACATTACCCGATAGTTAAAACATTGATTTGTCTGAAAAGGTGAGTCGCTGGAAAAAATGTCCTCTGCCACATCGTGGAGAACTGAAATGCAAAATTCCTACCTTTTGTTATGGTCACCAGGACACAATTGCTGCAGTAACTGCAACTTGCAAGGCTTCATGTGCAGGTATTATCTGAGAACATGCCGCAATATTGCTGAGGAAGTTGAAGCTCGTGGCCTGCCCCTCTTGCGATTTCTGAGGGCTCCACGTGAACACACATTGGATAAGCTCAACATTTTCATCAGATGTAGTGGCCAACCAGTACTTTTCCCTTTGTGTATGCAGTGAACCTAAAAAAAAAATATTTGCCAGTCATAAATCTGCTTGCAAGTAGGTGGCTTCTTGCTGACTCAACAGAATGCTCACTGCACGTGAACAGTGGATTGGCTCAGTGCGACTTCCACAAACGGAATGGTTTTATCTGGTGGTGTAATTGCCATACTGGTACAAACAACAGCGCTGCTGTGTCAAAATTTTGAGCCTTCCTCATTCAGTGACATACGACCAATGTGTTTCTATGTTTTATAGTTTGCCTGTAATAAACAATTGAAATCCATTCTTTCTTTTTGAATCCTCCTGTGCTGTAGCAGTTCTTTCTCTGTATGGTCCAAGTTTCATCGAGCTGTGTTACTCAGCAGTGTAACATCATACTAGAGTTAATTTCGTCCTTTAGTTTTGTACAAGAGCATATAATGTTCATAAGGGCTTTACATGTCTCAACTGTTGAGTAGCAAACTGACTCTCTTTATTGAATTGCAAAGGCTGTAGAGTAGTGGAACATTCAAATATTTATTAATAATTAATTAATTAGTATTAATATTTAAATAATTAATTAAACAATTTTACTGACAATTACATTATTCACACACGCACACACAGAGATTGTCAGTGCTGAGAAAAAAGGAATATATACTTGAAAAAAGAGACAGCATTGGTCGTATATTTTTACTATTGCAGAATCGATTTTCTGTCACTGAGTGACCATCTTCAGTGCTATATTGTATAACTTAAATTGGGATGCACTGTTGACACTATGCATTACGGCGATCACATAGAGTCTATGTGATCACCGTAATGCATAGTGTCAACAGTGCATCCCAATTTAAGTTATACAATATAGCACTGAAGATGGTCACTCAGTGACAGAAAATCGATTCTGCAATAGTAAAAATATACGACCAATGCTGTCTCTTTTTTCAAGTATACCTGTTATCTGGTCGTTGTGCACAAGACAACATGGAGTCGCCAATCAATAAAAAGGAATATGTTTTCGAAATATTAAATTTTGTATTTGGTGGAATACCACAGTAGAAATGGTCATTCATAACACTAAATATGTTTCATAGTAAATGGTTACACTTTTGTTGGCTGCTTTGATTAATTTGAGAAATTACAGTTTCTAGTAAACTAAATTACTGATGTTTGCTGCAGGATGTTTTACTTTGCACATTATTCTAACCATTGTGTTATGTCTTTGGATCATAAATAGTTGAATTACATGTAATTAACATAGTTGGTTGAATGTCCAGCATATGAACAGTATGACGATTGGGTTAGGGTTTCGAGTAGGAGCTAACCACTAGTAGTGGCACTGCCAGAAAAAAAGTTCTCTTCTAGAAAATTCTGTAGTTCTCATTTTCATTTGACTTGTTCTAATATTTCATGATTAATAATGTGTGACTGGTATCACTCTTGTCTGTATTGCAGTACAGAATCTTTCTGCTTTTTTAAATCTGTAGGCTGACTGACATGTTAACACTATCTGCTTACCCATAATTGAAATCCAAATCTCTGTCTTTTGAGGGAAGTGCTATGCCACCGAAGCCATCTCACCAGCCAGCCCACCTTACAGCTTCAGTTCACTGAATATAATTTTGTGTGTGTGTGTGTGTGTGTGTGTGTGTGTGTGTCTGTGTGTGTGTGTGTGTGCGCACGCCAGCAAGTAGATTTGCTCTGCCCACTGTAATTCAGGGAAGAGGAATTGATAAATTTTGATTTCTGTTTCTTGAATATTTTCCTTGTCTCAAATGTTTCTGCTGAGAGACACTGTTTTGTTCAAAAATTCAGTCGGTGTTTGACAATTTTACTAAAGTTTCTTGTTTGTTACTCATAGCATTCCATCAGTCCTAGACAGCATTAAGCTACTTTGTCGTCGGTTCATTGGTTTGGATATTAAAGGGAAACTTCGTTGTTGCATGCTGAGTATTTGGTCTTTGTTGATATTGCATCAGGCTGTCAATTAGCACCTTAGTTGCTGTACCCAAGTCATTTTGAAACTTTTTTGGTGCACATTTTGTTCCTTTAATGGAGATGGATATCAGAACATAACAGCTCCATCAGAATAGAGCTACCTTTTTTCTGAAAAGTAATAAAGGTTGTATTTTGACTCATTTGCATCCTCCGAGATCTGTAGTCAGCTCATATAGACAAGATGATAAACTTCAAGCTGCCTCGCTTTTGTAATAAAATCAGATGCACCAAAAAATGTTTAACACAAAATAAAGACACAGAAATCTTGTAGGTATACAGGGTGAGTAAGGAGGAAAGATACATGCTTCAAGTGGTGATAGTATTGGAGATTATTAACATATACCCTTTTCTTAACCCTATTCAACATACAGCTGTTTGAAAATCATGGGCTTCAGTCATATGTCCTTCATTGCCAGCACTCACATACGAATACTACAAAAGCAACATTAGGTTAGGCAGTGTTATCCTTACTGAGGATAGGTCACTTTCCTGGAACCACACATTTTTTGCCACATTCACATTGACTTAGTGGGCCTTCTGCTTCCAGCAGTAGACTTCCGATATGTCTTCATAGCAATTGTCTTGTACACCAGTTGGCCTGCTGCTACCCAAATTGTGTATATTTCAGCAGAAACACCTGAAACTTCTCGGATATTTTTTACATGTGTGTGCTCATGTAAAGGATTGTATACATGAGCTCAGATCAGCAACACAGCAGGTGTCTACAAGAGCTGCAGAATGAATTGCTGCATTCGTCAAATATGTCTTTGTCGTATACAGGAAATTGATTTATTGTGCTCTGAGCAATATCCAAAATGCCGTGGTCAGTCTGTCATAATTGTCAGCAGTAACAAATTCATCCTGTGGTACTGTAGAACAGTGTAATAAAGTGTAATAATTAGGAGCCCGAAAAATTTGCTTTTGTGATACAGTAAATTCCAATGTAGATACGAACTCTGCCCCAAAACATGAAAATGCCGTTTACATAATGAAAGCTACTGCATAGCGAATTGTATCTAGATGGATTATTTTATCAGGGATAGTTTGAAGTAGCCTTATTTTCTGAATATTAATATTGCAAAAGTAACCAATTTTTGGTTAATAATATAGCACATCAGGTGGTGAAGCCCAATTAGGAAACTTAATGTGTTTGAGAGCGTGCTTGCAAAGTAAAGAACACACCTCTGCACAAACACAGTGATGTATCAGTGCTGTTGTAAAGTTACGCTCGGGTTCCACATCAGACAGTGAGCAGTTGAATGGTCTCTTACAAGCTACATACCGCATTTTGGTGATTAGGGACTCAGTTGTCGGACCTAGCATGTTGGAACAAAGAAAGGTGTAAATTTGTATTCAAGCTAAAGTTCCTGTTGTACGAAATTGCAGATACTTCAACATGATGTATGGTATTTTGAAGTATAGTTGCATAAGATATCAGTAGAAAGCAGACCTGAACTATGTAGTTTATGATGCCGCCAACGTTAGCTATTCCCAAATGCTTTGCGTACTCCGCTTTGAATTGCATTATTTGTAGCTCCTGTATGAGTGAAGGGACCAAGCAAAGTCCATCATAGTGCTGATTGTAGTTTCTGCAGTACAGTGATTGGAAAACAAAACTGGCCAACTCGGGCATAAAATAAGTCTTGTAGACTCATATAAAAATATTTCTCAACATAAATTACTGCGGCTTTACAAGTTTGCAGCTATGCTTACAGCTATGTACTAATATGAGTAACTTTTTTCTGCAATGAAGAGAACAAAAACTACCCACTGGAAATCACTCACGCACTGCAGCTTAAAAGATTGTCTTCGTAGTAGCAGTGCTCAGAAAATGGCACCAGGCAAAGGGGGAGGGGGGTATTCATTGACATACATTATTTTTATGTTTAGTGTTTTAAGAAAAGTCACGAAACACAAGTTTATGTCTTTTTAAACTTTGTCCAAAAAGACATTTGTCATGAGGCTACACCAATTGTAAGAAATATTGTTTCATACTTAGCTGTCCCATGTTCTTTTCCTCATCAATTAAAAGAAATGAGAATTTCATTTCATTATCATTTCTCATCAGTGCAACAGTCCTAGGAAATAAATTTGCTATGAAAGCAAAGCTTTACATCTCTGTAGAACTAATGTTATTGGCTATATAATGGACTCACTGACAATACTTTCTCCTGTTGGGCTGCCTTGTTCCTATTTCACCGAACCTCCTCTCCCTTTCCGTACCAATACAGTCCTTGCATCTTCACGTCTACCCGTCCTAATATATTTTCTCTCGGTTAAAATGTTCTGCATTCAAATATTACCATCATTTTATCTCTCTTTTCAATTATCGTTTAGTGTGTACCAAACTCGTTACTGATTTCAATTTTTTACTTCTATTTCTCATCAGCTGCCTTAAGCAGTTCAGTCTTCATTTTAAGTCATATAGCACTTTCTCCTCTATTATGCATTTTAATAAAATCCACTACATTTAATTGAAGAACAAAAATGGTTTTGACACAGAAATTGTTTGTTGCCTATGTTACGCTATTTCCAGTACTGTTGGTACATACTAAACTTAAATTTTTCTGCTGCCATCATTACCCACACACAATAGTTACTCTTCATTTGATGTCACTAATATCCATCTTAGTTTTTTTCCCCCCATCAGGTTTTGCCCATTATCTTTCTCACCTAACTTACTGATGGCTCTTTCAATACACATTCTAAGGCAGGTTTCTACAGTTGGTGTATCGTATCTTTTAATTCTCTTACTCTGTTATCTGTTTCAGAAAGCTTGCCTACAATCCCAATTAACATTATGTAATTTAGGATTATTCAGTTTAACATTATTTCTTTTCTGTGCAACTGTATTTATGGGACCTGTTCATTTTCATGCTTGGATTAATTTAAACCTCACTTTGCTTCACTTCCACTCTGGAATTTCCTTCAATCTGTTTGCATCTAAATTAATTTCTTATGCGTGGATCCAACACCCCTCAGTTGTGTAGTTGATAATCATCTTGTTTCCATTTGAGTATCTTTACCAACTTAGGCCTTGATGGAGTGTTACTTAGCCATGCCACATCGAGTTAAATTACTTTGTATGCTTTCTGATTGATTTATTAGGACTTCTATAACGGTTACTTAAAAAAACTAGGAATATTTCTGCATTTTAATTTTTCATTTTATTTGTAAATAACTTGTTAAGCTGTGTTTTTCCCATCAAATAGCCACCTGTTATTTGATTTCCACTTTTCCGTGTGATTGTGATATTATATTTTATTGATCTGAGTGCATGATTTGCTGTTCAGAAAACAAGTCACTTCCTAATAAGTGTTCACGTCTTAACTTGTTCATGCACTGCCTGCGCCTAGAAGAACCATTGACAGTGGATGGACCGCTCAACGCACATTCACTGTTGCATTGTTAAAGTTCAGTGAATGTTGATGCTGTTCAGGAAATGAAATTGTCATAGCAGTCAATCAGAAAACACTTTTCTTCACTGTGGTGCTTCTACATAGCACTCTTGTCGTAAAAGAATTAAGTGATAGTTCCATTTTGGATCCCTGTTAATTTTTTAAAGAGCACTGTAAGATTCTAATCAAACACTTGTGGTGACTGTTCCACTGAAAGTTTAAAAATATGACTGAAATGTAAAGAGTGACATTTAAAAAAAAAATGCTGTATTAATTCCAGGCTCAAGGGGCACTTAACAATTGCGTCCTCGGCAATACGACGATTTTTGCCGAGTCACCTGGTGAGTCGGAGGTGCACTCATTGCTACAGCACCTGGGCCATGGTGGTGGTGGTGGTGCTGGTGGCCAGCAGACGTCTGGCAGTGGTTGGGGTCCAGGACCAGGTAGTGGACGTGGATCAGGAGGCAGTGGTGCTGGAGGATCCCAAGGTGGTCCAGGGCCTGCGAAGTCGGCATCTGATGCATGGGGTGGAGTTGCAGGTAGCCAGCTTTGGCCACCTACTCCATCATCTGTCTCAGGTTCCTTGTGGGGAGACGGAACGTCAGGTGGCGATCAGCACCGCTCGACGCCTTCGTCTCTCAATTCGTTCCTGCCAGGTGACTTACTGGGTGAGGGCTCAGTGTGAACTAAACTTGTGCCTACCTACAGGAATTTAAAATCCTTTCCTTTGTCCCATCTGTGCACGTAAACATATATTGGGCATAATATTGAGTGAAGAATGAGCTTCTATCGAATCTTCTCCATAGTGACGTACTCGAAGTTTTCCATCCTTTTACATAAGGAAACTGCTCCCAAATTCCATCTCCTATCTATCACCTCAGTGCCGGCATGCTGTCCAACTGCAAAATGTGTTGGATAGTAGCCATTGTAAAACAAAACTGAATTTAAAATAGAATGACTTGGAGAACCTGTGCGCATTGCTGTGGAGAAGAGAGAAATCTCCATACCTGTGATCTCAGTTTCCTATTTGCGCTATACGGTTGCTTCTGTCCCCATAACTATGAGAGTCTAGTTAGTGACAGCAGTTGTATTCTTATTATTATGTTACTTATATAAATATATATATATGTATATAAAATATATGAGGATTGCAGTTTTGACTGTTAAGATGTGAGGATTAATTTTTAAAAATATTTAATGTTGTTACAATCAGACTGTGTGCCAAATACCTGGCATTAGTTTTTGAAGGCTGTCCTGTAAAAGTGCTGCCTTCCCATTTCTTTGCGGCTGTACACAATCGAAGTGTTCCCTTGAAATAATAGTGTTCAATGTTTGTGATCCATTACTTCAAAAAAAATGAAAATATAGACATAGTGATAAATTTTGACCAGCACTAGTAGGTGCTATGCATACACTCGTTTCTTTGTTGTGTGCATAGATGTAAATTGGTGCAGAGTAATCAAACGTATCCACTTAACAACTGGAAAGAATAAAATTTTGTATGTGTATTGTATTTTCAACTGTGCTGTGACTCTAAAGTGGCTTTATGTTCAATGTAAGATGTTCCATTTGCCCAGTTTTGATTAATGAAAATGCTCTCTCTCCTTCAGAATCGACAAAAGCAACGAGAGATTTGCTTTTCTTTTCTTTTAGATGATAGTGCAAAACTTATACTCCTGAGTATACTAAGGTTTTCTTTATAGTAATAACAGCCAAAAAAGAGTTTAGTATAGTAATGTAGAAGCAGACTCAGTGTTGTTGAAATTGTGGCTCTGCACACACATTTAAATAAAGTATTGTAAGCTACAAAGCCATGGTTAGACTAGAGCCATAATTATAGATGGATGCAGTGATGATGGTGAAAGAGATGACAACCATGCAAATGCCATCAACAGCCACCACATCTTCAACAACAGCAACAACATCCACAACAGCAACAACATCCATCAACATCTACTATCTACTACTGCTGCTATTACTACAACTACTAGTACTACTATTACTACTACTACTGCAACAATAACAATAATAACAACAACAACAACGACAGCAGCTGCAGTGAACATATGGAAGATTTTTCAAAAAGAGCCAAGTATTGTGTACATAACAAGCTTACCTGTAATTATTTTTCTCCAGTGAGTATAGTACCAAATTCTGAATCGAAACACAAGGTTTTTATGTAGATTAAGATCAATCGTAAATACATAGGAATTAAGATTTTAAGGTAAAATATGAGGTATTTAATATATTGCGTTTAAAAAACACATTTTTATGAAAAGTGGTAATATTTAAAAACCAAGTGCATTCTAATTATTATTCTATTGTAGCCAGTGTAAGTATAAACATGTGTATTTATATAAAAAGTTTGCTGCATCCTTATTAAATGTGATATAATCTTGTAAGTGATCCTGTGCAAACTCGTCAATTTTTGTGAACTTTTAACTAGAGAATAATGTGTGATTTCCTTTATTTCTTTTTAAAAAGTGTGTGTGTGTGTGTGTGTGTGTGTGTGTGTGTGTGTGTTGACGCGCAAGTTTGCGCGTTTGTATGGCGTGCATGTGCAAGATCTTGGGCCTGAGTGTATTTTGATGTCAAAACAGTTAGAAAAAACTATGATTTTCCTTGCTTTCCCACTCCTCCTCTGAAGATTATGCTCTTGATGGTGCATGGATACATGTAATTTGTAAAAAACTAGTATGTATGTACATAAAACAAATTTTTGAAGACATGGATTTCAAAAATATTTTTGACACAAAACAGATAAATTAAGGAGTATTTTCTGCATTTTTCTTTCAATTTTTAAATAGTTCATTGCTTTTATGAGGGGGAGAATTATAGTATCTTACATTGCAGTATGAGCTTGAGACAAATAGTTGATCTATTTAATTAAATAAGGTAGCAAGATCTTAACACAAGTGTGCGCAACTAAAAACGTTGAATCCATCCTTGCCATGTTTGTTTTTTAATCATGTGAGAAGAATGAGTGTGTGAAGGCTGTTATACTCTTTTTTTTTTCTTTTTTTTTATTGGAGGGATAAGGAAATTTGCCTCTTAAGGGGAGAATAAAAATACCTCTGTGACCAAACATGTTATACATATAGAAATAAGAAAGATACATATATATAAAATATAAATATATATTTGTGGTCTTGTAATAGAATAACATATATTTCATCAGAAGTAATTGTCTTTTATGAAAAGTGAAAGCTTTCAGTTGCAGAACTTTAAAAATGACACATAGTGTGAAATATTTTGAGTGTACATTTAAGAACTGGGCAGTCTTATCTACTTTCCGCAACAGTTACTAATGGGAGAAAGTGGATTTAATAATACCATTACTGTGCTTTACTAGCTAGTATCTTTTCCTTGATTTGTAATGCAAAATATTGACATGACAAAAGTTGACTTGTTAGTATTTTCACCTCCAGATTTGCAGTATTTTGTAGAAATGTGGTCACATTTTCCATGATTGTACAACTTCTATGTGATTAACTGTGAACAATACTATAAAATGCAAAAAGTGTGATTTGTAGACAGTAATGACAGCATTTTAATCAAAGAATGTTAAGTAACTGCAGTTTTGAGCCATATCAGTTGCTTTGTTGTAATTATTAAGGTAAGAGTTATGTATTATAGCTTTTTAAAAAACAAGAAAATCTAACAAAAAAAGTGTACTAATAAGAAATCATTGCAGTGAACACCATTCTGGTGAGGATGTGCAAACTGTGCACATTTTGCCTCTCAGGCCACTAAAATCTCAGTTAAATTAACGCCAAATGATTTTGCAACAGACAACATTATAGTAATATAAGTAAAATGTGATTAAATTGTGTAACACTGATCAAAACATTCTGTACTAACAGCATGAATTGTGACAAAATTTATGTGCATTGACCAATTGAGAATTTTACTGTGTTCGGTAGGTTAAGATATTGAGTGGCAGATAGAGCACGATACATTGTCTTTCTGAGGTGGTGGTTCTTGTGCCGAAGACTTTGGTGAGCCATATTGGTGATATATTTCTTCCATTTGTCTTTGAGTAAAGATATATATAACAACTTACACTTAGTGAGTGCCTGTTTGAGAAGCGTTTATCTGTCCGACAGTATGGGACACACATTCCTGCTATTGAAGTGTGCCAGCTGCTAGTCGTTTATTTTCAGCAGGTTGTGTGCCACATTATTGAAGGATGGTAGAGGCTAGTTTTTGGTTATTTTTTATGGCTTGTATGAAATGTCTCATGGTTCCCCCCCCCCCCCCTGCCTTTTCTCAGTACTGATCATTTGAGCACTAAAAAAGTATTAGCTATATTTTGTGGAAAGTGATTGAATCATTTAGGTTTTCCATAACCTTATGGAGTATGGTCATTTTGAGTGATTTACTTTGTAATTTGCTGCAAATTTGAGCAGTTAATTCATGAAGTTTCTATTTGAGTGCTTATGAGGTTCTACATATGTAAATGTGCAAAGTACTGCATTAGAAAACATGCTAGTAATGTGGAGTTACCATTCAATTTTCAAGAAACGTGCCTCTGCACATTACCATGTTTTGTCACAATTCCACACATTATCATATTTTAACTGTTGCATTAAAGAATTAGTGGAGGAAGTGAACATCAGATGTACATTAAATGGGCCTCTTTACCATTCACAGCCATAGTCTTTTTTTTTTTATTATATATATTAATTAGTATGTGTTGTCTGAGCTAGTCACAGATAATTTCTTGCAGTGATCTGTCTTAACTGTTTGCTAAAAATCTTTTAAGTTGCTGATTCCCAGTGTAAGTTGTTGTTCCTTTCATGGGGGAGGGAGACTACTGACCAGTCCAGTTGATTTGCAGGGCCCGTAGCAAGGAAGTACCTAATTATCGGTTTCCTGGCTTTGCTGTGTTGTGTAGTCTTCCTCTTCATATCCTCCAACAAGCACCATAAAGGCCTGTCCTCTGTGCCTTTCAAATTTGCTGTGGTGGCACTAGCATTTAATTTGAGACAGTTTGTTGTCATGTGTTACAATTTTTTTCCAAATTTCATATGTGCCTAAGAGACTGTATCCCTCAAATTATGAAGCTAAATGAGTGCTCTCTGTGGAGACTGTCCTAAAACAAATTGTATAATGTAAATACTGTCTGTCTGCTGAAGTAAGTTTAGTGACTGGAGTTAGAACATCAAGTGGAGTTCTGCATCCTTCACGTTATTGGCTTCAGGGCACTGGTGTTGCTTTCCAGGGCTCGTATCAGTAAACATTGTTTCTCTGCTTTGCTGACTCCAATAGCTAAAGAGTGTTTGATTGGAAATGTCAGTCTCATTCATACCTGTAACCATAAACATTGATCAGATGACCAGGGATCAAAGCAAATCATCAGGGTGAGTGTTGGATATTCGATACTTGTGTATTACTGGCTGATGTGCACAGTTTGTGAAGTGAGGCTTTGAATTTTCTTATCTAACCATCCATTATTTCTCTGCTGAAAATCTTATTAAACTGTGTCTTCTAGAAGATAACGCTTTGGTGCACTTGGATAAAGGAAAACTGTTGATATGGTATGATTGGTTAGAATTTATTCACTTGTCTTGTTTTATTTTTATTTACAAACCGAATATATCCTTCTTTCCAACATGCTCCAAAATGAGTGGAGACCAGGCAAGGTTTCAGTTCAGGCTCAAGAGACCAAAATTGTGATACATCTGTAAAGTGCACATTGCATTCGATCGAGCATCATGTAGACTATCTTATTTTAGGTGCTGTACTGTGATGCTCTGTTTTTATTACAAATGAAAATTTTATTTCCTAGTTTTCTTTAATAAAGAGGGTTAGACAGCTGTAAAATTAAAAGAAATAACACCATTTTTTAAACTGCATGTTTTGTATGGAAAGCAGCAGTATGTTCATAGCTGGTTTGTCATTGCATTGATTGAATTTGTGGTAACATGTGCCTGCTATTATAAACACCTGCAAATGTCATACTTCTCAGGTGTAGGTGCTTGTTCACAGAAGGATACTTGTGTTATAATCTAGAAAGATGTAATTGTTTGGTGTGGGACTTAAGCAAAAGAAAAAAATAGTTTCAACCAAAAAATCTCCTCCTGATACACTTTGTGCCCTCTGTAATTAACCAAACGCAGTAAAACTTTTGATGTCTGTGTTAGAGAATAGGGATCTTGATAAGCAGATACATAAAAAAAATGCTAATGATTTTTGCTCATTGTTTAAATAGCTTTAGCTTCTTGTGTTCACAAGACAGTGGAATGTCACACAAGGAAATCAGACTTTAAAACAAATCTGAGCTGTATATTGTGCTAACATTCTGGTGTTCACATATCTTGCTATTTTTCTGTGTAAGATTAGAGTGTATTTTTCCTTAGGAATTGTCAGTTGACTTCCCCAGTGAAAGATGAAAACAAACTGAACATCAATTAAATCACATTCATGTTGTAATTGCTAAATTTTGTATCTCAACCATTTGTATAATCAATATTGGTTACCACAAATTTATTTTTATGAGTATTTTGTGATCTGTCAATTTTAAAATTTGAAATCCAATTTAATTTATTTGTATGAGTGAAAGAATTAATCTGTGCCTTATATGGGTAATGAATGACATGAACAGTTCGAATGGACCACAGCATATTCCATGCTTGTGAACTAATGTACATAAACAATGAACAGAATTGATACCAGCATTCTTATTGTGTTAGCATGCTATCTGTCTGCTCATATTGCTGGTGAACTGTTGAATTTTTTTAAAAAAGTAGGCAGTTTTGAAAACTTCTATCAATTGTTCAGTAACAATAACTCAGAATAATAAATTTCAGTGGCCTTATATTACATACAGTAATTGAGAACATTATTTTGTTCTTGGAAGTAATTTTGGTGTTTGCTTTAAAAATATTTATTCCACAATATTTTACACAGAGTTTTTGTGAACAACTTATTTCAGGTCCTCCTATAATTATTCACAATATAGAAGAAATCTTTGTATTTCATTATTTCTAAAAAGCAAAAAGGGATGTGCTTCTAGAAGCCTCAGGGAGTTTTAGGATGTTCAACCATAAATGGAACTTTTTTTCTGTGGAAACAATTTTGTCACACTGTCCAATGTGTTGAAATTTAATCTGGGTGCAAAATTTACTTATTTTAAAGCCTGTTGATCTGACAGTGCTGTGGGCCTAACAGTGTAGTGGGGAAAAAAATTAAATATGAATTCTCAGACTTCATAAGTATTGGAATCGACACATTGGCTTTGTGAACTAGCATTTGCAGAATGTGTCAGTTTGTTCAGGACTCCGCTTGTCATAGGTAATATTGAAATGAATGAAATAATGGTGGGGGTTGGGGAGAAAGGTTGCTCAGTTTTGTTAAATGGCATATTACACCAATCTTGAGGAGTAGTAGTGGCTGAATAGAATAAATGTTTTCATTAATGATTTATTTGCATAATTTCTTACAGTTGAGGGCATAACTTCGAAATTTTGTGTGACATATCAGTGAATAGAAGTTTCCAGAGGCTCTCTAACAGTCTGCAAGATTATACTGGATATAGACAGTGTATGGGATAACCCTGTGACTCAAAATTATACTGTTACGCTTATGCTGTGTAGGAACACTTGCATTTTGAATACATTAGCAGTTAAGTCTGTACATAGTGATGTACATGTGGAAGATATTCAGTATTGTAATATAATTTGTGCTCAGAACTGTCAATATAAGCTGACTTTTTGTGTAGATATTATTTGACATGTGTTGAGGAAAACAGATTGTGGCATTCTAGATGACTTGTCACGTGTGAGTCACTATTTTGTAATAAAGAACTATATTTCATTACCGCATATTTAACTCCAACTGTAATGGTGCTCTGTGTATCTGTAGAGCTGTATTGTTTTACAAGCTGTACAAAATGTGCATTTTCACTATAATATTTACTACGTAAGTATGTAGCACAAGAAGCGTTGGCCACAGAGAACTGAAATTTGGAAAAAGTTTGCTGAAGACAACTAATAGTAATGTACTTTAATTTGAGAGGTTGTGAAATAAACTCCTGGCATAGTCTTGTTTCCTGTCTGTGATGTTACGTGGAGTTGATTTCATATGGAAATAGACTAGCAACCTGATGATGATTGCTAGAAAGACAGTTTTGAAAGTAACTCCAGTTCTTCCATGAAGGAAGCTGGCTACCTTCACACTGAAATATGAATGTGAATCCTTTCCATTGTGATATTATATGCACCAATAAATCTCTTTGCCACTTTCTTTGTGGCTAAACTTTTCTCTTCTTGTATTAATATAGACTTAATAAGATCAGGCAAGATGTGGCTTCATCATAATGGGTGATCGGTATAGTACCTGACAGAATAATCATTCTTGTTTTTAATGTAAATTTTTAAAAACCCAATAAAAATTAAATATGAGAACACGTACAGAAAGTTGTGACGAATCACATCATTACACAGCTTTCCTGCCAAGTACAAATGTCTCATTATATTTACCGTTTGGCAGCCTCAGATTGCAATAACTAATATAACAGTAGGGTAGAAATATTTCTGTAACTAGAAATACCTATGAGGATTCTGTGTATTGGACACTCTTAATGTTGTGATCTATCTGTTGAGACTTACAAATAGTTAATGTGAATTTATATGTATGTCATGCTTCGTTATTACCCTTGTTGTAACATGTAGAGTTCTGTGCAGCAGACAGCTTTTCCTTAGGACTGTATTACATGATAATGTGAGATAGTAAGTAGACTAAAATATGTTTGTAAAAGCTGGCTTGTAAATATTGGTGTTCTTATAAAAAAAATTCTTTTTGGCCTTGGCACATGTTTGAGCCATTTTAACCTTTCCAGTACTAAGAGAAACATTTAGCACAAGCTAGAGCCATAGGACCAATGGCTGTGTGGAGTTGAAATGGCAGCTAGCAGTGATCAGCACATTACTTGACGCAGACACGGCCTTGTGATAACTTAGTAACTAATTTACCATTACTCATTAATTTTCTTACGGATGTATTTATTTGTTGCATTTTATCTTGTAATAAGCTGTTAGACTGGACATTTGATTAAGAATGACTTATGTTGAAACTGGGAAGAAAAATGGAAACTTCGTTTTCTCTCAAGCGCACAAGAAATCATGTTAAAGTCAAATTGATGTGCAATAATCAATAAGTCTATTGGGGTAAATAATTAGCTGTTCCATTCACGCTTAATTGTTTTTCTTCTCATGTGTTAAAATGTGTTCATTATGCAGTAGGAAATGGTTGACACTGTTCCCCTCACACCCATACTACAAAATTGATGCCTTAATTTATGGAATAGTATTCTGGTCCTAAACTTAATGTCATGGCATATTTGTAGAAGAAAGAGTCTGCCTGTTGGTGCTTGTAATTGAGTGTATGTTTATGCTTCCACATTGAAGAAAGACGTACAAAGCCTGGTACTTTGAATTGAACCAAACATTTCAAATGTGATCTAAAGTAGATATGTAGGTAGATAGGTAAAAAGTATATGGGAGAGAGAGAATGAGCTATAGATTATATATATATATATATATAAAGATATGTATTCAGTACTTTGGTAACAAATGTTTTAATTTTGTGTAATTTAGAAGTGTATGTTTTACATGTATCCTTTTGTGTAGACAATGGATGTCTTGGCTCAGTTGTGTTAGCAATTTGTGGGCTGTCCAGTTAAGACTACTATTATAAATTCAATTTTTCTTGAGTACCAGATAATTATTGTACTTTGTGATGTTGCCAGAATTAGACTCCAAGCAGAGGACTTAGTTGATTTTTACCGAAAGTTCAAATTATGCTGCAACTTGTCTTATCCTGTAATTTTTTGTTTTGTTTTTGTATTCCATATTTGTTCATCCCTGTTTGACTGAAAGCTGTGAGAGATAGAGAACATTTTCTGGTTAATAAAGAGTAGCAATTCTCAGTCCATCCATTTATATTCCATAACAGGCAGTCATGTTTCATAAAGAAGCATTGGTGCAAAATGTGTGAAATGTTGATGTTTTATGTATCTATAAATAAATTTAAAAAAAATATAACAGCTTTGTTTAGTGTTAGGATTTAACAGATTTATTTTTGTTTCCATGTAAGTAAATATTACATATTGGTTACTGTATAAGTGTTGTTCTGATTGTGGCAATGATTGTACATTGTCTGTATTAGATCCACATGAATACTGAAATGTGTTACCTAGTTTTTGTAAATATAGTTTCTAGTTGAATATAACCGCTTGTTTCAAGTACCTTAAATGATCAGTCATAACAAGCCAATTTTATTTGCATTGTTTGTGAATCAGTATTGTGAAAAAATCTCATGAAAATTTGCATTGTATCCTGTTTGCTTAGGTTACAGTCACACAGTAATGAGGTATACATATTGCACAACATGTGCAGAAATATGTGTTAGTGCGTGAGAACATATTCAAAATACACTAAGCATTATATAAAATGTTAGCATATCCAAAATGAAGTGCTTTAATAGATGTAGAACTGGCCATAAGCTGTTTGGTGCTGTGGTTTAAAACGAGTGATGATGATTATCATTCTGAATACTTATCTTTTCGTTCTCTGGTTGCTTAGAGTTCCTGAAAACATTTATTTCTTATTTTGTTTGAATATATGATATTCAGATATACTGCCTCTTTTCATTGAATTCCAGCTTTATGTTATATTTGCTCATTTCATTTTACTACTAATAAAACAGAAACATTTTACTGAATCTCGCCATTTTTCCACATTTGATATATCAGATGTGTGCCTCTTTACACACACACACACACACACACACACACACGTACATTTACACTTTATTTTTGTAAGTGCCAAACAGAAATGAACTTTATTTTGCTGTTGGTGTTAACATGCCTTTGGACCACTCTGAATTCTTCAAAATCTGACTACTCAATTTAAAAATAAGCATTGCACTTCCATGATTGAGTTTGTGCAAGAAATTAAAAGTCTGCTGTTAAATTTTGTTACCAGTAGGAATTATTACTATTATGAAGTTGTTCTGATAAATACCTTCTTTCAGATTCTTTTTATGCCTTTATCATATTTTTTCCATAGGTATATAATGTTTATAGATCTTTATTGAACAGATAATTACCAAGAAAAAACCAAATTCAGAGATGCCATAAGCGTGCCAATCACTGTTATTAAGAACTTCTGGTTAGACTTTGCTACATTTGTAGGACAAAAACAGTTGCATTTACTTGACCTTTTACAAAAGTAAAATGAAACCAGAGCAATATTGTAGCATTTTAGCTTGCACAAGAAGACTGTGTGTGTGTGTGTGTGTGTGTGTGTGTGTGTGTGTGTGTGTGTGTGTGTGTGTGTGTGGCGAGAGAATTGTATCTCCGTACTGGTTTTGTGTGCACATGTGCATGTTTCAGTATGAGCATGTGTAAATAGTGGAAGTGCACTGTTTCTAATTTTCAGTGTGGTATTGTCTATTGCTGAAATATTCACATCATTCTAACTGTTTTCTGTCCATTGTTAAATTTATGCAGACTGATTCTTAAATAGACTATACATTATATCATCAGGCCACATTATTATCATAATGTTTTATTTAGGTGACTTTAGATTTGTGTTATTACAGTAATAGTATTAAGGTGTTTAAAAAAGAAATGTATTACATCAGCCACTCAAGACTCCTCTGAACATTCATTTTTGTATAAAGTGTTTGTTGCATATTAACAATGGGGTGTTTGTTTATTATTATTATTATTATTATTATTACTATTATTATAATGTTATTGTCGATGTCTGCTGGTCATAAGTTTTTTATTTGCACATTGGTTATGGAAAAATCATTGTTTTATTTAAATCTTTAGACTTTATTTTAATCGTGTACTTCATTGAGAAACAAGTGAGAATTATTAGAATAAAAATCCAACATTGCTCAGGGCAAATTTGATTAAAAAAAGAAAAGCTTTTTGTGATCAATATGTAAAAGAGTTATTAAATAATACAGATTCTTTCCATAATGAAAACGCTTTACAGTCACCTATAGCATGGAAACAAGTGTTTTCTCCTAATGTTGCTTTCTTAGTGATTACCATGTATAATAATTTTGTGACATTTGTTTATAAAATAAAATCTTTTAATAACATGTATTAAAAGTTTATTGAGACTGGGTAAGTTAGTTAAACATACTGCAATCAATACATCACTTATGTCTGTGTGTATTTCCTGCAGCAATCAGTGTCCAGATTCTTGTATTGGTCGTACAAAATTTTGTGATTCAACTCAATTCATTTTTTGAAAGAAACTTTCGTGAAATTATTGCAGGCTGATTTCACAAGGAACAGGCTATATTCTCTATTGGCAGTGTCTTGCTATAACAGGCAGTACTCTGTTCCTTACTGGACTGTCGTAGAACGTATAACCACATTTTAGTTTGAAGCTCGTGAAAATGAAAGGTTGATAACCTGTTTTGATTGTGTAGTCTCCTTTTACTAAAAATTTTTTTCACTTTCTCTATTTATTTTCTACGAGCGATTGTGGATCAGTTGGAACCAAAATACTCACATCACACATGTATTTTAGGGAATTAATGATGTGGACTGAATATTCTGTCAAGTTTACGCCAATGTATTATCAGAAAAACGCTTTAGGTTAACTCACTTTATTTATGGTTATTTTATAACCAGTTTACAGTTAAATTGGTAAATGGTTTGTGAAAAGGATGCAGTAATAACCACAGTTGTTAAAATTGTGAACTTGACACTGGAACGGTTTGTTGAGATAGTAATGCTATCTTGAATTTTAATGCCATTAGAGGCATAACAAATTCCATTATTTTTTGTTGTAGTTGCCACATTTTTCTGTGTATCGATTTTGATGTGGAGATTCTTGTATTCCCTTCTAGTCAGAAAGGAGTAAATAATTTAATTTGGCACAATCATTGTACTTCCATCCTAAATAACATATCTTTTCAGATTGCTAAACTCAACAAACAGTGAAATGGTGGCCACTGGTGTTGTGAAACAGTGTTGGTGTTTTCTAAAAGACACCCATAACCAATAATTTGTTAAAATCATTATTCAAAATAAAAACAAATCACTCTTCATTCTTATGAACTACAAAAACAAAATTTCACCTGTAGTGTATTTGGGAGCTTTGTATTAAATACATTACTTTGGAAAACTCTTACATGTAAAGACTTGTTTCATCTGAGCATTATTTTTGGCTGTTTGGTGTATAGCCTCTTTTTCCAGATTACAGTATTTGCTTTTGTTTGAGTGTAATTTTGGAAAAGAAACATAGTGTTGTTTCAGTTTCATTTGTTTCTGTTTTGCCATATAAGTACTAAATGTATATATGATAGTATTTGAGTGAACAATGTCATGAATCAAAGTAGCACTAGTGATCACAGGATCATGCAAAAAATGATAAAATAGAGTGAAATGGAAGTTGTCTTACATGTCTCGTTCATGAAGATTAAGAACTCAGGGACCAGAATTGGTATGCCAAAAAGTTAACATTATTTTAACTTTTTTTCACATGTATTAGTTATTTAAAAGTGTTCTAATGAGACACGATGTACTTTATTTGCATATTACAAAATGTCACATGGACCTGATTGCCCAGATTAAATTACCTTGAAAGTATTTATACCAGTCCATTGAATGTACTATGACCAGTTGCATTGAAATAAAGGCTGTCTGCAATGTAATGAGGGCATGCTCATATGTAACTTTATTACTAACATATCACCTGCCAATTTGCAAAGTATTACACAGTCACAGGATGCATGAATATTCCAATCATTTTTACAACCCATGTGAATGAATTCAGCAACTTATCATTCCTTTTTTATTTCTTCTATTGTTTATCGTCAAGGTCCATTGCTTAACAGAATTTAAAATGCAAAGAAATGAGAACATTGAGAGGTGGTATTCAGCCTATTAGTTAATCTTTGTTTAGTCACAGTTCTTGTTCTAGAAGAGGGAAGCATTTTAATTCTGTTAATTTCTGAAACTACATATGTATACCACTCTGTGACCAACATCATTGTTGGAAATATCATTAGGCAAGATTAGAATATGGCATTGGACAAGAAGGAACAGAAGGCCCCCTGCGTTCCGTAGGAACTATTTACCATCCCACACAACTGCAATGACTGTGTATCAACTTTGTTACACAGAGACAAGTTTTATAAATCCAGTAATATTAGACAAGTGGTTGATTACAGACCATGGATTTTGCTGGAAGAGCTCCTGTGCCGTTTCATGGAAAATTTAGTTATTTGCCTGTTCCGTGGAACACCTCAGTATATAGAATGCCTCGGTTTACAATTACAGTACATCCTCTCAACAGAAAAATGGCAACATGCTGACCATTTACATGTTATTACTGGGTTCAGTGTCTGTACCTTTAAGAAAGGGGGGGGGGGGGGGGGGGAGGGGACTACTGTTACAGATTGAGAAATCATTCTGTGAAGTCAGAGGAGTTGTCAGGAGTTATGATTTCAGTTTGTACTTAATTTTCTTGTCCTTTAAATTCCTTACATCACTGACAAGTGACCAGAAATGTTATAAACCGAGGAAGAAATAAATGAAGATGTGTGGCCAGTCGCCCTACATTTACTCCTTTAAATTCCTTACATCACTGACAAGTGACCAGAAATGTTATAAACCGAGGAAGAAATAAATGAAGATGTGTGGCCAGTCGCCCTACATTTACTGTGCATTGCACAAGAACCCATTTGCAGTCCACTGATGCAGAGTCCCAGTGTACGTATGTGGTTTAAATCTGAAAAAAGATTTGTACAGTATTCCACCATGACAAATAATCCCTTAGGAATAAGGCCCGTCTCATTTCTTTTTGGTTGCTTGTATTTTGGTATCTTAATGTAACACAAGCACAAAAGTGTAAGTGTAAGTTTGGATCTCTCTCTCTCTCTCTCTCTCTCTCTCTCTCTCTCTCTCTCTCTCTCTCTTAAAAACCTATTTGTTTAAAAATGAGAAATGTCATGTAATTTTAATAATGAATGTGATTTTGTTCTTAGTCGTGTGAAGATTGTGAAATATGAACTATTCAGTAGCTGCAACCCCCCCCCCCACACACACACGTCCCCCCCCCCCCCCCCCCCCAGAAACTTGTGTTTTATTTACTCTCAATTCTATTGCCTTTGCGTACACATGAAGAAGAGGAGAAATTGTACACCTGTTCTAATTCCACGCAGGAGCTACCTCCATCTGGTGTTAGCTCCAAACGATTGGACTATTTTACTACGATTTTTTTCCCACTTTTAAAACATTCACTTCCACCATGAAGGAAACAACTATTTTATGATCAATAAATCTGTGTGTATGGTACAGAATGTACTAAAGAGTGTATTCATGTGGATACTAATTTTTTGAAACAATATTTTTGTTTTTTGATATGAGTATATTAATGTACAATTTGTACAGAAACCAGAAGGGAGTGATAAGAGTTGAGGGGCACGAAAACAAAGCAATAGTTGGGGAGGGATGAGACAGGGTTGTAGCCTATCCCCAATGTTATTCAATCTGTACATTGAACAAGCAGTAAAGAAAACCAAAGAAAAATTTGGAGTAGGAATTAAAATCCAGGAGGAAGAAATAAAAACCTTGAGGTTTGCCGATGACACTGTATTCTGTCAGCGGTAGCAAAGGACTTGGAAGAACAGATGAACAGAATGGACAGTGTCTTGAAAGGAGGAGTTAAAATGAACATCAATAAAAGCAAAAAAAGGATAATGGAGTATAGTTTAATTAAATCAGGTGATTCTGTAGGAGTTAGATTAGGAAATGAGACACTTACAGACGAGTTTTGCTATGTGGACAGCAAAGTAACTGACGATGGTCGAAGTAGAGAAGATATAAAATGTAGACTGGTGATGGCAAGGGAAGTGTTTCTGAAAAAAGAGGAATTTGTTGACATTGAGTATAGATTTTTAGTGTCAGAAGTATTTTCTGAAAGTATTTGTATTGCCATGTATGGATGTGAAACACAGGCAATTAACAGTTTAGACAAAAAGAGAACAGAAGCTTTTGAAACGTTGTGCTACTGAAGAATGCTAAAGATTAGGTGGCCAGATAACGTAACTAATGAGGAGGTACTGAATAAAATTGGGGAGCAGGAATTCGTGGTACAACTTGACTAGAAGAAGGGTTCAGTTGGTAGGACACGGTCTGATACATCAAGGATCACCAGTTTAGTACGTGAGAGAAGTGTGAAGGATAAAAATCATAGAGGGAGACCAAGAGATGAATACACTAAGCAGATTCAGAAGGGTGTAGGTTGCAGTAGTTGACTCGCGGAAGAGTAGCATGGGGAGCTGCATCAAACCTGTCTCTGGAATGAAGACCACAACAACAACAACATATTAATGTGTCAGTGGCACAAAATTTGGTACTTAGGAGGCAAACTGAGTGAGATGGCACATTGATGAACATAATGCACACACTTTTTTGTTGGAGCAGTATTCAAAGCTCTGTCCAGCCATCCATATTTAGGATTTCAGTTATTTCCCTGTCACTTGAGGTGAATGCTGGGAAGGTTCTTTTCAAAGAGACAACAAATTGCCCCCAGTATTTTGCGCATTTCGAGCTTGTGCTCTATTTCCACTGATTTTCATTGCCACCTCTATAGGTAACACTAATCATATAGATGAGGGCATAGTCCGTATCAATCCAGGCAGGCTAGGAAAAAAAAATCTTACCTTTGTAGTCTCAGATGTTATTAAATTTAGCATATGTTAAAATGAAGGACTATATAAGGAACACGTATTTTTTTGTTTTATCCAAAAAAATTTCTGCTCCAAGATGCACTGCGCATACCATTTTGAAGATGCAAATTTTGGAAAACAGTTGTAGATATATTTTTTTTTATTTGGAAGATAATTGCTTTATGATAACAAAGAAATCCTCCATTTGGACTTATCTGCCGAGGTTCTTTTACTATAATCATAGTTAGGTTTAAAGGTTTCAATTTATACAACTAATGTGCACTCTCTTTTGTCCTGAAATTAGCCAGTCAATGAACTAAAAATGTGTTTCACTGCTTCAGTATCTTCCTTTGATATAGAGTGATGCCTTCCTGTTGAACCAATAGGAATTGGAGCACTTACAGTCTTCAAAACATTGTGAACAGGAAGTGAGCACTGATGGTGTCGTTGCTGTCCTTCAGCTGGAAACCTATATCCAGCAGCTACATCCCCTTCTCAGGTTGTGAATCTGAATATTATCCTGCTGTTGACCGAATGAACACAATTTCTTCTTTCTTGCTCTTTAAAGTGCGTGCAATGTGAGTTCGCCCATCACTTTGAGACCAAAAATGTGTCTTCTGAATTCCTTTCACAGTAATAGTTGGTTTGGACCATTCTTCTTTTTTCTGCCCACAAAATTCTTCGATTTCCTCTTTGGACAAAAGAATGAGGGCTGTGGATATGTAAGATTTCACAACTTCCATAAAATCTTCATCATTCTGCATCACAGCTGTATTTGGTCTGGAAAGATTATGTTTTGTAGCATGGTGCTTCAACAGGCCTCCTACACCATCAAAAGGCCCCTTCCCGTGACCTGTAGCACTGTCAGTTGTCACAAGTGACTTACTCAATTTAAAGAGCTGCTAATGATTTTTAAAATGACTAGGAGCACCATCAGAAATAATGGTGATCTTCTCTGCCCGTTTGCAGTTGAAGAATTCTGCACATTGCTAGCAAAGCATGTGCTGAGTCATGTCCTGTGTCATCACTTATAACTGCAACACTTGCAGTCTTGTTTTGAAAATGTTACTCCTGTAAAAATTGAAACCTGGTCATTACTCCAATGATACCCTTGTACTTCTTGTAAGAGAATTACAGGCCATTTCTGATCAAAATCATAATGAAGCACTAAACATAGTTCTTCAGCCTGTACACACCCTTTCACTTTTTCATGTGTTATTGCAATTTCTTCAGATGCTAGTGTGTTACTGCTTTACTGACCATTTACCAGGTTCATGAATGAAACTGTCAAAGGCAACAGTTTTCTTAATTAGTTTATTTTCCTCCCATGTCGGATACGTAATTTCTGCAGAGTTATCTGCTACATCTTCCAAGCCAAGTGTCTGTAAAGACAGTCCTCCCTTTCCAGAGCAGTCACCACATTCTTTAAACAAACAAGTCTCTCACTTTATGTCACAGACTACTAATGACTTCACACACCCAACCAAGGTGTCATATGTCATGTGCTCCAGTAAGTTCTTCCAAGTTATCACACAAAGTTCAAAATTCATCCAGCACACAAATAAACATCGCTAGATGGGTGTGTAACCACCCACATAGGTCATAGCGAATAAAATTTTTATCTTCCGTATGTGAAGTTGTATAGTTGCTCTTATAAACTGCAAAAGGTTCTTTAATACTGCAAGTCATGTACCTCTTCACTTTCACAACTCTTTGACCTTCAGCTGTTACAGTTATAGTCTATTTTTTGTTGGCACTCTGACGAGAACAGTCCCATTTATCTTCCAGATAAAATGACTGCACTATTTGAACTCGAGCTGCTTTTACAGGCTGACCATAATAGGGATCTAGTCTTCCAAAGACTCCTTTTACAGACATCACATTTCTTGATTTGTTTACCATGTACTCTGATACTGATTGGAACATGGTTCAAAATTGTTTTCTTTGAAAATGTCTCTAGAATAATAGTTAAAACTTGTACTTTTTCACTGTAGGATGCACAATATTCAACAGCTGAATTGATATTTGTGAAAAATTCCTGGCAAGAGGTGCAAAAAAAGTGCATTGGTTCATTTTCTTCTGAAGATGGAATTTCTGCTTTGAAGAGTGTGGTCAGTTTTGCTGTTGTATTTTCATCCACAGCTTTAGTAATTTCTCGGCACTTTCTTGACGCATAGAGCTTATGACTCGACTTCACTGACCACAGTTTCTTAACAGGACTAACACCTACCTCTGTAGTTGACTGATTCAGGGTATTTAATTCTTCCTCTATTGATGCAAAATCTGCACTGTGTGAGGCTTCACCTTGTTCAGATACGATCATTGTTCTTATTCTGTCAAAACGTTTATAACACAAAAAGTCGTCACTGGAAAATCTTCTCATTGAAACAGTCTTCAAATGAGAACACTTATTCCCAACCTGAACAAAGTTTTTTTTTTTTTTTTTTTTTTTTTTTTTTTTTTTTTTTTTACCCTCATATATCACTCTTTTATGAATATGCAAATAGTCAGCACACTTCACTCTCCTTTGACCCCAGTCAGAATACGTTTCAAACAGTCCTTTTCAGAAAACACACTGCAACTGTGTCAACTGGCAAATTACTCATAAAAACGCAGAACTTACTGGATGGTCTTAGATTTCTTAGAAGCCTCTTCAGTAAACAAATTAGCACTGGACTACTACAAAACAGAAACCTGCAATGAACAACCACGACAAAGAAACTGACAAGAAACTATAACAAAGTGTAACAAAAATCTGCAACAAAGAAAGTGAAAAGAAATAACTGCAACAAAGAAAGTGATAAGAAATAACTGCAACAAAGACAATAGAAATAAACATTGAAACAAAGAAATTAATTAGAAACAACTTCAATAAAGACATACATTACCCTTGAAAGATAAAAAAAAAAATTTTAATAAAACCTGCCCAACTTAAAAGTGATAGCTCTCCTTTGCAAAGAATATAGCATTACATGGTTGTAATCAAGAGAAAAACGATAACTTTTTTGGATTAAAAAAAAAAAGTTTTTTATGTAAATTATAAAAAAAAAAATATTCAAAAGGAGACAGTGAAATTACTTTGATAGATATTTCCAAATGGAGGATACCATTGTAATCATAAAGCAATTGTCTTTCAAATAACAAAATATCTAGAACTGTTACTGAGATACAGAATTTTAAAATAATTTCCAAAATTTGCATCTTCAAAATGGTGTTCACAGTGTCATCTTTGGAGATCTGTATCTCGGGGCAGGAATTTTTTTGGAGAAAACAAAAAATTATGTGTGATTCTTCAGTTTCTCCCGGCGTATTTGTTGCTCGAACAGTCCACGGGTATACTGCTGGTTCATAGTGTCCAATGGGCACAATATTTCAGTGATCAGACATGTCACCACCATCAGGTGCACTAACGAATTGAGCTCCTCCCGCGGGGGAAGGGGAATTGAATCAGCCACCCGCCCTCAGGAGCTCAGTTCGTCAGCGCACCTGACGATGGCGACATGTCTGATTGCCGAAATATTGTGCCCGTTGGACACTATGAACCGGCAGTATACATGTGGACTGTTCAAGAAAAATTACGTGTTTCTTACTTACATATGTTAAATTCAGTAACATAAGATACCATGAAGGTAACCCCCCTGCATGAAGTGACCTCAGGATTATGCCCAAGATATCGAGTGGTCAATAGGTGCTCAGTCCGACCCCAGTGGCTGAGTGGTCAGGCGGGGGAATGCCACGCCAAGGGGCCCAGGTTCGATTCCCAGCTGGGGCATGAGATTTTCTCCGCTCAATGACTGGGTGTTATGTTGTCCTCATCACCATTTCATCCCCATCTCCGATGCGCAAGTTGCCCAATGTGGTGTCAAATGCAATATGTACTTGCCCTTGGCAGCCAAACTTCCCCAAATGGGGGACTCCTGGCCCACAATGCTGTACGCTCATTTCCATTTCAATAGGCGCACAAAACAGAAAACATTGCTAAGCTTTAAGACAGTGTTCTTATTCAGACCTAAGTAAAACTGAACACACATCTGGTTGATTAACTTGTACAGCACTGTAGCTCAGCTGCACTATTTGTTCCGTAGACTCATTGTGAGGAAATCATAGAGCAATAGAACCTATCAGAAAAACGAAATACATGTTTATGAAAGAACTAACATGCTAAGATTTCTTCAACAAAGCCTCAATCAAATGCTCATTAACATTGGGGAATAAGTTAAAAATCATATAAATATTTCCATTTAAAAAAAATCCTTTTTTACAGATTTAAGTGTATAGAATAATTGCTAGGCTATTGCAATTGAGTGTTATCGAAAGAGAACATTAACATTGCTTGTTTACAAGTATCTTTTACTTGTTAAAGGAACCAGACACAACCAGTTATTATGTTGCAGCAAGTGAGTATTCGATGGAAGAATTGTAGAAAGTAAATCAGATAAATACAATGGAATACGACAATTGTAATGGGACAGGAAATATAATTGTGATACACAGTGAAGTATGAAAGAATTTAATTATCATCTACTGCTATTTTGTGGTGCAAATTATGTGTAAGTGGTGCAAGAACTAAAGGAGCTGAGAATATCCAAAGTATGTTTCTGTCTCTGCATGGAGTGCCTGTCGATGTCAGATAATCACCTACTACCTTGAGCACAAAGAATCATTAATTGATGTATTGAACTGTGATTTCATTATAAGGGGCAATCAAAAATTTTTCGTTTGAAGGCCATAGTGTCCAGAATCGGTATGATGCCAATCAAGCAATATCGCCATGGGGTCATTCCATGCCAAACTGAGCCTGAGGCTTATTTCTTGAAAAAATTCCAAATTTAACAATGTTATAGTTTTTCGAATCAACAAAAGTAGAATTTTACTGTCCTGAAAAAATTATAAAAATTACATAATTAGCTGAGGAAATATAGTTAAACAAAGTTGGCGATTCTACAGAGAGGATGGAAAACAAAAGGTTTGCTTTTTGTGTTGGCAGCTGTTTAAATTTGGGTTGCAGCGATTGCTGATGTTTTAATTGTTAAATTTCAAGAGCAGAATCTTATCTTTCTGACAAACTTCAGTTTTTAAAGAAAGGTGACTTATTGAGTATGCAGCTGATTCACAAAAGTTACTATGTATTTAGTGCCCCACTCGTGACAAAAAACATGAAAAAGTTTACCTTCTAACCCAGCAATTATAGTAATTCTATATATTTTAGGTTAGGAGTAAGAAAAACAAATAAAAACATCCAATGAACCATAAGGCACCTTCTAAGTTGTAAATGATCATTTATAAATATGTTAAAAGAAATTGTGTCCCACCTGTGACAGTTTTTTGGATGTTACTCACATCTAAACCATTTAACACTTCTTGTTATTGTTAAGTTAAATTGGTTCATATAACAAGTGCTTTGATGGTTTACACTAAATAAAAACTTACTATTTATTCAGAAAATGGGGAAAACATCAGCAGAGCATATGAGAAAACTTCGAGAAAAACTGAAGAAAGATACCAGCAAGCACAACGTCCATAAAGAAAAAGAAAGAGAGCGGAATAAAAGAAGAAGGGAAAATATGAAGATGAAGGTATCCTCCAGTGAAAAATCTTTATTGGAATATTGAAAGAAGGAAGCTGAAAGAAAAAGGAAGTACAGACTTAAACTAAAATCTGTATTAATTGAAGATCAGTCCAAGACCTGTATTTCCCAGTTAGGATCATATAAATGTCCTCAGTCCCTTGGCAAAGCTGTTTCTCGGGTAAAGAAGGTGCTTCCTTCAAGCCCCTCAAAAAATAAGCAGTAATAAAAAAGCTTGTAAGTGAAAGCTTACCTAAAAAGGTAGTAAAGCAGATTTTCCCGGTAGTGAAGAAAACGTCTTGTAACTTACTTGCTCAAAATACAAAAAATTTTCACAAATGATGAGATCAGCAGGCAGACACCTGGTATAAAGGATGTAAAGTCTATTGTAGACCATGAAACTGGGAAAAGAGTTAGGTTGCAGAAATATCACATGAATATGACAGTTAAGGAAGCATTTTTTCTTTTTAAGCACGACAATCCAGATATTGATGTCAAGATTTTGAAATTCTACAAGTTGCGGCCTAAAAATGTTGTTCTAACGTCTCAAATGCCTCACAATGTATGCGTGTGCATACTTCAACTAACTTCAACTTCATCATTGAAGCCATTCACAAAAAAAAAGAGCAAGTTTCCCTGCTACTCATACTCAGCTTATGAATCTTGTTTGCTGTGATGTAGAAAGTGAAATATGCATGAAAAGTCAATGCAAGAAATGCATCATGAATTTGCACACATTAATAGATGGAAAGTTTGATTTGCGTGACATAATATCTTGGAGAAAATGGACCGAATATGAGTGTCACCCTAAACAGACTACTACCAGTGGAAAACTTTGTGAAGCTCTCTCTGAACTTCAGTCTCAACAAAAACATTCAAGGAGCACTCCTTTGTCAAAAGGATGCGATCTGGAGCTTTCAAGACTGTGAAAACATCAGTTAGTGATGATGAAGTGATACTGGAAATAGATTTTGCAGAAAACTATGTAGCACTGGCACTAGATGAGATACAAAGTGCCCACTGGAGTCATACACAGATTACAGTGGTCACTGTTTGTGTTTGGACAAAAACAGGGCTACAGTCATTTGCAATTGTGAGCAATAAACTGTACCATGACAAGTACTCAGTTTATGCGTGTTTGAAGATTATAATAAGTTAGCTGAAACAAGAGCTTCCCAATTTGACCTCGATACGAATTTTTTCTGATGGTTGCGTAGGTCAATTTAAGAACAAATTCACCATTTCTAACCTCTGCTACATGATGCAAGACTTTGGAGTGTCTGGAGAATGGTTTTTCTTTGCAACATCACGTGGGAAAGGTGCAGTGGATGGCATTGGAGCTGTACCAAAAAGGGCTGTTTGGAATAAAGTTAAGCAAAGAAAAGTCGTCATCAGCAATGCACAAGAATTTTTAGACTGTGCCAAATCTTCTGTTTCTGGAATAAACTTTCTTCTTCTGACAAAAGATCATATTGATGAAAACAGAGACCTTCTGGATGGACGCTGGAAAGCTGTTAAAAAAATAAAAGATATTCGCAGCAAGAATTACTTCAACAGTTACAATATCTGTAACCTAGTATGTGGTAGAACTTCCCTAAAATCAGATTTAGAGAAAGTGGAGGTTTTTCCACTTTCAGCCAACATATATTCACTAATCTACACAGATTCTGAGATGAGTGATGAGAAATCACATCCTGATGTCCTGCTGACACCCAATTCCCAGAAGTTACAGGTTCGGAACCAGCTGTGGAACAAAGCATGCCAGGAACATTTATTTTAGTTGAGTTCCAAACTACAAGAAAGAAATAGATATGCTGCAATTGCACAGAAAAGTGTAGAAGACAATGGGGAAATACAGATTATGTGTATGCGATCTGTTGGGGACTCAGCAAAGGTATTCAAAGCTGACGAGCAGGATGTATCCCACATAGAGCTTAAACAAGTTCTTGCTATTCTCCCGAATCCAAATGTCAAACATGTTAGGGACACCTTATATTATGAGTTTTCCGGCAATTTAGACATTTTTGAAAGTGGGTGAGAGGTCAAGTGTATATTTTTTCGAAGTGGTACATTCTTCAAGTGAAATAATTAAGTACTCAGAACTGTAAACTAATACTATACCAAAATTTATATTATTTATAGGCAACAAAAATGTTTTACAAAGTTATTAAAACTTAAAGTGCCCTCTAAATATATGTTACCTACTGATTCATAGCTAACTGACATAATAAAATCAGTTTAAACTTAAAAAAAAAAAAAATACAGATTGTACTTCACATGAGTCCCACCCCATGACAATTACTTGTCCCACCCGTGACAGTCTTTGATTGCAATTATTGAAAGTAACTATTACTAATCTAATATTTATTGATATTATGTCATGTACAGAATTGTTTTATTAATGTGAATTCAATATTTTCAAAAGAAAATAAGTGCACAAATCACAGATTTCTTCTAAAATGTTGGTGGTTATTCAATGCTACGTCTATTTGCTGTCCCACCCGTGACAAAGTTTTAAAGATGAATAATAGCTCAATTTGTAAACTTCTGACATTCAGATTTAAAGGGAAGGTAAAACAATTATTTGTGTGGCAACCAGTCAATCTTTACTTTATTTCTATTTATACTTTATGTTATATCAGCATCTGACTGTTGAAAAATGTAGTGCAACTGTCCCACCTGTGACAATGGAATCTCCCCATGAGCATTGAGGCAATCATTCCAATGACACATGAGGTTGAAGATATCCATTCTGTGAAACACCATATCCTGCTGCTTGAAGAAGCCTGTAACTATCTACTGCACTTCCTTGTTCAAAAGGAATCTCAATCCTTCAAGGCCTATTTTAAGAGAGCGGAGGTGTGGTATTTGCAGGGGGAGAGATCAGGACTATAGACCAGATGCTTGAGTGTCCCCCACATGAGTTTGTGTTACTACATATTTGCAATATGGGGCATGCTTGATCATGAAGCAGCAGCACAGAACTTGGTGTACAATTCCACAATGGTGGTTTTCGATAGATATGCTGCCACATAAACATTCTTCGTTCTCTGCTGGATGTCTACCAGAGTTTGTCTTTGGCAGCCAAGAAAGGAATAATAGCAAGTTGGCCCTGTTTGGATATATTTGCTAAAAACCTCACCACAATTCACATTTTCGTGTATGAGCCATGTCCCAAACACATTCTAATTAAGATGGTGATCATTCTCTTAGACTTAAAAAAATCATTGAAACTTGTAGCTATCTATTGAGTGATTGTATATCTATTGAACAATTGTATCTAGAGACTTTGAAAAATGTATGTAGAGAAACCAGATGAAGCATGTTATTCTCAGCTATTTGTTGCAAAAGAAAAGGGTAATTCAACAGGTGAAGGAGAATACACTGCAGCAAAATGTAATCTTCATGGGACAAGAAATTTCCTGTACTCAAATTCATTCATGTCACACATCTCATCAAGATAGAGAACATTTAGTGATGTGAGATGAGTCGAAATACACATTAACAGAAGAGGCAAGTCATAGAAACTTAATCTGTAGATTGTATTAACAGTAAACACTGTAGTACTTAATACTGGTGCCAGATAAATTTAATCAAGTAAATTAGAAAGAAAACTAAAACTTGGAAAAAGACTGTTGATGTCTCATTTATAGTGAGTACCTGCTGTTTATCACCCTTTGATAACTTAATGTCTTCTTCATTAGAGTGGTGTTTTTCAAAGACAGAAGTGACCTGCATCTTCAAATGATGAGGCCTGATTGCATTACATTAATACTTGTCATGCACATTTAGAAGAAACTTTGCCACTTGCCATCTAGATAATAGAAAATTTCAATTCTTACATTACATATTCATATACATTTAGAAGGGGGTGGCTGATGGTTATTTTTATTTTATTTTTGAATGTGCCAGAATTCCAAATTTCCTAGGTGAGAGCTTGTTGAGTAGCTTTGCTTCTGAGTATGTAACTCCATTCTAAACTCTTGAAAAGAAGGAAAACACATGAATATTAATTGGTGCAATGTATTATGCTTGTGAAGATCACAATGCAGCTGAAACAGATTTTTAATGTCAACATCAAAAACCATTTAAGGATTGTATGTGAGAATTCTACAGTTCTCGATGTGTGTGATACGAATGTTCGTAAATTAACTTTCCATTTACTATTTAAAAAAAAGGAAAAACTACACACACACACACAAATCCTCACTTCCATGCTGACATTACTTCTCCACATAGTCAAGAATGGTGCTGCCTGGTGCTTCAGCCAGTTACTGACAGCATTCTTGAGCTCATCGTTGGTCATGATGTACTGAGTAGCCAGACTTGCCTTCATCTTAGGGAAGAGATGAAAGTTGCTTGACTCTGTGGATGATGTTGAAAAATCTCCCAGGTGAAAATTCTAGAGTTTTTCCTTCATTCAATTTTAGTGCCGAGCTGTACATTATCATGAAGGAGAATGAGTCCTTCAGTTATTATCTCGACTATTGTTTTGGTTTAACATTCAAAGTTTTGCTAAGAGTCTCACAATAAAAATGGGATCGCATGGTATTCTCATGCACTACCGTCATGAAGTCCGTTGTCAAAATTCCATTGCAATCCCAAAAAACTTAATTGTTATTTTGTAATTTCTACTGTCTGGGACTGTTACTTAGTTTGAGAGTTCACATATTGCACCAATTTCTCATCTCCAGCCATGAGTCTGCTAAAAATACTTTCCCCTCTTCATGGTAGTGTTGAAAGAATGTCAAAGCTGAACAATTTCTTTCAGTGAATATCAGTTAGATATTTTGGTACCCACTGTGCACAAAACTAATGGTAACCTAACCTCTCTGTGACAGTGTTAATGGTTGTTGTACTTGAAATCTGAAGCACATCACCAGAAAATTTGGAAATTTGGAACCAATGACACACACACAATTTTATCAACATGTTGCACGAGATCGTCAGTCACATCTGAATTTGTTGCACCACTCCTTCACACCACCATCAGTTGTGACCCCATCCCCATACACACGACACAATCAACAGTTAATCTTGGTGTCATTCACTCGTCCTGCTTGCAAGAAACAAACTGACGGATCGTACCTCACAACTAACGGGAGACTTGCTACCAATGTCTATTTGAATCGCTTGCTGCTTATACACTGGTGAACCAGGCAGAGCGCTGATTGATCTTCAGACTCTCCTTTTCTGATCATGCAAGTGCTGTGAAGCCATAAGCATTTGTTAATTTTTATAGCCAATGGGAGGTTAATTCATGAATAGCACTAGTACTTTATACATTATTCTTACTGCTCAGTTCTGTTACATAAACACGTTATTTACTTTAAGGTCACCACTCCTGAAGATAATCCATAAGACAGAAGGAACTGAAAATATGTAAAATAAGCCTACAGTGTTATCTTAGATCAACAGACTGAAAGATGTCCCTGAAAGCTAAAGATGCTGAATTGAGCTTTTTGTTGATTTTCCCCTTGTGTTCATTCCATTTTAACTCATTACCTAGCTCCCAATATCATATCTTTTAATTTTTTTCTCGTTATTAATTTGTATGAATGTTTTCTTTCCGCCATTAGTAATAAGAAATTTGCACATTGCCGCAGAAGACGGCAAAGATAGGCTTTTAAAATTATCATTGTAACACACGAGCAGTGTCCAGAGAATATTCAGTTTTTTTGTGCCTCAACGACTTTTGTTTCAACCTCACATGAGGGTACTTATGTTTAAGATCTCACTTTAAAAGGAACTGTAATTTTTACTCTTGCCTCAACAATGTGTGTAGTAAATGGGCTATGTGTGTATAAAAAAAAGCAAGAAAATATGTATGTAAAAAATCATCATAGCCGCAAGAATATCGTTATTTATTACGCCAAAATATTCCAAAATTCGTTCATAAGCATGATTTTTGCCTGCAATCATAAGAAGAGGCAGCAATTTCTTCCATCCTGCAAGACATCTAAAATATGTATGTGTTAATCATCAAGAATTACTGGATGGACTGCATAATCGGTGTCCACAGAAAATTACAGGTACATTATGATATCAGTGCACCCTAATAGTGACTAATATTAAATATTTATGTGTAATAGTCGAACAATTGACTTTTTGTTAAGCACTCAAGTTTGCTGCAAAATCAAACATTCTAAAAATCTCCATGGGCAGAGTAAGAAAAATTATCCTATTACGTTATTGTATTTGTACGTTGCATTGTATTTTTCTTATGCTACGAGGAAGACTCTTCATGACACCAATTTAGTTTCAATAAGAATCCATGCTTTAATTCCAATACTGCAAGTAGTAATTATCTCTCATTACGTAAATTTCATGCCGATTGATACTCTTTGTGTTAGCTGTTGGGCTGCCTCCCAGCACGGTTATTCCAAAACCAACCAACAAACTAGCACAATTGGCGCGACCAATTTTCCAGGACAAAGTCATAGCTTAAAAATTTTGTATTGTGTGTAAGAAAAATTAATTTTTGTCTATTTTCTTACTGTATGAATACGAGGAGCATAATATAAAAAATGATAAGCAGAGGATTGAAAAGACCAATTTGTCCACCAGCGGGAGACATAAGTGAGCTCCTAGACTACATAGAGAATGTAGGACATTTGCTCAATAGCTTGCATGATTACGCTAAGTAGCGCCTATCTTCTCTTAGGTAGCTTTCTTTCCTTTTTCCTCAGCGTTCCCTCTAAGAAAATTTATTAATCGAAAGGATGCAAAAATCATACCAAACTCTGACTCATCAGCATAGTGTAAATTATTACGAATATTTCAATCATTGGTGTCCTAATACTGTTTGACAAAATGACAGGAATTTATTGAAACGCGATTTCACAGGAAATTGCTGATTTCAGGTGCAACATTTATTTACATAAAACAATTTCTATTGATGTTTATTAATTTTTTTGTTTTTTGGTAATTACTAGCAGACGAATGGAAAAACTGGTAGAAGCCGACCTCGGGGAAGATCAGTTTGGATTCCATAGAAATACTGGAACTCGTGAGGCAATACTGACCTTACGACTTATCTTAGAAGAAAGATTAAGGAAAGGCAAACCTACGTTTCTAGCATTTGTAGACTTAGAGAAAGCTTTTGACAATGTTGACTGGAATACTCTCTTTCAGATTCTGAAGGTGGCAGGGGTAAAATACAGGGAGCGACAGGCTATTTACAATTTGTACAGAAACCAGATGGCAGTTATATGAGTCGAGGGACATGAAAGGGAAGCAGTTGTTGGGAAGGGAGTAAGACAGGGTTGTAGCCTCTCCCCGATGTTATTCAATCTGTATATTGAGCAAGCAGTAAAGGAAACAAAAGAAAAATTCGGAGTAGGTATTAAAATCCATGGAGAAGAAATAAAAACTTTGAGGTTCGCCGATGACATTGTAATTCTGTCAGAGACAGCAAAGGACTTGGAATAGCAGTTGAACGGAATGGATAGCGTCTTGAAAGGAGGATATAAGATGAACATCAACAAAAGCAAAACAAGGATAATGGAATGTAGTCAAATTAAGTCGGGTGATGCTGAGGGAATTAGATTAGGAAATGAGACACTTAAAGTAGTAAAGGAGTTTTGCTATTTGGGGAGCAAAATAACTGATGATGGTCGAAGTAGAGAGGATATAAAATGTAGACTGGCAATGGCAAAGAAAGCGTTTCTGAAGAAGAGAAATTTGTTAACATCGAGCATAGATTTAAGTGTCAGGAAGTCTTTTCTGAAAGTATTTGTATGGAGTGTAACCATGTATGGAAGTGAAACATGGACGATAAATAGTTTGGACAAGAAGAGAATAGAAGCTTTCGAAATGTGGTGCTACAGAAGAATGCTGAAGATTAGATGGGTAGATCACACAACTAATGAGGAAGTATTGAATAGGATTGGGGAGAAGAGAAGTTTGTGGCACAACTTGACCAGAAGAAGGGATCGGTTGGTAGGACATGTTCTGAGGCATCAAGGGATCACCAACTTAGTATTGGAGTGCAGTGTGGAGGGTAAAAATCGTAGAGGGAGACCAAGAGATCAATACACTAAGCAGATTCAGAAGAATGTAGGTTGCAGTAGGTACTGGGAGATGAAGAAGCTTGCACAGGATAGAGTAGCATGGAGAGCTGCATTAAACCAGTCTCAGGACTGAAGACCACAACAACAACAACACTAGCAAGATCAAAATGGCTGACCAAAAATTACCCATTGTTGATCGTAATACAGAAGGTGTAATCAGCCAAGACGACGGTGATTTGCATGAACAGATAAATGAAAACGAAGCACCAACTGCACAGCTAGCAGACAGCCGGCATAAGTCAGACATAGGTATCACAGATGTAATCTTCATAAGCTGTTAAAGTTACAGGAGAAGGCTGTAGGAATAATTTGTGGTGCAGAACTAAGAGACTCATGCTGTGTTCTATATCCTAAAGTTGGGATATTAACTGTTATAAATTTGTACACTGATCAGCCAGAACATTATGGCCACCTACCTAATACCCGTTACGTTCACCTTTGGCATGGATAACAGCAGTAACACATCATGACATGGAAGCAGTGAGGCATTGGTATGTCACTGAAGGGAGTTGGCACTACATATACACACACGTCACCCAATTCCTGTGAATTCCGGGGATGGGCTCTGACGCCACGTTCAATCACATCCCAGGTGTATTTAATCGAGTTCAGATTTGGCTTGTTAGGCTGCCAACACATCAACTGGAACTCTCCACTGTGTTCCTCGAACCACTCCATCACAGTCCTGGCCAGCTGGTCCAGGCGGAGGTTTGAGTCCTCCCTCGGGCATGGTTGTGTGTGTTTGTCGTTAGGATAATTTAGGTTAACCTTAGCAGTTAAGTCCCGTAAGATTTCACTCTTTTGAACACAATCCTGGCGTTGTGACATAGTACATTATCTTGTTCAAAAATGCCTGTGCCGTGAGGAAACATGATTATTTGGAAGGGGTGTACATGTGCGACCAGTGTACGATACTCCTTGGCCATCGTGGCGCCTTGCACAAGCTCCACTGGACCCGTGGATGCCCAAGTGAATGTTCCCTAGGGCATAATGGAGCTGCCGCCATCTAGTCTGCATCCCACAGTACAGGTATCAAGGAGCTCTTCCCGTCGAGGACGACAGATTCGCACCCTCCCACCAGTATGATGAAGCAGGTGTTTGGATTCATCAGAGCATTCAACACTCTGCCAGTGCACCCATGTCTGGAGCCGATTCTCACATGCCCATTTCAGTTGCAGTTGCCAATGTCGTGTTGTCAACATTGACATATGCACGGGTCGTCGGTTGTGGAGGCCCATCATTAGGAGCATTCGGTGCACTGTGTGTCCAGGCACACTCGCACTCTGCCCAGCATTAAAGTCTGATGTTCGTTCTGCCACAGTTTGCCACCTGTCCTGTTTTACCACACTTCCCAGCCTACAGTATCCAACATCGGTACTGAGGGCCACTGCTGCCCAACTCCATGATGTCTGAACTTGGTTTCACCACGTGTTGAAGACACTCACCACAGCACTCCTCGAACACCCAAGTCGTGCAGTTCCTGAAATGCTTATGTTGAGCCTCCAGGCCATCAAAATCTGTCCTTGGTGAAACTCAGACACATCATGTGCCTTCCCCATTCTACAAACGGACAGCACACTCACTGATACTGCAATGCACTGTGCGTGTGTCTGACTAGCAGTTATTCCTCACCAGGTGCTGCTGCTATTGCCTGGCTGTGTTTATGTCGATAGTCGGTTGGTGATCATAATGTTGTGGCTGATTAGTACATATTTTTAAACCAATTATGTTGCCCAAAACACTTAATTTAAAGGCAAACTCTGACATGAACAAACACAAGACAAAACATAGATCAGTTTCATCTCATAAGCCACCGAACTGCACTTTAGCAGAGAAACCTACTTTATGCTGGATTGAGGCTTGTCAATTCATTACAGAATTCAGTCAGATCTCTCCCCACTGCAAAATTTAAAGCCAAACTAGGAATAATATTGCTCATCAACCCACATTAACCACTAGACGAGTGTGTCTGTTTTGCACAGAATAAAGGCAATTTCGTATAGACTTCATTATGTATGTTTAACATCATTTAATATAAATGCTTTATCATCCAGTTTTAGTTTTAATTTATTTCTTAAAAAGCTAATCTAAAATAGATCTTAGATGAAATCAAACATCATTTAATATAAATGCTTTATCATCCAGTTTTAGTTTTAATTTATTTCTTAAAAAGCTAATCTAAAATAGATCTTAGATGAAATCAAACAACGGAAACTCCAGGTTGGAAAAATCAACAATATAAGACAAAGATAGATTACTACTCACCATAAAGATGACACATTGAGATGCAAACAGGCACAATGCCTAGTAATCCATCTTTTCGTTACGTTGTCGATACAGATCTTAGCTGCTAAAGTGAAATGCTCTCTTCCTTCGAATCAAGCCTCACCTATAAGTAAATCACTTATAGACCTGTGCCTTATTGTATCAGTTTATTGTAAAAAATGTGCTATGTGCAGCCATTTGTTATGAACTGACGAATTCAGCAAAATGATACTTGTATTGTATGATGTTGAATAAAGTTTTTGTCATTATAATAATAATAATAATTATTATTATTATTATCGAAGAGGACCAGTTATCCACTGTCACATTTCTAAATGATGAAACCATTATGAAACACCAGTGTAGGTTGCCTGTTTTACTATGCAAGATGCCTTTATTGCATTACTGACCAGTTTCAGCCTTTTTCCAGTTTCAAATGTATAAAGCTGCTGATGTGTAAGCAGTTTCATACTGTGTGGACACACACACACACACACACACACATATATATATATATATATATATATATATATATATATATATATATATACACTCCTGGAAATTGAAATAAGAACACCGTGAATTCATTGTCCCAGGAAGGGGAAACCTTATTGACACATTCCTGGGGTCAGATACATCACATGATCACACTGACAGAACCACAGGCACATAGACACAGGCAACAGAGCATGCACAATGTCGGCACTAGTACAGTGTATATCCACCTTTCGCAGCAATGCAGGCTGCTATTCTCCCATGGAGACGATCGTAGAGATGCTGGATGTAGTCCTGTGGAACGGCTTGCCATGCCATTTCCACCTGGCGCCTCAGTTGGACCAGCGTTCGTGCTGGACGTGCAGACCGCGTGAGACGATGCTTCATCCAGTCCCAAACATGCTCAATGGGGGACAGATCCGGAGATCTTGCTGGCCAGGGTAGTTGACTTACACCTTCTAGAGCACGTTGGGTGGCACGGGATACATGCGGATGTGCATTGTCCTGTTGGAACAGCAAGTTCCCTTGCCGGTCTAGGAATGGTAGAACGATGGTTTCGATGACGGTTTGGATGTACCGTGCACTATTCAGTGTCCCCTCGCCGATCACCAGTGGTGTACGGCCAGTGTAGGAGATCGCTCCCCACACCATGATGCCGGGTGTTGGCCCTGTGTGCCTCAGTCGTATGCAGTCCTGATTGTGGCGCTCACCTGCACGGCGCCAAACACGCATACGACCATCATTGGCACCAAGGCAGAAGCGACTCTCATCGCTGAAGACGACACGTCTCCATTCGTCCCTCCATTCACGCCTGTCGCGACACCACTGGAGGCGGGCTGCACGATGTTGGGGCGTGAGCGGAAGACGGCCTAACGGTGTGCGGGACCGTAGCCCAGCTTCATGGAGACGGTTGCGAATGGTCCTCGCCGATACCCCAGGAGCAACAGTGTCCCTAATTTGCTGGGAAGTGGCGGTGCGGTCCCCTACGGCACTGCGTAGGATCCTACGGTCTTGGCGTGCATCCGTGCGTCGCTGCGGTCCGGTCCCAGGTCGACGGGCACGTGCACCTTCCGCCGACCACTGGCGACAACATCGATGTACTGTGGAGACCTCACGCCCCACGTGTTGAGCAATTCGGCGGTACGTCCACCCGGCCTCCCGCATGCCCACTATACGCCCTCGCTCAAAGTCCGTCAAATGCACATACGGTTCACGTCCACGCTGTCGCGGCATGCTACCAGTGTTAAAGCCTGCGATGGAGCTCCATATGCCACGGCAAACTGGCTGACACTGACGGCGGTGGTGCACAAATGCTGCGCAGCTAGCGCCATTCGACGGCCAACACCGCGGTTCCTGGTGTGTCCGCTGTGCCGTGCGTGTGATCATTGCTTGTACAGCCCTCTCGCAGTGTCCGGAGCAAGTATGGTGGGTCTGACACACCGGTGTCAATGTGTTCTTTTTTCCATTTCCAGGAGTATATATATATATATATATATATATATATATATATATATATCAGTCTCTCCCTAACTAAAACAAAAATTGGTGTAGTCACAAACTTCCCTGCTCTAAACATGACCTATCTGTTAGACAATTCAGAGCAGATGGACTGAAAAGTACTGAGATTGCAATGTTACAAACATTCATACTAAACAGAAAACAAAATTCCCTGCAGTTTACAAGACCCCCACTATACTAGTTAGAGGCTACATAGGTTAGGCCTCATGACTTGGTAGGCATTTGTGAAAACAATAAAATGCAAGGAAGTTAAATGGGGCAGTGAAGTAAAAGAACCAAGTGAAAGTAAAAAGTATTTATAACTAAAGTAAAGATGCACTTGAAATCAAAATACAGGAAATAAATTCTGTCTAATAATTGGAATATATTTTCAAATCTCATGTATTCTAGAAACCACTGAACTTTCAGGTGATGTCAATAATGAGAGTTTAAATGGTTGTTTTGAGAGTTGTCTGTAAAGTGATCTTAACCACATTCATTCCATAGAATTCCTGGGAGTTATGTGACTAAACTCTACTTAGTATTTCAGTGGCTTGTATGAGTCATCTGCTATGTATTTTTAAATACACTAAAGATTGCAAAAAATTGTAAAATGATTCAGTTAAAAAAAAGTAAAAATTGAAATAATGGCAGGAAACAGAACAAATGAAGGTGGGCTTTCCAACAACGAGGTACCGTTATTTCTGAGTTGGGAGAATTTTTAATTATGTATCTTTTTTTAAAAAAAATAAACACACAAGGAAATGGGGTGGATTGTAAGTTTTTAATGGATGAATCACCAGCATTGGTATATACTTGACTAAATGTTAAACAAGCAATAAAAGGTAAATGACAGCTAAATATTGTAAATGGAACACAACAGCTCTTTTGAGATGCGAGATATTCTAGGTCCTGTTTGGTTAAATTTTCAAACTCAAGTCACACAAGAGTCCCACAACAATTATACAAGTAACTGTGCATGTTCCTATCAACACTTTAAATGTTGCTAATAATGGGAGTAGAATTGTTATTGAAATTTTCTTATTAATGCATTTTAGGCATTGCCCATCTTCAGAATATCTGTTAAAAAAACATCAGCTGCTGTACAAGCACAAATTATGTATTAAGAACAAACAGGAGTTCTTCAACAAAAAAGTTTATGTTACACAGAAAAACCTCACTTCAGATTATCAAGACAAGTATTATCTACTGCAACTGGTCAGCTTTCATAACATTCCTCTGGGTAGTATGATTGTAGGGCTGCTGGAATCTTGTGTCAAATTTTGATGGACAGTTGTCAACAGAAGCAAATATAAAACCATAAAATAACCATAAACAATGGTAAAGGGTCTTTTTTCTTTATGAAAACTAAGAATCATGAAAGTGTGAAAGTTTACATTCAAACAAAAGTTCATCATTGATACATGTGGTCTGAGCAACGGATGATGGGATGGGAAGGGAAGAAACGGAGGACAAGAGGGACACAGTGGGAGGAGTAGAAAATAATCTCAGCTTATATAAACGACAACCAGCAATCTCTAGTATTGGCAAACTTAAAATATGGAAGGAAGACCTACCGTAAGTCTATTAGGTGTTGCAAAAACACATAATAAGATGAAAGTGAAATTTCTTCATAGTGCATAAACACATTATTAAATTATCACAGCTGTATATGTGTGAGCAGGTAATGTATTCCATATAATATTACCTACAATCGATGAGTAAGCCAGGATAGGAAGAAGCATGAGTGAATATGCACTAGAATGGGTAGGAGGATTGTGGAGGAGCATAGGGCACTTGGAAAATTTATCTTTATTTACTTATAATGCCACTGCACTAACAAAGTCACAATACAATAAAATATCTTAATATTTACAAATACCAAAAATGCAATGAAGAGCAGCAGTAGTGTTCACCAGGCCTTAGATGAGATCACATACTCCAATATTAAATATAGGAAAATGATGTGCATTTGAATACACCATGAATAGCATTAAAATTACAGTACTGTTTTCCATATCATCCATTCTATCAGTTAAACACAAATCACTCAACATGGTTAAAAAACCATATAAGTTTATTTTTACAATGATTACTTGTGGGATGCAAAAGTGAGGGGAGGGGACCAAGAAAGAAAAGGTGGAGACGATTGTGCACGATTAAATGGAAAGTGACCATGCATGCATGATCAAAGGAAGGTGTAAACAGAAAATAGACTAAAGCTGTTTGAGGAAGGGGGAGGGGGGGGGGGGAGTTGGTGCAGGGAGTCATATGAAACAAGGGCAGAAGGGAATGGTGCCTTTGTTTGATTGTGGAACCACAAGCCAGACAGACACCATTTTACTGTTCCTGGTACTGGTGACTGCGAATGCCATCACTAACAGGTAAATCTAGATGTCATCTCATAATGACTTGTATTGACAGTCATTAGGTGCTGGGTGCAGAAATATGATCTTTGTGAAACTGGTCTGGCCTGTGGTTTTGCAGTCAGGTGAAGGCTTTCTTTCTCCTCCCTGTTTTTGGATATTGTTTCCTGTTGTGTAAAATTAATGACTTGTTTTTTATTTTCATGGAGTATTAATGAAATGTTGTATGAGTTTGCATATTCAGCGAAACATGAGATTTTTTATAATGTTTGCATTCTTTGAGATATTATGTAATATATGTATTGGCTATCTAACAAATTAGTAGATGAAAGTAGGGTTGCTATTATTTCGTATAGTACACTGCTACAAAAATTGCAGTTATACATTAGGATGTGTGGTCCACTGTCTTATCTTAATGTTGTGATATGATCTCCTATGTCTTTGGACATTTCATCACCCCAAGCCCTCACCCCTTTATTTCTTATTTAGCTTAGTTCTTCCCTTGCCCATACCTGCCCACCTTTCCATTACTCATGCAAAATCTAACCCACCTCCACCCCAACCCAAAGCATATTCTGACTGTGTAATTAGGTCAAATCTGTCAAGGAAACCAAGATATCATACAATGAAGGCTTTCACGACCATATCTTTCAGCTGCCGAGAATTCTTCCGGGTTGTATGGCCGTGGTCCATGGAACTCTTCTATCCCTGACGTTTCGTCCAAAGCTACATTGGACATCTTCGGAGGAGCTCCTGGTTGTGCTGAGTCTTGCTGACTGATGAGTCAAACGTCGAAGAACGGCCATTCTTCAATGTCCGACTTGTCAGTTGGCAAAACTCAGCACAACCAGGAGCACCTCTGAAGATGTCCAACGTAGCTTTGGACGAAACGTCAGGGATAGAAGAGTTCCATGGACCACGGCCATACAACCTGGAAGATTTCTCGGCAGCTAAAACCAAGATACGATACCATCCAACTGAGCCACATGGCTCAACACATAGAACAACTTCCATTCTGTAGCACAACAACAAGTAAGATAAGTAGAGTCCAAACTGGCCAACCAGGAAAATTAAAGAAACATGATATGTCAAAAATACTCTCGGCCTCAGAGTACTGGGGGTTTAGAATATTCCTTGCAAGTGTGGCATCAGTTATGTAGGGCATTCTATACAGACTGTTGCTAATTGCTGTGTTGAACATTGCCACCTTAAGTACAGAAAAACTAAAAATAGCAGTTTCCGAGAACAGTCTAATGAAGACTGTTAGTACAGATGAGGATTCAGGCCCATAATTCCAACTGTTGGGTGTCTGTGATTAGGGAAGCAGTAGAAATTAGACTGTGTGGTCACAACTTCAAGAGACATTGATAATGCACTTGGCAGTTTATTTGTTTATTTATTTGCTATTGTTTTTAGACTAGAAAACATCAGATGTCACACATAAGTTAATATATATGAATATAAAACATAATATTTTAACATAATTTCAATTGAGGTAGTATAATTAAAGCATTGCATGAAAACACACACTTGAGAAAGAGAGACTGCGAAGGAAAACTTTACAGTTTTACATCTACACACATACTCCGCAAGCGACCATATGACGTGTGACAAAGCCACTAGTAGTCACTTTCTTTCCTTGGAGTTTTCAAATTGATGTGGCTTGAACACCCAGAAGATTTTATTCATTTCCTTTCCTGTTCCACTCACAATTAGAGCGAGATGAAAAATGACTGTTTACATGCCTCCTCATTTATCTTTGTGGTCCTTATGTGAAATGTACATTAGTGGCAGTAAAATCGTTCTGCAGTCAGCTTCAAATGCCAGTTTTCCAAATTTTCTCAGTAGGGTTTCTCAAAAAGAACATCACTTTCTCTCCAGGGATTCCCATTTGAGTTCCCAAAGCATATACATAATACTTGCAAGTTGTTCAAAACTACCAGTAACAAATCTGGCAGCCCACCTCTGAATTGTTTCGATGTTTCACTTTAATCCAGGTGGGGATCCCAAACACTCTAGCAGTATTCACATATGTGTTGCACTAGTGCCCTATGTACAGAGTCCTTTACAGATGAACCACACTTTTCTAAAACTCTCCCAATAAACACCACAGTCAATCATTAATACCTTATGAACTACAATCATTACATGTCTTTTCCATTTCACATTGCTTTGCTACATTATGCCTAGATATTTAAACAACATAACTGTAATGCAGTATTTTGAATATTGCACAGCTGTTTTTCCTACTCATCTGCATTACATACATTTTTCTACATTGTAGCTAGCTGCCATTCATTGCACCAACTAGAAACTTTGTCTAAGTAGTCTTGTATCCTCCTAAGGACATTCCCATACAGCACAGCATCGTCAACAAACAGCTGCAGATTGCTGCTCACTCTGTCTGCCAGATCATTTACATATACAGAGAATAATAACAATCCTATCACACTTCCCTGGGGCACTCCTGAGGATACCCGTGTCTCTGGCGATTACTCACCATCATGGACAATATACTGGGTTCTATTACTTAAGAAGTCTTCAGCCACTCACTCATATATCTGGATACCTATTCTCCATGATATTCCCAATATGAGTGATAGTGCTGCAAGCTACGCTAGACAGCAACACAAATGTAGCCTATGAATGCAGAGAATATCACCTTAGCAAACGCCATCTCCAAGATGTCATCATGATGTAATTTAGCCAATCAGGTGCCACCAACTGGGCATGAACGTATCAGCCTCACCATTTTAAGTCAGACTTAGTCCCTGCTGATGGTGATGGAGGCTGGAGTGAAAGGCTTGGAATTTTATACAAATGTTTTGTGGCAAGTTAACAGAACTTTTGATCCATGTGAGTAAAATTATTGTGTAAAACTGATAGCTCAGTATCTTACATAAATCTCTTCAGAGTCCATGGAACTCTTACACTTACATGGCAATATATTTACTCCCTAATGGTATTTGTTGTTAATAGCAGCTGTAATTTTACTATGTTCAGTGGAAGGAACTTGCAAAATACTGGAAGTAAAAATAATGTCCATGTAGACTATGCATCCCTGCCTATGATTCAGAATGGAATTTTACATTCTGATACAAATGTCTTTAACATATTGGTGCTAGACATCAGGCAGAAAACTGGAAATCCCAAGATATTAAAAAAATACAAATTAAAAAATTATTTTATCAGCCTCTACTTCTACAATTAATTATAATTAAGCATAATGTTTCGACTCAAGGGTGCATCTGCTAGTTAACACTAAGGTTTGTGTTAAATGGAATTTCAACATTACTGTGATATGTAAGGCTGACAGTACTCTCGGTAAAATTATAAAATGCATTGTATGAAATGTGAGAGAAAAACACCACTTGAATAAAAACTATTTCTAGCTTTCCTAAACATTAGTTCTTTCCTCTGGGAAGATGGATGCAGTTTGGAAGACAGAACGAGGGGAAGATCACTTAGACCACTTGTGTAGAACACTAATATGATCCATTCATGACTACTGCTCAAGTTTTTGAGATCCTCAGCGAGTCAGATAAAACCAATACATTGCAGCAACTCAGGGACAGGCTGCTATATAGGTTACCAGTAGGCTCAAACAACATGTGAGTATAATGAAGATGCTTGGCAAACTTTTATGAGAATCCCTGGAGGGAACACAACATTCTTTTTGTGGATGACTATTCAGAAAAATTAGAAGATATGAGAAATTAGGGTTCATATGGAGGCATTTATATAGCATTTCTTCCCCCACTCTATTTGCGAGCAGAACATGAAAGGAAATGATTTGTAAGTGGTACAAGGTACCCTCCACCATGCACAATTTGGTTGCTTGCATAGTTGTTGTTGTTGTTGTGGTCTTCAGTCCTGAGACTGGTTTGATGCAGCTCTCCATCCTGTGCAAGCTTCTTCATCTCCCAGTACGTATTGCAGCCTACATCCTTCTGAATCTGCTTAGTTTATTCATCTCTTGGTCTCCCTCTACGATTTTTACCCTCCATGCTGCTCTCCAATACTAAATTGGTGATCCCTTGATGCCTCAGAACATGTCCTACCAACCGATCCCTTCTTCTGGTCAAGTTGTGCCACAAACTCCTCTTCTCCCCAATTCTATTCAATACCTCGTCATTAGTTATGTGATCTCCCCATCTAATCTTCAGAATTCTTCTGTAGTGCCACGTTTCGAAAAACTACTATTCTCTTCTTGTCCAAACTATTTATCATCCATGTTTCACTTCCATACATGGCTACACTCCATACAAATACGAGGTGCATTCAAGTTCTAAGGACTCCGATTTTTTTTCTCCGGACTGGAAAGAGATACAAACATGCGCATTGTTTTAAAATGAGGCCGCGTTCATTGTCAATACGTCCCAGAGATGGCAGGACCGTACGGCAGATGGAATTTTACTGCCAGCAGCGAGAATGAGAACTGTTTTAAATACTTAAAATGTCGACGTTTTCCTTACTTGAACAGCGTGCAATCATTCGTTTTCTGAATATGCGTGGTGTGAAATCAATTGAAATTCATCGACAGATGAAGGAGACATGTGTTGATGGAGTTATGGATGTGTCGAAAGTGCGTTCGTGGGTGCGAAAGTTTAATGAAGGCAGAACATCGTGTGACAACAAACCGAAACAACCTCGGGCTCGCACAAGCCGGTCTGACGACATGATCGAGAAAGTGGAGAGAATTGTTTTGGGGGATCGCCGAATGACTGTTTAACAGATCGCCTCCAGAGTTGGCATTTCTGTGGGTTCTGTGCACACAGTCCTGCATGATGACCTGAAAATGCGAAAAGTGTCATCCAGGTGGGTGCCACGAATGCTGACGGACGACCACACGGCTGCCCGTGTGGCATGTTGCCAAGCAATGTTGACGCGCAATGACAGCACGAATGGGACTTTCTTTTTGTCGGTTGTGACAATGGATGAGACGTGGATGCCATTTTTCAATCCAGAAACAAAGCGCCAGTCAGCTCAATGGAAGCACACAGATTCACCGCCACCAAAAAAATTTCGGGTAACCGCCAGTGCTGAAAAAATGATGGTGTCCATGTTCTGGGACAGTGAGGGCGTAATCCTCACCCATTGCGTTCCAAAGGGCACTACGGTAACAGAGGCATCCTACGAAAATGTTTTGAAGAACAAATTCCTTCCTGCACTGCAACAAAAACGTCCGGGAAGGGCTGCGCGTGTGCTGTTTCACCAAGACAATGCACCCGCACATCGAGCTAACGTTACGCAACAGTTTCTTTGTGATAACAACTTTGAAGTGATTCCTCATGCTCCCTACTCACCTGACCTGGCTCCTAGTGACTTTTGGCTTTTTCCAACAATGAAAGACACTCTCCGTGGCCGCACATTCACCAGCCGTGCTGTTATTGCCTCAGCGATTTTCCAGTGGTCAAAATAGACTCCTAAAGAAGCCTTCGCCACTGCCATGGAATCACGGCATCAGCGTTGTGAAAAATGTGTACGTCTGCAGGGCGATTACGTTGAGAAGTAACGCCAGTTTCATCGATTTCGGGTGAGTAGTTAACTAGAAAAAAAATCGGAGGCCTTAGAACTTGAATGCACCTCGTAATTTCAGAAACAGCTTCCTGAAATTTAAATCTATACTTGATATTAACAAATTTTTCTTCTTCAGAAACACTTATCTTGCCATTGCCAGTCTACATTTTATATCCTCTCTACTTCGACCATCATCAGTTATTTTGCTCCCCAAATAGCAAAACTCCTTTACTACTTTAAGTGTCTCATTTCCCAATCTAATTCCCTCAGCATCACCAGACTTAATATGACTACATTCCATTATCCTCGTTTTGCTTTTGTTGATGTTCATCTTATATCCTCCTTTCAAAACACTGTCCATTCCGTTCAACTGCTCTTCCAAGTCCTTTGCTGTCTCTGACAGAATTACAATGTCATCGGCGAACCTCAAAGTTTTTATTTCTGCTTCATGGATTTTAATACCTACTCTGAACTTTTCTTTTGTTTCCTTTACTGCTTGCTCAATATACAGATTGAATAACATCGGGGATAGGCTACAACCTTGTCTCACTCCCTTACCAACCACTGCTTCCCTTTCATGCGCCTCGACTCTTATAACTGCCATCTGGTTTCTGTACAAATTGTAAATAGCCTTTCGCTCCCTGTATTTTACCCCTGCCACCTTCAGACTTTGAAAGAGAGTATTCCAGCCAACATTTTCAAAAGTTTTCTCTAAGTCTACAAATGCTAGAAAAGTAGGTTTGCCTTTCCTTGATCGTTCTTCTAAGATAAGTTGTTGGGTCAGTATTGGCTCATGTGTTCCAACGTTTCTACGGAATCCAAACTGATCTTCCCCGAGGTCAGCTTCTACCAGTTTTTCTATTCGTCTGTAAAGAATTTGTGTTAGTATTTTGCAGCTGTGACTTATTCGGTAATTTTCACATCTCTCAACACCTGCTTTCTTTGGGATTGGAATTATTATATTCTTCTTGAAGTCTGTGGGTATTTCGCCTGTCTCATACATCTTGCTCACCAGATGGTAGAGTTTTGTCAGGACTGGCTCTGCCAAGGCTGTCAGTAGTTCTAATGGAATGTTTTTTATGCCCGGGGCCTTGTTTCGACTCAGGTCTTTCAGTGCTCTGTCAAACTCTTCACACAGTATCGTATCTCCCATTTCATGTTCATCTACATCCTCTTCCATTTCCATAATATTGTCCTCAAGTACATCGCCCTTGTATAGACCCTCTATATACTCCTTTCACCTTTCTGATTTCCCTTCTTTGCTTAGAACTGGGTTTCCATCTGAGCTCTTGATATTCATACAAGTGGTTCTCTTTTCTCCAAAGGTCTCTTTAATTTTCCTGTAAGCAGTATCTATCTTATACCTTGTGAGATAAGCCTCTACATCCTTACATTTGTCCTCTAGCCATCCCTGCTTAGCCATTTTGCAGTTCCTGTCGATCTCATTTTTGAGACGTTTGTATTCTTTTTTGCCTGCTTCGTTTACTGCATTTTTTTATTTTCTCCTTTCATCAATTAAATTCAATATCTCTTCTGTTATCCAAGGATTTCTACTAGCCCTCATCTTTTTACCTACCTGATACTCTGCTGCCTTCACTATTTCATCCCTCAAAGCTACCCATTCTTCTTCTACTGTATTTCTTTCCCCCATTCCTGTCAATTGCTCCCTTATGCTCTCCCTGAAATTCTGTACAACCTCTGGTTCTTTCAGTTTATCCAGGTCCCATCTCCTTACATTCCCACATTTTTGCAGTTTCTTCAGTTTTAATCTACAGTTCATAACCAATAGATTGTGGTCAGAGTCCAAATCTGCCTCTGGAAATGTCTTAAAATTTAAAACCTGGTTCCTAAATCTCTGTCTTACCATTATATAATCTATCTGAAACCTGCCAGTATCTCCAGGGTTCTTCCATGTACACAACCTTCTTTCATGATCCTTGAACCAAGTGTTAGCTATGATTAAGTCATGCTCTGTGCAAAATTCTACCAGGCGGCTTCCTCTTTCATTTCTTAGCCCAAATCCATATTCACCTACTACGTTTTCCTTCTCTCCCTTCTCCTACTATCGAATTCCAGTCACCCATGACTATTAAATTTTTGTCTCCCTCCGCTATCTGAATAATTTCTTTTCTCTCTTCATACTTTTCATCAATTTCTTTGTCATCTGCAAAGCTATTTGGCATATAAACTTGCACTACTGTTGTAGGTGTGGGCTTCGTGTCTATCTTGGACACAATAATGCGTTCACTATGCTGTTTGTAGTAGCTTACCCGCACTCCTATTTTTTAATTCATTATTAAACATATTCCTGCATTACCCCTATTTGATTTTGTATTTATAACCCTGTATTCACCTGACCAAAAGTCTTGTTCCTCCTGCCACCGAACTTCGCTAATTCCCACTATATCTAACTTTAACCTATCCATTTCCCTTTTTAAATTTTCTGACCTACCTGCCCGATTAAGGGATCTGACATTCCACGCTCCAATCCGTAGAACGTCAGTTTTATTTTTCTTTCTCCTGATAACGACGTCCTCTTGAGCAGTCCCTGCCCGGAGATCCGAATGGGGGACTATTTTACCTCCGGAATATTTTACCCAAGAGGACGCCATCATCATTGAGTCATACAGTAAAGCTGCATGCCCTCGGGAAAAATTATGGCTGTAGTTTCCCTTTGCTTTCAGCCGTTCGCAGTACCAGAACAGCAAGCCCATTTTGGTTAGTGTTACAAGGCCAGATCAGTCAATCATCCAGATTGTTGCCCCTGCAACTACTGAAAAGGCTGCTGCCCCTCTTCAGGAACCAAACGTTTGTCTGGCCTCTCAACAGATACCCCTCTGTTGTGGTTGCACCTACGGTATGGCTATCTGTATAGTTGAGGCACGCAAGCCTCCCCACCGACGGCAAGGTCCATGGTTCATGGGGTTAGGGCGGGGGGGGGGGGGGGGGCTTGCATATTATGTATACATATTAAAATATGGAAGAAAGTTGTGACTGCCTGCTACGTTAAAAAATATTAGTTGAAACTAACCTAAAACTTCGTGATTTATTTCAAATGTTATGTTCCACATTGAACTGTATCTGATACATTATGATAATCGGTGAATTGCATCTATTACAGTCTTACAATTTGGAGATCCCAGTAATGCTTAGATCTATTAATAATCCCTCAGTCAGCTCTTTTTATCAAAATATCACGTAAAAATAAACTGGATTTTTGAGAAACTACATTTAGGAAGATGCGATTGGTGTATAACTGTTTGTTTACAGAACAACAAAGATCAAAATTTAAGCATATCGGTAACACAGATTGGGCAGGAGCACATATCTGGACTGGAGTTGGATTTTGCCCTCCATACCCTTTCCCTAGAACCCTTCGCTGGAATAACAAGTTTATCCGTAACATAGTCGGAGGTCTACATTAGGTTGAAAAGCGATAATTTTGTTGACAGTTGTGCAACTTGGCGAATGAGAAATATAGGTTGTGGTAACAGACAGGTGTGTGGCTTTGCCTAATATTTTGTTTGCGCCATATTTAAATGCACTTTCCCATATTTAATGCATTTTTCATAATAAAAAACAAAGCTACTATGTCATGCCCAAAAACATATATTAGAAAATGGAACAAGCATCCACCATGTGTTCTGATGCATATTAAGTACAGATATTGTACACAAACTAGAAAAATGCAAGGAGCGATCCACTACGTATCCTTTAGCATATTTGATCCGTTTTTCTGCATTTGTTACTGCTGGTATTGACACAAAGGCCCATCTGTTCAGCCGTGCGGTCTAACGCCCTGCTTTCCAGGCAAAACGGAGTGCCGGTTCTCGGCACGAATCCGGCCAGCAGATTAGTGTTGAGGCCCAGTGTGCCAGCCAGTCTGTGGATGGTTTTTAAGGCGGTTTTCCATCTGCCTTGGCGATTGTGGGCTGGTTCCCCTTATTCCACCTCAGTTACACTGTATCGGCGACTGCGGTCCAAACACTTTCTCCACATACGTGTACACCATAATTACTCTACCACCATTGGGGTTACAATCATCTGGTATGAGATGTTCCGAGAGGAGGTCCACTGGGGGCCAAACCGTACAATAACCCTGGGTTCGGTGTGAGGCGACGGTGGACTGCTGTAGCCTGTTGTGGGGACAAAGCCTCTCCGTCGTTTCTAGGTCCCCAGTTCCATACAATACAATACAATAGGTGCAAAGAAAAATTTGTACTGCAAATGTCTCAGTGGTAGTAACATTAGTAAGCTGCACTTAATACGTTAAAAAACATTTAGAGACATTGTCCTGAATGTGTAGTATGTGTTATGCTATAAATCATCTGCCACTCAACTAATAATTTGTAATCAGTTGGCTTCCATCAATCACTTAAGACTCTAACCTGTAACTCTGACTATGCTGTGGATTATTATGTCACCATAATCGAGATTATTCGTATACAGAGCTAGTTTCTACATTTAATTCACTTAACGGAAGCTACATTCAAACAATCTGGATTCACTTGACATTCAAAAACAACAGCTGAAGGCAAGTCTGTATAAAGGCTGTGGCCAACAGGTGATGACATCACTTATGTCCACAGAGCTGCTTACAGGCAGTGCTGTCACACTTTCAGCCTTTCTGATTATGTCATGAAGCGATTTCCCAGGGCCCACGAGACGCACTTACAAATGACAGCACAGGTACACTCTTTGACATAAAAGTTGACCGGCGGCCGGCCGCTTCAGAGGCTAAGTCCGCGCCGATCGCGACATGGGACAAAAAAACTGGCCAACTCGCTAATTCTCTAAGTCCTGTTATCTGCACAATCTGGCAACACTGTAGACTGCAGCACTTCCTGGAGGAAAACTTATCCCATGAGAGAGAAACTCTAGGCTGATTACACCTGTGGTCTAGCGGTAGCGTGCGTTGTTTCTGTTCATAATGTCAGTGGATCGAGAGCAGCTGGTATAAAATATTTTTATAGCCTCTTCTGTCTGAATGCTGAAGACGTGAATGTAATGGTAGCGCAGATTCAATCTATTTCGCTTTGTGACACACCGATATCAAAATTTTATCCAGTAACGATTTTGCGGCGGATTTCCTGCAGACTGTCCTCCTCTGGACGCTGTATGCGGCAAAGCTCCGGGATCCATTTGCTGGCTACTGGCAACGGCCGTGGCGACAGCAGCGGCGCTGCACTCCCCCGTTCTTTATCGAAAGCGCCTGCTACCGCTCATCGCTTTTGATGATTTAAAACGCTTTATTATTAAATGTTGCTCCACAGAAAATTTCTACAATTTCCATTCACGCTCAAAAGCAACGGAGACAGACGCCCTGATTAGTAGGCGGGTATTATATTACATTAATCGGCTAGAGCTGAGTATGGCCCGAAATTAATTTTATAGACTGGGACGAAATTAAACCACCTCACTACATTCGATGAATTTATATATGCTTCATACCTCGTTTCTTTTCCTTTCAAACTCAATTATTTGTGCAACTTTTGGTCAATGTTTGGATGTTTTCGTCAAGCCAGAGTGAGCGTCTGTGGTGTAAAGTGTATTACAGTTCTTGTTTCATTCCTTATGGTAAGTCTATGCGATAAACTGTGTGAATACCTTGCAATGCATGCTTTGTAGCAGTGCAGGAACACTGCACATTTGGAGTTCCATGTATGGGTTCATGAAGTATTTATTGTTGATCGGAAGTGATAGTTAAGGTCATCAGATTTAAACCAGAAAAATTTGTCGTTTTGAAGGTTTCAGAGAACGGAAAGGAATTGCTAACGCCGGTGTTAGAAAACGTCTACAGTTAAATGCTATTGCAAAAATTTAGAAGAAGGGAACTACATTAATGAACATGTGCACTTCATAAACAACCTTCTGACATGTTAGACCTATATGACGAACAAAGCTCAAATTTATATCGTTGACAGTCGATTTGAATCTTTTCAGGGTCTATTTTACAGTGAAGCACCTTGGAATTTGCAAAGCAGAAATCCATGATATTAACTTAATTTACTAAGTCGAAATCGGACGAAGATTGATGTTTAAAGGCATTCTTCAGATTTCGCATAAGAAATTTTTACTAGCAGTTTGCAACTCCATTAATTAAAATGGAAAATAAAAGGTTGTAGTCAGCGGCTTCTACCGTGATTCGAACTGCTATGTCTTATAGTACAAGCACTGCAACGCACAAGGGAACCTCTGAGCTAACGACACATTGGCGGCCAGAGGCGGAATATAGTCACTGTGATGTTGCCTGAGCCTCAAAACGCAACCTTAAACACACGAACAGAGGAGGTGGAGATTACTGTTTTAACGTCCCGTCGACAACGATGTCATTAGAGACGGAGCACAAGCTCGGATTAGGGAAGGATGGGGAAGGAAATCGGCCGTGCCCTTCCTAAGGAACCATCCCGGCATTTGCCTGAAGCGATTTAGGGAAATCATTGAAAACCTAAATCAGGATGGCCGGGCGCGGGATTGCACCGTCGTCCTCCCGAATGCACACACAAACAGGTGTTACTTATGTGAAGAACGCCGTTCTTGGAGTCCAGAAATTAAATATACTTTCTAATTGTGTCATCTTGCAGTGGATTATATCGTACGAGTCTTCGATGTGGAAAACGAATGTCAAGTGACCGTAATCATCAACGATATATGCGAATTCTCTGATGTTACCTATGACAGTCTGACAATGCACATGCAGTTTATTGATTACATGCATGTAGAAAACTTGTTCTGAGTTAAAGCTGTCAAACAAAGTTTGAAGAAGAATAAAATATCACTACCACACGACGGCTAATGTAGAAAATACTTTTCTGACATATTATGGCACGATGCGCTCTCCCTGCACATCTTCGAGATGCATCTGCTGCCTGCTGTCTATTAAACCTGAATAGAACAAAATGTCACAGTAGTTAGCCCTTTTTCCACATGCGACTACTTTGGGTTGAGAAGTGAAGGGAATTATGTTCAAAGTTCCATTAGATTGATACCTTCAGCAGAGAGCAGAATTGCGTTTTAAAAAATGTAGCAGTGAATGTATTCGAACTCGCGACATCTTATCTATGCTACAAGCTGACACGTAGCTACAGCAGCTCCAGAGCTCGGCAACTATTCCTCCAGAACTTTTGGATTCCACAGCACTGTGAGATTATGCATATGGCCAGGTCTTGACTTCTGAGAGACAAACAGTTACAGCTTTTCTTTTGGACTGAACGACGTTTTCTAGTAACAGATAGCGCAATAGAATAGCTCAAGTGGAAAGGAACACTTCCTATTTAAACTTCTGCATCCTACACTGTTGGCAGTTGTGTGTAGGTGGCAGTTACGTGATTTTATTTCTGTGATTACAAAATAGTCGAATGTATGCACTGGGTAGCCGAGGCAGCTAGTTCATGGTGATTCGGTCAACCAAGTAAATGAATTTACTGAACATGCTGCAAATTACTACAGGGAGCCTGTGTGTCAGAATTCTCATCCAGTGTGGCGCAACTGCGTTACGATAGAAAAACGCCTCGCAGAGAAGAGGATTTCGTGGTCTGTTGGACGGATGGTAGGTTGTTATACCTATGGTCTGGGTTCGATTCCCACTTCCGTCAATGATTTTAGATAGGGAGAGACAGATTCCATTCTCTCCTGGCTACACCAAGTGAAGGAGATATAATGGCTGCGTGGTCTGAAAATTCACATTAAAGATGATATTCCTTCTTTACCAAGTAGACGGTAGGTTGAACCACAATAAAGTCTGGAGTGGCGACATGTAGAAACTCTATCACCAGTAACCTTTCTTATACTCGTTATTTATTTCAAGTGACGACACAAACGCTATGTATGGTCACAGGACACTTATTCCATCTTTTATTTGAGCTTCTGTATGTCGATAAAATTGGTTCTAAACTGACCGCCCTTAACGCGGAATTTGATCCCTTCGTGGCAATACAGCTCGGCTACAATTTGTTGTTTGTTCAAAACTGCAGATTCCTCAACACCTTCACATATTACGCGTGAATGGGATCGAATCCTGGCCCAGCACTAAAGATTTAATTATGTATTATCAAGCTCTATCATGAGAACACCTATCTGCTGGTGGATAATAATTTTGATTTTTAATGTATTTTCATTCGTTGTCAACACTAACGATATCTGACGTTTTCAACTCCCAGTGAGACACAGAACTATTTGCGAGATGACTGTAAGTTCAAGATGCTATTCTGAGCAGCTGGTGGAGAAAAATTCGGTAGCTGACGTCTCTTTGTGTGTAGTCAACAACGATATGTGTGGGGCTCTATTCCCAGTGAGCGCTGAACTCTTCGTCATATTATTTCAGTTCGTCGTGTCATTTAATGTTCATACATATTCTCAACTAGCTGCTCGTGAATAACTTTAATTTTTAATGTCATTTTGTGTTAAATAGTTCAAATGGCTCTGAGCACTATGGGACTTAACTTCTAAGGTCATCAGTCCCCTAGAACTTAGAACTACTTAAACCTAACTAACCTAAGGACATCACTCACATCCATGCCCGAGGCAGGATTCGAACCTGCGACCGTAGCGGTCACGCGGTTCCAGACTGGAGCGCCTAGAACCGCACGGCCACACCGGCCGGCCCCCACCATCTGGTATCAATGCATTACCCTATCATCCATTATATATAATCATTTTCATAGTACACTTGATATTATAGATGAGTAGGACACAAGACAGGACATAGATAATGTCCGTTTGACGTCAACAGTGTGTAACATTTTACTTTTTTTGAATAGGACAATGTTCCTCTCCAATAATTTTTAGATTAGTTACAATAAGCTTACGCTGCAAGAGAATTCGCTTGTATTTTTCAATATGTGGTCTGTTGTCGGTTTGAAGGCCTTCCATAACATCGGCAACGTAGTGCAACTCCACCGAGGGCTGTCTGGAGTAGGGTGGAGATAGCAATGTGAAAGTTGCGAGCTGTCGAAGACGATCTTCATATTCCTAATGCGATTAGGACATCGTATACTCTTGACGACGTTTAGCACCTGTGCAGTCAGTCACCCAATTTCAGAATTCATTTTGAGTAATCCTGCTAAATTCCCAAAATGTTGTCTTTTTATATTGATGAGTAATATGGATAGTCGTCACGTTCATGTGCCGTCTACAACGCAAATTTAATGTTACTATCCTAGGAACTAACCTGCAATACGTTTTGTATTTCATAATCGGAACTATCTGCATTAACCGTCATCAGAGCAATGTCAGGGAACAGAATGCAGCAGTGCCTTGCTACCTACTTGAGGACCTGCTTGAGTCGTGTTCTAAGGAAAGGGTAGTTGCTGGTTCACATTATATTACACTAGCGAGAAGTACCGACTTTTCCTTTTCTCTGCAAACATCCAGAACTAAATTCAGTAACTAAATGCTAAGAATATATTTGCATTGTGCCAACTCAAAGATCAATAGATATGGATATAGATATAGATTTTTATATTTAAAGCCATTCTCGTTCTGCGTTGGAATAAACATCATTCATTATTTGCTTGTTCTTGTTACGATTGTTATTGTCATTCTCTCACTCGCAAGAGTTTTCGCATTCCTATTTGGTATCGATGCACATGAAGAGTGGCTATGAAAGAAGGGAATACTGAATGTTACGTCATGCAGAATACACTCATTTACTTCGGCTCCTCGTGATCTACGCTACAGGAGAAGTGAGATACATAAAGTTGACAGTGTGAGGACAGACCTGGTAGCACAACTGTGCAACTACACAGTGTTACCAGATAAAATGGTGCTGCGGAATCGACAGTGTAGTACGGACTTTGCCACAGTAGCAGACAGCTGGTAATTTAGGACCATGACGGTGGATTACACTTTGATCAGTGCTGGTTAGAGTGCTGCAACTGTAAATGGAAGGCTTTGTTTGATAGTCTTATGCTGATGCTGTCTGAATAAATTATGCCATTGGATACAAAGCGGTTTAGTTTTGAGACCTAACCCACGAGGGGGGAAGGCACAGTGGTCTGCTTCAGGAATTCCAAGCAATAAAACACAAAAAAACAACCCAGGAAGGGAGACATGCATTTGGAATCTGTTCATCGTTACGGGGTCAAACAAGAGGGTAACATTACTGAAACAATGATCGGGCTACTTAGTATATAATAGAGCATACAGATTTCAAGGAGGAAACGTATGAAGACGCAGACTTCCTCGTTATCAATATGTGCGGCATATCTTTCGTGTTAACGAAAGTAAATTCCCGCTTTACCTCTTCTTACGTGTCAAATGAAATGAATGCCATGAGGAATAGAATATTTGTTGACTGCGTCTCTTCTTGCTTCCATCCTTACCAACATATTTCTTCATTCTCGTGGTAATCATGACATTCTATGTGTATGCTGCAAAAGATTGCAAGTGGACAAATTCGACATCGAGGTGCAAAGCGTTATATTCAATTCGAATAAGCTTCCGGTGTATTTTTACTTCGTTTGTATTTTTAGATGATTATGAACGTTACGGAAAATTATCTCACATGCTTTATGTTGAATGAGAAACATTGAATGATCCGTTTTGCTTTCCCTACGTTGAAATGATATAATGTCGGCGTCAACAGCCTTCTTCCACGCCGGAAGCTGAAACTTGTATCATTCTGGATTAATGATAATTGAATGTCTCATATGTATACATAGCCCACAAGGCGACGTCAGAAACCATCTGGGGAGAACGCCGCATAAAAACCAAACGTGCGCGCGCGTCTCCTCTCTGAAGAACCGTATCGGAGAATCACGGCAAGCATTTCGCTGAAGAGCTGCCTACAGGCGTCTAAAGCTAGCGAAATGAGGGATGCTCAACTACCGGACTTACCGCTAGATGGCTCTACCAGCTGATTACTGTCGTCTGTATTGACCGCCATATTCGAATTTGGCAAGAAGTTTCTCTCGGTCTGTACGGTGTATAAGGAATTAAGTATTATCGAAATGGTGATTTCTTGTTCCGCTTTCAATTGTACGAAGCGATGGAGTAAGGAAAGTGACTTACCATTTCACAGGTAATAGGACTACCGATACAATACGATAAAAATACAGACTTAGTGCGTTTGCTAATGCGATGTTTTTGAACAGGTTTCTCCTAAAGCACCCAGAGCTGCTAAAGAAGTGTATTACTTCCGTGAAGCGGAAAGGTTTTAATCCTACGTCTTGCAGTTCTCTTTGCGGAAACCATTTGCGACAAGATGATTACGTAGTGAGCCCCAGAACGTGGAAGAAACGTCTCAAACCCGAAGCAGTGCCATCAGTTTTTGACTTTCCGGCTCATTTGATACCACCAAATAAACAGCGACGATGACATGTTGTTAGGATTTTGAGTGACAACGAATGCTTCTCCATTTGAGGTAGCTAATTAATTTCCTTGCTATGTGTGTGCTTTTTACTTTTGTGAATTTATTTCGTACGAACACAAATGAGCTACATAGGTCTAAGCAATGTTGTAATACAGGTCCATATTTTTGTTTTTAGCGTTCTGTCATAGAATCTGTGCTCGATTTGCCAGCTGCAGAACCTACTGATTGCGTGGAGAATGTTGTCAATGAGAATTCTTCCGTGGAAAGCATGTCCCAATTATCCAATGCAGAAGCTGCGAATTGTGTCAAAAACGTTAGTATAAGGATGTTTTCACACGCCCAAAGTTTTCTTATAATATTTTTTCATCAAGCCTTGAGATATTTCAATCATATATAACGAAATTATTTCTTTGTTTCAGAGTGCAGTTGGTTCTTCAGTAATTGATTGTGGTATACAGTAGAAAGTAGAAATGGAAGCCAAGGCGACCGAAACTTGCAATTTTTTCTCAGACATTGTGCACGAATTAAAACGTAAACTGAAGTGCGTCTGTGAAAAACTTCGAAGAAGAGAGAAGAAAGTATGTTCCATGGATGACATCATAAGTTCATTGAAGGAGAATGGGCATCTTCCTAAGAAGTTACATAATTTCCTCAATCATCAGAAAGGAACACAAGTGGAATTAGTGTGCAATTTAGTGAACAACTCTCTCTCGTCAAAGGGTAATAGATACACAACAAATGTGAAAATGTTTGTGATGACTGTGTACTTTTATTCACCAGCAGCATGTGATTACCTGCAAAAATTAATGCCTCTGCCCCATAAATCATTGATTTTCAAATGGATGGCAAGTGTAGACTGTGAACCTGGCTTCTTAAAAGATTTTTTTAAGTACATTGATTTGAACCCAATTGTAAGGGACCAGTTCAGCGATTCATGTCTAATTGTAGACAGTATGGCAATTAGGAAGCACGTAGTTTGGGACCGAGGAACTAAGCAATACACAGTTTTTTTTTAGACTCTGGTGGGGAAGTTTCTCAGTCAAAAGAAGTAATAGAGGCATCTAAGGCTCTGACTTTCATGCTTGGCTCTATTAAAGGCAAATTTAAATGCCCGATTGCATATTTCTTTATCAACGGTGTCCAGGCAAATAATCAGGCCACACTGATAAAATCTGCTTTGAGAGGCTGCATAGTTCTGGCATTAGGGTTTGGTGTGTTACATGTGATGGCTGCAAGGTAAATATAAGCACTTGGCTGTACTTTAAATTTTTCCAAGGGTGATTTTAAAAGCCACTTTCCTCATCCTGTGGAAAAATACAATGTTTATTGTATCTTTGAGATGTGTCATATGATTAAGTTAGCCATAAATGCTGTAGCAGAAGTATCTATCGAGTCTCCAACTGGCATTATTAGATGGCATTTCATTGAGCAATTGAAGGAGGTACAACAAGAAGAAGGTATGACATTTGCCAACAAACTATCAGAGCAACATATAAGTTATGTAAATAGAAAAATGAATGTTTCATTAGCTACACAGACTTTGAATTCTAGTGTGGCAGATAGTATAGAGTTTTTGAGGAGGATTGGTGAACCAAATTTTAAAGGAAGTGAAGCAACAGTAGAATTTTTGTATTATATTGATAGGATTTTTGATATTCTGAACTCCAGAAATCCATTAGGTAAAGGGTATAAGAGCCCCCTGAGACTTGACAACAAATCTTATTGGCTTGGTATTTTCAGACACTAAAAATTATATCAAAAGCTTAAAAATTATTGGTGTTCCGTTGCTGCTCCATGCAAGAAGTACTTTTGCTTTTGGGATAATTTTCGATATGCAATCAGTCGGGCACATAGCTCTGTCAAGTATGCTTCGTGTCGAATCTCCTCTGAAGTATTTGCTGACATATAAACTGTCACAAGATCACATAGGGCTTTTTTTCCTGCTTTCGGCCCAGAGGTGGTTGGAACAACAATCCAAATGCATACCAGTTCAAATGTGCCATGAGAAAGTTTCTCTTGGGTAACAGTGTCACTGTAATGAATGAGAATTGATCAAATTTTAATGTGTGTTGTGTGCCACCTGTTTATGATTTTCATGCAAGAAAGCATGTAGTAGAAAGTGATGAAAGTGTTGCAGAAAATGAAATAGAGAAGTGGTGTGCACTTCTTGATGATAAGATTAAGTTCTCATTTTACAAGCAAAACATAGTCTATTATATTGCAGGATATGTGTCATTGCGCTTGTCAAGGCAGATCACATGCAAAGACTGTCTTCACATACTGAAGCCACCAGTAGTTAAATCTGCATTAGAATGTGATGCTCTCTATGCTTTTCCCAATATGGCCAGTAAAAATGCATTTGTAAATTTTGTTAACCGGGGAGAACTGGTTAAAACAAATGGCTGTGTATACTCTGTTGTAGAATACTCAGATAAACTGTTTCAGATGTTTGTGATTGCTGGGGATATGCGACGGAAATATATACAGGCCAAGATTTTGCATTCTGTTAAAAATAATTTTGTAGATTACCCATTTCCTGCTCTTGGTCATGATTACCGTTATGAAATTGGGATTGAGGACTTACATCAGACTCAACTTGTTTGTAAGATTGCATCCCTGTACTCCTGCATACGCTTAAAAACATATGGGAAAAAATGTCTGCTGAGAAAATTTTAAACAACAAATCAAGTATAAGGCAGAAGTTAAATAAACTCATATTGTTTAATCATGTATAGTGCGCAAATTGGAAAAGATTATGTAATGGAACATTCCATGCAGACGGGTGTGACATTTTGACAGCTTTTTTAAAACTTTGTCCATAGATTTGTTGTTGTGTAATGATGAACTTCAAAGGACGAATCACATTGAAGTAAAATTAACTCTTTACGTCCTGTGTAGATATTGTAACAAAATTGTAATTGTTTATTATATAAGCTTATTTTAAGATGTTTGGTGTTACAAAATATGCACTTGCATTAAAAACAGGTGATTTGTGTGAAATTAATGGAAAAAAAAGTTCTGAGACTTATTTGACAGATGGCTTTCAGTGTGAGAAAATATTTCCCTCAATAACCATGTTAACTTGAATTTGATCTAATGGAGTATGCAGTGGCCCTATGTTTCAAACAGTAATGTTTGTGGATACTCTGCAACATAAGAGCAATAAAATTGTTACTCTGTCAATTCTTGTTTTAATACTTCCTAGAATGAACACAATGTTCCAATTGATCATAAGCATTCTTTTTACTTTAGAACCATTCTAGAATAAGGGAGCCTGAGTCAGGTGAAACCTAATTCTCTGAATTTTGTCTTTATTTTGCTAGGAGGTCTTTCTATTATATTTTCCTGTGTTGGAGGGGGGGGGGGGGAGATAATGCAAATAGAATTATCTTTCTAGCACTACAAAGTACAGAATACAGTGATTGCAGTTGCACTTGGCAATCTAGGAAATTTCAGTACTTGTTACATGCCTAATTTTCATCATTTACCTTAATTATATGGTTGCACTTTTTGCTGATTTGAACTGTGTACTAAATGTTAAAAATATTTTGTTTGGTCATAGTAATAAAAGCATTTCATTTTGTTAGTTCATATGTCCCACATGGAACTGAAGTTATGACGACAAAGGAAGGAATTAACATTAAGGAATCTTACTTCACAGAAATTATGTAACAATGGTTACACTTTTTGCTAGTTAACGTTAACATAAACCATTTAGTTTTCCATTAAGAGTGAAAGCAGTTGCACGAGTCACGTGTAGAACAAAGTTACCCATAGGGAACTAAAGTATTTTACGTTTGAGTTGTTGCAGGCCCAAAGTATTGTGCTCTTCATATTTCTATTTAAAAAAGTTTGTAACTCAAATTACCAGACAATTTGGAATCTGTACATACATGTGTGTAGCAAAGTACTTTTCATGTGCCATGTGGAATCTTTAATTTTCTGGTTTAAATATAATTTATTTCATGAATTACCTTTAATACCAACAATGTCTGAATGCATTATTTACCATTTAGAAGAGGCAATATTAGTGTACAGGATAACAAACCTCATGAAAAATGGGAGAGATTGTTCTGTAGAGAACTTGGAATGGCTCTCTATCAATAGCAGGTAAAAATAAGGCTTCTATTAAATGTTCAAAGAAACCAGTCAGCACCTCTTAATTATACAGTAATAAAACAATTTACTTTTTTCAGAATTTCTGGTAAGTATTAAAAGTGTGAAGACCTATTCAATTAGTATTTGCTTTACCAATAACCTGTAGTACAAGCACACATAGAAGCAGGTAATTATGGGAGTAAAGAGTTATGTTAAAATTAAAGATACTGACTGGTATTACTTGCTCACAGAACATTGTAGTTGCTGTACAGTTAATGCTGTAAGTGGTGTACCAATGTGATTCCTGGAGGATATAATATTCTGTTATCCTATGGGAGTGCACTGGTACCACACCTATTGAAAATAAGTTTTGCTGTGGAATAGTTGTATCAGACGTCTGTACCAGAAAACAAATCTCCACTGTGACACCCTTATGTTCTTGGTATGCTATTAGCTATTTATTACAGGAATACTCTAAACATGGAGGAGGGAGGGGGAGAGAGAGAGAGAGAGAATGTAGAGAATGTTACTCTCTTTCCAGATACTGTTCTATTTCTTCAAACCAATAATGAATTTCTCAGGTTATTACATATTTACTGTACATTGTCCAGCAATACTTCTGTTGTTACCGGATAGTTTGTAATTTGGCACTACCTTTGTGCCACTGGTATTGGCTAGTGTACTTTTGCAGATAAGAAACTCGGCTGGACTAGAATGTCCTGTCAGTATAGAACAAATTCAGACAATATGGAACTTTTTACACTAAATTTGCAATATAATAACACCCTTGTCTCACACAGATTGTAGCAGCCATTGGGGTGCCTGTCTGGCCAGCTTCTGCAGCTTTCCCTTTCAGGTTTGGTGTTTGCTTGGGCCCTATACTGACAACCAGTCATTCCAGTGACAGACACCATCTCAAAGACTGGAACCAAGATTCACAGAAATAAAATTCCATAGTTATAATTCATAGTGTAATTAATTTTGCTCACTCACATGTTTTGAATTCCATTTTAAAATAAAACCATGGTACCAGTCATTGTTTGGGTGTCAGACTGGAAAATTGGTTTTAAGACACCCCAACCATAAAATTAACAGCTGTGATCGATGTTATTTTCAGCAAGTTCCTTCACTTCCTACATCATCATGGATCAGTCCAATATAATATTAGTACTAGACTTAACTTCCAAATGATACAATTCATGCATTTAAGTGACGCCTTAACGTTGGCCTTTGTGTTTGTCTCATTTAAATGTATTTCTTGTCTCGTATCAAAGACTGAAGCACTGTCAAAAACTGGTGCTTCTACTTTATCACGTAGTTAAAATACACCAATCACGTACAGCAGTTAATAAAATCATGGCATTTAAATTTCTGATCAAAGAGAGAGCCAAATTCGTAAGTGCATGTTGCAATTACAGTGTCAGCATATATGTAGATCGGTAATGCATCACTTCAGATAAAGAAAATAATAAATTTTTACGTTTATACGTAAGTAATACTTTGACAGTTCAGTTGTAATTTCTGTTGTCAGTAAAGATACCCCTAAGCAAACGCAAACGATGTCAACTTTTTATTTGCGGGTAAGATCGGACGCTTCTGTATTTCCGAAGAGACGTCTTCACTGTTTTGCACACTAGATTTTTCGAATTATACCTGTAGTTAATAGCTTTGGCAAGTAAGGTAATTTGTTGACCTCCATTGAATCTTAAATAGTATTTTAAAACGGGCAAATAAGTAAAGCACTCATAAAATTAATAGTAAATGATTTATAGGGCAGCTTGTCAAACTTCCAAAACACACTCGAATTTAGGAATTTCATACCAGAACTGTCACTGTTTTTTCTCGCTAGATTAGAGACACTTCATTATGTTGATGTGTAGATATCTAGAACATCCAATATAAAAGACTTATGAGGGCGCAGAACGAAAAACATTTTCATCCGTGTTTTCACACTTCGTTTCTTGCCAAATTCAGATATGGCGGACACCAGTGATCTCTGGCGGACACTCAACGATATGAACTTTGGCCGGCACGCGCTAGAGCCATCTATCGGTAGTTGCGGTAGTTGAGCATCCCTCATTTCGCTAGCTTTAGACGCCTGTGAGCTGCCTCGTCAGAGAGTCTAGAAATGGCAGCGTCGTAGCAAGTATTTGTCAACACTCTGATAGTGCATTTACTTCCGGGTGTAGGTCGGCGTTACCTCGCTAAATTCACTTGACATTCGTTTTCCACATCGAAGACTCGTACGATATAATCCACTGCAAGATGACACAATTAGAAAGTATATTTAATTTCTGGACTCCAAGAACGGCGTTCTTCACATAAGTAACACCTGTTTGTGTGTGCATTCGGGAGGACGACGGTGCAATCCCGCGCCCGGCCATCCTGATTTAGGTTTTCAATGATTTCCCTAAATCGCTTCAGGCAAATGCCGGGATGGTTCCTTAGGAAGGGCACGGCCGATTTCCTTCCCCATCCTTCCCTAATCCGAGCTTGTGCTCCGTCTCTAATGACATCGTTGTCGACGGGACGTTAAAACAGTAATCTCCACCTCCTCTGTTCGTGTGTTTAAGGTTGCGTTTTGAGGCTCAGGCAACATCGCAGTGACTATATTCCGCCTCTGGCCGCCAGTGTGTCGTTAGCTCAGAGGTTCCCTTGTGCGTTGCAGTGCTTGTACTATAAGACATAGCAGTTCGAATCACGGTAGAAGCCGCTGACTACAACCTTTTATTTTCCATTTTAATTAATGGAGTTGCAAACTGCTAGTAAAAATTTCTTATGCGAAATCTGAAGAATGCCTTTAAACATCAATCTTCGTCCGATTTCGACTTAGTAAATTAAGTTAATATCATGGATTTCTGCTTTGCAAATTCCAAGGTGCTTCACTGTAAAATAGACCCTGAAAAGATTCAAATCGACTGTCAACGATATAAATTTGAGCTTTGTTCGTCATATAGGTCTAACATGTCAGAAGGTTGTTTATGAAGTGCACATGTTCATTAATGTAGTTCCCTTCTTCTAAATTTTTGCAATAGCATTTAACTGTAGACGTTTTCTAACACCGGCGTTAGCAATTCCTTTCCGTTCTCTGAAACCTTCAAAACGACAAATTTTTCTGGTTTAAATCTGATGACCTTAACTATCACTTCCGATCAACAATAAATACTTCATGAACCCATACATGGAACTCCAAATGTGCAGTGTTCCTGCACTGCTACAGAGCATGCATTGCAAGGTATTCACACAGTTTATCGCATAGACTTACCATAAGGAATGAAACAAGAACTGTAATACACTTTACACCACAGACGCTCACTCTGGCTTGACGAAAACATCCAAACATTGACCAAAAGTTGCACAAATAATTGAGTTTGAAAGGAAAAGAAACGAGGTATGAAGCATATATAAATTCATCGAATGTAGTGAGGTGGTTTAATTTCGTCCCAGTCTATAAAATTAATTTCGGGCCATACTCAGCTCTTGCCGATTAATGTAATATAATACCCGCCTACTAATCAGGGCGTCTGTCTCCGTTGCTTTTGAGCGTGAATGGAAATTGTAGAAATTTTCTGTGGAGCAACATTTAATAATAAAGCGTTTTAAATCATCAAAAGCGATGAGTGGTAGCAGGCGCTTTCGATAAAGAACGGGGGAGTGCAGCGCCGCTGCTGTCGCCACGGCCGTTGCCAGTAGCCAGCAAATGGATCCCGGAGCTTTGCCGCATACAGCGTCCAGAGGAGGGCAGTCTGCAGGAAATCCGCCGCAAAATCGTTACTGGATAAAATTTTGATATCGGTGTGTCACAAAGCGAAATAGATTGAATCTGCGCTACCATTACATTCACGTCTTCAGCATTCAGACAGAAGAGGCTATAAAAATATTTTATACCAGCTGCTCTCGATCCACTGACATTATGAACAGAAACAACGCACGCTACCGCTAGACCACAGTTGTAATCAGCCTAGAGTTTCTCTCTCATGGGATAAGTTTTCCTCCAGGAAGTGCCGCAGTCTACAGTGTTGCCAGATTGTGCAGATAACAGGACTTAGAGAATTAGCGAGTTGGCCAGTTTTTTTGTCCCATGTCGCGATCGGCGCGGACTTAGCCTCTGAAGCGGCCGGCTGCCGGTCAAGTTTTATGTCAAAGAGTGTACATATGTGCGTCTCAGTGGCCCCGAGGAATCGTTTCCTAATATCATCAGAAAAGCCGAAAGTGTGACAGCGCTGCCTGGTGAATAGACCTGTAAGCAGCTCTGTTGACATAAGTGACGTCATCACCTGTTTGTCATAGCCTTTATACAGACTTGCCTTCAGCTGTCATCTTGGAATGTCAAGTCAGTCAAGATTGTTTAAATGAAGCTTCAATTAAGAGAATTAAATGAAGAAACAAGGTTCAAATGTGAATAACCTCGATTATGCGAACTATAACAATACAATGATGACTATCGGTGAGACTGATTCACAGATCTCCCAAAGTGATATATTGCTGCTGAACGAAACAGAGGAATGTGAAACAGCAATGTATCTTGACAACATAGGACAGACACCGATTATTGGTAATCCAGTTATTAACATGCAAAGTACAGCTGATAGCCCCACCATGAACCATAGACCTTGCCATTGGTGGGGAGGCTTGCGTGCCTCAGCGATATGGATAGCTGTACCATAGGTGCAACCACAACGGAGGGCTACAGCAACAACTGGTAGAAGCCGACCTTGGGGAAGAACAATTTGGATTCCGTAGAAATGATGGAACACTTCAGGCAATACTGATCTTATGACTTATCTTAGAAGATAGAATAAGGAAAGGCAAACCTACATTTCTAGAATTTGTAGACTTAGAGAAAGCTTTTGACAATGTTGACTAGAATACTCTCTTTCAAATTCGGAAGGTGGCAGTGGTGAAATACAGGGAGCGAAAGACAATTTAAAATTTATATGGAAACCAGATGGCAGTTATAAGAGTCGAGGGGCGTGAAAGGGAAGCAGCAGTTGGGAAGGGAGTGAGACAGGGTTGTAGCCTATCCCCAATGTCATTCAATCTGTACATTGCGCAAGCAGTAAACAAAACAGAACAAAAATTTGGAGTAAGAATTAAAATCCACGGAGAAGAAATAAAAACTTTAAGGTTTGTTAATGACATTGTAATTCTGTCAGAGATAGCAAAGGACTTGGAAGAGCAGTTCAACGGAATGGACAGTGTCTTGAAAGGAGGATATAAGATGAAAACCAACAAAAGCAGAATGCAGATAATGGAGTGTAGTCAAATTAAATCGGGTGATGCTGTAGGAGTTAGATTAGGAAATTAGACACTTAAAGTAGTAGATGAGTTTTGCTCTTTGGGGAGCAAAATGACTGATGATGGTCGAAGTAGAGAGGATATAAAATGTAGCCTCGCAATGGCTTGGAAAGCGTTTCTGAAGAAGAGAAATTTGTTAACACTGAATGTAGATTTAAGTGTCCAAAATTCTTTTCTGAAAGTATTTTTTTATTGGATGTAGCCCTGTATGGAAGTGATACATGGATGATAAGTAGTTTAGACAAGAAGAGAATAGAAGCTTTCAAAATGTGGTGCTACAGAAGAATGCTGAAGATTAGATGGAGTAGGAATTAAAATCCAAAGAGAAGAAATAAAAACTTTGAGGTTTGCCAATGACATTGTAATGTTAATGACATTGTAATTCTGTCAGAGACAGCAAAGGACCTGGAAGAACATTTGAATAGAATGGACAGTGTCTTGAAAAGAGGATATAAGATTAACACCAACAAAAGCAAAACATGGATATTAGAGTGTAGTCAAATTAAATCAAGAGGTACTGAATGGAATTGGGGAGAAGAGGAATTTGTGGCACAACTTGACCAGAAGAAGGGATCGTTTGGTAGGACATCTTCTGAGGCATCAAGGGATCACCAGTTTAGTATTGGGAGGGCAGTGTGGAGGGTAAAAATCATAGAGGGAGACCAAGAGATGAATACACTAAGCAGATTGAGAAGGATGTAGTTTGCAGTAGTTGCTTGGTGATAAAGAAGCTTGCATGGGATAGAGTAGCATGGAGAGCTGCATCGAACCAGTCTCTGGACTGAACACCATAACAACAACAGCTGATAGCAACGATAATAGTACAAGCATTGCACTGTTACTGCAATTACTGACAACCGTGAACAGAAAATTCTATGATATGAACACAAAATTCAATGCAGTTACACAACAGCTTAGTAACTTGAACACAAAATTTAACGATTTGTCAAAAGGTTATTCAGATTTCAAAACAGAATAAAAACAGGTGTTGGAAGATTTAAAAAACAGTGTCATACAAATATTCAATGATCTGACAGAGAATGTACACACAGATATATCTGAAAATTTAAAAAAAAACAACAATTAAAACAGGAGGTTATTTCTGACCATAAAGGAAGTATTGATGTTTTGAATGAAAAGGTTGATTCAATTAGTGATAATCAAGAACATGTAGAAAGTGAATTAAAGAAAATCACGGACACGAATAATAGTATAAGAGCAAATCAAAACCAATTAAGTAATACTATGAAGAAAGTGACCGCTATTGTCAACAACCTACACATGGACTATGAAGGTTTACCATTGGCAGTAGAGGAGCTGATATTAAAAGTAGGAAGCTTGGAGTTAGAATCTGAATGTGCTAAAAGAGAAAGAACTCAGATAGGGAAAAATTTGGACAACATAACCGAAAGAACAAAATCAGGTACCTTAGATCAAAGTAGTTCATTAGCGCAGAAGGTAGTATCTGAATGCAAAGCATATGTAGACATCGTAGAAGAGGCCGTGAAGAAAAGGGAAATCAATCATCAAATGAAGTAAGTCAAGTTGCTAAAATTCAACTGCCTGTGCCCAAGACAGAGTCATCCATATCTTGTCTCAACCCTGACAGCGAGTGCAAGTGAAGATTGCAAAATTCGCAATTTACCTACAGCAGTACCTTCAACACATGCGCAATTGCCATACGGTGCTCCTCACACCTGTAACAACACACCGATGTCAGATAATGCCGCATGTTTAATATCCATCTTTGCTGATGAAGGACTGCTTAGACATAGGCAGTTTTCCGCATATTTGATAGATGGAAAGCAGACGAAGCCGGTAGCTTTTATCAGTGTGTTCTGCAACGTACTTCAGCATAACTGGACAGAGGCTCAAAAGATAAGATTTTGTGGGCCACTGAAATGGTAGAACATTGTCACAAGTATGAACAGTCTGAACATGCTTTCTTAGACAAGTTCTGGTCAGAAGCCATTGAAGAGAGACTAAGACGTGAAGTCTTTAACACGGCTCCATTTAATAGCAAGCATGGAAGTTTGTGGGGTTATTTTGAAAAGTATTTAAATAAGACCAGATATTGGACCAATCCCGTATCACAGGTGGATGTATTGAAGATATTAAAGAGCCGACTTCCGCCACATATAAGGGAAAAATTAGTAACCACACCACAACACGACGCTGAGTACTATTTTGTCATTTTTTGATTCCATTGACCTGATTTATGAAGAGGCAGCATGGCATATAAAGCAGCAGATAAACAAACACCTCAACCCGTCTTTAGAAACCACCTGTAAATAATAATGTTACTATACAACAAGCATGGTAACCATATCCAACACAGTACATATAAAAAGGGAATGGATGTGGTAATGGAAATGGGAATAATAAAAGATTTAAGCGAGGTTATCAGAACAACAGGAATAATTACAATGGACAGGCGAACTACGGTCCACCAGTACGAGGCTATCCACTGCCCATAAGTGGTAACAGCCAGCCGATGTAGAGGCAAGGGGTCAGCAGCAATAAAATGGCACATGCTGTGCTGCAGCCAACCTCTGGACAACATAATAGCGCAAACTATAATTTCGCAACTACCGACACAAATTCGCGAGAAGATGGGTCACGCGCAGCCAATGACACGAATTGGCATAACACAACACTCACAGTACAGTTCACTGTAGTTACTCCGGTCACCGAGGTCAATGCTCCTGCACCGGCGGAAAACTCCAACTGGTCGCAGTGAGGCCCCACACTGTTGAACAGGTAGGGAGTGGGGGCGATACACTTATAAACACATGTTTTGTGAGATACAATGAACAAGGTGACATGAAAGATGATTTATACCGACACGAGGAGGAAGTTCAGGAAAACTTGTACAAAGAGCACGTACAGGTAGTTATAAGGACAACAATATTTGACATGGAGGTACACTTAGTTCTAGACTCAGGTGCAATGACTAACTTAATGTCAACTGAATTTTTCCAAGAGTTAAAGAAAAGAGGTAAAACTCCCACATTCCCAGTGCAGAATTGTAGAATATAGACAGCCACTGGAAACAAATCATAAGTAGCGAAGTTACAAGCACTTATTCCATTGAAAATAGGACACATTGTAGTCAAATGTAATTTCCTCATCACTGACCAATTAATAGTAAATTGTTTGATTGGGATGGACATGTTATAACATATAAGATACAAATTGGTATAGGAAATGGTAAATGCTACTTCAGTGTGAATGAACAGGTATTTTCTGTCGATTTAATAAAAACGTCACACAAGAAGGTCAAGCATAAGGAGGAATCTGATGTGACAGCTCAATTTGTATTTCCTACTGTATTATTTGTAAACACTCACTACAATGAACAAGTGTCAGAATCAGATGTAAACTATGAAATGGTAGAGCAAAAGGTGAGTGAGTCCAACAACTTAAGTGGAGAGGAGCAACAGGAACTCGCAGATCTGTTATTGAAGTATGCGCTTGTATTTGGAAAACAACCCAGAGCTGTAAAGGATTATCAGTACAAAATGGATATTTACCCACACAAAACTTTTTGTGTGTCATCACATCCCATTCTTTGTATGAAAAGAGAGGCAGTATGAGAAAAAAAATCAATCAAATGATTAAATGGGGGCCCATTCACCCTTCCTTTCACCTTATTGTAGCCTCATATTGCCTGTACGTAAACCAGATGGACTGGTAAGTTTGGTTCTGGATACTCGAGGTATTAATAAGAAGCTAATACTAGTTCAAATCAAGCCTGACAGCTTGGACAAACAACTGTTGAAGTCCCATAATATCCAGTATTTTACCATATTGGAACTGAGGTATCGTACTGGCAAGTCAAACCCCATCCAGAAAGTAGAAAGTACACAGCTTTTGTACGTGTGTTTGTATTCTGCGTCCTGCAATTTGGCATGAATATAAGTACAGGTGTATTCATCACAGTGTTGGATAAAGTATGAGGACCTGAGCTACTTAGCAAGTCTATGTTGACGACTTACTAATCGCAACCCCCACTTGGTCAGAACACATTCAGCTGATTGAAAAAGTTTTACAACGTTTTACAGAATACAGGGTGACAGCCAATTACCCTGATCCTAAGAAACTCAATGCCACACGCAATTGTCCTGCACCTAGGAACAAGAAACGACCAAAAACTTATTTAGGAGTAGTCTCATTCTTCTTGAAGTTCATAACCAAACATCTGATGAACAATGATGTGCTGCTTAATTTATTATGCAAAAACAAACAATTGATGTGGGATGACAAGTGCCAAGAGGATTTCAATAACATTAAAAAAGACATTAGTGAATGCAAATATACTTAGTTACCCCAATAAGGAGAAGGACTTCTGTCTGTTCACAGATACTTCTATGCAGGGTCTAGGAGCATGTCTGTTACAGATGAGAGAGAAAGATGGTAAGATATTACCAAAGGTAATTAGTTGTGCTAGCCACACATTAACTGAGGCAGGAAGACTATACTCTGTATCAGAATTACAAAGTTTGGCAGTAGTCTGGGCATTCAAACAATTTGAGTACTTTTTATGGGGTAAGAGTACGAAAGTTTATTGTGATCACCAATCCCTTTCATTTTTGTTGACTTGCAGATAACTGCACAGGAGATTGGCAAGAATTTAACTTCAAAATTATTTATATCAAGGGCAATCACATCATCATTGCCAATGTTACCTCAGGGTCTAGATGAATTTAGTGAACTTTTGGAAAAGGATTCTGAATTAAGAACTTCTCTTATGGAAAGTAAAATACTGCAGTCTGACTACAGTAAGTTTTGTAAACAAATAAAAATCATTCAACAACAGGACCTAAGATGGAGCAAGGTCAAACAAAACCTAACACATGAAGGTAACGAAGAGGTAAAAATGTGGTACAGGGAATATAAAGGTGTTTTATTACATCACAAACACCGTGACTCAGAACAATGGTGCATTTGTCTTCCTGAGAAATACATTGATGAAGTCATAGTGTACACTCATGAAGTGTGGGAACACTATGGGGCAAGTAAATGTACCAAGAAGATAGGTAAACATTGCTACTTTCCAAATTTGAGATTACAAGTATGGTACTTCAAGTACTATGAAAATGTATAATGTGTCAGGAGTCAAAGCATTCTAACTGTTCTAAATATGTCGAGCTTCACCCAGTTTTAACTAAGAAACCTCTAGATTTAGTATCTCTGGATGTGGCTGGCCCGTATCCAAAAGGTAAGGGTGGAATAAGATATGTAAGAGCACTATATGTTTTTAACAGCATATTAAGATATGTGCTATACGTAGTGCAACAGTGACCTCCATCAGGAAAAGGATCAAAGGATAGTGAGGAGGATAGGAAAGCCATGAGTGATACTTACTGATAATGCCTCATATTTTATAGGACAGGAATGGAAGCAAGTTATGACATCACAGGGTATAGAACACATCTTAGTATCAAGATTCCATGCTGAGATATTGCACGTAGAATGAGTATTCAAGGAAATTAATCAGTTCATAAGAACACACACACACACACACACACACACACACACACACACACACACAATGGGTAGAATATGTCACACCTTTCATGCAGGTCATTACCAATCTTACAAATTCTTCCACTGGTTTCACACCAAATTAATTTATTGTTTACACCAGACATAAGGACGAAGGGGAGTCACCCCTACCAAAACTAACAGCAGTGGAAAAGGAATTAAAGGAGAAAATTAAAACAGCAGCAATCACACTGGAAAACAGGGCTGGATATAGGAAGAAAATCTGTGATCGGAAACTGAAGCGTTTTACACAGTTTAGTGAAGGCCAACGAGTTCCGTTACAAACCCAATCTAAGTCAACAAAAATAGCAAAGTTAAACAAGAAGTGACAATTACTTTATACAGGAGCATATAGAATTTCCAAAATCCCATATCCTAGAGCTTATAGATTGATTTGCGAGAGGACTGGTTGAGACAAAAGTCACTACCCCCACAAGGACTTAAAGGCATTTGTAGAATAAGTATTTTTGACACAAGTATTTTTACTGAAAATGACTGTACATAGTGTACACAATAGTAATTTAATTTCTGGTTTCTTTTGAATACTAGTACTAAGGAAACATTTTTAGACATAAGAGATTTTACTTGTATTTTGATATATACAGCAGCAGGTAAATGAGAGAGTTGTTAAACGATACAGCACTTCGCTTGGCACAAGGAGCAGTGAAGCAGAGCAGACTTTGCGGCACGCACTGTGGTGTAATTGTAACGGTGAGCTCTCAGCAGATGAGGTGAAGGCAATGACTCGCACGCATGCGCATGTAAACACGGCCGCAGGAGTTTTTATTATTATACAGCTAACGCAATTAAATGCAACTCGCCCACACATTTATATATAAGAATTATATACGTCTAGGACAAATAAGGAATAACTATATTATAACTATAAACTTAAGATAGATTACATCTAATATACAGGGTGGTCCATTGATCGTGACCGGGCCAAATATCTCACGAAATAAGCATCAATCGAAAAAACTACAAAGTACGAAACTTGTCTAGCTTGAAGGGGGAAACCAGATGGCCCTCTGGTTGTCCCGCTAGATGGCGCTGCCATAGGTCAAACGGATATCAAATGCGTTTTTTAAAATAGGAACTCCCATTTTTATTACATATTCGTGTAGTACGTACAGAAATATGAATGTTTTAGTTTTTCGCTTTGTGATAGATGGCACTGTAGTTGTCACATACATATGGCTCACAATTTTAGATGAACAGTTGGTAACAGGCAGTTTTTTTAAAATTAATATACAGAACATAGGTACATTTGAACATTTTATTTTGGTTGTTCCAATGTGATGCATGTACCTTTGTGAACTTATCATTTCTGAGAACGCATGCTGTTACAGAGTGATTACCTTTAAATACCACATTAATGCAATAAATGCTCAAAATGACGTCCGTCGACCTCAATGCATTTGGCAATACGTGTAACAACATTCCTGTCAACAGTGAGTAGTTCGCCTTCCGTAATGTTCGCACATGCATTGACAATACGCTGACGCATGTTATCAGGCGTTGTCGGTGGATCACGATGGCAAATATACTTCAACTTTCCCCACAGAAAGAAATCCAGGGATGTCAGATATGGTGAATGTGCGGGCCATGGTATGGTGCTTCGACGACGAATCCACCTGTCATGAAATATGCTATTCAATACTGCTTCAACCGCACGCGAGCTATGTGCCGGACATCCATCATGTTGGAAGTAAATCGCCATTCTGTCATGCAATGAAACATCTTGTAGTTATATCGGTAGAACATTACGTAGGAAATCAGCATATATTGCACAATTTAGATTGCCATGGATAAAATGAGGGCCAATTATCCTTCCTCCCATAATGCCACACCATACATTAACCTGCCAAGGTCACTAATGTTCCACTTGTCGCAGCCATCGTGGATTTTCCGTTGCCCAATAGTGCATATTATGCCGGTTTACGTTACCGCTGTTGGTGAATGACACTTCGTCACTAAATAGAACGCATGCAAAAAATCTGTCATCGTCCCGTAATTTCTTTCGTGCCCAGTGGCAGAACTGTACACGATGTTCAAAGTCGTCGCCATGCAATTCCTGGTGCATAGAAATATGGTATGGGTGCAATCGATGTTGATGTAGCATTCTTAACACCGACGTCTTTGAGATTCCCCATTCTCACGCAATTTGTCTGCTACTAATGTGCGGATTAGCTGCGACAGCAGCTAAAGCACCTACTTGGGCATCATCATTTGTTGCAGGTCATGATTGACGTTTCACATGTGGCTGAACACTTCCTGTTTCCTTAAATAACATAACTATCCGGTGAACGGTCCGGACACTTGGATGATGTCGTCCAGGATACCGAGCAGCGTACATAGCACACGCCCGTTGGGCATTTTGACCATAATAGCCATACATCAACACGATATAGACCTTTCCCGCAATTGGTAAACGGTCCATTTTAACACGGGTAATGTATCACAAAGCAAATACCATCCACACAGGCGGAATGTTACGTGATACCAAATACTTATACGTTTGTGACTATTACAGCGCCATCTATCACAAAGCGAAAAAAGTGGTCCAACTAAAACATTCATATTTCTTTACATACTACACGAATATGTAATAAAAAATGGGGGTTCCTATTTTAAAAAACGCAGTTGATATCCGTTTGACCTGTGACAGTGCCATCTAGCGGGCCAACCATAGTGCCATCTGGTTTCCCCCTTCAAGTTAGACGAGTTTCATTCTTTGCAGTTTTTTCGTTTGATGCTTATTTCGTGAGACATTTGGCCCGGTCACTATCAATGTACCACCTTGTATATATGCAATGTTGAACTAAGGAAATGTACAAGAGACTACGAGTAATATCTACATAAAATAATAATGTTAGCCTACTATATGTAAATATGTACAGCTGTGTACAGAAAGTGAACTACATGACATGTAAGATAATTTATGGATATGAGCGATGACAGCTAAGATGAAAAAGGATACAGAGATGAGGAGCATAAATATCTCACACTTTATAGAATTTTGTAGATACTTCTCTTCACAGGGTAAAGGGTGAAACTGGTGATGTACTGGGCACACCAGGCGAATACAATGGCTGCATACTGACATAAAAGAATGACTGACTCAGTGGCCATTGAGCTACTTCACATTTCGTTTTAAGTTTTTCTTTTCAGTGACCAGTGCATTGACATGGTGTGAAAAAAGAAATGATAAGCTTCAAGACTGGCATAGTGCCATACAAATTTAGCGGGCTGCACCTCAAGGGAAAAAAATTTAGTTATAAGAAGTATTATATACATAACTGATATGAATGAACGATTCAAAGCATATGCAGTAGCAGTCTGGAAACTGGCATTGTAATGATGTAGGTTTGATGCTACTGTACAAGTAAGGGGCTGACCTACACACAAGGTACAATCACTGTTTCAGAAACTCTCAACACCCATTTTTATCTTTACAATATGTATATGTACGTGAACATTATAAACAGGATCATTATTTGTGTCTTGTGGTCTAGGGTGCCTTGCCACGGTTCGCGCAGCTCCCCCCCGTCGGAGGTTCGAGTCCTCCCTCGGGCATGGGCATGTGGGCAGTCCTTAGCGTAAGTTAGTTTAAGTTAGATTAAGTAATGTGTAAGCCTAGGGACCAATGGCCTCAGCAGTTAAGTCCCATTGGAAGTTACCACAAATTCCCAAAAATTATTCATCACATCGAAGAGAAGAATAACTCCCACAATTTCTACACATTGAATGGCAACAAAATTTATGGCATGAATAGGTAAGTTACTTGCCGTCTGGAGTAAACAATGTCTATTTCATGTAGTAGGAACATAACAAGAATCTACAATGCTATGTGTCTATAAAAAGCCAAAAAAATATACACTCCTGGAAATGGAAAAAAGAACACATTGACACCGGTGTGTCAGACCCACCATACTTGCTCCGGACACTGCGAGAGGGCTGTACAAGCAATGATCACACGCACGGCACAGCGGACACACCAGGAACCGCGGTGTTGGCCGTCGAATGGCGCTAGCTGCGCAGCATTTGTGCACCGCCGCCGTCAGTGTCAGCCAGTTTGCCGTGGCATACGGAGCTCCATCGCAGTCTTCAACACTGGTAGCATGCCGCGACAGCGTGGACGTGAACCGTATGTGCAGTTGACGGACTTTGAGCGAGGGCGTATAGTGGGCATGCGGGAGGCCGGGTGGACGTACCGCCGAATTGCTCAACACGTGGGGCGTGAGGTCTCCACAGTACATCGATGTTGTCGCCAGTGGTCGGCGGAAGGTGCACGTGCCCGTCGACCTGGGACCGGACCGCAGCGACGCACGGATGCACGCCAAGACCGTAGGATCCTACGCAGTGCCGTAGGGGACCGCACCGCCACTTCCCAGCAAATTAGGGACACTGTTGCTCCTGGGGTATCGGCGAGGACCATTCGCAACCGTCTCCATGAAGCTGGGCTACGGTCCCGCACACCGTTAGGCCGTCTTCCGCTCACGCCCCAACATCGTGCAGCCCGCCTCCAGTGGTGTCGCGACAGGCGTGAATGGAGTGACGAATGGAGACGTGTCGTCTTCAGCGATGAGAGTCGCTTCTGCCTTGGTGCCAATGATGGTCGTATGCGTGTTTGGCGCCGTGCAGGTGAGCGCCACAATCAGGACTGCATACGACCGAGGCACACAGGGCCAACACCCGGCATCATGGTGTGGGGAGCGATCTCCTACACTGGCCGTACACCACTGGTGATCGTCGAGGGGACACTGAATAGTGCACGGTACATCCAAACCGTCATCGAACCCATCGTTCTACCACTCCTAGACCGGCAAGGGAACTTGCTGTTCCAACAGGACAATGCACGTCCGCATGTATCCCGTGCCACCCAACGTGCTCTAGAAGGTGTATGTCAACTACCCTGGCCAGCAAGATCTCCGGATCTGTCCCCCATTGAGCATGTTTGGGACTGGATGAAGCGTCGTTTCATGCGGTCTGCACGTCCAGCACGAACGCTGGTCCAACTGAGGTGCCAGGTGGAAATGGCATGGCACGCCGTTCCACAGGACTACATCCAGCATCTCTACGATCGTCTCCATGGGAGAATAGCAGCCTGCATTGCTGCGAAAGGTGGATATACACTGTACTAGTGCCGACATCGTGCATGCTCTGTTGCCTGTGTCTATGTGCCTGTGGTTCTGTCAGTGTGATAATGTGATGTATCTGACCCCAGGAATGTGTCAATAAAGTTTCCCCTTCCTGGGACAATGAATTCACGGTGTTCTTATTTCAATTTCCAGGAGTGTATATGGTAAAAATCGTCATAGCTGCAAGAATATTTTTCTTAAAATATATATGTGCTAATCATCAAGATTTAGTGGATGGACTGCATGATTGGCAAACCACAGAAAATTAGAAGTGAATTAATGATATCAGTGCAATCTAATAGTGACTTCTATTAAATATATATGTGTAATAATCGAGCAACTGACTTTTTGTTAAGCACCAAGTTTGCTGCAAAATCAAGCATTCTAAAAATCTCCATGGACAGAGTAAGAAAAATTATCCTATATACATTATTAATTTTTGTGACTTCAGTATTTGTACATTGCATTGTATTTTTATTATGCTACAAGGAAGACTGTTCATGGCACCAATTAAGTTTCAGCAAGAATCCATGCTTTACTTCCAATACTGCAAGTAGTAATTATCTCTCATTACATAAATTTCATGTCAGTTCATACTCTTTGTATTAGCTGTTGGGCTGCCCCCCAGCACAGTTATTCCAACATACTAACACAATCCCAAACATTTTATGTGGTGTGTTTCATTAAGAATCTGACCATAAATATCTGCATAATATCTGCATATGGTGCTTAGCAAGCCATTTTTGCTTATTTGAAATCACATAATATGAGACTTCATAAAGTTAAGAATTAAAACATTTGTTGTAGGTTTGTTTAATGATCATCTGAGCTGTGTGTTGTGAGTTTGGGTTACAAAAAATCAGTTTTTTAACTCTCCTTTAAAGTTATTGGAAGATCATTCGTGTATTTAAGGACAACAGTGGGCCCAGCACTGAGCCTTTGGGACTACATATTATTCTCCCCCTTTCCGAGGTTGGTTTAATGCATGTAACATAGCCTATCAAGAAAGAAGACTTTGCATTCAGTTATGAAGGTAAGACACCATACATTCAAGGGGGATGCCATTAATACCATAACTTTTTAGTAAGGCAGATGGAATTTTGTGATCTATACAATAGGCTTTGGCAAGGGCACAAAATATACCAACAAATTAATTTTTCTTGCCAGTACTGCATTTGTGGGATCTTGCATTGCTTTCTCTGTACAGAATCATCTACAAAAGCCCAAATGAGAAGCAGTTATCAACTTCTGCTCAGGTAAATGACTTAGTATTTTATTATAAACCACTCTGAAAGAAAAAAGAAAGAAAGATTAGGAAATAGCTCAATTAACAGAGCTGGACTGCTTATATAAAGTGATATGTTTTCAAAAATGACTAGGTAATTTTCGAAATGCCAGTTTCCCACAGAAAAAAATCAATTAGGAGAGCATTCAGGCTAGCTAACAATGCAACCATTTGCTATCCATCACAGTAGATAGGTTTCATGCAGAAGCAAGATGTATGGTGTAACAATCATGCTTAAACCACATATTCTGATGTTTGATTAGGAGTGCATCTTCAGAAAATGTTGGCAAATTGTCTTTGAGAAAAACCAGCAAAGGTGTGGCTGATTAGTGTCTTTCTTTATTGTCGAAAGATGGTCACTGTGGATTCCACCTAAAACAGTGATGCTCCATTGTCACTGAAAGCCAACTTGTTTGAGCCAGTGAAGATTCTTTACTACACAGTAATGCATACTCTATAAATTTACATATTCATGTTATGTGAATGCAGATTTGCCAGTAAAAAAAAATTGCTGATGAAAGCTCTTATGACCAAATACATTATATTGGAAAGTAGATATTAATCATTCTGACTCCAGTCGGAATGAGGGAAACACCACTGACTATATACTTCTGTACAAGTTGTAATTTATTTTATCTTGTGCGTTGGTAGCTGTAGAACCTTTCTGCAGAAAGCTGCAAATTCCAGTTCTCTAAATTTCCCCAATAGTTGTGATCCAAAGAAAATAAAGACGTTTGCTGCTATTGGGCAGTGAAACACATTAATAGGATTGAAAACTTGTACTGGACCAAGACTTGAAACCAGATTTTTCCGTTTCTCGTGAACGGTCACCTTGACTGCCTTGGTCATCTGGACATGTGTGGTGTCTGTTCCTGTGGATGTGTCTGAAAGAACAGCACGCCACGTATATAATTCTCAATAGTATTCCACAAACAGTTTTTTGTCTTCCCTCCAGGGATTCCAATTTGAATTCATGAACCATTTTCTCATACTTGGTTTCTGATCCAATCTGCGACTAACAAATCTAGCAGTATGTCTCTAAATTGCTTCTGTCTTCCTTTAATCCTACCTGATGGGGATCCGAAACACTTGTGCAGTACTCAAGAATGGATTGCAGTAGTGTTCTGTATGTGATTTACTTTATGGATGAACTACACTTTTTTAAGAATTCTCCTAATAAACCCCAGTCAACCACTTTGCCTTCCCTCTTACTGACCTTATGTGCTCCTTCAATATCGTTTTCCAATGTTACACTTAGACATTTAACCACCAAGCAGCAGCAGTAGAATCTGTCAGTAACAAATCTAGTAGAATGACTTTGCATTGCTTCTTCTACTGCTGCCACTCAGTGAGTAGATTTTTATCCATCCAGTTACCATTAGAAATTCTGACTCTCATTCTGTATCCTCCTGTTGTCATTCAATGAAAATACTTTCCAGTTTACTACCACGTCATTGGCAAACAGTTGCAGTTTGCTGTTCACCCTATCCATCAGATCATGAATGTATATAGAAAGTACAAGAGTGGTCTTATTAAACTTCCCTGGGGCACTCCTGCTGATACCCCCATCTTTGATGAACACTCTCTACCCAGGACCTGTTCCATTCAATCAGGTCTTCGTCAACAGTCTCCAGTTCGACTTTGTGTCACATTCTTTCAAGACATAAAGGAACATGGAATCTGCCTGTTGTCCTTTATCTCCAGTTTGCAAGATGTCATGTGAGACTGTGTTTGAGACTGGGATATAATTGAGCAATGCTTTCTAAATCCGTGCTGATTTGTGCACAGCTTTTCTGTTACAAGGAAAGTCATTGCAGTCAAAATCACAATATGTTGATGAATTCTGTAGCAAAACAGATGTTAAGAATATTGGTCTGTAATTTTGCAGCTCTATTCTTTTACCTTTATATAAAATGTCCCTGGAGTCACGATCAATATTCAAGTACATGAAAGGAACAATCATTTGAAGCAAAAAACTTCTTATGGACATATGCTCTATTCCAAGTGGTTTCAGAGATGGAACACATTTAATGAGCATTGTTATTTCCTTAACTATTGAAAACACTGTCAGGTTTCGACACACACAATATTAATAAATATTATAAAACGCGTTTTACAAATTATAAATTGAAAATGTGTATTATTATTACATTCACCTAAACTAAAAGTACTTCTGTCCTGTCATTCACTCTTCTAAATTGACGGAAGCTATCAGCACGCTACTGATCATGTCACACCAACCATTGATTGGAAAATAAACGTTTCCACTGTAGTATGTGGATTTTCCTGCAACCACTGATGACTTTGTGTGTGTGGTTGATTGCAGTCTGTGTAAACGTGGCTACACTAGTGAACTGTATTAATGGAAGCAAAGACGATTGTCATTTAACAAGTAACAAAATTGATGTTGTGTGACATTGTCGCCAATGTGAAGCTTGTGGACATGTATGAAACCAGATATCAATGATTTTATATTTTAATCTTTTTTAGGATTACAAAAATATATATCTAACCACTAAATGATTGTGCAAAGATTTCTTAAAGTGCCAGAACTTAACATAAGATTAACAACATAACAACTACATATATTTTTTAAACTTCACAGATCTCTAATACAAAGAACAAATACATCAAACATTAACTTTGCATAAAAGATACTTGCACACATATAACAGAAACAAATATGAGCTTGTAATATTATTTACAATCCTTTAACACCTCCCGCAAGTTCATATTTCATCACCAAATCAAGAATTTAACTCAGTCTTTATTTTCATTAGTTACTTCCATCCCAATCAAAGTTTTCTTTCTTGATAGCTTCTTTGCTGATAAGCCCTTAGTAAAAATGTCAGCTGCTTGATCTTATATTGAAACATACTCGACACTTGTTTTCTTCTCATTGACTAACTGTCGTACATACCGATAGCATGTTTCAATATGCTTAGAACGTCCATAGAATCCTGCACCTTTGATATATTTAATAGCACTTTGATTGTCAGTGCGTAAAGTAGGAAGTGAACTCTTTTCAACAATGTCAATTTCTTTCAATAAAAGATCAAGCCATTCTAAAAATTTACTTGCCTGGCAGCAACAAATTCTGCTTCCATTGAGGATTGTGCTACACATTTCTGTAGTTAACTTTTTCACATTACTGGTCCACCACAAAACTTCATTAAAACTCCGCTTGTTGAACGTCTAGTCAATTTTTCACCTGCATAATCAGTATCGCTATAACATTCTATAGCAAATAGCGAAGAAATCGTTTAATTAATTTTAGGTGTGCTTTGGTAGGCGAATCTTGTGCTCTTGAAGCAACATTTACAGCATAAGCTAGATCTGGACACGTCCCAAATGTTAAATATGTGAGACTGCCTATAATTTCTCAGTAAGTATCGGTATCAGTAGCTGGTGGTGAATTACCAGGTATCCATCCAGGCTCAATTGCTAATGATATTGGCTTTGCATCAGTCATATGATACTTGGCTAACACTCTTTTCACATATGCAGTCTGATTAATCTTCATACAATCATTAAATCTTTGGACTTGCAAGCCAAGATAACAATCCATTTCACCTACTACCATATCAAACTCTTCATGTAATTGTTTTGTGTAATTATGACCTGTTTCACCAGGTCCCATTATCAATCCATCATCCACATAAAATAAAACGATTAAATTTTCATTAAAATACATACAAGGATCAGCACTAATCTCCCGCAAATTTGATTTCTTAAGGTATAACTTTAAACACACATACCAACATTTTGCTGATTGCTTCAGTCCATACAAGCGCTTCAGTCCATACAAGCTTCAAAGCAATATACAAACACGTCCTGTGCCATCATCATAACCTTGTGGTTATTGCACCTAAATTTATTCCTCCAGTTTACCATTCAAGAATACTGTCGAATTGTTTCATGATCCAATTTCTTTGAACAGCAACACACAAGAGGGCTCTCAATGTTTCAAACCTAACCACAGGACTGAAAGTTTCAGAAAAATCAAGCCCTGGTCTTTGGTGAAGCCCTTTTGCAACTAGCCTTGCTTTGTACCGTACAATGTCATTGTTATTACCCAATTCATTGCAAACACCCATCGATTTCCAATAGCCTTCCTTCCAGCTGACGAATCAACTAATTTCCACGTACCAACCTTCTGATGCGAGTACATTTCTTCATCCATTGCAGCTTTCCAATTTTCTACATCTGAGGATTTCACTGCTTCATCATAGTTCCTTGGAACTTCTCTCAGCATCATCATCTTGGGTCGCTCAGGTTCATCTAGTTAACATATCAGCCTTCTAATTATTTGTCTGGCCCTCAAAACACAATGACCACCTGCATTTTCGGTCACTTCTACATGGTCTTCATGATCCAGTCTTGTAACATCTGCTTCTGATATTTCGTCACCATTAGAATCAAATATTTCTGTATCATTCATAGTCGATATGTCAACTAATGTGGTAACATCACTCTTCAATGATTGCTTCAATATTTCATCATTCAATTTTACATCTCGGCTAACAGTAAGTGAATGCATATCTCGAAGGTATACACAATAGCCACAGTCATCGTAACCAGTCTATAACCTTTCAAAGATTTGGCATTAAACTTTCTCCGTTTCTGTGCTGGAATCCAGACAAAACATTCTGTCCCAAATACTTTTAGTTGATTAAACTGACTCTTCCTTCTCAAAAATTATTCTATTGATGTCTTTCCTTTAACCTTCGTTGGCCCAGTTCAGTTTAGAGTATGAGTAGCTGCAAGTACAGCTTCTCCCCATAAAGCTTTTGGAATATGCTTTGCTGACTGAAGCCATGAACGTACCATTTCGCAGAGAATCCTGTTTTCACGCTCAGCAACTCCATTTTGCTGTGGTGTATATGGCACAGTCAAAGAATTTTCAATCCAATTGATTCACCATATCTTCTCACATCATTATTGTCAAACTCCTTGCCACCACCAGTCCGCAGTTCTTTGGTACATTGAGCTTGTGTTTGCACCATCTCAATAAATATTGGCAATTTCTCCTTTACCTCATCCTTTTTCCCTAAAAGATATGTCACTCTGAAGCTTGAGAAGTCATCTTTCAAAACAAGAAAATATCGATGGCCAACTAAATCGATTTCTTCCATTGGACAACATACATCAGTGAAGATTAATTCACCTGGGCTAGTTGACTTGTCAACTTGTGAACCAAAAACTAGCCTATGATTTTTTCCTAGCATATAAGCTTCACATAATTCATTGTCTAACCTTACATTCATATCATGAGCAGTCAAAAATGACTGTACATGTTGTTTGTTCTGGTGCCCAGATCTTTCATGCCACAATTGAAAAGTATCAGAAGCTTCCTTTACTACACAGGATTTTCCTTGCTTAATCACTTTCACTGCCAAGCGATAAAGTTCATTCTTGCTTTTACATAGAGCAATAGCAATTGGAATATTGTCTCTATAAAATGACAATATTTTACCATCATTTTTGATACTTTGAACAATACCTTTTTCTCTGGCCTTTTTAACAGAAAATAAATTATAAGCACCATCTGGACAATACCATACATCTTCAAAATTTCGTCTGTTCCACTCTTTTCCATTAAACGTTTCAACATCAATACGCCCACTCTCAAATACTTCGATATGCACATTATTTTTAGCGCTGTCCATCTTTTGTAGCACATCAAAAGGAGTGTACAAAACATACCAGTCTTGACGATTTGTAACGTGATGTGTCGCGCCACTATCAATATACCACCCGTCACATTCTGATACATCTACATTGGTACGTAAGTTACATACTTTAAACAAGTTTTCTTCTGGAATTTCTCGTTACAATGTTTTCACAGCTGGTAACATTACAGAACCACCACAACCACTAGGACAGTTCCTGGAGATATGACATTTGCTTTCGCATTTAAAACACACTATGCCTGTTTTGCAGTCTTTCGAAGTGTGTCCAATCTTACCACATGAAAAACATTTCATCACATCGCGGTTGCTTCAATTTTGCACCTTTTTCACTTTACCCAATTTAATTTTGCTTCGTTGCTGTGTAGATACACTTCCCTTGGTTCTTGAAAACATTGCAGCAGCTACATTTGTTTCATCTCTGTCTTGAATACGCAGCTCATAATTCAATCATTAAATGACAGCGCAAATATTTATTAAAGTGCGAGAACTTAACGTAAGATCAACAACAGAACAACTATATATATTTTTAAAAAACTTCACAGATCTCTAATACAAAGAACAAATACATCAAACATTAACTTTGCATAAAAGATACTTGCACGCATATAACAGAAAGAAATATGAACTTGTAATATTATTTACGATACTTTGACAATCTTCCTGGGCAAAAACATTTCTTTATATCTGATACTCCTCACCATTTCCAGAAGATTTTTTTGGTATGCAGTATTTTTATTTCAATGTCTTACAAAACCAAACGATTAAATGGCTAGACAGTTGTTCATGAATTCAGATACATATTTAACATAGAATATTTTACTGTGCAAAGAGTAATCCCCCAAACAGTAATCAGCATTTTGTATCGTTTTAGCAAAGACTCGTATAGATGCATATACTTCACGCTCAACGTACCTAAGAGACTGCTTAACACATTGACTGCCATACTGTTCCCACTGGTGAGAGCCAAACCACACGCCTGATTTGGTGTGGCTGCTGGCAGCCACAACAGAGCAGCACGCTTAATGCTGTATGACTGACCTAGTGGTGAAACATCCATCATAAACCATGTAACTAAACTTGTTAAACGTGGAAAAATAAGGCCAAGAAAGCCAGCAAGATAAACTCTCTGGGCATACTATAATCTAAGAACATAAAATTACAACTAAAAATGCAATTTCCAACTAAAAATGTAATTTCCAATTATGTGAGCCAAACAATTATGCTTGGGGTCAGTGATTCCTTTTGCCACAACTGACTAGTAAACACGAAGGACTGGTGAGTAGTCGTGAAAAGCAGCAAAGCCATTAGAAACAGCTATGACAACTGTAGGCAACAGGATAAAGGAAACAAAAGAAACAGGCAAAAACTGAATTAATTTCTTTATTAACAACGCTCGGATTTCCACATGACTATAGAGGTACCAAACTTGATGTGTTACTCGATCTCTCGATCTTTACATGGCGAGCTTGTCCAATAGGCCTATGAACCATGAAACACACAAAAAGCTACTTCTCGCTGTCTTCTCTTCTTTGGACTTTCACTTCAGACAGTCTGAAACATCCATTACAAAAACAGATTACACTACTCACAAATCTGATTTCTTTCACTCCAATTCATAGCTATTTTACTGTAAAAAATAAAGACTAGGGCCACCGCTGTAGTTTTGAACATTCAAAAGTTTTCATGTGTGCAAGAACGTGTTACTGAAAGCAAATATTTGAACAATACTAAAGTTAGAATACAGTTACTAAACAATTGCTGACCAACAAAAAGTTACTATGATTTCAACTTAAATACCAAAGCCATTTCTTATGAGAATACGCCGTTACCACAAATAATCCACACAGATGCACTGAAAGAAACTTTGATTTGTAACATTGTATCAGAATGCGGTAATTTCCAAAAATGTTTGCCTATCGAAGCCGCGAGCTGCAACCGATAGATATCGAACGTGCGATTCTAAATTGATGATGCGACGGTGGCGGGTGTTATGATAAATTATTTGCGAGATGCGTGGAAAACCCAAAAGATTTATGACACACAGTGAGTGGGATGCATGGTATTGTAGATGTTTTTTTGGCCGATAACCTCAAGTGGAAGAATCTAATTCCATGGTTGTGCAATGTAGAAAATTGTCTGAATTTTTGTCGGAAATGTGTCACTCAACCCATATTTTTGTGAGACATTGACAGAGTCTACACATGTTACAGCAAAAAGGGAGTGCTTCGCGTAGCATACACATCAAATGGACTTTCTCATGACGACAACGTCGACGACGAGTGAGATAAGTCGTTTCCTTTGTAATTCCAACTATTTTAGTAACACTCTTCTTTTGTCGTTTCTATAGTGACTACTATAAACATGCTCATAACGCCCACCACCACAGTGGCGTGATCCATTTAGAATCGCAGGTTCGATATCTACCGTTTGGTGCCCGCGGCTTCGATAGGCAAACATTCTTGGAAATTACTCAGAATACTGTAGGCTTAAAGAAAGAAATTCTATAGATTTTGCAGACCCCACTTACTTGCACGTCTTAAAATTGGTATACGAAGTTACTTGCCGTCCATCGTCTGGCATATAAACTTTCCTTTCTCCGTTCCAAACATGTGCTTTTACTGCACATGTGTTCTCAAATTAGCTGGACACTTCACCATACCTTCCGCATTTGGTTCTGTATCATGCACTTTTCCTTATGCATGCATGTAAAGTTTTCCGCAACTGAAATGTTTTATCGTACACAAAATCCGGCATTATTCATCCACCCACAACACACAAAACATCAACAGAAACAATAGCTGCGGTTCGAAAACTACCAGCTGGTTTGGGACTAATTGTGATTCCTCGCGGCCCGCGAGCCGCATTAATATACTAGCAATTTCGTAAACAGTATCATTGGCGTCACTGAAGCCAGCGGTTTCGAACAGCAATATGGGGGCGACTGAAAAGGAAGTGTAAACAGCTATTTATTTACTCGTAATAAATGGAAATAAAACGATACAATTACGTTACCTTTAGAGTTTTGACATAATAGTCAATACATGCGTCGTGTTTGGCTGAAATTTTTCGTATAGCTGATGCAAAATACAAGGAAACGAGCGCGTCTCAATGCAAGGTAATTAGAAACATGTCAAGAATAGTTCCTTTTGAACAGTCTGTAAGCCAATATCAATACATTACAGTTTGACTTTTCGAAAATACCGGCGGTATGTAAATAGTTTATGTATGTTTTAGGGGGTTTACAGCTTAATGATGTGCTTTTAACCAGTTCCGACCAACTTCAGCTTTTCTTCAGATAGTAAGTTATACTCGTTATGAAAGTGCTCCTATAAGTAGAACGTGCATTTGTCGTTGTTTTTATTCATTTGAGTGTTCTTACAAAAAGTGCAGTCTGCTTTATTCGTGTGTATATGCAAACTAATGCTCTTCTCGTAATACGATTCTACATTGTATGCGTTAAACTCAACTAGTACGCACATATTTGCTCAACATACAAATATCACTGAAAATCAGAACCAAAAGACACCCAGAGACAGAAAAGAGAGAAAAAAATTATTGGTAGCAGTTGGGGTGTAACTAGGGCAGGTGGTGGATGCCAACTCGATATGCCAGGACCATCCCCTGTGATATGTACAGATGTAGCTTATCTTCACTGAGCCAGTGTTATTAAAATATAATGTAGTCTTCTTGCTTACACCTAACAGAATACTAAGAATACCAACTTTATTTTTTAATGACCTGACATTTATATACAAGAGTAATCGTGTCATCACCACAAAGAGGTAAAGGTATCCTCTTAGGCAGCGGCACATCATTGTCTTCACTTTATATATAGTCTTCTGTTATAAGGACAAGGCGTACATACAACAGCAGCTACCTCCTCGATTGCACTGAATCCAGATGCTCCCAGCAAATTAATTTGCTCAGAACCACCCATAAAAAAACACTTCCTTTCTTGTTCTGGCAGACTCTCATTCAATGACTTCTTTGTTTTCGTACAAATTCTGTGTATTTGTTTTTTGCAATGTCCTACTAATACATGGTGTTACAAAAAGGTATGGCCAAACTTTCAGGAAACATTCCTCACACACAAATAAAGAAAAGATGTTATGTGGACATGTGTCCGGATACGCTTAATTTCCATGTTAGAGCTCATTTTAGTTTCGTCAGTGTGTACCGTACTTGCTCGATTCACCGCCAGTTGGCCCAATTGAAGGAAGGTAATGTTGACTTCGGTGCTCGTGTTGACATGCGACTCATTGCTCTACAGTACTACTGTCAAGCACATCAGTACGTAGTATCGACAGGTTAGTGTTCATCACGAACGTGGTTTTGCAGTCAGTGCAATGTTTACAAATGCGGAGTTGGCAGATGCCCATTTGATGTATGGATTAGCACGGGGCAATAACTGTGGCGCGGTACATTTGTATCGAGACAGATTTCCAGAACGAAGGTGTCCCAACAAGAAGACGTTCGAAGCAATTCCACTGTACCCACTCATACAATACTATCTGCACAGGTATGGGACAATACTTTACCCTTAACACTCTGCTTTTACATTCAGCTTGGCCACACGTAACCGAACTGTCACCTAGCCACCCTAACCCAATCCTCTGGTTACACTACAGATGAGTCATCACAATAAAATGCCTATTCAATCTCATTACGTCATTGTTCATTTAGGGTGATAAAGTAGGTGTTTACACAACCTGAAAATCAATTTGCATAAGAATAAAGCATCTGAAATGTAGTGTTACAGAAGAATGGTGAATATTATATGGGTATACCGGATAACTAAATAAGTGGTACTGAATAAATTTGATAAGAAGAGAAAAATAATGGCACAGCTAAAAAATGGAACTGACTGTTGGGACACATCCCGAGGCATCAAGGAATCATCAAGTCAATTTGGTACTGGAGGGAAGTGGGTGGGATAAAAATTACAGGTTTGACTACTGTAAGCAGGTTCAAATGGATGGAAGTTGTGCCTTATAACAAAATGTAATGGAAGCTGCGCTGTATAACAAAATGTATCCCAGTTTCCTGAATAAATTAATTACAGTTGCAGCCAATGCTTTTAAGTGTGATATCCTCACGGATTTGTGCATCAGTACAAATTGTCAGGATTGCTTTTAAAGGGTATCAAATATAAATTTGTATCATTATTATTTTCAATTAACTATTCTCAGTTCCAATATTTACTATCAACAAACATTTGATATAATAGTCAGTCGATGTAGACCCATTTATAACACGGTTCCAGCATGTTCGAGAAAGTATTTAAAAAAAAATCTGAACAGCCCTTGAAGGCCCAATGGTACTGAATGGCCCCTGTGTCATCCTCAGCCCTTAGGCATCACCGGGTGTGGATACAGAGGGCATGTGGTCAGCACACAACTCTCCCAGCCGTTGTCAGCTTTCGTGACCAGTGTCGCTACTTCTCAGTCAAGCAGCTTCTTTCTCAAGAGGCCTCACAAGGGGTGAGTGCACCTCGTTCGCCAACAGTACTCGGCAGACCCGGATGGTGACCTATTCGAGTGCTAGCCGAGCCTAATAGCTGTTAACATTGGTGATCTGACGGGAATTGATGTTACCACTGCAGCAAGGCCACTGGCCGAAAATAATATTGGTCTCATTTTTTATTGTGTTCTGATCAAAGGAAACTGGGGCGCAATTGTCTTCCACATGTTCCTTGGTGTATTACATAACTCACAGACTTCAGCATGTTTACACAAAAAACATTAAATACAAAATAATTTTTAATCATTATGGGCTCCAAATATTTATGTTTTCTGTGTAGTATTATCACTCCTATCAGATTTGTATGTTTGCAATATTTTTTATTTCAGTATTACAAAATCACTGATTAAAAAATTGGCTATTTAGAAATTGCTTTCCCACAAATAAAGAGTATTAGATATGTATTTCAACGCAGGAAGCAAGCTGTACAGGATACTCCCTCAAGGCAAAATTCACATCCTTTGGCAGTACTTTGTCAATGGTGTTACTAATGCAATATACCTTATGCCCTTGGTCCCTGTAAACCAAGTTGAACCTGGAATATTAGACAATGAATGCCAGTGTAATTGTAATGATCACATTACATTGTGTAAATATGCTATCAACACTGTACAAATTACAGTGAGTACTGTTATTTGCTAACAAGAATAGACACTACATTAATCATTGTTGATTAGCATGTTTATGACTTTAATGTAGAATAGAAGCAAATTCTTCAGAAAATGAGGCGTTAATAAAAGAAAAATCTTTATACACACATCAGAATAACACTTTAAAACTGCATCCAAATAATGGCCACAAAGTATGAAACTCACAAAATGTACCAAGAACTATTCTTCACTTGTTGATAGGAAAAATAAAACCACTTTAAATGTGCACATCGTAAGATATTCATTTTACAAATCTTATATATTTTACTTACCATCCCACGATTGGAATACAGTCATTTTTTGAGCACTGCCGTAATGTACTCTTCCTGCCCATGTATCTTAAAATAAGCCAAAAATCTGTAGCCATTCTTAAAGCACTTAACGATGTCTTCTGCTGTATTTTATGCACATTCCTCAAGCATGCAGCATCAGTATTTGGGCATAGTCTGACAGTGTTGAGACAATACTCAGTAATTGAAGTGGATGGGGTAACTTCTGTGAATGAGTTACTTCCCATGTTTAGGTGTGGAAACAGTCTTTTGTTGATTTTATAAAAGTTCTGTCAAATCATATTTAAAATAAGACACCTCTTTTAAATTACATATTTTTAGTTCATTAATATACTGTAGGTGAACATGGATTTGACATATTTACAACGAGAATCCTCACATTCGTTGACGTACTTCGTTGGGAATCCTATACAATTTCATTGTGAGGAGCATACGATCTTAAGGAGGCTTGCCACCTACTGATCAGCCCACCGCTGGCGAGCACAAGCAGAATCGTGATTGATGCAGGTCAGTGCACAAATGGGTGTCGCAACAGACTTCCAAATTAAAGATCACTCTCAACATCATGAGAGACACTGACACCCCAGGTGGACATCCACAATGATCACTCTGATATGAAAGGCAAAAAGGTGATGTTGGCCAGCTGCACAACCTGAGAGGATAGAGTCAGTTCAACTTGAACAGCGAAGATTGATGAAACAGTGATGACTGATGAAGTAATGCAATACAAAAGGTAGCTGGCACAGCAGGAAGAACTGAATCATAATATTAGCAACTTCGAAGAAGATAAAACACACCGAAGACTGAGTCATCTGTGCAACACCATGGCAGACCATTTTGGCTACCATACTGGAAAGGAAAATATTAGTCACAGCTAAGGCTGGAACCCAAGGAAAAAACCCCAAGGCGTAACATTATTTACTTGCCATTTTCATATATTTTATTTAGTTATACATGTACCACATATAAATTCATTGTTCTTGTCTTTTCTTTAGCTATATGTATTATTTGTGTGTAAAATTTGTATCAGCAATCTAAAGAAATAACTTACAATGGGAAGATTGAACAAGAGAAATTACCCACTTTTTGCAAGAAAAGGGATATAAATGTAATAAAAATAAAAGTTTTAAAAACTTATGGCTGGAAAGGGTAGTTAGCATGCTCTCAAACAGCTTGCTCCTCCCCCTGACGGAGGAGACTGGGGGAGTGGGTAAGGATGATAATGTCCTTACCTTGAATTTTGTGGGGGCTCGGATAGCAATGGAGCGATTTGTGTTTGCTAATATCAATAAAAGTACGATACAGTGTTAAGCCATGTTGTTAATGACATGCCATACCCATGGTTCTAAATTTGTGTTACTCAGGGAATATAGTTGATAGTTATTTATCTGTGTTATTTCTTTGAGATAACATTATTTTTTTTAAAAACAGTTAAGAATAATCAATGGACAACCTGTAGCTTGCTGCCTTTCTTATACCCCAGGCAAAGTAAGAAAAATAGGGGAAATAATTTACAAGCTTTTGAAACATTAGGAAAATAGTCATACTGGATGTAGTAGTGAGAAACAGAAAAGTTCCCTCCCCTAATGGATGAGCATCTACCTCCACCACCCCTTAATTCAATTTTTTGTTCTTTATTTTTCTGTTTTTATGAAAAACAGTTCACCTTTTGAAGACATCTATTACAACAAAAAATATTTCTAGTGAAATTCTGTCCAAAGAAGTTCATATGCATGTTTTAACCAAGATAAACACGTTAGGATTACAGGAGACCACTCACTGAAAAACAGAAGTATTGAGTTGTTGATAGGCACAAAGAAAAGAAAGAAAACTTGCTAGCTTTAAGATTTGTCCTTTGATGAGCTAGAGTAACAAAAACAAACTCTCTCTCTCTCGCCCCATGCTGCCAGGTAGGCTCGCAGTGTCAGTGCTATTTTGATTTTGTGGCAGGTGGGCTGATTGTAGTAGTGTCAAGCAGCGTGGGCAGAGGGAAAGGTGGGAGGGTAGGGAGATGAGCTGGTAACTCAGATGGAGATGGCCAGTTTGCCAGCTAGAAATGTGGGAGGGGAGGGGGAGGGGGGGTGGCAGGTATATGAGCTAGCACAATTGTAGTGGCCAGTGGGAAGGGGCACATGCTGAAAGCAATTTAACTTGGGATGGATGACAGGATGGAGGGGACAGATATTGTTGGGTTGAGGCTGGGATAATTTCAGAAATGGAGAATATGTTGTAAGGATAACTCTGGTCTGTGTGGTTCAGAAGAGCTAGTGGTGGAGGGGAGGATCTATATAATCTGGGTTGTGAACCAGCCATTAAAATCGATCATTTTATGTTCAGCTGCACGTTGTGCCACAAGTACAGTCTACTTTCCTTTCAGCCAGTTTGGGGGTGGCCATTCATCCTGGTGGACAACTGGTTGATAGTTATACAATTCAGAAAGCTGTGCAGTGAATGCACCAGAGCTGGTATATGATGGCTGCTTTCACAGGTGGCCCAGCCTCTGATGGGGTAGGATAAGCCAGTGACATGACAAGAGTAGTAGGTGCTGGGTCTGTGGATTAGGCAGATCTTGTACTTTGGTCTGCCACATGTATACGATCTCTGTAATAAGCAGATGAGAGTGGGAGTGGCACAGAGATTCACTAGGATGATGTGTAGGTTGGGTGGGCAATGGAACACCACTTTAGGAGTGTGAAGGATCTTGGGTAGAATGTCCCTCTTTCAGGGCAGGAAGAGAGATAAAGCCCTGGTGACATTATGGTTCACTTGTTCCAGTCCAGAGTGATATTGGGTGATGAGGGGGTGCTCCTTTTAGCTGATTCTTGAGGATGGTGCGAGGATTGGTGGTGTGAGGATACAGCATTGGAAATTTGTTTGTGGACTCGATTGGGGGAATGTTGCTGTCTGCAAAGGCCTTTGTGGGCCCTTCGGCATACAGAGCAAGAGAGTTCTCCTCAGAGCAGATATGTCGTCCACAGGTGGCTAAGCTGTATGTGGGGGATTTTTTTTGTCTATGTGTGGAAGGGATGGCAGCTGTCAAAATGCAGGTGCTGTTGGTGGTTAGTGAGTTTGATGTTAACTGAGGTGTGGACACAGCCATCAGAGAGGTGGAGGTCAACTTCCAGGAAGGTGGCACATTGTATAGAGGAGGACCAGGTGGAGCAGACAGGAGAAACGGTGTTGAGGTTCTGAAAGGATGTGGATAGGTTACCTTGGCCCTGAGTTCGGATTGTGAAGATATATCAATGAACCTTAACCAGACTGGGTGTTTGGAGATGGATCATTGAATATTTGTGGAATGACTCTGTAACTGTAATGTTCAGTCAATTTGTATTCTAAGCATTTTTATAGTAATTGTATCTCAGTCTGGGAGTCATTCATTGACTTTCTGCAATAAATCCTGAAGTGAAAATTGCATACTTCTTGCAAAGTGACATCAAACTTGGTACCAAGAGTGTGGCCCCCGTTTCAAACAGTGGAGGGGTTTGACACTAATTTCTCATAGTAGTCTTGATGATAACAGTCTTCTGCAGCTACTGAACACAAAACATTGTTGATATGTTCAGCAACTTTTCTGCAAAAATCATTATTACATTTCTCTGCTTTCTCAGGCAGTGTGTGTTTCAACGTTAATTGTACCGTTGCCATCAATATCTTAGTGAAACTCTTGTGAATGGGGTTCAGTGATCCGGAAAAGTGCCTAACACCGGCAGCTAGATGCATGTCAAAAGACGTTGCTGAGGTCTCCCATCACAGCACTGCATAGCAGGAGAGCTATCAGGCAAACATTGAAACCCTGTGGCTGCATCATGTTTACTGCAACAAATAAACAGTGGTGCTATCTTTTTGTTTGGTCATCAGCCTACTCAGTTACAGGTATGAGATGACAGTGTAAATGTTCACACGAGACCCCAACCCCCACCCCCACAAAAAAAAAGAAAAAAAAATTCCTTCACAAAAGTCTAGACATGGCACTCACCAGCCATACACCATGAAGTGAACCGTCATAACCATCTCTCAACCACATCACTTACATTTACAATAGCGATGGCTTAAGTTACACAATCAGTTCAGTGCCCCCAACTAGACATTTCCATTTCAATCACAGAAATTTTGTCATTAATATTATCTTGTTAAATACACAGAAGCAGATTCTCTATTAAGAAATCATTTTTCCCAAACACCTTTTGCAGAAGTAAGTAAATTATTGCCCAGATCATCCTAAAATGATGGATTTATTGCACCAGAAGACCTAAAATTCTCGCAACCTTTGCTCCTGAAGCATAAACCAGGTAAGTAACATAGCTGTATGATATGTTACATTATTTTAAACTGTATTCATCAAAGACAAAAAAAGAGACTTCTTTCTTGTAGGTTTATGTCCAAATCAGTTGATGGCCTCTGATAAAGAATTTACATTGTTGTACTATGCAGCTGATAAACAAACGAATTCACAGTCTAAGCAACAAGCCATCTCACTGTACTCTTATTATCTATAGACGTACTGCCACTAAAGAAACAAATACAACATAACTGACTTTGCTTTTGCATAAACGTGCACAGGCACAGGTCATTGTTGTGTGGAGAGCAGTTCTCATACCAAGGCTTCAACTGATGGAAATTGGAATGATCTCTTCAATGACAAACTGTTGGTCACTAGAGAGTGGTGCATCAACATGGAGATCTGTGTTGACAGTTATTCACAGTGCAAGACACTCCGCCAATTGTCAATTCTCTGCAAGCCTTCCTGCACTTCGCTGCAGGCTTCCAGCTTCTCAGCCTCCATACAGACAAATAACTACTGAAGTTCAAGTTACGCAGTATTTCATTCTTTTGCATTTACATGGAATTTCCATTTTTTTTACCTTGTTTGACTTAAGCAGTATATTTTCCACCTTCATTTGCATTGTAACGAAATGAAAATCCATCATTCTGGCAGAAATAGCTGTGCCACATATGTCAGCTGAAGAAAATGAGGAAAGGAAAGCAGATAAATGGAAATAAATAATAGCCATGAAATCAAACTTACTATACTTCAGTTGCCACTAAAATCTTTTTTATATATACATTTAGTTGGGGAGTAATTCTCAAACATACTGATGAACACAAACCGTCATGAATTTCAATTAAGAAGAAAACTTCTACTGTGAAAACACTTTGTGCAGTGTAAGCCAACTTTTGGTCCAAGAATGTGTCAATTTAATATCAGTTTCAAGTTTATGCACTGGACAAATTTCCTCTCTGTTTATTTTCTTTACTTATCATTATTTCGGTTTGACACAACATTCAATTGGCTGATACTCAGCCACAGATCTGATGCGAAAAGCCTTGAGGAAGATTGTTTCCATGTTGATGGAGACCACATATGAGAGATAAGATCTGCCTGTTGGTAGAAATCTGATAGTCTGTCCTTACTACTTTGGTCAATGGTACATTAAACACTAATCTTCACACAATGGAAAATCCATTATGTAAAAATGGCAATGTTATGAAAAGGGTAGTTGCTACTCACCACATAGCGGAGATACTGAATATATGTTGTCTAATTGTGATGAATGCCTGTTTGGCTGAAAGATTTGTTTGACAATCTTTCTGTTGTGCCTAACTGTGAATCAGCATCTCCACTATATAATGAGTAGCACCTATCCCTTTTATAGTATTGTCAAACAATCTTCCTGTTTTATTGCTGTGAGATGACAAATCAATCCAGGAACAGTCAGTGTGACTATTTTAAACCAGACAACTGCTTTTGTTGTTATAACCAATGCTTGATTTGTGATGGTACACCATACTGATTCCTATGATACAAAACCATTAAAATAATGTTTTAAGACATTAATAAAAAACAGTCCATGGTAGGTCACAGTACTGGTACTACTACTTTTTTACAAATCAAGCACTGGTCATAAAGGTTGCTACTTCTCGTTGTTCTGTTTCTTCAAGATCATGTCATATCCAAAATGACAAACCAAACAACATATCCAGAACTAAGTGTTCATTTTCAGAGCCCATTATGTACTCTCTCAGGCTGATCAATCTGAAGTTACAGGCAGAGGTGAGGTGGTGAGTGGAAAGAATCAAAGGAAAAGAACTGAACACATGCCAAATAAGAAGCTGTGTATCACTGGCTGAATGTGTTACAATTGGCTCATTATACCTTATTCTAAACATATACAGTGAATCTTTGATGAGGTTTTTATGACAGATGAATATTCAGTATTTCTTCATCCTATTCACATTGCTGGAAGTTATGCAATCAGAAGACTGGTTCAGTAACATCTGACTGCAAACGGAGAACTTCGTGGAATACTTCCTCACAACGAGAGAAATGTAGGTTCAAGTCGCAGTCTGGCATAAATTTTCATGTCACTAATAGGTATTACATTTGTGCCATATTCTGCTGATGTCTTACAGTTCACAGTAAGCAAATAAATGTTAAGTAATTGAATATATTATAACAAAACACTCAACATTCCCTGGAGAGCCAATCAAAATATTTTAATTTCATACTTTTCACAACTTTACTTTTGAAGAAATGTAAGCAACTCAGTCAAAAATTATTCTCCTTGGACCTACAATCATTAGTGGATGGATCAATAAACTCTTCTCAAAAATGCATGCTCCTCCCCCCCCCTTTTTCCAAGACACACACGCACAAATTATGCAATGATTCTTGATTCTGTAATTACTTTCTCTGGGTGGGGATGGGAGCAGGGATTGTGAATACACATATAAAATGGGAAAATATGGCATAAGTAAAAGACATAACTCCTTTTGCAATAAACAAATGTATTTTACTGCAATTTTTTTTAACATGTCATACTAAAAAATCACATTCATTGCAACAGAAACTCCAACACAAGAGATACAACTGTCATCCACATCAATAAACATTTTATGACAGTGGGTTTTCACAGTGGAATGTAAACCATTTCATTTTCTTAAAGTGTATCTATGATACTACTACAGACAGTGACATAACATTAATACATTACCAGACACATTAATTTGGCACAGGTGGTAAAATAAAAATAATGATCTTGGGTACTGGCTGTTGCCTATCCCTATAGTTCAACTCTTTCATCTTGGCGGCTCGCGCATGCCCGCCCAGACGCGGGAGATTGCTGCGTTGCCAGTTGCACACGACGCACGCGCCAATAGAAGCAGTGCCATAGTATAGCATAGTTCGAAAACTTACGTTTAGGGGGGAGCGCGCAGTTCATGAAGTAAAGCCACCATGGCCGCATTAACCCTTTCGCTGCTACAAAGACGTGCTCCCTGCATACCGCGCGATTTTGTCACTGCACTGCTCGCTTGTGCAGACACATCGTGTTGGCCCAAAAATTAGATTTTTACACATCTTCTCGACTGATACCTTCCCCCCCCCCCATAAATGATTTAATTTTGTTTCGATGTTCAACGCAGTTATTATGCAGCATTAAATATAGTAAACCATTGCACGAAATTTTGAAGAGTTTGCAGAGGTAAAAGTCCATAGAGTATACTTTCCGTATGGTCGATTTTAGTGGCCACAATGTTGAGAATGAAATGTGGACAAGAGACCTAAATTTCATATAAAATTTACTGTATAACAATAGCTCATTTAAGTACCACATAGGTGTTGTATGTAATATTGAGAAATATTCCGTTTTTCGCGACTGTAACAAAAGTTTTATTTACACTGAGCACGTTTGGCTTTATTTTAAAGCACTTCAATCAATCAAAAGGAAGTAGACAAAATACATTAAACAAAACTGTGGACTTACAAAAACATTAGGACTTTAATATACCCTCTATCAGTGAAGTGCTCTGAGCTATGTCAAATATAATTTTTGTGTGTGGCACACACAAACATCATTTATTTGCTAAAACACTGATCTGCCAACACAAACGTTGAATATTGTGTTACCGCAGCACAAAACTACGAAAGGTGACTTGGCAATGGAGGAGACAAAATACTGTCCACTGAAGATGCTTCAAAAGAGAGAAACGCGTCTGGTCTAAATAAGTCCCTTATTACAGTTGCAGAAGAGGAATATATTTCAGTACCACTGGTAAAACTGCGACTGTGGAACAAAAACAAGAAAGAGAACATGAGTACCATTGTGTATGTGCCATACCTTTCATTGATTGAAGTGCTTTAAAATAAAGCCAAACGCGTCCGGTGTAAATAAAACTTTTATTACAGTTGCGAAAGACGGAATATTTCTCAATATTACATATGACACCTATGTCGTACTTAAATTAAATGAGATATTGTTATACAGTAAATTTTATATGAAATTTAGGTACCTTGTCCACATTTCATTCTCAACATTGTCAAAGCAGTGGGAACACCATGTGTCTGCACAGGCGAGCAGTGCAGTGGAATGCGGGGAGCACGTGTCTGCAGCAGCGAAAGGGTTAATGAAGAGACAAATCACTAGAAATTTCAAAAAATTGCATTCAAACGAATATAATTCGCGAAGTAAGGCACTTCGATATTGTTTTTAAATAATGAAAATATTAAACACCACACAAGGTTTGAACTCATAACCTTCCGTGTAGCACCCCAACACCCTAACCATTACGCTAACGCACCTTGCTTGAGTACATATCCTGATGAGGACTGTAACACGTCACGCAAAATACTGACAAACACTGTTGGTATGACTATGAATTACTCACGCTTCGTCGAAGTACAATAGGAAATAGACAATTACCGCTGTTCTTTATTGCGAAAAAGCGGTTCGTGAGAGTGATACAGACACCTTTCCTTGCTATCGCCTGAATTAGGAGTCTTATTGCTTGTTTGGTTTAATTAATTAATAGAATATGAAGCAATTGGTATAAATAATGCTTTTTCCAAACTTTCTATAAAAGAATGTCTGCTATCAAGACATTGCTTTTGTTCCACTACTTTATTTATGACTGAACGTTTCTAAAACTGAAGACACTCGTCCATGCTCTGCACTGCAGTCGAGATGTGGCAACGTCGTTCTCTGTTCATTGGCTGACTGTGTTTTGTGACATCAGATGCGCAGAACGAACCTAAACTCGGCCGCCAATATAAATGAGGCGCACTTTAGTAACCATCCCAGAAAATATAGGGTGGTGGCAGAGAACGTTTGGTTGCACAATCCTGTAGTCCCTCTGTTGTGGTACTGGATTTGCAATGTGCTTCTGAAAATAAATCAAAGATATATTGAATGAATTATTGAATTTTTTTGATAGAACCTAGCAGTAATGGAAAGAACAAACGTAAGTAGAATAACATCACTAAGTGTCAAATTAGAATAACATCACTACATGTCAAATAAGAAGAGAGTTAAGTATGTACTGATTAGTAACATGAATTTTGTATGTAGAACACACCACTCTGTCATCAGTGAGGTGCAAATCCATCTCTAAGTACCTAGGAGTAAAAACTCCTACATTTGACCACATATTAAGTTGTTAAATTGTGGAACATATAATCAGCTAATCTAATTATGTGTTGCATTCACATTGCAACTGGGCAGTTGAAGATAGTGATGCTATGGATTTACCGACAGTCATTATGTAGGTGCGTGTTCAGGGCATTAAGCATTCTAATAGCACCTTCACATTATATACAGTTACTAACGTGGCTTGACATAAATAAACCATCACAATTTTAAAAGAATAGAAATTTATTCTACTCATTCATCATATTCTGTACATCCCATCAAGACGGTGAACAAGAATGGAAATTTCTTCTACTCTACAGGGAGCAAGTGAAGGTAAACCATTAAGAAAAGACAACCAAACATTGCTTAAGCTGTACACTATATTAACAAGAAACTATCACAATACTGCTTAATGCTAGTTATTTTTATACCAGTTAAAAGTGTTCTAGTGAATTAGAAAGAAAGCTGCTGCTACTTCAATTATATTAGGTAGCTGCAGGATGTCTTATAAGAAACTTAATATTTACTTCATTAATTATTTTTTTCAAAGAAAACAGTAACCTAAATATGTAATTACATAGGACAGTTTACAACACACTATCTGCCATCCACCTAAAGAAGGAATCAAACCCTTGCACTAATATAATCAGTGGAAGGAGTCACTAATGAGATATGTTTTAAATTTTCCTTTGAATTTGCTGAGATAACTAATTACTTGTTGTATGTTAGATGGGAGCTTCTCAAATATCTTCATACCATAGTACATAATATTGTTAAATCCTAGATAAGGATGCACAGTTTACACAAAAGTTATATTTCTGTCTTGTATTGAAAGTGTAGATCAAATTTCAGCTTGAACTGATTTTTTCACAACCACATTATGCCTTGATTAAAATAACTGTGATTGTGGCAGTGATTAAGAGTCAGCCAACGGCCGTTCTTTCTTGACACCTACATGCCCGCTATAATGACTGAATTTTTAGGCACCACACAGCTGTAGTGAGATGCACAGGAAGGCGAGAGCCAACTGTTGCCCTATCCACCACCCCACTAATGTACTTCCCACTACTGCTGGCAATGACAACAATAAAAGTAATCTGAATGTATGTTTTGCTCTATTTGCATTGCATGTGCAGCTCTTGCTCGTTCTAAGTATGTAGAATGATGTATATAATGAACGACCCTGTGGTACTACTATTGGCAGTGTCATAACATTAATATATTAACAGACACATTAATTTGGGTCTAGTTTAGCAGGGGATACAACCCGTCGGCTTTGACCAAAGACGTCAGGATTCGCCAGAGAGCATGTATTACAAAGATGAAAGAGCTGAGAAGATTGTTCAGAAACAAAGGAATGCCAGAGAGAAAAACTGTACTTCACATATATAAGGGCCAGTAGTATTTTCACGTTAACGATATAGCGTGTTTGTATCTTAGTATTTCTCCGCAAAATACAATGGAAAGAAATGAATGAAATATGTTACTAGCAAAGAATACATCACGTTACATGTATGTCAGTTGTATCTCGAAAGTCTTTCGAACTGTATTGCTTAAGTGCAGTACGGGATACAAGTTCAGCGTAGTCGATTTCTTAGTTTCAACTAGCATTGCTGTCCTGTTGTTCACTTGAACTATGTATCCCCTGCTTCAATAAACCGCAAATGAAACACCCGATACAAATTAAAAGCTCATTCGAAGTGTGTTGCTTAAGTACAGTCCGGAATACGAGTTTGTCGTAAGTCGATTTCTTCGTTTTCACTAGCATTACTGTCCTGTTCTTCACCTGAACGATGTATCCTCCACTTCAGTAAACCCTAAGTGGAACACGGGATACAAATTGTAGATGTGCAGTTTATTTCGTCTCCGCTATTATTAACAGTCTTTTCTTACGTACATATCAGTATTACTGATGACAGAAGGACCTACGTATGTAATATATGTATACCAGACTTCCATTGACCTCGATATATGTACACTGGTAACGAAAAGGTGGAAATACATACATTTGCAACCTGTACCTCAATTGAACTACACGGAGACAGGAAGACGACACATGTACAATTTGCATCCCGTACTTCACTATGGGGTACAGTTTTCTTGTTGCCTCGGACGCTAATAGTATCCCATTCGTTACTTGAGCTATATAGCTATATGCAACATTTGTATCTTGCTCGCCAATTGACATATATAGTGTCAGTGTAAAGGCGAAGTGAAGGACGGGATACAAATTTTAGTTGTGTCGGGGGTTTCGCCTGTAATATAGCAAGAACACATTCAAAAATGTCGAACTGATACCAGTGCTGGGAAACGAAAGAAGATCGACAGCTGAGAAATTTCTATTACGTACTTCACAACACGAAAACACACATATTGGTGGAATAAAACTGTGAAATATCTCAAAATTGTGAAATACAGTGAAAGAAGCAAATGGAAAAGTGAGCTTACCACACGGAAATATCGAGGAATAACCAAAGCTCGTCTAGACAGACAGTAACGAAATTTACATACCCACAAACAGGCAAATCCATTTCTATAAACGAAAATAAGACACTAAAAATTGTTCTACAATAACAAACTAATACTCCAAATTACCTCAATATCATTACGAATAATTATTTTAATGTACAATGATAGCGCTTATCCGGAACACAGAACTGTTTTATTATCTATGCCTCAAAGTGAAGACCTTACTATCTATGACTAATGTATGATGTCATTGGTCAAAGCCGACGGGTTGTATCCCCTGCTTCACTAGACCCATTAATTTGGCACAGATGGTAAAATATAAAATAATGATCTTTGGTATACACTGTGGCCTACCCTCAGTAAGCATCCCAAAAAATATAGGGTGGTGGCAGAGAATGTTTGGTTGTACAATCCTGTAGTTCTGGCATGGTACTGGATTTGTGATGTGTTTCTGAAAATAAATCAAAGGCATACTGAATGGGTTATCAAATACTTTTTGATAGAACCTGGCAGCACAGAAAAGATCAAACATAAGTAGAATATCATCACTACATGTCAAATTAGGAAAGTATTAAGTACGTACTTATTAGCAACATTAATTTTGCATGTAGAGTACACCACTGTCGCCAATGAAATACAAATCAACATCCAATGAAGTACATATGAGTAAAATCTTCTACATCTGAACAAATATTAAGTTGTCAAATGCTGAAGCACATATCCAGCTAATCTGATCACATATTGCATCAAATTGTAAGTGAGAAGCTTGAGATAGACACTAGTGTTTAACAACTGTCATTTTGTGGGTGCATCTTCCAGACGTTAAGCATTCTCACAGCACCTTCACAATATATAAATTTACTAATGTGGCATTACATAAATAAACAGTCAATTTCAAAAGAATAGTGATTTCTTCCATTCACTGGCAATAATGACATCACCGCAAAACAAGTATTCACCCAAACATCAAGCACACAAAATACTCAACATTTAACAAAATAAAATTACAAAAATGAAAACTATTGGTGTTGTAATTTCACGTGACCTATATATGTCAAATGAAGACCTCAATACCAGTAACCCACACAGAATTCAAAAACTCACCACAATTTTTGCTTGAGCTACACAGCTCCAACAAAGCCCTGGATACCAGGAACCAACTACTCTAAAACATGGTGTTGCAAATTTCACTTCACCCACATAGCTCCAACAAAGCCCTAGATACAACACTTTCACTTACTCTATCGAAACCAAAGTTCTCAGTACAACAAAGCAAACCATGTTCATATGACTAATATCAGAAATGTATCCTAAGCAACGATGGTACATCAGTACCCATGATACCTACCAATAATCATCCAACAATTACCGAACATTAACAAGGAAATCCCGAAAATTCATGAAAACTTTAGCACCACCAATTTCAATATACACAATCAACTTGAACCATTGCAACAAGCAATGAGCTACTCATAAATACCTATATCTTCTTCAACACAGAAGAAAAGAGAAAAATATTATATATCTGACCACAAGAAACACACATCACTAATATTTCCAGGCATAAAAATGAATCCATCAGCCAAAATATGGAAATTCAAAGTAACTCACGAGAAAGCCAGCACAAATTGTTTCAATGCCAACATGAAACATTCAGTTCATGTCAAACTACTTACTAAAAAACATACAGCACAACACAGAGCCACCAAATACTACAACACACATTCTACAAACACAAAGACTCAATAACATCAAGGCTCACCATGCCATTACGGGTCAAAGCAGATGGGTGTAGCATCAACACGTGACCTTGTGCGAATAACCTCAAGTTAGCTTCAGGTAGGAAATAGGGATGAGGCAATGACTGCCAATTGACAAGAAAACAGGACTAAATTATCAAGAATGAAACTTAATTACTGTTGGAACATTTGTTCAGAGTTTGCAACTTTTTGGTACAACCCAAAACGACCATTACTGTCTGCTTTGCACTTAGGAGATGTTACTCACTGTACTGGCCCACAAACAGAATTCTTTTATTCAATTAGCCCTACATTATTTTCTAAGCAGCGCAGCTACATCTCAAAATTGTCCATTCTAACACTGAAATTTTAATTCTTACATCCTAAGCCATTTACTCACTAATGGTCCTGATAATTAATAATTAAGAGTGAATTTACTAGACACTAATTTGATTTACGAATTTTCTGAATGTCAGGCGACACATCCATATGAACTCATACCTGCTACTTCACCATTTTATTTTGCAAATGCGAATTTCCCACAGTATCTACAGTTTTCCTGCATTTCTCTTCCTGTTTTACGCGACCTTCATCGCTGTATACTTCACTGACTACAAAATAAAATTCAACAACTCCACTACTTAATATCTCAACATGTTTAAACGAGAGTTACATTTGAAGAAGCCTTCCAACCGCCACTACAACAGTACTAAATTGCATACAACACAGCTATGAAACTAAATCTGCCGTTTATAACGTTCATGAGTACAACACTACACGTGCAGCTTGAAAACATACGCCACAGTATTAAATAAATCATATATATTCATATTCTACGGGAAAATACGATATTCTACACACAATCATTTACACCGATCAACTTGTTTGCCTCCCAGAATGCGAATGTATATTACGTTTTCTGTTTTCTCGCCAACAATTTTGCGTTCCGCTTTTCGTCTCTTAGAAATCACAATACCACAAAGCCTATTACTTAGTTACTACGGAAGTTCCACGCGGCATCTACCACCTCGACGAAAACAATAACAAACACAGATCTTTCTGCCCGCCAAAAATTTGGATAGCATTCATCTCACACTAGGTGTAGACAACCCTACGTCATAGTGACGTAACACTACGTATGTTGTTGTTGTTGTGGTCTTCAGTCCTGAGACTGGTTTGATACAGCTCTCCATGCTACTCTATCCTGTGCAAGCTTCTTCATCTCCCAGTACCTACTGCAGCCCACATCCTTCTGAATCTGCTTAGTGTATTCATCTCTTGGTCTCCCTCTACGATTTTTACCCTCCACGCTGCCCTCCAATACTAAATTGGTGATCCCTTGATGCCTCAGAACATGTCCTACTAACCGATCCCTTCTTCTGGTCAAGTTGTGCCACAAACTTCTCTTCTCCCCAATCCAATTCAGTACTTCCTCATTAGTTATGTGATCTACCCATCTAATCTTCAGCATTCTTCTGTAGCACCACATTTCGAAAGCTTCTATTCTCTTCTTGTCCAAACTATTTATCGTCCATGTTTCACTTCCATACATGGCTACACTCCATACAAGTACTTTCAGAAACGACTTCCTGACACTTAAATCTATACTCGATGTTAACAAATTTCTCTTCTTCAGAAACGCTTTCTTTGCCATTGCCAGTCTACATTTTATATCCTCTCTACTTCGACCATCATCAGTTATTTTGCTCCCTAAATAGCAAAACTCCTTTACTACTTTAAGTGTCTCATTTCCTAATCTAATCCCCTCAGCATCACCTGATTTAATTTGACTACATTCCATTATCCTCGTTTTGCTTTTGTTGATGTTCATCTTATATATTCCTTTCAAGACACTGTCCATTCCGTTCAACTGCTCTTCCAAGTCTTTTTCTGTCTCTGACAGAATTACAATGTCATCGGCGAACCTCAAAGTTTTTACTTCTTCTCCATGAATTTTAATACCTATTCCGAATTTTTCTTTTGTTTCCTTTACTGCTTGCTCAATATACACATTGAATAACATCGGGGAGAGGCTACAACCCTGTCTCACTCCTTTCCCAACCACTGCTTCCCTTTCATGCCCCTCGACTCTTATAACTGCCATCTGGTTTCTGTACAAATTGTAAATAGCCTTTCGCTCCCTGTATTTTACCCCTGCCACCTTCGGAATTTGAAAGAGAGTATTCCAGTTAACATTGTCAAAAGCTTTCTCTAAGTCTACAAATGCTAGAAACGTACGTTTGCCTATTCTTAAACTTTCTTCTAAGATAAGTCGTAAGGTTAGTATTGCCTCACGTGTTCCAACATTTCTACGGAATCCAAACTGATCTTCCCCGAGGTCCGCTTCTACCAGTTTTTCCATTCGTCTGTAAAGAATTCGCGTTAGTATTTTGCAGCTGTGACTTATTAAACTGATAGTTCGGTAATTTTGGCATCTGTCAGCACCTGCTTTCTTTGGGATTGGAATTATTATATTCTTCTTGAAGTCTGTGGGTATTTCGACTGTCTCATACATCTTGCTCACCAGATGGTAGAGTTTTGTCATGACTGGCTCTCCCAAGGCCATCAGTAGTTCTAATGGAATGTTGTCTACTCCCGGGGCCTTGTTTCGACTCAGGTCTTTCAGTGCTCTGTCAAACTCTTCACGCAGTATCTTATCTCCCATTTCATCTTCATTTACATCCTCTTCTATTTCCATAATATTGTCCTCAAGTACATCGCCCTTGTATAAACCCTCTATATACTCCTTCCACCTTTCTGCCTTCCCTTCTTTGCTTAGAACTGGGTTGCCATCTGAGCTCTTGATATTCATACAAGTGGTTCTCTTCTCTCCAAAGGTCTCTTTAATTTTCCTGTAGGCAGTATCTATCTTACCCCTAGTGAGACAAGTCTCTACATCCTTACATTTGTCCTCTAGCCATCCCTGCTTAGCCATTTTGCACTTCCTGTCGATCTCATTTTTGAGACGTTTGTATTCCTTTTTGCCTGCTTCATTTACTGCATTTTTATATTTTCTCCTTTCATCAATTAAATTCAATATTTCTTCTGTTACCCAAGGATTTCTATTAGCCCTCGTCTTTTTACCTACTTGATCCTCTGCTGCCTTCACTACTTCATCCCTCAGAGCTACCCATTCTTCTTCTTCTGTATTTCTTTCCCCCATTCCTGTCAATTGTTCTCTTATGCTCTCCCTGAAACTCTCTACAACCTCTGGTTCTTTCAGTTTATCCAGGTCCCATCTCCTTAAATTCCCACCTTTTTGCAATTTCTTCAGTTTCAATCTGCAGTTCATAACCAATAGATAGTGGTCAGAATCCACATCTGCCCCTGGAAATGTCTTACAATTTAAAACCTGGTTCCTAAATCTCTGTCTTACCATTATATAATCTATCTGATACCTTTTAGTATCTCCAGGATTCTTCCAGGTATACAACCTTCTTTTATGATTCTTGAACCAAGTGTTAACTATGATTAAGTTATGCTCTGTGCAAAATTCTACAAGGCGGCTTCCTCTTCCATTTCTTCCCCCCAATCCATATTCACTTACTATGTTTCCTTCTCTTCCTTTTCCTACTGACGAATTCCAGTCACCCATGACTATTAAATTTTCGTCTCCCTTCACTACCGGAATAATTTCTTTTATCTCGTCATACATTTCATCAATTTCTTCATCATCTGCAGAGCTAGTTGGCATATAAACTTGTACTACTGTAGTAGGCATGGGCTTTGTGTCTATCTTGGCCACAATAATGCGTTCACTATGCTGTTTGTAGTAGCTAACCCGCACTCCTATTTGTTTATTCATTATTAGACCTACTCCTGCATTACCCCTATTTGATTTTGTATTTATAACCCTGTAATCACCTGACCAAAAGTCTTGTTCCTCCTGCCACCGAACTTCACTAATTCCCACTATATCTAACTTAACCTATCCATTTCCCTTTTTAATCGTAATCGTGACGTAAATAACTTAAATCGACTAAATGAGTGCGTATATCGATCTTTGCGGTTGTACTCACAGTCTAACATACTGATAACGTCAAAGCTAAATGTAAATACATGTGTACAAACGAAGTGACAGGAGTTATCTGTTACGCTCATCGCAGTTGAATTAATTATTAATCTGTAATCCCAACAATTTGGGATGGTATTATGTGTTTCAGGAACATAATGAATGACTGAACGAAGGAACCATAACGAAAGTAAAAAAGAAAAAAAAAGTCCGACGAATCGTGTATAAATCCTGTGGATAGAAACATGAAATAATTAATTACTAAGCTCCAATCCAAAGAATGTGGGATGTTATTGTGTGTTTCATGAACATAACGAATATCTGAATGAAGGAATCATAACCATAACGAAAGTGTCTTGTTATTTTTCTAGCCTGAAATGAATGCCACCCAATTTTTTTGTAAATCCGATGAATCATGTCTAAATCCTGTGGATAGAAAGCTGAAATAATTAATTACTAAGCTGCAATCCAAAGAATATGTGATGTTATTGTGTGTTTCATGAACATAACGAATATCTGAATGAAGGAATCATAACCATAACGAAAGTGTCTAGGCATTTTTAGTCCAGTTAATCGTGCATAAAGCATGTGGATAAAAACGTGAAATAGGGAGAAATTAAAGTGTTTCGTATTTTCATAAAAACCAATGACTTGTACATAATTCATGTGGACAGAAACGTTAAACTGAGAAACTGAAGTTTGAAGTAATTCCGAATGTTGCTGGAAATATTAAATCATCTAGTTCCATCTAATTTTGCCTTCATGTTGTAAATTAACTAAGAACAATGAACAGTGCAGATTCAAGACGCACACAACAGTCGATGTATACAGAATGCACACAACAGTCGATAGGACAACTCGTGATACTCATGACGACGCGTGCCTACGTCACGTTGACGTAGGGCTCTCCTCACCTAGCGTGAAATGAATGCTACCCCAAAAATTTCGTCTTCAAAGATAATACTCGCAAATCCTTCAACCTCGAAGCCTTCAACTTGATATGGTAACTTCTGTGAACTACGTCACTTCCCGTGTTTCGCTGTCGCTAGAGTCTAGTCACTTCACCATACCTTCCGCCATTTGGTTCTGTATCATGAACTTTTCGTGATGCATGCATGTAAAGTTTTCCGCAACTGAAATGTTTTATCGTATACAAAACACAAAATCCGGCATTATTCATCCACCTACAACGCACAAAACATCAACAAAGAATTACTTGGTTCACACAATAGCCGCGGTTCGAAAACTACCAGCTGGTTTCGGACTAATTGTGATTCCTCGCGGCCCGCGAGCCGCATTACTATACCACAGTCTAACATATGTTAGACTGTGACTATACTAGCAATTTCGTAAACAGTATCATTGGCGTCACTGAAGCCAGCGGTTTCAGACAGCAATATGGGAGCGGCTGAAAAGGAAGTGCAAACAGCTATTTATTTACTCGTAATAAATGGAAATAAAACGATACAATTACGTTACCTTTAGAGTTTTGACATAATAGTCAATACATGCGTTGTGTTTGGCTGAAATTTTTAGTATAGCTGATGCAAAATACAAGGAAAGGAGCGCGTCTCAATGCAAGGTAATTAGAAACGTGTCAAAAATATTTCCGTCTGAACAGTCTGTAAGCCTATATCATTACATTACTGTTTGCCTTATCTAAAACACCGGCGGTATGTAAATAGTTTATGTCTGTTTTAGGGGGTTTACAGCTTAATGATGTGCTTTTAACCAGTTTCGACTAACTTCAGCTTTTCTTCAGATAGTAAGTTATACTCGTTATGAAAGTGCTCCTATAAGTAGAACGTGCATTTGTCGTTGTTTTTATTCATTTGAGTGTTCTTACAAAAAGTGCAGTCTGCTTTATTCGTGTGTATATGCAAACTAATGCTCTTCTTGTAATACGATTCTACATTGTATATGTTAAACTCAACTAGTCCGCACATATTTGCTCAACAGGAGAAATTCTTTAAGCCACCTCGTACAGCCTACAACGACATTTTGTTTCAGAAAATCGTGTTACTACTACACACAAACTTCGCGCAGCCGCCATCTTACGTGAGGTTTCAACAAAAGCTACATCTTTGCCAATCTAGTAATGTGTGTCAGTGGTTTAACCCTTTGTTGCCGGACGGTACTTACAAGTACCAGTAAGTTTTGACTCTCATTATTTTCTCGTGGTGCAGTTTCGTGATCTGAGAGCCTGTCGGTACGTAACAGTAACTCTGCTCTACTGTTTCACAAATGTTATTGTGCAATACATAGACCTCTCTGGCGGTCAGAGCTTGAAATTGTTTTTCGCGCGCTGCTGTGAAAACAGAAGATTGTATGTGCTTGTTTCCATGGTGTTGCCTGAATTTGTGCGCAATTTATTGAAACTTCCGTTGAGTTTTCCGTTGTACGTACTTACCTTCTTTGTTTTTTATAATAGTTTGAAGCATTACGTTACAAGTGAATGTGCGAACACTTTATTGTAGCAACAATGCGTCACCTCTCACTAGTTGTTCTGTCCACTTTTTCTCACACAGAAATCCGTAAATACATTTGCCTGTGGAACAATTAGAACAAACAGGAAAGGTTTGCCAGGGAATTTACCTAAAGGAAAATGTCTAAATCAAATCACAGAGAGTCATCTTTAGACCTAACAGTATTTCAATAGAAGGAAAATACAGTAGTCTATTTTGCGTCAAACTTTACAGTAGTGTATTTTGCGTCAAACTTCCATGGCACTGAACAGAGCGTAGTGACAAGAAAACAGAAAGATGGAACTAGTATGACTATACCATGTCCAGTTATTGTATGTGATTACAATAAAAACATGGGTGGTGTGGATCATGCAGACAGATTACGTTCAACTTGTGGTCTTGACAGGCGATCAAAGAAATGGTGGCACTGTCTCTTCTGGGGAGCAATAGAAATTTCTTTTGTCAATGCTTACGTCATTTTCAGTGATCTACATGGGGCACTGCCACTGCTGGAATTCAGGCGTGATGCGGCACTAGGGCTAATGAATGAACAGCAAGTGCCAAATCTCAAAAAGAGAAACTCTGGTAAAGATGAAATAACTCTCCCAAAGAGAAGGAAGGATAACTTTTCTATTCCGAAGGATGTACGTCTTGGCAACCGAGGACACCATTTTGTAGTGTTCAGTTGTAAAAGAGGACGATGCGAAATGTGTGCGAAAAATAAAATTCAGTCGAGACCACATTCACAATGTAGTACATGTAAAGTGTATTTGTGCTGCAATATGAAAAAGAACTGTTTCCTACAATTTCATGAGGTATCACTAAATATGTGATATGTGTATACTGTCAAAAATGTATAACTTAGTTACTATGTATTGTGAAGCTGCTCTAGAATAAATATATGCGAAATTAAAAAAAAAATCAGAAATATCATATCTCTGTTAATTAATTTTCTAATGTAAAAATATTTAATATTTATGTGGAATAAGGTACAAGTTATAAAAATTGGAGCATTTTTCTGCGCATGTTGTGATTCTGTCCATGGAGTCTGACGGTACTTCTGAGAACCAGGAGAGAAAAAAGTTGTGAAAAATGAAATAAAATTTTACAAAAAATCCTAGCGTCATTTGAGGCCACAATAGCATAAATTCTGCAATGAAAATGTTAAAAAGTAATTTTTTTCTTATGTCAGGAAACAAAGGGTTAAGAACCTTTAACTACTCTCTGTGATGTATTTTGTTTCAATAGATGAATGGTTGTTTCATGCATGGAGGTTAAAAAAAAAGGGAGATGGCACTAGAGGCTTTACGCCATTTCGAAGCCAGAGTGGGCGGACCTGCCTCCAATTTAAGTAGCCGTAAAACATTAGCAGACTATTGTTTACCATTGCTTCTTGCACATTATTTCTGTCATGTACATGCAACGACTGTTTTAAATATTAAAGTGACAGTGGTTACATGAATTACATACACACATCAAAAAAAGTGTTGCATCACCTCAGTTCCGAGAGTTCTAGAACCTGGACAGAAAATTGGAATAGAGATCAACATGAACATCATTTCCACCCTTTTTATTACTCATGAAAACCACACATTGCATGTTGTACCACCATACAGCGAGACCTTCAGAGGTGGTGGTCCAGATTGCTGTACATACCGGAACCTCTAATACCCGCCGGCCGCGGTGGGCTAGCGGTTCTAGGCGTGCAGTCCGGAACCGCGCGACTGCTACGGTCGCAGGTTCGAATCCTGCCTCGGGCATGGATGTGTGTGATGTCCTTAGGTTAGTTAGGTTTAAGTAGTTCTATGTTCTAGGGGACTGATGACAACAGATGTTAAGTCCCATAGTGCTCAGAGCCATTTGGACCATTTGAGCCTCTAATACCCAGTAGGATGTCCTCTTGCATTGATACATGCCTGTATTTGTCTTGGCATACTATTCACAAGTTCATCAGGGCACTATTGGTCCAGATTGTCCCACTGCACAACAGCGATTCGGCGTAGATCCCTGAGAGTGGTTGGTGGATGACGTCGTCCATAAACAGTGCTTTTCAATCTATCCCAGACATGTTCGATAGGGCTCATGTCCGGAGAACATGCTGGCCATTCTAGTTCAGCGATGTTGTTATCCTGAAGTAAGTCATTCACAAGATGTGCACGATGGGGGCGCGAACTGTCGTCTGTGAAGACGAATGCCTTGACAATATGGTGCCGATACAGTTGCACTATCAGTCGGAGGGTGGCATTCATGTATCGTACCGCCGTTATGGTGCATTCGATGGCCATCAGTGGTGGACGCCGGCCCCACATAAAGCCACCCCAAAACAGCAGGGAACGTCCACCTTACTGTACTCACTGGACAGTATGTCTAAAATGTTCAGCCTGACAGGGTTACCTCCAAACATGTCTCTGACAATTGTCTGGTTGATGACATATGCGACACTCATCGGTGAAGAGGACGTGATGCCGATCCTGAGCGGTCCATTTGGCATTCTGTTGGGCCCATCTGTACCACGCTGCATGCTGTTGTTGTAGCAAAGATGGACCTCACCATGGACGTTGGGAGTGAAGTTGCACATCATGCAGCCTATTGTGCACAGTTTGAGTCGGAACACGACGTCCTGTGGCTGCACAAAAAGCATTGTTCAACTTGGTGGCGTTGCTATCAGGGTTTCTCCGAGCCATAATCCATAGGTATCGGTCATCCACTGCTGTAGTAGCCCTTGGGTGGCCTGCGCGAGTTATGTCATCTCTGAACAACATCGCTTTGGTTCACTCCGAGATGCCTGGACGCTTCCCTTGTTGAGGGCCCTTACTGGCACAAAGTAACAATGCGGATGCGATCAAACCGCGGTATTGACCGTCTAGGCATGGTTGAACTACAGATAACACGAGACATGTATCTCCTTCCTGGTGGAATGACTAGAACTGATCGGCTGTCGGACCCCCTCTGTCTAATAGGCGCTGCTCATGCATGGTTGTTTACATCTTTGGGTAGGTTTTGTAAAATCTCTGAACAGTCAAAGGGACTGTGTCTGTAATACAGTATCCACAGTCAGCGTCTATCTCCAGGAGTTCTGGGAACTCGGGCAATGCAAAACTTCTTTTGATGAGTGTGGTATCAGGAAGGCAATTTCGAAAGTTTTTCTATTTTTGAATGTGTATTTGCTCTAGTAATCCGACACATTTGGTTTCATCAATGTACCTTTTTTTTGTATATTTCTAAAAACAAAGAAGAGAAGGAAGTGATGTGATAAACATGCTTTCGGGATCCACTTAATTCCACTTTTACTCAATTTGTGTCTATAGCAAATGAAGTTGGAACTCGAGTCTCGGTCGGGCATACAGTTTTAATCTGCCAGGAAGTTTCATATCAGCACACACTCCACTGCAGAGTGAAAATCTCATTCTGGACACATTTTTAATGTTCACATTTGGAAAAAACTTACCTATGTGTGCTTTGTTAGTCTACAAATAATAATAATAATAATAATAAAGATTTTATTGTCTTTAGGCCATTAAAGCAATTGACAACGTCAAATGAAGTTACAATTTATAATACAGTGTGATAAGGTATTGACTACTGAAATATTTTGGCTTATATTACAATAAATGAGCAGTGGGTAATCTGTTGGATTACTGCATTTTACAGCCGAAGAATTCATTGATATCATAAAACGGGTGGGCAATAAACCATTCATGCAGTCTTTCTTCAAATGTATATTCAGGAAGATCTTGTATAGCATGTGGCAGATTATTAAATAGTTTGTGCCCTGTGACTTCATAGTTATTTATTGATTTTGATAGTCTGTGGTAAGGCGTGTATATGTGTTTGATGCTTCTTGTGTCGTAACAATGTACATTTTCTCTACGTTTCACATCTTGTAGGTTCTTCTTCGTAAAGATTAAGAGATTGTATATATAGAGGTTTATTATTGTCATAATTTTTTGTTTAGTAAATAAGGGTTTGCAGTGAGCCTTATGTGAAGAATTTGTAATTTCCTAATGGCTTTCTTCTGTAGTAGTAGGATGTCATGTATATGACTACTGTTAGCCCACAAGATAATGCCATAGGATATTATACTTTGGAAAAATGCAAAATAAGATGATCTGATGTATGTTTCAGGTACACAATTTCTGAATTGTCTTAATAAATAAATTACTCTAGATAGCTTACTACTAATATAGTTTACATGTTGGCCCCAGGATAACTTTTCGTCTAAATAAACTCCCAGGAATTTAACAGAACTAGGGTCATCAGATAGTGGCTTGTCTCTTAGAGTGAAGATTATCTGCTGAGTTTTATTTTCATTTTGCAGGACACCATTTGCTCTGAACCAATATGCTGCATGAGTGAGTGTATTTTCAGCACAGGTTTTAAGATCATTAAGGTTGTTACTACTATGAAGAAACGTCATATCATCTGCATACAATACAGTGGTGGATCTAATAAACGAGGGGAGGTCATTGATCATTATCAGAAACAGGAATTAAGTAATATTAAATGGCTACACTATGATATTGCAATAGGAGGTGATTTGAATGCTGATTTTGATGTTACTAAATGTAAGGGTAGTGTTGCAGATCTGGAAAACTTACCAAGACAATACAATTTACATCATGTTAATAACAGGCCCACAAGAAACAAAGCATGTTTAGATAACAACTTTGTAAACTTCAAGATCACTGAAAACACATGCGAAGTTGCAGTGTTCCCATTCTCTGACCATGACTCCGTATCTCTAAAATATGCAAGTAAAATTCCCCTCAATAGGAGCAATGCAAACTGACCTGTCCCAACAGTTGTGATTACCAGACCCATAACTGAGGATAAAATTAACACATTTCGTAATTCCCTTGCTGACAGAGACTGGTTTGGCCATTGTAGTGTCGATGGACATTACACATCAAGTAATGACCTGCCAGCCAAAATAATATTTGATAGATTTTTTAATGCATTCTTGACCCTATTTAACCATAATATTCCCATAAAGAAAATCAAAAGCAGCCACAAATCCATATGTCAAAACAGACAAAATATATGGTACACTAAACAGCTGACAGATCTAAAGAAACAAGTTTTGTTACTGTACAACATATACAATAGTATGAAGTCTGACTGTGCCAAATCAGCCTATGTGGAATGCAGGAATGAATACAAAAAAGCTATCCTGCAAGCCAAAAAAACCTACAATGCCAACAGCATACATAATTTCACCAATAAATGCAAAACCGTTTGGAAAGTAATTAACAGTGCTGCCACAGATACTAAAAAAGGCAAAATTAATATCCCACCACAAACACTCAATGAGTTTGTTATTAATTCAGTGAAAGAAATAGGAGACGCAATTACCTATCAAACCAGACATTAGTCCATCAGAATTACTCTCCCAAAATTGGAGTAGACAGTCACTAAATACAAGCATGCTAACCTTCTCCGAAGTATCGCCTAGATATGTACAAGGGGTCATAAAACAACTGAAATCATCTGATAGCTTAGATATATATGGAATATCATGCAACCTGCCAAAAAAAGTGTGTGATTGCATTCTGTACCATTTAACCCATTGCATAAACAAGTGCTTACTTGAGGGATATTTTCCTGATGAGTTAAAACTGTCTAGGATAGTCCCAGTATACACAAATGGAGATAAAGACTCTCCATTTAGTTACAGGCCTATTTCAATAGTACCCGCATTCTCCAAGGTACTAGAATGCATCATGTACCAACAATTATCATCTCACTTTGAGAATCTAGGAATAATTAATGCTACACAATACGGGTTTAGGAAGAATCCGTCAACCATTGATGCAATCAACACGGTGGTCAGTTACATCCTCAAAGTTTTTGAGAACAAAGGCTTTGCTCAGGTCTCATTCTGTGACCTAAGCAAGGCCCTCGACTGTGTTGAGCACACGCCACTACTAGAGAAACTAGAATTCTACGACATCAAAGGAAACAGTCTCAGACTATTAAAAGCTTATCTCAACAACCGTAAACAGGTAGTTTGTGTTGGTAAGGAAATGTCAGACATAGAAAATGTTAAAGTAGGTGTGCCTCAGGGATCCACAGCACAGTAAAGGGGCCTCTGCTGACCTGAGTCGCTGACTGGGGAGGCAGGAAGTGGACGTGGCCCTGATACAAGAATCCTACTTATACACTCCTGGAAATGGAAAAAAGAACACATTGACACCGGTGTGTCAGACCCACCATACTTGCTCCGGACACTGCGAGAGGGCTGTACAAGCAATGATCACACGCACGGCACAGCGGACACACCAGGAACCGCGGTGTTGGCCGTCGAATGGCGCTAGCTGCGCAGCATTTGTGCACCGCCGCCGTCAGTGTCAGCCAGTTTGCCGTGGCATACGGAGCTCCATCGCAGTCTTTAACACTGGTAGCATGCCGCGACAGCGTGGACGTGAACCGTATGTGCAGTTGACGGACTTTGAGCGAGGGCGTATAGTGGGCATGCGGGAGGCCGGGTGGACGTACCGCCGAATTGCTCAACACGTGGGGCGTGAGGTCTCCACAGTACATCGATGTTGTCGCCAGTGGTCGGCGGAAGGTGCACGTGCCCGTCGACCTGGGACCGGACCGCAGCGACGCACGGATGCACGCCAAGACCGTAGGATCCTACGCAGTGCCGTAGGGGACCGCACCGCCACTTCCCAGCAAATTAGGGACACTGTTGCTCCTGGGGTATCGGCGAGGACCATTCGCAACCGTCTCCATGAAGCTGGGCTACGGTCCCGCACACCGTTAGGCCGTCTTCCGCTCACGCCCCAACATCGTGCAGCCCGCCTCCAGTGGTGTCGCGACAGGCGTGAATGGAGGGACGAATGGAGACGTGTCGTCTTCAGCGATGAGAGTCGCTTCTGCCTTGGTGCCAATGATGGTCGTATGCGTGTTTGGCGCCGTGCAGGTGAGCGCCACAATCAGGACTGCATACGACCGAGGCACACAGGGCCAACACCCGGCATCATGGTGTGGGGAGCGATCTCCTACACTGGCCGTACACCACTGGTGATCGTCGAGGGGACACTGAATAGTGCACGGTACATCCAAACCGTCATCGAACCCATCGTTCTACCATTCCTAGACCGGCAAGGGAACTTGCTGTTCCAACAGGACAATGCACGTCCGCATGTATCCCGTGCCACCCAACGTGCTCTAGAATGTGTAAGTCAACTACCCTGGCCAGCAAGATCTCCGGATCTGTCCCCCATTGAGCATGTTTGGGACTGGATGAAGCGTCGTCTCACGCGGTCTGCACGTCCAGCACGAACGCTGGTCCAACTGAGGCGCCAGGTGGAAATGGCATGGCAAGCCGTTCCACAGGACTACATCCAGCATCTCTACGATCGTCTCCATGGGAGAATAGCAGCCTGCATTGCTGCGAAAGGTGGATATACACTGTACTAGTGCCGACATTGTGCATGCTCTGTTGCCTGTGCCTATGTGCCTGTGGTTCTGTCAGTGTGATCATGTGATGTATCTGACCCCAGGAATGTGTCAATAAAGTTTCCCCTTCCTGGGACAATGAATTCACGGTGTTCTTATTTCAATTTCCAGGAGTGTATAAAGACGGTGTATCAGCTGTCAGGGGCACTGGAGATAAGCTGATTTATGCTAGAAATCTAAGAAACTCCAGAACACGTATCTATGTAGGAAATGGAATTTCTTTCATGCCAGTGATGGATTTCTGCTCTAGGGACTTAGTGACCATTAAAATGCAGCAATGTGAGGAAGGTATCACGAGGGAAATCGTTTTGGCCTCAGCATACCTTCCTTACAAAGACAGCTCTCCTCCTTCTTTGGAGGTGAGGAGACTGGTAGAGGCTTGCCATCAGCAAGGTGACCAACTGCTGGTGGGATGCGACGCCAATGCCCACAACCTAGTATGGGCAGCAAGGAACCAACAGTAGAGGTGAGTACCTTCTTCAATTCCTCTTAGCTAACAACTTAGAGGTCCTGAATAGGGACAATGAACCTACATTCAGGAATAGCAGAAGGAAAGAAGTAATTGACATAACCTTTAGTTCCATGATGATGGGCAGCTATGTCAAACAATGGTATATGGTGTTGGAGCCATCCTCATTGGACCACATGTACATTAAATTCAAGCTTGAAATGGGAATCAGGCAGGACATGACCTATAGGAATCCCAGGAAGACAGACTGGGAGACATATAGGTGAGACCTTGATTTAAGCTTATTTTAAATTAAAACCTCGATAAGAAATCCAGTAGAATTTGAGGAAACATTGGAAAAACTGGTTAAAGTATATGTTGGGGAGAGGAGGCTAAGCAGGGCCCCTCTACATTCAAACCAACATGTATATCAACCAGGTAAATCATGCGAGTCAGCTTCCACCAACTCATCGGGAAGGTGGGAAGTGCCTTCTCCACTTCACTTCCAAGAAATAGCCCTCTGCATCTTCCCGGATATCGAAGGGGCCTTCAGTAACGCGACCTTCGATTCCATGGAAAGGGCAGCAGAGGTGCATGACCTGGGGACCACTATATGCAGGTGGACCAGGGCCATGTTTAGTGGAAGGAATGTAGAGGTTACCATGATGAATGAAAAGATGCTAATTAACACCACTAGAGGCTGTCCACAAGGAGGAGTTTTGTCCCCTCTATTGGGGTATCTAGTGGTGAACGAACCCATTCCATACAATGCTTCTGCCAAGGATATGGAGATGGCCTTGTCATAGTAATTTTTCGAAAATTTACTGACACAGTTAGAAATATGTCACAATGAAGTTTGGACGTTGTACAAAATTGGTGCATCAAACAGGATCTGAGGGTTAATCCTAAGAAGACTGTTGTGGTGCTGTTTACAAAGAGACATATTCAACGCTCAAGTTGGAATCTAAAGCTCTTCAATGAAACTCTACCTGTGAGAGGGATAGTGAAATATCTAGGGGTAACCTTAGATGAGAAGCTAACATGTCCCCCTCACATTAAGAGTATCTGCTCCAACGCAAAAAGTACTCTAGTGAGTACTAGAAGGGCTTGTGGCAAAAACTGGGGCCTAAGCCCCAGGAGTATGCACTGGATATACATCACAGTGGTCAGACCTAGGATTTCCTACAGGCTGTAGTGTGGTGGAAGAAGGTAGAACAGCAGATTACAGCTAAGGAGCTTGCTAAGGTGCAGAGATTGGCCTGCTTAGCAATAACAGGTTGAATTAGCAGCACACCAACCGTTGGAATTGAAGCCATGCTGGGCATGCCTCCACTACACCTTTGGGTCAAGATGGAGGCAGCAGCTGGGGCACACAGACTTAAAACTGGCAAAAACTGGGTCTCATTCGGATATCCAGAATCATACACTAACATAGTGAATGAGGTAAATATAGGAATGGCTGGGGAAATGACTGCCAACTATATAACAAGTCCCAACTACTTCGACAAGCCTTACAATATAATAATTATAATTGGAAGCAGGGAGCAGGGGGAAAAAACAATTTGACACCATTCGGGGGACATTGTTTGGTTCATGGATCGAAAGTAGAAAAAGTCATTGCGGCAGGGGTGTATGGGGTTCAGCCAAGACTGGAGGGCATCATCTCTCTAGGAAAACTGGCCTCTGTATTCCAAGCTGAAATTATTGCAGTCAGGGCATGTGTGGAGGAGAATATGCATAGGTGCTACAATGATCATAGCATCTACATCTATTGAGACAACCAGGCAGCCCTGAAATCATTGGCAGCTCCAGCAACAAGATCTAAGATTTTTGCAGAATACCACAGGGGCTATGGTGGAGCTAGGGGGGAAGCAAAGGGTAAACCTTGTGTGGTTCCCTGGCCACTCAGGGATCTGTGACAATGAACAAGCTGACAGATTGGCTAGGATGGGGGCAACAATTCCATTTATTGGACCAGAACCTGTCCTGATAATCACCAAGGCTACGATCAAATTAGAACTACGGAACTGGCTTAGGAAACAGCACTTAAGATATTAGACCAAGGTTCATAAACAAAAGCATGGTAAGGCAATGATGCCCAAGCCATGTTTTAAAAGAATCTCTGTAATCCTGTGACTGAACAGGAAAGAGATCAAACTCATGACTGGACTGGTGACCGGTCATGGGAATTTAAAAAAACACCCACACACAATGTGTATAACGGAAGAGCATCCTAAAGGTAGGATCTGTGATGAGGATGAAGAAACTGCATCACACCTAATCTTCGAATGCATGGCATTGGAGAGTAAAAGATACTGAATCTTCAGGACAACTAGACCTGAAGAAATTGGGTCTAACAAAAAACTGGTGGAGGGGCTTCTTGCACTATTTAAAGGCACTGGTTGGCTTTACTAGATATACAGGGAGAGATACCGCACAATAAACATAGTTTTGATGCAGGCAGTGGTGGGTTCGACCTAAGCTGTTTTAGCTTCCCTGTTAAAATCAAATAAAAAAATATCAAATCAAACATGTTCCAGCATAGTGCGATGCTATAAAATTGATTATGGGAATGATCTCAAACACTTAGAACCCGTAAATTGAATATTTTGCTTTAACATGTATGTACGTCATTTTTAGTAATTGTAGTCTGACCTACATGACATTTAGGCCTACCTTTCCATTAGTAGCCTATTTGCTTCTTTTCCAGAATGTTTATCGCCAGTAACTCTGTCAATTTTTCAGGAATAACCAGACATAGCGCAACTGGAATATACGTCTACTTTGATCACCTGATTGATTTTACTTTTTGAATTTCATTTTGAGGTTTTTGATGTATACAAACCTATACTATGCTTTTGGATATACCATTAATTAGTTATTTATTTAGTTTTATATTCCATGTATCATTTACAGAATAAATTGTAATTCTGTGTAACGACTCATCATGTACTTACATTAGTCAGTAATTCCTATCACATTACAGTGACAGAAATCTTCTGTGGAATATAAAGAGAAACGTTTTCAGTTTTGTTTCAAATTTTACTTTGCTGCCTGTAAGGCATTTTATATCAATGGCTAAATGATCAAAACTTTTGATTGCTGTGTTGTGAACCCCTGTTTGTCCTACAGACACCATGAATGTGACGTAATAAATGTCATTTTTTCTGTTGGTATTGTAATTATGTACATCATTGTTCCTGTTGAATTATAGAGGATTATTTACAATAAAGTTCAAGAGGGAATAACTATACTGTGAAACGGATAGACTGCTACTCACATGCCGTACAGTAGGCAGGTACAATGAAAACAGTGTTCACATTTCAGCCAAGGCCTTCTTCAGAAAGGAAGCAAAGCACGCATATGCATTCACACAATCATTTACACATAGCTCACACAGAAATGACTGCTGTCTCTGTCTGTTCTATCCAGGATCTTTTTTAGAGGAGGAGGAAATGTGAACAATGAATAATTATTGGTGGTAGGAATTTAGGGCACGAGATGCTGCCCCAACAATCAGCACTGTTATAACCGTGTGTTGTGCAGAGACGGGACTGTTGATACAGTGTGGCTCTTATATTGGAACGTTTGCAATTTCGAAGGCAATGAAAAACATGGGGAAGTAGAGAAATAGCAGACACTGAGTAAAGTAAGGCAAATCTAAAGTCAAACAACAGAAATAAAACCACTACAATAAAAGTAAAGAGTGCAGCTACAATTCATGTATACAAAAGGGAATACTGCTTGAACACCTCCACATACGAATGAATTGTGAGTCCTTTAAACTTTGAATTACGATTGGATCGATTAGCACACCCGCAAACAACACGAGCTGGCATTATTGATAAAACAACTACGTCTTCACACATTCAAATCACCCAACACGGCCGAAACTGGGCCCAAGAAACTCGGAGTGATATCACATAGACGTGGCACTGTGGTGAACCTAATGTTTTGGGCTACTTAAGATGGCGGACTTTGGATTTAAGCTTGTGACGTAATGACAACTCCCTTCTTTTTTTTATCTCCATTGTTTTACGTGTCCTTCACAGCAGTGAACACACTTCTGTTTTCCCTTTAGTTCTGACTTAGATGCCTCCATTACAGGTATGGAACCATTTTGTACTATTTAACTTTTATCTAAATATTGTAAAGTATATTTAAATCAAGTCACCACTATTTTAAATGATTATCCATGTTTCACATTACAGATTTAGATTGTCTGCGGGACAGTCACCATATGCCGATAAGAAAGAGATGCACTTGGCCAGCAGAAACTGTCAAAGCTGTTAGCTCAAATTTCATGACCAAAATATCTAAGAACCTTGGCTTCTCGAATGTTTAGTTCGGAAATTTCAAAGTCCAATGCTTCAAATTATTCTGTCATTATTTTAGTTTCAAATAACACAGTCACGGCATTTCTTTGTTAAATAGGCAATGACACAACAGCTAATATTTTCTCAATAAGATTACAGGTTTTCCAGACAGCGCCACACACTTACGCTGTTGAGTAAGATGCTTCTTTATATCTGATCCTCCCATTTGGGCTAAATTTTATTGCCATCATTAAATCCAATATCCAACCACTAAACCTTTCACGGGACTGTCTGGTAAAAATCAGTGTCTCTTTTCATAGCATCCCTTCTTAGTAAGTGAACAGATATGAACTGACGAAATACACAAGGGAGGAAGATACAGATATAAACTAACGATTCCATGAAAGGACTCGTTTTGAATGTTTGCTATATAAATCATTTTTCTGTTTCATGAAAAATATGTCATGAGAATTTCTAACTCACTTCTGATGATTCGGAGTACAAAAGAAAAATCTAAAGAACAAAGCAGAAAGGTTGGGTTGCTTAGGAGAAGAGATCAAACAGTGAGGTCATCAGTCTCATCGGATTAGGGAAGGACGGGGAAGGAAGTCGGCCGTGCTCTTTCAAAGGAACCATCATGGAATTTGCCTGGAGTGATTTAGGGAAATCACGGAAAACCTAAATCAGAATGACCGGACGCGAGATTGAACAGTCGTCCTCCCGAATGCGAGTCCAATGTGCTAACCACTGTGCCACCTCTCTCAGTGGCAGCAGAAAGATGAAAAAGTAATAGCTTCACATGTCCCATGAAATCTGCCGACTTCACTTCCGCAGTTCTACGCAGTCATGGTAAGACAGCAAACTTTTACGTAAGAAAATATCTTCCACAGATGCACATAATTTATCATTTATACCAAATTTATGTCCAGAAGTTAATTATTGTGTTATAAAGTAGAACTTCAATTATATTCAGTTTAAATGTTGTATTGCGAATTTCAAAATGGCTGCTTCTTGGCAGTAGTGACATGTAATGGTTAAGAAGCCAGACTCAGTTGTTAGATCTAAATGTGTTTATTGACGAAGATGTTTAAGGTGAAAGATATTTCAAATCACTTGTAGATATTTTTCTAGATCCATAGCTTAAAAATTTTCTCTGTCAAATTTTATTTCGATTCCTATGTATGATGGAAGGTAGCCAAATTTAATACAATAGCTCCGGAAGACAATGCCAATTTGCCGATAGGTGACGAAATTGAGTCAGATAATTCGGCCGAACAAATTCTCCCTGCAGAATCTGAACCAGTGCCAAGTCCTGAAGATCAAGAAATAGAAATTTTGAAAAGCAACCTCATGCACGCACAAATCCATGTCAAAATTGAGCAGCATGGAGACAATGTCTTGCTGGATACATTTCATTGCACACAAAAGTGCACAAATTACACTGCCCCCACCAGCCGCTTGCAACATATGTTTGAGAAATTACAAGCAGATAACAATAATTCAAATGATAGGTTTGGCGAACAGCAGAATGAGTTAAAATCTTTGAAAACCAGTTTAAATGCTAGTCACGACAAACGAGACAGTGACATAAAACCTCTGCATAGCAATTTAGATATGAAATTCAGTCAATTAAAATCTGAACTGAAAACCGAACTAACTACCCTTATTGATAAAAATTTAGATGAAAGAATAAAAGATCTTGACACAAAGCAACAATTAGATGATATCCGTACACAATTGCAGACGCACACGGATGACATACTGTCACTTGGGGTGATTTGGAACTACTGGGGTGAAATGGAACACGGTATCCATTTCAACAAATCATCTTTGCTGTAGAGTGATGCCACAGTCTAACATAACAGTCGCGACACTCACTGCTGTAAAAGTTGTTGCCGTTTGACAGATGGAGCGACACTAGCGCTCCAAGCGACAGGTAAGGTGAACGTCAGACACGTCGTAAGCATAATGTTTGTTTACATCCATTTCCTACGTAATTTCCGAATTATTCGAGTTAGTTTCTTGCCTCCAAGAGTTTGTGTAGTATCAGAAGGCATATATGTTTCTAAAAATGATTCTAAAATAAGCTCAAGTATGGACAAAAACCATGAATAGAGTGGCAAGCTACAACACATTCGTGAAGAAACACTTGTGACATTGGACAGAATTGCATCTTACCACGTTGATATCAAAAGAATATAAACACACAGATTCACATGTAAGAAGCACAGACATGTACCTCTACATGCTACAGCGACGAACAGCTCGTTTATCGTTCTGTAGGCCTACTGTGTTTGTCATTGTCGCCTGTTGCCACAAGTACGACCTTCATCTTTATATTATTCCAAGTGGGACAAGCAACTGCCAAATAGTGGGAGAAATATGCTGAAAACATTATAATGAGCTGATTACATTACATTTCACGAAAAACCAAATATTTGAATAATTTTCAAACAATCTGTCTGTAGGCACTTTCCTTGTCCCACAATAATTTCGCTCGAAGTCTAGCGATCTGCACATTCTGACACTTCACACGCTTTTGTAAGACACGAACAGCTGCACTTAATCTAACCACTTCATCGTCAAAGCAGGTCTGTGTTGATGATACTCACGAATCTGGCACTAAAAAAAGGAGAGCGAACAAAACCTAATATTATTATACAGTTAAACTGGGTCTTTCTTCATAAGGTCTTCTCGAATGCTATAAACTAGCCATTTTTTGCTCCTAAAATGAGACATTCATCATTTATACACATACGGTTTGCGGAAATACAGAAGCGTCCGATCTTACCCGTCGGCTTTGACCCATGACGTCACAAATACCGCGGAAACGACCATAAACAACAATTCCAATATGGCGGATATAAAAACATGGAATACGTATTGTAAACACTGAAATACACAAGTTTCACAAAAAGCCTAATGACTGTAACGGGACAAGCGTGGGAAATTGGGGGTTTTTGGGTGGGGAGAAACTAAATATGTCGTTATGCGGTGGGGGGAGTCTGCAGTGCCCCCCCATCCCCCCACAGGCTTGCAAGTGAATCCTGACGATACAGTTTAGTAACATGATGGGGTATACCTCTCAGGATCCTTAGGAAACCTAAAAAAGGCAGCTGTGGTGTCTTCTTAGTATTGCTGCTGCAATTTATTGCGCTACAAACGCTCCCGATGGTAAAAACCATTGTAGAAATCAAAATAAACAATCACTATTCGCTTTCACGATAGCGCCGAACTCACAGTTCAACCTACCGGCCGCTTGGAGCGCTGGTGGCGCTGAAGGCAACAAATTCGAGGCGAAGTGTCGCGACTGTTATGTTAGACTGTGGTGATACTTTGATGTAACTAATGGAAACCATCCTCTAGAGTCACCACAGATATTAGTTGTTCCAGTGATATAAAAATTGTATGTGTCAAAGAGGTATGTGATTTTTTTTAAAAAAATGTTTTCAAGTGTAAACTTCACCTTTTTTCTAAAACTCTGGAAACAAACTGTTGCAGAGCTACTCTGGTAATAGTAATCCAGTTCCCTGAGATTGGAATGTGGAGGACAACTATCAGTGATGATGTTTGAAAAGTTAGGTTAGGTTTGGTTATGTTATTCATTAGCTGCAGGCATAAATGTAGAAAATCATATTTTTCAGGGTGAATTGGAACATGCCACAGGTATAGGAAAAGAAGATTGGGGCAGCTGGCTGCTGCAGAAAGCTGTCAGTGATGTCAAGACATGTAAATTATCACTCAGGAATGCATCCAAAAAATGTTATACCACCTAGTACACTTTCAAGGAAATTAAATAACAAAAATCCTTTGAAAATAGGTGACAAACTGTTTTGAGTCTAGAAGAAGAGAAGGCATTAGTCAGTGGATTATTTAAATGTGCAGAATGGGGTCAGCCATTAACGACAAGTGAGATAAGGGATATTGTAAAGAGCTACTTGGACTGAAGGGTAAGAGTGGAAAAGAGGTTGGAAGAAAATAGGCCTGGATATGAGTGGTTGAAAAGTTTGCTTTCATGTCACCACAATCTTACTGTTCGTTTGAGCAAAAATGTAAAGAGAGCTCAAGTGAACAGAGATGTCATAGCAAGCTATTTCAAAAATTTGGAGGAGACTGTGAGAGATGTTCCACCTAGCCACATAGTCAACTACGATGAGATCAACTTCTCCAATGATCCTGATGCTATCAGTGTGTTGGTCAAGAGGGGATGTAAACATCCTCATAGAATCATAGACTCATCGAAAACAAGCACATCTGTAATGATAGCTGCTGCAGGAGATAGACATCTGCCTCCTTATGTAGTTTACAAGGCCACTCATCTGTATCCAACCTGGACTGAAGGTGGAGTGAATGGTACAGCCTATAACAGAAACCAAAGTGGATGGTTTGACCTCAGTATATTTGAAGATTGGTTACAGACAATAGCTTTGCCGTATCTTAGAAGGCTTGAGGGGGGGGGGGGGGGGATCAAAGTTCTGATAGGAGACAATCTCTCAAGCCACATTTCCTTGTTTGTAGTCGCCCAATGTGAGAAGGAGAATATTAAGTTTGTGTTGCTCCCACCAAATGCAACACACATCTGCCAGCCTCTAGACGTGGCATTCTTTCGCCCAATGAAGATAGTTTGGCGAAAAGCTTTGACTGATTAGAAGAAAGGCAATAGGGGTGTTCTTCCAAAAAGCGACTTCCCTAAGACACTGAAGGCGACATTTCACTACATGGGTGAAAAAATTCGAGACAATGTTATTACAGGATTTCGTGCTTCTGGTATCATACCTTTCAATCCAGGAAAAGTTCTCTCTCTCTTACCTGTTAATAGCTTGGGAAATGAAACAGGTGACCCAATGCCTTTGTGGAACACTTGAAAGATGTTCGTTACGGATCTGCTAATTCCCAACCCAAAGAAGCTCGTGGTAGAAAACTGGAAGTTCCTCCTGGGAAAAGTATCATGTCACAGATAGAAATTTCAGATGATATTGGAGAGGACAGCAAGGAGAAGGAAGCTGATGATCCCAAAGGTTTGGAGCAAGAAACTATAATATCTGAGACAACAACTGAAGAGGGATATGGACCTGGACCTTCTGAGGCACCTCCAATTACACTGGCCAAAAACGATTTTGTCTTGGTTAAGTTTCCTGTTACAGATACCAACCATTCAAAATTATATGTAGGAAGGATTGAGGCTAGCTGCATGACGACATTCCAGTTAATTTCATGAGGAAGAAAATTAATGAGAAACGAGAATACTTTTTTTCCCCCTGATGTTGTAGGCACGTGTGTGGTGTCAGAAGCACAAGTTGTGATGAAGGTGCAAGGAACTGATTTCCGACGAGGTAGAATGATATTTAAAACTCTTGAAGGCATTGACATCATGTAATGTAAAGTGTTGTATTAAGTAATGAATGATATGGTTTGTTTTTTGTAACATCATTGTCTTAGAAAAGCATTTGTAAGCTCAGATATTTAATGGTTAATAAAGCTGGTCGCTAATATAAAAAAATATTAATTGGCAATAATTAATACAAAGTTGAGGTAGTATAAATGCATTTTTCTTAGTAAAATGCTTGTTAGATGTATTTCACATGTTCCAATTCACCTCACACCTCACCACATGTTTCAAATGCAACTGCCGTTCAAAATATGCAGTGTTCCAAGACTTGGGGTGACTTGGAACACAATTCAGAACAAAATTTGAAGCAGGGTTATGGTACAGCATTTTAATTCATGTAACACATTGCTGTAGGAAGGACTAGAGATGCTGTATTTAAAATTTCAAAATTGTGGTACAATATTTTGATATTAATCATCATTAAAAATTTCACTTTCTGTACCAATTCACCCCAAGTTACAATACATTTGACAAATACAAATTCTGATAATCTGTCTTTGCAGTGTACCACCGTATACAAATAAATTACAGAATTACAAAATATATGCAAGGACTTGCCAGTAAAAGTACAAAAACTTAGTGAAAATCAGTATAAGCCAAGAAATACTGCGAAATATGCGGAAACCTGTATGGAAAATGTTGCCAGCGAGCAGTAGGCTATAGTCACCTAAAACAAAAGATTAGTGCGCATTGTCTGACTACAACGGATAGCTACACTGCTTGGTGCGAAAGAAAAGACGCCAAACTAGCAGAAAAGATGACCCAAGATCTGAATAAAATAGTCACAAAAAATATCACTGAAATCATAGGAAATCCTGATAGTATCAGTGAAAAATTGCAAAAGGAATTGTCTCAGGACAGAGATGTATTACAAAATGATTTGCCCAAATGGCATGATGAAGTATACATGCGGTTTAACACAATATGCAACAAACTGTCAGCAGCTAGGGAATATTGCCTGATGGGTCACATAAAGTTCGCCAAACATTTGGCAATAGTCCAGTAGTGACGAGGTGGACACAAATGCAGTTTCTCCACAAAACGAACAAACCCCGCACTTTCTACGTTATTGCTGGAGAAAATTGTAATAAAAATACCAGCATTCCAAAGCTACTATTCAGAAAAACCAACCCCACATCCTCTAGTTTTTATTAAATCTTTTTGCAGTGTATCTGCGTCGACAAACGAGAACCAACCACGTTAAGCCCTTGAATATTGGCCACAACACGGTCTGAGCGCGCAGAGCGAATAAAAACAAACCTACTTAGATACAATGATGGCACTGACAGAAGGGACACATGTGTCAACATAAGGTACAAACAGCAGTACAGGCTAAAATAAAAGGAACTGTAGGCAAAATACTAACCACTATAGTTCTCGACACAGGCGCAATGACAAAGTGTATCTCTCAAAGGGAACCCGCAGAAATTCCTGTACTCCCAGTACGAGGATACAAAGTCTCTGGCACTATTGGTGCAAAAGCTGTATTAGTGAAATGGAGGACACAGGTCGACATAATAATAGGAGATGGAGCTACATTGTGCACGTTCCTGGTAATAATTGGTCTCAGACAGGCATGACTCCTTGGCATTGAATTTTTTAGAGAAAAGAAAGCATTGACTGACTTTTCCAAAGGAAAATCTTTTTGTTGCATGAGGTAAACAAATAAAAGTTGATTTATTGCACATGCCTGAAAGACAAGGAAGTTTTTTCTGGGTTAAAGGTACAGTTTCTCAAACACTAAAGCACACCATGTGCATTTACTACAACTCAAAATGAGAGTAGTGTAAACAATACAGAACACATTAATAGTAAGATCACAGAATCCACATATTTAAGTGAAACACTACAACAAGAATTGATGGTTGTGCTGGTTAAACATTTACACACATTTGATGAAAAACCAGGCATAATTAATATGTGTGTCTATAAAATGAATGTCAAGCCACATGAAACATTCTGTGGACCAACCATGAGACCGCTGATCATGAAATTAAGAAAATGATTATGTCGAAGGTTATAGAACTACATTTATCTTAATACTGTGGCCCACTGCTAGCAGCAAATGGTCAGATAAGACTCATTTTAGATGCAAGAGCCTTTAATAAAATTATTGTACCAGTTTGTTCTCAATTGGAGAACTTAGGTGAACAATTACAAAAATTCTATGGTGTAAAATACCATCCTAGATCTCAGGAGTTGTTATTGGAAGGTAAAACTTCATAAAGAGTCAAAAAAATACTGTGTTTTTTCACACCAGAAGTAGTTACCAGTTTTGTGTACTATCTTTTGGATTAAATGTAAGAGCAAAAATTTTCACTGCAGAACTTGAGACACTGTTGGTCCTGATCTTTTAGATAAAGTAATTGGGTATCTTGATGACATTCTCATTACTACTGAAACATGGTCCAACATCTTGAACTACTTGACAGAATTTTACATAGATTTTTCAAAACCAATGTTACATCTAACTTCCAAAAAATATAAATTTGGTTGAGAAGAAATAAAAATTTAGGGCATATTATTTCTCAGTAGGCATCAAACCTGATCACAGTAAGTTAGATGCTATAAGAAACGTTTCCCATTCTACAATGAAACGGCAATTAAAAGCATTTTTTGGATTAACTTCATTTCATCATCATTTCTTTCCTAAACAACTACTAAACAGTCTGTCAGTTTTGAAACTCTTGAGAAAGAATGCCATCTGGTGTTGGGCAGGTGCCTGTAAAAAATAGGTATTTTGAGGGTGTAAAGCATGCCTTATTAAATTAAAATATGCCATCAAAATATGATTTTAGATTTTTGTATAGCAGCTGATGCTTCAGTACATGGTCTTGAGCTTGTCTGTTCTAATCAAACACAATAGACTCAAAACATGAGATTAACATAATAAGTTTTGCTAGTAGAACACTTTCAGAGTGTGAACATTTATATTCAACCACTGAATTAGAAGCATTGGCTGTCCTATGGGCTTTCAAAAAATTCAATCAATACATCTGTGATATGCATATATGTGTGTACTGTGACCATCAAGCTCTAAGTTTTCTACTGACACGAAAATTGCTACATGCGAGAATTGCTAGGAGGACTGCTACCCTTAAAGAATATTCATTTGAAATTGTATATGTACCAGGACATAGGTCCATGCAGGATAGTAAAGATACTACACCCTGGAAGTTATCTTTTAGCATTACCTCAGTTGTTAAATACTTTACTGTCACAAAGATATCTATGAACATAGATATGCACATAATAATATGAGAAATTAAATATAAAGTATACTAGTGTATGAGTAATGTCACACTATCAGAAATCAACTGATGCAAATTTTACTATAAAATGCCAATGTAATCATGACAACCTGATTTCTTCCTTTAATGTTTGGCTAAGGCCTGCCGATTTCTGTACTTGATTTTGCTGAGTGATATTATTTATAAGAATATTTTACACACAAAACATGTCATGAATTTACTTGTGTGTCTATATGATCTATAATGCTAAAATGTTGTTCTATGATGTAAATTAGTTTAGTAGCTTAAAGAAAAGGCAATACCTTTGCCCTAAGACCAAACTGGAACTGTGATTTCGAATTATTTGAAGAGGTTTTCTGAGTAATGTGAAACTATGATTTTATGTATAAATTCGTGCATAAGTGGCAGTACTCACATGAATTAGATCACTTCAAAAACTTCTAGTAAGTATAACTTGATGAAATGACTTGCACATAAACTAGAATGTTTCATTTGGAGGAATATGTTGCATGCATGTGTGTGGGGAAATTGTGTAATTTTTTATGTATGAACACAACTTTTACTCAGCCCAATATGAGGCGATGTTTTGTCCATTAGTTAAATCTGAATAGCTATTAATGACTTAGTGAGAACATTTTTACAAATTATAAAATGAAGATTATGCATTTGATCCAGGCACATATCCATTAAATAAACAAGCATAAACTTTGTCATCTTATTGTTAAATACTGGAGTGCACGAATGACCTATAGCCTTATAGAAAAAAATGATGAGCTATGCTCAAAAAGTCCCACTCACTATGTGTAAAGCTGACATGTAGGTGAAATGTATAAACAATATTTAAAAACCAATGTATATAAATACAAAATTATGAAAGTAATAAGATAAGTAAAAACTGTAAACTTAAAATTGGTGGGTTCCACAGGGAAATAATTCATATTATATAGAGCGAAAAATACAGTGTGTACAGTTTTACACCTGTAAGTTGGACTTTTTGTATGGGAAACACGATATGTCAAGTATAGACTTTTGAAAGAAATGTGAACATGAATATTAAACAAACAGTGATGTAGTGAATCAAACGTGAACATAAACTAAGTGTTGTCCTGGGCAATGTTCTTCAAGCTACAGTGACAACACAGCCACAGTAGAAAGACACTGAATTTCACTTACCAAAGCATGAACAGGCGATACACATTGTGGGTCAGTGCTCCAATGTGATTCAAGGATGTGAGATAATCCAAAAGGTTAAAACATTCACACATACACATTAACAAAGGTAAATGATTGCACCCACAAAACAGCAGCATTCGCAGAAGATACGAACAAGTAATCTCAAAGGCAGCAGGCTAACTGGCTGCCACGAGCAACAAAAATGCCCACAGAAATGCTCTTCAATTGTTGATGCTTCATGAGCACATGTGATGGTATTTCAAATAACACTCAAAGTAATGATCACAGACACAATAAATGAACACAATTCCCAGGACACTAGAAGTGCAAATGGTAAACTTCATACTCCCCAGCATTAAGAACTGTATAGTGCTAGGATAATTTAAAAATGTTGTAAGTGACCATATGTACTGTGTTCTATGTATATCACTAATAGAAAAGAACAACGATAGAGAAAATCTAGTCTTAGCAGAAACAATATTGACCACATCCCATCTTAAAGACAAATAAGTGGACCCACAAAAAATTTACAGTAACATTGTGTATATGTTCTTTGTTACAGAAAATCTTTAATTACTTATACATGTATATATTTTAAATGTAAATATTAGTTGTGTGCTTATTTCAAGGGCATGCCAAACACCTGATACTGCTGTATAATGTGTTACTGTACATGGTTGCCTGAAGCGTTTCCCATTACTATCTGCTGCTGCAACTGGAGTAATGCTGAGGTGCTCCGGATTTGGCGCCCTTGGCTTGCAGCTGCTTTGCCCAGCAGGTGTAGGAGTATGACACATATGTTGCCACAAACATATGTGAGATGCTGATGAAATAGGACAACACAGGAGAATAAGAAACTGTTAAATTTTGCAAACATCAGCTAATGTGAAAACTTAGGCTAAAAAGAGCAAAGACCTGTTTCAAAGAAAAACTACTCAGAAACATAATGTATTTATGTATATTTATGATTGTAATGTATGATGTTTATGTTTTATTTTTATGTTACTTAAATCAAATTAATACAAAATAATTACTATCAACAAACATGAACTGTGAAATGCCACCATCTGGTGGGGACAGACTAATAGACTCATGAATGAATGAAAGAAAGAAAAGACAGATGCAAATGGTTGAAAGGCACTTAGAGTACACACCTCTGCCACACACCGTCAGGTGGCTTGCGGAGTATGGATGTAGATGTAGATGTAGATATATCTATTATCACCACCATTTGAGGGGGAATATATAAAAGCCCCATACCGATAAATCAGCGATGAGCTGCGTTTGAAAACCTTTAACTACTCTGTCTGAAGTATTTTGTTTAAATAAATGAATGATTGTTTTACATCTCCCTTGCTGCCATGGAGACACACTTCAGTTTCACCTTTAGTTATGACTAGACACCTTTTCCATTATAGGTGGGGTAGCCATTTTGTAATACATTTACATAACTATGTTAAAGTATATTTAAGTCAAGCCAATCAGGTGTTCTAATAATTTAATTAACCTTAATCACCACTAAATTAAATAATTATTAACGTTTCTCATTACAGCTTTAAATTGTCTGTGGGGCTGTCACCATATGCCGATAAGAAAGATGTGCATTTGGCTAGCAGAAATTGTCAATGCTATTAGTGCAAATTGCACAACCAAAATATCTGAGAACCTCATCTTCTCAAACATTCAGTTCAGGGATTTCAAAGTCAAATTATCCTGTTATTACTTCAGCTTCAAATAACATGGTAACAGCATCCTTTTGTTAAACAGGCAATTGCACAACTGCTAATATTTTCTCAGTAAGATTACAGGTCTCCCAGACAGTTCCATGCACTCATGACATTAAGTAAGATGCTTCTTTATATCTAATCCTCTCATTTGAGCTAATTTTTATTACCATCACTAATTCTGAAATCCAGTATCCAACCATTAAACCTTTCATGGGATTGTCTGGTAAAAAACATTGCCCTCTTTTATGTCATCCATTCTCAGTAAAAGACCAGATGTAAATTGATGGAATATGGGAGGGAGAAAGATATGGATATACTATCTGACTTGACTATTCAAGCTTCAGGGAGAGAACATGGTTCATTATTAAATAAACCTGACCATGTGCCTAAAATAACAATGTGTCTCTTACACTTTTCAAATATTAACACTACAAATCAATGTGAATTCAGTTTATTATCCTTCTGGCTTGTAACAAACTGCCTAACTCATCCACTCCAGTGTTAACAGTTAAGCTCATTTCACATTCATACTGAAAAAGCAATTATTGTATTGTATTTCCCCAGTACTTAACATGTAATCACTTATCATGCAAAGCTTTTAGTACATGTGTAAATAGCAATATGTTCGATTGACTGAACTTATTGACCAACAAACATGATGCTGTTTCATCTCCAAATTTCATAAAAGTCCTGCGCACTTATTCGCAAAATAAACTGAACCACAAATCAAACAATGGAAAATCCAGGATGGAATAATCACAATGTTATGAAAAGGATAGATTGCTTCTCACCATATAATGGAAATGTTGAGTTAGTAGGCAAAACAAAACAACCGTCAAACAAGTAAGCTTTTGGCCTAAGAGGCTTTCAGCAGAATTAGACAACATACACACACATACTCACACAAATGCAACTCACACAAACATGACCACAGTCTCTGATTGCCGAGGCCAGACTGAGCAGCAGTGCATGATGGGAGAATCAATCTGGGTGGTGAGGGTAAGGTGCAAGGAGTTGGCAGCACAGCAGGGTAGAGGCAGCGAACAGTAAAAAAGTGCTGCTTGTGAGAGCATACAGGGATGAGACGGTGAAACGGTAGGGCAGCTAGATGCAGCCAGGAGGTTAGACAGAGGGGGGGGGGGGGTTACAGTGGAAAAAGAGAGAAGTAAAAAAGAATGTGGGTGCAATGTTGGAATAGAGGGCTGTGTAGTGCTAAAGGAGAACAGGGAAGGGGATAGGTGAGTGTAGGACAATGACTAACAAATGTTGAGGCCAGGAGGGTTACAGGAATATATATATACTGTCAGGAGTGTTCCCACCTGTGCAGTTCAGAAAAGTTGGGTGTTGGTAGGAAGGTTCCAGGTGGCACAGGCTGAGAAGTAATTATTAAAACAAAGTACACTGTGTTGTGCAGCATGCTCAGCATCTTCTGTCAGTGGCCATTCATGTGGACCTACAGCTTGTTGGTTGTCATGCCCACATAGAACACAGCACAGTGGTTGCTGCTTGGCTTGTAGATCACATGACTGCTTTCACAGGTAGCCCTGCACCTGATGGAATAGGTGATACTTGTGACCAGGCTAGAGTAGGTAGTAGTGGGAGGATGTATGGAATGTGGATATGAGCCATGAGGCAAGGGTTTGGGAGCACGAGTAGTGTATGGATGGATAAGGATATTGTGTAGGTTTGGTGGCTGGAGGAATACTATTGTGGGAAGGGTGGGAAGGATTGTGAGTATAACATTCCTCATTTCAGGACACAAGGATAGGTAGTCAATAACTTGATGGAGAAAATGATTCAGTCACTCATCCTGTGTGGTACTGAGTCATGAGGGGGCATGCTCTTTTGTGACCAGAGGATGGGACTTTGGGAGGTGGGAAGTGACTGGAGGGATAAGGCGTGGGAGATCTGTTTCTGTACAAGGTTTGGAGGGTAGTTACAGTCTGTGAAGGTCTTGGTGAGCCCCTTGGTATATTTTAAGATGGACTGCTCATCACCACAGAAGTGACAGTTGCAGGAGGCTACGCTATATGGATGGTACTTCTTGGTACAGAATGGGTGTCAGCTGTCGAAGTGGAAGTATTGCTGGTGATTGGTAGGTTTGATATGTATGGAGGTACTGATGTAGCCAGTGAGATGGAGGTCAACTTTGAGGAAGGTGGCTTGTTGGGTTGAGGAGGGCCAGGTGAAGCAAATGGGAGAGAAGATGTTGAGGTTCTGGAGTCACTCTCTATCCACATCACAGAGATGTCTTCAGTGAGTCTGAATCAGGTGAGGAGTTTGAGACTCTGGGTGTTTAGAAATGATTCCTTTAGATGGCCCATGAATAGGTTGGCATATGATGGTGCCATGAGGGTGCCCATTGTCATACCCCAGCTTAATTTCCAGGTGATGCCTTCAAAGGAGAAGTGATTGTGGGTGAGGATATATACGAGGGTTGAATGAAAAGTAATACCTTCGTTAATTGGGTTTGGATGGGAATATTTAAATAAATCAAATGCAGAAATAATCCTTAGAACATGACTTTAATTACCAATATTCAGTTTTCCACATAATCACCAGCCAATTGGATACATTTCTGCCAACGTTGAACAAGTTTTTTGAAGCTGTCATGGAAGAAGTCGACACACTGTTTCTGCAGCCACAGTCACACAGTTCTCTCAATGTCTTCATCAGGTGCAGAATGATGTCCCCGCAGATCATCTTTCATTATCGGGAACAGATGGAAGTCAGACGGTGCTAAATCTGGACTATGGAGGCTGCCACACGGTGGTGACATTCAGGTCTGAAATTCTGCTGTGAAGGTACGTGAAGTGTGTGGTTTGGCATTGTCATTCTGCAGGAAAACATTTACCTTTTCCTTTAGACCCTTGTTAGCTGTCACTTCAGAGTTCGAAGTGTTGTGATGTAACGTTCTGAATTTATTGTTGTTCCACGATCAAGGAAATCAACATGGATAACACCATCTGTGTCCCAGAACACTGTGGCCACGATTTTTCCAGCTGAGGGCTGCGTCTCGAATTTCTTTTTCTGGGACGAGTCTTTGTGTTGATATTCCATAAACTGACGTTTCATCTCCGGGTCATAATGGTGCACCCACGTTTTGTCTCCTGTCACAATTGAATGGAGAAAGGCATCACCTTCATCATTCTTATAATGGGAAAGGAGTTCCTGGCAAACTCCAAGTCTGTGCGCTTTCATTTCAGAAGTCAAATCCGGGGTACCCATTGTGCACAGATCTTCCGATAGCCAAGCAAAGCAATAATGCAACCCACACATTCTTGTGAAATGCCAGTTGTGCTTGCAGTTTCCCTCTGAGTGATACGATGATCGTCTTGAATCAATCTGTCAACATTTTGCTTGTGAAACTCGGTAGTTGCTGTCACAGAAGGTCCAACTCTTTGTTTGTCATGCACGTAAGATGTTTCCACCTCAACATCTTCAAACTTACTTGCCCAGTGATGCACAGTACTCACACCATCACAATCACCACAAACTACTTTCATTCTGACTTTCCTTTGGGGGTGACACCTTCTGCTGTCAAGAATTCAATGACTGCACATTGCTTAAACCGCATTGACCGATCGTCTGTGCAGGGTTCCATACTTTACACTGTAACAACACAATCGTTCAATGCTAAGGCTTCCTGCCAACTGGAGCTGTAGAGAAGAGGCTACGGAACAAGCCAGTATCTGCCACATACCAATGCTGCCAACTACTGAAGAGTTACAAAGGTGGAGGCATTACTTTTCAGTCAACCCTCGTAGTCAGTCACGGTGATTAGGAAGGAGGTTGTAGGTCTGGAATCCATCAGATCTTGTGAACGGTGGTGTTCAATAACGGCAAGACTACGGGTATTAAGGATGTTAGTGTTACAGGAGGTGGCATCGATAGTGATAACAGGGCACCGTGTGGTAAGGGAACAGGAATTGTGGAGAGTTGGCAGGGGAAACGGTTGGTATCTTTTATATAGGGGGGCAGATTGTGGGTAATAGGCTGAAGATGGTGGTCTACTAGAGCAGAGATTCTCTCAGTGGGGGCACAGTAACTGGTCACAGTGGGAGTGGTTGGGTTTATAGATTTAGCAATGATGTAGAAGGTAGGAGTGTGGCGAGTGGTAGGGCTGGGGAGAGTGATAGACTCTGGGGAGAGGTTCTGGGATGAGCCCAAGGATTTGAGGAGAACTGGACATGCTGCTGTATTTCTGGAATGGGGTTACTGTGGCTGGGTTTATAGGTGTATGAATCAGAAAGCTGGTGAATTTCTTCTGCCAGGTAATCCTTGTGGTTCAAAACAATAGTGGTGGAGCCTTTGTCAGCAGGTATGACTATAAGATTTGGGTCAGTTTTTAGGTGGTGGATTGTGGTTCTTTCTGCAAATGTAAGTTTAGATTGCATGTTGAGGGATTTGGAGAATGATGATGAGGCAAGGTTTGAGGTTAAGAAAATTTGGAAAGTTAACAGGAGTGATTAGGAGGCAGTGTGGGTAGATCACAGTTGGATGGAGGAGTGAACTGAATCAGGCAGGGCTTAATACTGGTCTTCAGTTAAATCTGATTGGTGGGGTTGGTGCGAAAAAGTTTCCACTGTAGGAACCGGGAGAAGGAGAGAAGGTCTTTAACAAGTGATGCACGATTAAATTTGGGAGTGGGGCAAAATGTTAAGCCTTTCGAAAGTACTGACACTTCTTTACTACTAAGGATTTTGGAGGAAAGGTTGATTACTGTGTTTTGGATATGTTTAGCTTCTAGATTATGTATGGTAGTGAGAGGGTGGGGGGGGGGGGGGTTGAGGGGGGGGGGCAAATGTAGTAGGTCTGCGAGGCAGTCCAAGGCAGGATTCATGTGTTATTTTCCTTACCTCCCTGTGCCACAAAAACTTGTACCTAATCTTACCCACCTGTCCCTCCCCACCCACCCACTCCTTCTCCTCTCTTATTCCAATTCACACATAAGAGATCCACCTAGTCTAGTCACATCTGCTGTCCTCCTTCATCACACTTATCTGCCCACAGACATGCATCCACATTACAATCTTTTAATTTATTTTTTCTGTAATCTCATCATCTTTTCACATTGATTTCAGCTGGTTTTCAGCTTTCACTATTGGCCTACTCTCACAGGCTTCATCTTGTTTCCCCATAATTCATTCTTTTCATCCTTCTCGTAACTTTTCACATGAATTTCTGTGTTACTAATGTATTTCTATCTGTTTTTATCCTCCACCATGGATACTTGCTCAGTCCATCTGCGTTAATACAGATGAGTTCTCTTATCCCTAGCTAGAACCCAGTCCCACAGTCCTCTCTAATGGCCTTAACATCAAATTACCCATCTCTTCTCCTTCCACAATTATTTCCATCTGAAAAAAAAGACCCTCCAACCTATTCACTTCCTACCCCTGCCTTCAACTACCACTATCTACCACCTCTACAACAACTTCCAAACATTCTCCACATCCTGAAAAACCTTGCCTCACAGGCTTATTACATTTACCCCTTCCTCAAAAACCCCCACTCTCCACCATACAGAATCTGGAACCTAAACAGACCGAAACACAGTCACGAACGTTTCCTCCAAGAACCTTATCCCCACAGAAGTATCAGTCCTTCCCAGAGGCTTCACGTTTCACCCCACTTTCAAATTCAATATACTGGACTTGTTAAAGTCCTTCTCTCCTCCTCCCAGTCCTTACAGTGGTAACACTTTTTTGCCACCAGCCCTACCAATCAGACCCCACTAAAGAACAATGTTGAGCCCTGCTTGACTCAGTTCACTCCTCCACCCAACCATGATGCACCCCCACTTTCCCCTAATCACCACTGTTAATTTTACAGTTTACAGAATTTCTCTAGTTCAAACCTTGCCTCTCCATCAATCCCTAAACCCTTCAACATTCAATCAAACCTTACATCTGCTCTCTCTTTTGTACACCTACAAACCCTGCCACAGTGACTCCATTCCAAAAATCCATTAAGATCTCCAGCCTCTCCTCAAATCCTTATCCCCATCCCAGAACCTCTCCCTTGAATCCATCTCTCTACTCACCCCTACCACTCCCCACATTCCTACCTTCTACACTGTTCCTGAAGTCCATAAACTCAACCCCCCAGGACACCCAATTGTGGCTGGTTACTGTGCCCCACTGAGAAAATCTCAGCTCTACTAGACCAACACTGTCAGCCTATTACCCGCAACCTACCCTCCTATATAAAAGATACCAATCATTTTCCCCATCAACTTTCCACAATTGCTGTTCCTTTACCACATGATGCCCTAATCATCATTATTGATGCCACCTCCCATCTAATATCCTTAATGCCCATGTTCTTGCTGCTATTGACCACCACCTTTCACAAGGCCCGATGGATTTCAAACATACAACCTTCTTCCAAGTTGCTGTGACAAACTATATCCTCATCCACAATCACTTCTCCTTTGTAGGCGTCACCTACAAATTGATATGGGGTATGGCAACAGGCATCCATATGGCACCATCGTATGCCAACCTATTCATGGACCACCTAGAGGAATCGTTTCTAACCATCCAGGATCCCAAACTCCTCACCTGATTCAGATTCATTCATGATGTTTTCATGATCTAGATAGTGGGTGTGGACACTCAGTCCACATTACTCCAGAACCTCAGCACCTTCTCTCCAATTTGCTTCACCTGGTCCTCCTCAACCAAACAAGCCATCTTCCTCAATGTTGACTTCAACCTCAAAGATAGCTACATCAGTATCTCCATCCATATCAAACCTACCAATCACCAGCAATAACACCACTTCAACAGCTGCCACCCATTCCATACCAAGAAGTACCTTCCATACAGCCTATCCACCTGTGGCCATCACATATGTAGTCATGAGCAGATTCTCTCAAAATATGCCAAGGGTCACAATGAGGTCTTCACAGACTACAATTACCCTCACAACCATGTGCAGAAACAGATCTCTGATGCCTTATCTCTCCAGTCACTTCCCGTCTCCCAGAGTTCCACAGTCTGGCCACAGAGGAGCATTCACATCACAGCTCAGCTCAGGATGAGCTACTGAATCACTTTCTCCACCAGGTTTTTGACTACCTCTCATTTTGTCCTGAAATGAAGAATGTTCTACCCACTATCCATTCATACACAACATGTGCTCCCAAACCCTTGCCTCATACCTCATATCCCCATCCCATACATCCTCCCACAACCACCTAATCTAGTCTGGTCACAAGCATCACCTATCCCATCAGAGTCACTGTTACTTGTGTAAGCAGTCATGTGATCTACAAGCCAAGCTGCAACCACTGTGCTGCATTCTAAGTGGGTATGACACCCAACAAGCTGTATGTCTACATGAATGGCCACCAACAAACTGAACACGCTGCCCAACAGAACATTCTTTATTTTAATGACAGCTTCACAGCCTATGCCATCTGGATCCTTCCTACCAACACAACCTTTTCTGAACTACACAGGTGGAAACTCTTCAGGCAGAATGAGATTTTCACTCTGCACTCTGCAGCAGTGTCCCTGTAACCCTTTTGGCCTTAATCTTTGTTAGCCATTGTCCCACACCTACCTATCCCCTTCCCTATTCCCACTCCAGCACTGTACAGCCCTCTATTCCACCAATGCACCCACATTCTTTTTACTTCTCTCTCTTTCCACTGCACTCCCCCCCACTGTCCTCTGTCTAACCTCCTGACTGCACCTAGCTGCCCTACCCTCTCTCCACCTTCTCCTTGTATGCTCCCACAAGCAGACCATACTGTCCCACACCCCTACGCAGGTGTGCTGTCACCTCCCCACCAAAGCCCCACCATCCAGATTGCTTTTCCCATCATGCACTTCTGCTCACAGTCTGGTCTCGGCAACAAGAAACTGTGGCCAAGTGTGTGAGAGTTGCGTTTGCTTCTCTGTATGTGTGTGTGTGGTGTTGTGTTGTGTTGTGTTCTTTACTTCTGATGAAGGCGCTTTTGGCCAAAAGCTTATTTGTTTGACATTATTTTTATTGTGCCTATCTGCAACTCAGCATCTGTGAATCATAAATCACTTTTACCCTATGAAATGACGTAATAGTTTTAATTTATAATATTATTTTCTAACTAATTTTTTAGACAACTTATGTACATGTGACCTCTCCATACTTAACCCACACAATGACTGCACACTCTCTCAGCATGGACCAGTAGCACTTGGATATTGTTGATGTTAAGCAGCAAGACAATGCCAACCACAGAAAAATATGTGCTCATCTTTGTAAACAAACACAAACCAGCGATAAGTAAGGAGTTTAATATCGCTATGGCATAACATCAAAGTCTTCTTATATATCCACCCCACCCAACCCAGTAAAATTTTTTCAATAATGCCAGAAAACTTTTTTTGAAACCCCAAAAAGGAACTATAAACCCCAAAGAAATTTCTGAACCAGGAATGGGATACCCAGAGGAATAAATCACTACATAATAACAAACAACTCAGGGTGATGGCACACTTTCTTACTCTCTCCACACATTGGCTCCTCACTCTGTTGTTCATAGTTGTTCCTGTTCTGCATACCAAATTCCTATTTGTTACCAAAAAATCAATTGTCCATACATTACACACCAACTGCAAAGCTCTTTCTTTATTATTTTAGTTTTTTTTCTCACTTCATTATAAATAAATGTGGCCATGTGCCTCTTATGAAAATGTGTCATTTACATTTTTCAGATCCTAAAGTCTCTCAATTAAAAGTTGGAAAAATGTCACATTGAAAAAATGTTCATGCAGGGGAATCATACAAACATACCGCCATTTGACTCTTGGACAACTCCTGTGTGGACGACATAGTAATAAGCTTCCCTGGCATAGAAGAGAAACAACTGAAAGATTTGAAAGCAAATAAGCCACTATGTCCAAATGCAATCCCAATTCAGTTTCACAAAGAGCACTCTATGGCACTGGTCCTTTACCTAGTTTGCATTTATAGTGGATCTCTCACCCAACACAGAGCCCCAAGTGACTTGAAAAAATCACAGCCGACTCCTGAATATAAGAAGGGTTAAACAACTTAGGCACAAAATTACAGAAAAATATTCCTAACTTCAGTTTGCTGCACAATCTTTGAACATATTCTCAGTTCAAATATAATAAATTTTCTTGAGATCTAGGAGCTTCTGTCCATGAATCAGCATTGTTTTAGAACACATCACTTGTGCTAAACACAGCTTGCCCTTTTCTCACATGATATACTGTGAATCAAGGATTAAGGACAACATGTAGATTCCATATTTCTAGATTTTCAGAAAGCATTTGACACTACCTCCTTGCAGGATGTTAACAAAGGTACAACCAAATGGAACTGGTTCACAGATATTTGAGTGGCTCGAAGACTTTTTAAGCTATAGATGTTAAGTTGTGCTCGACAGTGGGTGTTCATCAGAGACAAGGGTATCATCAGGAGTGCCCCAGGGAAGTCTGATAGGACTGCTCTTCTTCTCTATACATGTATGGTCTGATGGACGTGGTGAGCAACAATCAGTGGCTGTTTGCTGACGATGCTTTGGTGTACGGTAAGGTTGGAAGTAGAGAGACTGTAGGATGATACGAGATGACTTCGACAAAATTTCTAGTTGGTGCGATGAATGTAGAAAAATGTAAGTTAATGCAGATGAGTAGGAAAAACAAACCCATAATGTTCAGATACAGGATCTGCATTCAATTTCTTCTTCCTTCTAGTACTCAACACAAATGGCATACTTGGAACAAGTGTACCATATGGCTGTTTAGCCAAAAGTCCTGTTGTCTCTGCTATACTCCACGTCTTCCATGTAAGAATATTTGCATCTGGAAATGCTTCAAGGCCACCATAATCACAATGGTTGCCCCATACTACAGCAAGTGTGAGCCATGTACTACCTCCAAACACGGCTTGTACATCACATGTAAAGTTCAAACGTAGTCCACGAAATACGTTTGGACCTCCAATTAGTTGTTGTTTATTAAACTGTCCAGCAAGATCAATGTCTATCGCCTTCAAAGAACGATAAACAGGAACGCTGCACCGCCAGCGACGACGGTAACCACGTCGCCCAGGTTCTCGGGTAGGACAAACTTTATTGTCTGTAATATAACATACAGTCACCATTAATCTTTATTTTACAATTTCCATTACCAACTTTAGCCCAGATAAACAGGTATTCATCTGCATTCAAATTCTTCTACCTTCTAGTACTCAACACAAATGGCATACTTGGAACAAGTGTACCATACGGCTGTTTAGCCAAAAGTCCTGTTGTCTCTGCTATACTCCACGTCTTCCATGTAAGAATATTTGCATCTGGAAATGCTTCAAGGCCACCATAATCACAATGGTTGCCCCATACTACAGCAAGTGTGAGCCATGTACTACCTCCAAACACGGCTTGTACATCACATGTAAAGTTCAAACGTAGTCCACGAAATACGTTTGGACCTCCAATTAGTTGTTGTTTATTAAACTGTCCAGCAAGATCAATGTCTATCGCCTTCAAAGAACGATAAACAGGAACGCTGCACCGCCAGCGACGACGGTAACCACGTCGCCCAGGTTCTCGGGTAGGACAAACTTTATTGTCTGTAATATAACATACAGTCACCATTAATCTTTATTTTACAATTTCCATTACCAACTTTAGCCCAGATAAACAGGTATTCATCTGCATTCAAATTCTTCTACCTTCTAGTACTCAACACAAATGGCATACTTGGAACAAGTGTACCATACGGCTGTTTAGCCAAAAGTCCTGTTGTCTCTGCTATACTCCACGTCTTCCATGTAAGAATATTTGCATCTGGAAATGCTTCAAGGCCACCATAATCACAATGGTTGCCCCATACTACAGCAAGTGTGAGCCATGTACTACCTCCAAACACGGCTTGTACATCACATGTAAAGTTCAAACGTAGTCCACGAAATACGTTTGGACCTCCAATTAGTTGTTGTTTATTAAACTGTCCAGCAAGATCAATGTCTATCGCCTTCAAAGAACGATAAACAGGAACGCTGCACCGCCAGCGACGACGGTAACCACGTCGCCCAGGTTCTCGGGTAGGACAAACTTTATTGTCTGTAATATAACATACAGTCACCATTAATCTTTATTTTACAATTTCCATTACCAACTTTAGCCCAGATAAACAAGTATTCATCTGCATTCAAATTCTTCTACCTTCTAGTACTCAACACAAATGGCATACTTGGAACAAGTGTACCATATGGCTGTTTAGCCAAAAGTCCTGTTGTCTCTGCTATACTCCACGTCTTCCATGTAAGAATATTTGCATCTGGAAATGCTTCAAGGCCACCATAATCACAATGGTTGCCCCATACTACAGCAAGTGTGAGCCATGTACTACCTCCAAACATGGCTTGTACATCACATGTAAAGTTCAAACGTAGTCCACGAAATACGTTTGGACCTCCAATTAGTTGTTGTTTATTAAACTGTCCAGCAAGATCAATGTCTATCGCCTTCAAAGAACGATAAACAGGAACGCTGCACCGCCAGCGACGACGGTAACCACGTCGCCCAGGTTCTCGGGTAGGACAAACTTTATTGTCTGTAATATAACATACAGTCACCATTAATCTTTATTTTACAATTTCCATTACCAACTTTAGCCCAGATAAACAAGTATTCATCTGCATTCAAATTCTTCTACCTTCTAGTACTCAACACAAATGGCATACTTGGAACAAGTGTACCATACGGCTGTTTAGCCAAAAGTCCTGTTGTCTCTGCTATACTCCACGTCTTCCGTGTAAGAATATTTGCATCTGGAAATGCTTCAAGGCCACCATAATCACAATGGTTGCCCCATACTACAGCAAGTGTGAGCCATGTACTACCTCCAAACACGGCTTGTACATCACATGTAAAGTTCAAACGTAGTCCACGAAATACGTTTGGACCTCCAATTAGTTGTTGTTTATTAAACTGTCCAGCAAGATCAATGTCTATCGCCTTCAAAGAACGATAAACAGGAACGCTGCACCGCCAGCGACGACGGTAACCACGTCGCCCAGGTTCTCGGGTAGGACAAACTTTATTGTCTGTAATATAACATACAGTCACCATTAATCTTTATTTTACAATTTCCATTACCAACTTTAGCCCAGATAAACAAGTATTCATCTGCATTCAAATTCTTCTACCTTCTAGTACTCAACACAAATGGCATACTTGGAACAAGTGTACCATACGGCTGTTTAGCCAAAAGTCCTGTTGTCTCTGCTATACTCCACGTCTTCCATGTAAGAATATTTGCATCTGGAAATGCTTCAAGGCCACCATAATCACAATGGTTGCCCCATACTACAGCAAGTGTGAGCCATGTACTACCTCCAAACACGGCTTGTACATCACATGTAAAGTTCAAACGTAGTCCACGAAATACGTTTGGACCTCCAATTAGTTGTTGTTTACTAAACTGTCCAGCAAGATCAATGTCTATCGCCTTCAAAGAACGATAAACAGGAACGCTGCGCCGCCAGCGACGACGGTAACCATGTCACCCAGGTTCTCGAGTAGGACAAACTTTATTGTCTGTAATACAACATACAGTCACCATTAATCTTTATTTTACAATTTCCATTACCAACTTTAGCCCAGATAAACAGGTATTCATCTGCATTCAATTTCTTCTTCCTTCTAGTACTCAACACAAATGGCATACTTGGAACAAGTGTACCATACGGCTGTTTAGCCAAAAGTCCTGTTGTCTCTGCTATACTCCACGTCTTCCATGTAAGAATATTTGCATCTGGAAATGCTTCAAGGCCACCATAATCACAATGGTTGCCCCATACTACAGCAAGTGTGAGCCATGTACTACCTCCAAACACGGCTTGTACATCACATGTAAAGTTCAAACGTAGTCCACGAAATACGTTTGGACCTCCAATTAGTTGTTGTTTACTAAACTGTCCAGCAAGATCAATGTCTATCGCCTTCAAAGAACGATAAACAGGAACGCTGCGCCGCCAGCGACGACGGTAACCACGTCGCCCAGGCATTGCTGTGGCACGTTAATACAGGTGCACTGGGTGTCTCGCTGGGCGTTGGCTTGCTACGTTTACCTGTATTAACGTGCCACAGCAATACCTGGGCGACGTGGTTACCGTCGTCGCTGCGGCGCAGCGTTCCTGTTTATTGTTCTTTGAAGGCGATAGACATTGATCTTGCTGGACAGTTTAATAAACAACAACTTATTGGAGGTCCAAACGTATTTCGTGGACTACGTTTGAACTTTACATGTGATGTACAAGCCGTGTTTGGAGGTAGTACATGGCTCACACTTGCTGTAGTATGGGGCAACCATTGTGATTATGGTGGCCTTGAAGTTAAAGGCTCAAGGTCACCCGCCTAGCGAGCAACCAAAAGGCGCTCAGCTACAATGTTTTAAGTGAATGTTGTTTTTAATTTAAAAAAAAAAAAAAATCTCACGGGATAGATAAGGATGGTTCTCGGGTAGGACAAACTTTATTGTCTGTAATATAACATACAGTCACCATTAATCTTTATTTTACAATTCCCATTACCAACTTTAGCCCAGATAAACAGGTATTCGTCTGCATTCAATTTCTTCCTCCTTCTAGTACTCAACACAAATGGCATACTTGGAACAAGTGCACCATACGGCTGGTTAGCCAAAAGTCCTGTTGTCTCTGCTATACTCCACGTCTTCCATGTAAGAATATTTGCATCTGGAAATGCTTCAAGGCCACCATGATCACAATGGTTGCCCCATACTACAGCAAGTGTGAGCTATCTACTACCTCCAAACACGGCTTGTACATCAATGTAAAGTTCAAATGTAGTCCACGAAATATGTGATAGGACAAACTTTATTGTCTGTAATATAACATACAGTCACTATTAATCTTTATTTTACAATTTCCATTACCAACTTTAGCCCAGATAAACAGGTATTCATCTGCATTCAATTCACAAGCCGTGTTTGGAGGTAGTACATGGCTCACACTTGCTGTAGTATGAGGCAACCATTATGATTATGGTGGCCTTGAAGCATTTCCAGATGCAAATATTCTTTCATGGAAGACGTGGAGTATAGCAGAGACAACAGGACTTTTGGCTAAACAGCCGTATGGTACACTTGTTCCAAGTATGCCATTTCTGTTGAGACTGTTTGACACAGTCACATCGTTTCAATATCTGGGTGTAATATTCCAAAACTCTATAAAATGGAATGAGCGTACAAGGACTGTAGTAGGGAAGGTGAATGATTGACTTCAGTTTATTGGGAGAATTTTGGGAAAGTGTGGTTCACCTGTAAAGGAGACCACATATAGGATGCGAGAACAAGCTGTTCTTGAATACTGCTAGAGTGTTTGTGATTCGTACCAGGTAGGATTGAAAAAAGACATCAGAAGCAATTCAGGTGTGGACTGCCAAATTTGTTACTGGTAGGTTCAAACAATGCATAAGTGTTACAGAGATGTCTGTGGGAATGCCTGGAAGGAAGGTGACATTTTTTCTGAGGAAAGTTTTGAGAACCGGCATTTGAAGCTGACTGCTGAATAATTCTACTGCCGTCAAGATACATGGTGTGCAAGGACCATGAAGATAAGATCGAGAAATTAGGGCTCATATGGATACATATATACAGTTGTTTTTCTCTCGCTCTATTTGCAAGTGGAACAGGAAAAGAAATGACTCGTGGTGGTACAGGGCACCCTCTGACATGCGCCGTATAGTGGTTTCCAGAGTATCTAGGTAAATGTAGATGTAGAGATACTCCAATTAAAATTAGTTTGTGACTAACAGATTGCTGTAGCAAGCAGCAGTGTTGCTGCCATCCAGGCAGACACGCAAGGCACTGCATGTACCTACAAAACTGACATCAGAGTGAGCGGGTGACTCTCAAGAAAGAATTATGATTGACTAGCCCCTACCACTTTACTCGGTAAAACATCAATAACAAAATAATTTTAATCGGGGAATAACAATGCTACAAATGAATAAAACTTAGATTTATTATCTTTTTGGCATGTTAACACTCTCCCTAACAATGCCTCAATTCATTCACTCTTGTGTTAATAGTTATGCTCATTTCACATTCATACTGAAGAAACCAGTACTGTATTGCATTTCCACATTAACAGTTAATCAATTTCAAGAAAGCCTTTCTGTATCTGGTTAAACAGCAATACATTCAAAAATGGTTCAGATGGCTCTGAGCACTATGGGACTTAACTTCTAAGGTCATCAGTCCCCTAGAACTTATAACTACTTAAACCTAACTAACCTAAGGACATCACACACATCCATGCCTGAGGCAGGATTCGAACCTGCGACCGTAGCAGTCGCGCGGTTCCAGACTGTAGCGCCTTTAACCACTTGGCCACTCTGGCCGGCAGCAATACATTCCACTGGCTTACATTAATGACCAAAACCACAATGGCATTTCACCCTCAATGTTCATAAATAATTCCACATACCTTTCTGCAGAATAAACCAAACTGTAAATCACTTTTACCCTATGAACTGATGAAATACTTTCAAATTAACAATCATATTTTCTCACGAATTCTTGACACAATTTATGTGTAACAGGCAGATGCATATGAGTTCTCTGCATACTCTCTCAGCACATGGCCATGGCCAGTAGAGCTTGGACATTGTTGATGTAAAGTAGCAAGACAATATCCCCCCCCCTGCGAAAAAACATGCTCAGCTTTGATAATACCAGAAGTCAGTGATGAGTAAGGAGTTTGACATCATTATATCATAACATCAAAGATAACGGTACTCCTTACAGCTTGTAAGCAAGACTGTGAGCCTAGGGTGCTAATATTTATGTCACCAAGATTAATATTAAGACTATTAAATATTAATTTACTAATAATAGGATCAAAAGGTTTTATCAAGAAATCAAAATATCCATAGGAGACATATGAGGGGGGACCCAAAAATAACCGGAATTTCTTTCTGGAAAGCATATACTTTATTGTTTTCAAATACAACCTTAATCTCCTTCGAAGTACTCTCCATTAGCATTAATACACTTATCCAAACATTCATTCCAGTGTTCAAAGCACCTTTTACATTTGTCCTCTTTGATACCTGCTAGCACTTTCATGACATTGCATTTTACATCTTCCACATCCGCGACACGCTTCCCTCTCAAGTTTCTTTTCATCCTCGGAAATAGGAAGAAGTCTGAGGGTGCTAAATCTGGCGAATAGGCACATGGGTCAAGATAGTCATCTTCGTTGAGGCCAAAAACTGGTGAATGCTGAGAGCCGTGTGCGCGGGAGCATTGTCGTGATGCAGGAACCACACGCCAGGATCCCACAAAGCCAGACATTTTCGCGACAAACTTCTGCAAAGCCGTTTCATAACCTCCAAATAGAATTGTTGGTTCACCGTCTGGTTTTCAGGGACAAATTCAGAGTGTACAATCCCTTTGACGTAAAAAAAAAAAAAAAAAAAAAACCAGATCAACATCGTTTTCACATTCGATTTCACTTGTTGAGCTTTTTTTGGTCGAGGTGATCCAGGTGACTTCCATTGTGATGACTGTTGTTTACTTTCTGGATCATACCCATAGCACCGTGACTCATCACCTGTAATGATTTTGTTGAAAAAATGTGGATCATCTTTGAACACGTCCCTCATTTTGAGACAGGCTTGAATGCGACGATCCCTTTGATCTCCGGTAAGAAGCTTCGGCACGAATTTTGCTGCCACTCTTCGCATCCCCAAATCGATGGTCAAGATGTGCTGCATTGAGCTCCAGGACAACCTGGACAAGTTTTTGAGTTGGTCGATTTTTGTGCGACGATCTTCACCGATGAGATCACAGATTTTGTTGATGTTGTCTTCACTTTGAGCAGTTGAAGGTCGACCGGACCGGGGCTAATCTTCAACCACCATTTCTCCCTTTTTAAACTGAGAAAATCATTCGTACACTTGCGTTTTACTAAGAGCATGGTCTTTGTAGGCTGTCTGAATCATCTCAACAGTTTCTGCTACATTCTTGCTGAGCAAGAAACAAAACTTCACTGCCACACATTGTTCGTAAGAACTAGCCATTTCCTCGTGTCACGTCTGCACTGTACGCACACTCAGAGAACTGCCAAAGAAACCACACTTCTCACTGTTGGGTGACGCTGCGTGGCAGAATGACTCAGCAGAGCTCCTACTACGACCCCTGGCGGTGCAACCTGCTACTACAAGTACACGATGTGCAGCATTACGATTCCGGTTACTTTTGGGTCTCCCCTCGTACATATATGCCTGCCTGAAGAATTCATACTGATGAGAAATTTTTTTAATTGTTTCTGTGTTTTTTATCTTCACAAAATTCAGGCAGCCATGATAGATTTTCCACAAAGCTGATGTATATTGTTGTTGTTATTATTATTATTATCATCATTATTTTGCTTTAAATATAGTCACCTTTCCTTTTAGAGTGACAATAGGACACAACTGATAATAGTCTACCAGTTAGTAAGTTCAAGCATTACTTATAGATTTTGGTGTTCAGTAATCACTACTAAGTGTGTGACACTGTAACTCAAATACAGCCTTCAGAAACATCCATCTTACTGCCTAAATAATCTACATTGCAAATGTAAACAGGATATATTTTCCTGCTTAGCCATTTTGTACTTCCTGTCGATCTCATTTTTGAGACGTTTTTATTCCTTTTTGCCTGCTTCATTTACTGCATTTTTGTATTTCTCCTTTAATCAATTAAATTCAATATTTCTTCTGTTACTCAAGTATTTCTATTAGCCCTCGTCTTTGTACCTATTTGATCCTCTGCCGCCTTCACTATTTCATCCCTCAACGCTACCCATTCTTCTTCTACTGTATTTCTTTCCCCCATTCCTGTCAATTGTTCCCTTATGCTCTCCCTGAAACACTCTACAACCTCTGGTTCTTTCAGTTCATCCAGGTCCCATCTCCTTAAATTCCCACCTTTTTGCTGTTTCTTCAGTTTTAATCTACAGTTCATAACCAATAGATTGTCGTCAGAGTCTACATCTGCCCTGGAAATGTCTTACAATTTAAAACCTGGTTCCTAAATCTCTGTCTTACCATTATATAATCTATCTGACACCTTCCAGTATCTCCAGGCTTCTTCCATGTATACAACCTTCTTCTATGATTCTTGAGCTAAGTGTTAGCTATGATTAAGTTATGCTCTGTGCAAAATTCTACCAGGCGGCTTCCTCTTTCATTTCTTACTCCCAATCCATATTCACCTACTACATTTCCTTCTCTTCCTTTACCTACTGTCGAATTCCAGTCACCCATGACTATTGAATTTTTGTCTCCCTTCACTATCTGCATAATTTCTTTTATGTCATCATACATTTCATCAATCTCTTCGTCATCTGCAGAGCTAGTTGGCATATAAACTTGCACTACTGTAGTAGGCATGGGCTTCGTGTCTATCTTGGCCACAATAATGCATTCACTATTCTGTTTGTAGTAGCTTACCCGCTCTCCTATTTTTTTATTCATTATTAAACCTACTCCAGCATTTCCTCTATTTGATTTTGTATTTATAACCCTGTATTCACCTGACCAGAAGTCTTGTTCCTGCTGCCACTGAACTTCACTAATTCCCACTATATCTAACTTTAACCTATCCATTTCCCTTTTTAAATTTTCTGACCTACCTTCCCGATTAACGGATCTGACATTCCATTCTCTGATCTGTAGAATGCCAGTTTTCTTTCTCCTGATAATGATGTCCTCTTGAGTAGTCCCCACCCGGAGATCCGAATGGGGGACTATTTTACCTCAGGAATACTTTACTCAAGAGGACACCATCATCATTTAACCACACAGTAAAGCTGCATATCCTCAGGAAAAATTACGGCTGAAGTTTCCCCTTACTTTCAGCCGTTCGCAGTACCAGCATAGCAAGGCCATTTGGGTTAGTGTTACAAGGCCAGATCAGTCAATCATCCAGACTGTTGCCCCTGGAACTACTGAAAAGGCTGCTGCCCCTCTTCAGGAACCACACGTTTGTCTGGTCTCTCAACAGATACCCCTCCCTTGTGGTTGTACCTATGGTACGGCTATCTGTATCTCTGAGGCACGCAAGCCTCCCCACCAATGGCAAGGTCCATGGGGGGATTCTATATTACAAAACTAAATGTACTCTGTATATATATGTTCCTGGATGTGAAGTGTACAAAAATTACAGTAAGGAGAGGTAGCAGTATGACAAAAGGGACTGCCAGAAATGTTTTTCGGCAGTTAAGTAATAATGAAGAAAATATCTAAAGACTACCTGGAATATTATGTGGGTAGTGAGGATGACTTGCCAATATGGGGCAAGAATGCATATATTTAACCTGGACTGCCATACATCAAGGATGGGCAGTGTGTAAAGTTGAAATATTCCTTTTGAGGGTTTTCTATGTGAATGTGTGTTTAAGTGTTTACAAAACAGACTGCCAAATGCTCCTGCAAGCTGCTAAATAATTTGTTGTTTATCTTGATTAATGTTGTGTGTGCTTTAATTATGCTTTTCTAAAATGGACTGCCTATTTCTATTGAGGTCAGTGAGGAATAATGTTAGGTCAAAGATAAACTTATAAATGTAATTGTTTGTTTGTGTGATTAACTGAAACAAATTTGAACTGCCATTAAACAATATTGAAAAATCTGTTTCTTGAGAAATCTAAAAATGTGTTTTAGGATTTGAAGTGTAAAGTGCAAAAATGTTTTGTGCTTTTGTTATTTGTATTCTTGTATATGCATACTTATTTTTCTCATGGATGCTATACCATTTTCTCAAATTATGTAGGTCATATTGTGTACTATTTCCTTATTGTTTTATAGAAATAAGAATGAATTGTGGTACATATGCATGAAGTGAATATGTTTGATGAAGTTTTGTTTAATGATGGACTTGTTTCATAAAGTAATATGAGAGTAAATTGTTATATGTGTATATGAGAATGAATATTACTGTATGTCTTATTTTGGAAATGACTTGTATAAAATGCTTGTTTCTTAGTGTTTATATTGTGTTGTAATAATTTCTTTATGCCCAACTTTAGTTGGATTGATAATTTTTTTTTTTTTTGACAACCGACACCACGCAGGTGTTAGTGATGTTTCATTGATGTATCCCGGATGGGAAACCTCAATGAAACACGGGGCATGTGTAATACCACAATCGATTGTGAGCAATCGGTACAGTGTAACTTTATTTAAGAAGTGTTTACTAGTTATTAGTTAAGTTCTTTGGATCATCGGAGGGAGGTGGTACTTTATGATGTATTAATTGTTTAACATAATAGTGTGTTTAAATAATGGAATTTTATTAAGTATGTTTGTTTATGTACGAGAAACTGCAATGTAAAAACTGGTTCATACTTAGGAATTTTGTATTGTATAATATAAAAGACGTAGTGTTTCCCCTCTGCTGCTGAAGTGGTTTGGCATGCAAAGAAAAGGTGGAAGTGGTGGTCAGGCTGAGCGGGAAGTAAGAGAGCTTAATATGCAGTCAGTAGCCAGAACCCGATCAGTCAACAGCGCAGGTGCTGAGTGAGGCATCTAGTACCTAATTTGAGATGGAATGGTCTCAGGTGTAATTGCGGCTGTAAAATGCTGCTCTTGCATTAGAAATTGCTCTAAAAAATGATATTCACATCGCCAAGAAGAACTAAATAGAATATATTACTGAAAAGGAGAGACCAGGTAGTCACCACATGCTCGCCACTACTATTGCGCCACTACTTCACCAGATCCAAGAGGTTAGAACTGTATAACAGTATCAACCAAAGTGTTTGTGTGAATTAATTTGCAATAATAAATCAAATATTGCTGAACTTTGTGTTTGAACCATGATTTTTACTCGTTTCATGGTACCTAACAGGGTCCTCTCCTAAAAATTACTAAAGACCGAGTATCCTGTGTGTGAAAACTGATAATAATCTGTGTTATTTGATTGTACCTAATTTCTAAATGCAAAAAAATATATATATAAATGTGGATACTCAGATTAATGGTTCCATTGAAATCGAGGGAGGCACTTACTGGCGAATTTATAAAAATCTCCAATTGGTTTTGGTTTGCTTCTATTTTACAAATGTCAGTGTTTTAATGTTCAGCAATATAAAATTTGTCAGTGAAAATCACTTGCTTCACAAATGGTGTAATAAAGCATTTGGATTAGATGCTATTTAAAGTTGAACTTTTATTTGAAATAATTTCTGAAATTGTAGAGAGTGTTGTCATTGCAAATAATGTTAAAACTCTGCAAGATAAATGATCTTAAGTGGGGCAGTAATTCAGCTTTTAACATAATGCAAAATATGTTTGATAAGTGTGTATAGTTTGCTTATATAAAGAAGGGATGGTTTGTGGTCCCCCTTTTTGTTCTTTTACATCAGGAAGAAACCAAACGGAATAGTTGTTTTCTAGCTAAAAAAACCTGAAGTAATCATTTAAAAGAGTATATATAAAAGGTATGTGTTCGGTGTTATCTTATTGCATTTGTGATCTGTATATGTGTGTTAGTCAAACTTTAATTCTTATCAGATGCCACTTAATCTTTTGTAAGCCTTTGGGAACAATTCCTATACTAAAGTAGTAAAAGGTAAAAGTGATAATTATTGTCAACAGGGATTGGTTACATATGCTGTTTGTAACTACTGCTATTCACTGTGTAGTTCGTCTGGTTATTGCAGGTGTTCATTGCACTTTAATGAGAGAGAATTACTGAAAGCTCATTTTGCAAGAGTGAAGACAGAATCAATCAAAATAATGTTTTCACATTATTATGACTAATTAGGCTGGCGACCATTTTATTATTTAGAATGAGATTTTCACTCTGCAGCGGAGTGTGCACTGATATGAAACTTCCTGGCAGATTAAAACTGTGTGCCCGACCGAGACTCGAACTCGGGACCTTTGCCTTTTGCGGGCAAGTGCTCTACCATCTGAGCTACCGAAGCACGACTCACGCCCGGGCGTGAGTCGTGCTTCGGTAGCTCAGATGGTAGAGCACTTGCCCGCGAAAGGCAAAGGTCCCGAGTTCGAGTCTCGGTCGGGCACACAGTTTTAATTTGCCAGGAAGTTTCATATCAGCGCACACTCCGCTGCAGAGTGAAAATCTCATTCTGGAAACATCCCCCAGGCTGTGGCTAAGCCATGTCTCCGCAGTATCCTTTCTTTCAGGAGTGCTAGTTCTGCAAGGTTCGCAGGAGAGCTTCTGTAAAGTTTGGAAGGTAGGAGACGAGATACTGGCAGAAGTAAAGCTGTGAGGACCGGGCGTGAGTCGTGCTTCGGTAGCTCAGATGGTAGAGCACTTTCCCGCGAAAGGCAAAGGTCCCGAGTTCGAGTCTCGGTCGGGCACACAGTTTTAATCTGCCAGGAAGTTTCATTTTATTATTTCTTTTACAAGAACTGTGTTACTGTAACTTCTTGCAAAATTTTAGTTTCTCTGTTATCTACCAACTGCTACCCTTATGATATTCATGTTCGATACCCTCTTCCTGTTAGGTAACACATGGTCAGATTCAAAAATCCTCCCAGAGGTTAACACTTTTGGTTAATTTATGCTGTATTTGGCAAATACACTGCTATAGTGTTATACTTTGCTTCTTTGTGACAGGTTAGAAAATTCTGTTACCAGGAAACTGTGTAGTACACGCAAGCACGCACAACGCCAGTAAAAGTGTTATAAACCCTGTCTCTCTCTCCCTTTCCAACCAACACTTCCTTTCATGACTCCTAACATCTAAAATATTTTTAATTATATAATTAACAAATCCATTGTTTGATATTATTTTTCCCCAGACTGTTTTAAATACATACCACTGGTAGAGTGATATCTTTTTCTTATTTCATTTACATTTATAAAGGTTCAGTTTGATGTTTTGCATTTCCAAGTTTGGTCTTTCATCTTCAACTTCCAGACAGGATCAAGTTGGATTTCCATCATGATTTCGAGCAGAAAACACAATAAAGTTTTCTTTAAAGCACATGATGTTCAACATTGAGTGTAGAAATTATTTATTTCATACTTGTAATTTTTGCCTTTGGGCCAGTTGATTTTGAACATTACACAAAATATCTGAAACATGCTGATATCCCCAGGTCTCTTCGATGTGTATAGCCCACATTCTCTATTTTGAAACCAACGTCAAAAATTTTTTGCCTTTGCATAATTCTAACAAGTTTTCCTCCTCACCCTAATGTCCAATTCCAGTCTCACATCAAAATTTGGATAATAATTTCTGGTAATTTAATGTTTGTTCTTGATTTCAATGTATGTTCTCTCAGTCTCAACTATGTTGTTTAAAGTACTTTCCCCATATTTCTGTTTTCTTATTCATTATTAGACCTACTCCTACATTGCCCCTATTTGATTTTATGTTGATGACACTATACTCATATAGCCAGAAGTCCTGTTCTTCCTGGCACTTCCCTTCCCTAACTTTTGCTATATCTAACAACCACCTATCCAATTCTCTTTTTAAACTCTCTACTCAATTACGTGATCCAACAAACCACACTCCAACCTACGGAAACTAGATTTGTTTTTCCTGGTGACAATGTCCTCCTGAGCAGTTTCAGTCTAAGGACCTGAATGGGAAACTGTTTTAGCTCTAGAAAATTTTATTCAAAAGGATGCAATCATCATGAAACCATACAGTAGAGCAGCACATCCTCTGGGAACATTATAGCTGACTTCCCCTTGCTTTCAGGCATTTACAGTTCTAACAGACAAGGTCAATCATCCAGACTGTAGTTCCTGCAATCACTGAGATGGTTGCTGCTCCTCTTCAGGAACCATAGTTTAGTCAGGTCTCTCTATAGATAATTTCCCCCACCAAATATGATTACAGCTATCATACTGCTATCTGTGTCTACAACACCACATAAATGCATCAAGGTCTGTAACCATTGCGGAATTTGCTACAGCTGTGGATTTAAAAAGGAGACCAAATGTAGTTTACTGATTTGGACAATGGACTGAACTTACAAAGAAGACCTGATCGTATAATCTGTACAGAGGTATCAAAACAAGAACTAAGGATTTCAAATATTTATTAACTAAAATAAAATGTTTTGGAAAAAAGGAAATTTCAGTAGATGAACAGAAAGTGTGTGATGTATGTGAAATCTTTTTAAGATGATATCCTTACAGAAGAAATAATATATCTGCAGAAATAGAAACACAAATCACCTATTCTGTGATGTAATTGTCCGACAAAACACTCTTGTGGCAGGTCAATTAAAATGTTGAAGTAGGGTAGTGTGTGTGTCTTGAAATTTGTGTCGATTCCAGGACTCTCGGGGTGTCCAGTCAGATGCGATCGTTGAAGTCCCATGATATTTGGGCAAATAACCTTTCCGCCATCATCAGGTGGTTCTGATGGAATAGTCTGTCTGCTCATTGTCAATGTTATTTATGTCCGTCAGTCGGGCTTCGATTCCCTGCGCTGATGATCCGATTGCGGCCGCCGACATTCTGTTTGCAGGTGCCGACCCAGTCCGCGCCCACCCCGGAGTCGCGCCGGGTGGTGGAAGATGCAGAATCCCATGGAGTGTCCTCTGCGGCCGTCGTAGAAGGGTCTTGTGTCCGCTTGTGGCGTGACCCCTTGATGGAATTAAGTAATGGTTGCGATGCCTCGCTTAGTTGAAAACCTGTGTCTCAGTTTATGAGATTGTCCATTACGTGAATTTCAATGGTCTCCTTGAAGATGCTGTCCCAGTAGAAACTGGTAGGGGCCAGAATCTTGTTCTCTTTGTATTTCATGTTGTGTCCAGTTTCCAAGCAGTGTTCTGCCAGTGCCGATTTGGTGGGTTGGCCTAGGCGCGTGTGGGATTGGTGTTCTGCAGAAACCCAGATGAAGAACAGTCTAAAGATGAGGAAACAAGCATTGCATTTGAAACGTGCATGATTACAGGTAAGATAGATGCCACCTAAAGGAAAATAAGAGACATTTGGAGAAAAGAGAAGGACCTGTATGAAATGTAAATACTCAGATCGCAAGCAAAGAAGATAAGTCTGAAACATGGGAATAAACACACTTGAAGACAATATTATGGAAAGGGAAGGGGAAATAGGTAAAATGTTGCATCCAGTGAATGGGCTAGATGTTGCTCAACAGTAATTGTGGAAAATTCCATTCAGCTAGCTGTAATGCGGTTCGGCTATTCCTTACCTTTCCATAATACTGTCTTCAAGTGTGTTTCTTCCCGTGTTTCAGACTTATCTTCTTTGCTTGACATCTGAGTATTTACATTCCATACAGGTCCTTCTCTTTTCTCCAAATGTCTCTTATTTTTCTAGATGAATATTTTATGAATTATGGAACAAGCTTATGGGAATTCAAACAAGGTTGTAAGAACAATAGTTCAAATTACTTGATTATTTTTACTGTTCTCTTATCAAATTCTTGAAGGTACAGTGGTTAATGCATTAGAGAGAGGTGTCCTCTTGAAAGAGATATGCTAAGTATTGAGCAGCAGATCAAGAGCAAAATTCAAAGTCTGGGCCTGAGGCTTGACCAACACAAAGTCCCTCTCACTATCTACCTAGCAACCAATTAAACCCCTGCAGAATTTTTGTGGTGGCCTCGTATGTGCACTCACGATGTCACCCACCCCTTGTGGAGACACTTTCCAGCTGCATCCTGTAGGCTTTGGGCCAGGCTATGCTGACTGATATTACCAGCAGCACCCACACGTGTGCCATCCACTTCTTATCGCTGTGCGAAATCTACACCCTGACACAAGGAGACCCCATTACTTTCAGTGTCAGGCCAATAAGCTCCTAGCCGACTCTGCTGCTCTTCCTCCTGTTCTGGCTCTCGGGCACTGCATTGCATTGCATTCCCCGAAAATGTGACAAACTCTGATACTGTGAAATAACTTTGACAGTACTGAAAAACCTAATTAGAAACAAGGCACCTGAAGTAGCCAACGTTCTCTCAGAATTATTGAGAATCTTGGGAGAACATATCTGAAAAACAATTCCCTCAGGGATAGAAGAAATGTGATACAAGCAAGATACCCTCAGACCTCAAGAAGAATTTAATAATCCCAATTCTGAAGGAGGCAGGTGCCGACAGATGTGAATATTATGGTACAATGGGACCATCAATTTAATTAGTTACAGTTGGAAAATACTGACATAAATTATTTGCATTAGAAAGATAAACTGGTGAAACAGGTCTTGGGATGGATTAGTTTGGGTTCCACAGACATCCAGGAACACACGAGTCTACTTTTAGAAGATAAAATGAAAATAAATAAATAAATTAAAGGAAAAGGAAAGAAAAATGCAAACCTAATTTTATAGTAAATGTATATTTAGGGAGTTTTGGACAATGTCGGCTGAACTACACCTTTGAAAGTCTCGAGGCAGCAGGGATCTAGGGAGTGAAATGTTATTTATATCTTGTACAGAAGCTAGACTGCAGTTATAAGAATATAATAAAGTGAAAGGGAAGCAGGAGTCAGTTGACAAGTGTGAGAGAGAGCTCGGTGCCTGTCACCAATGTTATTCTGCACTGAGGTGACAAAAGTCGTAGGATACCTCCTAATATCGTGTCGGCCCTCCTTTCGCCTGGCGAAGTGCAGGAACTCGACGTGGCACCGACTCGGCAAGTCACTGCAAGTCCCCTGCGGGAATACCGAGCCGTGCTGCCTCTGTAGCCATCCATAATTGTGAAAGTGTTGCCAGTGCAGGACTTTGTGCACCAACTGACCTCTCGATTATTTCCCATATTTGTCCGACGAGATTAATGTCTGGCAATCTGGGTGGGCAAGTCATTCACTTGAGTTGTCCAGGATGTTCTTCAAACCAATCAGGAACAACTGTGGCGCTGTGCCACGGCACACCGTTGTCCACGAAAATTCCACCGTCGTTTGGGAATGTGAAATCCACGACGAGTGCGAACGGTCTCCGAGTAGCCCAATGTAACTGTTTCTAGTCAGTGATCATTTCAGTTGGGCCAAAGGATCTGGTCCATTCCGTGTAAACATAGCCCATAAATCTTACTATTTTTCCACATAACAGGATGTTTTCACAGGGAGTACTTCTCCAAAGATAAAAATATACTCTTCTATGCTGTTAGGTAAAATATTATTCTGCAATTTGTTCCATTCATAAGCATTCCTTCCTTTTTTTACTGAATTTATTTCCACTACTAACATTATTTGCTATGTTAAGTCAAATGTTTGACGAATCAGATATACTGCATCCAAGATAACACAGACTGCATTTTTATCATAATAACGTGGGCATACGCTCTGATTGCAATCCTCCTTTCTTCCATTGAGCCATCTAAGTGACAAATCTGTAAAAAAAAAAAAAAACTGACAACACTTGCCAGTTACACACAGTGCGAAATCATACTACATAAAAAGTTAAGTCACTTCAACTGTAAAATTTTTAAGGAAAAAATGTCAGTGCTCATAAGCAAGTGCCTGAATTTACTGCCCCCCAGGAGAGCTATCCCGCTGAAATTATACTTGGTACTGAAAGCAAGATGAAACCCAAAGTCTAAAGTATTGAGACAAGGTATGTACATCGAAAAGACAGATTAGATGCCACAGGAAGGGAAGTGTTCATTGAAGTCTACAAATATTTTCTCCATCGAGGTTGAAATTCGAGTCTGACTGTAAAGTTAGCTGGACACAAGCAATCGACTTCGGTGAACTCAAGTTAATTATTGGATGTTTTAAGCAGCCATCCAATTCGACCATAACAATTGTAGAACAGCTCAAAGAAAGTCTACACTCAGTAGTGTGGAAATACCCAGAGCATGCAGTATTAGTTGGAGTAAAGACTGGGATCCTATGAATTCACTGCAGGTATTACGGGCAGTCTTGTGAAGTACTCTTGAAGAACTAGTGCAATAACCCAGATGCAATGGAAATATTTTAAGCCTTGTAGCTACAAATAGGCCTGACCTTATCGACAGTGTCAGTATAGACTCAGATCAGTGATCACAATGTTGTCATAACGACGACAATCACTAATACCCATGGTTAATAATACTCATCAAAAAGGCTAGGAGAGTATTTTTGCTGGAAAGAGGAGATAAGCATTTGTCAGCATCCAAGTTAGACAGTGAAAGGGCATCAATTAGCTCCAGCATGATGAACGTACAGTAATTATGGGAAAATTTAAATGAGCTGCAAATCACGCTCTGAAGAAGGATGTGTCAAGTAAGTGGTTAAAAATTCATCATGGTTTAATAATGAAATTTGGAAAATGCTAAGGAAGCAGAGGCTGTTGCACTCTCAGTTCAAAAAACAGTTTGTGCATCTGTAAAAAAAGATCCATGTTAGAGGCAAACAACTTCCACTTTCATACCTTCATGAACGTTCTTGCCAAGAACCCAAGAAAGTTCTGATCCTACGTAAAATTACTAAGCGGGTCAAAGGCTCCTATCCAGTCATTCGTCAACCAGTCCAGGATGGCAATACAATACAGCAAAAGGAGAGGTGAATTTTTAAATTTCATACTTGAAAAATCATTCACACAGGAAGAGCATGCAAACATACTGTTGTTTGACTAACACACAAGACTCCCTGGTGTTGATAAGTAAAGAGTTTAAAAAATAAGTCGGCAGGCCCAGATGGAATACTAATTCACTTTTACAGGAAGTACTGTATGGCAATGATCCTTTACTTCGCTTGCATTTCTCATGTATCTATCACGGAAGTTCCAAGTGACCGATAAAATTCCAAGTGACCGATAAAAAGCATAGATGATTTCTGTGTATAAGAAAGGAAATAGGGTGGACCCGCAAAATTACAGACCAATACCCTCCACACTGGTTTCCCACAGAATTCTCGGATATATTCCTAGTTCAAACATACTAGATTTCCTTGGGGTGGGAAAGCTTCTGCCCACAAATGTGAACTGACTTAGAAAACTCACCTTGCTTTACTTTCCCAAGATATCATGTGAACCATGGTTAAAGAGCAAAAGACAGATCCAATTTTCCTACATTTTTGGAAAGGATATGAAGGTGCCTCACTGAAGACTGTTAATGACAATCTGAGCATACAGAATATTTCCCCAGATATGAGAATGCCTTGAAGAATTCTTAACAGTATCCAGTATGTTGTCTTAGACGGTGAGTGTTCAGAGACAGGGGTACAGTCTGTATTGCCCGAGGGAAGTGTGTGATAGGACTGCTCTTGCTCTCTGCATACATATATGATCTGATGGACATGGTGAACAATAATCTGTGGCTGTTTGCTGATGATGCTGTGGTGCACAGGAAGGTGTCAGTACTGAGAAACTCTTAGTTGTTACAAGATGACTTGGACAAAATTTCTAGTTGGTGTGATGCATGGCAGCTTGCTTTAAACATAGAATTATTAAGGTAATGCAGATGAGTAGGAGAAGCAATCCTATAATGTTCAAATACAGCATTAGTAGTGTGCTGTTTGGCAGTCACCCCGAGTAAGTAACTGGTCGTAGTGTTGCATAGCGATATGAAATGGAATGAGTACTTAAGGTTATTAGCAGGACTGGCAAATGGCAATCTTTGGTTTAGTGGAAGAATTTCAGGAATGTGTAGCTCATCTACGAAGGAGACCCCAAGTAAATCACTTTTGCAACCCATTTTCGAGTACTACTTGAGGGTTTGGGATACCAATCAGGTTGGGTTAGAGAAAGAGATCAAAACGATTCAAAGGCATGCTTCTAGATTTGTTACTGGTAGGTTTGAACAACATGTAAATATTACCAAAGTGTTTCACGAGTTCAGATTGGAAGACATTCTTTTTGTGAAACACTATTGAGCAAATCTAGAGAACCGGCTTTACAAGACAACAGCAGAATGATTCTACTACTGCTGACATACATCTTGTGGAAGAACCACATAGGTAAAATAAAGGAAACTAAGGCTCGAATGGAGGCATATAGACATCTTTTTTTTCCTTCACTCCATTTGAGATTAGAATAGCAAAGGAAAGGATTATTAGTGGTAAAGGATACCCTCTACCATGCACCATACAAATGCAAATTTTTTCAAAAAATTTTCTGCAGGTAGATTGTTGAATACTACAGTATACAACTCTACTCTGTATTTTACGGAGTTAACCAAAAATTATTTCTCTTTTGTATTATGAGTGTATACACACAGATCACCTAAAATTTATTTTTATTACTAGGCACACAGACAAGCAGTTGTCTATTCCACAAAAATTTTTGCTCACTTTTTCTCAATAAATAACTCTTAATTTAGCTATATCTTCCCGTAGCAAAATTCCATATGACAACTCGGAGTAACGGGAAGCAAAATACGCTGGAATATCTAAATTAAAATCACAATTAACTTACTTTGTTTGGTTGATGGTTTCATTAAGTGTGCGATCATTAAGATGTTTCCAGTATCTCTAGTCATTCCTATTTGTTTTGAATTGCATAATAGTTTTTATTGAGAGAGTGAAAGGAGTAAAATTATATAAAATAGAGGGAAACATTCCACGTGGGAAAAATATATCTAAAAACAAAGATGCTGTAACTTACCAAACGAAAGTGTTGGTATGTTGATAGAGACAATAAAGACACAAACACACACACAAATTTCAAGCTTCCGCAACCCAAGGTTGCTTCATCAGGAAAGAGGGAAGGAGAGGGAAAGGAGTCATTCCAATCCCAGGAGTGGAAAGACTTACCTTAGGGAGAAAAAAAGGACAGGTATACACTTGCACGCGCACACACACACACATATCCATCCACACATATACAGACACAGGCCACGTATAGAATAAATTTTTGATTTTTTAATGTGAATTATTTTACAGAAAGTTAGTTGAAGGTTTATTTATATACTATTTTGGCTGTGTTGGTTATGGTTGGATTTGAACCTGGGACTAACATATTTATCAACAAAATATAAATGTATTACTGTCCATTATTAGGTTTTCACCATATAAGCAATCTACTGTGCGGCCTGCTTTCTTGAGAAGACCATTTAATTATCTTGCTGAAAAATCTGCTCCAAATATTTCACTCATTAATTTATACGCTACCCAACTGAACTTAATACTGTGTGCCAAATACAAACTCACATTTAGTCCTTTGCTCTTTGTTGCCTACTGTAGCGTAGAAGTTTTGTTTCCCATCTTCAGTTGACAGAATCAGTTAGTGAACTTTATATTTCACATTTGAAATTCATGATTGACTCCACATGCACTCAATAACATCAATACAATAGTTTTTTCTTAATTGCACACACACATATAAAGTAAAATTTACACACATCAAAAGAAGTTTTGCAACGCCTCGGTTCAAAATGTTCCAGAACCTGTACAAGAAATTGGAATAGAGATGAACATAAACATCATTTCTGCCCATTTTATTGCTCAGTAAAACCACACACTGCATGTTGTACCACCATACAGCAAAACCTTCAGAGGTCGTGGTCCAGATTGCTGTCCACACCGGTTCCTCTAATACCCAGTAGCATATTCTCTCACATTGACACATGCTTGTATTCGTTGTAGCATACTACCCACAAGTTCATTAAGGCACTGCTGGTCCAGATTGTCCCACTCCTCAATGGCGATTCAGCGTAGATAGCTTCAGAGTGGTTGGGAGGTCACATTGTCCATACACGGCCCTTTTCAATTTATCCCAGGCATGTTTGATAGGGTTCATGTCTGGAGAACATGCTGGCCACTCTAGTCGAGTGATGATGTTATCCCGAAGGAAGTCATTCACAGGATATGCACGATGGGGGCGTGAATTGTCATCCATGAAGACAAATGCCTAGCCAATATTCTGCCGATATGGCTGCACTATCGGTCTGAGGATGGCATTCACGTATTGTACAGCCGTTACGGCGCTTTCCATGACCACCAGCGACGTACGTCTGCCTCACATAATGTCATCTCAAAACAGCAGAGAACCTCCACCTCGCTGGATAGTGTGTCTAAGGTGTTCAGCCTGACTGGGTTGCCTCCAAACACGTATCCAACGATTGTCTGGTTGAAGGCACATGAGACATTCATTGGTGAAGAAAATGTGATGCCAATCCTAAGCAGTCCATTCTGCATGTTTTTGGGCCCATCTGTACCATGCGGCATGGCGTCGTGGTTGCAAAGATGGACCTCTCCATGGATGTCTGGAGTGAAGTTGCACATCATGCAGCCTATTGCGCACAGTTTGAGTCTTAACACCACGTCCTGTGGCTGCACGAAAAGCATTATTCAACATGGTGGCGTTGCTGTCTGGGTTCCTCCGAGCCATAATCCATATGTAGCGGTCATCCACTACAGTAGTAGCCTTGGGGCGGCCTGAGTGAGGCATGTAATCGACATTTCTTGTCTCTCTGTATCTCCTCCATGTCCAAACAACATTGCTTTGGTTCACTCCAAGACACCTGGACACTTCCCTTGTCGAGAGCCCTTACTGGCACAAAGTAACAATTCGGATCTGATCGAACCGCAGTACTGACCATCTAGGCATAGTTGAACTACAGACTGCACGAGCCGTGTACCTCCTTTCTGGTGGAATGACTGGAACTGATCGGCTGTCGGATGCCCTCCGTCTAATAGGCAATACTCGTGCACGGTTGTTTACATCTTTGGGCATGTTTAGTGACTTCTCTGAACAGTCAAAGGGACTGTGTCTGTGATACAATATCCACAGTCAACATCTTCAAGAGTTCTGGGAACCAGGGTGATGCAAAACTTTTGATGTGTGTGTGTATATGTAACATTTATGGCATTTCATAATTCAGCTTCCCATCTACTTTAGAATATAACAGCTCTCCCTTTTCTTCCAGGGCACAAACTAATTCCTTTCACTGTCTCTGCTCAGAATAAAAATCTTATTTTCTTACTACACATAATACTGCATAACATTTATATTTGGGCTGTGAGCATTATTTCATACACTGTTCTTCAATATAAGGAAGCAAACTGCATGAATTACTGAGAAGTTAGAGGGAAAGAAAACAAAAAGGAAATGACAGACATAGATTGTTGTTTTTCAGTTATGTTTATTAATAAATTTCGGTTTCCAATTATTATGAATAAACATTCTTTGTTACGTATGTACATTCATTCACAAACATTCATTCCTGCGTTTAAAAATACAAGAACTTAAAAAGAATTTAAATACAGGTTTAGAACTAAGTACGTAATAGTGTTTTACTGTCACATAAATTATTTGAAGTATTTCACCCTTCTCTGAATGTTTTATTTCAACATTTGAAAATTATACCTGTCACCATTTTTCTCAATGTTTATGCAGAAACTGAATATGAATTTCTCTGCAAGACTGTACAAAAACATTTCGCTGTTTTCCAGTAACACTAAGCAGAATCTTTATTTCTGCGTCCTCTCTCGCCTCCAGCATATTGAACTTCTCCACTTTAAACTTTTGCACCTTCTCAGACGCAACATACAGTGACTCATCACTATTTCCACAACATCACGCTTACAATGATTAATTAATTCACACTTCTGAAGGAAATCTTTTTGTACCAATAGTCCAGTGTTAGTGGTAGATTATAAAAAATACCAACTGTATTCAATACTGCTAGACTTACTTAGAAAAAAAGAAAAAAAAAACAGTGGAATGACAGAAGTCCCTCAGAATGCTGAGAGTAACACTTTTACAAAAGTAGCTTTAAAAAGTAACAAATGGCAGTCTATTGACGTCATCAGGGTAGGCTTACTACAGAAAGCTGCTTCCCATTTAGACTATTAGGCACGTGAAGATGAGACCGAGGCCACAGTATTGGGAGTCATGTTTTTGTTTGTTTAGTTGGGGGCTTCTTCCCCATCAACGGTGTCATCCTGTGCAGAACTGTCATCACCAGTACCTGTCTGGATGGATCCTCGCTTAGTTCCACCAGCTAATCTTGAGCTGCTTAGTGCCAGTCCACCACCACCACGTCTGTAAAGATGAAATAACATGAAAACTTAATTGTAGCTTAGGATAAAATATTTTTCACATTGCAGTTCTCCTCCTTTATGCCTTCTTCCAGTTTGTAGTGTGCGCATGTGCGCACATGAGCAAGCATTTTAATAACTTTTGCTCTATCCTATTGTACTGCATTTTTAAAAGAAACTGTAATGCAGAATAACTTAGACCATGTCTCAAGGCAACTTTAGTAATGTACATACAACTGTGTGCATCATTCACAAACCTGGGTCGCTTATACTAAGCAGTAACAGGAGATTCTATTGAGTTGTGTTAGTTGTAAGGTACTTCTGATATTAGTGCTGTCAGTCTGCAGCAATTTTGCAGATGTACTTTCGGTAAAAGTGCATACACATGCACCCCCCCCCCCCCACCCCCCGCGCGTATGTACTTTCCGTTAAAGTGCTCACTCAAACTCAAACACATACACACCTCCCTCCCTCTCCCCCCTCCAAACAAACACACACACACACACACACACACACACACTCTCTCTCTCTCTCTCTCTCTCTCTCTCTCTCTCTCTCTCTCTCTCTCTCTCTCTGTTTCTCTCTCATTTTGAAGTAGCTGTTTTTATCTAGACAAACCACATTCCATCTCCTCCAGCCATTTTTTAACTACATTGCACATTAGTCCTGCATTCTTCAAAAGGAATACTCTACTCTGAAGTAACATGCATTTGAGAAAACACTGATATAACAATGTCCTGTGGTCAAAATAAACATGACCCCCCCCCCCCAAAAAAAAAAAAAAAAAAAAAAAAAAAAAAAAAAAAAAAAAAAAACCACGCACCACACACATGTATACAAACACATGTTAGTATGAAACACTGCCACGATATTACTAGACACACATTTTAACTCGGTGCACTACTGGCCTGAACTTCTTTGATGGCGGTCTATTGGTTTCAAAGTCAGGATTTCACTGCTGATTCCTGGCAAGCAAAATGCATAACAAGAAGATATTTACTTTGCTATGAACATTAAAACTGAAGCTACAGAATTTATTCTCATCTATTAATATGCACAATATCATTTAGCTTGATTTTTATATTGTCATCCAGTACAACTGCCTTCTGAAACTAGTCACTAGGTCACTAATTTCTTCTTACCTAAGCTTGTTCTTGAGGTTGTTAATCTCCCTTGTCATTGTCTCCTGGCTTTCCATCATATCTTCCATTTCTCGTTGAGCTTTACGTTTCTGAGCCTTTTCCCGGCTTATTTCCTCTTCAGCTTCATCAAGTTGTCGTTTAAGAGCCTTTACCCTTACATTGCTCTGTAGTGATGTGAAAGCAATGGACAGTATTAAAATTAAACAAACAGAAACATATCTTTCAAAGTTAGGTACTACACATTATTCAACCACTCGTCAAATACATGTTTCATGACATGTAGTTTAAAAGTTCAATTAATATGAGAATGGAGACTCAAGAACACACGAGTTCATTTACGTATTCTGATAATGATGATGATGATAAATATCCAATTGTATTTATAACTCAACTTTTAAACAAATAACAGAAAAAATATAGAATTTCCCTCATTACAGTTTTGCATACCAAATGAAGTACTTACTGTCAAGCTCTCAGAAGTGGTGAATCATTATTGTAGAGTACAAAGGAAAAAGCAATAAGTGGAAGGTGAATATACTCCTTTAAATCTGTAGTAGTTGCAAATTAAGGGTGGCAGGACACCAAATGGGCCGAGTTTGAGCACGAGAGGCACCACAAGACATTTTAATTTCCGCTGTCTATACTTTTACAAATTCACAAAACTTTGTCAGCGTGACCAGGAAGGATTCAGGATTCACACTCATAGCGGTGGAAGAACAAAAACATAACAAAATAATTTTTTTACATGTGAAATTTCATCATTTTTTCACTTGCTATTGGCTGCATTTGTTGCTATAGGTACACTTTCTCTTCATAAGTAAGAGAGATTCTTCGATGAATTTTGCACAGCATACAAACAATACTTACAGGTGTGTGAAAATATACAATTTATTTAGTTTATGAAAAAAGAATGCTGCATTATAAACTTCATGCTTAGAAAAAACTCAAATTTTATCATTAATTATCTAAATTTTTACCAAAGTTTTAATAGATTTGGAAAATTCTGGAATTTCATAGATCTGCAAGTATGGTTTGTATGCTGCGCAAAATTCATCGAAGAATCTCTCTTACTTATGAAGAGAAAGTGTACCTATAGAAACAAATGCAGCCAATAGTAAGTGAAAAAAATGATGAAATTTCATATGTAAAAAAAATTATCTTGTTATGTTTCTGAACTTCCACTGCTATGAGTGTGAATCCCGAATCCTTCCTGGTCATGCTGACGAAGTCTTATGAATTTATTTGTAAAAGTACAGACATGAAAATTAAAATTTCCTGTGTTGCCTCTCCTGCTCCTAGTTGACCTGTCTGATGTTCTACCACCCTTAAGTGCAAGACAGATGGTGTCCTATGTACTGACCTTATCCAGTTGTTCTTTGTACTGGTCAGTCTGGCGACGCTCATCTTCCAGCTGCAGAGTGAGCTCCTTTATCTTCTTGTCTTGCTTACGGTTCAGCTTCTGCTGGGCCAGTCTTTCCTTTACCTCGGTGTCCATCTGCTCTTCCAAATTTGCTATCTTCGCTTCCAATGAGGCAATTGTAGCTTTCGTCTTAGTGCGCTGTGCTGTTTCGAGTTCTACAAGTTTTGCCTTCAGCTCCTTGTTCTGCCGTTCCAGCAACATACGCTGAGTTTCCAGTTTCTGCGTTGTTGAGCGTTCGGCAGCTAAGTCTGAAAAATCAGACAGAGTGTAACATGCTTTAGTGTAATACATACTAATTGCCAATGGACTACAGACGGGGTGAAGTTAAATTACCTTAGTATTTGTAACCTCTGACACAAGTGAAATGACTAAGAACACTTCAGGGTGACAATTACTGCGGATTTTTTCTTCTTCTCTTCATTCATGCAAAGACTTTAAACACTGCCTGCCAAGTAGTAGTTAGAATCATGGCCGATGGAAATTGGGCCAAGAATGTATGATGAAAAGACTGAGAAAACGTGCACAGCTTTACAATTAGAAACAAATATGTGCAGAATGAATAGTGCAGAACTGTAATGTGGACTGACTGGATAAGACATATGATAGATGCCTAACAAACCTATTATAGTAGCACCAACAACAGTGCAGATGCAATATTAAATATGCATCAATTAACTACATCACATTTTTTGTCAATTTGCTCTCTAATTTGCTGTCCAACTAAACAGAGCAAACTTTACTGGCAATGCATCTTCTGTACTTGATAAAGCAGTAGCATTCCATAACTTGAGGGGAGTTACAACAGGGGAAAAAAAAACGTTTTCGGATTATCTCATTATGAAATTCACAAATTTCCGAATAAAATTATATATATCACTTATAATCTCACATGGGAAATATTTTATTTTATTTTATTTTTTTAAATATAATCTACACCAACTGAAAATATTAAAATTTTTGTGTGCATTACTTCAAGATCTAATAAAACTGGTAATTTTTAATACAGGAGGCTGTGGATTGCTGTGTTATAAAGGTCATGTCCAGAAGAGGATGGGCACCAGGTTGAGGAAGTTGAAACAAAGTTTGAGAGACAAGAAACTTTCTGATGGTAAAACTACAGTATTATTATAGCATGGCCATTAGAAATAACACTGAGGATTTGTTGAAAATGAAGCAGGCAGTATGGGCTACCTTCTTCCACAGACTGTCAACTGATGAAAAACCAGTACACCACCTTTTCCCTCCTGGACAAGATTCATGGTGCAATTACCACAATGCCCAGTACTCAAACAGTTCATACAGCCATAAACATTCCATCCCAGTAGCAGTCATGGATATCATAAAACCTATTTACAGAGACCTGGAAAATCCTGAGTTACTGAAGAAGTGTCTGCATGGTCAGGGTCAAAATCCCAATAAGCCGTTCAATAATCTTATATGGATTCCATTATCAAAAAATGTTTTTGTTGGAAGTGGGGGGGGGGGGGGGGTCAGTGATGCTGTTATTGATTGTAATGATGGCAACATTGATAGGGTGAAAGTGCTACAGCATATGTGAATTAATCCGGAGCAAACTGCATCAGATAACTGGAACGGATGGACAAGGTTCCCGTTGATAAAGCAGAGTATGCAGCACAGTTGGCCACTAAGGAGTCCACAAAGAAGAAAACACTTGGAAAAAGATCAAGAGGATGATATACAGTATGGTGCAGGGTGCTTCTGAGTGACTAAAAATAAAAAAATAAGCATATATTGAGTTACAGTCTACTGAAACTTTAGAAGCCATTCCCGAAAAATTTACATTTTCTGTTTCATTTTTTCCTAAATCTCAGAAACCATTTTGAGTAGAGTATTCAAATTTTCAGGGAGTAATAACATGCATATCCTGAGTCTACTGAACTAAAAGAAGGACATAATGTTATGTATAATTGACTTTATTTAGGATAACGTACAAAAAAAAGTACACAAAATTTTAACCTTGTGATTAAAAAATTGTATTTCCGAAAGCAGTGGCTGAAATGCTATTATTGTAGTTCAGTAGACTCTGAACATACAGTTTAATGTCTTGAGTAAGTTTCATGTCAATGGCTACAGTGGTTCCTGAAATATAGGGAAGCCAAGTCATTAAATTTGACACTGTCGGGATACGGTGTTCTAACTCCCCTTAAAGCTGGTTTTGTGTTCCTGTGAGCATGATGGAACAGAGCACTATTTGTAATTTAATTTATATCCACGTTGCTACTTCTCGTAAGTTATTCATTGTTTACGACTTCCTCCAAATTCTCTCAAAATTCACCATACATTTACTACCTGGCTCTTTGCTTGCCACTGTGGATCTAATCCCTCAATACGAGGAAATTCTCTTTATGAATTGTTTTGCCACAGTCCAACATCACATCTAGCAGTATCTTTTGGAATCCAAATGCATTACTTTCCTTGTATGAATGATGCACCACACTGTTACTTGACTTACTTCTCCTTTGACAAATTTGGTGAGGGACACTACCCATACGGCACCCTCCCAGCTACTCACCTAAACATGGTTCAACAAATGCTTTGTTACCAGGACTGGTGGTAATTGTCCAATTTCATTAGTCCTCCAGAAATCTTAACATGATATCTAGTGCACAGTACAAGGGTCCTTCAATAATTAAACAGATAAACATACATAGTGCAGGCAGTGACTAATGCAATGAACTGAAATTTTTGTGAGATTTAGATGGCAATCTTGTTAAGAGTGTCACATCATTTTCTTGATTACCATTTACATAAACATAACATCTAAATTCTCAGTTACGATGCCGTGCCCCACGAAGATAGTACTCTTGAAGAAGAGTGTTCTGTGATCACATTTTGAAATGAAAGTGTACAACCATCAGAAAAACTGCAGTAGTTGTGTGAACTGTGCAAGTTTATACATGTGGATAGCAAAATTTAAAGGTAGACACACAAGCACAACTGTTGAGCACTTTTCCAACAGCATTCACTAGCAGTATCAATCTTTGTGTTTCAAGCTCATATTGATTCTCTTGTCCAGGAAGACTGATTATGTACAACTGAATGAATTGCAGAAAAATTTAGTGTAAGTGTTGGCACAACTCATTTAATCTCTCAAAACAAACTGATCTATCCTAACGCTTGTGCAAGGTGGGTTCCCAAAGTGCTTACTGTTCATCATAAAGAACATTTTGATTTGTATCAAATTCAAAAATCATATCAATAGTTAATTTGACGTGCTTTTGAACAGGATTTTAACCCGTCATAAAATCTGAATACATCATTTTGAGCCAGAGTCCAAGTACCAAAGCACGCAGTGGAAACATCTTGAAACTCGTGTCCGTAAGAAATTCCAAATGCAAGCCCTGGCTGTTGAGATCATGTTAGCCATTTTTTTGGAGTACCTATGGTCCAGTTTTCCAGGACTTTTTTTTCTTTTTGAGAAGCAGCACACTATCAACATCCCATACTACCTAGGCGCAACTGAGAACAAAGTTAAGCAGCCACTGAGGAGAAAATGTTCATTATGTCAGGGGAAAGATGTGCTACTTCAGTGTAAAGTGGCACCACTAATGCTGAAAAACATTGGTAAAGTGAGTTGGGAGTGCCTAACTCCCTACTGCTCTGTCCTTGCCCTCTTCAGATATCTATCTGTTTGGTCTGATGAACAAATCTTTGCACAGCACAAGTTCACTGGCAACTAAGAGGTAAAAAACTTTTAAACTGTCTTTGAGATCAAGGTAACGAACTCTTCAGTGAAAGGATAAGAAGGTACTAACGGAGATGTTACAAGTGGAAAGAAGTTGGAGGACAATATGTGGGAAAATAAATTTTATTGATTTAATTAACCATTATTACTGTACAGCTATTTGTTTGGTTAATGAATGATTTTCAGAAATGGTTCTTACCTGACCACCAACAATATAATAGCCCAGAATTTTGTAGTGCAACAGATTGGGCACAATCCGCAAGCTTTTATCACCAGAGCACTTGAAGAGTGAATAAAGTTGGTAAGATCCAAACTTTTGTTACTGATATTTGCAGTATATGATAGTTATGAAGAGTATTAATACGAATTGTGAAAAGAGTAAAAGTAATCACCAAACAAATAGTTGAGGCCCTGAGCAGTTGACAAGAATATTAACAAGACAAACTGTTGCTAAGCTTTTAGACAATGTACTTTCTAGGAGCTGACTAACTAACAAAACAAATGAACACCCAATGCATAGACTAAGGTTAAATCATTACTTTTACTTCCTCAGAGATTTTCTAGTATTGTATTAAGGAGGGTTAATGTTTTCTATTTCATGTACTCAGTAATCTTTCAAAGAGATGTGGTAACCACCACCATCACGACAAGTAAATACACCAGGGCCTGTTTGCTGGTCACTAAACAGGTGTAACAGGTGGCTACTGGTGAATGGCTGAAATAAAGGGGAACTACAGCTGTTATTTTTTCACTTAGGCAAGCAGCTGTATGGATGGCATCCTCTTAAGTAAAATATACTGTAGGTAAAATAGTCCCCCATCTCAACATAGGAATTACTCGGGAGGCTGACTCATGAGGAAAAACAGAACTGGCATTCGAAGAGTCAGATGTAGGACTGTTAGATTCCTTAATTGGGAAGATAGGTTACATAATTTAAAAAAAGAAATTGGTATGCTGAAGTTAGATATAGTGGGAATTACAAAAGTGTGGTAGTAAGAAGAATGTGACTTCTGGTCAGGTAAGGGTTGTCAACATAAATCAAATAGGGGCAATAATTTACCAAACAAATTCAACATTTTTGCACTTCTAAATATGGAATTCACTCGTGTTTCTAAGACCTACCTGTTGTTAGCTGTTCAATACTGAGCTGAGCCTTGCGTGCACGATCCATTAGTATTTCAGAGTTTCCTTGCTCCTCCTCCAGTTCTTCTTCTAAAGTGGCAATTCGAGCCTCGAGACGTCGCTTATCATCCAGCAGAAGTGATCCCTTGCTGGCTGAACTACCCATTTCTTCTTGCAGCTCATCTCTCTCTGCTTCTGCAGCTCTTCTTGCTCGTTCTGCTGCTGAGAGTTCTTCACTCACCTGTATCAATTTACTGAAATGTTACTAACAGTTCCACAAATGAAATGCTGGAGAGTAAGAAATTAGACTAGAAATTACTATCCACTTCTTAACTGTTTGCATTTCATTACCACAAAAAATTTGTTTGTGCATAACAGGGACTACTTGTCGGGACTACTATAATGTTCCGACGAATCTAACCAACTTTGTCAAGCAGATTAGAGCAATAATCTATAAAAATAATTTGTAGTTATGACATTTACAGGTATCCTTCATCCATTTTTAAAATACTTTACCAAGGGTCTTCAAACCACAATGACACTTGAGTGTACTAAGTCCACTTTTAAATAACTAAAGCTTTCTTCATAAAAACACTAAATTTGCTTGTGTCAATAAGGACAAATACATCTGTGCTGGGGCGTGCTTTCCTTTCTGCAAAAGGATCTGTTGCCTCATCAAAGTTCGTCAAACGTTTTGCTACATGAAAAATCGAAATGTCGCTGTCTAATGCTGAAAAAGCTGCAATTACAAATAGGCTCATGATTGGTGTGGTTTCTCGACCGGATTACCTATATTTTGTCAGTGTCTGCGAGATAAAACAAAATAGGCCTTTATAACACTGCAGCAATTTTAACACACGCCAAATAAATGAGACTGTTTTGGCATAAATGGTCATTTTTATAACACGGCAGAATATAATTCATGAAGCACCAATATCAAATGCCTATTAGGCCTTCTACAAGCAAAAAGCTTTACATTAGGAAATAGTTTTACACTTCATTCATATGCTCCAGTTTCTCAAGCATGAGATCGAAAAGTAATAGTGCGAAATTTTTATATAAATTTGGAATCATCATATTCTTCCGTAATTTAAGTGATGTCACCGTTTCTTCTCCTTCCTCGTTCTAACAACCAATGTTGTCATCACTAGTTCTGTATCTATTCTTGCCAGTGTCAAAGCTTATTCGCCGTTTAACTTGACTAACTCTACCAGAATCACCAGTTTAGTTATCCCGCGATTATTCTCGGGTTAGGCGTTATTATGTGTTCGTACAATGTGTTTTCCACACTACTTCCACACTAGACCTTAAAGCGGCTGCTAGCCAGAGACTGTACAACTGGCCCTTGCTAGTATAGCGATCTGGCCAAAAATTTTCTGTCAAAATTTCATTTTCTTGGACACACTGAGAAGATAATACGTAATCTTTCTTACCTGTTATTCCTGTCAGATGTTTATTTGTACTCTGGTAGTCTGACTCTATGGACTTCGCTCGTAATCATAACAACGCTCATCATTTGCAAACCCTATCAACCACATAATCAGACAGTGGTTGGCTTTCTTTCTTTCGGCTATACTCTGCTCAGCTCATATAGCCCCGTTTGTCTGCAGGAAAGTTTATTTCTAGATGTGACGAGGATTCCACTGACAGAGACATCATGTACACTATGCACACATTCACAAATCAACTTATGATTCATTCAGAAATCAACTTAGAATGTTTTCAACAATGTTCAAAAACCGACAGGGACACGTTTCAAAGTCATACGAATAAAATCAATAGACTGCAGGATGCTAGGCGCTTTGTGAAACAAGGTTTTTTCCTCAAGAATATGAATTTGTGTCCCCCCCCCCCCTTCCCAAAACACACACACACACACACAGCACTTTTTTTTTTTGCTGCTGCGACTGCTTACACAGCCAACAGCCACGTTTCTGTAACCACAAGCGGAAGAAGGTACTACGCAACTACGCATGATCCCACTCGTAACAGCTAAAACAAATCTAATGTCAATAGTTGTGACGTCATGCTCGTCGGAAGAAATTTGTTATTACAAAGCACTGCATAGTCTTCCTAAAGCCTTTGACACATTTTGCTGTTGGCAGACACTTGTATGAGCACTGTGTTTAGTTGCTGTATATGGTGCACTTCCTTTGCAATTTAAGTTTTATTTCAGATTTTTCCCTCGTTCATGTTTTATTGCTGCAGTATTATTCTGCAGTAGCAGGATACAGTAATATCCTTTGTTAGAGTATTGGTTGTTACCAGTCAAAAATACAAAAATTTAACTGAGAACAAAAACAATAAAAAATTCCCGGAATTAAAAAAAATTCCGGAGTTTTTCCCAGATCTCCTGGCTGTCCCAGGTCGTAGACACCCTGTTAGTGAACTACTATTTTTTTTGTAACATTTCAGTTTCTTTGGCCGTGTTCCATTCGGTCTGAGAATACTAGAAAACCATCTTGCTTATCACTGACTCTTACATGTTGTTCCATTCCTTTCCTAGCTGCATTAATTGTGATTACAACCTTAAACATACACAATATTGTTTAGATTTGTCTTCTAACTACTTAACATCCACCCTCCCCCCTCCTCTTTTGCCCACCCAAGAAATTGCCTCTTTCATATGCTGATACGATCTAACCTGCACATATTTAGTAGTTACACAATTTTTGTTTTCTTTACACATTCTAACTATTACAGGAACTACTGATATTCTACACAGCAATTAACTTGTTGCAGACCTATTTTTTGTCTTTCTTAAAACTCTGACTGTTTCAATACGTGCTTTTAACAACTGCTGTCTACTGAGGGACCCAGAAAGAGAGAGTAATGTTCCACTCCCTGATAACTAGCTATTACATAAATTGCTGCGGCTGTTCTTGGTGAACTTCATGATGGAATCAGAATTCTCAGCTGAGTGGCAGCATCAACATTTCAGTGAGTTCTCTACTTACTATCTTTTGCCTGAAGACGATTTGTAGGAAACTCATGGAAAAACTGCTTTAAGCTGGGAACATTTCACCAGGGCAATGACTGTTACCTCAGAATACAAAACTGTTAAGTTTTAAGTAACATTAATTTATCATCACCGTCAAACTCTGAATATTATAGGAAGTACTCACAATTACAGTAATTCAGGTTTGCGACTCCTGTCCTAATGCACAAAAAGCATATAAAGTGAAAATTATTAAATAGTCTAAAAAGAAACTGTTACAAATAGCTCATCAGAAATCTTAAAAATGGCCTTCTCTTTTCTTATACCTGTTGTTGCAATAGATAGTTGGTGAATATTTTTATTCAAGTAAAAGCAAAACTGACCTGTGCAAGTTCTGCTTCCAGGCTCTTCAGCCGCCGTTCTGCCTCTTTGGCTGCAGCTGCCAGCTCGTCACGGGCAGCTCTCGCCTCTTCTGCATCACGTGCAGAGTCCTTAGCTTGTGCCTGGAATTTATGTAATACTTGTGAAGCATAAAAGATGATGAAGGACGAGTTTATAATAATAAGATGGACATCCGGCAAATGACTCTTGTCTTTTTATCAAATTTAAATACACACAAAACTAACCTGCAACTTCCTTAGTTGTTTCAGAGCATCTTCTTTTACTTTGTCATGCATTTCCAACTGTTGTTCTAGGTCTTTCATGTCTGCCTCCAGCTTCTTGCGCTGCTGGGTGGTGGCAGCACGTTGCTTACGCTCATCTTCCAGTTCCGCTTCCAGGTCACGTAACTGTTTCACTAGCGCACGACGTTTCTCTTCTGCCTGTTCCTCCCGTGCCTGCAGGTCCCGCTCAAACTGTGCTCGCAGAGCCTGCATATTTACTTCCAGTCGCAACTTAGCATCCTCAGTCAATTGTAATTCATCTTCCAGTTCTTCATATTGTGCCTTGTGCTCTGCAAGCTGACTCTCCAATGCTCTTTTCGCTTTCTCAAGCTCATGTACCTGTAGTGTAAAAATAAATAGTTACTAATTGTTTATAAAGAGCTAAACTGCAAAGGCAACTGTAAAGTTAGACATAATATATATTAATACCTTACACCTCATCAGTATTAAAAATATTTCTGTGCCTGTATATATACAGAAGAGAGGGGGAATAGTGGGGAGAGGGGGAGAGAGGGAGAGAATTACATGGACATTCTGAAATGGAAAGCTCTCACTGACAGCAGTACAGAGCTCTATAATACTAATGCAATCCTGATTCATAACCAATGAAACAAAAAGCTGGAATGACTATAAGAAAGTTATGGCACATTTAAGATTTTATAATCTTACTACTGTTCTATAAGTTTAAATACAATTTTCGTTACAAGTTTTTAAAAATTATGAAAAAGTTTGCTACGATTGTGACCTCTTTTCCATTATCAACTGTGACTTCTTGTTCCTTTTCTTCCACTTCCTTTCTTTCATGATATCTTTCACAATCACGCAAATGCAAAGTGATTCTCTCTTTGTAATGTCACCTTGGCTGAAAATGGTTGTTAGTGTCTTTTCACCAATTGCGTTTTTGGGGGCAGGAGGGGTCTTCCTTACTACTTTCTTTCCTAAATCAAGATTCACTATTTTTGAACAAATTTCCCAATGCATATAAAAAAATACACATACTAAAAATATTCAGCCTAGTTTTCATAAATTCTGTTATACAGTCCCTCTTTTAGAGCCAGTAAGCTCCAAATCATCAGACAATGTTATGACATACATATGGCATCAGTTCTGAAATGCCACTGCTGTGCTTTTGTGATTATATTATAGCTTTTTTTTTATATAATTTCCTACAGCTTCATTTCAGATATTGAAAAGTAAGCAATAATCTATTTCTGTCTTATTAGGTATATCAGTGAAAGTAGCCTTTTTTTCCCTTTATTATGGCAACTTCCCTATCAAATTTATCTCTGAACTGCTTCATTTTTTTTTTAACTGAAACAAATACTTTGCTTTATCATTTTCTGTGTTTATATATCAAACAGAATCAACTGAATAAGAATGAGTAAATGTTTTATTCATTTTGTATTTGCATTCATGTGCCCCACCTGCCCCCTCCCTTTCCAAGTCGTTCTACATTTATCTTTGTCAATGGTAGCCACTATGTCTTTAGCCTATTTTCATTTGGAAATAACTACTTTTGCACTACAGTGGGTAACCTTTCTTACAGGAAAGTGAAATCTTAACAAAATCCTTTTGGTTGTCAGCCTTTGTCTTGTAAAACTAAGTAAAAACTACAAACCAAAGCTTTTGCTTCAAACCACAGTTTTATCAAGTTTCACTTCTGTATTTTACTTCATTGCCATACAAATAAAAACAGTTCTCACATCATCACTGAATACTACTACTACTACTACTACTACTACTTCCACCACCACCACCACCACCACCAATAATAATAATAATAATAATAATAATAATAATAATATTTTATTCACTATAATTAGGAAAGGCAGTTTTAAAGCACAGATGTAATGCAAAGATGTAACTACTACTAATTAAAAGGATATTAGAATTATGGTACTAGACAAACATTTGGCTCCTATGAAATGAGCACAGGTATGGCAAAAAATAATTTGATACTTTTAAGTTAAAATTAGGAGCAGCTTGTTATTTAGTTAATAGTGCAAAAAATAGTATATATTTATTAAAGTAATACAAAACTCATTGCTGCTGGGAAAAATTGCCTAATCCTTACCTCGGCCTGTGAATTTGGGCAAAAAAAGAAGGGAAAAAATATGTTAACTGTGAAACCATGCAATACTGAATAATGTAGGAAACACACACACACACACACACACACACACACACACACACACACACACACACAAATTAACACTTTTGTGTAATTAAATTTAATTCTTTGTGTCTTATCTTTATCACCCATAAGCAAATTGCACATAGCAACGATAGCTCATAACTTCAATTCAATAAAGTATTCAGATTCCCAAAATTATTCAGTACAAAACAAATACAAGTAAGAATATTTTCATACATCTGTGAGGCAAAATAGGAGCATCTGATAAGTCTCAGAACAGCTGGGGCAGCACTGACGCACACTAATGAGAAAAACATGCAATGAATTGATAGCTTTTGGAACGGGACAGTCACTTCTTCAGGAGAAAACAAAAGAAATTAGGAAACTGAAGCAAGGATCTGCACACGCAAGATCAAAGGAATGATCACACCCATCCTCTGACAATAGAGGAAAAGCAGGAAGAAAGTTGGAACTATTATAATGGCAGAATTTAGAATTCAAATCAATAATAATGGACCATAGGCAACTGATATTTGAAAGACAGTCATAAACTGTGGTTCTGCATTTTACGGTTTCTTTGAACTGTAATTCAAACGCCAGAAAAATGGTGAGAAGTAGATGGTATATCAATAATAAATTTAAGAAAGGACAACAGATCCTATGGGCCAAGAGGGAGAAGTTTGATTGAGTCCACTTCTATTTCCTCTCTCTTTTCTATCAGGTTCTAACTCCTGTGGGAGGAAAAAATCTCAAAAATTTAGGTTTTACTTATGTCAGTCTATTCCAGTAGTTCCTATTCTGACAATTAGTAATCTCACCTGTCCAACAGGGAATGTACCGAGACTAAAAACAAGACTGTCTCACTATTCTTTAATCACTGTTCATGGAAGTACTATCAAAAATAATAAATATATACTATTACTATGTGCCAGGCACACGACAGTATACTTGTAGGATTATATAACCTACTGTAATTCAAGCATGCAAACAGCAGAGTTACTCAATAGTAAGCTATAGAGCACTTACTTCATAAATTAGTTCAATATCTCCCCTGCATGCACGTCTACAGTTAAAACATACATACATAACTTACTATCTCAATACTGCTGTCTGGCTTCCCATTTTCAAGTGAAATGGGGTGACAGCTATTGCAAAACTTCAATATAAACATCCCTATAAATTCACTGCTCAATGAATTATAGGAGACATACTGAATGATACGTAAATAATCTGAACTATCTTACTATGACAAGAAGAAAAAACATGTTCTAGTTGACAACACCATGATTACCTACAGCCCAACGTTTGGCAACTGTCTGAATCTTACAAATATTTTATTGAATGTTTATAAGTAATGGAAGTACCCCAAAGATTTCCTGAAGTAAATCTAAGGCAACTTTTGAACTGAGATTAAACAGAATCAATTAACAAAAAGACATACATTTTTATCAGCAGTCCCTTGGCTGTTCACAAGTTCATCAAGTTCAGCTTGCAGTTGCCTCCTGCCACGTTCCAATTCCTCAACTTTTTCACTCATGTCGTCAAGCTCCCGTGTCAGTGACAACACTTTGGTTTCCTTTTCTCGTGCTTCACGCTCTGCAGCATCACGTTCTTGAGCTATCTGCTCCGATACAGCCTAAATAAAAACAGTTTAGATGTAATCACAGAATGCAAATTTCATTTCAGATGTTCATAGTGTTTGTAGTATCTGATGATTAAAAAAATTGCATGGTTAAGAAATGACTAAAAAAATTGTTATGTTATTCTGCTTTACACACATTATTATTTCCTTTAGTTATCACTAAACCAACTTTATGACAGTGTGTAGGAAAATCTTTCCAATTTACAATGATCTAGAGATTCACAATGTAATGCACAGCAATGATTCGCAAACGAATTTTTATTACCTTTTCCTCTGCTAGCACCTTGTCAAAATTACGCTGTTTCTTCTCCAGTTCCAGCACCTTTGCACGTTGAGCTTCAAGATCAATGTTGGCATCTTCAAGTTCAGCCTGTAATTTCTTCTTTGATTTGTCCAATTTATCATTTGCTGCTTGAAGCTCCTCTACTTGTCTCTGTAATGCTTCAATATCCTAAAATTAAAGCAAGCACTCACATCAGCATTGTCAAGGTTATGACGTAATGTGTAAACACAAAATAGGCATTGTCTCCTCATGAAGAATGAAAAGACAATTAGATGGATATATAAAATGTAGTGCATCCTTATTACACACCACAATACACTTTTATAAGATGCGAGAAATAGAGTATGCAACACATGCTAATAATTAATATAAAGGAAAAGGTCATCAAACTTAATACAGGAGATACTTGCAGTCCTACAATGATTGAAAATTTGCAGCATGACTCTATACAAGAACTAAGATGAATGGGAAAACTGAAGGTTACAGGGGTAATCTGAACTGTCTTTATTACAGTAGAAGGAAGTTAATTCGTAAGTTAAAAATCAGAAATGAAAGAGATTGAACAAACTGAAGACAGTAAGAAATTTTTGCATCCTAAGTTCTGAATGTAATTAAAAAAGGTAACTGAACAATGAGAGAATATAGTAGATGAAGAGTACAGGATGATATGAATTAAAACAGGAATATAAGAACACAATAAAGGCGTAAACAAATGTAAATCAACACTAATCATAATGTATTGTGTTCCAGTTACAGACATTGTTCTTCTCCTTCCTCCATGTCCACCACAGTCCCCTAAAAATATTTTTTTTCAGAAAAGAAATCTAAACTTCCTACTGTAGAGTAGAAAACGTGACTCGGTTGATACTTTCGCTTGTAGTTCATATTTTGTTGATAAATAATGGTTGGTTGGTTGATTGATTTGGGGGAGAGGACCAAGGTCATCAGTCCCATCGGCTTAGGGAAATCACGGGAAACCTAAATCAGGATGGCCAGACACGGGTTTGAACCGACATCCACCTGAATGCAAGTCCAGTGGGCTAACCTTTGCGCCACCTCGCTCGGTGATAAATAATGGTTTGTGTTGTGTTGTGTTGTGTTTTGTGTGTGAGTGTGCGTGTGTGTGTGTGTGTGTGTGTGTGTGTGTTTGTTTGTTTAAGAAGTAATGCTAAGTGTCCTGATGCCATTCAAATCCTGTGAATTTTGCTGTTTAATTAGTCAGTTAATTATTTGCACGCTTAATTATTATTATTATTATTATTAATATAATAAAATATCCAACATTCCACATAACACCTTCACTTTATGTTTTTTTACTTCTTTTTTCCTTTCTAGAAATACTTCCCCCAAAGCTATGCATAGCACAATACTAACACCTCTTCTTCTTTCTGTGCTCAACATCTCCCCAGAGATCACCGGTGTGTGTGTGTGTGTGTGTGTGTGTGTGTGTGTGTGTGTGTGTGTGTGTGTGTGCGCACGCGCGCTCCCCGTGACTGACAGTGAGGTATGAGTGAACAGTGTAGCATTACATTATTTAGTGAGTTATTTGTATATAAAAAAATTAAAAAAAAAGTATTTACACCAGGAATACATCTAATGACTGTCTCTAACTAGAAGTCTGTAAATATATGTGTATACGAAGTAGCTAATTTTAAAATGATTTAAATTTTTGTGTTTGTTTGTGTATCTATCAACCTGCCAGCACTTTCGTTTGGTAAGTCACATCATCTTTGTTTTTAGATATAAATTTGTAAATATTTTGACATATCCTATATCCTTGTACAAAGAGATCTACGGATGAGTAAATCTGCAGCTGCTGCTGCTGCTACCTATGATACTGTATGTTTAATCACACACAGTCTTTGTCTTTCAAATATTTGTTGCATACGTGATTTCAATTTATGTTTGAAGTAAATTTTATATAACAGCCTCATTACTTCACTGGGTAAATAGTTAAAGATTATTACGGTCAAACATCCTTCACCTTCTCGTGCCATACTAAGGCTGAATGAAGAGTGGTGTCCGTCATTTCTTGTGTTAATATTATGTTCGTGCTTTGTGTTCAGAGGCTCTAGAGTGGACACCACATATTATCCTTATCACACACTTCTGTGCAACACACTCTTTCTTAATGGAGATTTGTGCCAGAATGTGTGCCCATAAAACATTAGTGAATAGAAACAGGAAAAGCAAATCATCATTTTGACATTGTTAATCTCCAAAGTCTTCTGTTGTCCAGAATGCAAAAGTTGCAGATCACAGATGTTAAAGATGATCTTTAAAGTGACATTTATTGGTTTTCCCTTATAAATTATTTCTAAGAATTGCTGTTTATGCACCAATGAAAAATATGCCACATATCTTGGGTTAATAACATTAACAAAACATGTATCTTCAAAACAGGACATAAAAAGTGGAGCAGAAGACAAAGAAATTAATGTAAGGCTGTTGGGCAGAGTAAATACTCCTGCTTGTATTATGGCAGAGGAAGTGACGTACTTTAACTTGCTCATTAATTTTTACTTACAACTGTAAAACATATATGATGGTAGTATCTGTTCCCGAAAGAACACATACCGTGGATGACCATGCAGCTTTGCTAGAAATGAAATGATAATTAAATAGACACCCTAGCTGCAAACAGGCGTTGATATACTTCACCGGGGACATGTTGAAAATGTGTGCCCCGACCGGGACTCGAACCCGGGATCTCCTGCAGGATGGATAGAGCGTCTGCCATGTAAGCAGGAGATCCCGGGTTCGAGTCCCAGTCGGGGCACACATTTTCAACATGTCCCCGGAGAAGTATATCAACGCCTGTTTGCAGCTAGGGTGTCTATTTAATTATCATTTCAACTGTAAAATAACTATCTTTTTCTTGTAGTGTTCTTCTTCAGTGATATGGATTTCAGATTACCGTATTTTATGGTCTATAAGGCACACCTTAATTTTTAAGAAATATTTTCAAGAAATAACAGATTGCAAAGCCAGACTAAAAAATCAGTGTATAAAACTGAACTGACCTTCAAAATCCCTGAAAATTGTCATGTGGACCTTCTTCTTCTTCTTCTTCTTCTTCCTCCTCCTCCTCATCCTCATCCATCATCCATCATCCACCATCCATCATCCACTTTAGAAAAATTTAACAATAATGTCTTCTCTCCCTCTAGACCATGACTGTTTTATCCACTATCACACTTGTTTGATTGTAGGTGGTTTTAAAGCTCCCTTCAGCATGAATTCATGTTAGGTTTCATCCGTCATCCACTTATTCCATTTCTCTCTCACATACACTTTAAATCGTGTATTTATCACATCAGGAGGGTGAAATTGTGAAGTAAGTCCTCCCAGAGTAATGCAAGCTCTGCATTTCCCTGTCTCCATTTCTCTTCCATAGAATTTTGCAAATGACTACTGAATTGGTCTAGCACAAGAAGAGAACTCTTCTTCAATAAAGCAACTTTCCTTCTCTCCCACACTCATTATTCAACAATTTCATACCAGCCTCATCCATCCAACCCTTATCAAGTAAGTGATCATCATCTGGTGGTATTTAAGAAAGTTTTGGCATTGTTTTGCACTTTAAAATGATCATTGGGTCATAGTACCATCAGCACAACATGAAAGGACAACAGTGTAGTGCATTTTTTCATGTCCACTAGTTTTTATGGTTACAGTTTTAGTACCTTTCATAGCAACAGTTCTGTTACTCGGCTCATCAAGTCTCACAAGAGTTCCGTCCATATTCGCTATTTGGCTTAGTTCCACACTGATTTTCTTTCGATGTTGAGTAATAAACTGATGGAAAGATAATATGATATTTTCTCTTCATACTCTCGTGGCATTTTCTGATTATTTTGGTTCTGGTTTGCTAAGTCCATAATGCTTCATAAACCGACAGCACTAACCAACACTGTCCTCAAAGTCTTAAGTTCTACTGCAGTGCTAGCATACAGGCCTGCATCTGAATGATTTTTTTTGTATTAATTCCAGTGCCATTTTGACAGTGTCCTCGAATCCATTTCAATATGTCATTGTCCAGTTTTGACCATTTTGCATTCAGTCTTCTATTTTCACATTTGATCTCTCTCTCTCTCTCTCTCTCTCTCTCTCTCTCTCTCTCTCTCTCTCTTTTTAAGTTCTTCTTCACTAGCCCACCAGACACGAATGCTTTTCCTGTTGGTGGAGGGCCGAAATGCCGCTCAGCTGTTTTGTTCCTATGTTGTTCTGCATATGCTATTTATAGCCCACATCATACAAATATCTTATTTGTTTCCATTACGAAACTAGATACTAACTAAGATATTGTATTGTTACCAATAACACAAATCACTATCAATTCAATTCACTGGTACCATTGACTGGATTGAGGCATCATAAGCTAGATTTAGGGGGCTGTGGTGGACATGGAGGAATGGGAAGAACAATGTCAGTAACTGGAACACAATGCATTGCGATTAGTGTCGATTTACACTTATCGTACAAATAATTCTATGCTGTAGGGTGTTTGAAACAGCTAAGCATTTTTACCTTTGCCATCTTTTTTTTTGCTTCCTCAAGTTGCTGTATCTGCTCGAAGTCTTCCTCCTGCCTCTTCTTGGCTTCCTGCAGTTGGCTGGCAGCGGCCGTCAGCTGCTTGTCGAGCGCCCTCCGCGCCTCCTCCTCCTCCTCCACCTGCTCCTGCAGAGCCTCCCGCTCGCTCTCCAGCTGTCGCAGCCTCGAGCTGATAGCCAGCTTCTGTCGTGTCTCTTCTTCCAGTTGGCCCTGAAACATTTTTCTCTTTTAATGAAGCCTGTACGACCACATAACTATTAAAATGTTAACCGATGACTAGTAAAACATTTACCTATTTACTTTTAGGCATGTGTAACAGTTGGAGCTTTCTCTTTTGTCTCTACCTTCTTCACCTTCCTCCATTTACTCTTCAGTTGGTCCTCAACTTTCATAATACCAATACGTAATGGTTTTAATGTGAATTACCCACACTTCCCTCCCTGTGAGAAATATATCACTCGCAAACATCTCAGGAGTATAATACTATAATGAAATTAAAACCGAGTTTTGTCTGCAACAATATAGTCCTACTTTGAAGTTGACACAAGAGTTAAGTTCTCCTGATTTGACCACCGGATGATCATATTTGTGAAGTGTGGTATATTAATTTTGTGACACACATTTATAATAAATACAGTTTGCGTACAGGAGGCATGTCAAAAATTTGCATTACGATTACAATGATTTTTCCTCTAATAAATAATAATGTAACACTAAAATTATATATAATTTAATTGGATAGGTTTAAAAAAATTCTACTCACCAAGCAGCAGCAGGAGGAACACACACACACACACACACACACACACACACACACACACACACACACTTTTGGAGCTAGTGGCACCTTCTTCTGGTGGAAGAGTTGAAGGGGAAGAAAGAGGGGTGGAGGAAAAGGACGAGAGGTTTAGGAAAAGGGATATAGTTGGGAAAAATCACCCAGAACCCCGGGTAAGGGGAGACTTACCAGTTGGGATGAGAAGGAAAGACTTTCCTTCTTTCGTCTCTACCAGTCCTTCTCATCCCATTCGGTAAGTCTCCCCTGACCAGGGGTTCTGGGTGATTTTTCCCAACTATATCCCTTTTCCTTCACCCCTCTTGCTTCCCCTTCAACTCTTCTGTCAGAAGAAGGAGCCAGCGGCTCCAGAAGTTTGCATAAGTTAAACCTTTTTGTGTTGCTGCTGCTTGGTGAGTAGATTTTTTTTTTATGTATCCAATTACGTTATACTGTCGAAACTTGACTAAAATTATATAGTGGGATATGTAACTAGTATCCACTTCAAATCATCAGTTTGTCCTGCACCAGGTCATCCACTTCACAACAGCATTTCAGTATCAGTGCTTCGTATAGCTCTCTTTTCAGTCAGCCCATACTCACCTCCATTAACTTGGTCCCTTTTAATTTATTATGAAGTTTTCACTCCCATGTACTGAGATGTCTGGACATACAGTCTATGGTGATGGATGGGAAGCGTAAAGTTTTATTTGGTTCTTGTATAGTATGTGAGCAAAATGGTTTCCCTGAAATAATTCCTGTCTGGTATACAAAGAGATGATAATCTCATCAATACATACAGATGGAAGAGTTCACATTTTAAATTTTCTATATAATGGGCAACATGGTTCTTTATAATTACAGTGCACATATTCTGATAATTTTTTTTTGTCTTTAATACCCACGCTATGTTAGCCTCCTCCCCCCCCCCCCCCCCAAAAAAAAGCACCCATACACAATAACACATTGATACTCAAGTGTGTGGTTGCCAGATCAATTTTTTATCCAAATTTAATCCTAAAAATCTGATTGTGTCAGTTTCTAGTATGTGCTAGTTGTTGTGAACAATCTTAATCATTTTGACTGTTTGGTCTTGACCTTCATCACGTGAATCTTAAATATGTTTAGATTCAACCGATTTAGCTAAGAACAAGTTCCTAAAGTACTAAAGATACTGATCAATGATTCAGGAATTTTTTCTGCATCCTGATTTTCAGCTGAAACAGAAGCATCTCCTGAGAACAGAAATGATTGAAAACTTATATTTTATCATAAATCACTCACACAGAACAGAAACAGAACTTTACCTTGTGTGGAGCCTTGTGGAACAATCATAATCAGTCACATAGTTCAGGAAGAAGCATTTATAAAGCAGTGTATATGTAATGGTCGACAATATTTTGATCAAAATCTCTTCTCTTTTCTTATACTCTTATAAAATTAAGGAACACTACCAACTCCACACTGAAACAGTTCCCAGGTTCGGCAACTAATGACTGTCTCTGCAGAGCCCCTGTTTACCTGAACATCAGCGAGCTGTGACTCTACAGTGGCAGCACTCTTGGCTGCTGCAGAGGCGCGGAGTTCAGCTTGCTCCAACTGCTGCTGCGCAGCCTCGGCCTCTTGTGCCAGGCGCATCGCCCTCTCTGCGAGTTCTGCCCGGGTTCTCTCAGCCTCTGCCGCTTTTGCCTGCAACTCTGCCAAGGCAGCTTCTGCTTGCTTCCTTCGGCGTTCACATTCTTGCCTGCTGGCCCCGGCAGTTCGCAGTTCTTGGGTAAGGTCTGCGTTCTCAGCCTCTAGCTGTTGTTTTGCTTTTTCTAGGCTCGCCTTTGTCTGAAATTAGTTACATTATTTTAAGAATTTGAAGTTCTGAGCAACAGATGATAATTTTTTTTCTGAAATCATTTTAAGTATTATTAGCCAACAGCAAAAATCTCATATTCAGACATCATCATCAACAAGTTTACCTTCTTGACAGATTCCATCTGTTCATTGATAGCTGCTATCTCTTGGCTATATTTGTGTCTCATTTCTTGCACTGTGACTTCATGGAGAGAGGCTTCCTCCTCCAACGTTTTCTTCAAGGTTGCCAATTCCTGTGAAAATATTTTGCTGTTTCAACTTTTTTGTTCCCACATAAAAAAAGTTACAAAATTTAGCATTATTATAGACAAAATTTTTGTCTCAAACTTTAGTTATAGAACTCAAAAATTTGTTATGTTCCACATCATGAAATATGGAAATCGAGCACAATTTCGACAACCATTTAGTTATCCAGAAGAAGTGTGAAAACATACCATCATTGATAATCAACACTTACATAATTATCTGGTATATGAAAATTTGTATTACATACACAAAAGGAAGCAACTTTTTTCTCCTTGAAGCAAGAAATGAAAAATGCTACAACAGAGATCCTCTGTCCATCAAACATGAAAATGGGATTAATAACACTAACGTAAATCAGCCCAACCACTCTGAAGCATAACATATCACCTGTTCTCTCTTGGTACGCAACTCCTGTTGGGCAGCTGTTGTGTCTAGGGAGTCGAGCAGCTCATTCTTGAGTGCCTCTAGTTCCTCATTAAGATCCCTCTTTTGTTTTTCTGCCTTGCTGCGTGCAGCTTTCTCAGCTTCCAGGTCTTCTTGAAGCTACAAGAAAATTTTATTAATTTTTCTGCCATGGCAAGAAAAGTGAACATAAAGTAGCAATGATTGTAACCCCCCCCCCCCCAAATTAAAATACAAATATTTGTCACCAGTGTCAGTAATATCACAGCAACAATGCTTACTAAAATTAATAAATCCATCAAAACAACTATGAGAGTGTTTATGCTGGAAAAAGCAGATAAGCTAGTGTTAACAGTTTACTTAGACAATGAATGGGCATCATTTAGTTGTCGAATTAAGTCAGGTGATGCTGAGGGAATTAGACTAGGAAATGAGACACTTAAAGTAGTAAAGGAGTTTTGCTATTTGGGGAGCAAAATAACCGATGATGGTCGAAGTAGAGAGGATATAAAATGTAGACTGGTAATGGCAAGGAAAACGTTTCTGAAGAAGAGAAATTTGTTAACATCAAGTATAGATTTAAATGTCAGGAAGTCATTTCTGAAAGTATTTGCATGGAGTGTAGCCATTATGGAAGTGAAACATGGATGATAAATAGTTTAGACAAGAAGAGAATAGAAGCTTTCGAAATGTGGTGCTACAGAAGAATGCTGAAGATTAGATGGGTAGATCACATAACTAATGAGTAGGTATTGAATAGAATTGGGGAGGAGTTTGTGGCAAAACTTGACTAGAAGAAGGGATCGATTGGTAGGGCATATTCTGAGGCATCAAGGGATCACCAATTTAGTATTGGAGGGCAGCCTGGAGGGTAAAAATCGTAGAGGGACCAAGAGATGAATACACTAAGCAGATCCAGAAGGATGTAGGCTGCAGTAGGTACTGGGAGATTAAGAAGCTTGCACAGGAGGGAGTAGCATGGAGAGCTGCATCAAACCAGCCTCAGGACTGAAGACCACAACAACAGCAACAACAACAACAACAACAACAACAGATGTAGCAGACTTATGAGTTAAGTTATACAAATTGTAAATTGTACTGCAGAAGCATGGCCTGAGTAAAAAGGAAAGGTTGGAAAAGACCTGCTGGGGTTTAAGCACATACTGCAGAAAATGCTGAGGAAGCAGATATCATTGCGCTTTCGGGTCGAACAACGATGCAGAAATGTCGACAAGCAAAAGTTAGATCTTTGTGGATCTGTACTAAGATCAATGTGTGACACATACAACAGCGTCCACAGTTATACTTTAGCAGAAGATCTTTCTGAGAAGCTGAGAAAATTCTGGATCGTATGTAAAATCACTAAGCATGTCAAAGATTTCTACCCTGTCACTCGTTGACCAGCCTGGTGTGACAATGAAAGACAGCAAAAGGAAAGTCACAGTTTTAAATTTCGCATTTAAGGAATCACTTATGCAGGAAGATTGTGCAGATATACCATCAAATTAGTTGAAAACAATTAACTTGCTGGGCCCGAGTGGAATCCCAGTTCGGTTTTACAGAGAGTATCCTGTGGCAGTGGCCCCGTATTTTGCTTGCATTTATAATGCATATCTCAATCAGCAAAAAGTCCCAAGTACCTAGAAAAGACGCAGGTGACTCTTGGGGCAAAAGAATGGAGCCAGAAAATGACAGATCAATATCCGTAACATCCATCTGTTGCAGAATTCTCTATTGAATATGATAAATTTCTTTAAAACTGAAGAGCTTTTGTACACAAATCAGCATGGATTTAGGAAACAATGCTCATGTGAAATCCAGCTGGCCCTTTTCTCACATGATACCTATGACTCAAGGATGAAGGTTAACAGACAGATTCCATATTTTTAGATTTCCAGAGTGTTTGACACAGTGCCCTACTGCAAACTGGAAGAAGGTTCAAGCATACGAGAGAGGTTCCCAGACATGAGAGTGGCTTGAAGAGTTCTTAGATAATAGAACCCAGTATGATGTCCGCGGTGGTTAGTGTTCATCAGAGACAAGGGTATCGTCAGGACTGCCACAGGAAAAGTAATAGGACAGCTCTTGTTCTCTATATACAAATGATGTGATGGACGGGATGAGCATTAATCTGCAACTGTTTGCTGATGACACTGTAGTGTAGGGGAAGTATTGCTGTTAGTTGAAGGGGGATCACTGCTATCATCAGCGGTGATGAGTGAAAATGTATGCTTGACTGGGATTTTCACTTATCACTGTTGATTCCACTAAATATCCTGCTGCAGCTGATAGTAGTGATACCCTTTCAATTTACATATAATGTTTCACAGCTGTGAGATCTGTGTGGTGTGTTTTCTCAAAGGAACAGATGCCACGCATTTAAATATTGCTGTCAAGTGACTGTAGGAGAATACAACACATCTTAAACAGAACTTCTATTTGGCATGATGAATGGCAGTTAGCTCTATAATTAAAAAAATGTAACCTGATGTCAATCATAGAAAAAACAACACTGTACTGTTCAAATACAGTACTAGTGGCTTGCTGCTTGACAGTCATGCCAATTAAATGTCCAGGTGATATGAAATGGAATAAGGACATAAAGACAGTAACAGGGACCCGTTCTTGAGTAATGCTCGAGTGTTTGGGATCCCCACCAAGTCAGACCAAAGAAAGACAGTGAAGTAGTTCAGAAATGTGCTGCTAGATTTGTTGCCAGTAGGTCTGATCAACTAGCTCGTGTTACTGACATGTTTCATGAACTCAAACGGGAATACCTGGAGGTAATGATGATGATCTTCTTGTGAAATTTAGAGAACAGACATTTACAACTGACTGCAGAACAACTCTATTGCTGCTGACATACATTTCACATGAGGAGCATGAAGACAATAGAAATAAGGGCACATACAAAGGTTTATAGAAAGTCACTCCCCCCCCCCCTCTCCATTCACAAGTATAACAGGAAACTAAATGCCCAATAGTGATATATGTACCCTCTGTGCTTGTGGAGTAAGTATGTATGTAAATGCAGGTCACCATAAAATCTTAATATTACAAGAACAGAAACTGATACATCTTAAATTTAATACAGTACTAGTTACAGGGTTGTTCCTCACACCTACCTTCCTCCAATAAAACTATTTAATAAAACTATTTCAGAAACTGAGACTGTGTTGCTAGTATTAAGTTTCACAGAAAATACTACATACGAACAGAAGTAAAATACTGAAAGACATAATCAAAATCCATGTCAAAACCTCCATTTACCTCTGCTAATTGTGATTCCAGCTCGCGCAATGCCTTCTGAGATTGCGCTTTGCTTGCTGCCTCTTCATCTATCTTCATAAGTGCCTGTGTTAATTCTTCCTCTCGTTTTCCAAGCTGAAGCTGCATCTCCTCAAGCTAAAAGAAAACCACACTGACATAAATAACAGACATTTTCTCTAACATTTATTAATTACTAGAAAGTGATGCAAGAAACTGCTGTCAAGACATCAGAGAACTAGTGTAACCAATACTAAACATGATTACATAACTGGTTCTTCACTCTGAAATATGCCTCAACCTTTATCAGGTATGTTAAACAAGCCAGTTAAGATATCAAAGTGATTGATGACTTTACTATCTCAGTACTTGGCTGTCATCAAAGGAATGTTCTGTGTATAGAAAGCTCATGCATACTATAGAGAAACATCCATTGAATAAAAGCAGTCGTAAATAAATATTGTAAATCAATTTCAAGATTCAAGTAATAGAAACATTTCATTTTTGTAAGCAGTGAATGAAATCTAATTAGTTTACTACATATATATTATTACTAAATAAACATAAGTGGTATGTATCACCCACCTGTATCCGCTTTTCACTGAGCTGCTCACGAAGATCACTGACTTCGGTTTCAACTTTCCGCTTGCTACGGTCCATCTCTTGACGCTGTTGGTGGTCTTTTAGCAGGCGCTCCTCAAGTTCGGCAATGGTTGCTTCATGTTTTGCCTTTAGCTTACTGAGATGCTTTGCTTTCTCCTCTTCTTCTGCTAAGGTTTGAGATAGATCTGCTGCTCGTTCTTCTAGAACCTTTTTTTCTTTCAACAGCTGTAATCATGTAAGCAATTTATCCCCACTTTAAGAAAATAATAAATATAATTTCTTTTATGAAGGTCACTCAGTACGGGGGTTCATATCATTCTATATAGAATATACAGCCCAATTAAAATTACTTGATAGTTGGCCATCACTTGCCACTACAATGCTGCCACATCAGCTGCTGGCTACCACTTGGTTGTAGGTGACACACAAAACATGTGGCCCACTTAACAAATGAGGTTAATGTTTAATCCAGAGCAATGTTGGAAGTGGCCACTGCAATGTATTTCAGGAACACAAGATGTTCTGTCAAAAGCTGACTAAGTGTCCAATGACGAAACTGTGGCAGACAAAGCTGTTTTGTAGTCCCGAATCTAAATGCATGGCCTAAGCTAAGCACAATCTCATGTTGTGCAATGTATCCGAAAAAACAACCTTTGGCGGAATTAAAATCACGATTGCTCTGTTCACGATGATTAAGCTAACCTCTACAAGCAAACTTAAGACAGAAAAAGTTCAGTTTCAGTGCTAAAGCAGGCTAATTTCTTTTTATCATTGGTTACCTTAAACTGTCCTCACACTGGCTACAAGGGCTGCTGTGTTACCAGCTGATGAGCAGTCCTCATTGGCACTTAGCTGCAAATTATAGGCAACACAGGCAGATTCCAAATGAAAAAGTAATGACAGGAAGAAAAATAAGTGCAAATAAAAGAGTCAATATAATGATGAGAACGACGTGGCAAAGAATTAAAAACAAAAGGAATTACATTTAAACTGACTAACTGAATAAAAATAATAATCCAACTCTCTTGATCAGATAGGGAGAAAAAAAAAAAAAAAAAAAAGATTCGAACCTATAACCTTCTACACGTCAGGTTAATACAATAAGCACTGCAGTATGCCACAACCCTGTGTTTATGACTGTGGTGGCCTAGTCACAATGATATGGCAGCCATCAATAATTCAGCTTCACACTATGTTGTGAAAAAAATGTGTGTGTGTTTTTTGAAATAAGAAATTAAAGTGACAGGCCCATGGCTCGGGATCCAAACACATGAAGAAGGAATGCGAGACATGGAACTGGAAGTGAATTGACCAACTGCGACAGTTTGGCAATGGTGAATGGTTCTGTTGTGATACTGAGTGCTCTCCTGCTCCAATATGTGAAGTGTCAACTTTCAAGTAATTTTAATCTAACTGTAAGATTGGCATCACATTAGTGACAAAATGCACTGCACTTACTGTGAAGAAGTATTCATGGTTAATTTCTTACCTTCTGATTAGTATCATCTGACAATGCAAGATCTTCTTCTAATTTCTTTATTTTGGCATCACATGTAACTTTCTCAAGCTGTAATTTCTGTCTAGCAGCTTCTTCTTCTTCCAGTTGTTCTTCTAAGTCCTGAAAAGAAGAAGGAAAAAAAAGAGATCATAGGATTTGAACCGTAGCTATCAAAATGTAATGCTTGGAAATGAAAAGTAAATTCATAAAATTGTTAAAAAATCATGAAGAGCTAGAAAAGTTGGCAGTATTTTCCTTTAAAAGAGCGCAACTCATATTACAGTCAACGCAAATACTATTTAAAAAAAAAAGAGAGAGAGAGTTTCTTCTACCAGGAGAAACTGTGGAACTGGCCAAGGACAGCTGGCCGCTTGGGTCCTAAGTTGCCAGATGATATTTTAGACAAATGGCAACCTTGGATGGGAGAATGAAACTGCTTTTGCCCTTTTCAGAGAAATCATCCCAGTGTTTACCTTAATAGTTTAAAGAAACGACGGAAAACCTAAATCTAGATGACCAGATGGGGAATTTGAACTGCTGACCTTCGGAACACGAGTTCAGTGTCTTACCACTGCACCACCTAGATTAAGAGCGCCCACTTGGCATGACCACACTACTGTCACTAAGGCTCAAAATAGGGCTTAAGGCACCTTTTTTTCCAATTTTTGAAAGTTGGAATACAAACTGCATACAAATGTCATTGTAAAAACTGTTTCATTTTTTCAAAAGACAATTTAGAGAGCATAAGCAACTACTGAAGTAGTTATAAAATTCCTGCAAATGTCAGCATACAATATTCAGGAAAATTACAGGAATACTCATCTGAAGCAAAAAACTTCATATGGACATATGCCCCACTCTGGATACTTTCACAGATACATACATTAAATGTGTTGTATGTTTTAGGGCTAGTGGCTTGCACGTATGTGTCTTACCCAAACAATCTCCCTGGCATTTTATTTTAGACCAACTTCATTAGTGAAGAATATGTAGATATGGTGTATATTTATGGCTTTTGTGTTTGTAGTGCTCCTGCTGCTATCCAAGAGATATTGTTGGCACTTTCTGACACATCAAATGTGAATGTGCTAAAAACATGTGTTTTTCAGTTGATACTTTGTGAAACACATGTTATCATGCTTGCTAACTGCCACACATGTTTAAACTTGACAATGTGTTGAATAATGCAGAAAATAAATAAAATGAATATTAGAAGTGTTCTATATCAGAAATAATTTGGATTAGAGCATATGTCCCTGTATCATAACGTTTTGCTTCCAAAGAGTGTTCCTGTCATATTCCAGAATGTTGACAATGAAAGGGGGATCTTAATAACAATTCCCAGAATGCCGAGCAGGTTGTTTTACGGCAGGAAATGAGAAGCAGGTGATTGTTCAAGGAGGTGTAAAAATTATAAGATGATGATAGAGTGACAGACAGAAGATAGAAAGTGGCAATGAACTGGACTGTGTGCACTGGACACTAGAATAGTGACAAAATCTATGAGAAGGGTTTTGATGTCGAGCACCAAGTGGCAAGATATTGAGATGGTCACTGCTGTCTGCTGTTCATTCATCACCAAACTTATCAACAGCCGTAGAATATATAAGGAATCAATTTGAGTCAGCTAACAATAACAGTGATTTAAAGTCACACTTAAAATATATAATGGGGGAGGGGGATCATATATTCTAGGTGAGTACTTGTGTCAGATTGTATCAGGCTGTGAAGTACAGATAGTGAACTGGGCTTGGGACTATGCTGCTGGAATTTGCTTGAGGTATCACGAAGTTTAAAAACTTCAGCTAAAAAGGATAAAGAGAATTATCTTTAGTCTCCATTGCCTGCATTATGGCACATGAAAAATATGAAACAGAACTTTAAGTGATACATACAAGAAAGGAGAGCTGTAAAATTTGTAAGTGATTTGCTAACCTAGTTTCTAGTCCACACTTTAAAACTGGACCATGGTGACAAGAAGACTGTCACCGAGACATAATGTAAACTAATGGTTAACTTTTCAACAACAACAACATTATTACACAATAGTTGATAGCCAGTGCTCTGATAATGCACTGAACTTCAATTTATCCTGACAACTTTAGTGGGTAAATATGATGCTTCTTTATCAGTTTCTAGAATAAAAATCTACTTCATGTTTTGCATAGTAAATTCTTGTGCGTTTGTGCATCAACGCAATTTTCCAGTTGTTAAGGTTTGAAATTTGTGTGCACGACCAATGTATCGACACAAACTGCAAGCTACACATGCCAGAATTTGCTTTCACTTCAATTTTAAACAAGATAGGAAATCGTTGAACACTATGGGTGCCGTAGCAACAGCACACTGCTGTAGTGGTTACGGTTCAATTGCAAGTGAAATGCCTTGACCAACCTACCAAACCCTTGAGAAAGTGTTCAGATAGTCATTTACAGGGAAACTTACAATTTTAACACTGGATCCAAACTACAGTGCACATTTATTTTCACTTTACAAAGCAATACCAGCAAAGCAATAAGCTGTAAAAAAAAAAAATCTTTGGATCTGTTATGTACCAAATCCTGAATCTCTTAATTTGTAGCACAACACTGTCCAATCCACACTTGTTTCTGTATATTAGAAAAAGTTAATTAAACAAATAAGATGGCAATTTGAGCTTAAGCAACACATCTGTGATAATTTAGCGTTTAGCTTGTAATAATAACAAAGAACAGTGCATAATTATGATATCAGAAAACAGACAGACAATATGTAGTTATAGAAAGTAAAGTAAGCAAACTGCTTGGCCTACATCAAACTATACAAAGTCCAGGATGGAACAACAACAATATGGAAGGGTCAGATTGTTGTTTACCAAACAGAGGCAGCTTTAAGTCAGACAGGGACAATGAGAAAGAAAACTAGAAATACAATGACAGAAAAAAAAATCCCAACACCAAGAAATAATCTACAGTAATGAAATTTCAGGAATACATCTGCCAAAGATTTAACCTTGCAAGACCACAATTAAAGTAAGCATGACAAAAGCCACTACAAACGTGACATGCGGGTATATTAATAACCGGTCTAACTGCCAGAATGTTGAATGCAAGCATAAAAATGTGCAAGCATTGTATTGTGCAGGTGCTGGATATCAGTTTGTGTGACGAGATCCACACCTCTTGCACTTGGGTGGTTAATGCTCGCTGTTGAGGACACTAGAGTTTCCTCCCTATGACATCCCATACATGCTCAATACGAGACAGGTCTGGTGCTTTAGCAGGTCAAGGCAACATATCGACACACTGTAGGCTGTGATGTGTTACAGCAGCAGTATATGGGTGTGCATTGTCTTGTTGAAAAACACCCCCTGGAATGCTGTCCATAAACGGCCTCCTAACACTTGGTCATCTGTGGCACAAGGCAGAACTGCCTTTCGTCAGAAAACACAACAAACCTCTACAGCCTCTCCTCCAATGAGCTCTCACTTGCCAACACTAAAGTCACAAATAGCAATGGTTTGGGATCAGCGAAATGCACACTACAGGGTGTCTGGCTCAGAGCTGTCATTCAAGGTACTGATTTGTAACATTTTGTCGTGTCACCACAGTGCCAACTGTTGCTCGAATTGCTGCTGTAGACACATTACGATGCACCACATCCGTGCACTGAACACAACAGTTTTTGCTATCGGTGGTGCCACATGGCCATCCACACCCCAGTCTTCTCGGGACCGTACCTTCATGTGACAACCACTGTACAGTGACTACATTCCTGCCCTGTCTTTCTGAAATATTGTGGAAGTAATATCCCACTTCTTGTAGCCATATCGCATGACCTCATTCAAACTCAGTGAGTAGTTGCTAACTGTGTCTTTTAGGCATTTCTGACTAACATCGACTCACTACGTTGAATCTCAAAGGTAATTAACACTCATAATCATGACAAGCATGTATTTAAAGCAAAGCTGATGTGCATCATAACAGTGGCATTATTAGTGCCAGTGTTACCACATTGGCACAAAATCTGAATAGACATCATCCTTCAGATGTAGAAACACGACTACCAACTTTTGCTTATCCCCCCCCCCCCCTTCTCCCACACTCCTTCAACCATGACTTCAGAAGTTTAAAAACACACACACACACACACACACACACACACACACACACACACACACACACACACAAACACAAACACACACACACCACTGTCTCTGGGCACTAATGCCCAATTGTGGAGACTGTGGTCCCTTTGACCAAAAGTATTATTATTTCTAGCATTCATTTTCATTGTGCCTGTCTATGACAACGCATCCTTCATGTGGTGAGTAGCAATATAACCTCTCCATATTACTGTTATTCCTAGTGGTTAGATCTTTAAAAAAAAAAAGACACACACACACACACACACACACACACACACACACACACACACACAACAACAACAACAACAACAACAAAGGGATTAGTACTATAAAAAGGAATTACATTTTGTACTGCACGCAAATGTCTAATAAAAATTACTATTCAGAGCCCATACATGTTGTTAAATTTAACATAAGCACACTACGGTAAACTTACTTCTGCGAGGTGCGACAGAGGGTGGGGTGGAGGGTGGGGTGGAGAGAGGGGTGGGGTGGAGAGAGGGTGGGGGGGGGAGAGAGGGTGGGGTGGGGGGGGGAGAGAGGGTGGGGCGGGGGGGAGAGAGGGTGGGGTGGGGGGGAGAGAGGGTGGGGTGGGGGGGAGAGAGGGTGGGGTGGGGGGGAGAGAGGGTGGGGTGGGGGGAGAGAGGGTGGGGTGGGGGGGAGAGAGGGTGGGGTGGGGGGGAGAGAGGGTGGGGTGGGGGGGGAGAGAGGGTGGGGTGGGGGGGAGAGAGGGTGGGGTGGGGGGGAGAGAGGGTGGGGTGGGGGGAGAGAGAGGGTGGGGTGGGGGGAGAGAGAGGGTGGGGTGGGGGGGAGAGAGAGGGTGGGGTGGGGGGGAGAGAGAGGGTGGGGTGGGGGAGAGAGAGGGTGGGGTGGGGGAGAGAGAGGGTGGGGTGGGGGAGAGAGAGGGTGGGGTGGGGGAGAGAGAGGGTGGGGTGGGGGAGAGAGAGGGTGGGGTGGGGGAGAGAGAGGGTGGGGTGGGGGAGAGAGAGGGTGGGGTGGGGGAGAGAGAGGGTGGGGTGGGGGAGAGAGAGGGTGGGGTGGGGGAGAGAGAGGGTGGGGTGGGGAGAGAGGGGGGGTGGGGTGGGGGAGAGAGAGGGTGGGGTGGGGAGAGAGAGGGGGCAGGAGAGAGAGGGGGCGGGGGAGAGAGGGGGGTGGGAGAGAGGGGGGTGGGAGAGAGGGGGGTGGGAGAGAGGGGGGTGGGAGAGAGGGGGGTGGGAGAGAGGGGGGGTGGGAGAGAGGGGGGTGGGAGAGAGGGGGGGTGGGAGAGAGGGGGGGTGGGAGAGAGGGGGTGGGAGAGAGGGGGTGGGAGAGAGGGGGTGGGAGAGAGGGGGGGTGGGAGAGAGGGGGGGTGGGAGAGAGGGGGGTGGGAGAGAGGGGGGTGGGAGAGAGGGGGGTGGGAGAGAGGGGGGTGGGAGAGAGGGGGGGTGGGAGAGAGGGGGGTGGGAGAGAGGGGGGGTGGGAGAGAGGGGGGGTGGGAGAGAGGGGGTGGGAGAGAGGGGGTGGGAGAGAGGGGGTGGGAGAGAGGGGGTGGGAGAGAGGGGGGAGAGAGGGAGACCAACCTGTATATTGAGCTGTAGTTTCTTCTTTTCATTGTTTAACTGGGTCACCCTCTCCTCTTCCTCCTCCATGCGTGCCTCCATATCTTGCAAGAGTTCCTCCAGTTCTTGCTTCCGTGCCAACAGCCTTGCACGCATTTCCTCAGCCTCAGCACAGAGCTCTGTTTCTGCTTGCAGCTGTTCAGACAGAGCTATCTTCTCTTCCACAGCCTACAGTCAAAAATAATCATACAACAATATTTTCTTATTGTAATTTATTTCATTCACTCAGCTAATTCTATCAGTAACATCAACTTCACATTAAGTTAAACATTTAAATTAACATATAACTTTCAATAAGATTAAAATTGACAAGGATGTATGTGCCTGTCGAATTGAAGTACAGTACTACAATGTTTCTTGTCAATAATCATTAGACTGTCATTAAAAAGATGACTTTAGAGGTTCTGAGATTTTACATAGGTACTGTAATGATTCAAGCAATTAGACACTTGACAGATTTAATTTAAGGCTGGAGCAGTACGCAAGTTATTAGGAACATTTTAATGTGGCAACTAATGACTGCATATAGAGAAGTAGTCACGGTTACTGAAACAGACACCATCTGTTGTTATACCCAACTGAATGAATCTGAATATTAGTTCATTCTGAAGTCAGGTGATGAGAAGTATTTCCAGTGCTATAGTGGTCAAATATAAAATATAGGATAGTTTGACATTTTCAATCAGCCTGAGTAGTTTACAGTTTTAAGAGAAAACAATTCCAGAGCTATGAGATGTTCACCATCATTATACATTAATATGTAGCAATATGTAGCCCATGTTTGACTTGGAAAGTCCCCAAGGTGTATAAGAGCACGATCTCATCATAGAGGAGAAAATGAGTGAATAGAATGAAAGAATGGGAATGAAGTTCTCAGGATGAACAAAGAGATGACCTATCAGCAAAAAGACAAATACTTGATATTTCACACTAAAAATCTATGCCACTGTTTGCGTCTTCCTTCAAGTCAGAAAATCACAATATCGTTTTTCATTGTCTCATTTGATGGACAGATATTACAATGACTCACATTATTGCAAAACTCAATTATTTAATTTGCAATCAGAAAATCATAGTGCAACAAAGGCATTACAAAAGATAACTGCACCACATTGTACTATACTTATCATTGCAGCCTATATACAGGGTGGTCCATTGATCGTGACCAGGATAAATATCTCACAAAATAAGCATCAAACGAAAAAACTACAAAGAACGAAACTTGTCTAGCTTAAAGGCAGAAACCAGATGGCGCTATGGTTGGCCCACTAGATGGCGCTGCCATAGATCAAACTGATATCAACTGCATTTTTTAAAAATAGGAACCCCCATTTTTTATTACATATTCGTGTAGTACGTAAAGAAATTTGAATGTTTTAGTTGGACCACTTTTTTCGCTTTGTGATAGATGGCGCTGTAATAGTCACAAACATATGGCTCACAATGTTAGACGAACAGTTGGCTATAGGTACGTTTTTTTTTAAATAAAAATACAGAACATAGGTACGTTTGAACATTTTATTTTGGTTGTTCCAATGTGATGCATGTACGTTTGTGAACTTATCATTTCTGAGAATGCATGCTGTTACAGCATGATTACCTGTAAATACCACATTAATGCAATAAATGCACAACATGATGTCCGTCAACTTCAATGCATTTGGCAATACGTGTAACGCATGTTGTCAGGCATTGTCGGTGGATCACGATAGCAAATATCCTTCAACTTTCCCCACAGAAAGAAATCCCGGGATGTCAGATCTGGTGAACGTGCAGGCCATGGTATGGTGCTTCGATGACCAATCCACCTGTCATGAAATATGCTATTCAATACCACTTCAACCACACGCGAGCTATGTGCCGGACATCCATCATGTTAGAAGTACATTGCCATTCTATCATGCAGTGAAACATCTTGTAGTAACATCAGTAGAACATTACGTAGGAAATCAGCAGACACTGCACCATTTAGATTGCCATCGATAAAATGGGGGACAATTATCCTTCCTCCCATAATGTCACACCATACATTAACCCACCAAGGTCGCTGACGTTCCACCCGTCGCAGCCATCATGGATTTTCCATTGCCCTATAGTGCATATTTTGCCAGTTTACATTACTGCTGTTGGTGAATAACGCTTCGTTGCTAAATGTAACGCATGCAAAAAAATCTGTCATCTTCCCGTAATTTCTCTTGTGCCTAGTGGCGGAACTGTACACGGCGTTCAAAGTCGTCACCATGCAATCCCTGGTGCACAGAAATATGGTACGGGTGCAATTGATACTGATGTAGCATTCTCAACACCGACGTCTTTGATATTCCCGATTTTCGTGCAATTTGTCTGCTACTGATGTGCGGATTAGCCGCAACAGCAGCTAAAACACCTACTTTAGCATCACCATTTGTTGCAGGTCGTGGTTGACATTTCACATGTGGCTGAACACTTCCCGTTTCCTTAAATAACATAACTATCCAGCGAAGGTCCGGGCACTTGGATGATGTTGCCCAGGATACCGAGCAGCATACATAGCACACGCCCATTGGGCACTTTGATCACAATAGCTATACATCAACGCGATATAGACCTTTTCCGCAATTGGTAAACAGTCAAACATTTTAACACGGGTAATGAATAACGAGGCAAATACCGTCTGCACTGGCGGAATATTACGTGATACCACGTACTCATACATTTGTGACTATTACAGTGCCATCCATCACAAAGCGAAAAAAGTGGTCCAACTAAAACATTCATATTTCCTTACGTACTACACGAATATGTAATAAAAATGGGGGTTCCTATTTAAAAAATGCAGTTGATATCCGCACCATCTAGCGGGCCAACCACAGCGTCAACTGGTTTCCCCCTTCAAGCTAGACGAGTTTCGTTCTTTATAGTTTTTTTGTTTGCTGCTTATTTCGTGAGATTTGGCCTGGTTACTATCAATGGACCACCCTGTATAGTCATACTCCATAATGGCAACAGAGCCACGGCACACTGTTTGAAACATAGATGACAGTCACTGTACGTACAATGGTCCATCCAGGGCTTTACACCATCCACCATTTAGACTCTGATAAACATCTTTGTATTCTCAGCAGCAGACCAGTTATTTGTTCACTTTGGCAATATTCTCCTAAATCATTTTAAGTCTGCACTAAAGGCAGCCAAGCATCCATCCTGCAGAACTTCCACCCACGTAAATTTGACTATTCTCTCTAATAAAGATGCTACAAGGGATGCAGGTTTCCAATAAATAGCACTCCTGAGAGTGCAAATGACACTCATCTCCTGCACCATAGGAGAACCTTGCAAGGTTTACTAATATAAGTTTGTAGGTTTCTGTGGCCAGTGTGAATAATGTTTCATAATCTCAAAATGTTTTTGAATATACATCTCATCTCCCATTTTGAACAAAATCAATGAATAAATACAAAGAATTTAATGATATGTATTTGGAAAGACAGTGACTGTTGAAGTCACACTGTAAAAATATCTAAGTGTGTCTTGAGGAAAGGACACTAGAGGTGTAATGAAAGTAGAACAGTCATACTAACTACAATCAAAACTATGTTGAATAGTACAAGATAACAGTAAGCCAGGCCAGCATACAAGAGGTTCAAAGCTGTTGCTGATAAGTGAAATACTATTCTTCTTCTTCTTCTTCTTCTTGCAATATGGCCTCTGAAGGACCACAAGTCGCCTCTCCATAAATTCAGTTTCCTCCTCCTCCTCATCCTCCTCGAACTACTTTAGCCTTTATTTTCTTCTCTGTTATCCTTCAGTACCTCTTATCTCATCTGCCCAACTGGTGACACACTCTTCATTTCCCGTATCCCTCTCTGTCTTTGATCTCCGATATATCTGTCCATGTGTACTTGCTTTTGCAATTTTCCTTTGCTTCCATCTTCATCCCAAGCTCCGACCAATCTTTCTGGAGTTCGACGACTCACTTGGCTATCATCTTTCCTTTTTCCCCTCTCTGTTGTTTCCTGCACTCTTTTCATCATTGTCCCTATATTGTCCCAATCACATGTCTGGCAAATATTGCCCCTTTTAGTCCAATTTTGTCTGATTTTGTCATCTTGCTCTCATACAGTTCTTCCGCAGGTATGCACACCCATCTCACACCACCTCTATTAGAGCCTCGTGTTTTCTGAAGTATTTTCCTCTTGTTTTTCTAAACCCAGGCCGCTGAAACATGTCACTTCAAGGTCACTCCCCAAGTGCTGTAGAGTTGGTAGTATAACTAACAAATAAGTGAGGAGCGGGAGTCGCCGCATCTACTGAACCAATAACAGCACCGAACAAGAGCGGTTTCGGCATCAACGCTACCATGTTGCTGGCTTCTGTGTAAACATTGTATATTAGTGTGCGAACGCCTGCTGTTTTGTTACCGCCTGAGTACAGTTTTTGTTTGTTAAACAATGTCACCAAAATGATGTCGTTCATCAAGCGATAATCCGTTGTGCCTTGGAGTACCATGAAATAGTCAGCCTTTGGAATTACAACAGAGGACACGTGAGTTTTAAGAGCATGAAAAAGAATTTTTTTTCTGTTCATGGGCATGCGTCAATTCCTGCCGATAAAGTTTTAGAGCATACCTCGAAAACTCTAGGACTCAGTGAAAGAACAGTTACAAGGAAAGGGGTGCTACTTCAAGACTTACAAGACAGTGAAGTAAACAGTGTGGAAGAAACAGTGTGATTTTAAGTACTCTGGGCAAGAAAGAAGTAGCCTTGTCCTATTACAGATATTGATTCTTTCCAATCCTATGCAATTTGTTGGCACATATACGTATACTATAAAAGGAAAGAATACCCCACAATAGCGAAGATGCTAAATTCTTTAAAAGGAAGTGAACTTTTCTCAGGGGTGAAAATGTCACTTAAGATGATATTAAAAAGAATGGGCTTCCGTTTTAAAAAGTTAGATGGATGAAAACTGTTACTAGAAAAAGCTCATGTCGTTGCAGCTCATATCATTTTCTTACACAAAATTGTAGGAAAGGACATACACTCAGTCATATGGTTAGACGAAACCTGGGTCAACGCTGGAGAAGCAGTTGAGAAATGCTGGACAGATGATACTCCGAATAGCAACGGTCATCAGCCAACAGGAAATGGATCACGATTAATTGTGGCCCATGCAGGCTCTTCAAATGGCTTTGTGCCTGAAGGACTTCTAATTTTTTGATTGAAAAAAAAAAAAAAAAAAAAAAAAAAACCGGTGACCATCATGAGGACCACCCACAGTTTCTAAAGTGGTTTAAAAATTTATTGCTCCAGTTTAGAGTTCCGACAGTTTTTGTGATGGACAATACACCATACCATTCCGTGATTTTAGATAAAACTCTGACCACTAGTGACCGTAAAGAAACTGTGGTGCAGTGGTTGCAGGTGAGAGACATTGCTGCGGACATGAGCATGACAAAACTGCTGTTATACTCGTTCGTGAAACAAAATAAGCCTGTGACACCTAAATATGTTGTAGATGAAATTGCAAGCGAACAGGTCACTTGGTAATTAGGCTACTGCCTTATCACTGTCATTTTAATCTAACTGAATTGGTTTGGAGTGAAGTCAAGGCATACATTAGAAGTAACAACAAGACTTTTACTATAACAGAAGTGGAAAGACTGCTACATGAACGTCTTAGCTACTGTAGACACTACCTCACGGAGGAAAAAAAGTAGACAAGTTGCTAAACTGATAAGAGAAGCAGACTATAGATGGCATTATAAATGAAAATGAACAGTTAATGAATTCTCTTAATGATCATCATCACCACCACCACCACCACCACCACCACCACCACCATCACCATCACCATGAAGACAATTGTTTTGGTGCTTGGTGTCTTCTCGTGTTTTTCAATCCCTAGCGGTATTCAATACCATTGCCTTGTTGTAGGCAGGCATGCATCAGATCCAACACTTGAGCTTATCTCACTTATATTGTCGAGTTGTGTCTTTGCATCTTCATCTGTCTGACTGTCATTATGTCATTTGCAAAGGTTGTGCAGTCCACTTAGTCCTCCTTTCGTTTATTCTCCCCCCAGTGTGTCTCTGGTATTCTCATTTTCTTTTGTATTGCTTTCAACCGTCTGATCAATCTGTTCAATAATGTGCTGAACAAAACTGGCGACAATTAATCTCCCTATTTGGCAATGGTCTTTATCTCAAATTCTTCAATAGTTATCCTCAGATCTCACCCTTTTGTTTTCCATTATTAGTTCTTGTGTAGTGCTGCCTAGTCCTCTGTCCCTCAGGACACTTCCAAGAGAGAGTGTTGGAGTCGTATGCCTTTCTGAAGTCCACAATCGTTACTACCTTCTCTTTCTTCTTTACGACCCTAAGTTATATCAATTGTTTCAGGGAAAATGTCTGTTCTATGCCTCTCCTCTTCTTAAATCCCTCTTTATAGTCTCCTATAATCTCTTCAGAAGCAGTTTTGACAGTGCTGTGTAGCCAACCTCTAGTTCTAATATTCCTCTATAGTACTGTGTATCCCTCTTGTCCCCTTTATCATGCATTGGCGCAACGATCACATTCTTCTATCACCCTTTAGCCTCCAAATCTGGCAGGTAATTTTTTTCAAGTTGTCACCTCCCCAGTTTCACATCAGCTGCTATCCCATGTTCTCCTGTTGCCTTATGATACGTAAAGGCAAGAATTATCGACAACAAAATTTCACATCTAACAGATCAATGTTGAATACTTTTACTATAACAGAAGTGGAAAGACTGCTACATGAAGGTCTTGCTACTGTAGACACTACCTCTGAAGGTTGATCTGTGTAATTTCCCATTATCTGTACATAATAATCTATACTTCAAGTAAAGGTTATGTGGTATATGCTAATATATTTGATTGAAACAGTTCACAGCAATGAAAGAGTGGGTTTTCAAGTCTGACAATATCTTTCTTATATTGTTTCTCAATAAAGCAACAATTTTGCTAAGTTTCTGCCTTGCTATCCACTGTCTCTCTCTTGCAATATGAACATTTCATTTACTGCCAGATCAGATGAGCATCCTGCATTTGAATTCCATAATTCACTTACATCATTTCACAGCAGTTACAATTATTTTATTCTGTCATCTTCTAATATTATGATTAAATTTCCATCTATTTATAGAAGCATTTACATTTATTTTATTATGCGCAACCTCCTATCATCATGTGAAGAGACAGACCTAATTTAAATGAACAATCTGCCATATAGAAAAAAAACAAAGCACATTCAAATTTGTGCGGATTCAGTTAGAACTTAATAAAAGCATAATATAGTCTCTCATATGAGATTATTAATAAGTTCCCTTAACATTTTTCCTACATTTTTTTGGTGATATCCATGTCATGTGAACAATCACACCCTTGTCATCCTAATAGCCACATATTTTCTTTTCTTTTATACACACTATGCTCTTATTCCAAGAATAATCAGTATACGAATAAAAAAATGGAAATGGGTGTATGCTGCTCCTACACTATCTCAGTTGTTGCTATTACAGTAATTATCTAATGGTAAGACTCCAGCATAACTGAGTACTGACCTGCTGAAACTTGCGCTCATATTCTTGCGCAGTACGCAACTGTTGATCCAGTTTATCACGCACTTGACGTAGTTCATCTTCTTTCTGGCTCAACTTCTCCTCTTGCTTTGTAACCTCTAGCAATGGCTTCACTTTTGTATAAAGTCTCCACCACTGCCAGTTGCGTAACTTCAAATATGCTGCACAGTTCCGCTGGATGATGCGGATTGCATTCAGCTGCTGAGTTCGTTTCTGGAAATTCCTGTTAATTGGAAAAAAATCACGAAGGCTTCAAAAATCTGATACACAAAATAACACTGCAGTTGTCAGACAACAGTAATCTAAACCATATTATTGTTATTACCACAACTAATTCTATTATTAAAGACTGATTTTGTAATGTAATGCATCACAGTACAGCTTGATAAGGTATGGAAGTTTAATGTTATTTCACCATTTTTGTAAACATTTCTAAAAACTGCCATCATATGCTACAAATGACATTGGTGCTTTAACTATTAAGAAACACACAAACAAATATTAAGTGAGTTTATATGGCAAAAACAAATTTTATAGCTAAGAATTCTTGTAAGGTGTCTTCAAATCCCTCCTGTATTCAACCTTTATATATTGATGATGACAACAGTACAAAATCAGTACATTTTGACTAATACTTATGGTCAACAGAAACTCTCTCTCTTTCCCATCATTTTTATAAACAGTATCTTTTACCGCAACATTTTAAGTTCGTCAATTAGGCTAGACATTTAAGCATTTCATAGCTAACCACTAAAACACTTTCATATATTGAGCAGCATTATACCTCCTTGCTAGATATCCTCTGCAGAATGCCTGAAAGTTGACAATAAGATCTGTAATCTTGTAGTCCCGTTCTTCTTCCAAATGTGCTAAAACGCCAGCACGGAAGAAAATCTTTGATTGTCCTATCCTGAAGAGATTTGGGTCAAGTTCCAGAGCTTGAATCTGAAGTAGAAAATAAAATGAAATGATTAATAACAAAGGAGTAAATATTACATTAATTTTTATTTAAATGTAAAGATTACATTGGACAGAAGTCTACACATTGACAACCAACATACCATTTTCTCGCATGCCTTCTTTCCATCCATAAATCCCTTAGGGATAACATTTGGCGTTAGCAGCTCATATCTGTAACAAGTGACATTACACAAAGAGGTTGCATAAGATAAGCAATTAAGTTTCAAACAATCATTGCACAAACAGACCAAATATTCCCAAAATCAATCAACAGCAAAGTTCACAGCAATCCCAAGTAACTTTGTAATAATTCTATAGCCCCATTTTGTATTTCTTTATCATACATTAGTATGTGGTATACTTTTCTGGATTCTTTGAATTATAAAGTGTAAGAGATTGGGACATCTTTATTATTTGCAATTCTAAACTGAGCTGAAAACTATTTGAATAATTTAATGTTAGACACAAAATTTTTCTATCAAATCGGTTTGAGATGCTGCAAGAGATTGGCAGAGTCATAAATTATTTCACACACTTCTGTGATAGCTAGTATCCTCACTTTAATTTTATGTTTTGAGAAAATGCTCTTGCAACGCCAGTATTTGAATGAGAAACATTCTACAATAACATGCTGCAGTTAGCATAAGAAATCACAAGGAATTTAAATAAAATAATGATTCGTAAAAAAAAAAACTAACTTATCATCACAAAAAGTAAACTCCTCTCAGCAATAACAAAAATGACGTGACATTTGTGATGAAGTTCAGCAACATTTATGTGCTCTATACATTAATCACCTTTGCCGGAATTCCTGGAATGGTATTCTGTTAGGGAATCCCTGTCTACAAATTCGAATGCCCTCTAGGACACCATTACAACGCAACTGATCCAGAACTAGAGGTGCATCAATTTTTCCAGCTCGCTTCTCATGGTTTGGAATTATACAGCGAACAAAGTTTGGGTTTGTGTTCCTCAGAGTAACCATGAGACGTGCCAGTTGCTCCTTATACAACTGCGACACAGTCCTGAACATTCCCTTCCGTGTGCGTGCACCAAATTGCGTGTCTGTCAATGCCTGCTGGGCCATACCAACAATTTCAGCTGGAAGAAGAGGAAGAAAAAGTAGTAAATACAACAGTCCTGTGCTAAGACTTAAAATTATAACAATGTTAACCATTAAAATAGACTTTGGGTTCGGAAAAATGCAGGAACATTTGTGGCCATACAATCCCTTCAACTTATCATACGAGATAGGTTGAAGAAAGGCAAACTTATGTTTATAGCATAGATTTTGAATTTCACAACACTTTCCTGGGTAGATGTGGACTGTGGCCATAATTTATTGGTTATGCACTGCAAATTAACACCGAAGGAATTTCATACAGATAGGAAATTAAGGGGTAGCATCTGCATAAACTGGAGGAAAAAAAGAAAGGAAAAAAACCACCAGAGGTTGTCGAGAGTTTTGAATGGAGCATCAAGTACTGATTCACAGAAACAGGGATGCAAAACAACAGATGATGAATTGGCAGCCATGAGATATGAATCTGTGAAGGCAGCAGAGGATAAAATAGGCAAAAAGACAAGGCCAGAATCTAACTGACAAAAGGAGAAAATTAAAAAATGAAGCAGGCAAAAGCAAATGCAGACATCTGAAAGATGTGTCTGACAAGTTATTCAAAATGTGAAAAACAAGAATGGCTAGGTGAGAAGTTCATGGATGTAGAAACACCTATGGGTAGAGGAAAGATAAGTGCAGCATATAGGAAAATGAAGGAGACCTTTGGAGAAAAGGGAAGTAACTGTACGACTATCAACAGCTCACGTGGAAAACCTGTTCTAAGCAAATTAAGAAAGAGCAAAAAGTGGAAGGAATATGTAGATGGTCTATATAAGGGAAACAAACTTGAAGCCAATATTATAAAAAGATAAGAAGAAGCAGGTGAAGATGAGAGGAGAAATATGATACTGTAATAATATGACAGAGCTCTGAAAGAAATAAGTCCTCTAGAGTAGACTACATTCTGTCTTAACTACAGAGCTCCTTGGGAGGGCCAATCATGAAGAAACTATTCCACCTGCTGTACAAGATGTATGAGACAGGTGAAAAACCCTAACACTTTAAGCAGAAAGTAATAATTCCAGTTCCATAGAAAGCAGTTGCTAACATGTGTGAATATTACTGTACTATCAGTTAAGTAAGGTAAATCATGCTTGCAAGAAAGTAACAAGGGTTATTTACAGAATAATGGAAAAACTGGTATATCCCTGGAGATCACTTTGGGATCGGAAAAATGCAGGTATCAAGGTGAAGAAGTAAATATTTGAGATCTGCCAATAACAACGTAACTCTATCCAAGATAGCAAAGGATTTGCAAGAGCAGTTAAATGGAAAAAAAAGATATCAGCAAAAGTAAAATAAGGGCAACGGAATGCAGTCAAATTAAATCAGGTGATGAATTAGATTAGAATATTAGGAAATTAAACACAGAAAGTAGTAGTGTTTTGCTATTTTGGTAGCAAAGTAGCTTATGATGGCCAAAGTAGAGAGAACACAAAATGCAGCATGGCTATAGTAAGAAATTTATTTCTGAAAGGGAGGATTTTTTTAACACTGAATATAAGGGTAAGAGTTAGGACATCTTTTCTGAAGTTATTTGTATGGAGTGTAGCCTCTTATGGAAGTGAAGTGTGGACAGTAAGCAGTTCTGGTGAATATCACGATAGGCCATCCAGCAGATGCCATTAAAATGGATAGCAAGAGTTCATAAGACCATCTGTTGATTACATGACACCTTTTCACTGAAATGTCTTTGTATTAAATTTGGGAGCTGTCCAGTTATGAGGTTCAGATAGCATATGTCACTTTGTAACATCATCTGAAATTATTTTCTGCTTATCTATGAATTTTTGGGATTCTGAAAATGTTTTGTGAAAGTATTTGTACACTCAATGTTTTTACAGATTAATATTCTTTGAAACATATGAATCAGTAATATAGATAATCTTTTCTGAACTGCTGTACTGTTGTAAAAAAATAGGTATCATATGTTAATCTTATGGTTTATTGTTAAACTTCTGATAAATGAAAAATTCTTTTCTTCAATTTGCTTATGATATTCTGACATTATTCGTGTGTGTGTGTGTGTGTGTGTGTGTGTGTGTGTGTGTGTGTGTGTGTGTGTGTGTGTGTGTGTACATGTGCACGAGTGGTTGCATACTCATCACTTTTCCAAGCAGTTTCCTTACTAACTACTGACCCTGGAAAGGCCCAAATTTTGTCTCCCCTCTCCCAGTCTTTGCTTTTAGTCACATAAAAACCTGTGTGAAATAAGTTGTTATAAATTTCACAGGCCTGTAATAAGTTTTATATGTACATTTCGCTTTTTTGTTACGTTGTGGTTACAAGAACATTTCTTACTGTGCAATTATAGTGGGCACACACAATGAATAAATCATAATCTTCACTGTATCGCGTCAAAAATTTGACAGCACACTAACCGATTTAGCAACTTCTGTTGAAACTATGATCTTTGTAAGGATAACTGTCGTGATTAATAAAATAAGTACTTGTAAATTTTGTTAAAGTAAAGCAGTTTTTTTAAATGCCCACTGAAATTAAAAGCTAGAATTTGAATGCCAGTGCTAGCAGTGTAACCAGTTGCAAGGAAAAATCTCTAACATATTTATTACTTCTAAAGGTCTACATAAAATTATTTTAACACAAATTACTATGGCAAGAGTCAATAAGAAGAAAACATAAGACATCATTGATACTAAATAGGTAATTTCTCTTACGTTGGTAGAGAATTAGAGGAGTGTAACAATTTGTTATGAAGTATCCTCCGTCCATTCCCAGAAAGCAACAATAAATTTACATACCTATTCCAATAGCAGCAAAACAGCAAAGATTACAGACAGTAAGATAAAAACATATTTAGTTTTATAGTAAATTACTCTATAACAATACTAGTGATATAATATAGTTATGTGATATAAAACTGACATGTTCACCACCTTGGTGACATCCATAATTGTCATCAAATAAGGATTATATGTGTACAAAAATGTATCAGACACCCTGTACAAGACCTGGCAAGGACTGTGAAAGAAATCATCTCCTGTTCAATGGAGACAACATGGCATTCATCTCTATCAAATTAGATACTACAAAATCTTTAATCTCTATTTTTGGATGGGGATTTGATGCCTAGTCCTACTAAATTAGAGTTCAGTGTGTTGAACACTGTGCTACCTTACTTTACCGGCCTCCCACAGTGCTAAGACAATGCATAAAAATATTTGTCTCTCTGATGTTGTCTTTATGTTGAGGAACCAGAGTTCTCAGATTCCTATTCTTTCTTTAACTGATGTGTACAATGTATGGTATCTCAAAAGAAAGTTTATACTTTATGTGCCAAAATAAAATAGAGGTTGATGTCTATTGACAAAATACTCTTATTATGGAAACATACAGTTTAGGACTTTTTCTTAAAAATAATGTCATTCAAATGCAATCCAGCATGCCTTCGGCACTCATTTAAGTGATTAATAAAATTTTGCACAACAGCTCGGCATGTGGACAAAAAGACGATTGCCACTTCACTACAGACATTTTCTTTGAATTTCTCCAGACAAGTCGGATTATTGACATACGCTTTACATTTGAGATATCCCCATACAAAAAAATTCAGGGGGCTCAAATCTAGACTCTGTGGGGCCAATTTATGTCACCCCTCCTGGAGATCAACTTGTCAGGGAAAATTTCATGAACTTGCAGTATAGATGCATTGGACGTGTGTTCTGTGGCTCTGTCTTGCTGAAGCAATATTCTTTGGTTATAACCAGGAAAGTTTTGAAATGCAGGCACCAAAAAGTCATAACAATGTCACATAACGTTCCAAATTCACTGTAACTGAACAACTGTCCTTATGGAAGTACGGGCCAATTATTCCTCGAGCTAATATCGCAGCCCATACAGTAAATTTTGGCAAACGAAGAGGTTTCTTATGCTTCAGCTGAGGATTCATTGCACTCCAGCAGTGGTAACTCTGCTTACCGTCATGGCCATTCAGGTGAAAATGAGTCTAATGGAAAAGAAGACGACGATAAATGAAGGGCACTCTGTCGATATCATTAACGAACTGCGACCTATGTCTGCCATCCTGGGACTTTAATTCTTGCACCAATTGGATTTAGTACAGTGCAGTTTAAGGTCTTTTTGGAGCAGTTGCAGGAAGTGTTGGGGAATGAGTACCAGGTCACCGGCATTGTGAAGCTTAGTGCAGGGTTGGCTCAGGTAACTGACAGCATAGGGGAGTTAAGTAGGAATTTTACAAATGAGGATCAGGTGGTGATAGTGGTTGGAGCAGGGAATAGTCTTGACAGGGACAGGGAATTTGATGTAGATGTGACCTGGTAAAGACAGCTACTCAAACTGGTGGCACTAATGTGAATTTCGCGCAACTATTTCAGCGTCATGATCGGCCTCATCTTTAAAAATGTTATTAAGAAGGCAAAGAGTATGTGGTGTGCAACAGAAGAGCTAATTCACGGGATAAAATTAAAACCATATGGTCAGTTGTGAAGGAAGTGTCTGGTCAGCAGCACAGGGTCAACAATATAAAGTCAGTAGTAAAAATATTTCTGTTACTAATAAATCAGATATATGTACAGTATTTAACAACCATTTTATGAGCATTACTGGTGAATTAAATAAAAATTTAGTTTCTACAGGGAATCATGTAACTCTCTTGGAAAATGCCTTTCCGAGACTGTCTCAAATACTCCTCTGTGATACTGACAAGGGGGAGATTGAGCCAACAATTAAATCACTGAAGACTAAGGACTCTTGTGGATATGATGGAGTGCCTAGCAGCCCCATACTTGTAATTTCTCCTTCAGGAATGGTCAGTTTCCTGAACAATTTAAGTATTCAGTAGTAAAGCTGCTTTATAACAAGGGAGAAAGGGATAATGTAGAAAACTGTAGGCCTATTTCTATGCCATCAGCGTTTGCTAAAGTTATTGAAGAGGCTGTATATGTAAGGATAATTGATCATTTTATATCACATAATTTGGTATCAACAATGGAAAATCCAGGATGGAATGTAACGAGAAGGAAGTTGCTACTCACCACATAGCAGAGCGCAGTGACTCGCCACCTCTGCTATATGGTGAATATGCTATCAAATGTACAGCTCGGCTTTAGAAGTCATGTAACGATTGAAAATGCTATATTCTCTTTTCTCTGTGAGGTACTGGATGGGTTAAACAAAAGGTTTCAAACGCTAGGCATATTTTTTGATTTAACTAAGGTGTTTGATTGTGTTTATCTCAAAATATTGCTCCACAAGTGGGACCATTACGAACTATAAGGAATAGCTCACAATTGGTTCACCTCTTACTTGAACAACAGACAGCAAAAGATCATTATTCACAGTGTTGAGAACAGCTGTGATGTGGGGTCTGAATGGGGTACAGTCAAAGAGAGGGGGGGGGGGGGGGAGGTGCCCCAGAGGGATCAGTGTTTGAGCCATTCATGTTCCTTATTTATATAAATGATATGCCTCCTAGTATCACAGGTAACTCTAAAATATTTCTGTTTGCTGATGACACTAGCTTGGTCGTTTCTTGTTAACAATATCAGCTTATTCCCAAGAATAAGCAACTTTCACTCAGTTAATACTTGGCAGAAATCGAACCTGCATTTGGATCGGACTTCCTTAACTCTTTTGAAGAAATGTGTGCAGTATACTGCCGCATCCATTTTCAATAAGCTACCATGAGAAGACGAGAATTCAAAAATCTTAGCAGTAATCCACGTGCTTTGAAATCTAAACTGAAGAGTCAATCCTTTTATTCTGTTGAGGAGTTCCTTGAAAAATTACACTGATTCTTATGTTATATAATTCACTGCATTTACTGAAAATTATAGCTTGACTTTTTTCGGGTTCATAAACATTTATTTTTATCTGTTATTACTTTTATGCTGTAATTTCATGTACTGATACATTCCATGACCTTTGAGATTTGCTCCTCAATTTCGTCCTACAGAACTTGAAGTGTAAATAAATAAATAAACAAATAAATTTGCTGCAGTGACAATCTATGCACATTTAAAGGACATGCATGCTTATAAATCGAGAGGTTAGGATTGTCACAAACAACCAATTTATACTCTCCAAGGATTCGCCCATTCTTGGTTACCTGGGTCACCCAGATTTCAGTTTGGGCAGTATTGAGCTGGTCTCCTCAAATGTTCTGATTCATTTCCAGATAAGGGGACCACATGAGGCATCATTCACATTATGCAATCTACAATCACTGCAAAATTCCCCCCCATGCTACAGTTTCCAAATCACTGTTTTTTTATAATTCTGACACACAGAATGCACAGTCGCTCCTGAGAAGTGCTCTATATCAACTGAATTCCTAAAAGCCATGCAAGTGATAAACATTTCCTCCCCTCCACTCTTCTCTGATTTGCTGTGCATGCACAGAGCTCTTCAAATATAAACTTTCTTTTGACACACACTGTATAAAGAGAAAATATTGTAACTTTTCTGTATTCTTTTTTTACGTTAAAATCTTTAAACAACTGTTGTAATTCTAAAAAAAGGTATGCTAGAAAAGAAATTCTTACCCATGGAAGAAGATGGTCTTAACTGAAACTCAGTTTGTGGGTATCAATTAAAATTTCACACAACCATTTGCATTGATCGAAGTAGGATGGTGAAACAAAGGGTGGTGTTCAATTTAGTTATTTCTTGACGGCAATGAAGTGGTAAAGAATCAATAATAAAAATACTTTTTCAATGGCAATTACTCAGTTCAGAAATTAACTTTCAATACATCTACAAGACATGTCAGTGCCTAGAGAACACACAACTTAATGAAGAATCTTTAGGCTCTTATATTACTGACATGACAAAGAGAATATCGACATATTTCAAGTTGAAGTATTTTGAATTTCAAACTTTTAAGTATTTTGAGTGATTTTGGTTTATGTTGTCTCAGCTTTAACAACATGATGTAAATTATGTTCATCACACTCAGTGTATCAAATATGTACAAAAATTTCACCAGAGGTTCCTGTCTTCAGGGCATTTCTATTAAAAAAAAAACTGGAGTAAGTTTGTTATTCCACCATCTAACCAAAACTTGTACGAAATAAATTATACGTACCATCTTTCCATATTTGCACAACAAAGGAGTCCTGTGAAGCTTGGAGCAAAGATACTACATTTTCATTAAGTGGATCCATGTTCTTCATCAGCCATTTGTGTGCCGAATAGTCTACACGACCTGCATAATGTATCACAGCAAAATCAGCTGAACCACGGAAGTCTGTCTTCATGAATTTTGGATGTACACTGTGAGCACTAATAAGTTTCTCTACAAATGATTTATCCGTAGCTTTGGGAAACCAACATTCTTCATCTAGAAGCGCCATTATACCCATCGGCTGTAAACAAAACAAACAAATTGTTTACATCTTGGAAGTGGGACACATGAATAGCTAAAGTTGTTCTGCTTAATGATTAAAAGAAATATACTGGTAAGATAACTGTCCATGGTCATACACAAATGACATTGTAATGATCAGGCATGCCAACATAAATGCACGTTATGATCTCAGTTACTAACATTATTGGGGACGCTTTGTGATGAATATACATTCTATCTTTCTGAAAGTGAAAGATGAGACAATCCCCTAGTGGTGTGTGTCTATAGCTAAGTGAAAGTTTATTATAAGTGAGATTCACTCATTTTTTGATGAGCTGTGCACAAGGCTGTAATGCACTGAAGCTACAGGAAGGTAATAAGCCACATCAGAACAAGGTGGCAGCTTTCTCAATAAGGGACATTTAAATGGAAACTATTTCATAAAATTTCATCACAACACAAAATTTGTTTCAAAACGAAATGGGTAATAGACTTTGTTAATAACAAATGTTTGTTTATTCATTATTTGTCCATGAACATTCTTGACAGTTCTCAGCTGTGAGTATTACTTTTCTCTGCAAGGAAAATATGCTCAGCATAATATGTACAGGGTTATTACAAATGATTGAAGCGATTTCACAGCTCTACAATACCTTTATTATTTGAGATATTTTCACAATGCTTTGCACCACATACAAAAACTCAAAAAGTTTTTTTAGGCAATCACAAATGTTCGATATGTGCCCCTTTAGTGATTCGGCGGACATCAAGCCGATAATCAAGTTCCTCCCACACTCGGCGCAGCATGTCCCCATCAATGAGTTCGAAAGCATCGTTGATGCGACCTCGCAGTTCTGGCACGTTTCTTGGTAGAGGAGGTTTAAACACTGAATCTTTCACATAACCCCACAGAAAGAAATCGCATGGGGTTAAGTCGGGAGAGCGTGGAGGCCATGACATGAATTGCTGATCATGATCTCCACCACGACCGATGCATCGGTTTTCAAATCTCCTGTTTAAGAAATGCCGAACATCATGATGGAAGTGCGGTGGAGCACCATCCTGTTGAAAGATGAAGTCGGCACTGTCGGTCTCCAGTTGTGGCATGAGCCAATTTTCCAGCATGTCCAGATACACGTGTCCTGTAATGTTTTTTTCGCAGAAGAAAAAGGGGCCGTAAACTTTAAACCGTGAGATTGCACAAAACACGTTAACTTTTGGTGAATTGCGAATTTGCTGCACGAATGCGTGAGGATTCTCTACCGCCCAGATTCGCACATTGTGTCTGTTCACTTCACCATTAAGAAAAAATGTTGCTTCATCACTGAAAACAAGTTTCGCACTGAACGCATCCTCTTCCATGAGCTGTTGCAATCGCGCCGAAAATTCAAAGCGTTTGACTTTGTCATCGGGTGTCAGGGCTTGTAGCAATTGTAAACGGTAAGGCTTCTGCTTTAGCCTTTTCCGTAAGATTTTCCAAACCGTCGGCTGTGGTACGTTTAGCTCCCTGCTTGCTTTATTCGTCAACTTCCGCGGACTACGCATGAAACTTGCCCGCACGCGTTCAACCGTTTCTTCGCTCACTGCAGGCCGACCTGTTGATTTCCCCTTACAGAGGCATCCAGAAGCTTTAAACTGTGCATACCATCGCCGAATGGAGTTAGCACTTTGTAGATCTTTGTTGAACATCGTCCTGAAGTGTCGTTGCACTGTTATGACTGACTGATGTGAGTGCATTTCAAGCACGACATACGCTTTCTCGGCTCCTGTCGCCATTTTGTCTCACTGCGCTCTCGAGCGCTCGGGCAGCAGAAACCTGAAGTGCGGCTTCAGCCGAACAAAACTTTATGAGTTTTTCTACGTATCTGTAGTGTGTCGTGACCATATGTCAATGAATGGAGCTACAGTGAATTTATGAAATCGCTTCAATCATTTGTAATAGCCCTGTATTTATAATAAATGCATTTATCAGTAATATTTTATCACTTTGCATTACAAGGATACTTAATTTCAGTTAATACAAAGTATGTTGATAATAACTAAATATGTTAATAGTAGCCACTCACATACATTATATGTGCGTGGAGGAGGGAGGAAGAGTGTCCTGAAATAATCTTGAAGAGTGGGATTTTGCTGTCTCATACTGCAAGGCTCTTTACTGTATTGCATGTCTGTAAACTGAACTGTATTGCATTTATTGTATTGTCTGTTGCTGATGAAAGACTGTTTTACATAAAGGGAGCATACCATCATGATTTACACTTCACATAAAATTTGTTTGTTAAACTGTTTCGGTTATTCCTTAGTGTGCTGGAGAACAACTCTTCTATTTGATAAGAAATGACATATCAGAGTACATCCATTCCATTCAGGATTTTCTACTGATCAACATGTTTTTCACTTCTCCACAAGCCCAATGTGAGGCATAGCTCCCACAACACAACATCTAGGAAGAGACAAAATTAAATGTACACTATTTCCATGTCCTAGTAGTATTGGTATCACTTGCATCAATGCAGATATGGCTAAGGGAAAAAAATGCAACAGCTCAGTTTTAAAATATTTGACATATTAGCACAAAATTGGTTCGATTTTTTAACTGTAACTCAATAATTTAAAGTAGTAAGTTTTCATACAGAAACTGATGGACTCTGAGAAAAAAAGCAACAATAGAGTACTGTGAAATGGTATGGTACTGGGTTATCCCACCTTTAAAATGTACGTGTGTCGTTGAATAAATGAACGACAATTTAAACCACATTAGAGTGCTGCAGTCTCTCACTTCACCACATATGAGATGATGGGCAATCTTTACATTATAGAAATGAATATGTCAAGAACACTGCCAATCAATATGACAATGGCTAAAATTCTACAAAGTAGTATGGGAGAATACAATGAAGTGGCAACCTTTACCACTCATTGAATCTTAAAAAGGACAATTTGTAGTGGCTATAAAACATCCCTCAGTATGGAACTAGGTCTATTTTGAGCACTTGTCAGCACAGAAATTCTGCCAATGGAAATTGCAGGCAGAGTCAGAGTCCAGTACAGCAGCAATGATGTGGATGAAATGCAATATTTCGGTTAGGAACAACTTCAAGAATTATAGGAAACTGATCTTGTCAGTATTCCAGATCTGTCACAAGAATTTGTTGTCTATGAAGCCCTCCACTGTATTATATCTTACACAAAACACATTTTCATGATGTTCAGCTAATTTCCCACAGAAGGTGAGAAAGAAGTTTGGCTATAAATCAGTGACAGTCACTTCTAGAGGAGAATTACTGCCTTGTAGTCGAAAAATTAAATTTACTGCCTCTACTTGGCTTAATATGTGAGAATTATTTACAGAGTTTCATTGATAATAATCTCACAGTACATTGCTGCGAGTCAGGTCTGCAAACATTCCAATTTTTCTGTAATAGCCAATGGGAGTATATGAGCAAGGTCAAATACATGCACCACATCCCTTTCAGTCAAGTCACGTTACATTACTCAAGCACCATGCCTTATCAATAACTGGGTGCTCATGATCATGTCATAGTTCTTGTAGAGGACGGGAAACTGACAGAATCTTCGTCTGAGGTATAGTATGGGTTTCCTAAGTGCACTGGACAACAATGGACAAAATGTTATCAAAATACTGGAGAAGTCAGTAGGGATGTGGGACCTGGACTTGGGCGTGTAACAACACTGTCCAGGATAATGAAATTTTCTAAAGTCAAATCTAAATCCTTTTTTACATATGGTACATTTGAAACATACTACTGCATTTTTCGGATTACTGGATAAGGTTCAGGATTGGCTTTGGGAGGCCAGACTACTTAGCCAATGTGCAGACATTAAGGAGCAATTCCGTGAAGTCATCAAGTCTACTTATCAGCATTTGCCAAGGGCATTGTCAACTGTGGCTGGTGGAGCGTGATCTTTTCCGATGAATCGGTATTGTCCTCAGTGAGTGATTGTCCAGTATAAGTACACACACTGTTAGTGGACTGTTTTGACCTCAAATACATTTAAAGTCATGTTGCAGTGACCGTTGATTTTTGTGTGTGTGTGTGTGTGTGTGTGTGCGCGCGCGCGCACTTGCGCTTGTTATCCAGCGGAAGGAACACATTTCCAGCACAATCAGTCTCCTACACACATCAGTCACGGTGTGGAAGCACTTTGCGGAAGTAAATGAAGTTTCTCAGTTGGCCACCTCCTGCACCAGACGTAAACATTATTGAAATTATATGGACAGAGATGAAACAGACCATGTGAAAAACTGGCCTGACCATGCACCATGAACCAATGGTGATCTTTGGAATCCATAGCTGCATGGGAGGAGGTGACAGAAACAGAGATTTATCAGACTCCCTTCCTCACAGATTGCTGCACGTCACCAAAAGCCTTTGGATGGCGTATTAACTGGTGAGAAAGCCAAATGTTGTGTCCTTATCATGGCCAAAAATATTTAATATGAAATGTAAAATGCTCATTTTATTAATTTCATGATTTCTACTGATTAAACAAATTTGTACAGTAGAATAAAATATACTAAGCCAGATACAAACCAAACATTGTCACCATTTCCTACTACAACTCCAACTAAATATGCCATTTAGCTACAAATGCATTATGCTGCAGCTGCTGATGCTTAGGTACTTCTTACCTGTCTTGGTTCCACATCACAAAATGAAGTGCCTTTAATAGGTCTGCAATGCTACCAATGACACAGTGCAGTGTTTCTTTTCTTTTCTTTTTTTTGTGCATTTATAGGTCTTCCCTTATGTCATGTGTAAAAAAAGGTATTAATCCTTCTATTACACTCACAATTAAAAGAATTCTTTACTTTTATGAGTAAATTTGTATACCCCATAATGTGACTAGTTCCCGTGTAACAAGACAGGTAATTCAAATTTGAGCCATGGTCATTTTTTGTGCTGTCAAATGTACAAATAGGATTTTACACACAGGCAAGAATGTGATAGTGCTTTACGATCATAGAGTAGTAGCAGAAAATATGGAATGAAATATTAGAAACTAGGCCTGAAGCCAACAACTGATTATCAAATATTTACCGCTAATGCATTACAAATGGATTACTTACAAATTCTCCACAATTTCTTTATTGTTACAAATAATATGTCAACTGCATTCTTATAGTTCCATACTGACCCTGTGATGTCCATTTTCTATTCATTTGCTTCTAGGGCAATGTGTTCAAGAGAAACATGGTGTTCTCAGCACATGCAGAAAATGTACAATCCCTATGTTCCTGCATTCCCACTAAGACGTCATTACCTAGGTTTTGTCCAAATTTTGCATTTAAATACACTCTTATCTTCTGATGGGATTTATCATCAAAAATTTACGTGAAGGTTTTAAACATCTTCATTAGAATATGAGCACACTAGTATGTAAATATGAATGATTATTATGGATTTTTTGGTTTATTTTTAAAATTAGTCTTTCTATTCTATTCTATTCTATTCCCTTCAATATCTGTAATGTTGTTTTCAACTTTATTTTAGTTAAAGCCTATAACTGAATTTTGTAACTCTGAAGTGAAGACATTACCCAATTTTAATTCTATTTGGTCTGTTTTTCACTGCACATCCGATAGCTCTAGTGATTTCTGATGATAGGGTTTCTAATGCCCACACTATTTTTTAACCTGCCAATTTTCACATAGCAAGGTGTGGATGCAGAAGCAACTGGGTGCACCAAAAGCCATTATTTACATTCCCTCATTCTGCCTGGGGCAAAATATCCACATGCCAAGAACTCTTTAAGCGGCACTCTGATCTCCACGAAAACGGTTTCTCTGATACAACAGCTTGCCTGCTAGTGTCCAAAGCATTATGTTCACAGCACTCTAGCCTGGGTCACAGAACTGCTATTAGTATGACACAGATAAAGTGTCTACAGGGCCAGTAAAAAAAAACTGAAGTTCTTTTCCACTTAAAAGGCAGACTATACTACATTTAAAATCCACTTACACAAAACTCTTTTTACACGGTTTACTTCGGCCACTAATTTTCAGTTCATGATTGTTACTGAATAATAAATTCTTCCTACGATATAAAGGTGCTGTTTGCATTCTAATGAGTTTACTCAAAAGAAAATAACATAATTTCCATATTACACGTCACCAATAAAAGAAATGCCACGAGTGCTTACCTTGTCAATAAGGTCAATAGTAGGCTGCAAATCTAGTCCAAAATCAATGAACTTCCACTCGATTCCTTCACGCTGATATTCCTCTTGCTCCAGAATAAACATAGTATGATTGAATAGCTGCTGGAGTTTCTCATTTGTGTAATTTATACACAACTGCTCGAAAGAGTTGAGCTGAAAAAAGAAAAACACTTACTTTCAAATAAATTAATCTTTCCAAAAACTCCAATCTTAAAATTAAATCTTTCCAAACCATTGATACTAGAATAATGCACTATACTTTTAATTTTATGACATTACATTGAGGTGTCTAATAAAAGAACCCCGTCTTTCCTCTCATATTGATATTCAATACCCTTTGAGTGATCATAAGTTTATTGCTGTTATAAAAGTATCATATGCACCAAAAAATAAAGTGACCCTGAATAATAAAGCAACCCTGAATATACAGCGGCCCCCTTCCCCTTTTTTTAGGCTCCTTGAGAAAATTTTGTTTTTAACATATTACGACTAGTCACAATTATAACCAGTCACAATTACAAACTGTTCCATTGATATGAAGTATCTGCCTTAACAGCCAACATTATACCTATTCTAAACTTATGCTATTTATTGTTTGGCTACATTAATTTTTATCCTTTTTTGTAACAATGGGACCCAAGAACGCAGCTATTTTTTTTCCGATTACATAGTAAATTTCGCATAATCTGTATTGAGGTAAGCATGTGACAGCATTACACTCCCTGCTTCTGAAGATGTATTCCACCCACTGCTCTCCCTCTCTGGCTGTGTAAAACCAGCAGCTGACATACCCACTTTCATTCCCATCATATCCCACAGTGAGTACTGACAACATTGCTGCATGGAACATCTCAGTATGCCATTGACCCTTCTCTAGACTTTCACCGCCTCCTGCAGATATGTATTCTACTGTTGAATTTTTGTACAATTTTAAGAGTCAATTCAATTCAGACCACAAATGATTCAGGCAAACTGTTGTTTAAACATGGTAGATGCTCATAAAATCCAAGGTATGCAGTACACATTCCCATGGCTGGGAGCATTACAAAAATTTGCTGTCCAATCATCTATCACCTCCCCACATTTGTCCTAATTCTCTGTCAAATTGGTATCACTGTTCCCCCTCCAGTCCTGAATTCTTCAAAATAAATCTGCACGCGACACAAATTGACAAAGATTCATTTGTAAACGTAAGATGACCCCTATATTAATCTATTACACAATATATAGATGTTGATCTTAGCAGCAATCTTTTAAGCTGTGAATGTAAGACAACCCTGTTTTTTCGAATGACAACTATGGGAAAAACCTTGTCTCATTATCGCTAAATACTTTATCAGCTACTTTTCAGGCAGATTGATTTGTAGGTGTCCAAATTCCTATTTTAATTCTACTGTAAAGACAGCAAACCTATTTCATAATAACAACAAAATGACAGTTGATATATCATTTAAACATAAATCTTTGATATATAATACACTCTTCAAGTGACTTTACCTCAAATATCTCAAAACCTGCCATGTCAAGAATACCAATAAACGATGCTCCCTGTCTCTTTGTTCTGTCGAGTGATCGATTGATCCTGTTCACAAGCCACCTGAACATTCTCTCGTAGCATGCCTTGGCAATTGCCTCAACAGCAAACTCCACCTATCAAGAAGAAATTTTTTCATGAAACATTAGAGCTATTAATAGCGCGCGCGCGCACACACACACACACACACACACACACACACACACACACACACACACACACACTAAGACACTAAAACACTAACACACACAGCTAAAACCCTTCCAGAAAAGTTTCCAATTTCTATTTTATCCTTTTAAAAACTCTTAAGCATAATAACCACTCATTACAAAAATGGAGCTTTGTACCTTCACATTGAATTGGGAACTTTCCAGGCAAGGGCATGAGAAGGTGTTGGTAACTATCAAAACCAATACAATATTCGTAATTAAATATTGTTACCTGTTCCTTGGTCTGTGCCTTTGTCACAAAGTCCCTGCCAACTTTTATGCGAGGCTTCAAGAATGCCTTTGTCATATCTGTAACACTGAGACCCAACAAATGAGCCACTTTCTGTGCCACTGTATTATCTGGAAGAGTTGCCTGATCGGAGTTCCTTTCCTGCTTGAATCTCATATTGCCAAACATAAGAGTAGCCGAAACAATGCGGAAAATTGCTGAAAACCAAGAATTTATAGTCATTTTAACGACTTGAAACAGAACTGACATTCACAGTACTTATGATTACTTATCAATGCTTTAACTGAGAAAAATTAATAATTTTACAATAAATATCTTGTTCTCTGCTTAAAGATTAAATTGAGGTTCCATAGAAATAGTGAGCAAAGGATGTTCGTATGTACTGTGAACTTTTCCACAGCCCTCATAATTGAAAACTAAATGAGAAACCTGCAACACACTATGTGTAACAAGAGAGCTGCCGAGCATACTGTACCAATCTGACAGAGTCATAACCGACACCGTCTCTTTAGTAGCCAAAAGTGACCCAGATTCCCTGCGCAGCCCGAATATCGATACGGAGGGAAGATCAGAGATACTCTGGCTTCACATCATGGCCACAGCTTTTTACTGTGGAGGTTGCCATTGCAGCCACAGCCATGTCACACGGGGCCATCCGCTGACACGAGTGCACGTAAATACTGCTGCCCCATACGTGTCCGGCAGTTCTCTGAAACCACTGATAAGTGCTACTGATAGTAGAGCAATTACCCTCATCTGAATTTGCATTTTTTGATTCACATTGCTTCCCAAACAGTCTGCACATGCTTACGTTAACTTTCACTACGCTCTGGATTTCGCTTCCAGCTAGCTGTTCGATTCGTGTACTGTACCACAGGAGCTGCTCGTTTGTTCCACAGGTATCACTGCTAGTGCAAGTGATCATAAACTGTGTTCCACCTATGCACACTAAGACAGGAAAGTCTCACGCCTACATTCTATGTAATATTGAACATAAGAATCGGGTGGAGAACTGTGGTGTCAGGTGTGCACTACATGCAGGAAGCAGCTACTACTGTAGCAGAGTACCTGTGGGATGCACAGAGGGATTTTTGGATTAGAGGAGCCCCCTCTTGGGATCAGAGATGTATTCCCAGTTGAAATCTGAGATACGTCAGTGTCATTATTCTCAGAGAATGCTTGTCCCCACAGATCAAAAACAGAAAAGAGAGACTGGTGTATAGTCTCTTCATCAAGAATTTCATGCCAGTAATCTTCTCCTTTATGAGCATGAAATACTGATGACCAAATTTTCTTACATTACCAGAGCTTTGAATCAATGTTCATGTCACTAACACTTTGAATGACTTCAGCTTTGTAGTCAAGTTATAGCACCATTGCACATCAAATTTTGGGACATAAGAAGTTCATCACAATGTCAATATATTCTCAGATATTTTAAAAATTAAAAAAACAGGCGGAGATGGAAAGTGAAAGAGGAAGGGCGAGAAATCTCATTTCTTATACGCAAAAGCAACTTTATAGGAATTTCATCGAGACCACTACACATCAGTGACATTTATATCAAACTTAGACCTGGGGCACAATATATGACACTCAAGCTGTGGTGGACATCTGCATATGTTCACATAATATTCCTCACACTTTTCTAATAATCCCAGAGGTATCAACATACACACACATCTGTGAATGTCAACTACAACTTTATTCATATCTGTTACCACCATCTGTCTTCACAATGAAAGACAAAACATTGGAAGGAGGTAGCATCTTTCCACTTCTGTTGTATTTAATTTGTTGGTACACAATCAGTTTCTGCCTTTTAGGCCACATTAATGAAGTAGAAAAATGTGTCATATGCAGAAAATTATTTGCTAATGGCCTAAAAGGTAGAGAATAGTCATGTGCTAATAAAGCAAATACAGAAGAAGTTGGAAAATGTCATTTCTCTTAATAGATTTCTTGCCATGGTACGACTATGAAGGAAATAAAATACTGGTATCAAATAGTGGGAGAAAAGTAGAGTTATCTGGCTGTAGATTAAGGATACACATAATCAATTACCTGCTAAAAGTTACAGTTGTCTTCTTGCTACATTTTCCTTGCTATATGATCACATTCAAGTTCCAAGGATGGTCTAAATAAACCAGTTAATATAAATGTAAAACACAACTCACAGATTAGGGCTTAGGCCTGTTTTGAGTAACCTACTCTTTCCAACAAGGTTGTGTATGGCGTGATCTGCAATTATGGGACATGTGATCAGCATTTTGCCAACCCTTCCAGCATTTATTGCCAGTAGAAGACTCTTCATGATTCAAACAGCTCCTCATTTTGCCTTAAAAAGATTAAGTGGAGCCTGTACTGGAGTTCCTTCACCTCAAAAGAACTCTGAGGAGGTACAGAAAAAATAATAATAATAATAATAAATAAATAAAATTTGAGGTGGTACTGGAAATCGAACCCAACACTAACCATTCGGCAATAGAGACAGTCTAAACCAGTTAATTTATGGTTTTATTTCATCATACACAAAAAGAGCACTTGTGGGAAGCATTTTGTGTTTTTACGTGGTAAGGTAGGGAAGAAATGGCAGAAACCAACCTGAGAAATCTTCAGGTGTAAGCCCCATTATACTCATGGCCTTGCAAGTGGCTTGAAACTCTGCCACATCATCAACTCCAGGTACTGGTAAGTGTCCCCCACTTGAGAGAAATGTATACAATTTAGGATCTTCCAGGATGAATTCCTCTGTAACAAACATGCAAACATGCTTAAGTCACTTCTCAAGTTACTTATCACTTACACTCTCAATAACAGAAAACAAATGTAATGATTAATCTAGTGTAACAGCTGTAATTCAACAAACATTTTCAATATATCTGCATATAACTGTTCGGTACTATTGATAACAAATCATGGCTAACAATATATACCCCTCTAACATGTCACTGACAGTGTATATAACCAAACTTTTACAATAAAATGTAACTTACTTCTCTGTTCTGGGGAAGCACCCATTAACAGCTGATAAAATATGTGGAATGTCCTCTCATCCTTAGCTTGACGAATTGCTCTTGATTTCTCAAGTAAATAGGTTTCAATATTAGCTCCAGCAATGTAACCAGATGCATCGAAATTTATCCTGATGAATTTCCCCTATAAAATTTAATATACTGTGTCAAACCCATCACTATTTTTGAAAGTTTATGTTCTAGTAACTGAAAAATCTTGTAAACGAGACACTTACAAATCTGGAAGAGTTGTCATTCTTTACAGTCTTTGCATTTCCAAATGCTTCAAGAATTGGATTCGCCTGGAGTAACTGCTGTTCTAGCTCTCCCTGGAAGATTAAATGTCTAATGTTGTTATATGAATAGATAGAAGAACATTATTAGTGAAAATGCTATGAATGATCGTTACCTACCGCAAAATTTGAATTCAACTATGTTTGCATGAAATAAAGGATAATACAGAATTAATAACATCTTGACACTTCTTTTGGATTACTTTTTAATTTTAGTGCAGAATTTTTAAATGTGGAGAGTCCTGACTTAAGTAAACAACATGCATATTTTTTCAGTGAATTAAGAGGAAACTGTTGGAAAAAAATCATATCACAGTGGGCAGAGATTTGTACAATTTTCCGATCATGCAATGTTTTTTTGAGTGAGATTTTCTATTTACTCCTCCAGTTCCATCATGCTGAGAGGAAATAATTTGCTTTTACATGCTAAAACTACACAAACAGAAGTTCTATAAGAAAGCACATCTTACATTTCCCTAAAATGTTACATAAAAGTTTTCATAAAAGTTAGAATTTCTTCTGTTTTTGCATGCAGTATGCATTCATCAAATTGACCAATTATAGTTGAATCAAATTAATTTAATATGAAACAGACTGAAGATCTACAGAATCACAACCAAAGAAGTGAAACTTGTTTCATGCTTAGTGCCACGTCCTCTAGTATGAAATTAATTGTATTTAATTTAGTGCCCAACAGACATTACTGGCATTTTACAAGAATTTTTGTCTTCTGTCTTAACAGCTTTCTTCTTTTACAGTTTCACATACCATTTCATTATACACTGCCATAGTTAATTCAAAGCAATGGCTTTAAATATCCCAACAGTTTCACATAACCAATATTTAATGATTTTTGTTCCTCGAAATAAAGAACATAAATAGTAAAATGGATGGTCTATTATTTTCTGTGATTGTTTTCTCCTTTAAAGAGCTTACTAAATATTTACCTTCTTCAGTTTTCTCCTGTTATCCAGAAGGACGTATGCTGACTCTTATTACTTGATAACATTTATGTTTAACTTCATGAGCTCAACCCCTTCCTACTAAATTAACAAAATGATTTTCACAGCTATGACTTGAAAAATCCATTGATTTTTTGCTTTAACTAAAAACAATGCAATACTCTAAAAGCAATTACACTGAACCATCACAAACAACTTTAATGTTTTCTTTTATCTCTACTCTAATTGAATTTGCCTCAATTTTTTATCTAGTTTTCATATTACAATATTTTCTTGTGTCAAGTGCACTATAACTTTGGAGCACTGTAGGTGGTGTGTAACTGGTACCGGAGAGTCCTGTGATCTTCCACAGTAGATGTGAATGATGTCAGTGAAATAGAGCACATCTGCAAAATGGTTGTACAGAGTAAGTGGAGTTAAGATGGGTCGACGTGGAGTAATGAAATAAAGACAAAAAGAATGTGTTTGGATGTTAGGCCATGAGTAAGTACATTGTGAAATGGCTTCCAGATTTGTTTGTGTACCAATGCAGACTGTCCAATGTTTTGACAAGGAATAGCGTACCACTTGCAGCCACACGAAACGGTTTGCGAACAGTTGCACGTTAACAGATTACAGCCAATAGGGACTAGAGATGTGTCACGCATTATTAATAACAATCTGGTTCTAACCCGAGAGAAACTGCAACTATTAGTGAATGCAAGTCCGTCTCAATCAGTTTCCAAGCTGACAATGCAGAGGACATTTGGAGTCACATACGTCACAAATTGCCAGTACTCCCAGCAGCACATAAAGCTGCACATCTTCAAAGGCCAAACAATGCAGGAGCTGTCTGATGGCATGTAGTGTGTTTGCCAAAGTTGCAAATTTGCCTCTTTTCAAACGATGTGAGGTGTCAAGAACACTGACATCCCAGCTAAATGTGGCATTTAACCTGCAGTATTTGGAGGCAGGTGGTGGTTCTGTATGTTTTGTGGGTGGTGTTCTTAGCATGACTTGGGCCCATTCATTCAGGTTACTGTAATATTTTGGGGGTGCTGTTCTTACCATGACTTGGGCCCATTCATTCAGTTTACTGAGAACACGTGTTGCCCTTTCTTCTCTCCCTTCGTGATGAACATGCTGTGGGCACTCCCATATTCCACAATGACAACAGCCACATTCACAGGATTGTATGCCTACATCCCGGGTTTGACAAACACTCAGCCACCCTGTCGCCCCTTAAATGGCCCACTAAACTGTCCAGTATTAATCACACAGAAAATGTCTAGGGCTATCTAGCAAAGCAGGTGAAACATAGCAGTCAACGTACTCACAATTAGTAAAACTATATGGCATCTTAACAGTGAGTCATTTCAACTGGATATGGAGTGCCTAACGAAACTAGTAGACTCACTCTCACCAAATTGTGCCTACTACCAAAGAAAGAGGTTAACACATTATTAGTGTGATAACTCCTAGAGGTGTATAATTTTTTGCACCTTGTGCTTATATGACCATACCACCCTGACATTTTATCTCAAACCAAATATACAAGTTTTGTCAACTCAAACTGTGACCAAAAAGATGTCTTTGTGGAAAGGTCTGGAAAAGGTCTGAACATTTACTCACTTATATTTTATTGTGTGCTTACTAAGAATGTCAATTTTACCACCTTTAAATTTCCCCAGAAATTCAAAAACTGCAATAAACAAAAACCCATTTCCTTCCAATTTCTTGCTCATAGCTTCATGCTTTTTTTACGTAACTACTGGAATCAAGCACAATTTAATACTCTCATTTTCATTCTAAACATTTTCTTTGTTCCACGCACTATTTTCAATCAATCAATAATGATACTGCCTGCACTCTTTACTGCCCCACCACCATCATTTCTTACTGTCCCTACCTCACTTTCACAAGGCCTCATTAGCCTTTACCTTCTGTGCAGCAGTTTGCTTGTTTTGAAAGATGTTTTGAAAAAATGGGGTTAGATGTGTGTTATTTGTGACAGTGCTTTGGAGAGTTGAAGTGCAATGACTGAAGTGAAATAAAAAAGGCTTCAAACATTTTGAAAAACAAGTTTGACAATGAAGGATGGGAAGGGCATTCATCTCAAGGAAAAACTACCAGTAACAGGTTACTAGAAACTACCAGTAACAGTTTACTAAAAATGTCACAGATAATATATATTAAAAAAATAAAAAGTTGTAAGCTGCCCATATAAAAGAGGGTTCCACACTGACATCAGGTCCAACAGTTACACTGCCCTTTATCTGTTATTTCAATCAAAACTAGTAGTTCTGTGTGGCCTGGTAATACAGGGGTAGTTGCTGCATGACAAAAGTCAATTTTCCAAGGCTAAGTCATTTGATACAAAGTGTATGGAGAATTAAAGCAAATAAAAATTTACAAGAACTAGCTGAGGAACTGCATGGCATATTGGATGAACATTTCAACCAGTTTCTGAATCAGTACCTACTGCCTTACAGAATTCCCTTTTGTACTTGAAAAACCACCATAGTTGACTGCAGAATGAAGACATAGCAATACATTCTTTTCAGGGTTGAAAAAAACTCCAGATACTTGTGCTGATACCTTTTTTCCTTGAAAATAGTGATGAGGACTGTCAATTTCTTTGAACAAATTAATGAACAAGACAGAAGGTGACCTTTTTTTAAAAAAAGTGAATGCTAGTTTCTTAATGTATATGGGTTGGTGGTTACAAGTATGATTGTATGTGCCAATTGTACACTTCAGTAGTAAATGCTAAAATATTACTGGGTAATGGGTATACTGGCGCACAATTTTCTTCACATGAAGAGGAAGATCTTCAAACAGCACAGATAGCAGTTGTAATTGTCTAAACTATATGGTTCAAGGTTTCAACCAATGTGCAACACCCACATACATTATCTTCAAACTACCGTATGATGTGTGGTACAACGTATCTTGTACCATTAGTAGTTATTCCTTTCACTGTTCCACACACAAAGTTAGAGCCAGGGACAAACCATTAGCTGTATGCCTCCACACAAACTCTAATTTCTCTTATCTTTGTGGTCCTTGTGTGAGATGTATGTTAGCAGCAGCAGAATCATTCTGCAGTCTGCTTCAAATGTAATGTTCTCTAAATTTTCTCAATGGAGTTCCATGGAAAAAAAAAAAAAACATCTTTTTCTCTCCAGGGATTCCTATTTGAATTCACAAAGCTTCTCTTTAACACTCACATCATGATCGGATCTACTGGTAAAAAAATTTAGCTGCACACTTCTGAAGGCTTCAATGTCTTCCTATACTCCAACCTGGTGGGGATCCCAAACACTAACAGTACTCAAGAATATGTCACACTAGTGTTCTATACAATGCCACCTTTATAGGTAAACCACAATTTCCTAAAATTTACCCAAAAAACGAAAGTCGATATTTCACCTTACATAGTACCATCCATATGTGCTCATTCCATTTCATATCACTTTGCGACATTATACTAAGATATTTAATCAACATGATTGTATCAAGCAGCAGGCTAGTGATGCTGTATTCGAACATTACAGGATCCCCCCCCCTACTCATCTGAACTAACTTTTATTTCTCTACATTTAGACCAACCTGTTGTTTGTCATGTCAATTAGAAATTTTGTCTGATACCTAAGTCATCTTGAATCTTCCTACGTTCACTCAACAATGACACCTTCCCTATACCACAGAATGATGAGCAAGCAGCCACAGATTGCTGCTTACCCTGTCCATTAGATCCATTAGACTGATTTCTTGCTTATTGGGTTATGTGAAACACTGTCTATCAGGTGACAATCTACAGTCTTCAGTACTTGAAAGACCATACATGGGATTCAATGGAAACAGCTACACCAAACGTGCTCCAGGCTATATGGGAACAAGTTGAAATATGAAACTTTGTCATTCCACAATGGGGTTTCATATTCATTCAGGAAAAAACTTTAGCAGAGATCTTTTGCAACATTATAAACTTTAAACCATAAAATAAATAGTTAATTTATGTTGGATATCTTCCATCCAAACAGTCTGTATAAACATTCAGTTGCATACAGTACTTCATCCCCCAAACTTACTGCAATGCCCCATTATGTTTGAGCAGTTTTTAATTTTTTAAATAGTGTACAGAGAAACCAATCTAACGTATGAAGTATTAGTCCTCTAAGAAGGCACGAATTATCATTTATTACAAAAATAGAGGATGTGTTGAATATTAGTACTGATTTTGCAACACCAAGGTACAATTACAGACTTTGTCATTTCAATAAACAAATGCAGTTCAAGTGCACTAATTACATGCATTCATTCAGATGAAAATTATACTTAATATAGTCTTCTTTAATTTAGCACAGAGTGAATCACTCACAATGCATGGTTTTCACATTGTGAGCAAACAAATGGGAACACTGGAATTGCTGTCATCATCGTCATAATCATGAAGTTGTTTGTTCTAAACCCAAATTCAAGTGCAACAATTCTAAGAATATACTGTATAATTTTTGTGAACCCTTAGGTTAAAAATATACAATCTAGCGAATTGACTGTGATCCCAAAAATCACCTGTATACCGAAAACTTCACCAGATCTCAAGGTAATTGAATTGTAAACTCATGACCCAACTAAACAATAAACAGAAATTTTATCCAGCAAATGAGAAATGAATTTCACAACATGCTGACAAACTTGGGATTCAGGTGACCATTTGAAAATGATTACTGTGACCAGCAGAAAACTTAACATGGCTAAGCAATTAACATGAGCAAGCATCCCCTGACACCAAACCACACAGGAAACCATAAGAACAACCTGTATTTTTAAGACTATGTGCTATGACCAAGATCATCCCAACAAGCAACAGGTAGTTTGGTTTGGTCACACCAGAAACTGGTAGAATAGCTGCACAGAGACAGAGGAGTAATACAAGAATGGGTGTGCAGCTGTGATTGGTGAGAAAACAACTAGTCCCCACAAATAACAAAGACATACCTTGGAGGGGCACAACTGATTATTCTTTTTTTGTCAATGTACTTTAGAGACCCCTGTTCTAAAAATCTGCTTAGTTCAATTGTTCCAGACAACAGCTATCCCAACCAGCCAGCAGTTTATGGGCGGATAAGGTTCCGTCTTCCAGACACTGAGATGTCATCCAACATCCTGACATTCTTCTGCACATACTAAGGCCTAAATCGAAGTCTGATGTGTCTGCAAATCCCACCCGTCTTTCTTAAGTGTCCTGAAATTCTGGAGGCTCCGTAGTTGGTCTTACTTACTTCATTCTGTCATTATTGTGCCAGTACATTTTAAGCTGCTTTTGTATCATTAGTAGCACCAGTCCACAATAAACGCAAAGCCTCCATGAGGCATAAATCAACTAAATGGAATTGCCTGCAGTACCTGCTGATATGAAATGAGTATATTTGGAGCCATCTGTAACTTGCAGCATTTTGTCAGAAGAACACTCCCGGGTTAGTGAAGTTTCCGCAGCAATGTCTGTAGCACAGAGTGATATACAAATGCCAAGAAACCTCAAAGTAAAATAATTTTAGTTTCATAAGGCTTATTTGTTCATTCTCTCCTCACTTTGAATTCACAGACAGGCATGTGGCAAGAAATGTTTTTGGGGGCTTACCTCAACGTAACACCACTTTGCTAATTCCCTTGAACAACAGTGTCGAACAACATTATAAGCAGTTCTTGCCGCAAATTTCTAAATTGAAAACAAAAGGGTGAATGTAACTGACTCCAACTATCATTTAGACCAATCATTTTGTGGGATCATTTACGATATTGTCCAGTTTGATAAAGTTGATTAAAAGTTGGTTCCATCAACTATAATGATTTTCTATATAAGAGACTACATGCAACACGTTAGCTGTGCATCAATTTAATATGAAAATACACAAAATATTTATCTGTCCAATTCACATACCCTTTGTTAACACTGCACAATATCAAACACTTTTCTTCTATGAACCAATGTAATAGCATTTAGCAAATTTAATGGTCATTTTAAACTACAATAGCATAGTAACACTTAGGGGCAGAGTGCAACTGTATTTGGAGAAGAGTTCTGTCCTCATTTAAAATGCATTCAGTAGTAAATTTGGCAAAGCCTTCAAAAACAAGAACATAAATCCTTCGAGAACATTTTTCATTTCCATGATATCAACAGTACAATATTGTCTAAGAAGACATTATCTTTAACTTGGAAGTAAAGTTCAAGATGGCTGGAATGAATTATGCCAACAAATGCTCACATCATCTAACAGAAGCACACTTTAAAACTGTGTACTGGACCATGACTAACAATCTCCTAGGCAGTAACTAAGCCATTTTTCCATAATAACCCTTCTTCCAGAAATGCTAATCCAGCCAAGGTACACAGAAGAACTTCTCTGAAGTTTGAAAGGTAGGAGATGAGATCTTGGAGGAAGTAAGGGTGTGATGGCACTTGTGATTTGTGCTTGAACAACTCAGTCAGTAGAGCATTTGCTAGTGAAAGTCAAAGGTCTCAGGTTCAAATCCCAGTCCTGCATACAGGGAATCTACCACAAGGTTTCAAATCAGTGCACACTCCACTGCAGAACAAAAGTACATTCTGAGAAGCACATCTGATTGGCCTGCATAATTCCCCTGTATGTCATTTATCCTCATTATTTGTGTGTTTTAAAGAAACAGTGACTCAGATGCTGGAAGAAATTATTACATTGGGAACATTGCATTCAATGTAGGACTGATGCCATGAACTTTGTATTTTTCATATCAACCAGCTAGACCTTTATCTCCTATTACACTGCCAACCCACAAATTGATAAAAATTGATTGCTGCTATATTACTCACAGCTGCATATCTGCAATTCATGCCCAACACTTTCTGTGGATCACACATTACTATACCTATTTATAATAATGGAATGAAACATTCAAAATGTACATCCACTGTCGCTATGTGACATGACCGATTCCCCCTCCCGTCCCCCAACCTCTCCTTCTTGTGGCTCACCGTGCACTGTGTTTCTATAGTGAACACTATGTGGGCAAGTTTACTGTTAGGCAACAAAACCTGTAGCTTTTTGATGCAAGTGGTTGGTGAGTACTGGAGGGTTGCATTTATGTTGTTGATGTGTTCATTTCAGATTCCTGTTATGGAGTGCCATACTTTCAAATTAGTTTTCACTCTGTATTATTCTTTGGAACTAGGATATGGACTATGTTTCAAGACAAATGTAAATGCAATGTTTCAGTGCTTGAAGTACAGCTGCACAGTTTCAAAAGATACTGTTTACTTATTCCAATACAAATTTTTGTAACCCATAAAGCATGCTACAAGCAAAGAATATGTACAAGAGCCACATACTAAAGTACCCCTCAAAATTTTTTAACATCTGGGTACTTTCTGAGAATCCGGAAACAATTAGCACACAATACAAGCCATCGTCAAAAGCAGACAGGAAACTGTACGTATTTCTACCTTTAAAAAACCATCTGACACATTAAGGGACTCTTTCTCAACCAATTACTATCTAGTAAACCAATTACTATCTACATATCATTTTTGTTGAATTAATGTCAGATGCGAAAATTATTGAAGAGACACCAGAGACAAAACACAGTACTTACAATGATGAGTGCTGGGCTCGGGACCTGCCGCATGCAGCAGCCGTATGCAACAGAAACATCGTACACATGCAGTCACTATTCCAATTGGAAACATGCAAGATGCTCTACATGTCCATTATTTATTTTATATTTTAGACAGAAATACTAAGCAAACTAAGAAAGAAAAGATATATTTCTAATTTTAAGAAGCTCTACTGTTCAGTCCAAAAAAAATTTAATGTTCTGTGAGCAAGAAACTACTGAGAAACTAAATTTTATGTTTCACCACAGTTCTGAACAAGACTGGAAAGTACTAAAATTTACTGTTACATTATACACTTACTATGCTGTACATTGAATGCTCATAATAATGACACTGAGAATGTCTAAAATTCTAGTTACACAGTTTACTAAATTCTAAACAGAAATTAGTTACTAAACTTATTTAACGTATATTTCTAAACTTTTTCACAACACCACATGTAGAGAAAAATTACAACATAAATCTTTATGATCTTTCATGAGAGCATACCCACACCTAAAGCAATTTTTATTTCTTGTCTCATTTCCTAAGAAAGGCAAATGGCATCTATTAGATACACCAATTACGTAAAAAACAAAAATAAAATAGGATAGACAGTCTGCCACCACAAAGAATTTTTTGAAGACTACATATGTAAACAACTATTTTTGTTTTACTGCCAATGCAGAAGCTTCTAATACAAGAGCTATGACAAACAAACTCCCCATAATATAAAATTTCACTTCTCATTCAATCTAAATGAAAGTATTGGGAAACTCAACAGATGCCTTGCATTAAAACAGCTCACGTATTTTATTGGAAGAAAGCTAAAGAAAGGGTCTTTTTTTTTTTTTTTTAACTTAAAATGTGACTGTTCTCATTACAAAGGTCTGTCATTTTACACTTTGTTCTTGGAGCAGAGAGCATAGTATTACTAATGTTTGTTTGAAATTTGGTAAACATCTGGAAAAGAACTACTAAATTAGCACTGACACTTTTAATTTGAATACCCACACAATCTTCTCGGAAATGTCATTTTAACTTTCAGAAAACTTTCAATTTGCAAAATCTTCAGATTCACGAAATACGTACAGTCTATCATCATAAAGCTGAAATTCTGTACTGCATTTAACTGATACTATTACTGTTTATAGAGAGGTGGAACAGTTGACTCTGGACTGCATTCCACATACACCTTTCTAGGTGATATTGCAGATTCCTTAGCAGCACAAGTCCAACAAACAATAAAACTCTACATTAACTACTATTTTCAGATACCCCTCCCATGTGTGTAAAAGAAAGGCCACAGACCCCTCCTATGTGAGCACAAGGTGGTCAGACACCTCTCACAATAAAACCTTCAGCCACCTCCCAGAAGGAAATAAAAAATTTTTAAAAATTGCCAAATTCTAGATCTCTCAAATAAATGGTATCGTGTAAATAGAGAAAGAAGATGCAGCACCACACCAACTTCTCAGGGGTTCATCGGCTACTCTGAAAACAGCAATCAGCAACGAAATGTACCACAAACTTCCAGGGCAGTCCAATTCCTCAGCTCCTTTGCAGCACTTGCAGAGTTCATACTCACAGTGTGTGGTGCTGAGCTCTTTGGCTTGGAGGCTGCTACATATGCCAGATACTGGATCACCTTCTTCGTATTTTCAGTCTTGCCAGCACCAGATTCTCCAGTACACAGGATTGATTGATCCTCGCGGTCTGGAACAGAAAGACATAAAATATAAAACACTCTTATAGAATAAGCTTTATTACATGCAGAATTTTGCACTATAGAATGGACCTTCATGACAAATTCAAAACTATGAAGCCTGCAGTCAGAGATTCAAGTGGTGGAGATCTGACTATCCTCCTTTGCACACGCTGTACAAAATATTTGCTTGTCTACCTGCATCTATTGCTTCAGTAGAATAACGTTTTTCAAAACTGCGGTGTACAAAGACATGGCCAAGGTTACAATGAAGGAGGATCGACTTAATGGCTTAGCTCTGTCGAACACTCACTCTGACATAGATTGTTCTACTGACGATGTAATTAACCAATCTGCCAGGAAGAATAGGCGCATGGAATTCATCATTTAAGGAAGAGAACCACAATTGTAACTTTTTGCTTCATAAGATGGCATTGTCTTCTGTATGTGTATAATCAGTTTAAATAAAACTTTGCACGTGACTTATTTTTTACTATGGTAAAAGTAAAGGTAGCACAAGAAATCTTTAGCACCCCCTCCTGGAGGTTTTTCTGTATCCGCCACTGCATGCAATGACATCATATACTGCCTATACACAGAATTTTGTCAGGTGCTAAAAATGAGGACTTCATTCAATACATGGTCATCCTATTAAGCGAAAATTTGCATTTCAAATAGCTGATAGCTACAGTATTCCTACACCACCAACTATTATATAATTCTAAGACCAGTACTTAAACCACTGTTTTATAGGGCCATCTAATGAGGCAGTCAAGGTAGATCTCTACAATGAAGGCCACTAATCTGAGAAATGGTAATTAAATTATTGCATCAAAACTGAATTACTATACGTTTTACAGGTGTATAGCTTGGATCAGTAGGTTATCTTAAACTTTTACAGAATGCACACTTCAATTATGAGATTCGATGTACTTGAAAGGGAGGCAGTAGTTGAATATGAAGCCTATCCTCCACGTTATACAGTTTGTATAAATTTTGAGCATTAAAGGAAACCAAAGAGAAATTTAAAAGTCGTGATGGCACCTGAGAGACGAAATTAGGTAACAGCAAGTTTTTATCTTTCTTTAAAAAATGTTTCACACTGGAAAACTAAATCTTCCAAGAAATCCAATGCAATTGTGCACTAAGCGTGAAAAGACAATTGAAAAAACCTTATGGTTTGCCAATGACGTAATTCTGCCAAAGTGGCAAATGGTTTTGAAGGGTAGTTAAATGGAGTGGATTTAGTCTAGATGTTATCTGGTAATGCAAACAAAAGAAAACAAGGATTATTCAGTATTGTCTAATTAATTTATGTGATTCTCAGGGAATCTAATTAGAGAATGAGAAATTAAAAGCAATAGATGAGTTTCGCTGTCTGTGCAGGAAAATTGTTGACAATCTCATAAGCACTGAAACTTTTACATTGAAATGGAATTTGGATGAACATCAACAGAGAGAAGAATAGAAGCTTTTCAAATGTGACCTTGCAGAAGAACACTGATAATTAGAAGGGTCAATTGAGTACTGGTAACTAATGAATCGAACTGGAGACTAAGCAGCTTCATGCTACATTTTACTACATGAAAGTGCAGGTTGATAGAACATGTTTCGAGGTATCAAGGAATACTTGACTTTGTAACAGAGGGAACTGTGTGGCCAACATTTCTAAAGGGAGACCAGGGCTTGACTGGAACAAACAGTGGATGTAGTCTGTCACAATTATGCAGAGGTGAAGAGATCTGCACTGGGTACAAGCGTGCAGGGCTGAATGATACCTGACTACAGGGCTCCGAATCAAGGAACGAAGATGACGTTGGATGTCACTACAGATGTTGTACAAAATCTGACTGGATTATGATGGGCAAGGAAACAACCCAGGTATTTGCCTTAAGAAATTTTGGAAAACAACGGAGAATCTAAATTTTGATGGGAGCACAGGAATTCGAAACATGTTCATTCTAAGTGTGCCAGCTTTGTTTGTATCGCAGTAAAAACATAACTATATTCAAGTCTTGTTTTCTTTACATAAACAGGATTACATGGCAAGCTAGCAAATTTCTTACAAGCTGGATGATACATTTAACTTCCAAATCACTGGCAAAGTCTCGTTGCATCTGAAAATATCAGCCTCATGACCTATGGTGTTAATTCACTTTTTATGTTCGATGTATAACTGCAACTCAAAAAGGGACCTAGTAAAGTAACTGAAGACTACCATAGGGATGTCCAGATTTTTTTTAACCCAACAATATAATTAAAATGCCAAAAATGCAGCAACTGCATGGAACTACTTTGAAAAATGTGTTTAACATGATTAAAATACATAATACTGAGTGTAGAAAATTAACAGCCATGAATTATTAAACATTTCTCAGTACGTGCGTATCTACGTAATAGGAGGTTCCGGGTATCTTTCAGCTGTGCGACGATTTAGACACTGGAATTTTATTATGTCATCGGCAAATCTCAAAAGTTTTTATTTATTCTCCCTGAACTTTAATTCCTACTCCAAATTTTTCTTTGACTTCCTTTACTGCTTCCTCAATGTACACACTGAACAACATTGGGGATAAGCTACAAACCCTGTCTCACTCCCTTCTCAACCACTGGTTCCCTTTCACACCCCTCGACAAATAACGTCTGATTTCTGTACAAGTTGTAGTCTTTCGCTCCCTGTATTTTACCTCTTAAACCTTCTGAATTTCAAAGAGTACTCCTGTCAATGTTGGTGCAGGCTTTCTCTACGTCTACAAATGCTATAAACATAGTTTTGCCTTTCCTTAATCTATCCTCTAAGAGAAGTTGTAGGGTCATTACTGTCTCTCGTGCTCTCACATTTCTCTGGAATCCAAACTGATCTTCCCCAAAGTTGGCTTCTATCAAGTTTTTTCATCTTTCTGTAAAGAATTCGTGTTAGTATTTTCCAACCATGACTTACTAAACTCACAGTTCAGTAATATTCACACCTTTCAGCGCCTGCTTTCTTTGGAATTGAAATTATTATATTAGCCTTGAAGTCTGGGGGCATTACGCCCACCTCATAAATCTTGCACACCAGATGAAGTAGTACTGTCACGGCAGATGCTCCCAAGGCTACCAGTAGTTCTGACAGAATATTGTCTACTTCGGGGGCCTTGATTCCTCCTTGGTCATTTTGCACTTCTTGTGCATCTCATTTTTTAGACGTTTGTATTCCTTGCCTGCTTCATTTGCTGCAATTTTATATTTTCTCCTTTTATTAATTAAATTCAATATCTCCAGTAATATCCAAGGATTTCAACTACATATTGTCGTTTTACCTATCTGATCCTCTGTTATCTTCATTATTTCGTCTCTCAAAGCTATCCATTCGCCTTATACGTTATTCCTATCCTATGTTATAGACAATCTTTGCCTAATGCTCTCTGAAACTGTCGGAATCTCTCGTTCTTTCAGTTTATCAAGATCCTATCACCTTAATTTACTATCTTTTATTTTTTGAGTTAGTAGCCAATAAACTGTGGCCAGAGTACACATCTGTCCCTGTCACATCATTTAAAATCTGGTTCCGGAATCTCTGCCTTACCATTATTTAATCAATCTGAAACCTTCCGGTGTTTCCAGGTCTCTTTCACGTTTACACCCTCTAGTGCCAGCGATGATTGAATTATGTTCTGTGCAAAATTCTACCAGAGGGCTGCTTCTTTCTTTCCTTTCTCCCCCAGTTCAGATTGGCCCACTAATTTCCCTTCTCTTCCTTTTCCTACTGTCGAATTCCAGTCATTGCTATTTGGGCAGCAAAATAATTGATGACAGCCGACGTAGAGATAATGTAAAGTAGATTCACAATAGCGAGAAAAGCGTTTCTGAAGAACAGATATTTGTTAACATGGAATATAAAGGACGTAAGTGTTAGAAAGTCTTTTCTGAAGTTATTTGTCTGGACGTAGCGTGTATGTAAGAGAATCATGAACAACAAACTGTTTTGAAATGCTGAAGATTGGATGGGAGGATCGCGTAATTAACGATGAAGTACCGATTAGAACAGAGGAGAAAATAAATTTGTGGCACAACTTGCCTAAAAGAAGGGATCGGCTGTAGAACTCATTCTGTTACATCAAGGGATCACCAATTTAATATCGGAAGGAAGAGTGTGTGAGGGAGGGCGGGGGAGGGGGGAGGAGGGAGTAAATATCGTGAGTCAGACCAAGAGATGAATACAACTAACAGATTCACAAGGATTTAGATTGCAGTAGCCATTCGGAGATGAAGAGACTTGTACAGAACAGAGTAGCATGGAGGAATTTCATGTAACCAATCTTCGGACTGAAAACAACAACGATATAGTTAACAACCAGCGTTGTTTGTTACCTATAAACCTCCATTTTATCGAAGAAAATCATGTTGTTGGCCTCAATACTGTAGTTCTGTTTTAGTACGTTAAAGTATCTTCCAAACTACTGAAAACTCTCTCTCATACTTACAGCTATCTTCCCCAATCTGTTAGTCACCTACCTCCATGCACGTTTTGTCTGCTGTCATACGATTTTTGTCACCTGATGACAGTAGCTGTGTAGTCCTGCTTGCAGAGCTTTGCATTACCATATTCGAGTTTGTGAGTAAGATTCCGAGTCCGTGTGTATATTTTTATTTTCCAATTTTGATCTGCCAGATAATTCATAGTACACACTCTTCACATATCCTACAGTAACAGGTTTTTTTTTTTTTCATTGTAACCACCAAATATTTGTCAGACAATTCAGTAATATTCCAGGTGAGTAATACTCAGTTAAAAACATGTAATATCTCAGGATTTGTCAGCGCGATTGGTAAATGAAGTACTTCGGCGTGTTCCTGTGAGTTGTTGCTTCAGTTTTATGCACAATATCTCGACGCCCGACACACATTGTTTGGAGTCTAGGCAGCGAGCACACGTAATAGCAAATCCGCAGCACCTGTAGCAGCAGTGTTCTCAGTGGGTAGACTCCAATGTGTGTCGGTAGTCGAAATACTGTGCATAAAACTGAAGTAACAACTCGACGCCACACCCGAAGCACACCATTAATCAGTTAAAAATAATCTTTCACACACTGACGGGAAAATTGCAACCCCAAAAAATAATTAATGTACAGTAATGAAATTTAGGAAATACATTTGTCTTGGTAACGTATTTAAGAGATTAAAATTGCAAGCTCACAGATTAATCTAAGCGCGAGATAAGCCATTGCAAATCTGAAGTGCTGGTGCATTAATAACTGATGTAACCGCCAGAATGTTGAATATAAGCATGCAAACGTGCATTCATTGTTTCGTACAGAAGCCGCATGTCAGTTTGAGAGATGGAGTTCTGTTGCATTCGGTCGGTCAATACGAGGATAGTTGTTAATGCTCGTCGTGGATGACGCTGGAATTTTCGCCCTATGATGACCCATATGTGCTCGACTTGAGACAGATCTGGCGACCGAGTGGCCACTGTAGAGTATGTCGGATTACAACAGCGGTATGTGGGCAAGTGTTACACGTTGTTGGGAAACACTCCTTGAAAAGCTATTCGTAAGTGACAGCACAACAGACTGAATCACCACACTGACGTACAAATTTGCAGTCAGGGTGTGCGGGATAATCACTAGAGAGCTCCAAGGAGTAGGTCCAGTGTGTTTAGCACATAGACCGGTCGGTTGCAGGTCCTCTCCTACACGCGGTCGTCACTGGCACCTAGGCAGAACCAGATTTCACCAGACCTCCAATCTACCCTCCACTGATCTCTCGCTTGACACCACTGAAGTCGCAAATGGCAGGGTTGGGGGTCAGTGGCATGCACGCTACAGGGCATCTGGCTCCGAGCTGTTCTTGAGGTAACCGATTTATAACAGTTCGTTATGTCACAGATTGCTGCTGCAGATGAGTACGATGTGCCAGGTTCCCATGCCAAACAAGACCGTCGTCCCTCTCGGTTGTGGCACAGGGTCGCCCGCAGCAGGTCGTCTTAAGACCCTAAATTCTCGTGACTACCGCTGCCGGCAATCAAGTACAGTGGCTACATCCCTGCCAAGTCTCTGCAGTATCGCAGAAGGAACACCAGCTTCTCGTAGCTCTATCACACGACCTCGTTCAAACTCAGTGAGCTGTTGATAACGTGGTCTTTGTCGGCAAAACCGGGCTCACCACGTCCAATCTCTAAGCTAACTAACGCTGACGACAGTCACTGTACCACACTGACAAGGCCGTTGTAATATTTTAAAAACAGTATCAGTAACAGCATGTCTTTCACTTTACTCTCATTTCTATGCAACTATTAAATAATTGCAGCTGTTTTGCATTATATCTGCTATAATCGCTGTGTAACGATTAAGAGGACATCATCATACCAAACAATGTAAGAGTAGAAATGTTGAAAAAAAAAATACAGCTGGACATGAACTCTAGCTCGACTATAACACAAAACTCTACTCACTGCTCTAACTCGGCAGCACTGTTACATTGCACTAAGTGAACGTGTCTGACGCACGTGTGATTAGGTGAAGCCATACTGCCTTTCTTTGACGTCCAATTTCTACCAAAAATACGTATGCAAGGGACGAAATTTTGTTAGATAAGCAGAGAATCACGCTGTGGCATCCGAGGGGCATGAATTTTGGTTAACCCTGTAGAAGAGAACTTGACGTACTGCCTAAGTAGTCGTACCAATTCACGAATCCATTTCACAACATAACTCTCAACAGAAGCAGAGCAGCTGTTAAGACACGTTATTTACGATTTCCACCTGAATGAAGTGCAATCTCGCGAAGGTACGAATTGCTGCACATTTAAAAGCTTGTCTTGCCCTTCAAACTTTGATTCTTCAGCCTCTGAAACGGGAAGTTAGCAGATTAGGGTTTATAATATCTCTTCGATGTGGATACCATTACAGACTACGCACAGACCCAGGTTTGGCAGGGACGGGTAAGAAAATAGGCAGAGGTTTTCATATTTCTCCTTCCCCAAAGATACATCGCGGAATTTGTATTAGTCGTTATAGTAAAACCAGGGGGAAGAAAAAACGAGGGGTCGAGCAGCTACTCGAACCGCAAGCCTCCCGAATCCCATTATCTTACCGGTAACCAAGGTGCCTTCTCACCCTGTTTACTCCTGAACTGAAAAAAAATGGCTCTGAGCACTATGGGACTTAACATCTGAGGTCATCAGTCTCCTAGAACTTAGAACTACTTAAACCTAAGGCATCACACACATCCATGCCCGAGGCAGGATTCGAACCTGCGACCGTAGCGTCCTGAACTGACTTTTTAGGTTCGAATGATGCTCATACTAGCACGGTGAGTAACTGTTTGGAATTCCGTTATCGCGCCCGATGCGTAGTGCAAATGGCCTAATAGCAAGACGTTTCTGCTGCAAGTGAAAAACATTTTGTCTGCGTCCAGTCCTGACAAATGATGAGAACCTGGTGTCAGCCCTCTATCCCTGAGCCCAAACCGGGATCTGTTTTCCATTTCACTCTTTACTTATTCTGCCAACTGCACCCGCTTCAGAAATCGGCAAACGCGATTGTTTTGATATTTCCAGCGTTCGCCTGATGTCTTTTTGCAGTGAACCTGGAAGTGCTTCTATGACGGTACTTCAATAACTGTAAGTTACCATTATGTAGATTAAGAAACTTCCACTGAATGCTGCACTACACTTTAAAGTGACACAAATGTATGTGACACTATATTTTTCAACACAGTCCCCAACTCTTAACAAAGGTCGAAACGTCCAACCGATTGCCCAATTCCTCCCCGATAACAAATCTGCTTCTCGGTCACGGAGCCATTCTAGAACAGCTGTGTGGACTTCCGCATCATTGGAAAATCTCTTTCCCGCAGATGTTCTTTTAGTTTGCATTGTGGATGGTTGGACTGTGTAAATTATCAACGTCACCAACGTGTGTGTGACCTTTGTCAAATTGCTGACATGCTTTCACAACGGCTGAATGCTACATATACTGAGTATTTCAAGGCGAATCTGAGCACAATTTAGACGTTTTGCTCACAGGAATCTTAGTGTCCCGCGTACTTCAACTAGAACGTTACCAGCTCGCGCGGCATTTCATTCCACACTGTGATGCACGTGTTATTCGTACCGCAGCCGAACTGCATCTGTAAGATTCCCTTAACATGTACTCTCTTCTGACAATGCGAAACTCTTGTAATGTTGTGGTCTTGGTGTGAGAAGGCGGATGTGTGTTAACGTCTCGTCGACAATGAGATTATTGGAGACTGAGCATAAGCTCGGATTTGGGAAGGATGGAGAAGGAGCCTTTTGGAGGAACCATCCCGGCATTTGCTCAACCGATTTAGGGAAATCGCGGAAAACCTACATCAGGATGGCCAGACGCGGGTTTCAGACATCGTCGTCCCGAAAGCGAGTCCAGTGGGCTAGTTACTGCTCTACCCCGTCCGGGATGGTCTTGGCGTGGAACGACATGTGTCACTAACTTGCTGAAGATCCCGCGTACATACATACTCCGCAAGTCACCATATGGTGCATAGTAGAGAGTACCTTGCACCGCTGTCACAGTTGAGTCGGCATAAGTTCATCCCTGACAGTTTCAATGGGCTTGGCGAGCCAGCCTCGCGCGCTGACGTCAACCAATAATGTACCGTCATTTTGGAAACGTTTCTATGGAACGCCTCAGTGTTCTCACAACTCTTCAGAAGGCTACTGTTTCCGACTGTTAACGCTTCGCAACTGAAAGCTTGCAAACAACGCTACTGACTGTCAGGGAGCTTCTTACGGCGTCATTCCCTTTCCTGTATTACTAAAAAACTGAGCGAGTGAAAATAATCTGTCTGTAACCTTCATGGTCCAGTCACAATGTGACCACCGCGTCTGTTCCATGTCAACGTGCAATAATCACTCACAGACGGCGCATGGCAGCACTAGCAGTGCGTACGGAGCAGGCGGAAAATAGTGCATCAGTTGTTCAAATGGTTCAAATGGCTCTGAGCACTCTGCGACTTAACTTCTGAGATCATCAGTCCCCTAGAACTTAGAACTAATTAAGCCTAACTAACCTAAGGACATCACACATATCCATGCCCGAGGCAGGATTCGAACCTGCGACCGTAGCGGTCGCTCAATTCCAGACTGTAGCGCCTAGAACCGCACGGCCACTCCGGCCGGCGCATCAGTTGTAATGCGGAAACAGAACGATTTATGCGATGTATCTAACGCCCAAAACGGCATGATCATTCATTTTCGGGCCAAGGGTGGAAGCATTTCTGCAACAGCTAAGGAAACAGCTAAGTTTGTGAGCTGTTCGCGTGCCATCGTGTTAAGTATACCGCGCATGTCAAAATAGCGCTATCCAAAATCAGCGTTTCGGCAACTGTGTTGCACCACGCGTCATACATGACACGGGTGGACAGACGAGCAACTTTTGAGCAACTGACGGCTCAGATGAAGCAAGGGGGCTACCAACAGTCTCTCCCCACCGACCATTCAGCGAACGTCTCTGCGTAATAGGCCTCCGCAGCTGGTGCCTGGTTCACGCACCCATGTTTTGGTTTGTGGGGCGCTCAACTGCGCGGTCATCAGCGCCCGTCCCAATTTTTCCACAGTCAATTTTTTTTTTTTTTTACGGTCCAATCTAGTAACTATCACGAATGATGAGGATGATGATGATTACCCACTCCCCGGGCAGAGAAAATCCCCAACCCGGCCGGGAATCGAACCCGGGACGCCCTGATTCAGAGGTAGCAACGCTAGCCACTAGACCACGAGCTGCGACCTTCATGCACCCATGCTGACTGGTGTTCATCAGTGAGGAAGGCTGGAATTTGTAGAACAATACCGCAAATGCACGTCAAGTGGCGACGAGTGGCCTTTTCAGATAAAGAGCGTTTTATGCTCCATCGGACACACGGTCGTCGGCGTGGAACGTCTGAAAGAAAACACCCTGCCACCGGGAGGGACGCGATGGTCTGGGGATTGTTTTCGTGGCATTTACTGGATGATGTCATTCTGGAAGGCATAGTGGATCAAACCAAGAATGATGCTATGCTTGGATACCATGTCCATCCCTTTGCACGATGGCATCTACCAGCAGGACAATGCGATGTGTCGCACGTCTCGTAGTCTACATCCACTGTTCGGAGAGCGTCAGGATAAGTTTACCGTACTCCCCTGGCCATCAAACTCACCGAATTTAAACCAAATCGAGAATCTGTGGGACCACCCCCGATTGGGCTGTTCGAGCTACGGGTCCTCAGCCGAGGAACTACGGCACCTGGCCACGGTCGTGGAGTTGGTAATTTCTGGAACTTCACCAACACTCTTCCTGTACGTTTCGCAGTGATCCGCGCTGCAAAAGGTGGGGGTTATTCAAGTATCTGGCAGTTGATTACATTAATGTGACTGGACAACGTATATGCTTCTGTATGAAGTCGTGATTTACCTTTCCTTTGTGGTCCTTACCAGAGATGTTACGTATGCGACTGTTTGACATGCTGTTGTCTGTTGCAAATGCGTCCGCAGCTCGTGGTCTTGCGGTACCGTCCTCGCTTCCTGCGCACGGGTTCCCGGCGAGGTCAGCGATTTTTCCTGCTTCGAGATGACTGGATGTTGTTTTGTCGTTTTCATTATCACTTATCCCCATTACGGTCGGACGAAGGCAATGGCAAACCACCTCCACTAGGGCCTTGCCTAGTACGGCGGTGCGGGTCTCCCGCATCGTCCCCTACGCTCCTCGGAGTATGGGACATCGTCATACATGCTGCAAATGCAGTTCTCAACAAAACATCCACAGTATTTCGCCATAAGAACGTCTTCCTCGCTCCAAGGATTTCTATTTTGAGTCCACGCAGCATTTCCGTAACACTTGCGTGTTGATTGAACCTACCGGTAACCAATCTAGCGGCGCAACTGGATTTCATAGCATTATTTTCTTTCTTTCGACAAGGGTGCATTTCCTACTAATTAAGCCGTGGCTGGCTGCGCTAGGTTTCTCGGTTGGGGACCCATGGCGTGAACCCATCGGGGTGGTCCCACAGATTTTCGACTGGTTTAAATCCGAGGGGTATGGTGGCCGGGAAAGTACGGTAAACTCAACCTGGTACTTTTCGAACCACGCCCGTACACGGCGAGCGGTGTGTCACGTTGCTGGTAGATGCCATCGCGCCGAGGAAAACAAAGATGATGATGATGATTATGATGATGATGATGATGATGATGATGATGGTGGTGGTGGTGGTGGTGGTGGTAGCGGCACCAGGAATTATGCCTCCTGTTAATCTCTTGTAAAATGGGACAATGGTTTCTCAAATCACTTATTTACGAACGTAATTACACTCTTTTTCCGGCAGATCACGTATGTGAGCGACAGTGTGGTTATATTTTACTACGCGCTACCACCTGCCACTGTGTCATCAAACTACAGCAACTTGAGAATCCAAGCTCATCTGAAATCAAACATCAACTGCAGAAGTCTGCCTCGGCCGTCCTGAAACATCCATTTGCCTGTTGACTCTGTGGCACGTTTACATTAAGGTCAATAAGGGGCGATATGTCCTTCCGCAAAAACAGCTGCTATGAATCGTTGCTCTATCTGAATACGCTTCTGTCGTTGCGTAACTGTGATTAATCAGCGAGGCACACATGGGTAGGAAATGCGGAATATGTCTGCGTTGCCCCGAGCGCAGACAAACAACTACTGCTAAGGAAGCCCGCTGCATACGCAACTGAGTTATGGATGGATGGAGGGAGGGATGGAGGAGTGCTGGGGAGTCTCATTTTAAAGACGCGTTTCCTAATCATTTAGGCTGCCCATATGTTATGTTTGAGTGCTTGCTATTAGAGTTTTCCCCAATTACAGAACAACAGTTTATTTTATTTGTAAATTTTACTACCTAAGCTTGAGACAATGTGGTGTATCAACTGATAACGAGTTTAAGATTTATGCAATACCAACATATCTCAAGACAATTCTCTTCAGCGTCCGTGGTAATGGAAATGGGAAAGAAGTAAGGATAGCAACAGGAAACGACCGAGGCGGCATGCTGGACACACTTCGCGCGTCTGGATGGATCGCCACAGCACCTGTGCAGCCGCTAGGAAATGTCACATAACATGGATTCCCCCGCACCCCGAAGCGCTGTCCTTAATAAATTATGTACAGTGGATTGATCACATATATTTCCAGGCGCTTAAGGGGCTCCGGAACGCCCTATACTTGCAATGTTAAAATAACGCTTATAAATTACATCTTTCCTCACAAAGTATTTGAGGCAGGAAGTTGAACTTTTTACAGATTATTTATTGGAATATGGGCTACAACTTAACACAGGGATTTTACAAAATTTTAGTTCAGTTATTAAAGATGATTTTTTTTTCAATTGTAATGAAAATTCACAATATTTTTTGCAATTTTTTATTTATATATTCAAAAATAGAGTTTTTTTGGAAAAAGGCTGTGTTAAATTATGCAGAAGGTACTGTGTAACATTTACTGAAAGTTTGAAACAAATATGTTTGGAAGATCCTTAGAAAACATGTAATTAGTATGAGAAAATAAAAGTTTTGGGAATCGAGCGACAAAGATTGGATTAACTTTTTAGTGCATTCCAGGTCCATAGGATGGATTATCTTCAACCTCTGCAAACTCCTCCTCCAGCTTCCTCTTGTTCCTCCTCCTGTTTACTCTTGCTTGTATTTCTAGACTCTTTACAGCCCTGTCTGCAGCCCGAAGGCGTTCCTTGTCTAAAGCAAGCATCGCTCGTACCATGTTAGAACCTATCTTCATTCCCATATTTCTAAATACCTTGCACCTTACAATGTTGCCATCATTGAAAGTCGCAACAGCATCATACACACCAAAGTGAAGTGTTTCTATTCCAACAAATACAGTCTTGGGGATTCTCGATCATATTACACTTTCATTGGGGTTTTGAGTTTTTCCGTGAATACACTTTTTCAACAGTTCAGGTGCTGCTAAGTCTCTGAAAATAGGTTTTATCACCTCCATTATTGCATGAGGCAGACTATGCTTATGAGTGTACACTTCACGAGTTAGCAATCCTTTGTTATATTTACACCAACTGTCTTCCTCCTTGGGACACAAGCTATGTTGGGGATTTTCATCGTCTTTATTGTTTACAGTAATAACACATACCTTTGGCTTTCCAACATATCTCCTTTTCTTAAAAGCCTTCAGAGGATTTCTAATAACTTTACTTTTACTCATTATTATACTTCAACAAAACAGAGACTCAAGAAACAGAATTAATTACGAATATTTTCGAGATAACGACAGAGTAAATAAACATGAAACAATCGACAATCACACCAGCGATATATATTGAACCATCACAGGTTAGCCACAACACATACTTTATCTCACATCACTAAAATGTACCTGATGAACACGGACGTTAATAATAACACCATTTGACAGCAGTTTAACAGCGCCACAGTGGGTCACGCCCATGTAGAACACATTTCAAAAAAAATTTAAAAATAGTTGTAGTCTTCGGAATTGAATAAATTATATATCTATTAAAAGGTAATAGTCTGCAGATTCAGAAAACGCAAAAAAGTAAAAATTGAACTTTCATGGTTTTGAGCCTTTCCGGAGCCCCTTAAATCCATGAAAGATGCGGATATAAAGAAATAAAAATCGTTCCTTTTTCCTGTAGTTATGCGCGCGCGCGCACACACGCACACACACACACACACACACACACACACACACACACACACACACACAGAGAGAGAGAGAGAGAGAGAGAGGACTGACTTTCCACCTGCTAATGGAACCGTCGAAAAGCGTCGATAAAATAAACCACAGGTAACTGACGCCAATGATGTGACGTATTCATTTAAATTAGTAGTTCAAGTCATTGCTACACAGACCATACTCTGCGTAAGGGCTCGTCGTGTAGACAGTGGCTTCCAACGGCCTTATGTATTAGAAACTGAGCAGAAACAAAACCTGAAACCAAAGCAAACTTGGAAGCATGCATACCGGCAGATACTCAAACTTTATACGTCAAGGAAAACTGCTTGGAAATCAACTATTTCCCAGCAAAAGTTCTCCAAGTATGTGGATTACATTATAAGCCCGTTTATAAAGGTACAGTACCCTATTCTTCTTTACTTTCTTCACCATTCATACGTGTGTATTACTTTTCACACGTTCAGCACGCGAGAATGTTATGGAAAGGAAGACTGGCCTAGTGTGGTGGTCATGAGGTAAAAACGACGAACTCTCAATATTCTGAACGCTGATCGGCTGTTCTTCGGATAAGCATGATAACTGTTGTCTGTTTCATTCTGCACACACAATGCGCGATCACCACAACAATAAAATGAGATACTGAGCCTATTCATGTGGTAGTACAATGAAATGAGAATGACAAAATTACAACCATCTGTGCACAGGTGCATCGACACTACCTACAAAAGTTTGTTAAATATGGTCAAAAATTCTGTAATCTATCATCCACTCACATTGGAAATTACAATTTGCTAGTGACCAGACTATAAAGTGTATTACAAGCAAAGCTTTTTCTAGGCTTCAGACCATGACTTTATGAAGTATTCCTACTGCACTAAAAAATTAAAAATATTTATGGGGCAAGAAGTACGATATGACCGCGTGTGATACAACAATGTGGGAAACAGAGCCTCAGATGTACAGATAATGCTCGAAGGCAAAACTGGATGAAGTTAAAAATTCAGAAATTTTGTAATCACGTAGTAAAAATGACTACCCGAAGCAAAGACGGTAATCCTCGCTAAATACAGTCACTGGTATCAAACACAGGACTGGAGGAAAAAAATTCTGACCATTTGCATCCGGGAATTTCAATCACCAGTTTTTTCCTCCGATTGCGAAAACATTCTGTTGGCACCCACCTACATAGGGAGAAATGATAATCACAATAAAATAAGAGACATTAGGGCTCGCTAAGAAAAAATTAAGTGCACGTTTTCCCCGCGCGCCGTTCGAGAGTGGAACGGTAGAGAGTGAGCTTTAGAGTGGTTCATTGAAACCTATGCCAGGCACTTTATTGTGAACAGCAGAGTAATCACGTAGATGTAGATTTGAGTAGCCAGTGTCCGACCCAAAGGCTCGGCAAATTCAGATGTAAGGAACCACAAGGTAGTGATTACAGGGGATGTCTTCCTTCTGCCCCCAGAGGACACAGGCGAGTGCTATATCCGGCAGTGCTAGGGCCTAGCAGGAGCGGCTATGCAGACACCCCGTGTATTTTGGCGCGCGCCGCATGGCACCGACCGTGACCTTCGCCACGGCGCATGCGCGGGAGCGGCGACGGCCTCGCCTGTGGCTGCGCGCGCACGGTCGTTTCGGCGCCTCAGCTGTAGCGCGCTCAAACCGACACTCCGCAAGGTCGCCACGACGTCTGCCGCCCACTTTCGCCTCCAACTTTCGCACCAGGCACGTCCGTACCCAGCAGATTCGACATGACTCACACGGCAGAGAACTGCTGAAGAGCAAATCTGACTAACACAATACTATTACTGATCAGGACTAAAATCACTATTTTCAGTTTAACCACAACGCTTCTAAACGCGTATCTTCATTTTAATTTGAGAATAAAAATACTAGCTCGATTCATTGGGGTTCCTTAGTCGCACTCAAGGGCAGTCGTCTTAAACGTGTTATTCTAGGGATAGGTGTTATTCATCAACTCAGCATCTGACAGCCTTCACTTTCCATATTTCAGTGTTGCCAACGCACAACTTGTCAGGGAATAGTGAGTAGTATGGGCAATGAGAATGCGTGTAACGTGTGCCAATACATTTTTGCAATCTATAAGGCAATCAGAGATATAAGGGTTAGTATAAGCATAGAGAATGAGCCAAACCTTGATAGAAACTTGCGCTTTTAAAAGACGTCCTTCAAGTCTACCCAAACACACGCGACCAACGTCATAAAAATTCCTGGATGAGAGTTGCTACTTCGCAAATTTGTTACAAACTTCGATGATGCAATAGTGATGTGCATCTTCAGACTCGTTAAGACACTTCATTGGACTAGTGAGTCCAACGAAGGGTCTAACGAATTTCGCACACTTATTATACAGCTAACACGCGCACCATCGTTCCATCAACGAAGCTGGTAGCAAATTTGCGAAGTAGCAACCCTAGCCTTCGAACTTTAGCAGGACAAAGTAATAGCCGTACAGTCATGTTATGCAGCGTTTATTGTTTGCGGCTAAACCAAACGTGAATACGACAGGAAGAGGACGCTATGTCATACATTTGATAAGTATAGCGAGTGGCTGAAATTTCTGCAAGCAGCAATATATGTTTCATTACGTGAACACAGAACTTGGGGAAAATCACTAGCACCATATACCCACGTAACGCTATGAAAATTAGTACTCGTAAACTCACATATTGCTCGATTAAATTAATTTTATAAGCATTTTCTTCCGAAACGTCCTATTTATAATTCTGGAGATCGTTGGCAAGAGATAATTTTCTTCTCCTCCTTCGAGCAGGAATGATCCACATGAAAAGGAGTACTTAATAAATCACAGGGGAATGCATTACTTTACACGCATGACAAAAAGGAACACATACTTAATATGACTATTGCCTCTCAAATAACTTAGTGATTCATAATAACGCGCAAAGAATTTCTTCAAAGATTCAGTCAAAATCGCGACTGTGCGAATTCCGATAATTACGAATTACTGCAGTATGATATTTTAAAATGAAGGTGCTCCTGCGTTACATTTCATTCATCTCATTTCTCTCTGACAAGTTGGCTTCGTTCCTGACACGAGAAGGCGGAGAAGGAACCTGCATCCGAAACCCGCTGTTATGTCTAGACCCGTCCTATAGGCAAACGATGTAACCTGAAAGAAATGACAGAAGTTTAACATATCGTGGCCATTGACTTCATGGAGCAAGGAAACTGTCTCACCTGAAAAAGGAAGTGACAGAAAATAACTTATCAACATCTTGTCGGAGAAACCAAAGAAAGAAAAAAGTTTAGCGTCCAACACCTCATCCACGACGATGTTATCATAAGCTGAACACAAGCTCTGAGTGAGTCAGTGCTAGGCATGACATCTACCTTGGCCTCTGCGAGGAAACTGTCCCGGTGTTCGCTTTAATCGTTTCAGGGAAACTATGGAAAATATAAATCTGAAATGTCGATCTGGAAGATTTCACCAGTACAACAACAACAACATCAACATCAATTAGAAATAACAATGCTAATTGAAGAGATCTGCAGTAATGACTGTGGATGTAGCAGAAACGGAGTGCCAGAATGAGATTTTCACTCTGCAGCGGAGTGTGCGCTGATATAAAACTTCCTGGCAGATTAAAACTGTGTGCCGGACCGAGACTCGAACTAGGTACCTTTGCCTTTCGCGGGCAAGTGCTCTACCAACTGAGCTACCCAAGCACTTGCCCGCGAAAGGCAAAGGTCCCGAGTTAGAGTCTCGGTCCGGAACACAGTTTAAATCTGCCAGGAAGTATCTGAAACGGAGTGCTTTGACGCTTAAACGTCATACAAAAGAAATCACATGCGACAGAAACTACTTCGCAACGGCCGTCTTGTTAAGAGCAGTACTTCGCTAGGTATCTGGTGCGTAGGCATGACGGTTCTCCCGAAATAAGCGCAGCATCTCCTGCCCCGGGAAAATACCTTAGTGGGACATCTTGCTATACCACAGTGCGGAAGTGGTGCACCTTTGTCTACTGTACGACAGATTCTGAAAGGTTGCCACTCAATTTGATTCACTGGCAGTTCGGTAATTACGAGGGTAGTCAAGTTTTAATCATCACAAAATTACGAAAGTACTATTTTTTGTTTATTTACCGCTATATGTCTGGAGTGCTGGTACACAATCATATCCCCACGCCACAGCACCAAAGCATAATGAATCAAAACAAAATGGCGTAGCCTACAGATAAGTGGCGTCTTTCAGTAAAAGTGTCGGCTACGACTTCAAGTATACGCCGTCGTAATAAAGAGAATGTAACGCATTCTAACATACTATTAATACAGCGTCTCCAGAATTTTATATTACAACTGGCACGCCATCTGTCCTGTGATATGGACACGAATTGCAGGTGCCCGATCTGAATGCTGTCAGCTATCAATGGTTGAAGCAACATTGTTAGTTTAATGAGGTTCTTCGTTACAGGTTTACTCGCGTGTGATTCACACGTGAATCTCTTCGCGGTATGGAAGATGGAAACTAGAAGATATTGCCGAACTGCGACCATGTTCGTAAAGTGTACTGTGATACCTCTGCAACCAAGCACCTACCGCGGATGCCTGGTTTACGGTTGCAGCGCCAGCACTCATCTAATATTTACGCCCATTCCTCTTCTGTTTGTGCGTGGGGAGATGATGCGGGATGCAACAAGCGATAGCCATCAAAAGCTTTCCACAGCTACTCTACATAATAATAAACTTCTTTCAGTGTATATCTATTGCAATGATCCATCACTGCACTCGCCGGAAGTCATCTACTTCAGTAACTTAATGCATCTATTCAATCATTCGTAGAGCAGTCAGGTGTGAAATTGGAAGGTACCAAACATTTTACATCTCGATTTTAAAAGAATTATTCACGCAGGAGGATCGTACATATACACCATCGTTTGACCGCCGCACAAACTCCCGTTTAGAGGACGCAGAAATGCTTTATCACGGGCGTTGAGAAGGAGCTGAAAGATTTGGAAACGAATATGTCGCCAGCTCTATATGGAATCTCAAATCGGGTTTGCAGAGTAGCCCTCGACATTAGCCCCCTACTTAGCATGCATCTATAGCTAATTTCTCGCTCACAGTAAAGTACCAAGCGTCCGATTAAAATAATAAATAAAAAGGCGACTCCCGTAAACAAGGAGAATACAGTAGCGAACCCCCAAAATTAAGAGACCAATATGCTTAATATCCTGTTTGCTGTGGAATTCTTAGCACATTCCAAGTTTAAATATAATTAACTTCCTTGATAGAGAAAAGCTTCTACTCAAATATCAACACGGACTTAGAAAGCATCGCTCGTGTAAAACTTCGCCTGCTCTCTTCCCGCAAGCCATCCTAGGAACCATGGATTAAGGGGAGTAGGAACGCCCTGCTCCGAGAATGTTAAATTTAGTGACTTGGCTTCCCTGTATTTCTGGAACCACTGTAGCCATTGACATGAAACTTTCTCAAGACATTAAACTGTATGTTCAGAGTCTACTGAACTACAATAATAGCATTTCAGCCACTGCTTTCGGAAATACAATTTTTTAATCACACGGTTAAAATTTTGTGTACTTTTTTTGTACGTTATCCTAAATAAAGTCAATTATACATAACATTATGTCCTTCTTTTAGTTCAGTAGACTCAGGATATGCATGTTATTACTCCCTGAAAATTTGAATACTCTACTCAAAATGGTTTCTGAGATTTAGGAAAAAATGAAACAGAAAATGTAAATTTTTCGGGAATGGCTTCTAAAGTTTCAGTAGACTGTAACTCAATATATGCTTATTTTTTTATTTTTAGTCACTCAGAAGCACCCTGCACCATACTGTATATCATCCTCTTGATCTTTTTCCAAGTGTTTTCTCCTTTCTGGACTCCTTAGTGGCCAACTGCGCTGCATACTCTGCTTTATCAACGGGAACCTTGTCCATCCGTTCCAGTTATCTGATGCAGTTTGCTCCAGATTAATTCACAAATGCTGTAGCACTTTCACCCTACCAATGTTGCCATCATTACAATCAATAACAGCATCACTGACCCCCCCCCCCCCACTTTAGTGTCTTCATTCCAACAAAAACATTTTTTTGGTAATTGAGTCCATATAAGATTACTGAACGACTCATTGGGATTTTGAGTCTGACCATGCAGACACTTCTTCAGTAACTCAGGATTTTCCAGGTCTCTATAAATAGGTTTTATGGTATCCATGACTGCTACTGGGATGGAATGTTTATGGCTGTATGAACTGTTTGAGTACTGGGCATTGTGGTAATTGCACCATGAATCTTGTCCAGGAGGGCAAAGGTGGTGTACTGGTTTTTCATCAGTTGACAGTCTGTGGAAGAAGGTAGCCTATACTGCCTGCTTTCATTTTCAACAAACCCTCAGTATTATTTCTAATGGCAATCCCATACTAATACTGAGATAATCAATCATTTTGTCTGTCAGCCTGCTTCTTATGGTTTTACCATCAGAAAGTTTCTTGTCTCTCAAATTTTGTATCAACTTCCTCAACCTGGTGCCCATCCTCTTCTGGACATGACCAACACAGTTCAGTTTTGTGATAATCTTCTCACAATAAGACTGAGCGGCTGCTACACTGTTATATGCTTTTGAGTCTCCATCATCTAAGAACTTAAGTGTAACACACTCCCCTGTGTTCACGGATCGACTAAAAAATTCAAAAGGTGCAGAGGCCTCCATACCACCACTTGTTCCTTCATAATTCCTGTCACAGGTATGTCCTTCATTCTCTGATTTACACTTATAACAATGTTTGGTTAAAATCTGGAAATCTATTACCTTCCCAGTATCCACACTGGTCACTGTAGCAGCAGACTTCTTAGAACTGTAGCCGTGCTTCTGCCTAGTGCCATCAAAAGCTACTGGTATGTCAGTCATACCATCGTTTATTTCAACATCTTCGTTTGCAGCACCCTCCATTGACTCACATGCAACAGATTCCACAGCAGCTCCAATAAATCCTGCATACTTGGCGATTTTACAAGGTGGGCTTGGCATATTCATCACAGTACACATTGTTTCTGCTGCAGTGTGTCCTTTGCCAATAGCTCTCAATCCTTAAAACCACCTAATATCTACTTCAAAATAATTATCTTTACACTTTTCAGAACTCCAAAACGAGTGAGTGTATTTACAACTGGCACAATAAATGATAAGTTTCCTGGCTAGTCCATTTGATACCTCACTGTCTTCATGTAAACTAACTGGCCCTCCACGTATTTTTAAAAACACACACACATATATATATATATATATATATATATATATATATATATATTCACCTAACACCCTTGTTAGGATCTGTAAATCTATCAGATATAACCTAACCTTCCATTTACACCAGTTTCGTTTTGAGAAAACTGTGTATCACAACGTTTTATTTTAATCTTCGAAGCACTAATGGGTGTTTCTCTGGACACTGACGAGTTTGCCTGTATTTCATTGTCTGTAACTTCAGACGCCACATGTTGAACACAATGTTTCCCTTTATTCGAAAACGCATTACCATGAAAACCACGTTTCTCAAAAACACTTCGTTTTGGCATCCTACTTTACTTTTTGAGAGTTTTACCACTATATTCGCCACTTTTCCTCGGAAAAACGTTAGCACATTAGCACTTCGACACACAACGTGTGTTTATACTATGAAACTATACGGTTCTGTTTTGGACAGTGCTACCAATACAAACACGCAATTTAACCTTTATAACACGGCAATCCACAGCCTTATATACAAAATATTACCGATTTTATTAGGTCTTGAAGTAATGCACGTAAAAATTTTAACATTTTCAGCCGGTGTAGATTATATTTAAAAAAATAAAATACTTACAATGTGATATACAATCATTTTGTTCGGAAAATTGCAAATTTTATAATGAGATAAATATCCGAAAATCTGAAGAAAAAAAAAATCCGTTCTAGCTCCCCTTAAGGGCAAAAAGCAGACTGCATATTCCTGGATTTCGGGAAAGTGTTTGTCACGGTACCACGCTGCCGACTGTTAGTAAAGAACCAAGTAAATGGAATGGGTTCCCAAATACGTGAGTGGCTCCAAGACTTCGTAAGTAATAAGCCCCGTTGTCTTCGAGATGATGTATGCACTAGTATAGAAACTAATTTGTGATGTTTTGTGGAAACATAAAAATTACATGTGAAACGAAAAAAGGAAAACAGCAGATGGAAGAAATTAAGAGAAGCAGTGTTCAAATTTAAACTACCAAGCCCAACCATACTTGCTAGACGTAAAATTTATTCTTACAGCTAACCATGTTTTTCAACGAGCCATGTGTTCGACGAGGAGCTACAAGAAACAGATGGGTAAGTTATGTTTTACTATTATTCAGTCTTTCCTCTCATTCATAACGACACTACATTAGCGTTGCAGTAACTAAAAAAGTGCACCTGGTAACGGTTTCTTGTAGTAATATAAGGGAACGTCGTAACGGTCATTCCATTTCGGAACGCTTACAAACTGTTGCCCGTAGATATTTGTTCGTGTTGACCTTAGTCATTAGGTACTATGCTCCAGTTTTCTGAAACGTAGAGTTCATGTTACCTGTCCATAAGTTGTCTGCTGCGTTTTAATTTGCCTTGTTGCTGCAACTTCTTTCCTATTAGCTTCCTTCTATCAATGAACCACAGTGGATCCGTCTCATCACAGAGCATGGCACCAGCGTATCTAGCACACGGTCTACAATTCGTCTGAATTACTACCAGAAATCGTCCCCCTATCACCCGTCCAGTGCTGTTTGCTACTGACTGCTGAAGTGGTATCTAATCATTTTGTCATCGCACTTTATCTTTCTTGTTGTTCGGCACCAGCGATGAATGATGCTGTAACAGCTTCTTTGCCGACAATCGACAATTGTTGTTGTTGTTCTCTCCTCCATACTTGACTCTAGTACTAACAAAGGAACCTCCCCATCGCACCCCCCTCAGATTTAGTTATGAGTTGGCACAGTGGATAGGCCTTGAAACACTGAACACAGATCAATCGAGAAAACAGGAAGAAGTTGTGTGGAAAAAAAAAAGCAAAATATACAAACTGAGTAATCCATGCGCAGGATATGCAACATCAAGGATAATGTGAGCTCAGGAGCGCCGTAGTCCCGTGGTTAGCGTGAGCAGTTACGGAACGAGAGGTCCTTGGTTCAAGTCTTCCCTCGACTGGAAAGTTTAATTTTTTATTTTCAGACAATTATGAAAGTTCAGGCACTCACACATAATCAACTTCGCTCTCCAAAATTCCAGGACATGTTTAGATTTGCTTGGACATATGCAGTATTTGACGGTCTACACACGGAAAAATTTGAAAACCTTAAAAACGTGTTTTGACAGAGCATAGGGAAAACTATGTGACTGTGAAACTGTTGCCTTTATTTGCTGCAGTTTATGTTAAAACTCTTATGTTTTCATCACTTTTTGGGAGTGATTGTCACATCCACAAGAAAACCTAAATCGGGCAAGATAGAAGAATCTTTTTACCCATTCGTCGAGTGTACAAGTTAGGTGGGTCGACAAGATATTCCTGTCATGTGACGCACATGCCGTCACCAGTGTCGTATAGAATATATCAGACGTGTTTTCCTGTCGAGGAATCGGTTGACGTATGACCTTGCAATCAAATGTTTTCGGTTCCCATTGGAGAGGCACGTCCTTTCGTGAACTAATCGCACGGTTTTGCGGTGCGGTCGCAAAACACAGACACTAAACTTATTACAGTGAACAGAGACGTCAATGAACGAACGGACAGATCGTAACTTTGCGAAAATAAAGAAAGTAACATTTTCACTCGAGGGAAGACTTGAACCAAGGACCTCTCGTTCCGCAGCTGCTCACGCTAACCACGGGACCAGGGCGCTCCTGAGCTCGCATTATCCTCGATGTTGCCTATCTTGCGCATGGACTATTCAGTTTGTATATTTTGCTTATTTTTTTCATAGTTCCACACAATTTCTTCCTGTTTTCTCGATTGATCTGTGTTCAGTTTTTCAAGGCCTATTCACTGTGCCAACTTATAACTAAATCTGAGGGGGGTGCGATGGGGAGGTTTCCTTGTAAGCTGATGATGCCTTGATTTCTCAGAAAGTGTCCTACGAATCGATACCTCCGTTGGATAAGCAGTCTAGCCATATAATTTTCAGCATTCTTCCGTATCACCATATTTCTCTTCTCGTTTGAATTGCTTGCTATCCATACATTCACTGAATTGGTAAATTTTCGTCGCGAATGGGCTGCCTCCTGAACTGTTCTCAATACTTCTATGAGAAACCATGTAAACTACAACCCAACCCCCAGGCTCGCCGTCCCCGCGCCAAACGCCGACGCCCCCTGCCTACTATACCGTTGCGGCACGATCGGGGAACTTAACAGGAGCAGCGTACGCATGAGCGCCTGAGCTACGTGGCAGGAAGTACGCAGAGCCGAGACGGTCGGCGCTGACGAGGAGGCCGCGCGTGACGTCAACGGCGCCGCATTCCTCGGCTGTCGCAGCCGCCAAGCCGCCTCGCCTCGCGTTATCTGGAATGCCGTGCTGCCCCCGTGCATTGAGGGACCACCCACAACCCTACCAACACTAGCACGGCGGATCTAATGCTCTCGTCTTTCTCCTCTCTGCGTACACGGCGAAGACGAGTCATTACGTCCCGTACCGTGGGCACGTTGGCATCTATGGCAACAGGACACAAGCTTTTGCCAGAAAGACGTCTCCTTGCGGGTGATGGGGAAAAAAAATAGGAGCTGGAAGTGAGAATGATTTAATTTGATCCATTATGAAACAGTATTTGAAAGCTTCCGACTCTAAAAACAATATTTCTTTTTATCATCATTTAATTCTTTTCCGAACGATGCGTTTGGGTAAATTTCACTCTCTATGGGGCAAACTTTTCGTGCCCTACATTTTCCTTGTATTTTATTTCATAACGAACAAAATCAATTAGATTTCAGATTGTTAAACGAATCACTCGACCAAGGCGTCTCTCAGACTAATAAGGTTACTCTAATTCGCCAAGGTATGTAACTCACGCTCTCTTACCGCTTCATGAACAGGCTCTTTAGTGTGACGTATGATCAACATTTTAGCAGGAAGTCCTGTGCTCGATGACGGGGGTGGAAACAGTCTGCCTATTAGATGATGTCCATGACAAAGTCAAATGCATTTTAAACTTCTGTTTAACAATGAATCTTACTCCTACAACCCATGTAGAAAAGATAAATTTTTATGAGTACGTGAATGTTTTGTCACATTCCGATTACGTTGGTCTTGAAATGCAATGAAAATATTATTGTAAGTCACGTCACCCTGAAGAAAAGATGGCAACTTTTCGAAATGTCAAAAAACGTCTTCAGATTATATGCTGAAATTATTTAAATCGACTTTTCATTGTTATTTACAATGTTTTACGCTCTCTTCCCCGAGCCGGCCGCGGTGGTCTAGCGGTTCTAGGCGCTCAGTCCGGAACCGCGCGACTGCTATGGTCGCAGGTTCGAATCCTGCCTCGGGCATGGATGTGTGTGATGTCCTTAGGTTAGTTAGGTTTAAGTAGTTCTAAGTTCTAGGGGACTGATGACCACAGATGTTAAGTCCCATAGTGCTCAGAGCCATTTGAACCATTTTTGAACAACAAATACATATTTAGTGAGCGCATCTGGGGTCTGACACGTGCCTTAACAACTAAGAGGAAGAGAGCAAGAACCAGTAATTTCTTATATCGGATATTAATGCTCTCATAACGTATCGTCAAAACCGGATTTTTCACTGCTTAGCAAGTGGAGCAACTCCTAGTTGATATAATTTATTACTAGTACTGCCATAATTTGGGTAAGTACAAGCGTTTTCAGAAATTTCTATTTTTTAAAACGCCGTAACATTCATTCTTCATTTTTAAACTAATAAGATTAACACCTTGCAAAACCCCACTTGTACGAATTCTTCGTTCTCTTGTGCAATTCTAGGAAGACAGAAGGTACGCTACAGGATCTTATAAAAACTTGAATGAACTATGGCAGAGTTCTATAGAAATGTGTCCTTTTACAGTATGTGCTTCAACTGAAACAACCCGACATGACGCAGGACTATGAAGTACCGAGAGCTATGCTAGTTACTCTAAGGTAACACGAGGTATCACTATTTCATGTATAAAACAGATAAGTGACTTGCCATCGCAGACCGCAGCGAACGATCCGTTGTTTGGCAAACGCTTCACAAGACTTAAGTTCTGTGGCAATGACTGCCTTCGGTAAATCAGTGACGTGCTACAAAAAGTCTGATCCGAGGCATACGCATGTCCCCATATATGAAACTATCGTGGCAGATTGTGTCCTACAGAATAAAGCTGAAAATTAGGTGGACCTACAAGTTAAGAAATGAGGGAGGTTCTCCTCAGAATCGAACACGTGGGCAACTCCGTGGTACTAGAGGACGCTGCAGAACGTAGAAATAGTGGGGCAAGACAGAGGAAATAATTATGGACACTAGGTGCAGGAACTACTCTCAGGCGAAGAGATCGGCACTGGAAAGTAGTTTGTGGCAGACCGCATCAAACCAGCCAGAAGAGAGTTGACTTAAAAAAACTCTAAACCGCCTTTACCCTCATGTTGAACAGAATGACATGAATGAAATGAAGGAGAATTAATTATAAACCAGGCAAAAGGACAAGTTTCCAACATATATCGATCCACGCGCGGCACAGGAGTTGCACGAGGCTACTTAGTATTAATTATCAACTCGAAAAAATTATGTTAAGTACTGATTTCTTCCGACCGAGGCGGCAACGGAAATCTTGCAGACCTGTCAGGCCAATCCAGGTTACTTGTTTAGTAGCCTAATCACAACAGAGGGCTGCTGGGTGCATCAATACGACTTCAGGACAAAGGGGCAAAGACAAGCGTAACACTTGCGACCCCGCACACTTGCTGTTTTACCTGCTCCGAAGGGTTGGTACTAGGGATGGCTCTTACCGTTTATTGATTTTCTGTTATATCCTTTTCCTCAACAATAGTTTAACCTGACAGCTGAAATCGCTCAAAATAATCGGTTTCTGAAATAACCGGTTTTTAATATTTAATCCTAATATTATTGCCCGCAATAAAAGTAGAAATCCAACAAAGATTCAAAAATTTTGACTGCCTCAGTTTCAATGTACACAGTGTCAAATATTAAACAGGTAAGTAAAAGCAAAGTTAGTGGGATCACTAATCACTATTCACTGCTTTACCTGCAAAGTGATAAGTGGTAGACTACTACTAAAAAAAAGAACAAAAAAAAAAAACAGTATTGCCCTGCTGACTATAATTGTTTGAAATTCTGCTCAAAAATCTTGTTGAAACCTAGGATCATACCATTATTTGGGATTATGAATGGTCAGTGGCAAAGGGTGAAAAAATGTAACTGCTATCTTTTCTCTATGTATTTTAATCCAACAGCATAAACCAAGGGAAATTTTACGAATAAAAATTACGCGTTTTTTAAAACGGTTTATTTGAAAATCACAAATTTTAGCACTACTTCTATGGCTAATCAATATTTTGGTTTTCTTTCCCATTATTAGTAACATAAGAACTCCTGTTAGAAACGAGGCCAAAAAATTTCGAAAAACGTGAATTATTAAGAACTAAAACACCGGCATCGGTTTTAACTGGTCGCTTTTGCCTATCTTTGGGTACCCTTCTCTCCTTTCCACCACCACCACGCCCCTGGAATTCCCCTGAAGGGTGTCCAGACAGGCGAGGTTTCAAATGTTCCGAAGGATTAACGCCACGCTGGTCGAAACACTAGTGCTTATCACACTTCGCTTCAGAAGTTCCTAAGTGACTACCTGTACGGAAGTTATTACAACGACGACGATGATGATGATTATTATTATTATTTGAGGTGAGGGGCGCTCAACATAATTGTCATCAGAGCCCTATGACAATCTCATGGGTGGGGACGAACGCTGTCCCCACATGCGGAGCAGTCTGTAATGCATTACAGTCTGCCTCCCTTCCCCACCAACTAAGGGATGAGGCCTGACAGTTCACAAAATTTCACCACTCTTGTAAACACTGGAATCAGTATTGCGAGGACGGTAGGCAGATCTCCATCGAGACTAGGGGCTGCCTTAATATCAGTATGTAGGGAACACGCTGCCAAAATATGCTGGACGGAAAGGCGCACCACAGATTTCACAGAGGTGGATCCTCCCACCGGAGGAGGAAGCCATGCGTAAAAGGGCAATTTTCTGATGCGCAGTCTGGTACAAATGTCAACCTCACCTACCCGAGTTGCAGCTAAGGATTGCTGCACGGTACACCCTGTTATTGCTAACGAGGCTCTGACGACCGAATGTTTCCCGGGATAAGGAAACCCCCCCTATCAAGTGCCAACGGTCTCAAAGAGAGCGGATGAGCGGATAGAGGCAGGGCACTCTCTTGTCCTTGGAGTGAGAAATTGCTCCTAAAGGCGGAAGAACTTCACAGTCAACGGCATAGGATGGAGAAGGCAACGGGAAACCACTCCATTAAAGATCACTCAAGATATCCCAAGAATCAGTAGCGCACCATGCCAGAATCTTCTGTTAAACATAAATCCGGAGTAATAGTCCCCCAATCGGATCTCCGGGTGGGGACAATGGAAGGTCAGGCAAAGTTGAAGATACACTAAAAATAGCAACATGGAATGTAAGAACACTCCTCCAATGCGGGAAATTAGAGAACCTCAAACTAGAGATGGACAGAATGGGAACAGACATAATAGGAATATCTGAGATGCGATGGCCTGAACCAGGAGACTTCAGATCAGGAAATTATCGTATCATTCATACAGGTACTAACCAAGGAACAACTGGAATCGGTGGAGTTGGAATAATTCTAAAAGGAAAACTCGGGAATCTAGTCACAGGATATGTGCAATTTAACTCTAGGATAATACTAGTCAAAATTGGAACCAAACCAAAGAACACGGTAATAGTACAAGTCTATATGCCGACATCGGCAGAAGAAGACGATGTAATAGAAACAGTGTATGAAGACATCAACAAAGTTATAAATTATGTTAAAGGTGAAGAGAACTTAATTATAATGGGAGATTGGAATGCTAGTGTTGGAGAAGAGAAAGTTGACGGAATTGTAGGGAAATATGGTCTAGGAGATAGGAACGAAAGAGGAAGCCGGCTAATTGAATTTTGTGCCAAAAACAAGTTGGTCATAGCGAACTCCCTTTTCAACCACCATAAAAGAAGAAGGTACACGTGGAAAGCCCCAGGAGATACTAGAAGACACCAAATCGACTATATATTAGTAAAATCGCGTTTTAAAAACCAAATCAAGGATTGCAGAAGCTACCCGTCTGCGGATATTAATAGTGATCACAACCTTGTAATGATGAAATGCTTACTCAAACTCAAGCGATTAGAGAGAAAAACGAACAAAGTATGGAACAGAGATAACCTAAAGTCTGAAGAACTAGTGATCCCTTATGCACGGAAAACTGATGAGATGGCATCAAACATTATTCCCGGGAGTACTAACGAGGAGTGGAAACAAATCAAAGAAGGCATACATAAAGCAGCAGAAGAATTTATTGGGAAAGCCAAACCTGTAAACAGGAAAGAGTGGATAACACCTGAAATAATTTGTCTAATGGAAGAAAGAAGACTATACAAAAATGCCTCTGACGAGCAAAGCGAAAACAAATATAGAAAGCTTAGAAACCAAATAAACAGAGAATCTAGGAAAGCAAAAGAAAATTACCTCAACAGCATTTGTAAAGAGGTGGAGGAAAACATGGTTAAAGGAAAAACTGACTTGGCCTACAGAACAATAAAACAAAACTTTGCTAAACGGAAAGTAAAATCTTCAGGAACTATAAAGAACAAAGAGGGCAAGGTACTATTTGGATATGACACGCTGAAGAGATGGCAAGAATACATTGAAGAGCTATATCAAGGAGACCCTCTAACAGATAATATGATAGAATTAAGCGAAGAAGTAGAGAAAGAAGAACTAGGGGACACAATTCTGAAAGATGAATTTGAAAAAGCACTAAAAGAACTACCAGATAAGAAAGCGGCAGGTGTTGATGATATACCTTCTGAACTAATTAAGAAATCAGGAGACAAAATGAAAGCTACATTACTGCAACTCATACAGAAAATATACAAAACAGGTGAAGTTCCTGAAGACTATCAGAAATGCATCATATTCCCCATACCTAAGAAAGCATCTACTATGGACTGTGAAAACCATCGAACACTCAGTCTTCTTTCACACGCATCAAAAATTCTAATAAGAATAATTTTGAAAAGAGTTGAAAACCAATTGAATAGCACTCTAAGTGAAGACCAATTCGGTTTTAGAAGCGGTGTAGGGACGAGGGAAGCAATCTTATCTTTAAGACTAATAATTGAGAAACAAATTTCCAAAAACAAACAAGTATTTATAGCCTTCGTAGACCTCGAAAAGGCATTTGACAATGTTGTATGGCCAGAAATGTTTAGAATTCTGAAGAAGGCTGGTCTGAAATATAATGATAGAAGGATAATCTTTAAAATATACCAAAATGAAACAGCCTTAGTTAAGAAGGAAAACAAAGAAGAAACAGCAAGAATAAGGAAAGGAGTGAGACAGGGATGCCCACTATCTCCAGTAATTTTCAACGCATATATCCAAGAAGCAATAGATAAAATAAGAGAGAATATTGAAGTAGGAATAAAACTTAACGGAATGAAAATAGATATGTTGCGATATGCAGATGATATCGCCATAATTACAGAAAGGAAAGAAGATTTAGAAGCCGCACTCAATGAAATGGAAAACACCTTAAAAGAACAGTATGGAATGAAAATAAATAAGAAAAAGACTAAAGTGATGGTGAGTGGCGCCCTGAACTACAATGAACCCATACGAATAACAATAAAGGGAGAGAAACTAGGGCAGGTTACAGAATTTAACTACTTAGGTAGCAAAATAACAGCAGATGGAAGGAGCAAAAGTGACATTAAAAACAGAATACAACTTGCCAAAATAGCATTCAATGGAAAAAGAAACTTACTGACGAGTAGAAATGTTAGTTTAGACGTAAGAAAGAGAGTCATGAAAACCTATGTGTGGAGTACAGCCCTTTACGGATGTGAAACTTGGACTAGTGGAAAAGAAGAAAAGAGAAGATTAGAGGCATTCGAAATGTGGTGCTACCGGAGAATGGAAAAAATCAGCTGGCGAGACAAGGCTACAAACGAAGATGTCCTCAGAAGAGTGAAAGAAAACAGATCTCTTTGGCGAAATATACAGAAAAGAAGAATAACCTTCATAGGTCACATTTTACGGCATAACAATTTCATTAAGAGAATATTAGAAGGAATCATTGAAGGAAGAACTCGCCGAGGACGACCTAGATTAAGCTACATTCAACAAGTAATAAATGACATCGGGTGCCAGACCTATGCAGATATGAAGAAGAAAGTTGACAAAAGAACGGAATGGCGTGCTGCTGCCAACCAACCTGTGGGTTGATAACCGAAGAAGAAGAAGAGTCTGGTAAGCAGAACCTTCTTCCAGCGGTGAGGATGGCAAGAAGTCCACCATGCCTGTGTGGTCAATTCGAGCGACCGCAGTTTGTTTTCTGTCACCAGCAACGATTCAGTCACCCACTGACGCACGATGCGTCTGTCAGAAAACGATGTCATGGCGTACAACGGGATGGGACATTGATGGACAGCACCATTCCGGCATGCTTCCTTGGTGGCTTTGTGGGAAATGTAGTTTCCCTGCCTCTCAATGTGGCCAGGTATTCAGCGACAGATCACCACCTTGTCACAGTATTGGAGCCGCAGTAAGGAGTCACGGATGAGCTGAATCAGCTGGTCTACTGAATACTATTGGTGAACTGCTTTAGTGCACTAATCAAATCGGAGTAGACAAGAAACCTTGTACGGTGATGTAATGCCATGTAACTCCGCATAATAATTCGTAAATTGTTCCAGAAGACGAAAACAAAGTTGTAAAAACATATTCTGGAGTAAATGTTTTCTTGTACTGTGTCAAGCTTACAATCATTTTGGGCCTCTGAAGAAACCAAGGTGGCAACGCGTTCCATCCCCGGCAGTGTATTTGAATGTCTGATAGATCCAGATCCTTGAGACAGTCTGTAGCACATATCCCAAATGGCTTGGTCACATGGGGCTATTGCAACGACCGAGGGCAGTCCCTCTCATTTAGTGGTTACGCATATCGTAAAACGAAGATATCTAAAGAATGTGTTACGTATGTGTGCTTAAGCCAAAATTCCGATCATTACAAGGGAAGGATGCATTTGAATAACTTATCAGAACACTTCTATGGACCACCTGATGATGCAGCTCCGAAGTGAAGAAGCAATGCAGAGGGCGAAGACAAGGGCTAGAGAAGAAGCTATGCAGTTATCCGAGATATACGTGGATGAAAAGGGAAATCCTCTCATATTAAAAGGTATGACCTAGTCGCAGTGATTCGTAACTCAACCTATGAAGAGGATTTTGCGTCGACAGCGGAGTCAAGCGCGGAGGAACCAACAAGATCACAAGAACTCTTATGGAAATTGATCTTCATGAAGATCTCTTAAATGGGAGATGGCAGTAGTTTTCTTCTAGAAGACGATAGATTAGAAGAGAGGAGAAACATCTTTAGTGGAAACAAAGGCAAGGAAAGTTTGAGGTGATCTTTTCGTTTCTATATACTCGTATATGGAACATTTAAGACAGTGGTTCCTAAACTGGGGGTAATTGCTCCCTGAGGGGTTGTTGTTGTTGTTGTTGTTGTGGTCATCAGTCCTGAGACTGGTTTGATGCAGCTCTCCATGCTACTCTATCCTGTGCAAGCTTCTTCATCTCCCAGTACCTACTGCAACCTACATCCTTCTGAATCTGCTTAGTGTATTCATCTCTTGGTCTCCCTCTACGATTTTTACCCTCCACGCTGCCCTCCAATGCTAAATTTGTGATCCCTTGATGCCTCAAAACATGTCCTACCAACCGATCCCTTCTTCTAGTCAAGTTGTGCCACAAATTTCTCTTCTCCCCAATCCTATTCAATACCTCCTCATTAGTTACGTGATCTACCCACCCTATCTTCAGCATTCTTCTGGAGCACCACATTTCGAAAGCTTCTATTCTCTTCTTGTCCAAACTAGTTATCGTCCATGTTTCACTTCCATACATGGCTACACTCCATACAAATACTTTCAGAAACGACTTCCTGACACTTAAATCTATACTCGATGTTAACAAATTTCTCTTCTTCAGAAAAGATTTCCTTGCCATTGCCAGTCTACATTTTATATCCTCTCTACTTCGACCATCATCAGTTATTTTACTCCCTAAATAGCAAAACTCCTTTACTACTTTAAGTGTCTCATTTCCTAATCTAATCCCCTCAGCATCACCCGATTTAATTTGACTACATTCCATTATCCTCGTTTTGCTTTTGTTGATGTTCATCTTATATCCTCCTTTCAAGACACTGTCCATTCCGTTCAACTGCTCTTCCAAGTCCTTTGCTGTCTCTGACAGAATTACAATGTCATCGGCGAACCTCAAAGTTTTTACTTCTTCTCCATGAATTTTAATACCTACTCCGAATTTTTCTTTTGTTTCCTTTACTGCTTGCTCAATATACAGATTGAATAACATCGGGGAGAGGCTACAACCCTGTCTCACTCCTTTCCCAACCACTGCTTCCCTTTCATGCGCCTCGACTCTTATAACTGCCATCTGGTTTCTGTACAAATTGTAAATAGCCTTTCGCTCCCTGTATTTTACCCCTGCCACCTTCAGAATTTGAAAGAGTATTCCAATCAACATTGTCAAAAGCTTTCTCTAAGTCTACAAATGCTAGAAACGTAGGTTTTCCTTTCCTTAACCTTTCTTCGAAGATAAGTCGTAAGGTCAGTATTGCCTCACGTGTTCCAGTATTTCTACGGAATCCAAACTGATCTTCCCCGAGGTCGGCTTCTACCAGTTTTTCCATTCGTCTGTAAAGAATTCGCGTTAGTATTTTGCAGCTGATAGTTCGGTAATTTTCACATCTGTCAACACCTGCTTTCTTTGGGATTGAAATTATTATATTCTTCTTAAAGTCTGAGGGTATTTCGCCTGTCTCATACATCGTGCTCACCAGATGGTAGAGTTTTGTCATGAGTGGCTCTCCCGAGGTCATCAGTAGTTCTAATGGAATGTTGTCTACTCCCGGGGCCTTGTTTCGACTCAGGTCTTTCAGTGCTCTGTCAAACTCTTCACGCAGTATCTTATCTCCCATTTCGTCTTCATCTACATCCTCTTCCATTTCCATAATATTGTCCTCAAGTACATCGCCCTTGTATAAACCCTCTATATACTCCTTCCACCTTTCTGCCTTCCCTTCTTTGCTTAGAACTGGGTTGCCATCTGAGCTCTTGATATTCATACAAGTGGTTCTCTTCTCTCCAAAGGTCTCTTTAATTTTCCTGTAGGCAGTATCTATCTTACCCCTAGTGAGACAAGCCTCTACATCCTTACATTTGTCCTCTAGCCATCCGTGCTTAGCCATTTTGCACTTCCTGTCGATATCATTTTTGAGACGTTTGTATTCCTTTTTGCCCGCTTCATTTACTGCATTTTTATATTTTCTCCTTTCATCAATTAAATTCAATATTTCTTCTGTTACCCAAGGATTTCTATTAGCCCTCGTCTTTTTACCTACTTGATCGTCTGCTGCCTTCACTACTTCATCCCTCAAGGCTGCCCATTCTTCTTCTATTGTATTTCTTTCCCCCATTCCTGTCAATTGTTCCCTTATGCTCTCCCTGAAACACTCTACAACCTCTGGTTCTTTCAGTTTATCCAGGTCCCATCTCCTTAAATTCCCACCTTTTTGCTGTTTCTTCCGTTTCAATCTGCAGTTCATAACCAATAGATTGTGGTCAGAATCCACATCTGCCCCAGGAAATATCTTACAATTTAAAACCTGGTTCCTAAATCTCTGTCTTACCATTATATAATCTATCTGATACCTTTTAGTATCTCCAGGATTCTTCCAGGTATACAACCTTCTTTTATGATTCTTGAACCAAGTGTTAGCTATGATTAAGTTATGCTCTGTGCAAAATTCTACAAGGCGGCTTCCTCTTTCATTCCTTCCCCCCAATCCATATTCACCTACTATGTTTCCTTCTCTCCCTTTTCCTACTGACGAATTCCAGTCACCCATGACTATTAAATTTTCGTCTCCCTTCACTACCTGAATAATTTCTTTTATCTCGTCATACATTTCATCTATTTCTTCATCATCTGCAGAGCTAGTTGGCATATAAACTTGTACTACTGTAGTAGGTGTGGGCTTCGTATCTATCTTGGCCACAATAATGCGTTCACTATGCTGTTTGTAGTAGCTAACCCGCACTCCTATTTTTTTTTTTATTCATTATTAAACCTACTCCTGCATTACCCCTATTTGATTTTGTATTTATAACCCTGTAATCACCTGACCAAAAGTCTTGTTCCTCCTGCCACCGAACTTCACTAATTCCCACTATATCTAACTTTAACCTATCCATTTCCCTTTTTAAATTTTCTAACCTACCTGCCCGATTAAGGGATCTGACATTCCACGCTCCGATCCGTAGAAAGCCAGTTTTCTTTCTCCTGATAACGACGTCCTCCTGAGTAGTCCCCGCCCGGAGATCCGAATGGGGGAATATTTTACCTCCGGAATATTTTACCGAAGAGGACGCCATCATCATTTAATCACACAGTAAAGCTGCATGTCCTCGGGAAAAATTACGGCTGTAGTTTCCCCTTGCTTTCAGCCGTTCGCAGTACCAGCACAGCAAGGCCGTTTTGGTTAATGTTACAAGGCCAGATCAGTCAATCATCCAGACTGTTGCCCCTACAACTACTGAAAAGGCTGCTGCCCCTCTTCAGAACCAGATGTTTGTCTGGCCTCTCAACAGATACCCCTCCGTTGTGGTTGCACCTACGGTACGGCCATCTGTATCGCTGAGGCACGCAAGCCTCCCCACCAACGGCAAGGTCCATGGTTCATGGGGGGCCCTGAGGGGTAAAAAGTGTTTTTCTAAGGGTTAAAAACAAAAAGATTCGATTACGTTTTGGCCACGAAACTAAATCATTTTTAAAACAGCATTACTGCTTATTACTCATCTTCCTCACATTGGCCACCCATCACACACGTACTTTGAACTTTGCACCCTGCGTCTATAACAAAACTAAGACACATACAGCACATATGCGTAATATCTCATGAAACTGACTGAAATTGAAAGCGTTTGCAGCCGGAAGTCTTCCAAATTCTGCCAGTTCAAAAGTGTGGAGTCCAAGAATCAAATGATTTACAAACAATATACCTATGTATAGTGCACACATTTTAATTTGATTTCAGATGGAGGTGCATGATGTGGGTGAAGCAGATGCAAATGCCACTAGGGAGAGGAGTGGTGCAGTAAAAAAAGCATGTTTTGTAACAATTGTCCATCCTCAGCGTGGCTATTTAGCTTTCTTTTCCGAGAAGGAGTTGTGGGTAGCAATTGCGATGCACTGAAAATTGCTTCATCATTTTACAAAGATATGTTAGAAACAAGCATTGCTTCATTTACTCATTAGTTCACGATTTAATAAAACACCTACGAAAATTACACTACTGGTCAAAAGTATCCGGACACCCCCAAAAAACACGTTTTTCATATTAGGTGCATTGTGCTGCCACCTACTGCTAGGTACTCCATATCAGCGACCTCAGTAGTCAGATATCGTGGCAGAGCAGAAGGGGGCGCTCCGCAGAACTCACGGACTTTGAACGTGGTCAGGTGATTAAGTGTCTGTTGTGTCATATGTCTGTACGAGAGATTTCCACACTCCTAAACATGCCTAGGTCCATTGTTTCCGATGTGACAGTGAAGTGGGAACGTGAAGGGACGCGTACAGCACAAAAGCGTGCAGGCCGACCTCGTCTGTTGACTGAGACCGCCAACAGTTGAAGAGGGTCGTAATGTGTAATAGGTAGACGTCTATCAAGACCATCACAGACGAATTCCGAACTGCACTGCAAATACTATGACAGCTAGGCGGAAGGTGAGGAAACTTTGATTTCATGGTCGAGCAGCTGCTCGTAAGCCACACATCATGCCAAACGACGCCTGGCTTGCTGTGAGGAGCGTAAACATAGGACGATTGAACAGTGGAAAAACGTGTGGAATGACGAATCACGGTACGCAATGTGGCGATGCTATGACAGGGTGAAGCTGTCATCAAGGCTAAGGCTGGGCCAACACCATATTGAATTGCAGTATTACCGATAGAGGGCGCCGAAGTCATTTTCAGCCAGGTGTCCGGATACTTTTGATCACAGTGTATCACATCACTTACCTCTCGTCATTAAAAAAATTCGTCTTCATTCTATTTTTTTTTTTTTTTGTTGAGTTAATGTTGATAATGGTGAAGGGAGGACAGAAGTGTGTGTGTGTGGGTGGGGGGTGGGGGATGAGATTACCTAATATTTGGTGGCACCGAAGGATAATTGTCTCAGTAACATTCAGAACCACTGATTTGAGAGCCGCAGCAAGCAGCTTGCACTAATCTATACCATACACGCAGACTTAGGTCAGATTGAGGAAATAAAGTTGTTCCTGCTATATTTGCACCGCAACCGTAATAAGAAGAATGACACATATGTTGGCCTGTTTCGTCTGATTAAACAATGAGTTCCTCATTGGTGCCATAGAAAAGTGAACGTCGGTTTTGAGACAGCTGTCATATCGGCCCTTAGTCAAGTTTTCCCTTCAAGTGAAATAAATGGTTGTTACTTCCCATATGAAGAAGAGTTTATGGAGAAGGATTCAAGATCTCGGTCTAATTGACAATTCAGAACGGAGATTTAAGGCTTCACATCAGCATGTGTGCAGCGCTGAAATTTGTAAAACCGGAGGACCCAAGTCACGGATGGGTTGAGATTAATGCACGAACTCCTGATAACGAAAGGCTCTCTCAAGTGTTTTTGACTACTTTGTGGACAACTGGCTACAGAACGAGGATATCCCCGTACCTAAATGGAATTGCTGCGGAAAAAAGCCACCGAACGACGAATGCATTTCAACGTTGGAACAACAAAATAAAAGAAATGGAAACTCTCACCTTAGAATCACATATTTGGTGGAGTTCTTGACGAAAGAAGTGGAGTTCACAAAATGCATCTTCATGAAGTTGGAGATGAATCTTTAAGGGAAGAAGAAGGAATACTTTAAGGTTGACAACAGGATAGAGAGAACCGTAAATCATTAGAGACTGGCAACATTAGGTCCAGCTTGAAAGCGATTGCCCATATTCAGGAACTGGACTAAAAGATATTACAAAGTAATGCATTAAAAAGTTATGAAGTCCACTGAGTCCCAACAGATTTTTTAGTTAAAATTACTGGGTACACTGAAACAGCATTATTGTCGATAATAAATATTAAGTTATACTTATAAATAAAGTGTACAGTAGTTCATGCATAAAAATGCAGCCTGTTTACATTGATTTTAAACAAGCCCAAATGGTAAATTATTTTGTCAGTCCAAAGCCGCCTATGCAAAGTGTGATGGGAATCAGCCTTTATTAATTATAAAAATGAAAGGGTTTTCAGGCTCACAACAGTTTTCCTAAACAGCTTAATGATAAAACTAGCTGATCGCAGCTCGGTTCACAGGCATCTAATCAATAAGCAGTGGTATTTGCCTTAGCGAAGCAAACATTAAGCATCACACAAATGAAGCCTCCTGTCGCTGGAAATAACACTTACATCTAACTTTTTTCAGCTGTAATTTTCCTGTTTAGTGGCCATATTTTCTTTCTTTGCTCTCAACGTTGTTTCACGACACATTATTAATGAATTTTTTGGCCGTAAGGGTTATTGGGTTTTAGTGAGTAACGTGGAATATGTCTGTTCTTTTCAACCATTCACCTATCCATTTCTTGAGTCATTGTTTTTTGGACTGCCAATCATAGTATTTAAAATAGGCACAAACGCAGCGTTCAAAAGTACTAGCGAACATTCGTATTCTTTTACATCGTTCCTTTCCTGTTTCTCCCATGACGATGGGCTGTTTCTATCGAAACCAATAGCTGTGGAAGGAAGCTAGAGTACAGACGGAGGGAATATGGGGCTTTATTTATGCCTGAAAGAACTAATTACATATTGACGTGGTCGATGGTATTGCTTTCGTTTCCCAAAAGTTTTAAATATTACGATTTCCAGGTACTGAAAAGCAGTTCTAAAGTTCCATACAGTGGAACGGTAGCTGGAAATAGGTTGGTATTAGGTGCAACTACTACACCTAAAATACATCTATACAGTAGGGCACCATCAATAATCTTATCAGTATTATTTGGCAACGTGATTTCAGGAAACCAAGATGTCTAAGAAGGAAGCCCCTTACATACTGGTTGCGTCGTGCAAGATGCGGAGATGGCGGCTTGAAAGCGGTCACGAGGTGTTCGAGGAAAGGCCTCCCTTACTTGAGTGATTGCAGCTCAAACTACCTGGCGGAAGTTGGCTGCAAATGTCCGGCAAACCCTGCCGACCGCAAATGTCCGCGATCGCCACTGCCCTGTATTCGGATTCACCACCGACGATAAGAGTGAAGAACCAACCATACTCGGGCAAGATGACGCAGAGTGTTTTTTGAGACTGTCATTGTGCGATGCCAACAAATTGCGTTCGTGAGGGGTAAATCGCCAAAGGAGTTTACTACTGAAATTTGCTGACGAGGTCACGGGAGGCTGTCAACACGAAGCGACGTGGAACGCTGTCCTAGAGGAGCGTTTGAGCTCCAGAACACCGCCGCGGCTCATTGAGCTCCTTTGGGTTATCAAATTCTGAAGCATCTGCGTATTCTCTTAACTTCTTCCTCTTTTCTCGGATGAAGAAACCCTTTAGTGGCACATAAAGTGAAGGAAAAAAAAATCGCAACACCAAAAAGTAACTATTGTAAACGAAATTGTGGGACTACATTTGTGTGGGTAGCATATTTAAGTGATTAACAACGCAAGATGTAAGCGCGAGATAAGCCATGGTAAATTTGAAATGCTGGTACTTTGATAACCACTGTAGCCGCCAAGAATGCAAGAATCCAGACGTGCATAAATTGTGTTGTACAGGTGGCCGATGTCAAGTTTGTGGGATGGAGTTCCATGCCTGTTGCTCCTGGTCGATCAATACAGGGACGGTTAATGCTGGTTGTGGATGACCTGCAGTTCTTCGATGGTGTCCTATATATGCTCGATTGGAAACAGATTTGACGATCGAGCAGGCCAAGGCAACATGTTGACACTGTAGACCATGTTGGGTTACAACAACGGTATGTCAGCGAGTGTTATCCTGTTGGGAAACACCCCCTGGAATATTGTTCACGAATGGCAGCACGATAGGTCGAATCACCAGACTGACGTAGGAATTTCCAGTCGTAGTTTGTGAGATAACCACGAGAGTGCTCCTTCTGTCATACGAAATCACACCCCAGACTGTATCGTCAAGTGTAGGGCTAGTGTGTCCATCACGCACAGGTTGGAAGCAGGCCCTGAACTGGCCTCCCCCTAACCATTACATGGCTGTCACTGTATCCGAGCCAGTACCAGATTACATCGGAAAACACAACAGACCTCCACCCTGCCTTCTAAAGACTGAGATGGCAGTGTTTTGGGGTCAGTGGAATGCACGCTACAGGGCATCTGTCTCGGAGCTGTCCATGAAGTAACCGATTTGTGACAGTTCTTTGTATCACAGTGGTGCTCTAATTGCTACTGCACATGCAGCCACACGCCGAACACGATCGTCTTTGCTCTATGTAGTACCACACGGCCGTCCGGAGCCAGGTCTTCTTGCGACCGTACAGCAATCACATGCAGTGACTACATTCAGGTCTTTCTGCAATATCGCAGAAGGAACATCTGGCTTCTCGTAGCCCTATTACACTATCTCGTTCAAACTCCGTGAGGTGCCGAAAATGGTGTCCTTGACGCTTTAAAGGCATTCTTGACTAACAACTCACTAATTCCATTTCAAAGGTAACTAAGGCTCACGACTGGTACAGCGTGCATTTAAAGCAAGTCTGATTTGCATCTTCACGGTGGCGCTACTAGCACCACGTTTATGTCGCACAACTTCTCTTTGGTATTACGATTTTTGCCCGTCGGAATATTTCCAGAATAACGGAGTGGTGATTTTTGACGTGGAACGTTTGCCGAACCGACTTCTGCAAACAAGACCTCTGACAAGTCATCCACTGTTGGGAAAAATGTATCGCACTGAAGGTTGGACGTACAGGAGGAGGACAAACACTGCCAGCAAGTTTCATGGTCGCAACAAGAGTTTTTCCAGGTGATGATTAAAACTATGTGACTGCCTCTCGTACAGCCTATTGGAGCCATTTGCAAGAAAAACTTCCAATTTGTCTGACACATGAGTTACACTCAGTCGTCAGACACGGTCCCGCTGCAGAAGTGTGGCCACAGGCAGACGCGTTTACGTGTGCGTCACTTCCTCGCTGCTAGACACAGTAACGTTCCCGGTCCTTCCGGCACGGTGAATCACACTGCCGTAACAACTCTGTGAGCGCGCACTCGCTCACGACTTCGGAATTATCACTTGTGCTGTAATGCTGATTGCAGCACCAGTCTGTGAAACACAAATTCCAGGCGAAGATTATCTCTCTGTGATCTGTCTTTTAACTGTCCATAAGATTTATCGTCGACATAAACACAACTTGATATCCAACATATCTCTAATTTTATTACCGTTTGTCACATCGTGTCTCCAACGCAGCAAGGGAAACTAGTCAGATTAAGATTGCAGTGGTGAACGAATACCTCGATATAATTATCTTTTTCCCCCAAGGTTAGCTTTTTGCTGTGGTAAGGCTTATGAAAGGAGAGGATTTCGACTGTTCTCTTACTGAAGGAAATAAACCCCTAAATTCACGCAGAATTTAAAGACAACGAGCGAAGTTTAACAGCAATATCCTAGGATACGGCGACGATATTGTTCTATCAACTGAAAATGAAAATTGCTGTCTCTTATAGCACAATTAAAAACGATGTGAAGGCTCTTCAGATAACTGAGGATAAAAAGGGTTCATCATAGGTCGCCATCCTTAAAATGTTTTCTGGAGATGGCGTTGTACAGCTTTAATGAATGTTAAGAACTGCATTATGTAATACACAGCTGTAACAGTACATTTTATTAGAGACGATCGACTTCGGTCTAGGTTTAGACCATCATCGGGTCAAAATCATTTGAGCTATGCATTTGCATAATTATAATAACAATTGTCAGATGTACATTGTCCACCACTGATAGTAGCCGTATATACATAAAATTATGGCCATTTAACATCATAGTGATGGGCATAGTTATTAATTTTAGATGAAGCTCTAAAACAACAAAATGAATTCATGAACACTTTCTAGACGGGTCCGAGTTGCATTGGAGCACTGGTAAATGGCCACTGACGGTATCTCCTGAACTATGTATCGTAAAACGTTAATTTTGCAGAGATAAATTCTGTACGAAAAAGAGTAATACAGACGTAAGAAATTGGAACGTCGTGCCTTGAGACTGAGTCCGTCTCGAAAATATTAATTGTTACCTTCATTTTACCACGAACTAGCCATAACCTGCATCAGTGAAAACTTCCACATTTTCACGTACACTACCTAATTATTGAAGTCTGTCATTTGAATGATGTAGTACAGCCAGAAACATGTTACATTATTGGATGAATAAATACAAATGACGCTTTCCACTGATCCATAAGATGAGCATGTCGTGGTCAAATTTCGGTAGTCATGAATAATAATTCATTCATTCATTTATTTGATCTCGCTTGAAATGTGTTTCGAGTAACAGTGTGTGTTTAACCTTTGGAACACATACCGCAGCGATTTGCTGTGAAATGGATTCGACAGGTCCTTGTAGTTAGTTAATTAGTTTCATGTTCCATTGATCATTTGCGCGGTAAGTCGTAATGACGTGGAACGAGTCATTTTACGTTCACATCGCAAATTACACGGTCCAGTCACAAAGTGAGCACCTGTCAGAAGCCTAAATAACCAATTTTGCACCGCGGTCCGTTGCGAGACGTGAGGCTGTGGAATGTGGGGCCACGCGAGTCGAGTGGCGTGGCCAGCTGCGCTGGGTTTCTCGGTTCAGGTCCCGTGGCGCAGACGGCCAGGTCGTACTGGTCCGACAGATTCTTGATTGGGTTTGCATCTGGGGGGTTCTGGTGGCCAGGGGAGTACGGCGAACTCATTCTGGTGCTCTGCAGACCAAGCACGTACACTGCGGGCTGTGTGGCACGTTGCATTGAGACGGAGGTTTTTGTTTAAATTTTGAGTGTAATCCTGCTCCCTCAAACGTCAAAAAAAAAAAAAAAAAAAAAAAAAAAAAAAAAAAAAAAAATGGAGAGAGAGTTAATTTCACCTTGCCCGTTGGTTATTTTTACCATCGATAACTTCTGACATTGCTGTTCTTTGGTTGTACTGTGGCTGTAAGTTACTTGAACTTTGTACACGCCAGGAGAAACTCGTGTCTCACTAGTCAAGAAATTTTGTATAATGTTAAGATAGCACGGAAGAGAGTGCAGAACACTTAACAGAATGGGCACGAAATGGATAATGCATTACAGGCAGACCGCAGAACAGGAAGTCGGTGGGGCGCGATTGCGAAGCGACAGTTTCGCGTGGGATGCGAGGCGGCCTGACACAGCGCACCGTCTATAATTGCTGCCCTGCCCACGCACGAAACTCCCAAGTACCCACGTGCATGACACGTGCTCCGCCTTCTCCCTGGTCCCATGATCATTACATGCAGCTGGGCACTATTTACAACTAGCATCTTCTAATAGGGTGCATATAAAAGAACAAGCGTGACGCGTCGTGAACATCCCCGGGATTTCAAACGGGGCAGCACGCAGTGACAGCCAAGTGGCAGTACCGAACGCAGCAGATAGGCGCCACCTCCCTTTCCCGAAAGTATGCAACATTCTCTGTCCGCAGGTGGCAGATTCGCATACCGGCACAACACAGGAGCGAGTACATCAACTGCTCTGTAAGCTTTCTCAAACAATTTTAAAGAAACTATTCGATAAAAAAAATTGGTTCCTTCACATCGAGAAAATTCTGGTACTAAGTAGAATCACTAAGCGGGTCGAAGGGTTGTATACAGTCACTCCTTGACCAGTCTGGTGTAACAACTGAAGACAGCTATATAGAGAAATTGAAGTTTTAAATTCTACCTTTAAGAAATCATTCACGTCGTCTGACCGTCGCACAGACACTCGTGTGGCGGACACACAATAGGGTTCCCTGGCGCAGAGAAGCAACTGAAGCGGTTGGAAACGAGTATAGTTCAAATGGCTCTGAGCACTAAGAGACTTAACATCTGAGGTCATTAGTCCCCTAAACTAACCTAAGGACATCACACACATCCATACCCGAGCAGGATTCGAAACTGCGACCGTAGCGGTCGTACGGTTCCACACTGAAGCGCCTAGAACTGCTCGGTCACACCGGCCGGCCGAAAACAAGTATGTCTTCAGTTCCAGATAGAATCCCGATTCGGTTTTACACAGAGTACTTAGTCCATTACATTTGTCGCGAACCTCTCGCCCAGCGCAAAGTAACAAGCGTGTTCGAAAAAGAGCCGGTGACTCCCGTAAACAAGGAGAATGGAAAAACGGACCCTAAAAATTACAGACCAATATTCTCAACATGGGTTTGCTGCACAAATTCTTGAGCACATTCCAAGTTCGAATATAACAAAGTTCCTTGATTGTGAAAAGCTTCTGTCCACATATCAACACGGATTTAGAAAGCGTCACTCTTGCATAACTTAGTCTGTCCTTTCTTCGCACAATGTTCTACGAACCATGGACGAATGCCAACAGGTACGTTCCAAATGCTTAGATTTCTGTGAAGCGCCAGGAAACAGAGTGGATGCTTGTAAGGTTTGACTGATTGTTTTGGGGAAAGGGACCAAACAGCGAGATCATCGGTCCCACCGGATTATGGAGAGATGCGGAAGAAAGTCGGCCGTGCTCTGTCAAAGGAACCATCCCGGCATCTGCCTGAAGCGATTTAGGGAAATCACAGAAAATCTCAATCAGGATGGCCGAACGCGGGTTTGAACCGTCTTCCTCCCTAATGAGAGTTCAGTGTGCTAACCACAGCGACACCTCGCTCGGTGCTTATAACAGTCTGAAGGGTAGGTTTTGCTGAGAAACAATTGTTAAGAAAAAAATTCAATACGTTGCGCCCATTCCTAGTTATTTGACATTGACGTCAACCAATCACGTAACTGCGCGCGGAAAATCAAGCAGCCAGCCAGAGATGGTGTCGCCAAACGTGTTTTTCGTTTCGTCTTCTGAAACCGAAGAAGACAGCGATATAAAAATAGGACATGGAACGGCAGTAAGGATCGAACCAGAGTCAAAGGCTGAGAAGTCTCGTACGCTACAATCTATACACTGAGAACAACTGATTAACTGTATCTGGCTGGTCGCTTGAATTTGGGCACCAAAGGGCCTTATTGTCTAACTTTAATGCTATGCAACTCCGAAACGGCGCAAGTATCTATCTTTTTCTTAACAAATATTTCTCAGCACAATCTACCTTGCAACACCCTTACCAGCTTTTCAGGCTGTTTCTGACCAACCTGCACACTGTTGAAGGTCCGAGCATGGAGGGGAAAGGGGAAAGAAACTATTTATGTCAGATGCATCGGGACTTAACGTGGAATCATCGGCAATGAGCGAAAATGTGTACTGGACTGGGATTCGAACCCGTTATCTCTTGCTTACTAGGCAGTTGCGTTAACCACTGCGCCACCAGGACAGAGTTTATCGCAAATTGCGTGAACTACGTCGGCACGCCTCTGCCGACGCACATTCCCACCCAAGCGCCACCTATCGGCAGTCCCCGTACATTCCCCCCATGCTCGCTACTTTGAGATTCCCGCAGTAAGTTCGAAAGAACAAACACCACGCACTGATATAATTGGTTCGCCTCGGTATTCAATGAGTACACCACTTTCAGTGCTGATGGACAGCGTTCGACCTCCTGCGGGAATCTCAAAGTAGCGAGCATGAAGGACATGGCGGGACTGCCGATATGTGGCGTTGGGAGGGAATGTGGGTAGGGGTTCGAATCTCGGTCCGACACACTTTCGCTCAACGCCGCTTATTCCGATTAAGTCTCGATGCAGCTGACACCAATAGTTCCTTTCCTTTCTCCTCTCTCCACCCTTAATTTACGTAATATGTATCGCAGCTGCGGATTCCGCGTGGTGTGTGTTCTTTCGGACATGTCCGAAAGAAGAGAGACCACGGATTCAAACACAGAACACAGGAAGTTGGTCGTGACGTCAGGTGTTCATCGAAGGCAAACATCTATCAGGAGTGAGGGAAATGTGATAGGATATACATAAATGATCTGACGCATAAAGTAATCACTAGTTTGCGACTGTGCGCTGGTGACTCTGTAGTTTGAGAGAAAGTATCGTCGTTGAGTGACTGTAGGATACAGGATGATCTAGAATTTATATTTGGCACGATAATAGCAGCTGGCTCTAAATGTAAACCAGCGCAGTCGAGTTGGGAAAACAATCCTGCAATGTTTTAATACAGTGTTAGTTGTATGCTGCTTGACACAGTCACGTAGACTGAATATCTAGACGTAATGTTGCAATGCTATATGAACTGGAACGAGCATGTAAGGTCTGTAGTACGAAAAGCGAATGGTCGACTTCAGTTTCTTGAAAGAATTTTAGGGAAGTGTTGCTCATCTATAACGAAGATCACGTACAGTGGGATCCCGCCAAGTCGGAGTAAAGTAAGACATCGAAGCAATCAGAGGCGTGTTGCTAAATTTGTCAAGTCAACACAAGAGTGTTAGGGATATGCTTCGTGAACACAAATTCGAATCCCTGAAGGGAAGACTGCATTCTTTTTCGCAAAACAACTACTGTTTTTCCGGTACTACAGCCCATGAAGAGCCCGGATCTTGTCGACCAGATGTTTCCTCCAGTTCTCTCTTGACGTCGTCAGCCTTCTCCAGTTCCGTACTCCTTACTTTGTAAAATCTCTCTATACACGATACAGAAACCTCGGGCATATGAAAGTGCTTACTCGCACGGTTGCAGATCCCGAGCGGCCCTACAAAGCGTACAGCAAAAGCACGCCTATAATTTAAAACTCGGTTTTGACAAAAACTGTTAATAGTTGCATCTTTTGGTTTACGTACATCGAAAGTCCTAGTCGTGCCCTACACACACTGTCAATATGAATCAAATTGGTGAGGGGATGTCGGTACTGTCTCATTGTAAGATTTGCAGACACTATAGGGCCGCAAATTCAGTGCACGCCAGCACGGTCGACAACCGAATTTGCTCCATAGAGTGCGCGATTCCTTGGGCTGAAGGGATGAGAAGTGTAATATCAGGGACACATGTTAATTTTTTTCTTAATTTCGATGAGTTAAGACCTTTCCAAATAATCAATACTTCAACACCCTATATATTTATATTGAAGATTAGTCACATTCGTTTCGATATCACTTACTACTCAAAAATAGGACTGGCGTCTTATCAGAAGCTGCGGCGGTGAGTGGTCCATCCTTTCTCAGTAGGAGACGCAGTGTATCTCCGGGTTTCAAAGTTTTGGCGCACACTGAACACAACTACAGGTGTGTCAGGTGTTGTGATGACGCGTAAAGGAGGAAAGGCGGGCGGCGTGGTGCGCAATCTGCTAGCAATATTTTACAGGAGGCGCGAGCCGAATGCAGGAGACGCACCACGTGAGCGAGAGTAGCAGGGCAAGGCAGGGCTGGGTTCTGCAGCGGCGCCTTCTTTGGGCTCGCTGCTCGCAGACACCGCGACTGCCGTAAAAGGGACCGCGTCGCGAAAGTTCCATACCGGCTTCTTCATCAGTTTGTGAAACTGCAAGCCGTCCGCAAAGAAATATAGCTGGCGGAGAGCGTGCCAGGAAACGAATGAGGCTTCCGTCACGTTCTATCAAATTTAATTGACCGCGAAGAATGGATGACTGCACTGTAGAGCATTTGTCTACTGTCGTACACAGGCGGGACGAGGCAGAAGAAAAAGTCTTTCCAAGTCAAGCTCATCACAGTCTTCAAGAGATTAAGTCATGCTCCGTTCATTATATGTAGATTGGCCGTATTGCGGAACGGTAATGAGATTCTGACCGATTCTGTAAGAATATATCTTTACAGTGAGGTGACAAAAGTCATGGGAAAGCGATATGCACATATACAGATGGCGGTAGTATCGCGTGCACAAGGTATAAAGGGGCAGTGCATTGGCGGAGCTGTCCTTTGTACTCAGGTGATTCATGTGAAAACGTTTCTGACCTGATAATGGCCTCACAACGAGAATTAACAGATACTGAACGCGGAATGGTAGTCGGAGCTAGACGCATAGACATTCCACTTCCGAAATCGTTAGGGAATTAAATATCCCGAGATCTACAGTATCAAGGGAGTGCCGAGAATTCCGTATCTCAGGCACTATCTCTCGTCACGGGCAGCGCAGTGGCGGACGTCCGTCACTTAGCGACCGAAAGCAGCGGCGTTTGCAAAGGGTTGTCAGTGCTAACAGACAAGCAATACTGCGTGAAATACCTGCAGAAATCAATGTGGGAAGTACGTCGAGCTTATCCGTTAGGACAGTGCGGCAACATTCGGCGTTAATGGGCTGTGGCAGCAGATGACCAACACGAGTGCCTTTGCTATCAGCACGACATCGTCTGCAGCGCTTCTGCTGGGCTAGAGGCCACCTCGGTTGGACCCTAGACGACTGGAAAACCGTGGCCTGGTCAGATAAGTTACGATTTCAGTGTGTAAGAGCTGATGGTAAGGTTCGATTGTGGCCCAAACCCCACGAAGCCAAGCTACTGACACAAGTTGTCATCAAGGCACTGTGCAAGCTGGTGGTGGCTCCATAATGGCATGGGCTGTGTTTATGTGGAATGGACTGGGTCCTCTGGTTCAAGTGAACCGATCATTGACTGGAAATGGTTGTGTTCGGCTACTTGGAGACCATTTGCAGCCATTCATTGACTTCATGATCCCAAACAACGATGGAATTTTTATGTATGACAATGCGCCATGTCACAAGGAAACATTGTCCACGGCTCGTTAGAAAGACAATTTGAGGCAATGATTTGGCCACCTAAATCAACCGCCACGAACCTCATCGAACATTTATAGGACATAATTGAGGGGTCAGTTCGGCCACAAATATCCCGCCTCGACAACACTTACGCAATTACGGACGGCTATATAGGGGCAGCATTTCTGCACCGTACTTCTAACGACTTGTTGAGTCCATGCCAGGTCGAGTTACTGCACTACGCCGGGCAAAAGGAGGTTCGACACGATATGAGGAGGTATCTCGTGACTTTTGTCTCTTCTGTATTACAAGCACAAACATACCATGCTGCCAGTCATTCTCACATACCAGAACGGATAACTACCGAACCAGAACATGGAGTTTGGGGATGCTTTCATAAGGCGTCAAATTTATTAAGCATGTGCTATCAGGTAATTTATAAGCTTTATGTGGTAATCCGTTAGAGAGAGAACGTTTAATATTGACATCAATTGTTACATAATATCTTACAATACAACATAAGACGACTGATGGAGCAGTGAAGGTGACGCGAAGGCGCCAGACGTGAAGATTTACAAAATACGGTGAGGTTACTCCAACTACGGGAGTCAAGGAAGTCTATCACCGTAAAGGAATGTAGTACGCTAATACGAATGTCGCGGTAGAGAGTATCCGGACACCCCTACCTACTGCGAAATTCACCACTAGATGTAATGAGAAGCGGACCGACCAGTATAAAAGGAGGCGGGGAGTACTGCATTGTCATTAGAGAAGCTGTAACCGCAGAACAGGGCCGGTCAGGAGTATTCAGCGACTTCGGAGTCGACTAGTCATTGGATGTCTCCAGAGTAGCTAAGCAAACATCATGGACACTACAAACCTACTTAAGTATCCAAGGAAGCCTGTTGTGATTGTGAAGTGGAAATGAGAAGTAGCAGCCACAGCTAAACCAAGACAAGAGAGAGCTCATGTCCCGATCGACAGGGACCATCGAGCATCTTGGAGGGTGGCTGTTGAGAACAGCATGAAGTTAGCGGAAGGAATCACTCTTCCGTCTACAAAGGGGTAGTCAACTTTTTTACCTACCGCTCACTTTTGTATCTCTTTTGGCAGTAAAATTTTCTAACTACCTACCGATTTCACAATAATACTGATTTATAAAACAGGAAAGTAACTTCATACAATTTAGAATGCGGAGTTACAGCAAGGTAAAGCATATAATAATTACTTGCCAGTTATTTTACATCAAAATTTTATTAAAATCTAATGAAAATATTTTTAAAAGCCCTGCCGCCCACCATGAACGCTGGAACGCTGGAACGCTTACTAGTGGGCGATAGTGTCCAGGTTGACCACCACTCATCTAGCGCAATGACTGTGCGTAGGCAGTGAAGTCCTGCTTGATGGGGAGAGACGTGCTTTTGCTTCAGGTAGTGTCAAAGACAAGCTGCAGCGCGGAGGAAAGAAAAAACAGGAAACGTGAGCCACCAATACTCGGCTGAGCAATTTCCAATGAAATCCATTCCGAAACAGCAGCTGAACGTGAATACCGTAGTTAACAGTGTATGACCGCATTAAAAAATATTTGAAAATTAAAGGATTTATGAATGGAGCTGAGGGTTGCTATCTACCGTGCTTTGTTATAAATACCAAATGCGGTATTACGCTCAAGAGTTCCATTGCAGCTTACACAGAAGAAATTCGGCTTTCACACAGGTAAAATAAAAAAGGATGAAGAAAAAGAACTATTACGAGCAAGAGTTTCAAAAGGAACCTACCTTATGATATGGACCGAGATGCTACCACGAGTCCTGTTTTTCTTGAGAGCTACATGAATGGAAACACTTATTTGCAGATGTTGCCAACATGGTTCATGTCCAACCTTGAAGACGAGGGAATCTTAGACTGATTGTAGCTACGGCAGGATAGAGCTCCAATACTCTTAACAATTCAGGTGCGTTATATCCTTTGTTAACAATTTCGAGGATGCTGTACTGGGCGTGGAATCATGTCACTCCCTCCCTAGTCTGGAATCAAAGATGCGTCAAACGAAACGTATTCTCTTTAACATTAGCAGTTGTTACGACACGAAGCAACTGCTTCCTGGTATGTTATTCTTCAAAATGTCGCATGTAAGGTATTCCATTACTTGTCCAATAAAATTCCCAGGAGTTACAATGTTTATAGCGTGTTTACAGAAGAATTTTTTAAAATGGCGATTAAATCGTTTGAAACGTTATTTAGAGTTACTTTGAACGAACACATTTCTCAACGAGATTAGCACGGAGAATACCTTTCTTGTTTGCTCCTACCAGCCTTTTTCACAGTAAAATCCAAACAAATCAACGACGGAATTCACAAATGCCTCGTAGTGCGAGGAATACTAAAAGAATTGTCCCCTCTCACTATGTGTATATCATGACTACAGCACTATTACAGCGCTGTTGCAACTACACTCGTGTCGAAATTTATAGCAACAAACCCCTATTTCCCCGTTCTGTCTGTAATCCACGATATAATGATAGTAGCTATCGACCAGACGCCGATACGGTCGTGTGCTGCACGGAAGATGCATCCCAGTCAACGAATAACCATGCCAACGATACGTCACGGCACCTATGAAATGAGGTAGTGTTTTCCGGGTAGTCCCACATACACAACAGCTGTGTACATAGTCACAGACGGTGCTGTACGGCACAGAGAAGATGCCTACCAGAGTCTCTGCGGTGGAGGGCCATAGAAAGAAAGGAAACAAGACAGTCGCAAACTGATATGGCCCGAAGGCTTAATGTGAATCGTTCTGTTGTTTCTCAGATGTGGCGACAGTTTAGAGAGACCGAAAATGTATCCCGTAGAGAAGGGCAGGGCCGATCACGTGTGACTTCAGAAGAGAGGACAGTTATTTGGCTGTAAGGGAACGATATTACGACCTTAGTACTGCACGGCAACTGGCATGTGAGCTCATAGCATCCACTGGACGTGTCGTATCGGGGCAAACGGTGTGCAGAAGGCTTCAGCAGAGTTGCGTTTATTGTCGGCGAGGTGCTGTATGTCTACCTGCGTCTTCACAGAAGGGACCGTCTAAAGTGGAGTCATCAGCAAGCCATCTGGACGGCCGAACAATGGCCCAATGCTGTTTTCACATGAGTCCCAAATCAGTCCGGAGAGTGATTCTCGACGGATTCGCGTCTGGAGGGAACGTGGAACACGATTTCGAGACCCAAATATTGTGGAAAGAGATCGATAACGAGGAGTACCCCTAATGCTGTGGGCAGTGATTATGTTGATCACTAGAACACCTCTCCAAGAAACTGTGTGGGTGAATCAGCAGTTTTTCATTGCTGTAAGGTATCGTGGCGAGATCTTGGAAACTCACTTGCGACTGAGGTGCTGTGGGCCCAGACGACGTAGTGATGGACGATAACGCTCCTCATAGAGCACAGGTGGTCGATGTTTTCTTGGAGATGAAAGATATTGCACGCATGGCGTGGCCTGCTCGCCCTGCCGATTTGAAATCGATAGAGCACCTCTGGGATGCAGTAAGGTGACTGCTTGCATCACGTCAGCATCCACCAACCACACTCCAAGACTGCGAGCAGCTCTGCAGGAAGAATGGGCGTTACTGCCTCAACATCAGACTGATCACACAATTCCCAGTATGCCCCGTCGTTGCCAGGCCTGTGCTGCTGCCAGAGGTAGTCACACCCCATACTGAGCAGATTAACCAGTTGTCGGTATGTGTGTGCAAATCCGTTAAGTTTGAAAAGAACGTTTTTGTCTACCGCTATGCATGTTGCAGGTGTTTGCGTTCTATATTCATTACATTGTTTCTGCTTTACTATTACCTGTTTATACTGTTTTGTGGCAAAATAAACGCAGCCTTGCAAAATTTCCTTTCGTTTCTTTAATTTTTGACACCAGTGTATAATGTGAAACAAGAAATGTGTTTTTGAAGAATAACTTTTAATTGCCGAAGTCCGGAAAACCAAGCCTTTTAACAGAATGGTGGTTGTCTTCTCCTCTGTAGTGAGAATGTTGAAATGTTTGCTGTTCGACTCTCAGGGACAATCGCTGGCGGCAAGTGATAAGCTTTCTAACAACGCGTCCATCGCGCCACAGAGGCACTCGAAACTATCCGTCAAAATTCGAAATCCAACAATTAACTGTTTCAGCACAGAACCCTGGCACACATCTACATTTGTCTTGAGCAATCCACGTTGTAATATTTGACTTCAATATTGGTTCTATAAAATTAGATAACAGTGTTTCGAAGAACCCTGTGTTCCTTCCAACCAACCTCGTTTCAGTTTCATGAACGTCTGTAAGACACTTCCATATGGGCCACCGCACAGATCTTTTACGACCGACAGGGCGTATGTTTCTTTCATTTTTCTGCGTCAGCTGTCAGACCAACTTTCTTACGTTTCCAAACAATGGAGCAGTACTCTAGAGTTGGTTGCACCAGCAGATGCGCCGTAGATTCCTTGAATTCTTCCCTTAAATCTGCTTTCCATTCGCCGCCTCTACTACTGATTACACGTGCTCATTCTATTACATACTGCGTCATATCTGTTACCACCAGGTATTAAAACAGAGTATAAGGGTCCGAAAGTTTACCACGAAAATCGTCATCAGCTAGTCTTTCGTGATTATTTAGCTGCAGTAGGCTTCATAGTTCATAAACAGCGTCCGCTTATCCGTGGCCTTAAGCCGAAAGACTGCGCTTCGTCTCCGCATTTGGATTTTGCTATAGGACTCCCATTGACTGAAGAGTTCGTGAATGCCAATAGCAGAATGTTTTCGAGTTATGTACAGCATTTTCCCGGTACAGTAACTTCACTGAGTGCCCAGATCGTCAGTTGTCAGTTGTGGGAGTGTCACGTTCGGTCATCGAGAACAAAGTGTATAGCCGCAAACGCACCAGTTGCCATATAGCTACGCAATACGCTGCAGAAAGCTATTTCTCAGCGACTCATTATCGGACACGAATAGAGGAACCAAATCGTTGGTTTAAAATGCAGCTTACAACAGAGTAATGTTAGTGTTACGAACTTTGGGACGATCTTCGAGTGAACGTGAATGAATTAACTAATTACCATTAAGGAACTGGAGCACATACTCTGTGGATACGCCTCCGTGCCAGGTTGCACAAATTGCAACAGCAGTACGCAAATGCTCCCGAGAGTCCCTCACACCAGCACAAAAAAAAAAAGGTCGCTAAAGCATGCCTTTGGGTGGCGCTCGACTCTCGGGTCTGTTCGAATCCTGTTGGTGAATGAAATTTGGCCGGCATGGGGAAGAGGGTTGATGGCGTGAAGCCCTAAGCCCCAGTCTTTGCGGTAATGTCCTGGATTAAATTCCAAACCTCTCCCCAGTGCCTCAAAGTGAGGGCACGTAACATTGTTGATTAAGCTGGGCGACCCACTTGGTGCTATTCGAGGGCAGTGGCCTATGTGTCAGCATCGAGTTTCGTCCCCTCCCTTCCCTTCATCCATAACAACACAAACCCAACACTACACTGTAAAAGCTGTCATCACAGTCATCCACGAGACACAGATACACCCTCTACATTTTATAACAAGACGGAGGAAGACAACAGCAAACCACCTCCACTAGCATCTAGCCAAGAATGGCGATTCAGGATTCCGGTATCTGCTTCCCTATGCTCATTCCATGAGTATGGGATTACTTTTACTTTTGATGTACTCGATACCTTCAAATCAGTAAACACAAATTAATCTTCTTGTACGGCCCTAGTGGTTTGGTGCTGCATATCTTTGACATCCTGCGAAGTGCGAAGTGTGTAGACTACTCGAAAGTTAAGTGTAACGTCATGCTGGTATTACCAATGAACAGAGGAAAGGCAAGGGTGAATCGCAACAGACCAGTGGGCAAGTAGCCACACTTTTTTTTCTTTACTTCCACTTATGTTGTCTTGCCTCTTGCCCCTCGTTCTATGGACAATACCGAAAGTTTTAGAATTTAACCAGGATGACAAATACAACTTTATTATCAGGGTCTGCAGGCTCCTCCACATCACAACACTCAGTATTCTTTCCGTGACTAATTCAGTTGTCGGTTTTCAAAGATGGAATTCGAGCTGTGTTCCGTTAGAAACGAATTTCACCACAAAGGCAATTTGACGTACTCCGTAGTTAGAAAGGAAGCAATACTGTCACGATTAGCAGTCATTAGATGGGCAAGCGCGTTGTTCTAATGTCGGATATTCATGTCAAGTACCGTTCTTAGCCGAGTACACGCCCACTTGCGCACTCGTCATTCAGCTAGTCCTTCTGAGGTGGAGCCAACAGGTATGGGGAAGTTTAGTTAACCGTACGGTCGCCGCATGCGGCGCGTACTCACCCTGCAGCATGGAGCGGTATGCAGTGTCAGTGATGGCGAAGACGTGTGGCGGCACCTCGTGCCTCTTGATGCCCTTGTAGCGTTCCATTATCTTCTCCGTGTAGATCGGCAGCTTCTTGTACGGGTTCACCACCACGCAGAACAGTCCCGAATATGTCTGCAACAACCATCAGAGCCATTACCCCACGGCACTGCGCTGGCAGCGGCTGTGACTTACCGTGGTAAATTATACAGCGAGGGCACCCCTCGCTCAACTTCACTCCTAACTCCTCGTTAGTATGACCAGAATACGAGTATCAAGTCCGCCGCCACCCCCCTTTCCCCACGCCTAAAAGCATAATGCAGGAATCGCACTGTAGGCCCCTATGTTTTCTGCGTCGTGCTCAATGCTGATAACGGGAATGGAACCTCGTATACTAGGGTATACCTCGCACAAATACGGCGTTGATGCCAATGAAACGTTGCTTTTATTATTGTAATGTCTGTTCCGTAAGATCTTAAACATCGACACTGCCTAAGAAAACCTTGATTCACACGACCTTTTGAAGAAATGGTGCTGTGTGTGTTTCGTCCAAAGAGAGAAAGTGAAATACCTCGCTGCCAAAAATTTCTTTCATTTGGAAATTGGTCCGCATTTTGAAAGAGTTTTGCCCTTTAGTTTCTACTCTTAAATGCAATTAAGTAACGAAATACTAAAACGAACTACAAAAGCCTATGACTACTTTCTCAGCAACACGTGTTAGCTGTGTTAGAGTCGAGTTCTCAAAGGCATGCGTCTGTCTGTCCGTTTCCACGTCGAGTCTTTGAAGGGACAACATGGGAAACTCCCAAGATGTTACTCGGCGAGAACGAAGGTTCTAGAATCTAACACAACACGATTCAGATATGAAATAAAGACCTTCCGATGATGACACAGATTTCCTGGAACATGTTTGCGTACAGCAGCTTAGAGATAGCTCCGCTTTGAAGACAAAGGCGGTTTCTTATTATAACTGCCCTCGTAATGCCTACCTGAAAAACAGCGCACTAGGCAACGCTTGTTCCTCAACATTCCGTTTTTCAGGCGTGTATGGCTTATGGTCAACGTTTTAACTGTGTCAAAAAAAACACCTTTTGATGTTCATAGCCTTACAACAGCTTGCATTCTGATATTAAGAGCAGTAGAAACGAGAATCGCGACTTGCTTAAAATTTAGAAGGGGAGGTCACAATAATCGCAGAACAGAAATAATTATGAAGAAACATTGTCAAAAGCACGCTGGGGCACAGGTGAAGGAATCTTTCTAAATCCAGAGGAAAATCTGGTAGCGCTTCAGGTGCGACGCTATCTACGTAGTACGGCATGAAGCAGCCTACTGAAATGGACAGATCCGTGGAGGAACCTTAACAGAACGACACTTCGGAGGGGGCGCCTGCTGCAACATCCAAGAATAGTCAGCTTGGCACTCGGATGAACAGCAGAGGGAGGAAGGAAAGGTTTAGGGCTGACAAACTGCGACCCGATTTGTAGGAGTCGGCAGTAATGGACAGCTAGCGGGCTGCAGTTCACCAATAGTATTCCGGCATTTTATGCTCCTATTGTAGTTCCGGGAACTATTCTGGGTGTGCAAATTTATCTTATTTCAACAAAAAACTCAACCCCGCCTTAAACAGAATTGAGAACAGATATCTGAAATGGTTAGAGATGCTACACAAACCAATACTACCAGTGAATTCCACATTTTTGTAGAAGTGGAGACTTAACTGATGATTCTATGGCCGCGGAGAGCGGTGCGTTGTGGCGGCTGCCTGCATATCAGATTTAGATTAGTTGGCGACTGACGTTTAAGATCTAAGCTATGGCTGTGCAATCGAGTCTGAATTCGATCTTGTTTTCGACTTCATTGTCGAACCCGATGTTAGAAAAGAATTTATGGAATGCCTTAAAAAACAATACATAAGTACATCAAATATGTTTATTAATCAGTAAAGACAAAAATATTTAACGTTACATCTAAAGTGTTGTCTACTCACATGGGGAAAATACTAATTCTGTGAGATTTTTCTCCTTCACTCTATAGAGTAGTAGTAGTAGTTGTCTTCAGTCCAGAGTCTTCTTTGATGCAGCCCTCCATGCTACTCTATCCTGTGCAAGCCTCTTCATCTCCTAGTACCTACTGCAACCTACACCCTTCTGAATCTGCTTAGTGTATTCATCTCTTGGTCTCCCTCTACGATTTTTACCCTCCGAGCTGCCCTCCAACACTAAATTGGTGATCCCTTTATGCCTCATAATATGTCCTACCAACCGATCCCTTCTTCTTGTCAAATTGTGCCACAAATTTCTCCCCATTTCTATTCAATACCTCCTCATTAGTTATGTGATTTACCCATCTAATCTTCAGCATCCTTCTGTAGCACCACATTTCGAAAGCTTCTATTCTCTTTTTGTCCGAACTATTTATCGTCCACGTTTCACTTCCATACATGGCTACACTCCATACAAATACTTTCAGAAACGACCTCCTGACAAATCTATACTCGATGTTAACAAATTTGTCTTCTTCGTAAACGCTTTCCTTGCCATTGCCAGCCTACATTTTATATTCTCTCTACTTCGACCATCATCAGTTATTTTGCTCCCCAAATAGAAAACTCATTTACTACTTTAAGCGTATGGAGTTGTTATCGCCTGCTTCTGAGACGTCGTTCAGAAGCTGACGTGGCTACCTCATTTTAGAGTAATTTTTGTAGGTTCTTACTAGCAGTACCGATAATGTGGTTCGATAATAGTTGTTGGAAGACATAGAAGTCGATCTTTCAGATGTTAACTGATCTACAATGAAAGATCCGCTTCTATTATAGTTTGCAAATTATTCTTTTCTTGTGCTATTTCGTAACGTTCACTCTGTAAATAGAATTTGGTTTAGCTGTTTCCCCTGTAATGTAACGACGTGTTGTCCATCCTCACTGACGCTAGTCTGAAGAGCCTCAAACAAATCCTTGATGGTTTCAAATACCTTCGAACAACATGCTGAAGCATCTTGACAATATAGGTTCTTGAAGGCAGGATCGATCAAAGTTGATATGGCTAACAGGGTAACATGTTTAGTTAATAAGTAATTTTTTGATTTTTGTTATGATGCTAATCTCCAGTCTCCTACAGTCTGTATGGGATGCATGTCGGGCATTTCGACAGTCAACATACTATTGGCTTTACTTTACTGCTTGCACGTACTTTTCTACGCAGAAAAAGATTCGTTTAAATGGCACTAAAATTGTTGACAGTGCTGATTAGCAGCCCGGCTTTTGCCTTTAACATTCACGATGCGATATTTCAAAGGCTTCCGTGTCAATAATGAAACATCGATGATCATCGAACATCACCACACTATAGAGCAAGCGAAATGGACTAGGTAGGATGGTGCGTGTAGTATTTACGTAGAGATGGAGCATAAGATGGAGGAATGTGCTGCGTGTGGCGCTAGTTCTGCGGCGTGCGTGGCGCCTGCGAAACTAGGCCGCCGTGTGCCGGCGTCTGGCGCCAGTCCTCATATGGCGCGCCGTTAATTACCGTCATTACCGAGATTTACGCCCACCAATTAACTGGAAAGCGTTACTGTTTGGCGGGCAAAAAGCCCCAGAAAGATCAAACGCGGCGATAGCCCGGCGGGAGGAGGGCTGATTGATAGCGGATCCAGTGCGCTTTCACTGCCCGCCGCCGCGCCGCGTACAGCTCCATTGGCGATCGTCTGGATCGTGGAAGCCTGTTTTATTCGAACGATGCTCGACCGAGAATAACGAGGCCCGTAACTGTCCACTTCTACTGGGTGAAGACAAATATACACAGAACTATTCAGTTAAACCGACGAGATTGTGTGTGTTCCGGTAGGCAGAAGTAAAAATCAGTCAGGCTACATATACCGACTGATCAAAAAGTCAGTATAAATTTGAAAACTGAATAAATCACGGAATAATGTAGATAGACAGGTACAAATTGACACACATGCTTGGAATGACATGGCGTTTTATTAGAACCAAAAAAATACAAAAGTCCAAAAAATGTCCGACAGATGGCGCTTCATCTGATCAGAACAACAATAATTAGCATAACAAAGTAAGACAAAGCAAAGATGATTTTCTTTACAGGAAATGCTCAATATGTCCACCATCATTCCTCAACAATAGCTGTAGTCGAGGAATGATGTTGTGAACAGCACAGCACTCTGAAGCATGTCCGGAGTTATGGTGAGGCATTGGCGTCGGATGTTGTCATTCAGCATCCCTAGAGATGTCGGTATATCACGATACACTTGCGACTTCAGGTAACCCCTAACAAGGGAAGGCCGCCAATTGTGAAGTTCAGATTCGATTCATACTGCGCATAATAAAAGCTCATGGCCAGAGGTGTAATGTGCAAAGCACCAAGATGCACTTCTCAGCCGTTGTCGAGAAAATCGACAGTTAAAAGAAACCGTTGCGGTGAAATACTCTCTACGATTAATAATTTTCTACAGCGTCGTGGCGCAGCGGTAAGCGCTCGGTTTCGTAATCCGAAGGTCGCCGGATCGAGTCTCGCGCCATGCAATTTTTTATTAGTTTTTTTTGTAATTTATATATATTTTTAATTACAAAAAACCAACAAAAAAGTTTGCATGGCGCGAGATTCGATCCGGCGACCTTCGGATTACAAACCCCAGCGCTTACCGCTGCGCCACGACGCTGTAGAAAATTATTAATCGTAGAGAGTATTTCACCGCAACGGTTTCTCTTAACTGTCGATTTTCTCGACAACGGCTGAGAAGTGCATCTTGGTGCTTTGCCACATTACACCTCTGGCCATGAGCTTTTATTATGCGCAGCATGAATCTAATCTGAATTTCACAATTGGCGGCCTCCCCTTGTAAGCCAATAATCGCACGGGCTGAGGTCTGGGGACCTGGGAGGCCAAGCATGACGGAAGTGGCGGCGGAGCACACGATCATCACCAAACGACGCCGTCTTCGGACATTTTGTGGCCTTTGTTTTTTTTTTTTTTTTTTGTTCTAATAAAACCCTATGTCATTCCAAGCATGTGTCAATTTTTACCTCTCTATCTACATTATTCCGTGGTTTATAAAGTTTTCAAATTTATACTGACTTTTTGATCACCCGGTACATGCACATCCACAATCTGCGAACCAGGGGTGGCGGTTATTGCTGAAACGACCGGTTTTCGGTTATCTCGGTTTTTTCCAATACCGGTTTAATCTGAGTGTAAAAACTGCTCAAAATAAGCGATATCTGAAATAACCTATTTTCGGAGTTTTATTCGTATTATTTTCTGTAATAAAGATATAAGTCGAACAAGAGATTGAAAAAATTTGACTACCTCAGTTTTAAAATACATAGAATCAAAATAATAAATTAAATACGCAAATAAAAGAAAACTTCTCCGTCCACTGTTTGCGCCTTTTCTCGAAAAGCGATAAGTGGCTGAATACTACAATAAATAAATAAATAAATAAATAAAAATAAAAGAATCAGCATTACTCTCCTACTGATTGTAATTTGTTTTAACTCGCTCAAAAATCATGTCAACGAGGATCATACTACTACTTGGGCATTAGCGATAGTCAGTGCTACATGGTGTAAACTGAAGTCGATGAACACTGTTTTTCATATTAATTTGTCCGTTTCCAAGCAAGGCTTATAAGCAGATAAAGGCATATTAAGTAGATACAAGCAACATTAGATGCTTTCAAGCTGAATTGTCAAGTTACAAGTTTTCTCCTTGCCGTGGCTCGTCCTGTTCCTTATCTTTTAAAGCAGGTGGAGCATTGTACTTCACTGGTGCGGCAGTTCGCATAATACTTCAAGACTAGGGATGGTGCCATTCTGCAATAGAACTAATGTCCGACGACGACAGCGTGAAACTACGATATACACTAGATGTGGCAAGTCTTACACAAGGCTCGTACATGCGCACCGTCTAATAGGTCACGCCACATGGTAACAGGTACATTAATGTCTCAGCAATGCTGTACCAATTCTTATGCGATGTGTTTGTTGCTCGTTTCTGTCGGCATTGTTATTAAAATAGCACTGGCCGCTTTTCGCATTTTCTGTAATAATGCTATATCTGAAAGTAATGCAAATTTTACAAATAAAAATTACTCTTTTTAAAAAACGTTTATTTAAAAACCAAAAATTTTGGCGCTGCTGCTATGGCTAACTGATACTTATTTTTTTACTAAAATCGGGGTAAAAAAATCTAACACCTGTCGTAACCTCCTATTCAGAACTAAAATACAGGTACAAGTTGTAACCAGTAGTTCCCCGCATCCCTACTGCAAAGCACTGTGAAGAGCAGATGATACCACACATTAAGGTTCCTTCCCGTTCCCTTCTAATACCGACCGCGGTAACAACTAACACTCAGATGCCTCCGTACGCGTTGCAATTACCGTCATTTTTCGTTGACACCTTGCCGAACCGGTACGTAGGGGTTGAAATATATTTCAAGTTTGCTAACTGAATGGTGGTTCTTACAATTACGCAAGCAGACCATCGCAAGGTATCTCGTAGGTTCGGATGTCCTGCCGGCGGTCCGCATAGCGGTGAGTCATGGGGTCGAGTACATATGCGTAAAGTTTTATTTTCAATTTTTACATTTCTTACATTGCAAATAAACTGAAATGATGCTAAAGATATGGTGTTTACCTATTACTATCTTCACAAAAGGCGTGAAAATGGCAGCAATAGCAGATTTTGGATTGCAAATAATTTCCAATAAAGGACTGTATTTCAGCGTCCGCGAAGACTCTGCAAATTATTTTCCGAGGACAGATTGTAACTAAAGCGTACAGGACTTCCGTCAGTTCTATTTTCACGTTCGAGCAGTCCTCGGCAGCTCCATGCGAACAAATCAAATGGCTCTGAGCACTATGGCACTTAACTTCTGAGGTCATCAGTCCCCAAGAACTTAGAACTACTTAAACCTAACTAACTTAAGGAAATCACACACATCCATGCCCGAGGCAGGATTCGAACCTGCGACCAAAGCGGTCGGACACTTCCAGACTGTAGCGCCTAGAACCGCTCGGCCACCCCAGCCGACTCCATGCGAACAAAAAAAGAAGAATCAAACTTTTGTACGAAGTACTCGTGTACACCGTACAATACCCAATTTTTCTTTGCCATTCCTCGTCACGCCTTTGATGAAAATATTAATATTAACAAGATATTGGGCATTTCGGTTTATTTGCAGTATACGTAACGTAAAAATTGAAAAAGTTTCCTAAGAGATTCGACTCCAAGACCCTCTGATTACCGTTCTGCACTCTTTCCGCTGCGTCAACCACCGTCTGGAAACACTCCTACGATAAATGGCACACATCTCGCTGGACCAGCGAAAAAAAAAGAAAAAGCTTTTTCCTTATTGACTGGCGATCTGGAGCGTCCAATTTCGTCAATTTCATTTCTACCCAAGCCCTGCATATACCAAAATTTGGACTAATCGACGAGTACGGGCAGACTCCTCTTTACTAGGAGTCAGAATTTCGTGAGTGTTCTACTGGAAGATTGAAGCTACTGTAGGAATAACGCGCGTTCATATGCTGCCACCGTCCAAGAAGTGTTCTCGGGAACGTCGTCTGCATCTTAAGCTGCAGATTGCGAGTGCAAGTAGGAGCCCTACGCATGCAGCAGATGTTTTTTTCCCCATCGGCGAGGAAAGATGCGGAAATACGCCGGCGGCCGGGGGTTCGCATTGGATTGTTGGGGAAAGGGAGGGCGGAGGGGGGGGGGGGGGGGGGGAGCGAGCAGCGACCGGCTCAATACGGCTGGCGTTGAGCTGCGGGCGCTCTGGCCAGCAGATATTAAAACCCGCCCCCGCCTCCGCCACCGCCCTTGCGCTGGCCAGCAGAATGCAGAAACCCGCGTTCCGGCTGCTCACTCATGACACAGACATCGTGGCCGGCCGCCAGATTTCATCCCACTAAATCTCATTACTCAGCGTCAGCCGACATCTCACTTAAGCTGTCTCGGAATATCAACCGCCCTCTTCTTACCATACTAACCGCTCTATTTTATCAAACTTCATTATTATGCGGCAAGGCGAACTGCAGACTAGGTCAGGTTGATAGCACCGCCGTGTTTACAGGCGAGGCTCTTAACGAACTACACTCCCATACGCCCACGCCCTGCTTAGCCCTACGATTGCAGACCAACACTTCCGTTTGATAATACTCCTCGCACTATGTCACCGTGCCAACATTTATTCATAGTTCAATGTGACCTAGTGAGTAACTTCGAAAGCTTCAAAAAGCTGTTTACGGATGATCCAGTTTTTCGCTAGCTTGCAACTCATCTAGATAGAACACGGGGTCCTCGATGCAGAGATTGGTAGTTTACTTTCAGTTTAAACAAATGTAAAATTCACAGATCGAAAGTGGAAAGACCTGTTATTGTTTGAATACACAACTGTCGAACAATCATAGGAAAAAGACGCATCTGTCAAATAACTGGGAGCGACCTGAAGTAGAATGGCACGTAACAGTACTGATGTCAGATCCAGATGCGCTCGACGAATTCTCGGGAAATGTTATTCACCACGAAGAATGTAGCTTACGAAACCCTCGTTCAGCCAATATCACAGTACTGATCCTCTGTCTGGAACGCTTACAAGATACACTGGAAAAGCAGTGTTTCGTCACTGGTCACTTAGTAAATGTGGAAGTGCCAAGGACATGCTCATCCCACCCAGCTGACAGGTGCTATGAGAAAGACTTTGTATATTACTGGTTTACTGTTCATATTCCCAGAAAGTATGTTGTCAGAAGAGTCAAGCAAAATATTTTTCCTAGACATACCACGAATCAATCATTTTAACGTGAAAACTCTTCTGTTGGTCCGCGTAGAACAATGTGAGATTGTGGGTCTGCCTGTTCACTTCCTTTCCCTAACTAGTCTCAATCAAAATCTAGCCATCATCAGTGGGTTTCTTTATTCCAAAACATGCAACGTAACAAAAATGTTATTACTTGTTTATTGTTTCGTTCCAGATACTGCATAGTATCAATAATTTTAGAACATCTTTCCACTTTTGAGAAACTGCATGGTTTCTGTGTTGTCTTTTTTGGCACACAGCAAGTCATCTGCAACGATATGAGTGGCTGTTACTGACAAATATGGAAATATAAACTTACACTAGTCGGTGTTTATACTGCTTAACGTGAGGTAGTATCGTCGATACAATTTTGCTGGACACTTGGTTGTAACGTTATCTCTCGACTTGTAGTTCCTCTAAAATTCAGAAAAGTTAACATGAAGGCATATCAACAAACGTCCGACGCGCCCACCATTTGCGATTAGGACAGCATACGGGGAAGTGACAGTGGCGCACGAAACATCCTCCGCCACACATCATAAGGTGACATTTGGAGAATGGATGTAAATGAACTCACGACTGGTCTGACTAAACCATCGGTAGCTTTAATTCTAATGCTTCACTTTTTCGTGACAACTTGATGTTATATGGCCCTTTTTGAAATTCTGTCGTGTCATTCGCACACGCGGACCCTCATTCTGGGGTCTTTTAAAATCAAAGCTCATTCACATACCAATACTTGTCAGACTTGCCTTTCTAGCCTTGAAATCCATTAACGTGCGAAAAAAGCTACGAAGTTTTAGCAAAGTTGGTGTATCCTTTATGTCCATAACACCGCAGAAATTCAAGCATAATAATTTATCCATATTGTCAGTGATACAACCATTGTGTGAACTTTGCTGCTCCTTCCTTTTCAATACCATTTCGCTCAGCATCTTAATTCTCCACCATCTTTAACGTTTTGCTTTTTTGTTTCATCACCTTTCGCTTCAGCACCGTCACTCGTTTCTCCTTCTGGTCGCCAATAAACTTAATTACGTTAACAGCAAGTTGTCTCGGTTGCCAGCAAAGACTTTTCCGCGGTCACTTTCCATGCTTGTACTGCAACGCAACGCGCACTACTCAGTGAGCCGGAACGCGAGTGTACGTAGCACGTTACCAAGTTTGCTTTCAGGACTGCCGAGTTTACGTTAGCTACGTCGAATAATACTTAGAGGATTCCTACATGCTAGGGGTGAAAAAGGAGCCTTGCCTGCTACTCGGAGGAGTATACACTTCCGACTGAAATTTCACCTCTTACTCCGCCTTCAGTAGTTGTCAAGCAGAAGCTTCGCCGTAGCTGAAGGTTCGTAATTTTAATTCCAAATTTCCGAAATCAAACTTTTTAACAGCAGCAGCAGTGTTGCCACCCGTATACGCTGGGCTTTCTAGGGGCGCTGTTACCTCCTGAGCTGCCTCGGTCCACCATTAGCGAACAACGCACCTGTAATACGTTCACCGTGGAAGGATTGTAGGGATTTCCTAAGCCCTTCTGTTAAAGAGAAACTGGAAACACTCAAGAAACCATATTCAGGTGACTGCTACAGGTTCAAATGGCTCTGAGCACTATGGGACTTAACATCTGAGGTCACCAGTCCCCTAGAACTTAGAACTACTTAAACCTAACTAACCTAAGGACGTCACACACATCCATGCCCGAGGCAGGATTCGAACCTGCGACCGTAGCGGTCTCGCGGTTCCAGACTGTAGCGCCTAGAACCGCACGGCCACTCCGGCCGGCGACGGCTACAGGTAGGAACACTCTTTAAATAAATGCTGTGCTTCATTTGCTGTTCAATTATTCTATGAATGAGGCCGTCTGCGATCGTCAGCGGTTCCAGAAGCCTTAAAATAAATAAAAAACGTAATGAATCAAGAAGTCGCGAAGTGTAAAATTTTCGGACAAAGATATTTACGAAAAAGAAGAACATGAAAGAAGTGTTAATTCAGCGGCCACTATAATACTCGAGATACAAAAAGTTTAGAACCTGAATTGCACAAATGTTTCATGGAAAGAACATTTGATTTGTGACATTATTGTCCTTCGAAAGACTTCCCGTTTCATTCGTAGCAGGTCTGGTGCTTCAAGCTTTAACTTTCATTTCCATTACATCTACATTGTTAACTGTTATCTCAGATTCCGAAGTTTTCAAAACAATTGTGCAGCCTCTAACAGATTCCTGTAAAACTGAATCCATTACAATCGCGCTACGTTCAAGTTCGTATTGTGTACACACAAGAGAAGTTAGGGCTCATACGAGGCGTACAGACTTGTCTTTCCCCTTCCTCTATTTGCGAATAGAGCAGGAAAGGGAATGACTAGTAGTGGTAGCAGCAGCAGCAGCAGCAGTAGCAGCAGTAGTACAAGGTACTCTCCGCCATGTACCGTACTTCGTCTTGCGAGTACGTAAGTGTATGTGGGTCACGTGATCAGTGGCCTTTAGCAAAACAATTGCCCGATTTCGACGTTTTGAATCTTTAGAATTTTTTTTAATGCTCGGGTCATTAAATTACTTGCAGGAAGTTTGTTTTTGGCATCAAGCTGCATTATTATTTGACGGTTGTTCTGAAATATTATGGGTGTTTTAGCAGCGTCAGTGAGATAAAAAAGGGCGGTTATCTGTGACAGAGCACGGCGCGGCGCTGGACGGAACCGCGCCCGACCCGACAGGATGTGACGGTGTGGCCGGCGTTGTTATCTGTTTACCAAAGCCGCCTTGCGGCCGTCGTGTCTTCCCGCGTTGCGTACGTTTCCCGGAAACTACAATTATGGAGTTTTAAAATTCTGGTGCCCGCTCCCAGTTTCTACGAACATCTACTCACGCACGGAAACTACCAAAATACAACTACGTCAACAACGGCGAGAATTGCAGGCCCGTTAGCCCTACACATATCTTGTAAACTCCTGAAAAACAAACGAACCGGCTATGTCACAAAAATCATTACGAACCACCTATGTCAGAAATTTGTCTTTCACCACCCAGTCGAACAGGCGGGATTAAAAAAAGTCTCAGTGCAACTGATCATATCCAAGCAGCATGCACACCGGTAGATAACTGCACGGAGTATAACATCCCATTTCACATAACCTTCACACACTGCCGGCAGGTGTTCGACTAGCTCGAAACTTGGGCATTGACTATAGATTTACCAACTCAGTTCGTTACATTTACGAGAAAGCCTCTCAACATGTAAAATTAAGGAGCGCTGAATCACTGGAAAGGTTTCCGTGAGAAGAGGCATAACACGAGGCGACACTATCTCACCCAGTTTATTCACCCTGGCTCTCGAGAATGTGTTCAAGGGTCCATTGTGCGGACAGACATATCGTCATGGAAAACGTCTCGACCATCTTTACTTTTGAATTCTCGGATCACTTAACAGTTCGTCCACGTCGCTGCTATAGAGGATATCATTTGCGAAGATACTTCCCAACCTGTAGGCCTCGAAATTAACCTTCAAAATACCTAGGTCATGAGCCCTATTAATATTATGGTCTCTAAAGTTTACAGCTGGAAGTTCTGAGAAGAATTTGAGTCGTTGTCTTACGACAAATTCATTTCAACCAGAATGTCTAAGATGACTGGCTGCCTCTGCTTCTCAGCTTTAGATATTTGCCTTGAAGTGACTGTTGTTTAGCAACATCCAGACGACACGTATCACAGACGGAATATCACGGCGCGAACAGCCACAGATCGCTGATAACCCCCACCTTCCAATATTGAACGACGTATTCCCTGCGAACGGAAGAAGATTAAGATCAAGATATCTCATTCTTATCACAGTCAGTACCATCGGCGAATGGAAACCCCGCTGGTGTCCTCCACAATGCCTAAAACTACTCCGCATCAAGAATAGACGCCTTTGATTTGACCAGCCTCGGGCAATTTGGACTACCCTGAACCGCTTCCGAACGGGCTATGGAAGGCGTGTTGACACTCTACAAGTGGGGTAAATCATCACATCGTGTGATTGGTGCGGACGAGACGCAATTGCTAATGTTGTATCAGCATGTCCCGCACGTGCGTGCAAGGATCTTTTCGAAGATTTCCTAACAGCGACAAATGGTGTAATAAAATAGATAAGAGACCTTGATATTCGTATTTAGTTTTCATTTGTGTTATTTTATACTGGAGAGCTGCCTTCAAAGACTGACATGTAGTAATTTTTAATGTCTGTATACAACGACGAGCGACGATGATGTGAGCACCTGTTTAACAGCGTGCTGGTCCACTTTTCAAATGCAGTACAGCAGCGATTCTCCTTGGCGTGGCTTCTACGAGTCCTCGAGAGGTTTCTAGAAGTATATGGTACCAAATGTCTACTCAAAGGTCACTAAATTCCTGCAAAGCATGCAGCTGCCACTCGATGCGTGTTCCCGTGGATACAGATCAGCGGCATTCGCTGGTTAAGAGATTATTGTGATTTCACTATCATGCTCCTTAAACCACTGCAGCACAATTTTGGCCTTGTGCTGCGGAAAGTTATCTTGCTTGAAGATGTCATCGCCACCAGAGAGCTTCAACCATAAAGGGATGCCGGTGGTCCGCAATAACGTTCACAGCCGTCATTGTGTCTTCGAGTACTACCACACGTTCCATAGAAGCCCAACTCAATGTACCCCATAGCATAATTTTGCTCTCACCGATCAACATCTGTGGCTCGGTGCACATTCCAAGCAGCCATTCGCCAATGTGAAGGCGCGTAAGGATCCAACTATCGACCTGATGCAACAACGACTGCGATGCACTTGACAGGCGACACGTTTCTACTGAACCACGGTGAAAACTCAGTGAAGCGGAGTCCACTGCAATCGTAGCTGAAGACGTCGTTGGGTCAACAAAGAAACACTTAGGGGTTGTGTGATGAGCTCCGTGTTAAACAATGGCCTTTGTACGGTGTGCTCCGGAACACTTGTGCCTGCGCCAGCATTGTACAAAGGGTACTGGAAAGTTTTGCAATACATCTTTATTTATTTAATTTTTTCGAAGTTATTCCGCCTCACTGAATACACTTCTCCATCCTCCGAAACCAGTTCCTAAACCAGTTCTCCCAAGTTTCTGTAGGGAGTAAAGCACACGCGTTGTCCCAAGCCGTCAGGAGGTCTTCATCACTTGAAAACTGCATTCATTTTCAGACTTTGGGCAAGCACTGCTCAGTGTAAAACTTAGCTGTGACTGTTTTCTGTGTGTCCAAAACAACACGCTCCCCAGTTCCACTCGATTTGGAAAAAAAGACAGGCATCATTTTCTTCGGGATTTTCTGACAGCTACGGGTGTGTCGTCATCATCAAAGATGAAAACTTTGTTTTGAGTCTTAGTCGGCACGATATAGTAGTATAGCCAAGTCTGGTCACCTGTCACGATGTTATTCACATTGTGAGATTTTCCCTTAGAAAAATTCTGTAACAACTCCCGGCACGAAGTCACACGTAGAATCATCTGCTCTACCGTCAGTCTATGCGGCACCCGAAGACAACAAAGTCTTGTTTATTTGCAGATAATTACGCAGAATCGAACGAATTGCTGGTGCATTGAGCCGTAAGGTATCCTCTACCTGCTTATAGATCACTCGCCTGTCTTCGTCTTGCGTTTTCCTCACAGTATCAATGTTTTCCTTCGTAACTTGTGTTCGTGGCCTTCCGGTCCTCTCAGCGTCCTCCTTTTGGAATTCTCTGCACCACCTGAACACAGTTGCATGATGTGGACACACATCACCGAGTGCAACACTCATTTCTTCAAAGCACTGGTCTACGTTCAAACCAAGCACGAAGTTGTACCGCGAAACTGCCCGACTCTCACTTCGTGACTACGATGCCATAGAAACCATTTCAAACTAACCCTACTAGTGAAAGACTGCGCCCACAGACTTGGCATAGCGGCTGCGATCCAAGTACGAATTGTCCTCAGAAGACAACAGGAATCAGCCTACTGTGATTTTCTGTTGCCTCGTATTGCAAAACTTTCGTAATACCCTTTGTACTCTATCCTCCGACAGTTACGTTTTCTGATGAGACTTTAACGTCCCATACCATACGGCCTACTCGTCGTTTCACCGTCCTTCAGCCACTTTCCACATGCGCTCACGACAGTAGTACGCAGACAGCCGACCAGCTTCGCCGATTCAGAGATTCTTCGTTTCCAGCCGCAGCGCCACAACAATGTGCCCTTTCTCAAAACCGCTTATACCAGATGATTTCCGAATCTGTGGCCCGTATCTTCGCTATAAGGTCTGCCCATTCGTCTCTCTACCGTTTACATTCATTGCTTACTGCGTAAGTGCCCGCAACACCACCAGGAGGCGTTCGGCCTCGTGTGGGCAGTGGCAATAATGTTTTGGCTCGTCAGTGGATTTACTGACATAAATGGTCTTCATCTAAAACCCTGCTGCGGAAGCAATAAATGAATACATTTATTCATCTGGGAGATAAAACCCAGTTTGGAAAGGATAACCAAACAGTAGAGGCCATCCGGCGATTTAGCCTCACCTGGTTGTCACTAGGGAAACTTAGTCACTTTCTTCGCACACGTACTATCCCCATAAATTCACACAGGAATGCTTGTGAGCTGGCACATGCATCCTGCCAGTAACAACATACGGCCTCGAAACAATGACACTTTACAACAAGCAGCGTAAATCAACTCCTCATCTGTCAAAGGGCAACAGAGAGAGCTATGCATGGTGAGAGAGAGGCAGGATCAAGAACTGAGAGATAAAGAGAAGAGCGGGAATATACGCTGTCGAGAGAATAGCGAGACAAGTGGCGTTGAGAAGGACACGTGGCCACGAACGGACCAAAATACTGATGTAGTGCAGTCCGAGGGAGTCAGAGAGAAATGTCTGAGGTCCTTTAGCGAGATGGAGAGACGACATCCAACGCCAAGCTGTAGAAAACTGGATCCAAACCGCTCGGCATAGATCGACACGAAATGCTTTGGAAGAGGCCTATGTCCTGTAGAGCATATGTAGAGGTTGTATGTCCTGTAGAGCATATGTAGAGGTTGAAGTCCAATGTGTGTGCGCTTGGAAGTATTCGTACTAGGTGCAAGTGTATGAATGTACTACAGCGTCGGTAAAATAGTCCCTCGACGAATCTTTCACAGCGAAGCTTAAAGTACTCCGATTAAAGCTGTGTGCAGGACCAAGGTACGAAAGAGCCTCTATAGGGTTTTTCAAGTAAGAGAAAAGTACCGGAAGACAAATTTCAAGCGAGAGGCGACGCTTGTCTGTGTAGGTTGCTTGATAAAAGAACGCGTTCTGCGGGCGACAAAGTCCACGTTCGAATCACGGCGCGACGCTTGTTTTAATCTGCGCAAAGCTTAATTAAAGTGCTAATAGAAGAACGTCAGAAGATCAACGGAACGAAGAGACAAGTAAGGGTTTCATATCCGTACTGCACGAATATGCACTGAAAAGCGACGAAGGGAGCAATCAGAGCTCGAAAGCAAATGTATGAGACCAATTCAGATGTGTGGGCGAGACACGCACGGTATGTCAGCTGCATGTGTCACAGGCCTTGCACAGCCTCCGAGGCAGGGCAGGCGCTGCCGCGGCGCAAGCACGAGAGCTGTGCGGTCACGGAGCATTGACTGCAGCTGCCGCAACAATGAACGCGTGCTCTCCCAAACATCTCCCAGACACAATGGCAGCAATTCATCCGCTGCTAACCAACTTAAATGAAACAGCACGAAGGATGTCATCCAGGCGAACAGAAAGTAAGATCGCTTGGTATTCAGACAACGCTCCACTTACATATCCGTGGCTACAAGCACAGGGATGTGCTATTTTGTCCCTTTGTTTTCTGTGCAATATGCCCTTGCACTGAGGTCGAAAGCATGCGCTGTTTTGCGTTCATATTCCACTTTTAATGGAATTTTTTTTTACTTGCTTGTCACGATGGCTTTTTTCGTGACTACTGTGAAACGTACAAAACAGTTAAATGAATGACATACACGACATTTTATTGCTAACTTACATTTAATAGTTGCCACCTAAGTCATTGCGATTGCCCTTCAGGGGGCAAACTGGAGTTCGGTGACTCAACACCTCAAGATTTTCCAATGCCTTCCGCGGTTTGTACTATTACAGCAAAATAAAAACGCCTCAAAAACTTTTGGAAGCTACTTTCTGCACAATGCTGTACTGAGATGAAACTTGCAAGAATAAATAAGTGTCTAGCGCACCTTCGTGCTCTGTACAACCGTGTTTAACGACCTAGTGATAAGATTTTAATGTCGCCTCAACGGCAAGATCACTAGAAGCTGTGCACAAGCTTGGACGGGGAAGAATGGAGAATGGAGAAGGAAACCTCTCGACATTTGTCTTAAGCTATTTCGGGAAAACACCACATAGTTAACTCTCCGGCCGGACAGGGGTTTGAAGCGCGGACCTTCAGAATGAGAGTCCAGTGTGGCTGTACTGCCTCGCTCGATGTCCGACTGACGGCTACGCGATTGCAAGCCTGGTACCTGCACTCACGGGCAGCTTTCTGAAAGAACCGTTGTTGGGAGAAAGTTATTCGTTCGCCCTGAGCGCTTTACAAAAACTGCAGGAAATTTAATTCGAGACGGGCTGATCAGTTTTTGAATGTGTGTGTCTCCGGAACACGGGTCACTCGTCTACGAATAGGCCTCAGCTAGATTTTATGGGCTACGACCGTAGACTGGTAGGTTATTTGGTGAATTTCAATAAGTGAAAAAATTGACAGTCTGGCTGCAAATTAAGCCTTCCCGTACTGCGGTCGACGACTCCGTTCGACGCCAGACTCCAAGAGTCTACTGAGATGTTAAACTGTGGTTCTCTTCCAGTTTGTTTACGAGACATCAGGACTTTACGTTCTGTGCAATGGCGTCTCCACATTTTGAGTTAATGTCTGAAGTTTCCATTACTAATGTGATTTTGTCTCGTGTTGTAAAAATGAGATAATATCCATCTTCTCCTCCTCCTGATCCATATCTGTGTCCATCTCCTCCTCCACCCTTAGCCTTTCCATCTCCTCCTTCCACGCCATTCTCGTCCACCAACCCAACAGAAGGTTAGTGTTTCTTCTCCCACAGTATTTTTTTTCCGAGACATTAAGAAATATGTGTACCAAGCTTTCTTGAAGTCGACCTAATAGTTTAGGACAATATGTGAAACATACAAAATAACAGGGTATTTTAAAAAATTAGTTCAACATTGTCCATTAACATTTCCGTCAGTCCAGTCTTTAAGAAGGGCGACAAACTGAAGTGTGAAAACTATCGAGGAAACGCCCTGCTTAATGTATGCTATAAGATCCTGTCTAACAGTCTAATACATAGACTCCAATTCTTTGCAGAATCAGTAATTGATGAGTGTCAGGGAGGTTTGCTGTGAGGTCGGTTGACAGCAGATCGTATCTTCGTTCTCTGCCAGCTCACTGACAAACACGATAAAGAACAGCATTTTTTGTTTTTTGTTTTCAAGGCGGCCTATGGTTGCACACGCAACAAGAACGTGTTTGGTCACTTGTCTAAGAGAATTCAGGATGCCCCGCAAACTTAACCTGGTAAAGATTCGCCTGAGCGAAACGCGTGGTAAGATGAAAATGGAAAACCGAGTAACAGATGAGTCAATTTGTGACGTGTCTTAGGCAAGAGTTTTGCCCTTGAGAAGCTCATACGTGAGACTTCGAAGGAATCCAAGTCAAAGGGAAGAATCGGACGTATCTAGCCTACGTAGATACGATCTGACTTCTCAGCAGATCAGAAGAGCAATCTAAACAAATGACCAGGGCCCTGGGAGATGGCCGCTGGCAAATTTGGGCTATTAATAAACGAAGCTAAGACGCATTACCTCGGTATGACTTGTCGACAAGATCAAGGTAAGGACAACTGCGGTGGGAGACCGGTCCTAGAAGTGCCCGCGAGTTTAAATACATGGGAGCGCTTCTCACAGAGAACTTGTCAAGCGAAGTAGAGATCAACAGCAGGACCCAGACAGGAAAGCAATCCTACAGCCTAAGAGCTACTTCGGCCACGATGTCTCTCGAGACAGTTCAAGATTCGGCTCGCATTTGAGAGAACAGTACTGCGGAAATCTTTGGTCCGGTGGAGGACGCAAATGCGGGTGAATGGAGGATCAGACAACGATGAGCTACACGGACTACACCGAGAAGCCATTATACCTGGGATCCCCAAAAGCAAGCGACTACAGTGGGATGGACATGTGACTCGGATGGAAAATGACAGGTTGACAGGGACGCTCCTAGATTTCATCCCCACAGGTAGGAAAACCTCGTGAAGACGAAGGGGTGGCGTCTGTGACGGCTTCCAACAGGCAGCGATAGACGGCAGATTGAAGCGATGGATAGAAGACGATGGAGAAGGAAACTCAACAGCGCGCGGTCCGTTGGATCTGATCGCGTAAAAGTAATGAAATACGATTTTTTCCTTTAAAAAAAGAGTTGCTTCTAGTAAGACTCGACCACGTAACCGCGTAGCGTGAAAGTTACGTGCTCAGCTAAAGACGCTACGTCAAAAACTTGAAATTGTTTTAAACTTCAGCGTTCGGAAACGTTATCTTCGAACGAGATGTTTTCGAGGGCTTTTTTGAGAATTGCGTCGTACTACTTTAGGATATTGATGCCCGGGTACCAAGCTTTACATCATGTAAATATGAAGAGAATCGCAGAGGGACAGTAGGTATGGGCCCTTGTCAGCACTGGAGTGAGAACAGAACACTCGACGGTGACGGCCGCCCGCCTCCCTGCGGTGCGCCTCCTGGCGGAGCGCCCACCACCGGCAGCGGCCTAGCAGCGCGCTCTGCAGACCCGCAGGTTGACGGCGCGCGTGGCCGCCCCCTGCCTGCCTGCCTGCCTGCCTGCCTGCCTGCCGGATCGCTCGCACGTAAGCCAGTCTCACTTCTCTAGGGCACGTTTCTCCATATTCCATTCCCTACTAGTGGGCAAGGGGGCCGGTATACAATTGTTCTTTTCGGACAAATCTCAACGAGCTGCTTCGTAGTAGTCTAGTTCCCTAATGCGAAGATTTGAGGGGAGGGTTACTGACGACGACGAAGACGAATTTTGAACGGACTTCCCTACTACATCCATGCTTCGCAAGCCCGCTTACGGTGTGCGGCTGACGGTACTAGTAGTTTCGAGCGCGGTAGGACACGGAGTAATAGGTTGTCCAGCTCTTTCGGGTGCGTGTGCACTCGCAATTACATCTCTCCGCGAGGCACGTCTCTCTGGTACGTACTGCCAACGGCGTTTGTTGAGCATCCCTGCAATACTCTCACGCAGACCGAACGATTTCATGACGAAATGTGCGGGTTTTCGGTGGATTTTCTCTGTCACATCAAATAACACAACCTGATTGATGCACAATACTGAACAACTAGTCTCACAGGTATTTTGCGTGTCACTTCGATCACTTCTCCCAATGAATCTCGGTCTGGCATCTGCTTTCCCTCCAATTAAGGTCTACTATCACGTGGTCGCTCCGCATTGTTACTCGTAAGTACCCTTCGGTGGTTACGCCTTTCCAGCCATTTGTCGTGAAGCGTAATCGGGCAGCAATGCATTTCTTCGCCTACTTTGAGATTTAAGTTACTTTTGTTTACATGCAGGTACAACTGCTAGATCCTGCACCAACCGTCTATCATCTGCATGTCTTTCTGCTTGGTTATTAGTGACTCCACGCTCTCACAGTATTCGAAGGAGTAGGTGTGAGACTCGTTTTCGATAGCAAGAGGTCTATCGTGTTATACTTGGTATGATAATGGTCTACGAAATTGATAAAATTTAAGATAATTGGGAAATAAAGTTAATAACTGCAACGTAGAGCATGGCGTTTACATCTGTGACGTTCTAGGATGGGAATTAATGTATTTTAATGGAGTGGGCTGCGCCACAGCGATGAACTGGCAGCGAGTTCCTCCCTTTCCGCCGGCCGGGGTTGCCGAGCAGTTCTAGGCGCTACAGTCTGGAACCGCGCTACCGCTACGGTCGCAGGTTCGAATCCTGCCTCGGGCATCGGTGTGTGTGATGTCCTTAGGTTAGTTAGGTTTAAGTAGTTCTAAGTTCTAGGTGACTGATGACCTCAGAAGTTAAGTCCCATAGTGCTCAGAGCCATTTGAACCATTTCGAACCTCCCTTTCCGGCCCACTTCCCTAAGCCGACATCTACTGAAGCTCTCTTCAAAGCGTACAATATCCCTTCCTCATTTTCCCAACTTCGACAAAAATAACTTGCTGACTGAGGTTTCAGTGACTTGTGATGTGTTGTAGCCGCCAGCCATCGGGCAGTCTCAGATCTTTCTGGAGTGTCACGTGCTAGCTGGCTGTGTTGCTTACTTTGCAGGTGCATGCAGCGCCTTCTGAAACGAGGCTGGCTGCACGACAGCAACACTGCGCCCTTCCCGCCAACCCCACGGTGCGATCACAAGGTTACTTTATTCGAGTTGTTGTATGTGGCCCCCCCCTCCCCCCCTTAGGGGGCCGGATTATTAGGTACCTACAATCACGGAAATGGGTGAGACTTTTTAGGGAGTTACGGTATTGGAGCTTTGTTGTTCTTATTTCTGGGACAAAAAGTCCCTAACAAAAATAATACGACGTTCCGGGTACCTGTTTGTATGTCAGCGCGTACAAGATGGTCAAGTCGACCTGCCTTAGGGTAGCAGAGGAGCATGAGCGGAATAAATACCAGTTAGTCGTGTGAAGTTAGCACCCCTTTTTCGAGAAATATACATTTTTTTCACAGTTCTTGTTAGATGTGCCATAGTTCTAGAGTTCTTTGCACAAAATTTAAATAGTTCTGCAAAATGTAACGAAGAAAACAACAATACTCGAAAAAATTTTCGTATCGAAAACGTTCTCTGACAATTTCCGCAAAATGTAAATAAGTACAAGAGTTCTGAGCACAGTTCTGAACAGAGCTCCAAGAGTTCTTTCGAAAATCCAAGTAACATTTTTTTGTGCAGCTAATAGTTTACGAGATAATTGCAATTTAAGGAGAAAATCTTTTCACTTACTGTGAAGTTGGCACCCTCTTTTTCAGAAATGTATATTATTTTCAGAGTTCTTGATAGATATGCCATAGTTCTAGAGTTCTTTGTACAAAATTTGAATAGTTCTGCAGAATTTAGCGACCAAAAAAAAATTCGAAAAAATTTTCGTATCTAAAACATTCTTCGTCAATTTTCGCAAATTATAAATAAGTACAACAGTTCTGAGCACAGTTCTGAACAGAACTCCAAGAGTTCTATCGAAAACTCAAGTAACATTTTTTTGTGCAGCTAACAGCTTACGAGATAATTGCAATTTAAGGAGAAAATCTTTTCACTTATTGTGAAGTTGGCACCCTTTTTTTCAGAAATGTATATTTCTTTCACAGTTCTTGACAGGTATGCCATAGTTCTAGAGTTCTTTGTAAAAAAATTTCAATAGTTCTGCAGAATTTAGCGAAGAAAACAACAATACTCGAAACAATTTTTCTATCGAAAACATTTTTTGTCAATTTTCGCAAAAATTAAACTTGTACAACAGTTCTGAGGACAGTTCTGAACAGAACCCTAAGAGCTCTATCGAAAATCCTAATAACATTTTTCTATGGCGATAATAGTTTGTGATAAATTGATTTAATGTGGGACACACTTTCTCTACAGAAAATATAAATATATTCGTACAACAGTTCTGATGACAGTTCTGGACACCACTGAAGAGTTCTATCGAAATTCCTAGTAGAATTTTTTAGTGCAGGTAATAGTTTAAGAGGTAATTGCAACTTAATTAAGAACCCCATAAGAGCTCCTACTGTGAAGCTGGCACCCTTTTTTTCGGAAATATATATTTTTTTCTGAGTTCTTGATAGATAAGTCATAGTTATAGAGTTCTCTGTACAAAATTTCAATAGTTCTGCAGAATTTAGCGAAGAAAACAACATTGTTTAACATAGCTGATTCAGGAACCCTTTCCTTCTGATACAATTCTTACTGTTGCCACAATAAATCACTTGTGCATAGATTCCAACTGTACTGATCATTACAAAAATACAACCATTGACCAGCGGCGCACATTTCTTGCAGCGTTGTACAAAGCATTCGGCTTATCCGCTGTGAAAATACCACACTTAACGCTATTGTAAAATTTACGGTGGATGGCTTCCGTTTATCTACAATGTCAGCATCTATCGAATTATCTTCATGCAAACGTGATGCCTGGATCACTCACTTCCCCTTTTTAGGTACGGAGGAAACTAGAGTTCAGTCTTGTGGAAGCCAAAAAAGGAAATGTGGGCAGCCCTTCTTTTACTGATAGAAAACTCTAGAGAAATCTCCACGCTTGTTTTTCTTCATCATGCCAACAAAAGAAAAATTCTCCCTTCATAGCTCTATTATCATTCCAGTGCTAGTAAACCAGTTTTCCGCTTTCACATTTCGACCTGACTGATATATAGGTTTACACAGTCACAGAACAACATCAAAATGTTTATTGCTCAGTTGGTAAATCCTTCTGGTTGCAACACAGCGTATATTTCCAAATTGTACAGGTAAAATACTTAAGAATCCACACTTAAGAATCCATACTCGTTTGTTTTGATTGATACATATTGGCGAAAACTGTACCTTCCATAGAATCCTTCCAGCTTCTTGTCTACTGTAACATTTTCTCCAATGGTGTAAGATTTGTGGTAGTTGCGTACAAACACAGTAAATATTTCCCGAATAGCTGTTAGCTTGTCTAATTGTCTCCTTTCATCACGAATAGCGCGACTGTAAAATCTAAGGCTCTCCAGAATAAATTTGAAACGTTTTATGTTCATTTGCAAGGTGAAATTTTTCAATGCCATCACCATCAGTTCCACACAGATCTTCCAGGCTTTATCTGTTACTTTTGTTAACAAAAATTAAAAACAAGAGACTGATGAAGGCTTTCAATTCAATATCATCTATTGATTTTACCCCTCTCTCACGCTGAAATGAGGCTTTGATGCTCTCAAAATTCTGATTGGAATACAAAACTACAATAGACAAATATCGTTATCTATGAGGTAATTACAGCATCACAAATGCTGCTTTGGATGCACCTATTGGTACAGGTAAATTTCGAATAATATTATGCTCTTCGAACAATATGCTTTGGATTTCTTCAACATTATCTAGTACTTCCCACTTACAATAATAAAATTCCTATAAAATAACGCAACCAGGCGCAGTGTATTAATCTGAAATTTGACGTTCAGACAGCGGACACCGACTATTAAACAGTTCAAACAGAATTTAAGTGCAGTTTACATTCTGGATTAGCTTTGTACTACTTACTACGTTGATAAACAAATAAATTAATAGCTGGAATGAAATACGAAAGGGCACAGTGGATAAAAACGAGCAATCGGCTCATATCTCATCAAGAGAGCATTAGCGTCGATACTGAATCATACAACAATGAAAGGCACACATGAAGTGTATATTTTTAGAATCAGGAAGAACCAGATGAATTTTATTACGTAAAACAGTAATTATTTTTAGCTCTCATGACATCCAGGACCCACTAACAGCTAAAAATATGCCCAGGACCCGCATGGATGAAAGTTATGTGGCAACATCACCAGCCGCTAGGATACGTAAAAACATGTGCTGTGTGTAACGAATAAATTTGAAATTGCTGTCGTTAATATTGTTGCAAACATTTGTTCTAGTGAGAAAGGAAGTGTGGAAGTTTGATGAGTTACACTACAGCGAGAGTTAAAAGTCTTTACAATGTATAGAAATGTAAGTATATTTACTGAATATATCGTACAAACGAACTAAGTAGTATGTTTAAATCCTAATTCAATACATGACTGATAGAGGTGTTATAATGTTGAGGGGATACAGTATTAAAGTTAATAAGAAGTTCGAAATTTGTAAATAAGAACCTCGTTTATTTGGTCCTCAGTAATCCGGATTTCCGGTTTATCCGGATTCATATTTTGTGTCCCTTGGTATTTTTCTCTTTTTTTCTTATAACACGAAGATGTGTAGTCGGTGAGGTACATAGGCTTCTTATCACTAGGCCGGTAATTTAGTCTAGTACTGAGTGATAAGGAACTCTGAGTGTGTGAATGACATTGTTTCTCAAGTATTGTACATTAATATAACGGTGTATTGATGCCCATCAAGTAAGTTGCATAGTAACCACGCCAACAGCACTCCACCACAGCTCATTGTACCTCTGGTGCGATTCTCGACAGGTGTGACACCATCTGGTTAGTAGCGCGTGTGAATGTATCTGCTCTCTCAGCCATCTGTTTGTTTTGCACTGACGAGCCTTCTCTCCTTGAATCATCTAAGCGTGCACATCCCACGCTTCCACCTACAATTACTACAGTCAGTCTTAAGAAGGTGTACTGGCATTTGTATAGTGCTGAACATTTAGACTTTTTGTATTTAGTAGAATATACATCCGGGTTTTCGATTTTCGGTTTTCCAAAATAAAAGTGAGAATTTACGATCGTACTCTTAGCTGTACTTCCAGCAGTACTTCATCTCCTGCGTTCCCAATTTCGTAGAAGTTGTCCTACGAAAATTGCAGAAGAAGCACTCCTGGACGAAAGGATATTGTGACGATATTCTTTCGTCACAGCCTGGGGTTAGAGACCCGGTCCGGCACACAGTTTTTATCTGCCAGTAAGTTTCACATCGGCGCACACCCAATGCAGAGTGAACACACAATCTATTTCATAATCTACTGGCACCATAAAAATGTTATGAGGGTTTTTAAAAGAACTCTTTCGGTGCTATCCAGAACTGTCAGCAAAAGGGTTGTGCCAATTTATTATAATGTAGACCAAGTGGGTCTCTCGAAAATGCTATTGTCTCATTAACTGTTACCCCCACAAAAAATGTTATTACAGTTGTCGGTAGAACTCTTAGGGTCGTATTAAGAAATGCCATCAGATCTTTTGTACGAATTTATTACTTTTACATGACAAAAGTGAACCCCACATTAATTATCTCATATAATGTCATCGTCACAAATAATGTTGTTATAGTTTTTGGTACAACTCTGTGGGTGATATTCAGAACTGTCATCAGAACTATTCTACGAATTTTGCTATATTAGATAAAGTGAGTATCAGATTAAAACAATTATTGTATATACTATTATCGCCACAAAAATGTTCTTATTTTCAATGCAACTCTTCCGGTGCTATCCAGAACTGCCAACAGAACTGTTATACAAATTTATTTTTTCCAAACTGACAATTTTTTACCATACCAAAATTTTGCCGACTTATAACTTTCTTCCCGAAATTCTGTAGAACTATTCGTGTTATGAGAAGGGAAATCTAGAACTATTGCATATATATCAAGAACTGTGAAAAAAATTATATTTATCGTAAAAGGGGTTCAAACTTCACGGGAAATGCTCATAAGCATTCCTTAATAAAGGCAGTTACTACGTAAACAATTACCTGCACAGAATATGTTACTAGTATTTTCGATAGAACTCTTACAATGGTATCCAGAGCTAGCATCAGAGCATACGAACAGACATAATTTTTTTTTTTAGTAAGAAGTCTTGAGGTGTTAACCAGAACTGTTCATCAAAACTGTTGAACGAATTTACTTTTTCTGTGGAGAAAGTGGGTCCAACATCAAAGCAGTTACCGTATAAACTATCATCGGCACAAAAAGATATTATTAGGATTTTCGATAGAGCTCATGGTGTTCTGTTCAGAACTGTTGTACGAATTTACTTTTTGCGAAAATTGACAAAGAATGTATTCGATACGAAAAATTTTTCGAGTATTGTGGTTTTTTTCGCTAAATTCTGCAGAACTATTCAAATTTTGTACAAATAACTCTAGAACTATGACATTTCTATCAAGAACTCTGAAAAAATATATATTTCTGAAAAAAAGGGTGCCAGCTTCACAGTAGGAGCTCTTATGGAATTATTAATTAAGTTGCAATTACCTCTTAAACTATTACCTGCACTAAAAAAATTTCACGAGGATTTTCGATAGAACTCTTCACGTGGTGTCCAGAACTCCCATCAGAACTGTTGTACGAATATATTTATATTTTCTGTAGAGAAAGTGTGTCCCATATTAAATCAATTTATCTCAAACCATTATCGCCATAGAAAAATGTTGTTGGGATTTTCGATAGAGCTCTTGGGGTTCTGTTCATAACTGTCCTCAGAACTGTTGTACAAGTTTAATTTTTGCGAAAATTCACAAAAAATGTTTTCGATACGAAATTTTTTTCGAATATTGTTGTTTTCTTCGCTAAATCTGCAGAACTATTGAAATTTTGTACAAAGAACTCTAGAACTATGCTACATATATCAAGAACCGTGAAAAAAATGTATATTTCTTGAAAAAGGGGTGCTAACTTCACAGGACTATACCAGTTGCGGTCTTGTATGCGGACTCAGGGCCCTATTATGCATAGATCAGCAGAGTCCATGGATTTCTGTTAAGAAATTTCGTATCGATTACACTTATTGTAGTAAGGAATCTTAAGTTTGTAGCGAAACGACACACCAAGGAAACGAAAAACGCCGAAATTGGGAAAGAAACAAATGGTGTAGGATTGGGAGGGGGACGAACGTAAGGCCGCCGCTAAACAAGGGCACCGCCGTCTGTATATCCGGCCCTGTGTGCACACCTGTATTCAGCAAAGCAGCTGGTGCAAGCTGCTCGGGAGAACGAGTGAAAATGGAGGGAGGGAGGGAGGGAGGGAGGGAGGGAGGGAGGGAGGGAGGGAGGGAGGGAGGGAGGGAGGAAGGAAGGAAGGAAGGAGCGATACTGCAAATCGGAGCGGCGAGTGCGGATGCTCGGAGGCGGACATCCTGCGGTTGAGGCCCGCGGCTTGCGCTCAAGCAACTGCAATCGGCTACGGCTGGAATCAGCCCTCATCATCATGCAGCGTGAGACAAAGACAGCTGCCAAGATCACATACATTTGACACACGGTATCAATGAAATGAGAAGTTACTTAAGGAACTACACGTGTAGCCTTATCGGACTGACGCAGACTTGCAAATGGATCAGAAGTAATATTTAAATCTGTCTTCGAGAAACACCTCCTAGATACTCTCGAATTTACACTGACGGAAATAAATAGTAAAAAGTCAAAAAATAAAGTGGAGTACTGAAATTTCAGGAATACAATTGTCTAGGTAACATATGTAAGTGATTAACACTGCAAGAGCACAGGTAAATCTATGCGAGAGATAAATCGTTTCAAATGGTTTTTTTTTTTTTGTTTTGGTTTTAGGGCGCAAAACTGCTATGGTCATTAGCGCCCGGTCCGTGACTTAGGAAACAATAAAAACCGAAAATGGAAACCAGCAGAAATGGGAACGAAACTCAAAAAATTGGAGAAACTAAAAGCAGAAGGAAGGCTTAAAAATCCACAACAGAAAGTGGTTGGTGGTCCCCAAAAAAAGCTTCAAATGACTGACGTCATCTCACTGGCACTAATAAACTCGAGAACGCGATCGGCCGAGCGCGTGTCATCTGCTAAAATCGACGATATATCAGGCGACAGCTGTAGACGGGCGCGTAACGGAGTAAAATAGGGGCACTCAATTAAAAGATGTCTTACCGTCCACAGCTGAGAGCAGTGGGGACAGAGTGGGGAAGGATCGCCGCTTAAAAGATGTCGATGGCTAAAAAGACAGTGCCCTATCCGGAGTCTAGTTAAAATTACCTCCTCCCGACGACGCGTTCGGGAGGAAGAGGTCCAAGCACAAGGAAGTGCTTTCACGTCCCGCAATTTATTATGGGGAAGTGTCGACCAACGTGCGTGCCATAAAAGACCAATTCGACGACATAAAACGCTCCGTAGATCGGTGAAGGGAATCGACTGAATAGCTGGCCGAAGAAGAGAGACTGCAGCCTTGGCCGCTATATCGCCCGCCTCATTTCCACAGATACCAACGTGTCCCGGGAGCCAGAGGAACGCCACCGAGACGCCCCCCAGGTGGAGCAAGCGCAGACAGTCCAGAATCCGGTGGACCAGAGGGTGGACAGGGTAAAGAGCTTGGAGACTGAGGAGAGAGCTGAGAGAATCGGAGCAGATAACATACCGTATCCGCTGATGGCGGCGGATGTAGTGGACAGCCTGGAGAACAGCGTAAAGCTCCGCAGTATAAACCGAACACTGGTCGGGAAGCCGAAATTGATTTGGGGTGTCGCCAACAATATAGGCACTCCCTACACCTAACGATGTTTTCGAGCCATCAGTGTAAATAAATGTGGCTTCCTTCATTTGTGCACATAGAGCAGCAAATGCCCGACGATAAACAAGTGAAGGGGTACCATCCTTGGGAAATTGACAAAGGTCACGGAGCAGGCAGATCCGGGGACGGAGCCAAGGCGGTGCTGTACCCCAAGTTGTCAAGAAGGTTTTAGGAAAGCGAAAGGAAAGAGAATGGAGCAGTTGACGAAAGCGGACTCCCGGTGGTTGTAGGGAGGAGGGGCGGCCTGCATACCCTGCATCAAAGGAGGCGTCGAAAAATATGTCATGGGCTGGATTGCCGGCATGGAAGACAGATGGCTAGCATAACGACTCAGAAGGACTGCTCGCCGATTGGACAGCGGAGGTTCAGCAGTCTCAGCATAAAGGTTTTCCACAGGGCTGGTGTAAAAAGCTCCAGACACTAAACGTAATCCACGGTGATGGATAGAGTCGAGACGACGAAGAATAGACGGCCGAGCAGAGGAGTAGACTATGCTTCCATAGTCCAATTTCGAGCGCACCAAGGCGCGATAGAGGCGGAGAAGGACCACTCGGTCCGCTCCCCAGGAGGTACCATTCAGGACACGGAGGGTGTTGAGGGATCGCAGACAGCGAGCCGAAAGATAGGAAACGTGGGAGGACCAGCACAGTTTTCTGTCAAACATAAGACCCAAGAATTTAGCGACGTCCGAAAACGGAAGGTTGACAGGTCCTAGATGTAAGGAGGGTGGAAGAAACTCCGTACGACGCCAAAAATTAACACAAACGGTCTTACTGGGAGAAAAACGGAAGCTGGTTTCGATGCTCCAAGAGTGGAGGCGATCGAGACAGCCTTGAAGACGTCGTTCAAGAAGGCTGGTCCGTTGAGAGCAAAATCGTCCACAAAGAGGGAGCCTAACACATCGGGAAGGAGACAGTCCATAATTGGATTTATGGCAATGGCAAACAGTACAACACTTAGCACGGAGCCCTGGGGTACCCCGTTTTCTTGGGAGGAAGTACGGGAGAGAGTGGTGTTCACCCGCACTCTAAATGTGCGCTCTGCCATAAATTCGCGAAGTAATAGTGGCAGCCGACCTCGAAAGCCCCAAGAGAACAGTGTGCGGAGGATGCCTGTCCTCCAACAGGTATCGTATGCTCTCTCCAGATCAAAAAATATTGCTACTGTTTGGCGTTTCCGGAGAAAATTGTTTATGATGTAAGTTGAGAGAGAAACAAGATGGTCAACTGCAGAACGATGCTTTCGGAAACCGCATTGGACAGGTTTTAAGAGACTGCGGGACTCCAGCCACCAAGCTAAACGGCAATTCACCATACGCTCCAAAACCTTACATACACTACTCGTGAGAGAAATGGGGCGATAGCTAGAGGGGAGATGTTTGTCCTTTCCAGGTTTCGAAACAGGAACGACGATAGCTTCCCACCATCATCTGGGAAAAGTACTGTCGGTCCAAATTCGATTATAAAGGCGAAGGAGGTAACGCAGACTATGGGTTGATAAATGCAGCAACATTTGGATGTGGATACCATCCGGCCCTGGGGCGGAGGAGCGAGAAGAGGAGAGTGCATGTTGGAGTTCCTGCATGGAGAAAACAGTATTATAGCTTTCGCGATTTCGAGAGAAGAAAGCAAGAGGTTGCACTTCCGCTGCACGTTTCTTCGGGAGAAACGCTGGCGGGTAATTTGAAGAGCTCGAAATCTCAGCAAAGTGTTTACCCAAGGAGTTAGAAATTGCGACGGGGTCCACTAACGTATCACGCGCGACAGTGAGTCCAGAGACCGGGGAGAAACTAGGCGCGCCAGATAATCGTCGAATTCGACTCCAAACTTCCGAGGAGGGAGTGAAGTTGTTAAATGAGCTAGTAAAGAATTTCCAGCTCGCCTTCTTGCTATCGCGGATGACGCGACGGCATCGCGCACGGAACTGCTTATAGCGGATACAGTTGGCCAAAGTAAGATGGTGGCGAAAAACGCGAAGAGCACGTCGCCGCTCACGTATTGCATCACGGCATGCCTCGTTCCACCAAGGAACTTGGGGGAGCCGGGGCAATTCGGAGGTGCGTGGTATTGAACGTTCCGCAGCTGTAATAATAACGTCGGTAAGATGTGTGACCTCATCGTCGACGCTAGGAAAGTGACGGTCATCGGATGTCGCTAGAGACGAAAAAAGTGTCCAATCGGCTTGGGCAAACTTCCAGCGTCGCGGGCGCATATATGGCAGTTGAGGCTGCAGTCTAAGGACACATGGAAAGTGGTCACTCGAGTGCGTATCATCAAGGGCGAACCATTCGAAGCGCCGAGCTAGCGGAACAGTACCGACCGAAAGGTCCAAATGAGAGAAATTTGACGTGGAGGCAGACAAAAATGTAGGGACCCCAGTGTTGAGGCAAACTAGATCCACTTGGTGGAAGACGTCTAGCAATAGTGAGCCACGTGGACAAGGATGTGGAGATCCCCAAAGCGGGTGGTGGGCATTGAAGTCCCCAACCAGCAAATAGGGGGGTGGAAGCTGACCAAGAAGATGAAGGAGATCAGCTCGTGCCATTGGTGTGGACGATGGAATGTATACAGTACAAAGAGAAAAGGTATATCCAGAAAGGGAAAGGCGGGCAGCGACAGCTTGGAAGGAGGTGGTTAAGGGGATTGGGTGATAATGGAGAGTATCATGGAGAAGAATCATGAGTCCACCATGGGCTGGAGTGCCTTCAACAGCGGGGAGATCAAATTTGACGGACTGAAAATGGGGGAGAACAAAGCCGTCATGGGGACGCAGCTTTGTTTCCTGAAGACAGAAGATGACCGGCGAGTAGGATCCTAAGAGGATCGACAATTCATCCCGATTGGCTCGAATGCCGCGGATATTCCAGTGGATAATGGACATAGGGTAAACAGAAAATGGAGGAATGTGACCAAGGTTGCCGTCAACTCTACGACTGCTCAGAGCTTGCGACCGACAGCATGGAATGGCATTCAGCCGAAGGCAGAAGATCCTGATCCATAGGTTGTTCAGGAGCAGCTCCTGCCACCAGCGATCGGCCGGTTGATCGGCCGCCAGCAGTGCGCCTCGGCGACACAGAAGACGGCCAAGGGCGATTTCCGCCAGGTGGTGCTGTAGATGGGACACGCCTTGGCGGAGAAGGAGATGAACTGGGCTTCTTATTAGCCTTCGTGGAAATATGATGTTTAGATGAAGGAGGAACCGATGGTTGTGAAGTTGGGGTACGTAAAAAATCTTCACGAGTATGCTCTTTTTTCGAAGTCTTGGTGTCTGACTTTTGGGCTCGAGATTTAGCAGAACCCAATGAAGGCTGAGCCATAGAGTGGGCAGGCGAAAGTGGTGAGGTTGAACGGGCGATCTTTGCGCTGGCCGATCTGACGACCGTGGTACTAAAGGTGAGGTCGCAAGTCTGCGTGGCTGCCTCCTTTGTTGGCCGAGCAGAAGCAAGGACAGTGCTGTATTTTCCTGAGGCACGGCAGGCTGTCGACTGGCGAATAATTTTCGAGCAGCAAAGGTCGACACCTTTTCCTTCACTCTGATTTCCTGGATGAGCTTTTCGTCTTTAAAAATGGGGCAATCTCGAGAGGAAGCAGCGTGGTCACCCATACAGTTGATGCAGCGAGGGGATGGAGGTGGACAAGCACCCTCATGGGCATCCTTGCCACACGTAACACATTTGGCCGGATTGGAACAGGACTGGCTGGTGTGACTGAACCGCTGACACTGATAGTAACGCGTAGGATTTGGTACGTAAGGGCGAACGGAAAGTATCTCATAGCCTGGTTTGATTTTCGATGGGAGTCGAACTTTGTCAAATGTCAAGAAGACAGTGCGGGTTGGAATGATGTTCGTGTCAACCCTTTTCATAACTCTATGAACAACCGTTACGCCCTGAACAGACAGGTAGTGCTGAATTTCTTCGTCAGACAATCCATCGAGGGAGCGTGTATAAACGACTCCATGTGAGGAATTTAAGGTGCGGTGCGGTTCAACCCGTACAGGGAAGGTGTGGAGCAGTGAAGTACGCAGCAATTTTTGTGCTTGGAGGGCACTGACTGTTTCTAACAACAAGGTGCCATTCCGTAATCTGTAACAAGACTTTACAGGACCTGCAATTGCGTCGACACCTTTCTGAATAATAAGAGGGTTGACCGTGGAGAAGTCGTGACCTTCGTCAGACCGAGAAACAACAAGGCACTGTGGCAACGATGGAATAACTGTCTGTGGCTGAGACTCAGTGAACTTACGCTTGTGAGCGGACATAGTGGAAGGTGAGGAAACCATTGCGGAAGAATCCCCCATGATTACCGGCGTCTCCGATGGCGCGCTCCTCCCTTGTGGGGGCCCTCTCTGAGGGCACTCCCGCCTTAGGTGATTGTTCACACCTCAGGTCACACCTCCCGACAAACGGACGGAGGGACCAATCGGCACTTTCGGAAGGTATCAGCTCGGGTTATCACCCCTCCCTGGGCCTGGCCGTTACCAGGGGCGCGTTACCCCGTCACCGGCTACGCATAGAAATGCGTGGGTCGGCCTTCAGACACGCACAGGGAGGAAAAAAGAGAAAGGGAAAGGAAAGAAGAGGGGTCTCAAACGCCGCAGCGGTGAAAAGGGCAAGGAGAAGAGGTAAGGAAAAGAGAAGGACAGAAGAAGGACGAAGACTTGCAAGCGGAGAAAGCAAAGAATTTGTTACTGTTTCGAGCGTCCGTCTCCGGACGTAGGCAAAAACCATACTCCCAGAGGGGGAGAAAGGGAAGGAAAGAGCCAGAGGTGAGAGGGGAGGGGGGGGGGCGAAGATGGGGGATGGGGAAGGATGCGGAAAGGGAAGGTATGCAGCCCGGAAAGGAAGGAAGGCCACATTAGCTCGGGGTCCCGTGCTCGCTACGCACGTATCCACAAAAGAGTTGTGGAGCCCCTGGGGGGATGTTTCAAATGTGAAACACTGGTACATTAATAATTGGTGTAACCGCCAGAATGTTGAAGGCAGGTGTGAAAACGTGCGTTCGTTGTGTTGTCCAGGTGCCGGAAGTCAGTTTTTGTTACGGAGTATCACGCCTGTTGCATATGGTCGGTCAATAAGACTTAATGCTGGTAGTGTACCGCGCTGGGATTGGCGTCCGATGACGTTCCGTAACTTCCCTTCCGTGCTCGGCTGGGCAAAGATCTTGTGATCGAGCAGGCCAAGGCAACATGTCGACTCACTGTAGAGCATGCTGGGTTACAACAGTTGTGTGGACGAAAAGATGCGCCACGGCCATACGCCAAACACGATGGTCTCCCCTCTCGGTGGTGCCGCGTGACCTTCCGAAGCGAGGTCTTCTTGCGACTGCACATTCCTGTGACCACAACTGCCGGAAATCATGTACAATGCGCAACATTCTTGCCAAATCTTTGTCGCAGAAGGAACATCCAGCTTCTCGTAGCCCTGTTACACGACCTCGTTCAAACTCTGTGATGTAATTACGGAGTCTCTGACTAACATCAACTTACCACATCTACTCTCAGAGGTAACTAACGCCCACGACTGTTACAGCGGGTATTTAAAGCACACCTGACTTGCATCCACACAGTGGCGCTACCATGGCCACCCCTATGCGACTCGAGCGAAATTTGAAGAGACATCATCTTTCAGATGTAGAAACACGCCCACCAACTTTCGTTTATGTCGCACAACTAGTTTCGCTATAACGCTGAAGTCAACCATCGACAGCCCCGTTATATCGGGCTTTTAATATTAATCTCTTCCACTTCACTAGTACTTTCAGTAAGGAGATACAGCACGTGTGTATCACGTTAAAATCATCTTCCACCAACTACTAAGCGTCCACAATTCCTCATACAAACACGATGACGACATGAAATGGGCGCTACTGACTGCGGCCACAACCTCACAACAGTTTCATTACACAAGCGATCGTGACAGAATTTTTTTCCATTAGGCTTTGTGTCAATTTTAGTACTAACAATACACCATCCCCGATAAAACATGGCGTTTAATGTGTGATATCTCGAAGACAGTCTAGGCACATCTGTACAATAACAGGGCAGGCGTTAACCTACTAGAATACCGGGTTCTGGCGTGCTTTAGCGAATGAAGTACGGACTTAAGGTCACAGAATATCCGGCTCACACAAAAACAGGGTCTAAAATTATCTACTAAGAGGAGATGTAAACTCGGTTGTGGCGGTCCTACTGATATGACGCTCCACATTTAACCTGATGTTTTGCCCGCTTTGTATGACGCGTCAGTTTATCACAGACAATGGCCGCGCTTGTTCTCGACGACTCTTGAGAGAAGCCACGCGAACTACCGACGACATGAGCGGCGTTCAGGATCCGTCGCTTTTCCTCTTTTAATGAGAGAGAAGTTACTGTAGGTAGAATGGAAACGTCGTCCCGGCGAGTCGTCGTAAGGCCATGCTGGACAGGAAATTCTCCCCCCGGATGACGTGGTGGGCTGCGTGCGCGCTAGCCAGGCAGCGGGACGGCCGTGTGGTCCGGTACACTCCTGGAGACGGTGCACGTGTTGCCAGATCGCCTACAGCCATCGCAGAAATTTCGCCGAAATCCCCACAGCCTCTGTCATGTTATGACTGAACCACTGAGAGCGTTACTCGTTATACAGCCTATGGTAGCCGTAGCTGATGCTCCAACATTCCGAGGCTTATGCTGTGACACTAGTGATCTCGTCGTCGATTGGACGCTAATTCTTCTTCCTTGATATTAATATTTACGCTCGTAGTATTCCTTTAAAACCAGTGCCATCTTTACATTCATACATGTGTACATGACACTTTATGAATCTGGTATTTAAGTTTCTCCATGCGAGAAACACTGCAGGCGCAAGTATTTCACTAACTGTACCCTGCAGTTTCAACATACGTTATCTGTGGCCATGCTGGCGGATAAACCTAACCGTATATCATTTTCGTACAAAATTTTTTTGTTAAGTTCTCGGGATGTACGAATTGTCAATGAAAGAGGAAATGCCCATCTGTCATTCCCGCAAGACACGACGATTTGGTTGAGTCGCCTCCCAACGTTAGATTATCTGTTGTTAATGGTCTTTGGGCACCGCCGTATTCCTTTATAACAACACCGTTCTGCTGTGTGACATGCGAACTAATTTTGTCCGCGAATAACGAAAATGGCACTGCTTTTAAAAACTACTTCTGATGGCAATCAAATGTTTCAGCAAACATAAGATTTAGAACAAAAATATTTGTTTAGAAAAAAACTGAAATTTATTTCTTCCTTGAACATATTAGTGTTCCTCGCCGTCTTCCATTTAGAATGGTCCCTTGACCTTTTTTCTGCTCGCCCTTCCATGTACAAGCTTGTCCCTTTGCTATGAGTTAACTAGCGCCACACTCACAGTGAGTACAGAGGTCAAACTCAAGAACAGAGAGCGTAATGATTTGTGTGTTAGCGTTGTTTTCAGTTATTCGTATTTCGAACAAATAGATGTAACGAAAAGAGAGGGAGTGCTATAAAGCAGTTGCCTGCGCTGTGTCGAGCCAAGGACATCACCGTTTCCATGTCGACGGTTGTTGAAACGCTTAAGGGCCCGATAACGTAAATGGAAGTTCCAGAGAACATTAGCGTCGGGAACATCATCTACAATGTCCGGAATGGCGTGATAACGTAAGAATCGTGCCGGGCTATCACCAGTAGGAACAAAGACGTTCTCATATAAAAAAAATAAAAAATAAATAAAGGGGAGTCGAGTAAGACGCAATTGTTTTTCGATACCCGTCGTGACGAAACGATAGCAGCAAGGGCTTTTGGTGGTAGGGACTATGCAAGGTGTGAGCGTTTGAACAGGGACGTATATGAAAGACTGAATCCGCTAACAAGAGGAAAAATACACAGAGGGGAGCCGTGAGCAGCGCTTATGTCTGAACCGCCAAATTGCCTGCCTACAAAATACTGAATCAACTTCTTTGTTTAGTCCACTTTCTGCTCCCAAGCAGTATTAGTCCAAGGCATTCGAACAAAGCTTTCCATTTATAACTTTCAATAATGCACAGTGTTTTTTGTACAATATGGCTCTCCCTATTTAATCGGCAGTCTAAGAAACGCCACCGACCCACATCCTATACCAGCCATGCTGCATATTTTCCTTCGATCGAGGCGACGCACTGTTTCAAGACACTGGAATCTCATTCAGCAGAGTCCACGTTCAAAACCAGTCCATGCTTCTAGATGCGTCAGTTCTGTGAGTTCCAGAAACTGCGTAAGCCAAATGTCAGTATGTTTCTTTGAAAAGCTAACGGTCGATTTCGTTTCCCAATATTTCTCCAACCTGAGCTTTCTCCGTTTCAAATGCCATCGTCGGTGATGCTACTTCAAAACATAGCATTCATTCCACTCTTTCAGGAGGGGAAATTAATTGCATCGAATACTTTAGGTTCAATGTCAACAGTTACTACTTTCGTTAACTCCGATTTAAAAACAACTCATGAAAGTAAAAGTTAATGATTTCCGGAAACAACACATCACTACTTACGGTTCTTTTTCTGCCACTGTCATTCTTCCTAAGATTCTTCCGTTAAATGTTCATAACAATGTACATATTTATTTCTTAATATATTTTACGAAGTCTTATTCTACCGCACCAAATTTTAATTACTTAGAGTACCAAAATACTGAACAGAAACTTTAACACTGCAACACAGCCTGCTGGAGGCAGGAGATATAACATTTCTAACGGCACGTTCCGTCTATTACAGTGCAGCATCCAGCCACAAATTAAAAATTCAGTTAATGTGCGGGGAAAAGAGAGACGCTGCCTGTTCCGATATTTCTGCATTTTGCCTAGCAATGTAAAAACTTCCACGATGGACTTTCACAACCTACCCGGAAAGAAAGCCATATAACCATTGCACTCGTGAAATACCTTTCCACGAAACACAAAAACTGCCACATGAGTTTTTGCGTTATATATTCCACGTTTAAACAAGGCGCGGTGCCCTTCTGTCGCTGGCCGGCACGCGCCAGTAGCGCAGAAAATCCGTTTGATGAAGGTGACGTGCTGCCGCTCCCACTATGGCAAGCGCGGCGCGCCTGGTTGAAAAGTCGGCACGCCCAGAACCAAAGTGAATATAGCAGCCTTTCCTTATAACAGTTAATGTGTTACGTGCTCGCCTGTAAAATAGCGAAGTATAGGAAATGCTTTCCGCTCAAATAATGACAACGGGACGTCTTACAACTACTTGATAACTTCTTGTGAAGCAACAGCAGCAGAGAGGAACGTTAATGCAGTCCGTTAAACGTGTTCAGTTTGTAGAACGTGCAACGCTGCATAAAGCAATGAAATATTTTACAACCCTCTGCAGCGCCGTAATATTTCGTGTACTTCTGTATACCGTCTCACAGACACCAAAAATCGCGTTGTCTTGTCGTTTACTGCGCACTGACATATTTAAGGTCCAAGCAATCATTCCATTATTCTTTGTGCAGTGACGACGCGAGGCAAAATATGAGCTTAATTAGCGAAAAATATTTGAACAATAGAAGCCGATACCTTATTATATACTGTGCTCCAGAAACTTTGAGACAAACTTTTAGGGGTTGTAGAGGGTGTAGAGGAAGAAATCCAGGATAACTTGTGTCCGGTATAACGTCATCCAACCACGCTACAGCGCGACGAAGTTGTATGCGTCAGTGCCTGCCACTAGGCAATCCCTTTGTACGCTGACGGACTGCAGGTGAAACGCCTCCAATGTTCTTTGTTATTCAATGATCGCGACTGTCACGATCCGCCAGTCGAGAACATGGAGCTGGCTGCTGCGTAGAAGGACCGTGTCTGCTATGAATGCGATGCTGTTTCCTCGGTGGATGACTGACACTAGTTTCCATGCGCAGTTTATTTTTCTCCTAGAGTTCTAAAATATCTCCAATGTTTTTCGTTGTACTGGAGAAAAACTGCAGATGGAAACTTGTGTGCGAAACAGTCATCCACCACGGCAACAGAGCATCGCATTCATTGGGGGAGTCGAGGCCTGTCTATGAGGCAGCTACGTCCATCATCTGCAATGGCGATCGTGGCAATCAGTCGCGATCACTGAAAAACAAAAAAGCATCGCGAGACGTTCCGCCTACGGTCAGTCAGCGTACAGAGTCACGTTTGCTGCCAAAGGGGTAGCCCGCTCGCAGGCGCCGGTGCCTGGAACTTCAACGCTATGTCGTGTCGTTGCATGACATTTCCGGACACGGATTCCTATCCTCGATTTGTTCCTCGAGACACCTTCTACATCCCCTCTAAGTTTATCGCAACATTTCTAGGTCACCCTGTACAGGACGGCGAACATTCCACAGAAAGGAACTCAAGATCGTGTGCTCCCCAAGGAAATGTAATAGGATCTTCCTTGTTTTCCAGTACAAGTAATCGATTTATCAGACAGAATCAGCACCACTATAAGACGCTGTTGTTGTGCAGGAAAGTATCGTCACTGATGACTGCAAGGAATCGTCCAAAGATAAAATTTCCACTTTGTGTAAACGACACTTCTCTTTAAATATGAATAAATACAAGATGGAGGCTATAATGAAGAGAACGAAGCCGAAAGTATCCTGTTACAAGATTGTGAAGACCATCTTGAACACGTCGCGTCGTTTAAATATTTAGTAGTAATACTGAGAAGCAACATAAAATGGGACTATAATGTAAAAACGTATACGGGAAGGCGAACATTGCATTTTCGCAGAATAATCTCAACAAATATTTATGTGATTGTAAAGAAAATCGCATAAATGACGCTAGCGGAACCAATTCTAGAGTACTGTTCAAGTGTTTGGTGGCCTTATCAAGAAGCCATGAAAACACACAGAAAGAATACAAACGCGCGCTACTAGGATCTTAAAAAGGGCGGTGTATCCCGTGCGTAAGTGTAAAGAATGCGCGGGGAATATAAATGGGAATCTTTAAAAGAAAGACTACGTAGAGCTCGTAAAATACCGATGGTTACATTGAAGTGACCAATATTTGATGACTCTGCGACCACTACACCGTGCCATCGTCGTGTATCTCGCGTAGGGATTGAAGACTGTTAGTAAGAGAAATTAGGGCATGTGCAGAGGTATACAGTCACTCATTTTTTCAAATGCTTCAAATGGCTCTGAGCACTATGGGACTTAAAATCTGAGGTCATCAGTCCCCTAGACTTAGAACTACTTGAACCTAATTAACCTAAGGACATCACACACATCCATGCCCGAGGCAGGATTCGAACCTGCGACCGTAGCAGTCGCGTGGTTTCGGACTGAAGCGCCTAGAGCCGCTCGTCCACCGCAGCCGGCACTTATTTTTTCCTTCGCGCAATACGCAAATGAGATAGGAATCAGAAGTAGGTAATCGCGATGCACTGTACAGTGGACTGCGAAGTATCCACGTAGGTGGCAGACCCAAGAATCATGTGCAACCTAATCTCTCACCGACTTAATTTCTATGTCTGCATATATAGGATGATTATAATTAAAGTTATACTTCAAACAGAAATAACACCACTGGTCAGAATGACATCAAACTGCAACGGAATATTATCGGAGAAGGGGGAAAACATATGGCAGTAGAAAAAAAATAGTGTGAAAGTTGGTCAACAGATGGCGCTTTATCTGACAGAAAACGTAAATGAAAACGCCTGTGATGCGCACGACCCACTGAAGTTGGTAGGAACACGCCAGGTACACCGCTTTTCCTCCTTTCGCGTCTGCGACGTTCGCCGTGACTGTCTCAATGCAGCATAGCGCTCTACTTGTAAAGCTGTAATACAAGAATGATGACTGAGCGTACGTCGCTCTGCAGAAGTTCCGGACACTGAAAGGTTTGAATAAAGACATTGGTCCCATGACTGCCGTGAGTCTGGATAAAACGATTCGGAATTTTGAAAAGACGGGTTCTTTTGGTGTGCAGCCAGATAGAGGCAGGAAACGAACTGATTCGACGTCAGTGGAAGCAGTGGCCACAGCAATGCAGGAGGAGACGAGTGGTGGTGTGCAAACGAGTAGTTCACGGAGAATTTCCCTAACATTGGACATTCCCGTGAGCACGGTGCGTAAAATCCTACGAAACATACTTCTTTGCTATCCATTGGAAATTACCGACGAGCACGGATGGCTTCCTGTTGACCTGCCAGCAAGAGAGAGACCGTCGCTTTAGAATTTCTTGCTCGCATTAAATGGCCAATGATTGGCCGTAGAAGATTTTGTGGACAGACGAAGCCCACTTCCATCTGACAGGATGTGTCAATACACAGAATTGTCGAAAATGGCAATGGAAAATCCACACGCAAATCAACCAGTACCACTTCATCCTGAAAAGGTCACTGTGTGGTGCAGGTTTATGGCATCATTTATCATAGGGCCATTTTTTTTTTTCGAAGAGACAGGTGCTTTCGGTCCTGTTACCTGCACAGTCACTGGTAAGCGTTATGGGTGTCTTTTGCGCAACCACGTCATTCCAGCTCTCCAGCAGAGTGGATGGAATCATTTTTATGCAAGATGTCGCACCTCCGCACATTGCAAATCCAGTTAAGCAGCTGCTGAGGGGCCATTTCGGGAATGCTAAGTTACCAGCCGCCATTTCCCTACAGCCTGGTCGTCCCGATCTCCTGTCTTAATCCGTGTGACTTTTGGCTCTGGAGCTATCTGAAAGACGTTGTGTTCGGTATTCCGATTGCAATCTTACCTGTATCGAAGGCACACATTGCGCAACACATTCTGAACGTGACCCCGTAAACACGATGATCAGTTGTGGAACATGCTTTTTCTCGATTTCAACCTGCTGTAGAAAACGGTAGACAGCATATTGTTTTGCGCCAGTCACAGGAAATTAATAATCCGATTTGATTTTGATTGATGCTTTTTATGTGGTTTGTGGCCCCAGGGCAATTAAAACCCGATGTCAGCGATGCTTTTTATATGGTTTTTGGCCTCAGGTTAATTAAAAACCGAGTATACCCATCCGATGTGATATGACCTTGCCGTGGTGGATGGGCTTGCGTAACTAACAGTATCACACCTGCACACCGATGCACACTGAGTAGTACAGTTTGCTTAATGACCAACGTACACCTTAGGCATTGTTGTATGATTCATTTGCCATTTGTAGTCTACCACTACTAAATTATGAAGCTTACAGCGCAATATACTGCTACATTTTGTAACTATTTATTTTTATTCTGCCATACGTTTTCCCCCTTCACCGATAATATTTCGTTACAATTTGACGTAATTCTGACCATTGGTGTTACTTCTACAGCGGCTTGAAAGTTTAACTTTGATTATAATCATCCTGTACTAATACTAATAACTGTATTTTGAAATTTTATGTTAACTTGGCTGTATTGAATTTTACACATTTATTCCGATCGATTTCGGTTTTCATCCACTATTTTGGATGATTGTTGAAAACCGAAACCGGCCGAAATATATGTGTAAAATTCAATACAGCAAAGTTAACATGCGTTTTCTAAAATATATTCATGCTGTAGACTGTCGCCTAAAAATATGTGCTAACGACTGTAGTACCGCCGGCCTTTAATGAGGTCAGAAAAAGATGAAAATGATTAGCAAATCATAAATATGATAGGTAATACAAGATGCGAAAGTGGGAGCACCGAGGTGCAAACATTTTTCCATGTTTACACGCTTGGTCCGCGTTGATGGTCGTCTACTGTGAACATCAATACTCGCGTCCACAGGGCGTAACTTGGTAAAACCATCCCACAGATATACCGTCGTTCAGGGGCTAGGAGAACAGTCCACTCCTCCGTCGTTTCAGATAGCTGCACTAGGAGCCAGACGGCATGAAAAAATGCCCACAATTTAGCAGCAACTATTTCTCACTGTCCGGCCCCATGTTGTACGGAACAACCGAGGCTGTGCTCCGCCTGATTTCGGTGCGACTTGCTGGCAGCTGCGAGGCACACTGACGAAAGAAAAACAGCAATCGTTAGTGCAGTTATGCAAGCCGCTCCAGACACGAAATGGAACGTGCGCATCTGGCGCTTCTACTCGGCGCTACCGGCGACGCCCACGAGAGAGACCGCCAGGGACGAAAAATTAACAAGAGTACGACGAGGTCCTCCTCCGCTACTCAATCGTCCCACCCCGAAATACTACCGGAGTCATTTGGCAGTGAACAGGTGTGGGGAACACCTGCTCACACGCATTACGATAAGCCACCACGGTTCCGCTCGGCACTTTCTCCACGGAATAAGGCCAGCTGGCGGCAGCTACCCGTTCCTCAGATGGCGCCAAACAGCCTGCGTAATAAAAATTGCAGCTGTTACGTGTTAAACAATCGTCACTTCTCTAGACCGCCATAAAGGCGCCCGCTACCAGTCTACAAGATAGAACTAGGTGCTTCAGTCTTTGCCTATGGTCAAATGACATACTTCGCATGATAATCTAGTTTATTTAATGTATTAATTTCAGTGCCAAAGAACTTGTAATGTGCTGACAACTATTTTAGACGTCTTTGTCGGCGAAGTTCTTGTTCACGTTGTATGTTCATTCACCTCAGACAAACTTTTTTATTATAAGGGACCCACGGTCGCTGACGGCTGGTTACAGAGTTTTTGCTCTTCGTTTGCTCCAATTAGCTTTGAATTTACACTGACAGAAAAAAAAAATTTTAATACCAAAATATAATTAATGCCGAATAAAGAAATTTCGGGATTACATTTTGCTATTTAACATATTGAAGTGATTAAACACTGCAAGATCACAGGTTAATGTAAGCGCCAGATAAACCACCGCAAATGTGAAATGCTGGTACAGTGCTACCGGTGTAACCGCCAGAATGTTGAATGCAAGTAATCCAACGTGCAGTTTGTGGGATTGAGTTTCATGCGTGTTGCACTTAGTCGGTTAATATAGGAACTACGTGGATGACGCTGGCGTTGTCGTCCGATGATATCCCACGTGTGCTCAATTGGAGACAGGCCTGCTGATCGAGCAGGCCAAGGCAAAGTAGACAGACTGTACAGCACGTTGAATTACTACAGCGGTAATCAATTGGAAACACCCCTGGAAAGATGTTAACGGGTGGCAGCACAACAAATCGAATCACCAGAGTGACGTACAAAGTTGAGTCAGTGTACGTGGGATAACCATGAGAATGCCCTGCTGTCAAACGAAATTGCACCCTAGACCATAACACCAGATTAGGTCGTGTGTGTGTGTGTGTGTGTGTGTGTGTGTGTGTGTGTGTGCGCTGCACGCAAGCAGGTTGGTTACAAGGCCTCATCTGGCCTACTCTTAAACAACACACGATAATCACTGGCACCGAGGCAGAACCGCTTTGATCAGGAAATACAACAAACCTTCACCCTGCCCTCCAGTAAACTCTCGCTTGACATCATCACTGAAGTAACAAATGGCTACAAGGCGTCTGACTCGGTGTTGTCCTTGAAGTAATTTATACCGTTTGGAGTTCCGACTGCTCGCGACTCTACATTCCTGTGGCCACCGCTGCCAGCAGTCGTGTACAGTGACTATATGCCTTCAAAGTCTTTCTGCAATATCACAGCAAGAACATCCAGCTTCTCGCAGCTCTATTGCACGATCTTATTCAGACTCACTGAGCTGTTGATAATGGCGTTTCTTTCGCAAAGTCCACTCTCAAATACAACTAACGCTCACGACTGTTACAGCGTGTATTTAAAACTACCTGATTTGCATCTTCACAGTGGCGCTGGTAGTGTCACTCTCCTGCGATTGGGGCGAAATTTTAGTGGACATCTTTCAGACGTCTACACACGCCTACCAACTTTCTCTTATATTGCACATCATCTCCTTGGTGTTGCGAGGTTTTTTCCGTCAGTGTATATTGTGCTGAAAATAGTGCACAATAGTGCAAATGTTTACGCATTTTACTCTGTCTCCAAGTTTGCATTCAGTACTGCTCAGTATTGTCTTGGGTTTTTTTCTTTCTTTAGGAGTGTTCGTTGAACGTTGACAGTGATGCACGGCTATAGGGATAGGTTTACTGAGAAGAGTTGGCCGATCTGCACCTCGTGTATTGGTTCACCGAATGCAAGAGCGGCCCTATGCTAAGCCGTTCCCGCAGCGGCGGCAACCACACCGCAGTACAGTGTTGCGTCTGAGGGTTTTTGCATTACTGTGTTAAACGTTTTGATTATTGCATATTAAAGACTTCTCCACTGTTGTCAAGGTATTTTCACAGAAGCAAGGGTGATTACGATGATAAACCGAATAAGTTACATTATTACTCTGTAACAAGCCGCTAGAGACTGCGGGCCCCACTTTCCAAAATACCCAAGCAATAGAAGTTTGTAGGTGGAGCTATGGTTCACGTTATATAGACTTAGGTTGCAATCCGTTACGTAGTTTCAATTATCGTTAGCGTTCAGCTGAACTGATGAATTCTTCTTGGGAAATCAACGACAAAAAACTTAGTTTCAGAGCGACATTTCGACTAGTCTCGTATTTCGTCGGAAGATAAGAAACTTGTCGAAATCCCGCTTCTAAATGAAGACATTACTCGGCATTCTTACTTTAATTGAAATTCTGTCGCCAGTTTGATTCAGCAAGTTTTTCGATGTCGCAATAAGCTTTGTGTCAACCTTTGACGTTACACGTTCATCAATACTCCTAAAAACTTTTTTTAATCCATGGGTTCAACTAAAGATTGCACTCCTGACTATACCTACCTACCTACCTACCTACCTACCTACCACCACCACCACCACCACAGCGTCCTCCAGTCCCCGCCATCCTTTTAGTTTAGCAGCAGTTATACTGATGTCTTGTGTTAGGTGCTATCTTCTACGGCCTTTCACATTTTTCCCATCCCTGGTTTCTTCTGGAAGCATTCTTTATTAGCAGCGCTTTCTCATCAATTGCCCTGCCAACTTCTCTTCCAACTACTGTTTCCCTCATTCGGGCCGGCCGAAGTGGCCGTGCGGTTAAAGGCGCTGCAGTCTGGAACCGCAAGACCGCTACGGTCGCAGGTTCGAATCCTGCCTCGGGCATGGATGTTTGTGATGTTCTTAGGTTAGTTAGGTTTAACTAGTTCTAAGTTCTAGGGGACTAATGACCTCAGCAGTTGAGTCCCATAGTGCTCAGAGCCATTTGAACCATTTGAACCCTCATTCGGCCTTCCTAATACCTGCGTACAAAATCACTTTTCGACGGTCTCCAATCGCTTTGTGACGCTTCTTGCGTTTGGTGTACCTACTTAGAAGCCAGTACTAAGAATCTGAGTGTTCACTGTGTATTTGTTCCAGCGGCATGTTCCACACGAAGCATATTACTAATTTATGAATGGAAGTAATAAACTGGCGCATATTAACGTCACTTCTGGCCTCCATCAATATCATTGTTCCCACGACATTCGCTTTTCCCCTCCGCCACCTGCATGACCTTGCTGTGCTACATCAAATTACAGTTTTTTTTTGGCTTTTCTCGAATCATCTCAAAATTTTCACTGTCGAATGCGTTTACCATTCTCGTATCCCACCTGGTTCCAGAGATGATAAGCACTTCGTCAAATTATTCTTGCATGCACAAATCCGTTGCTGCTGTTTTATGAGTATGATCTCCTTAGCTTCCTCTTCAGAAGCGGATATGCACCAAAATCCTCCCCAGTGAATGAAGTCTACACTGTGAGACCCCTGTTGACTTCGTCTCCCCAACATCTCGACGGCCTGAGTTGAAACTGAAGTCAACAGTAGAAAGTGGACACAATGCGGGAAGAACTCACGCGGGATTAGAATTTTCTGCCCTCCCCAGATACGGTAAAGACGAGGTGCTCCTGCAAACAGGCCGCCCTGCAAACTGCGCTCCGGTTCCACGAAAAGCAGCAGCAGCAGCGGCTCGGGAACGCTTCCTCGCACACCCTGTTATCTCGCTCGCTTCTAAGTAGCGAGCAGCCCCGTTTATCTGCCTGAGAACCCCTACCACTCCCAAGAAAAACTAATACTCTCCCAATCGTTATCTCCGCCGAACGCACAAACTATTTTCATTATCAGAGTACCGCTACACTTGGTTCACGCGGTATCCATACTTCCACTCAAGTTAGTTTTTCCTTCTCTCTCTGTATCACGCACGCGACTATCCGGGCGGACTTTTCACTCAAGTTACTTGGTTTAGTCATCCACGTTCACTATACGAACCAACATTCCTACATTCCTGTTGATTTAAGATCATATTGAGGTTTACTTTCAGTTATACTCTTTTATGGTGCTATTAAGTGCCCATTATATTGTAAACGTCTGGCATCTAAGACAGTTTTTAATGAATGAAGTAATATTTTCGGAGAGTGAAATTCACGACAAAGTAATTTGTAGGACACCGCGAAGACAACACAGAGAAATTAGATTTTTATAAGACACAGCTGGCAATATTTTGGCGAAGGGTTTGTGTGCGAGTATCAATGTGATTTCGAAACGAAAGACTTCATACTGACTCCACTCGCCACAATTTATGTACGTAGAAGTAGACTTGCGATAAAACCAAGAACAGAAGGCACTTCAGGCATGACTTGCCCATTTGTATAGTCCGCGGCCATACCGACTGTAGTAAGCATTGTTAGAATGATCAGCACCAACACCAATCGTCTGGAAACGACTCATTGTTTGTGATTACCAATTTTTGACACCCAAGTCTCGACGCAAGCTGCTTGTATTAATTTTCATTTATGTATTCAAACATTTTTGCCCGATCAGTTTCGGGCAATACCGTCGATCGTCTACGGGTAAGGCATATACACGATATTGAAAAAAGTGTTCCATACTACATGCTCTAAAATGCATACCTTAAGATGAGCATTTTTCATCTTCACTACTACCAAACATCTTTTCTACTGGAATCTCCTTCCTATTTTGAACAACCTAAATTCCTCTGTAACTGCTCGTGGATACCGTATTCACGGTTCTACGTAAGCGCAGCGCTCGCATTAGGTCTAATGGAAAGAATTTGCGTTTTGATAAATTTGTGAAATGTTTTTACACTGCAGTTATATCCGTGCTGCTACATGCATAATAGAAACCTATTATTCTACACGGGAAATGGCAGACATCATTTATGATCTGGCAAATATGTGCCATATCTCTTGTAAAATTAAAAAAAGGCTTCTATTATGCATGTAATTGCGAAGATAGAACTACAATATAAGATTATTTCATAACGTTATCAAAACACAGCTTGTTAGTACAGTTTACCGCAACACCACTAACAGAGGCACACTGAATGCTGTATCCACGAACAATAACAAAACGCGATTTCATTTGTTCGTAATTGCAAATATGAGCGAGTTCCCACTGCTCTAAGGTATTCAGTTTAGAGCCCATGGTTTCTTGACTTTTCTCTTGCTTTGGTCCATACACCAGCTCTCAAAATATGGAATACTATCACTGGGCATAAAAACGCGTTATCTGTGTAGTCTCTTATTACAGCCACTAATGCACGACTCCTTGTATGATGGTACACGTAGCCACCTGATACAAAGTGATTGGAGTGAGTATGTTAACGGTCGAATGTGTAAAAGTAAAAATCGTGCTATGAACCATCCGCTGTGTCGCCCCTGTGCATGTGTAAGCGCAAGAAACTATCAGAGACCATGTGAAAAATAGCCTACTAAAACACGTAACGCCTATACACGACCAGCCTAATCTATGCACATAGTTGTAAAGGAATTCCGCCTTGCCAACTGTTGTACTTCGTGAGAATGGTTCAATCTTTATGTTCACTGGGGGCGTGAGCGGGTGGTGGGTAAAAAACATATTCCATGTGCCTTATTAATACTAGTATCTCCATGGTTTAGGTAGGCCGTGTCTTGGCAGTACCTACATTGTCACATTTCACATGGTTTACGTGAGCTTACGTATGCGGAGCGGTGACACACTGGATGGTTCACCGCATGATGTTTACCTGCCATAGCGAGCCAAACGTGCAAACTATGATCACTTTCTAGCAGGTTGTTTCCTATACTAACACACGAGGCGTTGTAAATAAGAGATCGTACTAAAGGACTACACAAATGATTATTTTAACACCTAGCGACTATGTATGCTCTAGCCTCAGATGACTGACCATAACACTTTTAACTGGTCCGGCAAAAAGTTTCTGTAAGTACAAAAATACAAGCATCTCTGTCGAAACTTGCATGCTAAGAAACAACAATCACGAACATTAGAACTACACATCACCAAAGCTTCAAAGACTGATTATTTCTTGGTTTAGAAAATTCTTACGAAAGCATATGAATTGTGTTTGTTTGGATGATATCTAAATATAACTCATATTTCGTCACTTTAAAAATAAGTGAGCGAATTTGTTTATATCTTATCTCGTTCCGGCGTAATTGCATTAGTTATATTCCCTGAACCACACAGAAAGGAATATCTGGAATGTGTAAATAAGTCAAAGATGCACATTTTATTTAAGTACGATACAGTGAAACGACTTCGCACTGTAACAAAATAGTCTTAAGCATCCTTAATTCTAATTAGGTCCATGCGATAATCAAAAACATTAAATTCGAGGGTCTCTGCAGAGACACACGTCAGTGTACTAGAATGTTATGCCAAACAGGAAGTTCCTTAATTCAGTTTTCAACACCACCACATTATCTACGTGAATGGGCAGGCAGGACGGTTGAGTGCATGTGTACACATTTATCCGACTTCTTCCTGTGCCACTGTTAATCCCTTCACGTGTCTCTAGAGGCTGTGTGTGATCTTAGCGCTACATTCGTGTTCTTCACGATTTTCTGAGAAATGAGAATTATTGTTAGTGACAAAGGACATTAATTAACATACATACTGTTCATTAGCTGTCAAAATACGACGATTTTAGAAGAGGTTTCTGCATAACGTTCTAGAATTAACACCAGATAAAACTCTTCTAACGTGCTCCAGTGTCCCGAAAACATTGTCCCTGCAAATTGTTAAAAAAAGAGAAAACAGGATTCCATACTTTTGGGTCCAGAATGGTTAAGGATTACGGCATCCGCCTTTGCGATGGCGGCTTTGCCTACAGTGGTGAGCGCTGCGTAGCGAGGGCAGGTGGCGCTGTTTCCGCGCAGCAGGAGACGAGGCTGCAGTGTTCACATGTGCGGCATGCGTCACCACACATTGCGTCACGGCCAGATAAACTCGCCTCCCGCCGCCGGAAACTGCCGGGCCATGGCGCGAAAAGCCCACCGGGCGCTGGCTGCCACAGGTATGTCGTGTCGGCCACGCTCTGAGGTTACACTCTGGACCCTGTAAGGCCCCATCCTCATGGGCGGACAATTATTGACAGACAGGAACGCGACTGCGTTTTTCAAAATTACTGACGGGATATATTGTTCACGGCCTTCATTGACGATTCGAAGAACCGCTGAACACAGTTTGGGACGATCGTCCGTCCTCTGACCTGCCGTGTGGTCGCGAGAGACGAATTATGCGACGTGTTACTCCGAAGGTTTATTCGGAAATGTTTATTGCCGGGTCTCGAACTGACACACTATCAAATCATTCTAAATACGGGTGGGTAGACACGCTGTAACCCGCGAGGTAGAGTTGAACTCCTCACTCCGCGTAACAAAATCTGTTACAGCCCTGTAGTCAGAGAACTACTTTCTGAAAGATTACGAGGTTCGACCAATTGGCTTGAAAATGTCAACGCCAATGGTTATTACACTGTCTCAAGTTGGCTCCTACAAATTTCCGCCGATGTCACACAAGAACACATCGCTTCAAATTTCCACGGAAATTAAAGCTCGCGAAGTCTGTCATTTTTATCGCCCACCACATCCCAGTTACCTATTGGCTCCGTGATCTGATACGACAGCCTAAGCAGAATTTCATGACTGCGCAAGGGAACGCGCCTTCGAATACTTGTACGCATTCTGTACAGGAAAGCTAACCTCGTTGACCAGGCTTTCAAAATGGCAAGTACTTCAAATCTGAGAATCCACCGCCAGAGGGAATGCGAATTCCCTTGTAAGCCGGCGAGGGCTGCCGGCTGAATCCTGATTTCGCCGTCTCCAGTACCACTCCACAGAACTGTTTGACATTGCAGACTTCCTAACAATCAACTGGCCATTCCTGATCCCACTAGTAGCACATGTGCTCCTCCTTGCCAGGACTTTCGGAGCTTTCTTTTCAACGGACGCCAGGAAACACCTGCCGTCATGGCAGCCTCATAGCCCTTGTCACAAACCTTTATAGAGGAAACACTCTAGCGCACACAACAGTGAACAGTACGGGTACAAAGGCGCTGCCGGCAAATATCACTACTTAGCAACGAGTCATTTCTCTGCGCCTACGGGCTTTTTGGTATATGACGCAGAGGTCGTGGTCATTCCCTTTTATCTTCCACTAACAAGCGGAGCCTGGGAAAAATTACTACCTATGGACGAACACTAACCTCTCATTTTTCCCCCTTGCCTTCCTTAAGCGAGATAAATACTGGAGTCAGGAGAACAGTTTTGCGATCTGTCGCAAATGCAGGTTCTGTAAAACTCCCTCAAGGATTCCCATCTAAGCTCACCAAAAATTTTAGAGTTGATCGAGTAGACCGGTAACAATTCTAGTAACACTCCTCTGAGCTGTTTCGACGTCTTCCTTTAATCTCATCTGGTGTTCCTAAATACAGGCGCAGTACTCAAGAATGGGTCCCCCAACTATTATGTGAGAGGTCTATCAGTGGTACGCAACACTTTCGAAGAACTCTTCCAATAAACTCTAATCTGCCAAGCGTCTTCCTTACAGCTGACCTCAAATCTTACAGTTTCTCGTCATTTCGCAACGTTTTACGTAGATATTCAATCGACGTGACTGGGGGAGTAACTAATAACGCGTTAGAACATTATAGCTATGTTTCCTGCACGCATTCTCAATAACTTCTACATTTGTCAACATTTAAAGCAAACTGTCATTGCACCAAAATTTGTCATCATAAATCTCTCCTCCCCCCTGTCCCAAAGTCATTCGATGACACTTTCCAGTACTCAAAGCGTCATCAGCTAATTGTCTCTGGTTACTGTTCACCCCCTACAACAGATTGTTTTGATCTTCAATAAAATACTAATATAATATCCTTCTGGGCCGTGTTGCGACTTCAGATTAGACTTAAGACCGAAAATTAGGTGTGAACGTCGAAAAAGTTGAACGCCAATTGATAACAAAGGAACGTTTTAGCTTTCAAAGGAAGTAAAATCAGGGTTGAGCGTCTCGTCGACAACGAGGTTTTTCTTAGAGGGTGTAAAAGCTCTGACTAAATAAGGATGGAACACGACTTATCCCGGACATATGCGGAAATCCTACATCAGCGTGACCTGACGAGCATTCGAACTGTACACCACGCGAAAGAGAGTCACGTCTTCCACCACTTCTGCACCATTGCTCTTCATCAATCTTTCAGTGAAACTGCAAGCAATTGCAAATGGAGTTAACATAGCGCACCATACCAAAAAAGGACTGTCAAGCAAATACCAAAAAAATTTTTGAGTCGTTAATTTTTACTTTATGGAAAACATTGCATAAGCAATGAGGTGTCAAAAACCTTCAGAATAAATTAGGATATGTGCAGTATTTGCCCTCAGTCTAAAATAAATGTATTTGTTGCCAGCTACTATAGTGTAGTGTTATCTGTTAACACCTATGTACGCTTTGTGTCGTCATGATTTGTTCAGTTTGTTAATAATGAAGTGTTCCACTTACGTAATAACTTACTGGCTGCATGATCCGTGCCTTGCCATGCTCGTGGAACACCGTCTTGAGATACGTTGTATTGTATTATATAATGCTGGGGGGATAGTATACTTTAAGCGTTTGTAAAGTGACAGCTTTAGCGTTTGCCAACGGCGTACGTGGAGTACTCTGCGGAACGCAAATCTTCCTGTATACTAAACCTCTACTGGAAATCGCCTCAAGAGTGACGCTCATGAAGAGACACCACGCGGTGAATACTAATTTTAAACTCTAATGCTGTCATCCATCCCATTCCAATAAGTGACACTAATAGACCGACGGAGACATGAAGCGGAAATATCGCTGCCGAGCAGGTTTGGTTTAAGCAAAACGCCAGGCTTCGATTTCCAGTTCGCCTAACAATGACACTGTTTACAAAACACTTGAGGCATATGCTTGAATAGTGGTGTGGGATTCGAAGCAGGCTGGCCTGATGGAAGATACTGAGGGTACTCTAGCGCAGCCAGAATAGCAGCAGATTTGTTTGCCACGTGAGAGTAAAGAAGAAAAGCTGGGAAATTTATTCAGAGACTAAAAAAGGTGACCTACTCTCGAATGCCTGGCAAAGTATTTCAATAACTGGTTTCCAGATTGTAATCTACAAATATTATTTATTTCCATACTCACCCATGAAGAAAACACGAAGACAAAATGAGACTAATTAATAGAAGCAAATGAGCAATAAATCTTCATCTGCTCCCTCTTTGTATAGAGCAATAAACAAATCTTATACACAGTGAATACATTTACTTTTAGATTACACGCATGTGAGAGATCCAATAACTCGTATGGTAAGGGTCGCTAACACAAAATTCTATATGTAGGACTGCTAGAATCTATTTTACAATATTCATTACACCAGCAAGTCACTACAGTTAAGTTGGCAACACTTTATACCGCTAGTAACACAAGTGGAAAGGGCGATCGGAGAAGTGCCTGGTAACGCTGTGACGGGCTGCAGAAGTAAACGTAGCATTCTTCTCTGACGCTTACAATACGATTGTTGACAAATACCGTAGGGCAACACTACAGGTACTGGCCAGTTCTTTAAAACGGCATTAATGATCCGTCTTCTTACCCACGACGGGTGCGAGCGAGCAACTTCAGACACTGTCTACACGAGACACTTGCGTTAAACTTTTAACATTTACTTTGAATGATCCACTTTCAGTCAGCTCAAGAAGTTACGTCTCACTAAGCGCGAATTCCGATACTTTAACAAATAGACATAGATTCTCGTGTGATATCATCTAAAGAATGCAAATATATCGGACAGCCTCATTGCACCATATGCTGACATATGATGGGTTCCGGTTAAGATACCTTGCCGCCCCCCCCCCACCCTCTCTCTCTCTCTCTCTCTCTCTCTCTCTCTCTCTCTCTCTCTCTCTGTGTGTGTGTGTGTGTGTGGGGGGGGGGCTTCGATTTGACGCCACTTCTGCGGATTTTGAAATAACGGCTCATTTAGCTTCAGGAGGCTGAGCGAATCCCCTTCTAGAACTAATTACCACAGAAAAATTCGAGAACCTTTAGGTCAGTAACTGGCAAAGGTAACCTCTAGTAGACCACAAGTAGAAAAATGGCTCTGAGCACTATGGGACTCAACTGCTGAGGTCATTAGTCCCCTAGAACTTAGAACTAGTTAAACCTAAGGACATCACAAACATCCATGCCCGAGGCAGGATTCGAACCTGCGACCGTAGCGGTCTTGCGGTTCCAGACTGCAGCGCCTTTAACCGCACGGCCACTTCGGCCGGCCCCAAGTAGAATGTCCGATAAATATGACGGAGGCGTAATTCAGGTATGTTATGAGTGGCTAAAATTATGACGTTAGGTTGTATAGAGGCGCGAAACACAGCTTGCAGAGAAGCCAAGTCTTATGTTTGTCTCCGTACACGTAAGCTAAGTACGGTGTATAGCGTATCGCCCTACCAAACAGTAGCAGCTCTAGTCCAGCGAAGCCAAAGGGTGCCGGTCACACAGGTAAGGTGCACGTACCAGTGTTCGTAGGTTCAATAGGTTACTTCGTAACTCCAGCGCCCTTTTCTGTATATCATATTTAATATTACATCCACAGCACTATCCGTATTCCGTTAGACATAGCGATACGGTCTCAGCAATTACGCAGTACGAAACAGATTATGTAAACTGTTGCTAGACAGCCGCCGGCTCTAAGCTGAGGATGAGACAAAAAGGTTCGTCGGCCGGAACGAGACGTGCAGAGCGGGGAGACGGAGCCACCCCAGCGGGGCCCCTGGCGCGGCGGCGCGGCCACGCGACCGGAAACTCAACTGCGAGATACACCGCCCGGCGTGTCCCTGCGGCGCCCGCCAATTCTGCGGAAACGCTACGCATACTGAGCGGCCAGCTGGCGCGGGCGCCACCGAGCCCCTCGGCTGCCCGCTGCCGGCACATCCAACCCAATCACTCTTACTATACAGCACTGGCCACCAGGTAACGAACCGTAACCGCGGCCCAAGTCTGGTCGAAGATTAGGCCGAGCATAGTTCGGGCCGCAACTTTGTGTTCAAAAGACCACGGCTGCGTAAAGGTCGGACCGCGGTTCCTCGACGCAAGTGCCACCTATCGCTCGAAAACAGGACTCATTTCGTATAAGAATAAAGTAGAAGTAAAGTAAATACGAAAAATAAATCTCGAAGATTGGCCCTTTTTTAATTACGTATTACTCTTCAAGATATATCAATTACAAAAGTGCCAGTACTTAAATGGACGGTTTCCTCCGCCTAATGTTCTTCCAAGTTGCCGGTTTCCAAAGTGTTGACGCAATGTTAATTGCCTCCTACCGACACGCGCGCGCTTCGTCGGACTGTGCCTAGGAGAGAATTACGCGTTCCGAAAGTTGAAAAATAATTCAGAAGATTGTCGTGCAGTGTTGTTTTTTATATTTTTCCGGAGTAAAAATTACTCCTCGATTTTATCGCGGTTGCAGTCGATGACTTGGGCGTACACCGTACAGCTTCCAATAATCGTGCGGGCCCCTGCACTTCGCTCCAGCGGGGATAAGAAATCTATGTGGGCTAATTGTATCTCTTTACCATATTCTGTATTATTTCCATTCCACGATTTTGTGATAACAATACGGTATTTTCGTACAGCGAATAAAGACATTCAAGTGTACACTACCGGCCGCTGTGGCCGAGTGGTTCTAGGGCTTCAGTCCGCAACCGCGCTGCTGCTACGGCCGCAGGTTCGAATCCTGCCTTGGGCATGGATGTGTGTGATGTCCTTAGGTTAGTTAGGTTAAGGTAGTTCTAAGTCTAGGGGACTGATGGCCTCAGATGTCAAGTCCCTTAGTGCTTGGAACCATTTGAACCATTTTTTGAAGTGTACATTAACGGGTTCAAATATCCTCCCTGCTCTTAATTTGGTTCCCCCATGGAATTTCCTTTTTCCACAGCCGGTAAGAAATATTTAACTGTGCATCCATGCGACTGTTCAGTCCACAGTTTTGTTGAGAGAGTGTGCTGTCTACAGCACTGTCTAGCTTCCGCGTACGACGGAATTCGTCTTTCTACACTCACGTGAATAACTGCAGCACTCAAATTAACAGCCTGTTATTTCTAGTGTGAGCACTGGTTTGTGTTCAAATATTGGGCTTTATTTCAGTTGTGTGTTGCCGTTTCTGGCATGTAATCTCAACTGTCAACGGTTTGGCCTATTTTGCTCTAACGGCCACTATAATAAATCACCGGGATGTACATAATTTCGACCCCCTTTAACAATTAAACTCCATCTTATTTGCTGTTTACACAGATTATTTTATTTTTCCAATCGAAGCATACAGCTGAGATAAAATGATTCATTGCACAAAATGCTTTTTTTTTTAATCACGAAACATGCTCTTCATCCACCCAGACATACAATTTCATGGGCGACGCATGTCTACAAGGCTGAAAATAACTTTAAAACATTGTTCATTCATGATCTCAAGCGATTTATAATAGCGATTCATATAATGTTGTAATGCAAAAATACATTTTAATTAATTGTATTTTTGAGCATTTTAATGGGGGGACGAAATTGCGAACACTTTTCGTTTTTTTTTTGCAATGCTAATGTTTATGTTAAATACTGGCTTCAGTATGTTACAACAATTTCATTGTTAAGAAGTTGCAACACGGCCCAAAAGGATATTGTACCAGTATTTTCTTGAACATAAAAATCTGTCGTAGGGGGTGAACAGCAACCTGAGACAATTTGCTGATGACGCTTTGAGTACTTGGAAGGTGTCGTCGAAGCTTTCAAAGGATGTAAAATCAGGATTGAGCGTCACGTCTTCTACCACTTCTGCACCATTGCTCTGCATGAAGCTTTCAGTACAACTGCAAGCAATCCCAAATCCAAATGGAGTTAACACAGCGGAATAATTATACGCCTACTGTCTGCAGTAGTTAACAGTTTTTCCATTTATTAGTTAGCTCTGGTAGTGCATCCGATGTTGCTCGTTTCTCGTCCAGTATTTTACAGTATGAAATACAAAAGTCAACTGTTTATTTAAATGTAGTTTTCCTCTTGTGTACTACTGCTTTAAAACCTTTAAACATCCCAAATACATTAGGGTCAATTGTGAGGCACACTGGTAGAAACGGTGGAGTAACAACAGATGGAGAAAGAACGTTTTTTAAATGACTGACTGCTGCACTGCTTGTCATTTATTTGATTTATTGATCGTTTATTTTGTATTCTTCGTTACAGCAGTTTCGCCTGTGTAGCCATTTTAAGTGTGATATAAACAAGTAATATTCTTTATATTACTAAAATAATCCCCATACTGAGAACGTAACATCTATCGTCAACAGAGCATAGATGTTTTGGCTGTGGACGACGTTACACCTACAATATTCAGAAAAGAAAACCTACGTTTTACGCCTTGCAGATTACACTGCAGTTCTCGCCAGATAAGCCCGAAGAGTTAATGCCTGGTGTAACCTAGCCCATTCTTTTCACAGACTACTACTAGAAAATATAGTAAGAACGAAGCGAAGCCCAACTGGGAAACAGACACGAAACATTGGGTAATCTAGATCTAGATGAAGAACAGTTGCACATTGTGAAAGATTCCACCTTTATCGGAAGCAAGATAACAGCAGATGAGATACGTCTGAAGAATGTTACGTGCAGAACAAATCGAACTAACACTTTTTCAACAAAATATGAGTATTTACTGCAGACAAATGTAGGATAAAGCCTCTCATTAAGATTTATAAGAAATATGGTACTTTACGGATGTGAAATGTCCAATACTGGTGCAAAATCCACGATTTTGAAATGTGATGCTACAACCAAATGATAGTTAAGCTATAGCAGACAGAAAATACCACTAGTGAAAATATTTTTAAGCTCTTTATGTTCGGTGAATATTCAGCTACGATGTGATGTAGAATGGCTCATATATCCGGGCATGGAAATCCATTGTAGGGTTCATTACATGGAAAGCCACACTGCAAGGAGAAGACCGAATTTGACGTACACAAACCAAACTGGGGAGATCTACGGTACTGGCTGCACGATATGAGAGAATTGAGAAATCAAGCTGCTGCAGAATTGTGATCTGATTGCCGAATGCCGAAACCAACTTGTTTCAGCGCACGAACCAATCGCCGAAGTAGGAGCTGTAGCTGATTTATTTGTGAGCAACATCAGCAGAAGAAGAGGAAGAAGTAGCAGTCGGAAGTAGGGCAAGTAAATGGGCTGTTTGGGCGGCGAGAGACGGCCGCGGTCACGTGCACGCATCGTGCCCAGGGCGCAGCCGGCGGGTGGATGCGCTGCGGCTGCTACTACGGCGTGGCCCGCAGCCGCACAGGCGGCGCGCGCGTCCTCAGGACGGCGCTAGAAATGGACTTCTCACCGAGTGCTCGCCTCATCGTGGCGTTTCTGCATCGTCGGCACATCCACCACAACACGACAAAGTCAAACGCCACCACTGCGACAAGGACACGCGAGCACGCTAAGCTAAATGAACAAAAAAATTAACAATACCGCAAGGTAAGAATCTGCAACACTCACTCACCATGTAATTGCTACTGAACGGTCCGTGACGAACTGCACAGCTTTTCGTTGCATTTTCTGTATCTGTTGTATCAGCCCTATCCGGTAAGGGTACCAGAATGATAAGGAAGACCCGGGAATAGGTCGAACAAGCGCCTTGTCAGCCACTTCGTCGACGAATTACATTTTCTTAAGATTCTTCTTGTGAATCTCAGTCTGGCGTCGTCTATTGCAACTATTTGTTTTTGTTGTCATTCCACTTAAGGTCGCTCCGGATAGATACTCTTAGATACTTCACGATAGTTATTGTTTTAAGCAATATATCAACAGCGTTGTTGTATAGCAGTAGATTTCTTTTCCTATGAATACACAGTACGTTACATTTATTTACGTTCAGGGTCAACTGCTAGAACCTGCACCATTCATTAACCCTCTTTAGGTTGTTTTGCACATCGTTACTGCAGTGTGGCGTTACTATCTTCTTACAGACAACCGCATCATCTGCGAGCAGCCTTCAAGATTTTCCGACGCATTCAACTACATCATTTTATGCATTGTGAACAGTAAGAGTCGTATCACACTTCCTCGGCGCACTCCCGAAATTATCTTCGCATCTGTCGATTTCGTTATGATCTGTTATTAACCATTCTGTTCTCCGCATGTCTGATTTAGGCCTGGCTGTAGTGTATGTTCACCACATGTCAACAAAATGTTTTTTTAAAACATTTCTCCGATCACTGAGAACAGCGGGTGGAGATCTAATGAAACGTCATTACAGCCGATTTATAATCCGCCATCTACATTACTGCCTAAATGGAGGGCAACTGACAAGTATTATGTGACCACCTCGTACTCAGGGAAGCTGTAAAAAAAAAAAAAAAAAATACTGCCTGTGCGGTTCTATAAATGACCCGCTTAACTGAGCTGGGAGGAAAATGGAAACTATATTGCCTTGCACTTGGGCGGACCTAATCAATTCGACGGTACTTTGACTTAATTGTCACTTCAATACCCCACTTTTTCTCGTTTTCCACTTAGTCTTAATGGACTTTATAATATGTCATGTGCTCCGTCATATTCATCGAGCACAGGACTAAATTTGCGCTACGGCTGCAGAAGTTAAACACGACTGACGGGCTCGAATTTCACACGGAACTGACTCACTGAATGCTTGTCTCGCCGATACACCACGACTAAGTAAATAGTTTTGCCCTAAAACAAGACACAGAGTAACTCCTGAATTAATCTGAATAAATTGCCATGTTAAAGACGTAACCAAGCACACTCTGGGTTAGAGTCACGATGCTGCTCGTAATAGTGGTGTCTACCGATGGAAGTTATCGTTAATAGTCAAAGTCTTTCATACTTTCGACAAAAGGCTCGCTGCTTCGGTGATGTCAAGGTGTCAGTGCAGCTCAGTAAGGCCGAGAGTGGTTTAAGCAGCAGACTGTGCGTTTGGAAACTAGTTAGTGGTCCCTTTGAGTAACACCGGTCCTGAACACAGAGAGCGTGTTTCAGGACAGCAGCAGCAAACCGCCAGGCGTATCCTCGTTGAGGCAGTCAGCGTCTGACGTCAATCTGGTGTGCTCTAGGAGGGCGGGCGTTTATAGAAGCAACGTGTGGCCATATGCGCACGGCCAGCCTCCGGCCGTTCTACTTCGCACTCGCTTAACCGCTCACTCACACTATTACGCAACAAACACCGCCTACATGCTTTAAACACAGAGATTCGTTTTCTTAATTATCCGCTTAACAAGAACAAGGCGACACTATTGTCTGAGATTTCTCCGTGAATACAGCCGCAATGTGCGTACACAAAACAGTGGCAATCTTGCGGAAAAAAAATGCCATTTTCTCTGAGTTAGAACGTTTCCGTGGAGCTGCTACGTGATTTGAACACGTTGCTCACAGCCCGTTTTGCTCCCTGTAAGTCAATCACCAGTATCACGAATCTTATCCCACACTAGGACTGACACTTAAGAAATGAGATTAAGAATATTAAAACATGGTTTTATACGCAGACAATATGCAATGTGTTGTGGCTCAATGACTGTCCAGCATTAGTCGCTTTACTTGATACGATGAGAGTGACATTTTGTCCTATGTAGGCTCGCTTCGTGATTGATGGGATCCCTTTCAGGTACTTATATCTGCGATATAAATGCTGACAGTGGAATATACAACACGTGTGATTTAATTTCTTCCCAGTCAGATGCTTGAGAAACAGATACATCCAAGCAAGTTTCTCAAAATAACGTCTCGTTATCCCCATAGGTGACGCAGTAAACGGGTGATCGAAACACAGGTGAACAACCATATTTTAAATACTGTAATGGCACTAGCAAATCGCAGGAAACCTACAGGAAAACATGGTATGAAGAGTAGCATTATCAACGGAAAGTATCGTATCGTTCCCCGGGATTTTGTTAACAGTTTTGCTGGCTCATAAAAACTTTGTACTATTGCGAAGTTTCTGTTAAACGCGGTGCGCACAGATAATGTGCACTTTTCACTTACTAAAGAGTACTTGTGATAAACCAGGAACCTTTACCGCGCCACAGTACAAACAGCTATCTCCAGCACACATCAGTGAAAGATGCCGCCAGTAAGGCCACTAACTTTCACATTATTTAAAACGCCACATGCAATTCCGTAAAACCATCGATGTACCACCGACCATATTTTGAATACGAACAAACAATACGAGATTGTTTACGAGGCTAGGGGCGAAAGAAGCTGTAATGAACAAGTTGATAAGCGTGGTTTCCAGATTACAGGCCTCACGCACGCCACACACTACCCACCGGACGACGTGCTGTTAGCACTCGCGGTGCACTGAGAATTGCTTTGTCATTACATAAAGAAAAGGTTGTTGGAAACAAGTAGTACCAACTGCCTCATCGACTCGTTAGTTCATGGTTTCACAGAACACCCGCAAAAACTAAACACAATTTATCCTTCGTCATTTAAAAAATTTCAAAGGAAATTCTTTTCTGTTCCGAAGCTTGTTTAGGCGTTAATTTTTATGGTCGTGGGGGGAAAGGGAGAGGGTACTGGCTAATATCTGATTGCACTCAGATAATCGTCTGAAAAAGATCGGAAACCACTGGACTAAACGATCCCGTTAAGAACACGCCGCTCTTCGTTCGATCTTGTCGATCACTTCCGTTAATCAAACCCGGTATTGGTCCCAGACTGATGAACAGATCTAACAAATATTTGGTTAGTCAATTCTTTCGAGAATAAATTACAATTTGTAGAAGATTCTGCTAATGAATCTCAGTATATCATCTGCTTTTCCTACAACGAGTTCTATGCGGCCATTCCAATTTAGGTCGCTCCGGATGGTTATTGTTTACAATGATTTGTCGCCAATACTAACCGAACACGTATTGGATCTCTTCACCAATTTATGCACATTAATTTACGTTTATTTACGTTCAGGTTCAACTCCCAACAATAAATTGGTCAATCTAGTTTAGGTCACTTCGAACGATTACTCCTAAGTATTTTACTGGTATTACTTTTTCAGTAATCTTTTGGGGTGGTAACCCTGGAAATAGTAATAGGTCTCTTCGCCTATTTACGGGCATATGTTAACGCACTTGCAAGTGTGACGCACCATCATTTTTCGCCCGGTGCACTGTCCCACTGTATTGAAAAGTAGTGCCCCTGGCGTGGTGTACTGCCTGTTGGCTTTCGTCTCGGGATGTTCGGCCGATGGATGTTTGGTGATTTTTCAGACGTTTCCCCAGAGTGAGAGACTAGCATTGTCGAAGGATTACCTCCCACAGCTGGTGGTTCCTAGCTTGCGCGTAGCGACAAGGGGAATGCTCGATACACACTGCATAGTTTAGCTTATCCATTATGGATATTCTGGAACACGTGACTAAGTAACAGTCGAGTATAAACATAGACAAATGCGTCCAGTCACTTTTGAAATATTTGTTTATTCCCGCGAACTAGAATTCGAACAGTTTCAGCTCATCTTCGGGTGGGGGCAAGCAATTTACGTCTTTACTTTCGCAGCGCGATGCGAGTAGCTCTGTGACAAGGAAATAGGAAATACTTCACTTTATCGCCATGTGTTATATTTATGGTAGGTTGAGTACTGTCGGTGTAACTAAAGGAATAAGTTTTTCACCATAATTTGCAATACAACCATCGCTCACTCACGGCGATACATTAAACTGTTTCCTATTCCCTTGTCACAGAGCGAGTAGCCTCAAGCTACAAAAATGAAAACGTACATACGAGGGTCGTTCAATAAGTAATGCAACACTTTCCCTGGAAGCAGGTTGGTTTTATTCAGAACTCCAATACACCGTATTATTCCCGACACTTTTGGCTACAAAACCCTATTTTTCAATATAATTAGCGTAAGGCCATCGCATTGAACGGAGGTTAACTGGGAGGGCATGTACGCCCGTATGGTACCACTGTAATGGTCAACATCGGAGCCAGCGTCTTGCTGCGTCAATAACCTGCCCATCACCCATGCTCTGCTTCCCGCAGAGTGCATCCATTAGGCCAAACTGATGGAAATCAATGCTAGGAAGAATTCTGCTAACAGCCGATAAAATTGTTTTCTACTGAAAAACAACCGATTTTGCGGCCTAAAGCCGTGCGGGCCGGTTTTACTTTGTCCAACACCGGGTTACCTGCCGTCACAGAGAGAGAGTGAAATTTTGAACACGAGTCTCTAGCCCCAAGTTTCACCTATCAGCAAATTGTCCTAAATGAATGGAGCACGTCTTCGTTACCTTTTGCTCGCCATAGTATTGACAGTATTCACTGAACAGCGCAACCTTTTTGCTATGATGACAAACGCCTCGCCCAACGACTCCTCGTACTTTTTTTCACTGCCAGGTGTCCGTAGACGAGCGCCTACGAATATCTGCTACGTTGTGGTATTCCGCCAAAAGAAACCCAGTGACAGCTCTCTGCTTACAACACACCTCCGTTACAGACACTGTGATGGATACGTATAGTGCCACAAACTATCGGAAATTTATGAAACTATAGGGGCTGAAGAGAACAAATTCCGCATTTTGTCAACCGAAACTGGGCGAGAAATACTTGTTTTACTCGTTGACTGCCATTCGCGTATTCGCTTGTCTAGGCGGTGAAACGCGCCTGGAGGACGTGCTGGGCTCGCGAGGCGGCTGGGCTGCGGCCGCAGCGTGTCAAGGCGGCCCGGCCCGCCTGCCGAGCTGGTCCGGCCGCGTGGCATTTGGCGCGCAAATGCCACTCCTGCAACCCGTACGTACGGCCACTCTGCCCTCGCCAGCAATTTCTCTGCCGCCGATCAACAGCCACACCGCTGCTACCAACATATCACCATTACTTTCCTCTTTAAGACATATCCATCAATATTAACACTCCCAATATCAGGCAACCCTCTTATTTCTTAACCTCATTTCGTCCGTATATGACTGATTAATGGAAACAATTTATCCACGATAATGGCTGCAGGGCTGTGTTTTAACTTACTTTAGGAAATACAACAATCAACTCCTTTTATACAGCTTTATTTATGCCAATACGCGTTTTGGATTTTCACCCATCTTCAGCTGCTGTAATACATTTATATTTTCATCGATACATTTTTAACGATGTAGCTGTCCTGAGCAGAATAACATTTCGTTTAGCTACCGAATTCCCCGTGTTGTGTATTAAAATTTGTTCATCAGTGAGCTTTTATTCTGTAGCTTTTAATTAAGAGCCTTGTTTCGCAGTCATACAAATAGCAAAAAAATTTACAGAATGAGATTTTCACTCTGCAGCGGAGTGTGCGCTGATATGAAACTTCCTGGCAGATTAAAACTGTGTGCCCGACCGAGACTCGAACTCGGGACCTTTGCCTTTCGCGGGCAAGTGCTCTACCCGTGAGTCGTGCTTCGGTAGCTCAGTTGGTAGAGCACTTGCCCGCGAAAGGCAAAGGTCCCGAGTTCGAGTCTCGGTCGGGCACACAGTTTTAATCTGCCAGGAAGTTTCAAAAAAATTTACCTTCACTAATGTATTTCAAAATTCTCCATGTGGCCGACTTATACGTACGTTCGTGTTGGAAATTTAGGTGCAAAAACGTCAACATACGAGAGAGCACGTTCATCATTGTGTGTGCTGTGTTGATACTCTTTCAGCTGTAGGAAGGACTTGAGGCAGCTTAGCCACGTCCAGCACGCTTTGCTACCGCGTGCAGCGAATTGCTGTTAATATTGGAGACGGGCAAATGTATTAATATGAGTAATGATTTAAATGTTCCAATTCCATTCGGTAAAACGTTCCAAGACTACGCAGGTCGTGGAGTACATTGAAACCACCGAAATAGTTTGCGTTAGTGTAAGAATTTATGTTCCATTTTTCATACTTCGCCATCGTAAAGTGGATCAAATCTGCATGACACAGAAGTGCAGGACTATAGTGAAGAAAGCACAACACATTTCTAACTGTGAACGTGTGAGCCACAGCCTCCATGCTGGAACGTTGGCACTCCTTGCACAGTTTAAATCGCCTTTTAGAAGGGCAACTTTCTTGTCTCAATCGACTAGCCAATTGAGCCTACTACAGCGTCCCTTGCATATATATATATATATATATATATATATATATATATATATATATATATATATATATATATATGTGTGTGTGTGTGTGTGTGTGTGTGTGTGTGTGTGTGTGACTTCAGAGCTGTCTGCTGAGGTGTTCGACACCTAAACCGTGAAAGTGTGATATGAGAAACCATCCTTTTTTGCAAGAAATTGAAGTATACTAACAGCAATAATTATAGAGTTTATTAATGACCAAGGCAAAATACAAAGTGGATTTCCTCGGCAGAGGTTGTCCGGTAAATTCTGCACAGTCGTGAGAACAAGAAGAACAGGAAAAGAGTCCTCTATATTTCAAAATATCTACATTCATTTCATGGAAAAATTATGCGCGTCGAAACACGCCAAACAATATTTAGAAGGCAGTATATAGCGCCTTTTTCAAATTCAAATGGCTCTGACCACTATGGGACTTAACATCTCTGGTCATCAGTCTCCTAGAACTTAGAACTACTTAAACCTAACCAACCTAAGGACATCACACACATCCATGCCCGAGGCAGGATTCGAACCTACGACCGTAGCAACCGCGCGGTTCCGGACTGAAGCGCCTAGAACCGCTCGGCCACCACGGCCGGCTAGCGCCTCTTTCTTTTATCCTTTGCAACTTTTTTTGTAATGACAAATACTTTGAACATTTTATCTTCAAATAGCTATGACTTATTCACTGTTGAAAGTCTTCATTTAAAAAAACTGCCTATTTACGTTCTTATTTATGCGTAGTGCACGGTTTTTTCTCTTTCCAGGTACTGTAAAATATAAATACCTCTCCAGAATGAGATTTTCACTCTGCAGCGGAGTGTGCGCTGATATGAAACTTCCTGGCAGATTAAAACTGTGTGCCCGACCGAGACTCGAACTCGAGTCTCGGTCGGGCACACAGTTTTAATCTGCCAGGAAGTTTCATAAATACCTCTGATTTCTGATATTCATCTGTAGCGTGAAAAAAACTAGTTGGGGAATTACCGTGCCTCGTGCAATCCTTACAGTTTATCAGGAAAACAAAGCAAACAACGAAATAAAGATTACGACGACACAAACAACAAAATCGGTTACTATGATACGAGTGAACACGTTGAGAATAGGTTAACTTCCCAGGCTTCTGCGCATGCACAGTATGCTGCATAATCGAGATTTTACAACACACTCGGCACATTTAATTTACCACCGGCATCACTGGCTCACTAGCGATGTGGCTGGCGGCTGATTTACACGGAAGCACGTGACACGCACCCACAAAAAGTAGTCGATTTTGACTAGACATTCGCTTGTCTAGATCGGGCTTATCCGTTCATGCACTCCACGGTCCGCCCATGTTATTTTTTAATGAGGAACCGAAGACGTTCTAGCCGGGAGTAAGACCCTACCTGCGCGGAGTTATTCTTTAGTCACAACTACAGCACAGAAAGTGAGATTCTGACGACCCGAAGGAACGAAGACGTAGCGGGCGCCCCAGTAACACCCTGACCGCAGAGAGTTGTAAAGTGCTTAATAGGCTGCGAGATGGAAGTCTGTGGTTGCCAATTACAAGTCACGAATGCCAGAGATTATTTCAACCCTTAACAAAACCAAGTCGTGAGCGTTGTTAGGCAACTGGTCTTCTGGGGATCCCACGTTTTTCTGTTAATCTCTCAGCACAGTAGTGTACAATGTTACTAAGATTAGTTATTTTTGAGAACATTTCTCGTGGAGAAACCTCAGTCTGGCTTAAAGTGATTTAAAAATAGATTAAAAACAATCTTGACCACCATAAAACACATACAATGGTTGCCGATTTCGCTCATAATTTGACGTGACCATCTACAAACCATTTATACCACGGTGGTAGGCTGCTGCGGTGAACGGAACAGTGTATAAGTAGTAAGAAGGTGATCCATTCTGACCGAAATCGGTAACTATGGGAAATAAATGTTTTATTGCGACCGAGACTCTCTTTAATCCATTTTTAAAACAGATAAGGTTTTTTCGACGTCTGGAAATACATTTAAATTAGATAAGCGTTGTTAGGGTATGCTATCCACATTTCAGAAACTGATACCGTTCAGCAGCGAAGAGCTCCAGCAATCAGTAGCACGCACGCACACACACACACACACACACACACACACACACACACACACACACAAAGTCTCCTGTTTACAGAATCTGCCTCTGTCCTAATCCTCATTGTCTTCAGAGAGCATTTGCATTGCAATGTTGAACAACGTGTGGAACTTCAGCATTGGGGTGGTGCATATAGTATCTACAACATTGTGGGTTCAAGATCACTGGCATGTGTTGACCCGGGAAATCCAATGACAATGTTTTATTGACGACACTGAGTCACCAGACACCCTGGCTGTTTCTTTTCCTCCTTACTTTCAAAAAAACTCATCTCCTCCATCGGAATCTCCATCCGAATTTTCACTGGCGGTGTCACTTTCTTCTGTGTTCTCTTCTAGGTTATCGTACGATTCTGATTTCAATTGTTCTGGAATAAAGTCCTCATCGGATTCGCTCAAGACAATTTGCGGGTAACTGAGATCACATTTACTGAGCATCCAAAGACTGACATCTGCAGTTTGCTGGTGGACCGTTTCTAAAAATTTATGGCGTTCGCAGTTATTAAATTAAAAAAAACCCACCAACATAGACACTCAGGTGACAGAAGTCATGGGAGACCTAATATCGTGTCGGATCTCCTTTCCCCGGCAGCGTACTGCAGCAACTCTACGTGGCATGGACTCGACAAATGGCATGGACTCGACAAGTCAGTGGAAGAAATCCCCTCCGTAATTGCGAAAGTATGCCGGTGCAGGATTTTGAGCGCTAACTGACCTCTTGATTCTGTCATAAATGTTCGATGGCATTCATATTGAGCAATCTGGGTGGCCAAATAATTCAATAGTATTGTTCAGAATGTTCTTCAAACCAATCGTGAACAACTGTGGTCCAGTTACATGGCGGATGTCGTCCATTAACTCCATCTTTGTTTGGAACATGAAGTCTTCCAGTCAATGATCGGTTCATTTGGCCAAGAGGATCCAGTTCTTTCAATGTAAACACAGCCCACGGCATCATGACGCCATCACCAGCATGCACAGTCCCTTGCTGAAAATTTGGGTCCATGGCTTTATGGGGTCTGCTCCACAATCGATCCCTACCGTTAGCTCTTACAAACAGAATCGGGACTCATCTGAGCAGGCCACGGTTTTCCAGTCGTCTAGGGTCCAAGAGTTATGGCCACGAGCCCAGGAGGCGCGCTGCAGGCGATGTCTTACCATTAGCAAAGACACCCGTGTCGGTCGCCTGCTGCCACAGCCCATTAACGCCAAATTTCGCCGCACTGTACTAACGGATCCGTTCGTCGCGCGTCCCACATTGATTTCTGCGCTTATTTCACGCAGTGATGCTCTCTGTTAGCACTGACAACTCTGTGCACACGCCGCTGCACTCGGTCGTTAAGTGAAGACCGTCGGCGACAGCGTTGTTCGTTGTGAGAGGTAATGTTTGAAATTTGGTAATCTCGGCACACTCTTGGCATTATGGATCTCTGAATATTGAATTCCCTAACAATTTCCAAACGGAAGGTCCCATGCGTCTGACTCCGACTAACATTCCGCGTTCGAAGTCTTAATTCCCGTCGTGCGGACTTTATAAGGTCAGAAAACTTTTCACGTGAATTATTTGAATACAAATTACAGCTCCACCAGTGCACTGCCGTTTTTATATCTTGAGTACGCAATACTACCCATATCTGTATACTGTGTCGCTATGCCATGACTTATCATTTCAGTGTATAACGTAGTACAACAAGCGGGGTCCTTCCAGGACGGCAACTGAGTTTTAATTTTAAAACTATTTTTAGCGAACGCACTACATATCTAGTTATTTAATATATATCTTAAACCGCCGCGGGACACACTTAAGAGTCATGAATAAACTGGTTCTTACAGTTGCAACACTATCACCAAAAACCACTCTCTGGGGTGCTTAAAGGATCCAGCTTTCTATGTTAAGGGTTAAACTTACAGAACTTTTAACAACGAGAAGAGAACCTATATAATAAAATACGATGTAGTAAATCTCCGCGTCCTGGTCCTGATGCTCCAATCGGATCCGACCCACAGCCGTGTCATCCTCTGCCAATGGTGTCACTGAATGTGGTATGGAGGGCCAACACACCGCTCTCCCGGTCGTGGTCAGCTTTCTTGCCATTGAGGCCGCTACTTCTCACTCAAGTAGCTCCTCAACTGGCATCTCAGCGAGGAAAAATGGCCGGCAGTGCCGGGAATCCAGCCCGGATCCTCTGTAGAGCAGCCAGACACGCTGACCACAACTACCGAGGCAGACTTTAAAACCTGCGGTGAATGGTGAAATATCACTTTTCTGTTGGTGAATACTATCCAGTTAAAAATATAATGCGGTGAAGCGAGGAAAGTATTTGTTTTCTAGGAACGCCTCAGTAACAGTATTAGTTCCCTAGTCTGGTGCAGAGAGGCTGATAACCGGCGGCAGGGAGAGCGCCGGGGTCAGTGATCTCTGACTCACGCCCGGTGGCCGCGAGCCGGGCGATCGCGTTCGGCACGGGGATCACCTTACGTAATGTGCGTCACACGGCCTTCACAGCGGACACGCCGCCTTACACGCAACTGCAGGCAAAAAAAGCCCAAATTCATCGCGGATCTCACCTTAACAACTCCGTAATAATGACGATCGTAAGCGCACACTGCTGAGTTCGCGTTCCGACATTCCTCTAACTTGGACAGACTCTGGTTAGGGGAAGGATTCCAACCTGTTCCGCCAAGAGCAAGTAGACTGTAATACTCTACGAAGAACCTTGGAATCCGGAGAGCATTCACCTTGTCCTGGAGCAAATCTGGAAGACAATATTGCAGCAGTCTTTGTGGGGCAGGAACATTGGACATCTAGTATCCAGGTCTAATGTTGTCAAGCGACGTGATCGCTAATTCACAACGCCTAAAGACCTTCAAGAAATCTATATACCCGACACTTGCCTACAATCCAACAACGACTTTACCAAGTGCACGCAGCAATTGTTGAAGTATCAGTAGCCAACGTGACGTCGCCGCTTTAGGTTCACGCCCCTATAGGACTGACTGCCGATAGCCTTGGATGACGTAATTTCGTTACAAAACACAATGTTGCTGGGATTACCGGCAGAACATGCATCGAATCGCGCAAGGTCATCCTGTGTCACGCCAGGGCCGAGGGTGTCATGTGCCTGTGCCGTGCATCGGCGGAACCTCCCGTCAAGCAAGAAACAGCATACTGCCGCTTCTGTAACGTCACCAAAGTTTTTATCTCCTCGTATGGTCCACTGCGAGTTAAACATGAACCGAATACAATACTGCTCTTCTTCCAAAAGTAGCTGGCTCGTTCTCTCTTTGCGAGCACAGCCACAAATTCGTTAATGACTCTACGTCTTCGAGATCAGCTCCATAATGAATGATGCGGAGCGTAAAGTGATGTTCTTAACCGGCTTTGAAACCTCTACGGGAGATCTACTGTAACGCTCTGCTTGCTATCTTAACAAGATGGAGATATTCATACACTACTAGCACACATTTGACTACTTACCACACTTATGACTGCCAAAAATTAAAAGACGTGATGACGAAACAAAACCGTGTCGTATGCTTTCTTCAGTCTTTATTCGTTTCTTCTAAAAATTTGGTCATATTATTTAGTATATTTGAATTTACAAACAGCCATGGTAGCCTATTTTCCTTAAGCATTTTATTGTGTCAAGTCACACTATTAAGACCACCTGCTAGTATCCAGAGCAACCGCCATTTGTCACAAACGTAGGAGCTGGGCGAGCTGTAAGTGACTCAAATGATCATAGTTCCCCAACCGTATTTGAAGTCAAGTTGCTTGCAATGCTTCCCCATAATTCGCGAACAGCACGCGGTATTGAAGTCACACAGCGAATACGACGATCTAGCTACATAACCCAGTCAAAAAAAGGTCAAATTCTTCGCGGATCTCACCTTAACAACTACATAATAATAATGATAGTAAGCACACACTGGTGAGTCGGCGTTCAGTCATTCCTCTAACTTGGAAAGACTTCGGTTATGGGAAGAATATCCAACCTATGTTCCGCCAAACCAAGTAGACTGTAATACTCTATGAGAAACCTTGGAATCTGGAGAACATTCATCTTGCCCTGGAGCCAATCTGGAAGTTTGTTCTGTCGATGAGAGGTCCTTGAGGACGGGGCGCAAGCTCGGATCAGGAAACATCGGACGCGCCCTTTCAAGGGAATCGTTCCGCCATTCGCCTCAAGCCATTTAGTGCAAAAACGCAATACTCAAACGTTTGTGGCCGAACGGGGTGATAATTTGGGAAACATGGTAGGACTGTAACGTGTCAATCGTGCTTCTCGCGGGCCACGCGGCCAAGCACATTGTGATGCTGATATTACGTGATAATGGTGAACGTGACCTCCAAATATAGATTCGTAACAACCGAAGTCACGAGTGAGTTATTGGAGTCGAACCACCAGAGCCTCTCTGCAGACATTTGGCCTGGTCTACCGAATGGGTGTCCTGAAAGAAAACATTCGGTTTGGAGATTTCGGAGTTCCATTGAGGCTCGAGAGCCTGCATCTTAAGTCGTCCTCACATGGTACGTATTTTTCATTGTGGGGCACGCCAAATGTTACTTCCGTCATGGTTGGTGCATCACACGAAACGTGCACCCCCATCATAATTTGCGGCCTCAGAGCTCTCCAGCTGCAGATGTCAGCTAAACCGGTTCGCAGACAACTCAGTTTATGAACATGGGGGCGGGTAACATCACTACTTTAGGTCTACGAAATCGCACACATGCTCCTTTGTCCATGTGCTAGCGACATCGTTTTGTCTGTCGTACACATACACAGGAACTTTAACATGACAGAACGCTAAAACTTCCACGTAAGATGAATACTATTTCATCATTCTTACTTTTAGTGAAACACTAATGATATTTTTGTTGCGTCAGAGCCTCTACTCAGTGGCAGAGTTTTTAGAACATGTGAAACACAAGAGATTTGAAAAAGAAAGTATAAAATCTTAATAAATAAATGAACGAATAAATACTGAATTGCGAACGTAGGCAGCAATCTTGCAAGTCAATACTATATGTTCCCTGCACGTTAAGTATATTTAAGAAACTCACTCCTGAACGGACTGCGTTCTTATGCACAGGATGGTTCTTATCAACGTTTAAAAACCCCTAAGCAACACAGGTGGTGTGGAGACAAGTAACTCAATATAAAATACATGGAGCTGTAAATTTCCGGAGATTCCTCTAAACTGGATGATAAATGTTGAACATTTGACGTCACCACATGACGTACCTTGCCACAGGTACAGCGATTGATGTTGTCGATCCTACCCTCGCCAGTACGGGACAGTGCTACACATCGCTCCACTAGGTTATCCGTTTTTTAATATCTTTCGTAAAAGCGATCTGTTGTAATCACAGAAGTTACAGACTTGTCCTCACTATACTCAAGTAAAAGCTGTTATTTCATGTGCCTTTGCTTTTGTTCCTTCTTTTTTGTTCACAGACTTTATTTAATAAAGAACACTTAGGTCATTTGCTGGTAGCGGTGTAATTCGGAAGCTTACACTTTGAGGGGAGGAGGGGGTGTTCTATTATAATTTGCAATTAACTAGCGGAGAGCGCGAGACCGATGAAGTAAGTCATCTGGTGGCGTCACATTATCAACATTTGCCATCCACTTTTGGGGTACTTCCCGGCATTTGCGGCCCCATTACATTGAATTACTCGTCTCGGCGTCACCTGTCACGCTTAATGGTTTTTTAAACGTTAATAAGAATCACCCTGTATGCATAACATGGAATATTATAGAATATACTTCTAATTAGTAAGACAATCCCATAATCATGCACAAAATATGAACTTTAATAAAAAAAGCTATCTACAGTAAACAGAGCGTGAAGTGACAACTTTTCAGATCACAATTCGCGCCTCTATCCACGACATTTTAGTTTAATTTTATTCACAGTTGACTGAAGTTATATTCAGTCAATGTCTTTAATCTTACGATTTTCTGAATGCTGTAACCGCCGATATGTAATTGTCATTTAATTGTCACAAACCTTCACAAAAACGCGTTTTTGACGAATTTTCAACGTGCTTTTGTCCTGAAACGGTATACTTTAACAGCACGCAAATTATAATAGGAGATAGCACTAAAAAAAAAAAAAAAAAAGAATCACCAATATATTTTTCCCCGTCATTTTAGCTTAACAAATCGTACAATAAACGACTCGTTTACGAGAGATCCTCAGCGCGCCGACGTTTCTGAACAGGATACTGAAGCGTGTAAGTTATAATAGAAAAACCAGAAGATATAGGCTTCAAACGTAAATAGAATCAAATACTGCGTCTCCAAAGTTCTGCTTGAGTGACCACGTATTCTCCGTTAAGTAAAAGTCTGAAATGTCTTGGGAATGCTCCACTACGAGCGACAAAACTCGACCAAACCAATGCGCCTTCAGGTCCCGTGTGAGGGCGGCTGCAGCGTCCGCAGCATCAGACCGCCTCGGCCGACGACGACGGCCTGCTGGCGGCGGCTGCAGGGGGCCACGTGACAGCCGCGCAGGGGCTTCACATTCCGATACTCAAGTCGCCGGGGCGGGGCGCGCTCCGCTAACAGCTCTCCACGTACATCGGTATCATTACAACCATTCCTCGGACTTTACACTGTACGAAATTGAAAAGGTACGGAGTGGAGGCATCACAGAACAAATCACTTACGCTTTTTTTCAGGGAGAGAACGCTACGCGATACATTGTTCTACAAGGCGGTACGCTTCGCAAACTGGTGGTCGACAATAGACGAGTAGATTTGTCATGCGAGGAGTGATTTTTTACCTCTTCTACACGATAAAACAGCAAATAGGCGAGTGTACGTACAAACTTTGTGTTTGAGGTCTAGTGTCGATGTACGAAAATATTGGACAGCAAATAAACTTTTTATTGGGTTGAGGCTTTCTTGGTAGGAAAGAAGGACGCAGCATGTTTTCTTGGATGGAGAGTCATAGACAGCTGCAGAAGTAACTTCAGGCCTGCCCCAGCGTAGCTGTGAATGTTTTATGTTAATGACTGCAGACAACAGTCTGAAGGTACTAAGGCTTTTCGCAGATGATGAAATTATAGTGAAGTATTCTCTCAAAGAAACTGAAGAAATGTTCAGAGCTTGGAGACTTTTAAAATTGGAGCAAAGATTAGAAACTTCCTTTAAATGTTCGGAAACGTAAAATTGTGCGCTACACAAAGGACATTGTATTCCGCGACTACAATATCGAAAATTCAATGTTACAATCTGTCATCGCATAAGAACGGCAAGGAATAACAGTTTTACGGATATGAAATAGAATAGAAGCTTAGTGGTAGGTAAGGTTCAAATGGCTCTGAGCACTATGGGACTTAACATCTGAGGTCATCAGTCCCCTAGAACTTAGAACTACTTAAACCTACTTAACCTAAGGACATCACACACGTCCATGCCCGAGGCAGGATTCGAACCTGCGACCGCAGCAGTCGCGCGGTTCCGGACTGAAGCGTCTAGAACCGCTTGGCCACAACGGCCGGCGGTAGGTAAGGTATGCGGCACACTTAGGTTCAATGCCGCGATAGATACTGGGGGAAGGTGGCTGCTAACAAATCCTTTGTGTGTCTCAGAGTATTGCACGAGTGTGTGGGATCCATAACAAATAGGTGTAACATGGGAAACTGAACATATACAAATAAGGGGACCACGAATGGCCATTGGTTTGTTTTATTTACGGGAGAGTCACAGAAATGTAAAAGAACATGAATTGCAGGCTCGAAGATGATGCAAATAATACCGCGAATGCCAACTAACAAAATTTTAAGGAATAAGAACAAATACTAAGTGAAAGTCTAGTAAGATTCTTTGGCTCCCTCCGTATCGCTCTTGACTTAGTGAAGCGCATATAAGCCGGCCGATGTGGCTGAGCGGTTCTAGGCGCTTAGGTCCGGAACCGCGCTGCTGCTACTGTCGCAGGTTCGAATCCTGCCTCGGATATGGATGTGTGTGATGCTCTTAGGTTAGTTAGGTTTAAGTAGTTCGAAGTCTAGGAGACTGATAACCTCAGATGTTAAGTCACATAGTGCTTAGAGCCATTTGAACCATTTGAAGCACAAATAGATAAATTTAAAGTCATTCTTTCCGCGTTTTATTAGCGTCTGAACGGGAAGAAACGCTAGCCTATGGTATCATGCTAAGTACTCTTTGCCACACGCTTCACAGTGGTTTGCGGAATGTGTTTGCAGATTGCTGAAGTGTGTGTACTACAAGAAGTGGAAGAAGATATAACAATGCAAAGAACAGAAAATGAGTATAACAATGGACTGGTCGAAGAGTTCCCATGGAGTAGTCAACGAAGCATTTTGTGTGCTTTTCGGAGAACCCTATACTGAAGAGCTAAAAAAATAGTTTTTCCAAACCCAGAATGTCGGAATGCTAATACAAAAGTACAAACCAGAATACTGTGTACCAATATTCATGTAAAAGAAACCAAACGCGTAACAATAAGACTGCTGCTGGTTTTGTACCTTCTAATTATTTACTACAGTTTAAAGGTCCCGACACGAATTTTTCGACTAGTAAAGTCTCTCGCTTACTTTTCCAAACTCCATAGGCGGTCTCCAGGGTATTTTAAAGGATAACATTCTTAGGAAAAGACACCATCGCTTTAATCTATCAGTTACAGTACAGTTACACGCAGCCGAAGAGTGACTGTTCCCGTCCAACTTCTCACCTCCTTTGGTGCAGTTCCCACCTCATCCTACGTATTTTTAGCGGAACTTTTCATCTCTGCAAGAGCCTTGTGATCCCAATATCTGCTTTTCCAAAATTTCATTTTCTCTCTCCCCTTACAGTGCTACCGAGCGAGGTGGCGCAGTGGTTGGCACACTGGACTCTTATTCGGAAGAACGACGGTTCAAACCCGCGTCCGGCTATACAGATTTACGTTTTCGGAGATTTCCCTAAATCTCTCCGGGCAAATACCGGTATGATTCCTCGAAAAGGCACAGCAAATTTTCTCCCCCGTTCTTGACACGATCCTAGTTTGTGCTCCGTCCATATTGACATCGATGTCGACGGGACGCTAATCCCAATCTTTCTTCCTTGCTTACAGTGCTAACCAATCGCGAATGCCTCATCGTATTTTCCATAATGCAAATGAACTGATAACACGCTTTCTTCAAACGAGATTCTGAATGTAAGATACACTATGTGATCAAAAGTATCTGAACACCTGGCTGAAAATAAAAGTTCGTGGCACCCTCCGTCGATAATGCTGGAATTCAATATGGTGTTGGCCCACCCCCATCGTTGATGACTGCTTCCACTCTCTCAGGCATACGTTCAGGTGCTCGAAGGTTTCTTGGGGAATGGCAGCCCATTCTTCACAGAGTGCTGCACTGAGGAGAGGTATCGATGTCGGTCGGTGAGGCCTGGAACGAAGTCGGGATTCCAAAACATCCCAAAGGTGTTCTGTGGGATTCAGGTCAGGAAACTGTGCAGGCCAGTCCATTACAGGGATGTTAGTGTCGTGTAACCACTCCGCCACAGGCCGTGCATTATGAACAGGTGCTCGATCTTGTTGAAAGATGCAATCGCCATCCCCGAACTGTTCTTCAACAGTGGGAAGCAAGAATGTGGTTAAAACATCAATGTAGGCCTGTGATGTAATAGTACCACGCAAAACAAGGGGTGCACGCCCCCCTCCACGAAAAACACCACCACACCATAACACCGCCGCCTCCGAATTTTACTGTTGGCACTACACATGCTGGTAGATGACGTTCACCGGGCATTCGCCATACCCATACCCTGCCATCGGATCGCCACATTGTTTACCGTGATTCGTCACTCCACACAACGTTGTTGCACTGTTCAATCGTCCAATGTTTACGCTCTTTACACCAAGCGAGGCGTCGTTCGGAATTTACCGGCGTGATGTGTGGGTTATGAGTAGCCCCTCGACTACAAAATTCATCAGTTGCACAACTTATGGAAGCTTGCGTACTCAATGAATGTGCGCTATAAAGCGAATGATCTCATTGCTTGTGCTGGGACTTAAATGCAGGGCTAGCTTTACTTTTATATAAAACATTTCTTCACGAAATTTTCAAGCAATTTAAGCTTCGAAGGAATGCTATGACGTTGCAGACTAGATAATAATTGTCAAAACAGCCGCCTATCAAGCTTCTGCTTTGCTGAAGCGACAGCAGGACCGTATTCCGTAGAAAAATCTCGTACGCTGGAAAGTGTTGCTGTTGTGCAATAGACGGCACTGTAAAACCAGGCATAAGCGATAACATGCACTCTTCCCAGAACTTCCTTATGTGAAAGTAATTCTCTTATCTTGACGAGTCGATATGCAAGGCCTGCCGCAAAGGTTAGTGCGTTTTCATCGTCGAGTGGTCACACTTCCCGCGTTATCTGCAGCTCGTTTCTTATCTTTCAATTCTCTTACGATAAATTGAGCTGTCACTGTAATGAATTACCGCTGTGACCAAGAGGAGGAAAAAGAATTAAAGAACTTGCAACTGGGCTGCTAATCACTTATTGTGGCACAGTTGGACGAACCCTAATTTTTGTCGCAATCCACGCGTGCGCGTTCTGGCATCTACACTGCGCCGAAAGTTACGTCGCTATGGTTGTCACTGCGGTAGGATATATTGTTATATTTGGCTTAGTAAATATGTTAATCAAAATAAGAATAATTGCTGAGAAATATTCTACATGCACAACGAGCAGTGTCCGTTAGTGCGACCAATTCTGATTCATGCCAGTTGTAATGACGAGAAATGATTGTAACTGGACGCATAAAAACAAAAGCATGTATGCTTCGTCGATGTTAGAATGTGCGCTATCAGCAACTGAACGCGTTCTACCAGTGAAAAATGATCTTCGTAAAGAGTTTGCATACCAACATAATTTTGCTGTATACAGCATTACACTACAACAGTTGTGCATACGTGGAAATTGCGTGTAGAGGGGAGTCACGCAACGTCGAGTGTTTTGCCAAGATATTTCGAGCAACAACCATTCGGCCATATTCGGGTGAATAAACTCTCAGTATGTGATAATCGCCATATTGTCCAAATAAAACGGTATCTTCGTCCACAGCGCTCACTCAATGCTGGAACAATACAAGCGTGTGCCTACATAACGTGTCAACGCGATGTTGGCACGCGTGTCATTGAAAAAGAAGCAATGTCCAGAAGCTTCAACGCCTCGTATTACAATGGCATATTAGTGCCGCTGCCGGCGTACTGAATGCCAGAACAGTTTTTGACCCTCTTCGGCCGGTCCCACAGCGATGACCACAGACGCATTTGACGCTACGATGGTAGCGCCAACTCAAAGGCCAAATGTGATGAAAGGAAGATTAGTTATTACAGTACCGTCGATGATTAGATCGTTCCGAAACGAACAAACTGTTGCGATTGGAGCCGTGTCCTTTTCAAAGTAACCATCTCACCAATCGCCTTAATCGAATTAATTAAACCACAGTACACGTAAAATTGGATGGCTACACTGTTACTTCAACATAAGTTCTAGAAAATCTGAGTCCAGGTTCATTACATTGCCTCACTTGGTACTGTGTTGCACTTTTAGGTGCCGAAGGATGCAGTGAGCTACATCGAGTCTTACTAAGGACAATCGCGGCAACTGCAGCGTCATATGTTTTAGAGCCCGAGGTTTTTCGTCCCTACTTCAATCATATCCCAGGAGTACAATGCCAGACCAGGGCTGAATGAAATACTATATGAGGGATGCCTGCCATATACATACGTTCTTGTTAATTAACGAATATGCCTATGTATTACTAGCCAAAGGGAGCGATCATTTTAAAACAATGCTCCAATTCTCAGAAAGAGAGAGCAGAAAACTAGGACATGTTGCTGTTGTACTCTTCAGTCCGAATTTAGTGTGATGCAGTTCACCACGATAGTGATGACGACGGAAGTCGAGCGCTCAACAGCAGGGTCGTCAGCGCCCTTACGAAGTGTCAGCATGGCATTCTCATGGCGTGTGTTTGCGTGTGCGTGTGAAAGCGCGCGCGCCCGCGCGCACACGTTTGCGGGAAGGAGAGGCACGAAGGTTGTCGCCATAGGCGGAGTTGCCTACAATGCTCTGAAGTCTACCTATCAATTATAAAAAATCCGCCTCATGATACACTTAAGTGTAACTCTGAAAATCAGTTGAAGAAAATGTTGGAAACAACCTGGGCAAGCCATCGATCAGAGCACACTAACCACCTCTCCGCAGCAGTTTAAGGATTAGTCCCGGCAGTCGGTAGTTTACAAAATTTCGAAAGCCGGGTTACACTGGTATCGGCGTCGGTGAGTGTATCTCCAGCCAAACCGAGTGTTGTCTATGTCCGTGTATAAAATACACGTAGCGATAATATGCACACCACGAACTTCACAGAGTGGTAGGCCCTACTACCGAAGGAGGCAACCTTGTGTCTAAGGACTATATACTATGCGCAGTCTGATGAGGAGCACTTCCTTCCATCGGCTATGTCGTTTCCCTGTATCCCGACGTGTCTAGGTGCTCAGCGACAAACCATCTCCTTGCCTCGGTGTCGGATCCACTGTAAGATCTCAGTGATGATCTAAATTAACTGGTCTACCGGATACATTTGTGGATCGCTTGTACCGCACTGAACGAATCCGAACGGATGAGAAAACACTGCCCTAGTCCACCCTGTGCGACTCCTGCAATCTACAACCACTTAGTGCAATGCAGCCTTCGTCTCCTCTACAACTTACAGCCTCTACCAAACTGACTACGGCCTTAAGATGTGTCCTGTCAATCTATTCCTTCTCTTATTCGGATTGTGCCATAAATTTCTTCTCTCTTCTATTCGATACTGACTATCTTCGTTACTTATCCTATCTATCGATCCACCCACTGCAGCACCACATTTCAAAAGATTCTATTCTCACCTTGTCTGTACTGTTTATCGCACACATTTCACTTTCGTAAAAAGCTAAACATCACACAAGTAGGTTCAGGTAAGCGTTCCTTAACACTTAAATTTATGTTCGCTGCTAAATTATTTCTTTTTACATGATTATCTTAATTGGTATCTGCATTTTATATCTTCTTTACGTCTATCATCGTTAGTTATTTTGCTTCCCAATCACGAAAAACTGCTCTGCTACTTTTAATGTCTCATTTCCTAATCTAGTTCCCCTCTATAGCCTGACTTAATTCGACAACCGTTGTTTTACTTTTCTTGATGCACAATTTGTAACATCTTTTCAAGTCATTAACAATTCATTTCGACTGCTATTTTAACTTATTTTTAGTTTGAGGTAATTATGCCAAAGATATGATTTACTCTCCCTGAACTTTAACTTCCTTTCCCAGTTCCCCTCCCCCCTCCTCTTTTTACTGCTTGCTCAGTCCAACAGTATCACAAGTTTTCTCTAAACCTGCAAAGGCTATAAAAACATACGTTTACCTTTCTTCAAGATATCTTCTAAGAAAGGAGTAGGGGCAGTACTGCCTAATGCGACCCTAGATTTCTCCAAGAACCCAAACTCATCCTTCCCGAGATCGGATTCTATCAGTTCAAATGTGTGAGAATTCCGAAGGGACGAAACTGCTGAGGCCATCGGTTCCTAGACTTACATACTACTTAAACTAACTTATGCTAAGAACACACACACACACACACACACACACACACACACACACACACACACACACAAAGCGCGCGCGGGAGGACTCGAACCTCCGGTGGGAGGGGCCACGCAATCCGTAACATGGCGCCTCTAACAGCGCGGCGATTCTACCAGTCTCTTCTGTCTTCTGGTAATGCTTCGTGACAGTATTTTGCTCCCATGACATATCCTTAGTAACAGGTCGGTAATATTCACAATTGTCAGTAACTGGCTTCTTCAGGATTGAGAATATAATATTATTCTTGAAATCTGAGCGTATTTCGCCGGCGCTTATATCCATCGCACCATGGAATAGTTTTGCCACGGCTGTTTCTCCCAGGTGTCTTAATAATTCCGAGTAAAACACAATCGCTTGCGGTAAATTGTCTGCAGCACGCTGGATTGACCTAGGCAGCGGCTGAGCTGGCGGGCTGGTGATGCGCCGGTTTCACAACAGCGCGCTAATGCAACTAGCGGCGGCAGCTTCGTGCCTTCGAAAACGGGTCAGACCGCCTCTAGCCCCAGCGCGGAGCACGACCGCCACAAGGACACGCGCCTAGGCACTAGTCACCGTTGGCGCAACGCCTCTCTCTGTGCAGGCCCAGCTTTACGGCCTCACATATTACCCTTCACTATCGGTTCACGAATGCTCAAACAAGGAGACAGTATACTTTCTTCTGGGTATTTCTAAAATACCGCGGGCATTTCAGCGCCTCGCACTAAAGACTTACCTTTCCGACAGAAGTCAATACTCTGAAGATCTTCCTGCGAATGATGTACAAGATAAAGTTTCACCGCATCTTAACGGACTGAAAATATGCATAATCTCTAAATTATATTCTTAGATGTACAGGGTGTTACAAAAAGGTACGGCCAAACTTTCAGGAAACATTCCTCACACACAAATAAAAGATGTTATGTGGACATGTGTCCGGAAACGCTTAATTTCCATGTTAGAGCTCATTTTAGTTTCTTCAGTATGTACTGTACTTCCTCGATTCACCGCCATGATTTCATACGGGATACTCTACCTGTGCTGCTAGCTGCACATTTCAGTCGAAGTGTTCGTACGCTTCTCAACAACAGATTCGGTGACCGATGGATTGGTAGAGGCGGACCAATTCCATGGCCTCCACGCTCTCCTGACCTCGACTTTCATTTATGGGGGCATTTGAAAGCTCTTGTCTACGCAACCCCGGTACCAAATGTAGACACTCTTCGTGCTCATATTGTGGGCGGCTGTGATACAATACGCCATTCTCCAGGGCTGCATCAGCGCATCAAGGATTCCATGCGACGGAGGGTGGATGCATGTATCCTCGCTAACGGAGGACATTTTGAACATTTCCTGTAACAAAGTGTTTGAAGTCACGCTGGTACGTTCTGTTGCTGTGTGTTTCCATTCCATGATTAATGTGATTTGAAGAGAAGTAATAAAATGAGCTCTAACATGGAAAGTAAGCGTTTCCGGACACATGTCCACATAACATAGTTTCTTTCTTTGTGTGTGAGGAATGTTTCCTGAAAGTTTGGCCGTGCCTTTTTGTAACACCCTGTATATCGTGGAAACAGTATTAGAACTGGGTGAATACTGGTTCAGTTCACTGCATTTGATAAGCAATTATCGAAAATCCTCAGTGTATGTAAAAAGTTTCCTCCTGTTTTACTACATTTCATCCTGCACGATACACAACATTTGGAAGAATACTATGTCACGTAACACAAGGTGAGACGAAATTACATCGCCAATTTGAAGAAGTGACTTACTGCGTAACCTCATTATATTACTGCACAAAACCGGTATTGGCACGATAATGTAAAAAAGAGGGTAAAATCACATTTCGAAAGTTTTGTATGAACACCATTTGTTGCACGGCAGACACCAAGCCCATCCGAAATCGTACAGTAGCAGTTGCGTGTTAACTGTTGTTGTAACCACAGATGATACAAACAATGCAATTAAGTTTGACACCATTGTCAGAAATGGATGATCCCCGATTGCAACAATTTTATATTGTTTATTAAACGGCGACCATCACAACCCAGTCTAACATTATGGCTGGTTTCCGTTCTTCATTGCTGCTATCTCCAGATTTAAAAATAACAAAGATTTTCTAAACCCGAGTAAACTACAGAACTGTCATTTAAGCAAGAAAATACCTAGCTAGAAATAATCGTACTAAACGAGCAGCACTAACAACCTAATGACACCGATGACATGCGTTATCATGAAATAACAGCTTCACAAACGAGTTTATTGTGTACAACCCAACACACAACTGACATTTGCTAACCCGATGAGACGATCAAAGATGTAACAATTAAGAAGTTATTCTTTTCCAAATGGGGCGTCAATAACAATTGAAAAGTGTCACATCAGTTATGCAATATAAGCATACGAGAGAGTATAATGGAACCTTTTTTCATTTTTTAGGTCAAAGCGATGTGACAAGACGGCAGAAAGTTAAGGCACAAATAGCACAAGATTAAAATATCTTGAAAAACTGCACAGAATTAAGTGGCTAAAAGCGAGTGTACAATTACATTTGATGTAGCACATTACCTTTGTCATATTAGTTGATCTGACCAATCCTTTCTTCGCTGCACAATCCAATTCCGCTTAAAACATTCAACAAGATTTAAAATTTGCAACTGACAGCTGAAAGCTATCACAGAATGTGACTAGCTTGGGAGCTTGTTGTCCTTAATTGAACAGTATAAAAACACATTTTTAAAAACCCACGGACAGGTGAATGTGGCTACCAACACACTATTTCTTGATCCTAATGAGTTGCAGCCTACGTAGTGTGTTCACCTATCCTGAAAAGAATACTGCTCCACATATTTTGTTCTGGGACAAGTTTTGTGGGTTTTCTGCGTGTCGTACGACCGGCGGCGCTCAAATTTGCCACATATAATGTGGTGGAAAACAGCGGTTAGAGTACACTTTCCACACCATTAGCATTTTATTTGAACTGTTTTGCCTTATACATGGCCAAATAGTTAGAAACCGGGAATACCATTTCAACTTCTGCAATATTTCGGAGTTCATTAGGCTCTACAGCATTGCTTTCAAGATACTCGCCACACATCAAGTAAACTGGATATCACATTCAGGTGATCACTAAACCGGTTGGCGAGGCAAGCTTTTTTTTTTGTTTTTTCGCACCAGGTCTTTGTAGCGACAGCTAACAGAACAATGCTGACGTCTCCGCTTGGCCGCTTGTGTCCTCCGAACACAGTGAATCACAATTCCCAGAGGCCTGTCGACGCTACCTGCATTTCTTACGGCTTAAACAAGCACCGCAGTACTCCGCACAACTGTTTAGGTATGTGAAGTGTGGGATGGAGTTCCCGGAACAAGTCTCCCCGCGATCAACGGTACGGCTTACTGAACACCCATCCTATAACGTTAATCATGAACCTGTCGCGTCTAAGATATTTTTACCTATAATATAAATAAATGAGGGGAAGGGGAGTTACCCGTTGAGACAGACGTTCCTTTGCCTAGTGTAGCCAATGTGCTCGCGATTAGTCCCACTTCAAACCGTGTGTGTGTGTGTGTGTGTGTGTGTGTGTGTGTGTGTGTGTGTGTGTGTGTGTGTGTACACTGACGTGTCGTGAGTAGTACCTTCATCCTGGTGGGAAATAGTTGTCCGATAATCACTGGGCACTGTAGTTAGTTGGTTGTAGTAAGGTATCGCTGTGAGCAACCGAAAATGACGTGGTCTATGTCGCCCAGTGCGCCACAATCACATGGGGTGAGTTAAGTCTCTCTTGTAGTGAATAGAGGTGCAGTGTGAACCGTCCATGGTTAATGTGGAGGCGGAACGTGACAACCAGAAACATTCCAGCCGTGCATGGGTGCTTGTTAGAGTAACTGTATAATGCCTTCCCCTTTCTTGGCACGACAGGTGTCCTAGTGTTCCACAAGGTTCTGATCTGTAACGTCTCCTGAGTGCTCCAGAACTGAATCCGGCATTTGAAGAGGCCACAGGACGTCATCTATCTGTTAGGAGGCGACTGCATGATGCCCGTCTCCATTCCCTAAAGACCACTGCGAGCGCCACGTCGTACACCACAATACTATGGCCTCAATTACAAATGAACAAGGAATTATGTGGGATGGACAAGCCGTTTTTGGTCGTCTGTACACGTATTACGCAAAATCCTAATTGAGGAGTGGGGCAATTTCGACCCAAAATGGTTTGATTATCTCATCGTTGGTACGCCACGACAAATTCTAGTTTGAATCCGAGTAACGCGACGTTCCACCACTTACTGACGTTGCTCAGAGGTGCTGTGGAAACCGCCCAAAGGAAACAAACGCCTCTGTCGTTGCTTTTTTTTATTATTATTCAGTGATCTGGATACACTGCAATGATTACAGATGCTTGCCTCAGAGCCAGTTTGTTTTCTGTGACAATTTCGAAATAAACTGATGATGCGAAACTTTCATTGATGTATCTTTACCTTCGTCATCAGCACACTTGAGCCCCTCCAGTAATGCTAGTCTGAGTATGTATTGATTAGCATATAATGTTAGCAGGTCCTCTAAGGGAATATGTAAGGTACGCTGTGGACTCTGCTTGTCGTGGAGGTATGTGCTGACGTGTCGCAGGCAGCTGCCAGTGTGGCTTAGTCACTCGCCTCACCACTCCGACCAACACGCACCCGTCTCACGGTCATGCAAACATACTGAAAGGCACATGAGGCCAGTATTTACGAAGGAGTAGTGGTAAGGAACGCACAACTTGTCTACGCCCAAAATTCAGGATCCGGCCAATTTAAAGGCTTCTAAATTAATAATGTCGGATGTATCTTCCGCCAGTGTCAGGTAATTTTCATTATATCTCGAAAAGATAACGTATGTAGAGTCCACGTTCCGCTTGCATCTCAAAGCAAGCAACCAACCAACCACAACCCAAACTTGTGACAGCTTTCTAACAATCCGAGTTAGCACAAACAGTGTTATTTACAGCAGGCCTACTCTACCGATGTAAAAATCCATTGAGGTCCAGAAGAAAACATAGCAAAGACAAAGTGTGGCTGAGCTCACTGACGGTCATGGGATAGAAAAACGCTAGCTGTCTGCTAGAGCAGTTCCTCCCACGGCAGAGCAAGGGATGAGATGTTAAACGGCAGTGAACAAGTGCCGCAAGGTATTTACTCCCGAACCTACCTGGACGAAGATGAGACCCTATCACAAAGGATAAGGAAAGAATAAAGAAATTCTCACATACCGGGTGATCAGAAGGTCAGTATAAATATGAAAACATGAAAACTTAATAAACCACGGGATAATGTAGATAGAGAGGTAAAAGTTGACACACATGCTTCGAATGACACGGGGTTTTATTAGACCATATATATATATATATATATATATATATATATATATATATATATTGCTAGATGCGTGAAAGATCTCTTGCGCGCGCGTGTGCTCAGCCGCCACTTTCGTCATGCTTGGCCTCCCAGGTCCGCAGAACTCAGTCCGTGCGATTATTGGCTTTGGGATTACCTGAAGTCGCAAGTGTATCGTGATCGACCGACATCTCTAGGGATGCTGAAACACAACATCCGACGCCAATGCCTCACCATAACTCCGGACACGCTTTACAGTGCTGTTCACATTATTCCTCGACTACAGCTATTATCCAGGAATGATGGTGGACATATTGAGCATTTCCTGTAAAGAAAATCATCTTTGCTTTGTCCTACTTCGTTATGCTAATTATTGCTATTCTGATCAGATGAAGCGCCATCTGTCGGACATTTTTTGAACGTTTGTATTTTTTTGGTTCTAATAAAACCCCATGTCATTCCAAGCATGTGTATCAATTTATACCTCTCAATCTACATTACTCCGTGATTTATTCAGTTTTCAAATTTATACTGACTTTTTGATCACCCGGTACTTCTCATCCCATATACAACCTGCAGTACATTAGAACTAAGAAGAAATGAACATCAAACCAACGTCAACGTCGAGATATTTTACAAAGAGGAAATGCAGGATACATAGAGTACGAAAACAGACGTGACCTTATCAAAGAAGCCATTCGACATTCATTCTTCATCTTTTTACAATAGCCATGGGAAAACCTAAATCTGTACCTGAATTTGAACCCCGCAGCTACCGAATGAGAGTCAACGTTTGCACGAACAAATATTGCTTTTCTAACAATCTACACGAGCATAAAACCCAGCACTGATTCATCCTTGCGCTTCTCAACTTCGCCTGGATTTCACTGTCAAATGTATCTTCAGTGCCTCCACTCTGGCAATGATTTGTTAATGTGAAAAACTGTCATACTGCGCCGTGGTTTGACGTCGATGTTAAATCGAGGGTTCCATTATGTGCGATTGGATAAGTGATTCCGAAGAGGAGGAAGGCAATGGCATACTACTACCTTCAATACGGCCTGGCCTAGTAAAACACTGCTGTGTTCGAACCAACATTCGGTTTACTCTTAGTTTTCCCCTTGTATGCCAAACGCATTTTACATTGTAATTTTTTAGCTTCTGTTTCGATTTAATAAAACAGTAAGCTGAACAGTGTATGGTAAAGACAGAAAAAATAGAGAAATTGTGTGCAAAATATTTAACCTTCAGCGCTGCTGACAGCAAAACTATTACAAGTGTTCAGGAAGGCAGCTGTGACAGCAGCAGCGACTCAGCCTGAGTATTCAGCTCTAGAATATATGACCTAAAACAAAATAATTGCCACTTACAGTTCAGTGCAATCGATGTTACTAATCGACTAACTGACGTTCCAGGGCACACCCAAAGTTGCAAGCTGCTTATCAACGGCTTCTAGGGGGTCGACAGAAATGTAGCTTCAATATTTCACACAATATTATGGACTGAATTAAAAATATAAAATGTTGTCATAATAATCTTATTAAGAGCTACAAGGACTGAACAAAAATATGGAAACACCAGAAACACGACACATTATAGTGCTTCTTTGGTACGGTGTAGGAAACCCATTGGCATTCGGAACAGCTTCCAGTCGTCTTGGTGAGGATAAATACAAATCCTATATGATTTTCAAGGGAATCGCAAGCCGTTTTTCTTGCAAAATAGTGGCAAGTTCAATTGACGATGATGTAAGTGGATAGCGATCACGCATCGTTCTCTCCAGACGACGAGGGATTAGTAATATTGAAATGTGCTGACTGTGGCGGCCATGGGAGTGTCGACTATTCATCCTCGTCCACACAATATCAGTCCTGGACAATGCGAGCTTTTTCAACAAGAGCCCTGTCGTCTCGAGACACAGCACACCTCCTGACGAACAAACATCGTACCGCCCGGTGGACCTGATCAGCCAAAATGATCACATGGTCCTTGGCAGTAATGCGACTTTGCAGAATAACCACGGGGCCATGGCATACCATGACATGGCTGTCCTAGCCTTCACCGAATCCCCGACGTGCTTCACTCTTGGGACGTAAACTCTGTCACAAATTGGTAACATTGTGAAGAAAGACTTATATCATCAAATGACATTCTTCTACCGCTCCACAGCCCAGATTTTATGGCTTCGGAAACTTTTTCCTGTTAGGGCGATCGCAACACATGATTTCTTTTGGAATTCCAAATCTCCCTGCAATTCTCTGCTTATGGAGCTTCTTCCCGTTGCTGCTAACGTCTTTCGCGAGTGCAGCATTCAGTTCTGCAACGATTTGACAGTTGTCATCCTCTCATTTTTCGTCACAGTTCTCTTCAATCACCGTCCGTCACCATCACTCAACATACAACGGGTTGTGACTTAGTGGATGATGCTTCCCGCTTTCCCTGTACACCGTGTGAAACTTCGATACGGCGCCTCTTCGAAAACCGAACACTACGGCTACCTTGGTTACGGAAGAACCCACCCCACCAGCAACACCAGTTTTCCTACGTTCCAATGAATTGAGCTACGACATAATTCACCCATAACTGAACGGGACACTGTTCTGACCACGACTCACACTGGCAACCTTTTGAGGAAACTGCACAGGCGCCATCCGTGGTGAAATACAACAGCGTAACCTGCATCTGAATTTACGTTTAAAATGCATTTCTCGCGGTGTTTCCATATCCTGACCCCTATATAATTGAAGGATTAACATAATAAGGCAACCGTTACAGACAGAAACAGTGTCTACGTCTTGAGACAGCGTAACTCAAGGCGAGCAAATTCCCCGAACTACATTAATTTAGTATTTGAGAATGAGAGCACTTAGCGGCTTCCAAAAAACTTTAAACATTATTTCAAAACTTAACGAAACTTTTTCTCGCTGATACCACCAGTAAAATCATAAAATGGATGAAGATCATTGCTTGCCACATTTTCACTATTCGTGGAGTGAAACTGCAGCATTAGAAATTAAGTTTCAACCGACAACTTCTTTTGATGCTAACTCTACACGCAACATATTGTGCAGACTGTATCTACGTATACCACTTAACGTAACTGCAGAATTATATCGCTGAATGGCACATAGTTCGGGAGTTGGATTCTTTAATGAATTGGACGTAGGGGCTGGTGGTTATTGGTAGGAGCTGAATGTAACATACACTGTGCTGCTATTCAGCAGGCTTTGTTATTCAAGTATTTCTGCTATCCGTGACGTGCAGAAAACTTCGGTCGTTCTTCGAACTCTGAATATTATCCGTTAATCCCATTCGATAGATTCCCATCCCGCCATAATGTATGAGGTATTCGCGTTCTCCATGCGACAGTTATCCGCACAGCATTTCTTATCCTATAGAAGTCTTGGGGTCGTAAACGGATCAAAGAAAACGATGTCTGTTTCTCAGAAACGTTTAACGTTGAAAGAATTTCTTGTGCTGAATGACTGGTCTATCTGTTTCACACGTATACGGCATAAAAACAAAGCGCTTCTTACTTACTGCCATCGCTCAACTATGCGCTATGCAAACGCAACTTCGATAGCTACATTGATAATTAGACTACCAAATGAGACAACATGTACTGCCCATGTTCATTTCTAAGAAAAAATTCTTTTCTGATAATGATTTGAAAGTTTCGTTTATAGGGGAATTCCTGTTCAGTTTTTATACTTGCAATCCATGGAACGGTATTGCCAGCTTATTTTGAGTGGCAGTGGAGTCATGGGGAGGGGGAGGGTTGACGAATGTAAGGCAGGGAGGGAGTGGCTTGGGGTTTTTAGTCCACTGTGAAACCCTTAGGTTGGAGCCCCAGAGCGTCACAGTCCCAATTCCACATTAAAATGTAGGTCCGGAATCACGAACCACCCTCTACCCACCAGAAACTGAGGGTCGCACTAACTGACTTGTCGGGGGGTAGGAAGGCAAGTCTACACCACCTTGAAGAGAACCGCGTATAATGTGTCATTCAGCTGACGAAACCAATATTACTCTTGACGAGACTTTGTTTTATCATATTTTTCACCGATTGATGAGCAAAAGCAATAAAGCACTGGAACTACTACACAGGATGTCCCACGTGACGCACAGCATCCATGAAGAGGTATAATAAGGAATCGCAAAGAAGTACACATTTATTTGTAGAAACATTCAAGAGTGTGTCACATGTACATTGTATCACACTATTCCATGTACAGCCCGGTAAGACTTCATAATAGCGATATGCGCATTAATTTTGATAAATGTTCATTTCATCACAATTCAATATTACATCATCTTCATGCCCTGCCGCGAACGTATCACAACGATTATCATTAGTATTGTTCTCTTCCGAAGAAGGAAGATTCGTAAGTATTTCGCGAAAAAGGAAAGACTAGGAAAACTTCCTTTTAGATGTTTCAAATTTTATGTTTCTTCTGCACATGTGTGAAGTTAAGAACAATTCCGACTGAGGGCAGAGCCGTGGTGAAGCATCAAACGGCGTCTACGTAGGGTACTCCTTACAAGCAAGGTGCTGTAATTAAAGTCTTGATTGAGAAAGATACATAAACGTTTCTGTATAGGGTGTGGTAATGATGCAGTTGGTAGGAGTACTGTTGGGTGCTGCGTAGAGTGTGTTAAAGCATCAGGGAGTGCAGAAACAGCTCCACGATCGGGCACGGTCGTGACAGCCTGTCACAGTCACTGCTCCCGACATGATACATCTCATATAGATGCCATTATTCGTGACGAACAGCGAATCGTGACTCGACATGTAACTTTACAGCTACCGGTGAGCACTGGAAGTGGGTGTGCAGTGATAGATTTTGGGCTTTCAAAGATTTGCTTGAGATGAGTTCCACGAATGTTCACAACAGTTCACATGATCCAAAGCAACACCATTTCATCGGATCTGTTGGAGAGGCCTTTCTGTCACGACTCGTTATAGGCTACGAAATCTGGTGCATCACTTTGAGCCTGGAACGAAGAAAGTGGCACCACCTGCAATCACAAAAAAGGAGGAGCAATGCTGGCGAAGCCATGACGACGGTCTTTTGGGACTGTGATTGTGTTATTCTAGTGAATGTGTTGGCACAACACAGTCGACCAATAATTCAGAGGCATACGTGGAAGGTCTGAACAAATTTAAGAACAGTTTCTGACGTGTTCACTCTAACAAGAACCCGAAAGTAATCCCGGTCCAAGATGACAATGCACGCCCACGCACATCATCCCCAAACTGGGTTGCATCTCATAACCTCGCCCACCACAAAGCCCAGACCTGGCTCTCTCAGTCTTTCATCTGTTTGGGCCACTCAAGGATTCTATACGTGGGACACACTTTGAAGGTGGCAATGGCATGATCTGCAATATTTCTGGCCTTACAGCCATCATATTCAGCTACAAGACGCTCTTCTTAGAGCAGTTGAGAAGGCAGCAGTGAGAAGATGACTTAAGGTGTCAGTGACGGTTGGTTTATTCGGTATGTGTACAGCGAGAAGGACCGCCCAAATTGTGGTCCTTCTCAGCGATTGGCTGCAGCGTTCAGAAGTGGCGAGCCAAAATGATAAACTCGTGTAATAAATATTAGAAAAAATAAACAGTGAATTATTTGCATTTCATATACAAGTATCTCTCAATAGCAGGCTATAATTCCATTATTTCAAAAGTTAACCACCAGAAGAACAATTCAGAATTGCTAAAAGAAAAAAGCAGACGAAGCAATTCGGAGCTCTTCGGGTCGCGACCATCTTGGATGGCGGGCGTGGTGGTTCGGCAATCAAATCACTGCTGGATCGGCAGTCTCTGAGAACAGACATGTTACCTGCCGCGGTTGGTATTGGTTAAGAACTTTATCAGCAACCTCTGTTATTTACGACTTGTATTTGAGAACTAGTCTAATAGCAATTACGCTAACACGCAGTTGATTATTTTGTTTATTTTCTGTGGAAGTGTGGAAGAATGGAAATTATTTTGTGTTTCATAAAATGGACTATCATTGTGCAGTTTCTCATATTCTGCTGATAAAAAGCGAGTCTGATTCCTTTTAAAAAAACAATTCCAAATTTAATTATTTATACAATACCAGTTCCTCGCTATCAGTTTATTGCAGCTTCAAGATAACGGACTCACGACGTACGTGCTCTTTTCTGCGCAGGGGACAACTGTAGACGACTGCATGTTGGTAAACATTATTCAGAACTTATGCACTGCTGTCAAGGCGATGGAAGAAACTAAGCACCTGACGCGTGTTGCAGTCTTAGTACTAATGACACCAATGACACGTCATTTGTGGAAATGCAGGGGAGTTACGAAGAAAGGAAATTTTGGAGGGAAGGTATATATTACCTACACTCTTAAATCCCTCTAGCTATCTACCTCCCTCTCTTCCACTTACGGTAGTGTTAAGCCACAGAAGGCAAAGGAACTGCAGAAAAACAGTGCAGGCAGAAGAAATGTTGACTGAAATTGTCACCAAAATCTAAACTCTTGAGAATATGTCGTAAGAAAAAACTCAGCATTATTAAGTGAACGCCCCTCGTAATTTGCCTCCTTAGCGGGTTCCTGGTCGATGAGAGCTCTCGCATGGTATTCGCAGGCTCGTAAAATTCAAACACCGATTACTCGAATACGCTTACACATCGGTTAGTCGCTTGACGAGCGCCTCGTAGAAGTTCAGCGTTTGTCACATGTAAGAATATACCTAGAACGGTGCGAAAGTTGAGCAAAATACGTGACAGGCTGGGTGTATGACACGCGGCAGAGCCGACGGCGGCGGCCCGGGCCGTGGCGCTGGTGTGTTAACGGTCGCCCGCGCCGGGCAGGTGCATGCGTCAGGCCCGGCTGAGTCAGCGCAGCCATCAGCGGCATTTCCACCACACTCACCGCACACCGCCTCCCGCACCCGGCGTTTAGCTGCCTCATCTTGCTGCTGCTGCCGCCGCCGCTTTCCCTTCTTACGTTTCAACGATTTAACACGCTCTTACCGCCCACCACTTCCGTCTTAACAAGCCACAACCCACTTTTAGACATTTGCAAGGGGCACGCATTACGTTATACTGTTAGCAGGCCGACTTCAAGTGCTCCGTGGCAAACTTTGTTTCGTTCAAATTCAGCCGACAAACAGATCTAGCTACTCTGAACGCCACTGTAGGTATGCCTTTACGTTATTCCGGATGAACATGTGACTAAAACACAAACAACATTCAATGGTGTTAGCGGCGGCCATTAAAAAAATTGAAGTCTCAAAAGACTACACACTTGCAGAGGAGTAATTGAGCGAAGGGTGGGTCATTAGAGTGTAAAGTTCCTTCGACATCGGGTATATTACAGACGGAGCACTGACTCCCAAGGGAAAGGACATCCTTTCGTCATTGAGAAACGTTCGTCAGTAGTTCCATACATCATCCGTCACAAAACCGGGATAGTTGCAATTCTTGTACGATACCTCATGGTAATCGGTCTTCCTTCATCGACGTTTCGTGTAATTCTGTGCACTATCCAAAGTTGCCTTATAATGATGATAATGTCGACGCTATTGCTGACGCCTGCTATCTCTGGCTAATATCCCGAAGCACGATTTTTTCTCACTTTCAAGTCGCGTTAGATATGTGTTAATTCCCGTTCATGTAAATACTGTAGCACATTAAGTCTGAGAGCACTTCCACTGCGGTGGGAATGTAACGATGGTTGTCGCCGCTGCATAGCCATGTATTCGACCGTAATGTATTCTGAAGATGGTAAGCGTATCAAAATAACGTTATGTTGCCGGCATTACCGATTTTTCGACTTCCAGTTCTCCAGCTCCGCTCCTGATGCTACCATGCAATACTCAACTTTGGTATACGAGTTTCCACCATCAAACAGTTTCTTTTCTTAAGCTGTCCACGTTTATTCTTTTACCCTTGTTTTGACTTCCATTCTTGCCATACGAACTGTTTCTTCCTGTTATTTTTACCTCCCCAACCACCTTCAATATCTTTAGTTCTTATCCGAACTTCCGTTTCTCTTCTTATCGCTAAATGCGTATCTCATTCACACCATCTCCAGTCTCACAACCTGTACTTCAGTGTCCGACATGCACACGGTTATTCTACGACGACAATTACTTGTAAAATGTAAGCACTGTCTCTGTATACTTTGTACAAATCACGCAGATACTCATTTTCTCCTGTATTTTACTCGTATCACTGGGTGTGCACATAATGCCATAAAGCAGACGTATGTAACGTTTAAGTCTGGTATTGTTTGGCCGGCAATAACTATTTTATCCTCTTTAGACTCACCTCTTGTCAGTCCCGTAGATACCTACGTCATACTGTTTTCAACAGCAATTACACTCTTCATAAAAGATATTCTCCGATTCATATAAAACCACCTGACTCAAATGCAAAAATCATCGCATCTAATTTTAAAATTTTTAGGTTGTTCCTTTTGTTAGTTATTATTTACGTCGTTAGCATAGATATTAAAACCCTCTCAACACTATTAAAAATAGTGGGTGATAATAGACGCACTTGCGCCATCTCCGCCTCCTGCAGAGTCAAAATTATGTTCTTAACTTAAATGTCTCCTACGCTGAATGTGTGTTTGTGACTAACCATAGGGGAAAACTTAACAAGGTTTTCACGGAGGTGGAAAAAAGTATTTCATGCACCGTTGTTCATGCAGAATAACTTTAATTATTGGAACTAAAGGGTACAACCAGAGGTGTTTGGTAAGCTAATAGTATGGGGTTTCCCTCCCAATCTATACAGATGAGAGGATTAACTAAGTTAGCCTTCTGCAAAAAGTAATAAAATTCTGTACCATCTGGCTTCATCCAGTGGAAAAAAAGTATTCGCACACTACTATAAATGTAAACACACAAACGACAACGAAGCGCTTGCAGGAAGAAGCGTCTTCAGTGTAAGCTGCACCTCGAGCTTGTTTCTGATATGCACTGAATGCCGTACAACAGTAAAATGGGTCGCAAAAGGAAGGAAACCACTGTAGAGAAAAAGCAAACACAGTTCTCCCAATATGAAACGGGACAATCATTTTCAGAAAATAGCTGATATTGAAAGAAACCGAACAACTGGGCAGTCCATAACATCGCGATTTAGAGAAAGAAATATTTTCATAGAAGAGGTCGAACACATAATCTAACGCAAAGAGAACGAAATTGTTGATAAGGATGGTTAAAAAACGATACTGAACTGACAGCTTCTGCACTGTCTCCGCATGTTGATGATCAGTTCGGGATAGAAATCACACCATGGGCTGTTCGCGATATGTTAAGTGGTGCAGATTATCGAGCTAGGGTACCTAGAAGAAAGCCATGCATCAGCAAGAAGAACAAGAAACTGAGACTTTAATTTGCTCGAGAGCACATAAGCAAGAACACGATTTTCTGGGACAAGGTAGTGTTCACAGACAAATGTAAATTTAATATATTTGTAAATGATAGCATAATTTTGGTGTGTAGAAGACCGAATACTGAACTGGATCATAAACACACTCAATCCACATGGAAGAGGAACGCCTACAAAATATTAAATTGCAATCATATTTATGTACATAGTTGTTCTTCAGTCCGAAACTGGTTTAATGCAGCTCTCCTGTGCAAGCCTATTCATCTGCGAGCAACTACTGCAACCTACATCATTCTGAATCTGATTACTGTATTCATCTCTTGGTATTCCTGTGCTATTTTTAAACGCTCCCCCCGCCCCCATTTCCCTCCAGTACTAAACTCGTGGTACCTTGATGTCTCAGAATGTGTCCTACCAACGGACCCCTTCTTCAGGTCAGGTTGTGCCACGAATTTCTTTTCTCCCCAGTTCCATTCAGTACCATCACACCAGTTACGTTATCTACCCCATCTGTTCGACATTTTTCTGTGGCACCCTATATCAAAAGCTTCTATTTTCTTCTTGTCTAAGCCGTTTACCGTCCATGTTTCACTTCCATACAAATACTTTCAGAAACGACTTCCTGACTTAAATCTGTCCTCTATGTTAAATTTCTCTTCTTCAGAAAATCTTTCCTTGCCATTGCCACTCTACATTTTATATCCGCTCTACTTCCAGCATCAGTTATTTTGCTCCCCAATAGCAAAATTCCTTTACTACTTTCAGTGTCTCACTTCCTAACCTAATTCCCTCAGCCTCACCCGATTTAATTCGACTACATTCCGTTATCCTCATTTTGTTTTTGTTGATATACAATCTTATATTTTCTTTTCAAGACACTGCCCATTCCATTCAACTTCTCTTCCAAACCCTTGGCTGTCTCTTCCCAGTCCTTTGCTGTCTCTGACAGAATTACAATGTCATCGGCAATGAAGTTTTTATTTCTTCTCCATGGATTTTAATTCCTATTCCAAATTTTTCGTTTGTTTCCTTTACTGCTTGCTCAATGTATAGATTGAATAACATCGGGAACAGACTAAAACCCTGCCTCACTCCCTTCTCAACCACTGCTTCCCTTTCATGCCCCTCAACTCATAAATAAAGTAGGTGTCCGCACAAATTGTGAATAGCCTTTCGTTGCCTGTATTTTACTCTGCCGCCTTTAAATTTTGAAAAAGTTTTCCAGTCAACGTTGACATAACTTTAATCTATTTCCCTTTTGAAATTTTCTAATCTACCTTTGCAATTAAGGGACATTGCATGTTCCGATCCGTGGAACGCCACTTTTGTTTCTCCTGATAATTACATCCTTCAGAGTAGTCCGCGCCCGGAGATTCGTACGGGGGACTATTTTACCTCCGGAATGTTTTACACAAGCGGATGCCATCATTTAAAAACACAGTAGAGCTGCACGCCCTCGGGAAAAATTACCACTGAGGTTTCTCCTTGCTTTCAGCCTTTCGCAGGACCAGCACAACAAGGTCGTTTTGGGGGTGTTACAAGGCCAGCCCTCAGTTTGCGGTTGCACCTAAAGTACGGCCATCCGTATTGCTGAGGCACGCAAGTCGCCCCACCAACGGCAAGGTTCGTGGTTCTTGGGGTAGTATCAGTACGGGCGCTAAATGTGGGTAGGTGCATTGTCGCGGTTACACTTTCTCGGCAAGATCTAGCCGTCTGCCGTGTCCGGTGGCTAAATATAAGCGGTGTCTCGCCGTTCCGTGGGCGATCACGCGAAGGCTGCTGGCGGCTGGCTGGGCCCTTCTGCGCAGGCGCAGTGCGGCGTGGCGTGGTGCGGCGCCGGCTGCACGCCCGCCACCACGCACAGCAACAGGTGTGCAGCTGCACCTGGCGCTCCTCGCACACACCCCTGACCCTGGTCGTCTGGAGCCGAGACGAGGTGAGCACGTCGCCCAGGAGCTTCCTGTGCTTCACTTGCAGCCCGCCAGTTAAAACAATCAATCTTGTTTGACAAGCATGCGCGATCCAGCATTGTGCACACGAATAGGCGAATCCTCTACACACGCACACATTTTATGTATGCTTGAACAAAGAAAAGATTGTGACTGCAATGTTTTAAACTCTGAAGACGATGCGCTCCCTTTAGCAGCCTTTTCCTTATTATAAAAAGGGAAAGGAAATGTGTCACGTGACGAAGACTGGTTAACAAAGCAAAATACTTACACCTAAATTATTTCGCTGAGGGTATACTCATGTGATTGGCAAAATCATAATAAGACAAATGAGAAAACATAGTTGAACCGCTTGTCATTCGTAGCCTCTCTGATATCAAAACTAGAATCTGCAGCACCCGTGGATTTATCTGGTACCTTGTCTCGGATTTGTTTTAAATTGCGGCATCTTAATCTGTTGCAGAATCAATAGTTTTGTATATTTTGTCAGCTATCTATAAGCATGAATAAAACCCAAAGCAGTTAGCGATGATACGCTTAACATGATCGCTGCAAACGCGAATGACCATTGACGTTTGCCAGTTCATGCCTATGTATCTCTTGCTTTGAAGCTCCCGCCACTCCTTTTGGGATACCGGGCTAATACAGCATGACTCGTAAACAGTAAAACAAGATGTACTTCTTAGTTTTTCGGTATTAAATCAGACTTCAATCACAACTTTTTCCTTAATGAACTCGCTATTGGTATCATTTTTACTACTGTCCGATTCATGAACGAATGCTATTCCCGGAAGTCGAGGCAAGGACGGGGCCGCAGTGTTGCCGGTTCCTACCGACAGTTGCGTTACACGCGTCCACGTGCTTTGCTCTTGAAGAAAGCGCGTATCCGGCGAACTATGTCACTCTCTTGCTTCAGTAGTGTTTGTCGCCCACTACCACCATCATCGATGACAACTCGCAAAAAATGGAATAAATATTCTGTAAGTAACTTCCTTGGATCACGTTTTATGTTCGCGTTCACAGCAGACTGCTCAAAATACTACTCAACGCTCACTGGCTGTTTGACAATTCATAAAGTGTCGTGCACCAGCACTCTCACCTGAAGATGGCGGCCAGTTGGACCGCGGAAATATTGTGTCATGAAGACGTTATGATCCGGCTGCATACCCGAGAAGAATATTATACTCTTTCGCCATCGTTCGCGACCGCAACTATAACTACGTCATCTAATCACATTTTGTCTATCTGCTTAAGCAACATTGGGTGAGCATGTAAATGTACTCCTTCGGAGAGCAAGTAACTAATACTTCAGCATTACGCAATGCGCTGTGGATACTAAAATTAAATCACAGGAGACTCGCTGTTGTCCAATTACCACAATAAAGTTTATGAACCCCTAAAGCTGGTTGGATCGAGCAATTCAAAGAGTCGGGATGAACACGAGGCTACCAGTAGTCCAGCAAAGCACTGTAGTATTCAAATCAACTGAGTTTGGTAACAGTGATTTTAAGACATGTTTTATGCCCTTCGTTTCACTGCTAAAAGTCATGAGATAGCGATAAGCACGTATACAGATGGTCGTAGTATCGCATACATAAAGTATAAAAGGGCACTGCATTCGCGGAGCTGTCATTTGTAGTCAGGTGACCAATGTGAAAAGGTGTCCGACCTGATTATGGCCGCACAACGGAACTAACAGACTTTGAACGCGGAATGTAGTTGGAGCTAGACGCATGGAACATTCCATTTGGGAAATCTTTAGGGGACTGAATATTCCGAGATCCACAGTGCTAAGAGTGTGCAGATAATACCAAATTTCAGGCATCACTTCTCACCACGGGCAATGTAGTGGCCGACAGCCTTCACCTAACTACCGAAAGGTATGCGTAGGGTTGTCAGTGTTGACAGACAAGCAACACCGCGTGAAGTAACAGCAGACATCAATGGTGCGACGTATGACGAAAGTATCCGATAGGGCAGTACGCCGAAATCTGGCGTTAATGGGCAGGCGATCGACGCGAGAGCCTTTGCTAATGGCATGACACCGCCTGCAGCGCCTCTCCTGGGCTCATGACCACATCGGTTGGACCCTAGACGATTGGAAAACCGTGGCCTGCTCAGATGAGTCGCGATTTCAGTTCGTAAGATCCCGCGATTGGTCTGAAGAACATTCTGGACAATTCGAGCGAATGGTTTGGTCACCCAGATCGCACAACATGAATCCCATCTATCATTTATGGGACATAAAAGGTCAGTTCTTGCACAAAACCCTGCGCCGGCATCACTTTCGGAATTACGGGCAACTATCGAGTCAGCATGGCTCAGTATTTCTGAACGACTTGTTAAGAGTCCGTGCCACGTCGAGCTGCTGCACTAAGCCAAGCAAAAGGAGGTCCGATACGATTGTCACCTCGGTGTATGCGTTCATTACGTCCTGGTGTTGGTAAAAGTAATGAATAAATTGTAAGTTGAGCAGATACTTTGTACCATTACACTGTCGCACGTCATCATCTAAATTACCCTTTACGATGTATACAAGCAGGTATTACACAATTTTAGATATAATATCTGGAGTCATGTACAGCAATCGGTTGTTTCCAAAATATTTTATTCGAATATGTTCAAAATCGCTTATTTTTACTTTTCAAGAATAATCTAATAACCTTCGAACGTTATACTTATGATCAAAACAGTCGAAATTGGTAACTTTCATTCAGATATTCCACATTTAACAGCATCTTAATAAAATTTAGGTTATACATCTTAGTCATAAAAATAATGAAACTACTGCAATATCTGCAGACGTATGAGCTTTTTGAACTTTGTATCATAACGTTGGAACTGCTACAACTCTAGTTGGTTATCACCATTTAATGAACCTGACCGGTATCGTTCGCACACGCCCAGCACGCCCCCCCTCCCCCAATTTCGAAGCAGTACGCTTTATTTACACTAATAATTCCACAACAAAAGCAAGCAAAGCTTCGCGTTCTCATCTAGACGGGCCAACCATAACCGGCCAACCGCAGTCTCATAACTCTGCCAACGACGTCATTGGGCTGCAGTGTAGATGGGCGTAAGATCAAGCACATCGCTCTCCGGGTCGTTGCTGCTTTCTTGACCTTGAAGTCCCAACTTCTCAATCAAATAGCTCCTCAGCTGCCATCACGAGGTTGACTGCGCCCACTAAGGAAACTTTCCTGGCAGTACCGGAAATCTAATCCACGTCATACGCAGAGCAGCCAAACACATTGACCACTGAACTACAGAGGAGAACAATGATACCACAGATAGAGAAACAGGAGTTTCCATATTTGTAAGCTGGAAGTATCCGTAGTTGTGACAGACTGATTCAATGGTTGCCCGATAAAATGACAAACCGAGAAAAAACACGTTATACGCGGCTGAGTGCCCACTATTGAATATTTACGAGAGGCTAGAACAATGCCGCGGACCGTGAGTCAAACTATCTAGCGAAAAATGGACTATTTTTCCGGCTGAGCCATCTCGGACCGACTCAAGCCTGGCTTCGTTTCACCTTCCGTTTCCCTTCCCTTCCAGCCCGTGCGAACTCTTCACAGCTGCACAGTAGTTGCCATGGAGCCATAGTAATTTACAAAACAAAATTTTTCCAAAAACAAAAAAAACGTATTTTGGTAGAAAAAGCATTGTCATCTCACTGATACACTTGACTGTGTTACATTTCTTGCTATAATTTATGTTCTAGTTGCAGCATACCGCTAACACATGTGTCATCAGGAATTGCACATTTTCTGGTCGACTGTATTTCACTGGAGATTCGTTGGCATTTGGAGTTTTCCGCGTCCTAGTAGAAAAAGAAGATTCGTGTTAGAGCAGTATTGGTCTACGTGTCGTCATCAGTCTTCTTATGTTCGATTACGTTCGTGTGTTCTACAAATCAGTCCGATAGGTGCCAATCTGGTTTACCAATCAACCATTTCCATGATTTTTGTCCTATATTAGCAGTTCATCTAGCCGTTATGACCCCAGCAGCCACAAAGGGAACAAGCGTGCCGATCTAGTGTAGCGGAAGATTTAAAGTAAAGAAACAGTGGTAAGAAATGCGGTGTGAACACCGCAGTGTTTTACTAGCTGGAAATTCCTTCCGTCCCTCCGATCTTTAAACTTACGTATCCAGCTACTTACAGGGGACTTCTAGTTTAATGTGGTCTTAGAACCACGATGTAACTAAACTTTTTTACACTAAAAACAACTGCCTGAGGCAAGTGACAGAAAAAAATACTAGCTTCGATTTAGCCCCCGAACTTTCGGGTCTGTCGTTCAATACTTCATGTCTATCGAGTCACAGCAGTAACTGTGTGTGAACAGCTCTGAGAATCTTCAGCCGGAGATAAAGTGCGTTTCGCACTGGTTAGAATCAACTATTGTCAATATACATACAGTAGTGGAAATCAATATTATGCACGGATATCTGTAGGAAAATTAACAAAAAATGGTTCAAATGGTTCCAAGCACTAAGGGACTTGACATCTGAGGTCATCAGTCCCCTAGAACTTAGAACTACTTGAACCTAAATAACCTAAGGACATCACACACATCCATGCCCGAGGCAGGATTCGAACCTGCGACCGTAGCGGTCGCGCGGTTCCGGACTGTAGCGCCGAGAACCGCCCGGCCACCTCGGCCGGCGAAAATTAACAGTGTCGGCTGGAATAGTTGCGCACAGTGGGTATACAATTGTATGAGATCCAGCATACTGACAACTGCAGTCAAATGATATTTTATTTGAAGTCAGTAGCAAGACTTCAATGATTCAGGTGGTACAGGGTGGAGCTCAGTACAAAGGCAGTCGGCTCTGTGTGGTGTTTGTGTGTGCGTACGTGCCTTTACTGCAGATGAGAAACAGACATCGTTAATGACAGTGCATGTTGTGTACATGAACCACAGCTGTGAAAAGGCCACGAGGGAAACAGTTATGAAATGAAAAAACAAAAATTTGTGCGTACAAAGAAATGACACACACACTAATCGCCAAAAAGTTGAACGATTCAATTACAGTGATTGGTAATTTCGTTAGATTGGGTGCACAATACGGACAGAACGTATGGGCTCCGCAGAAAATTGAGGCATCGAAACGTTTCTGTTTGCACAAACCAAGGGCTACAAGCCGTTATTCTTCTCAAAGGCTTGCTAATTTACAGTTGTCAGTAACTGAGACGTGCATGACAAATTTTGTCAAATGACGAACACCTTGCACTCAAGAAACGATTGCAGAAACCCGCTCTAATATCGCAACAAACAGACTAGACTGGAGTTTACTGAAAAAATGTGTGACAACGTCTTCAGAATGGGATAAAGTGATCTTCAGTGATAGGAAGTTTAATTTAGATAGGCCGGATGGATTTCAATATTATTGGCATGATCTGAGAACAGAGCAGCAGGTAAAAATGAGCAGTACGTTTAGTGGTGGAAGTGTTGATTTCGGCAGCCTTCTGTACTAAAGGTAAATCACGAATTGCTCGGCTGAAAACTACAATGAACTGTAACAAGTACACGGAGACGCTGAAGATAGAATTGATTAGAATGCATTACGACATATGCAAAGAAAGTCTAATGTTTCAATAAGACAATTCATTTGTGTATGTTTCTCATACAACCAAAAAGTAGCCTGAAAGTAAGGATATCAGTATCTTCCCCTGGTTTGCACGTTGCCCGTATATGTACCCCGCGGACAACCGCTGGGGGATATTTGCAAAGCGTGTTTACGGCAATGGAAAGGAATATGAGGCCGTATGTGTGCTGAAAAGTGTGATGAGACAAGAGAGGGCGACAATTCCACTGCATGAGCTACAAATTCTAACAAAGTCAACGCCAAAGTGAATTTCTGAGAATTACGAAGAACGAAGGTTGGACAAAGTACTAACACAATAGAACATTGGGTGCCTTTATACCAATTTTAATCAAGGAAATCCGAACTCATTTTGTTATTCGTGTTATGAAAGCAACTATGTAATTCCGTCATGACTGTTCATTTCTTACATGTACCTACTACTTCCATAACAAATTCGATACGGTACGCTACTTACATTATACTATTACTTTCATAGGAACACTGACTTTGTACTGATTTCCATCACCGTAGCAGCTCATTTCCTGCGGTATCTGGTAACTGGTTAGCGATTTTGTTGTATGCTCAGATGGTGTCCTGGAATTATTGGAGAGGCGGGGAGGGAATTTAGAGAGACGTACTTTGCAGGCTGGTTGTTGCTGCAGATGACAGACGGGCGATGCGCTTTAAGAGGAGCCGAGGGCCATCAAAAGCAGCGTGGCTGTGCTGGCTTAGAGGACGGGAGAGCACAAGACAGAGCAGAGTGTATCCCGTCGGCGCCAGGGAGTCGCGTCGGCCCCGTCTGGAATGCGGCCTCACAACGGAGACACGTCGGGCTGTGTTCTGGCGATCGCTAAGAGAGGCATCGCAGATCTACATTCTGCTATGAATAGTGAATGAACGAATATATATCAAATGTCTGTTTTTCGTAACTGAAAATACGACATACACGGGGAACTGTAAACAATTATTCGGAAGTACCTCTGGGGTGCAAGACACAGAAAATAAGAGGCACATCCGTGTATAGAGCAAGTTTTTAACTCTCAGTACAGGTGCTCGTTTGTGCGGCAAATTTCAATGCGATAGTCACACTCTTCCCACTCACGTCCCAACACATCACTGTCGGCATCAGCGACCAATGTAATCATCCTTCCTTGCGATTCTTCCAGATTAAGTGGGACTGGAGAGAGGAACATGCGGTCTTTGATGTAACCTCAGGAACAAACAATCACACGGTGTTCAGTCACCTGACCGTGGAAGGCACTGAAGAAGAGAATCACAATGGGAAGCACGCCCAATCAACGTTACGGCATTTCGGGATTAAAGATAATCGCGAACGTTGAAGAGTGGAGGAGCAACATCATCTTGTAAAATGAAATCTGCACTGTCGTGCTGTGTTTGTGTCATAAGCCGTTGCTGCAGTATGTCCAGGTACACGAAATGAATCACTGTTTTCTCTGTAAAGGAAATTGGTCCATAAACTTTTGAAAAGCACCTGACACAAAAGACGTTCATTTTCGGTGAATCACGAATCACAATCCCGTGTGGATGTTTCTGCGCCCTAAACACGTACGTTACGATGATTAACCTTTCGAGACACGTTGATTTAACCTTCTGAGATAGATGAAAAATCAACTTCTGTGAATAACCTTCTTCCTCCAGTAGCCGCTATAGGTCGGGGCACATGTCAGAACTCATCTCATTGTTCCGAGCAATGATCGCATGTAATAATTGCAACCGGTATGATTTTACATGCAGCCGCTTGCGTAAAATGCGCCAGACAATTGACTCCCGTATCAGCAGTTCTCTGCTCGCACGTGTGTCTGATTTCTTTGGGCTCCTGACGAATGATTCCCGCACATGTTTCATCTTCTATGCTGTTGGTCCCAGCCAGACTGTTTTATTCACACCACATAACCAGCCAGTTTCGCGGCGTGTGGTGTACCATCCCATATGGATTGTTCTGCCTGTTTGAGTTTTTACCTGATATTTGCAACCAAATCGTTGCTCAACCATCACAACTGACTCACATTTCGCAATTCAAGGAGACAAAACGCACGCGTCCTTTAATTACACTTCCTGTATGAGTTCTTTTCGCGCAGTCGTCTTCTGAAACTCCGAAGGTCCTTACAAATAACTCTCATCATCATATCATATCATATATCTCATATATCATCATCATATATCATATCATATATCTCATATATCATCATCATATATCATATCATATCTCATATATCATCATCATATATCATATCATATCTCATATATCATCATCATATATCATATCATATCTCATATATCATCATCATATATCATATCATATCTCATATATCATCATCATATATCATATCATATCTCATATATCATCATCATATATCATATCATATCTCATATATCATCATCATATATCATATCATATCTCATATATCATCATCATATATCATATCATATTCATATCATATCATATCATATCATATCATATCATATCATATCATATCATATCATATCATATCATATCATATCATCATCATATCATCATCATCATCATATCATCATCATCATCATATCATCATCATCATATCATCATATCATCATCATATCATCATCATATCATCATCATATCATCATCATATCATCATCATATCATCATCATATCATCATCATATCATCATCATATCATCATATCATCGTATCATCATCATATCATCATATCATCATCATCATATCATCATCATCGTATCATCATCATCGTATCATCATCATCGTATCATCATCATCGTATCATCATCATCGTATCATCATCATCGTATCATCATATCATATCATCATATCATATCATATCATCATATCATATCATATCATCATATCATATCATATCATCATATCATATCATCATCATATCATATCATCATCATATCATATCATCATCATATCATATCATCATCATATCATATCATCATCATATCATATCATCATCATATCATCATCATCATCATCATCATCATCAAAGACATTATGCCTTTCAGCCTTCAGTCTGGAGCATAGACGAGTGTAATCTCGTCGTCTTCATCACAAATAACGCTGCAATGAAGAAAACAATCGCCTCAGTCACTTTGTTTATTAGCATAACTGGTTTCGACCTTCGTTGCAGTTCATTCTCAGATCTGACATCTAAAATTGCAAGGCAATACGTTCCAGAGGAGACACACAAGCAGGTGCCAAGGACGGCGAACAAGACTGAGTGTTCATGCAATTTCCGGAGTTACTTGGAGACCTAAAAATCGGCAGACTTCCCTCCTGAGGATACGAGGAGAACTTAGAAATACTTAAACCTAACTAACCTAAGGACATAATACGCATCCATGCCAGAGGCAGGATTCGAACCTGCGACTGTAGCGGTCGCGCGGTTCCGGACTGAAGCGCCTAGAACCGCTACGCCACACCGGCCGGCTTCCTTTTAATGGGAAAAAACTTGCTTTTACTAGGTGTTATATAAGCTAATAGCAGTAAAAATGAATGTAATGTTTTTGCTTGACTTTTGACCTATTTGTTTTTAACCGATACCTGGCGTTTTGTCTATGTGGAGGTAATCTGCCGAGGTTGCAAGGAACCAGCTGAAGGCAGTATATTGAATGTCTGCGACATACTTTGAATCTTTCTAAATGCAATCAATTAGAGGGCTGTTACGACTGGAACTAGAGTAGTAGCACTCGTAACCCTGTCTCCCGGGTCAAGTAAAGCTTTCTGCCCTTGTTAGGGCTGTTTTGTAAGCGCAGCTGTTGCGAGAACTGATCCGTGTCTGCCGATAAGTGCTTGCTAGTTAGCGGCTGGTGCAATACGTGGCGTCACTTGTGCCCAGTGTCGCACATCACATCACTAGCGACTCGTGCCTTGCGACCGAGGCCGTGGGCGAGGTTTCGCGAGGCGCCACAGCACCAGGGAGGACGAAACTAAGGGACGTTTCGAAGTCTGCCCGCTGCTGCTCTCTGCTGAATATAAACGTCAGCAAAGTTGTAACTGAGGTAAACGCGGTCAACGTCATTAAATCAAGAGCAACCTACGGAATCAGTAGCCATGCTGACAACGGTACATCGACGGAAGAGAGAAATTTGTGAACAGTATGGGAACTGGTTCGCTGCTGCTTGTCGACGCGTAGTCTTTCCCAGTGAATGGCGCGTTTTCCTTAACAGAACGTATGAACGTTACTGTCGAGAACGAGAGCGAATCTTCAATCACTGATAGAAGAATACACGACAATGATGGAAGAATTCTGGTCTGAGGACTGTTTCCGCGCTATTCTTTACGACAATTTCTCTACGGTGGACACTTTTGACAGATTCGTTTACGTATACATCCTCAGGGATTACATGCATTGTCTTCCTTGAGGGAGAGGGAATCATTACACAAGACAGCCCATCCTGCAACATGACAAGTTGGAGGAGCATGATCAAGATCCCAAAGGTCGTCACAGACACCGCAATTACTCAGAATTTATCCAGAGTGAAAAAGCACAGACATATTCGAGATGGTGGTGGAGTTCTCCGTCACACTGTCTGCAAATGCTGGTGAGGCGCTGCAGGAAATCCGGCCTATCTGCACCTGTCACAGCCAACTCCAACTTATCTAGTGCTCTGAACGCTACAAAGGACAGCCATATTGGATACTAATTGCCAATCACTATGTGACTAATAAACCGTTCAGAACAGTTTTGGGATACCTGTTTACCTGCAAACGTTTGTGGGCTTCAATTCAAGGGGAGCTGGCAATGAAAGAACAATACCTAAGAAAAAAGTAGAAGAACTTAAATGTAAAAAAATAAAATAAAACAATTTGTTCGAAGACCACATCTCTGCACTAATTTGAAGTCAAAATCTGCTTCTGGGTAACACGCAACAGCGTGTTGTTCCTTCAGGTGCATTGTAAAGCCTGGATCGTCGCCGAGATGGTCGAGGCACTGCCGCTTAACTCTGTCCAGTTCTTCGACGTCTGCTGCCCTGAGATCATCCAGTAGGCAGTCGTGATTATGGCGACGACATATCCATGTTTCAGCTAGTTCCAAAACTGTTTGATTAGTGACGATGATGGTGAATGTGGGGTACTCAACAACATGGTCATCAGCGTACATACGACGTGTAAGCATGCCATTCTCGGGAGGCGAGAGGAGGGGGGGGGGGGGGATGACGAAGGCGATGTGGCTCATAATGCACTAAAGTATAACTATCAAATATAAAAAACCGTTTTCATGACATACTCAACTATAACAATATATTAATAAAAATGCTAAACTGCCTGGGCAAGCTACCAGTTCAAAGCACGCTGCGCCCCATTCCAAAGCACTTGAGGAATCAAGCACAAAAGTTCCCAAAATTTCAAAAACGATGTTACATTGACGTTGACGAGAGTCAGATGTCCAGTCACTCAGTCGGCTCAGTAGATACCGCATACATTTTCTTGACACCTGTCTCCCGAGCGAAAGTGTTGAAGAGGTGGCTGAAGTGCACTTACAAGTTATCGTATGGCGAGACGCACCTACTACCGAACTGTTGATTGTAAAACTGGTCAATAGGTTGGAGGAGTCTATCTAGATACTGCATAGCCTCTATAACAATGAGAGGCCCAAAACTTAACTGACCCATCAACCCGCTGAACCATAGGGACTGCATGACACACGTGCACTGGTATCTGGCCGTCTCCACACTCTTCTACGACAGTCAGTAAGCGTCAGACAAATTTTGCATTTGCTGTGAAGAGAACCTGAGGTCATTGATCCATGTTTCTTTCCAGGTGCTCCATTACTCGCTTTCTTCATGCACCCGAAGTGCTGATTATTTCTTATACTGTTGTTCGCAATTGGCGCCTAGAGGCTAACATCAGCCTGTGGTGACGTATGAAACTATATAGCTATATTCGCATCCAAAAGTGGAGCCGGCTGTTCTATTGCAACCTGCTGTGAGTACCTTCGGGCAACAATCTTTAGGTAGCGCTCGTCAAGTTGTTGGTGTTGACCGCAGGCGACCAATACGAAGCAGTTAGCGGTTGCATGTCTTAGTGGCGCTACTAGTAGAGTACGCCACAACTAGAGTACGCCAATTCGGCGGTCAGCTTGCCGTGTTAACAACCCGTCTTGCCGTATAGTAACAAAGCGTTCTCAGTCAAAGCTCGAAATGCCCTTTCCGGACATTTGACGAACTGAATAACATAAGCTGCAATGTCTTGCTCACGACTAGGACGTCGATTTACCTACTGAACTTCAGGGAGACCGCCATTAAACAGCTATCTACAGGCAACGATTTACTGTGTTTAAGAGAATACATTGAGGTGACAAAAGTCATGGGTTGCCTTCTAATACCGTGTCGGATATTAAAGTGTTGAATGACAAACTGAAGTAGTTGGAAGCCCGTTGCAGAAATATTCAGCCATATACAGCCATCCATAATTGTAAAAGTGGTGCCAACGCAGGATTTTGTGTACGAACTGACCTCTCTTATGTCCCATAAATGTTCGATGGGATTCATGTCGAGCGATCTGGGTGGCCAAATCATTCACTCGAATTGTTCACGATGTTCTTCAAACCAATCGCCAACGCCGAATACAACCGTTTCCAGTCAATGATTGGTTCATCTGGACCAGAGGGCCCAGTCCATTCCATGTAAACACATCCCTCATCATTATGGAGCCACCACCAGCTTGCACAGTACCATGCTGACAACTTAGGTTCATGGCTTCGTGTGGTCTGCGCCACATTCAAACCCCACTACCAGCTCTTTCCAACTGAAATCCAACCAGGCCACTATTGTCCAGTAGTCTAAGGTCCAACCGATATGATCACGAGCCCTGGAGAGACGCTGCAGGCGATGTCGTGCTGTTAGAGAAAGAACTCGCGTCGGTTGTCTGCTGCAATAGACCATTAACGCCAAATTGCGCTGAACTGTCCTAAAGAATACGTTCATCGCATATCCAACATTGATTTCTGCGGTTATTTCACGCAGGGTTACTTGTCTGCGCAAATGTCGCTGCTCTACGTCGGTAAGTGAAGGCCGTCGGCTACTATGTTGTCCATGGTGAAAGGTTATGCCGGAAATATGGTATTCTCGACACACTGTGACACCGTGGATCTCTGAAATATTGAATTCCCAACGATTTCCGAAACTGAACGTCCCATGTGTCTAGCTCTAACTACCACTCCGCGTTCCGAGTCTGTCAATTCCCGCCGTGCGGCCATCATCACGTATGACACCTTTTCACATCATCAATCATTTGAACACAAATGACAGCTCCGCCAAGGCACTCTTCTTTTATACCTTCTGCATTTGTGGAAATCGCAACCCCATGCCTTTTATCTCCTCGGTGTATTGAGAAAGCAGTTTCCAAACAAACAACGAAGTATGCCAAACAACGGAAAATGATCACTCAGGACACATCCTAATGCAGTGTAAAGCCGCCAGCCTCTAATCTCGATAGCGGCCTGAACTCAGTGAGGAAATTTATTCAGGTGTACTGACTGCACCAATTCCTGCGGTTCTAGAACCGACAGCCGCTGTCATGGTGTGACACTCATCTACGGCGCCTGGCGGTTAGGTTGTTTCTACGACTATTTTTCTCATGCCGTGTTACATAGCTACAAGTGGTTCAAACTGCTTGTAAACACACTGGGCGGTAAATGCTGATACGCCAACGAATCGGGTTAATTCTTTCACAGTGAGGTCATGATAACGCCGCGTGCGCCCCCCCCCCCTCACACACACACACACACACACACACACACACACACAGAGAGAGAGAGAGAGAGAGAGAGAGAGAGAGAGAGAGAGAGAGAGACGCGCTCGCGCTTTACATTTCATTCCTGGGTGGCGACAGTCTGCGAATTTTGATCGCTCTGGTGGGCACCACCGTCTCTTTCCCGGCCTCCGAAGGATGGGAACTATTCTCATGCCTGAAGCGAACTGGGCGGTCTTCCTTTAATCCGCCTAACGGGTGTAGCCTCGCCCGCGCGGAAGATTTTCAAAGACGAGTGTTTCCCACAGAATGGCTGGCGTTCACCAGTACCCTTTGGGAAACGAACTTCTGATAATGTCAGCAGGTAGCAGGACGTAACAGTAGTATTATGAGCGATAACAGGAAATTAGCAATAGCAGAGCCCGCTTTCTACTCTGGAGGCCGACTGGCTGATACGTCTTGCATGTGAAAAACAATGTAGATTTGTGAACAGCTGGAAAAATCGTAGAGTCTGTCGATGGCTATGGTAGGCTGCATGAGGGCGAGTCTGAGCCCTCCGAGTAGCGCGGAGCCTTACTTCGCAAGTTTGAATTCAGGGGCCTGTAAGCTTGTTTTCATTTATGGACGAGGGGATACGTTCGGCAGTGGGTTCCCTTTGGCCCGCTTGAGAAACCTCGTAGTCTATTGCCTGTTTTCGCAGCGGCTGTTGCTGTTTAGTGAGCGTGCACGGACTGTTTAGGAAGAGGCCATCTAACAAGGTGGGGGGCAACTGGCTAGCTAGACACGTTGCCTAACGGACGAAGGGTCTTGGCGAGCGTTATGCTTGAAAGGAATTTTGAAGAGTTGAGTTCATGTGTATGTGCTTATCCTCCTTAATGTTAGACTATGAGCCTGTGTAGTTTACAGATGAGATAGTAGAAACCGGTTGGTTCGGTGCAAATACTGATTGCGGTGTTTGTCGTCCAATCCAGTGGTCGGACTTGGGAGTCTTGAGACTAATCAGGTTGCAGCAGCGCTTAGAACTGTGGTATAGTGGACTAACTAATTCAACCTTTTCTCGCGGGTCAAAGCGAGACTGGCGACCCCTATTTAGCTCCACAGTATGCGTGTAGCAAGGCATAGAAATTATCCAGGTCCGCTAACAACCATTTCCGGGAAAGGGAGAGGAGTAACATGTCACGTGATTTGTCTCGCGCACCGCATGGCGCTAAGGCCGTCCTCTGACGAGACGTGAAAATGCGCATGGGCTACGAGCTGGTGACTTCACAGCATTGAATTCCACGTTCCACTATACTATGGAGCATGAAATAAAGATTCTGGCATTTCCGATGGAGCGTGAAATAAAGAATCTGGCCTCTTCGATTTCTGCCTCGTGGAGAGGAACGTGACCAATGAGGTTAGACATCGTTTCGCGTCACAAGCAGAACATAGGAGCCGTCATATTGTATGGTGTTAAACATCATATTTGGTAGGTTTTCTTTCCCACTGAGTACGTGGTACGAATATAAGCGCCAAACCATCAACACATTGGATCTCTCTCGGAAAAAAACGTCATTCTAACTAAAATTTGCTATAGTAAAATGACGGCAAACGACATATCGCTAAGTAGTTGCTTCCTGTAGTCGATTTTTTTGGGTTATAACTTGTGTGCTACGAAAGTATACCGTTTCAATGCTACGGCACAGTAATGATCTATCAAAAGCGAGTCTTTTTGGTATGATTTGCATATTATGTAATAAATAATGTCATTTGTAGATACAATCTTTATACAGTGTACGTCATAATAGGAGACTTAATGCCTACGTTGAAGCTGTAGTGCAGGTGACAGCGTACTGAGGTCAGGGTTGTGAAGCAAAAGAGTTTTTTTTTTTGTTTTTTTTTCCCTACATGATTCTAGGTCTCCCTTATTCCTTTAATAGCAGTATTAGCTTAAAAGTCAATGTCGTTTACTATACATAATGTATTAGCTGCAATTATTGTTTCAAAGGCCAAGTACTGGAATGTTTGCCCAGCCGCGGCAAGTCTTAACGTGATTACCAGTCCATGTCAGAAAGTAAACACAAGTTACACACCGAAAGTTCTTGGTATAATGAAACGTTCTGAAACATACATACACCCATATCGCTGGGTTTACGGAATGGCTCATGTGTGCTTCTTGCCAGTAAATATCTTTCTCACTGATGGTGAGCAGCTTCGGACAAATCTCTTCTTCCAAGCGAAAGAAATTACGAAACGAATCTTGATCCTGAAATGAATGTGATTTACGTTACATTAGGTATTAGCAAACTTACAGACACTGTAACTTAGTTCCATTACATTTAAAACTGAGAATGGGATGAAACTGCAACTGAGTTAACGAATAACTTCTCGTGTGTGTGTGTGTCAGAATGTTGTGTAGCATTATGTACTGTTCCTCTACCAGCAATTCACCGTTTCAAGCTATCGACGATTTCAGAATCTACTTCGCCAACAGAATTAACACAGCTACTTTACGCGCGTCCATTTTCGTAATGGAACTGTGTTGCCAAATGAAGCCGGCAAAGGCCGCTGGAGAGCGCAAATCACGTTCACCAGCATATCGTGAATGCCCGTTAAGAAACGGTCATCTTCAAAGTGCGGTACATATTCGTAGCAAAGAATATGAAACTAAATGAAGGCTGTTCCAGTAAAACGCAATGAGTAGGAGAAAAACAGCATTGAAAACATTAAGCGAATCTGTGCGATCGTGTCCCTCATTGCATAATACGTTTCTTTATAAATACGCCGGCCGGGGTGGCCGACGGTTCTAGGCGCTACAGTCTGGAACTCCAAAACGACTAGAGTACCTTTTTAAGTAGACGACTAAAATTCTGTCTAGTGACCTTACGTAGAGATGAGGACGGTTAGTGAGTTTCTTTTTTGGAAGCTTCTGGACTTCGTGGTACCTACACATCGGTGGAGAGTGCTGAGAGATGTGCGCAGACGGCGTGCGTGGCAGATTGCGGGGCGAGCAAGGCGGCACGTCGCGAGATAAGGCGGCGCGGCGACATTCCCGAGGCGTGAGGCCGGCCGCGCCCCTTGGCCCAGCTGCCTTATCGGGCCCGCGCCACTCTCGCTTCGCGCCTCCCGCTTTATGCTCCTCGAGGCGCTAAACGGGCCCCGTATGGAGGAGAGCTCCTATTTAAAATGGAAACTTGATGTGTGCCGCCGCCGTGACTCGCATCCCGCCACACGCGCGCTGCTTTATTGATCATCAACACGTCGCCGCCGTCTGCGGCGGGCACTCTTGTGCGACCGCATGCCGCCACTACTCGCCGCACATACCAACTGGTGCGACCGCCTGCGCCAACTGGACTCTGGGTACTGGCAGTTTCCGTTTACAGCCTGCATACCGACACGGTGCGCTGGAAATGGTACCTAGATAGAATTCCTAGCTTCGATCGAACCGAACCGCGACAAAATGATTTCTACAGTGGGAGGACAGCTCTAAAACGCAGTTGCACTACCAACAGCGGGAGTTAGTGAAGCCAAAATAACATTTCTGTTCGTCTAACACTATCACCTGCAAAAATGGGATCTCCCGGCGGATAATACCACGCGGTCTTCTACACTGCTGGCCACCCAAAATGCAACAACTTGAAGGAAGCATCCAAATCAGGTGAAATCTGGTGCACGGGGGAGAAATGTGATTAACATTTCAGCGCAGGCGCACATCACTGGCGCCATTAGCACCACGTGCAAGCACTGTATAAAGGGGGAACAGACGGCCGTGTGAGATACTTGGATGTGTTCTTTCGCGCGGTTGCTTCGCGTAAGCAGCTTCAGTTTGCCTCGTGGAGGATAGCGAGCGTCTTTCGCGCACGTTGCGGAGCTCTACCGAGGAAAAATAGTTGCCTATAGGGATTGTGGATTATCGCTCATGTCGGACGGAAACAAGCAACTGTGATGCGGATCCGTAATCGCTGGATGCAGAAGGAAACGACGGACCTACGGGTGCGATTGCACCCATCTCGTTGCACCACTACACGCGGTGACGGGTATACTGTGCGTATGGAAGTGATGGATCACTCTGCGACATCACTAACCATATAAGAACAAAGTAGGTCTCTTGCGTAATGAGCAGTCTCCGGACGTATCGTTCGACGTCGTTTGCAGCAGTGTGGACTGTCCGCAAGGCATCTATTGCTGCGTAAACCTCTAAGTCAATGCCACAGGAGTTTTCGCCGGCAATGGTGCGATGAATGAGGGACATGGACAACCGAATGGAACGACATTGTTTTTACCGACGTATCCCGATTCTGCCAGCGTCACGAAGATAATCGGAGTACACTCTGGAGACACGGTGGTCAGACTGTTGAACTGTTGCCTTACCCATCGCCATACTGATCCTGTACCCTGTATTACGTTTTGCGTTGGTATTGGATTCCACCCTCGCACCCCCCTAGTTCGCACTGCCGGTACACTAACCAGCCTGTTGTCCTCCCATATCTTCGGTTCTTGCCGTCAGCCACATTGCAGTAGGATAATGCGCGACCACCCGTGGCACGCAGTGTTCAGCACCACTTCGTCGCCCATCGGACTGCAGTGCTGCCTTGGCCGCCCTCTTCTCCAGATCTCTCGCCTATCGAAAACGTCTGGTCGATGATTGCGGAACGATTGGCCCGGACTACACCACCCGCAGATGCACCGGACAAACTTTGGCAATATGTGGAAGCAGGACGGACTGCTTAAACCCAACATATCCAGAACTTCATTGATTCAATGTCGAGGCGTGTAGCAGCGGTTATAAACAGCAATGACGGCACTGATTTCATCATCTTCCGTACTTCACATGGGGTAGTATTTTCAATGAAATGATCTTTGTATAACATGTTATCTCCCAAATCAATTTGGCAGTGATATCTTCGGTCCTTCTTGGTGTTGCATTTTGGATGGCCAGCGTGTACGTAACTAACCTTGACAAGTCGTATTATGAAAATCGTTTTCTGTCTCAATCATAATACTTTGCTAGGTTAGCAACAAACAAGAGGTTTCCTATTCATTGCCGTATCAGTGATAAGTTGTTACCGTCCACTATTTCGTTATGAGTCGGTCCCATACATAGCACATCAACGTTAGGGGCAATGCAAGAACTGCGATGTTACGTGTGTTACATAGAGTAGAAAGGGGAAGTTCTAAGTGGCAAATCCGACTACCATCCAAAACTGCATAGACAAGCTCTGTACTGTTAGTACTTACTCTTACACGAGGAGGACGGATGGAAGGGGAGGAGGGGACTCAAAGGCAGTAACAGAAATACTAAAAAACGACTTATTTTGTGCAAAATCTATAGTTTTCGGCGTCATTAATTGGTGACTCTTTCCACAGCATTTAAGTTCAAGTCCAGCCGAACTAACTGCAATGTTGAGGGATGAATTGGAGGTGATTTTTCTCCAACGGAAACATTCTCATAGCTTGTATAAGAGTTGATTCATCCAATATGTCTTTTTTTTTAAAGTGAAGTTTCGTGATAACATTGTAGTCAGTTTGTACAATAACAAACGCTACAAATAAAACGCTACATAATCGTTATATTTAACATTTCCTGTCTAAAATAAGACAAGGATTAGTAATTAACCAAGAAATACCAAGTAATCAGCAAGTTTAGCACCTGCTGAGGTACTAAGCATGCAAAAGGCGCTTTGTGAAAATGTTTCATAATGGCATTTTTGATTATAATGACTCTTTTCTTTCGTATTTATACTGCTTTCCGAGACTAGTGTTAGTATTTAAAGGTAGGTTAAATGTCACTGTACGACGTTACATCTGAAACGAAAGAGTGAACGAGGTATCTGACCTTGTTAAGGTACAATTTCATGGTGGGTGGACTGATACCGTTAATTAGCACATAGCAACGAGGTCTGATTACCAGTCGCGCATTTACATCTTTATACGCGTCGGGGGCACGGAACGAGCCACGGCGGCCTTCAGGAGAAAAACGTTCATTAGGTGAAAGCATTCCACACTTACTGCCAGGGTGCCCGACGAGAGCTCCAAACTCGTGAACTCCTACAGTCTTACTTCTGCCGCAGCTCATCGTAACTGAACATGATGCTCTAGCGCGCCATTACCGTAACTGCGAAAGAATTTCTACGGTCAGCCAACAATCACCATTTAACCAATTATAGTTTAAGTAGATAATCCATCTTTCCCACATATAATTACATATCCTTTGTGAAACGGATATTTGGTATAGCAATATTGAGCATATGATTTTCGCAAAATTTCTGGTGTAGCATACTTCTCCACAGCTCAAGATTGGAATTCTGGTAGCAGCACAATGAAATTGCTTCAGCTAGATCGGAATATTACAATAATCCATACAACTTAGCAGGCGCAACTACTCGTCTGAAAACTTTTCAGTACTGGTACATTTCTCTTATCCTACACGCTTATTCAGTGAGGGAAAAATTAATATCTACATGCCTCTGCGCGCGTCCGTATCTCTCTAACGTTATTTTCAACATCTCGCAGAACAGAGGCGCTGTCTCCCTGGAATCCAGCTCCTCTCAATTCACCCAAATTCTACGTTTTCTCGCGCTCATTTAACGACGATATTTGATAGTGGATAACGGTAGCGTCAGCTGTTATTGCTTCTGTTCCAATAATCATTTGTGTCTATTGAGTGTATATGAAGTTATTTCGTGGCTAATCAAACCTGTGTCCCGAACCGCGACTCGAACCCGGCACCATTCATTTCGCAGACAATGCTCTTATCGATCGATCCATCCATCCCGGCACAATCACGGACTACCCTCACAGCCTCAATTCCGCCAGTACCTCTCGCTGAGTTTCATCTTGGAAACACTGGAGGTCGTATTACGTTTCCTTGGGGCAGATCCGAGGTTACTTTTGTTTCTTTTGTATAGTCGCCGACCAGTACAACGTACAGCGTTCTATTACACAATTTTTATCGAGTCAATCGCCTGTCTGCAAAGATACTCCCATTTTCAGAATGAAATTTTCACTCTGCAGCGAACTGTGAGCTAATATGAAATTTCCTGGCAGATTAAAACTGTGCGCCCAAACCGATACTCCAGCTCGGGACCTCTGGCTTTCGCGGCAAGTCCTCCATCGACTGAGCTACCCAAACACGACTCACGACCCATCCTCGCAACTTTAATTCCGCCAGCACCTCGTCTCCTACTTTCCAAACTTCACAGAAGCTCTTCTGCGAAGGAAGGTGGGAGACGAGGTACTGGCGGAAGTAAAGCCGCGCGAACGGGTCACGAGTCGCGTTTGGGTAGCTCAGTCGATGGAGCACTTGCCGCGAAAGCCAGAGGTCCCGAGCTGGAGTATCGGTCCGGCACACAATTTTAATATGCAAGGAAGTTTCGTATTTCCATTTATTAGTCGACTTTCGTATATGTACGGTGATGAAAGCTACCTGCTCACCGGCATCTACTCGCTAGCAAGCAATCGTGTGGAGTAGCAACTGGAGGCAGAAGAATTTGGGACTGCCGCCGATGCGTGTACTGGTCGTGTGGAAGTGTGCATGGCTGGCGGGCCGGCCCGGGTGCGCGCCGCTCAAGGTGACGTGGCCCGGGCCTCGCCCCTGCCACACGACAGGGCAGGGCCCACGGCTGACCTCAGCCACAGGCGAGCTGTCGCGCTTCGAGCTCTGTGTAGGGGGAGTACGGTAAGCCTATACTCCGCAACTTGGCGCAGTCTGCACTTCGTGATTGGCTGGAATCGAGTCACGTGATATTTTCCCCGCATTTACGTAGGAAATGTTACGTATTTTCGGGAGTTCCGTGTTGAATAATGCTACAATATTCTGGGCTTTCGACTGCACTTTTCAAGCCCGAAAGGGAGGTAAACTTCCTAGGTTCCCTTCTGAATGAAACAGTAAAATTTCAAGGCAATTTTGATCTATTGTCAAATAATTCCTGTTTCTATTTTCCTTCATGATCTACAAGAATCCGAGGACGAACACAAATACTACATACGTCCTGAAGACAAACAACAGTAAAGGCACCTTGTTTTAATTTGCAATATGTACACTTTTGTCACTCTCAAGGCTGGTAGCCTGGAGGTAAAATGCGTGCCTGCAAACCAACTAAGACACGTAAGGTTTTGTCACTCTCAAACATGGTGGCCCTGCGATAAACGTACGCGTCATTGAATACCGGTCGGAATGTGGATTTTTCTTTCAGTTCGTTTTACCACTCACTTCTCATTAACGCGAAAATTCGGCGGAATCGATACGTGGTTGGGTTCCCATGTTAAACTGTAGGAGCCGGCCGGAGTGGCCGAGCGGTTCTAGGCGCTACAGTCTGGAACCGCGCGACCGCTACGGTCGCAGGTTCGAATCCTGCCTCGGGCATGGATGTGTGTGTTGTCCTTAGGTTAGTTAGCTTTAAGTAGTTCTAAGTTCTAGGGGATTGATGACCTCAGAAGTTAAGTCCCATAGTGCTCATAGCCATTTGAGCCATTTTTTTAAACTGTAGGTTCCCTTTCCCCGATAAGGTAACTGGGGTGGATAGGGATACGCAAGTCGCTAACGTGGCGTCCAATTAAAATACTTACACTTGGCCTTTGTGCCACACGAAATTATTGTACTATAGTTACGCAATTCCTTTCATTCCTAATCTCGTATTCAATGTGTAGGTAGCATCACATGCCAGAAACTTAAGCACAGTCATTTGTACAGGGCATACATATCGACTGCACTGTGCTCAAGATACGCAGACGTGTGGTATGTTATCCGTCAAGCAAGGATACTGTGAATTATTAATGCTTTTGCGATATATGTGTAAGAATGACACTGTTCATTGTTTTCCCCACTTTCCATTGGGCATCATGTCAGTTTTGCACAATACTTTACTATAGTAAAAATTCCTGGTAAGACGCTTACTTCATACAACAGTGTATGACAGAGTGAGATCGAGTCTAGATCATAAATGAGTGACCATGAAATCTGTGTAACAGATTACGTTGCAGGAGGAAAATGTACAATCTGATCTCTAAACCTTGCTGCCAGAGAAACTGGTTGCTGTAGAAACATCTTCGCTCATTTGTTTTAAATTGTCCCGGAAAATGCTTGAGAATTCCGGTCTTTGTCCTGTAGCTTTCAGTATTCATAGTAAAACGATGTTCTGCTATCTAATATTGGTTACCTTTCTAATTCTGTGGATTAGAGATGATCAGCTGAAAGCTACAGAGCTAAGTATTTGAACTTGCTGGTGTAATAGGAACTATGGAACTGTCTCTGTCACTAAATATTACTATAAAGAGAACAGAATTTTGACCTCTTTGTCGATCCGTTGCGGAAGTGGGACATCGGATGGCCAAATATTTAACAAATAAATTCGCCAAACAGCCATGTAAATTGAGAAGTTATTTATTTTAGCTACCATTTTCTGCAATTCGATATGCCATCTTCAGGCTCCATATGCACCTCTCAAATATTCTCAATATTGGCATACTGGGGTCTTCTGTTTCTGGATGTCTTGAATTCTTAAGTGCTTCCTTCGCAGCCTTGATTGCAGTCCGGTCTTCGAAAGAAGTACTTGAGAATTCACGACATCCAGAAACAGAAGGCCTTAGTATGCCAATATTGACAATTTTTGAGAGGTGCATATGGAGCCTGCAGATGGCATACTGAATTGCAGAAACTGGTAGCGAAACTAAGTAACTTCTCAATTTACGCGGCTCTTAGGCGAATTTCTTTGTTAAAGAAATATGACTTGGTCAGAAAGTATTTTTTCTGACACATTCCATTTTTTGTTGCTGAAAATTCGAGATTTTCAGTTCGATGCCTGTGCCCTTCCTTAGCAATGCGTGACTTCCTTAATAAAAACGACTAACAGCACTGTAGCGGTCGATGTATAAACAGCAGCACGATAGGCCCTTTATGCCCGTCGCCGGCAAGTTGGCCATAGTTTTCCTACCCAGTAGTCCAGTACTCTCCTCAGTTACGTGCACTTACAATTTTTTCGTATTTCAATCATCCGTCGTTTATAAATTTTTGTATCACCATTACGTAAACTGTGTACTGACTCGTTCTACGACCAAATAGCTCTGGCTCACATAGCCACACGCAACCTCATGGATGGAAAAATAAATAGTTTTCCACATTGCTATATTATGGTCACACACTTATTTCATACGATCAATTAAGTTCGCCAGTCAGCTGATCGTATGAAATGAATGACATAATAAAGCCCATGCGCAAAATGGAATTTTATTGTAATAAACATGTTGCTCTGGTACCCAATGTGTAAAAAAAGGCTTCAACCTTTTCGCATATAACTCTATGATCAGATGCGGGTGCCATAGTTTTCAACACCATTTAGCATAGCTAACGCGATCTGGTTTTAAGCTGTCTTACAATAGAATAAATTTTAACGATGATATACATTTACTAACTAATCCACTGCATTTCGAAGCATCATTTATCCAATCTCCTCGAGTGTTTTTATTCGAGTTGAAAAGGATTTCCCGTGTTCCATGTGCAACAATGGTTTTCCACGCTTGACAAATATTTTATTGGCGAAAACAAAGATCTGCTTATGAACTATTTGAACAATTTTTCATTTTGTGAAACTGCACTACACACCTACAGGGGCAAGGCAGCGTTCTTCCAGGCAAGGTTACACCTCCCAGAACACGTGCTGTTCGTTTTTCAGTTTACAGACTATATTAGACCCTCGACGGGTCGCCAGCGGACAAAGCTTTTGGCCCGTTTCCTGAGGTTCGCGTCCACGATGGCATTAAGTTTGGGATTTGCTGTCTGATACGGGAGGAACGAACGTCCGGGCCGAGATCACACCGCCCATCAGATACTTCACACATTGAACCATGTAACTACGTGCAACTGACCTTTTTCTGATTTTAAAAACGCACAGGCGAGTGAAAGAGCAACCGAGCGTCACAGATAGTTAGTAGATCTAGAACGTAAACTGATTAATATACGCCAACATTCTTGAATCTTGCGCCTTTATCGGCCAGGTATCAATCCAAGGTAAGTTTATGTAGCTACTTATCTGGTCTGATCGCTAATTGTTACGGCTTGGATTCGGAGTAGAAATCATGAGCTAAGGCATTTTCTGATGCAGTGAGTCGTTCTCATTCTGTCAACAGCTTCGGCAAATAAGTGGTAAGGAACTGATATAGGTTCAAAGAAGTCAACTGCCTTTTGGGTGGGAAAAACTCCCGAGACCAAACAATGCGAATTTGCTCCCTGCTCGCATCTCGCCTCTTCGTCCACGAAATCCTGAGGGCTCAAGGAAGCAGAGTCCAGGTTAATGCAGTACACCCACTTCCAGAATGCCTTCCATATAGCCTTGTAAATTAAAGCCAACATTACGGAATATCTCAACAGGAATGCGAATGTACAGAAGACTTCCTATTGTGGCTGATGATATTGTGTACGATATTCTTAATAGGGATGCAGCGTCAAAGGAGACTAGTGTTTGGCTTAAGTCAAGGAAGTGTGATAAGACCTTTACTGTTAACAACGTATATAAATGATCTGGCGTACAACGTTCGTAGCTCTTTGAGCTTGTTCGCTGATGGCGCAGTTTCACACAGGAAAATAACGAAGGTACAAATTAGCCACGAAACCTACAACCACTTACATACCATGTGCATTTGGTGCAAACAGTAGCAGCTGACAACCATATATAAAAATGTAATGCACTTGCGCTGACGGCGATCACTCAAAATCAGTCTCGAACCACGCGACCGCTACGGTCGCAGGTTCGAATCCTGCCTCGGGCATGGATGTGTGTGATGTCCTTAGGTTAGTTATGTTTAAGTAGGTCTAAGTTCTAGGAGACTGATGACCTCAGATATTAAGTCCCATAGTGCTCAGAGCCATTTGAACCATTTTTGAACTCAAAATCATCAGAATGTCCACATGTCATAGCCGTGCGAAAGCAAGGATTTATTCGAAAGAATCCGACCGTTCGACTGCTTAATACTGGTCGTCGCCGTGAAACCCTTCCCTTATATACACACACACACACACACACACACACACACACACACACACACACACACACACACACACGAGAAACGGCGCATTAAGGATAATGTACATCAAGTATGTTACTATTATCATCACCATTTCGAGAGGGCACGTTCCAGCGTAAGATTATTGAAATTCGAACGCAGGCACAGGGCTACCGATCATAATTCTTAGCATCTATTATCGGTTCGTGGAAGAACGGAGGGAAATAATTTCGATAAACCACACTTCGCATGCGGGACATACAGGTAAATGAGTATCACCCCATTTCGGGCTACAGGATGCAACAGGAGACAAGTCACAAAACGTATAATATGCATTGTGTTGCTAGATTTTCCAACAATATTCTTCTGATATGTTACTCTTCTATAGCGAAACCGCATAAACGGAAAAACTATTCGGAAAGTCATTATGTCATTTCAGAATTTAATTATAACTTTCTTTTAGCAAGCGCCTTTCATTTGCTGATAATTTCCGTCTGCTCTGCCTGCCTTGTCGAGCAGCTTGCATTCTTGCAGCTTTCCTCAAGCTGACACTCGCGTTAACAGAATCTGCTATTCCACTGTACCCCTCGGACGCTATCTAGATTCACCGTGCGAGCTTACCGAGTGAACAAGCGTCTTCACGCGAAGAGATTGCGTTAGGGCACTGGTTAGAGCTTGCCATCGGCCTAGCTTTGGCGTGCTGTTTTCCTTTTAATCATGTACGTGTTGCGCATCTACACTACGCTCATTTGTAAACAAAGCAAGAATGAAATCACAGCCGGAAGGTGTCTGAGCCGAGAAGTAAGCTCTGCAGCTTCAATTAACCTGCTGATGAACCTTCCTTCGCCATTAATTTCTTGTGCCCAATTTTGCACGAATTGCTGACCGCTTCACTTTGGTTAACGCGCAACGATCAGTATCCGCCTGCTTCCTCTTGCTCCAAAATAATCATTTTTTGATTAATCGTAAGTAGTCTCACAGTACATAGATATGAGCAAACAATGACAGCAACGTTGTCGGACACAAAGTAAATCAAATTTTGAATTTTAATTAAACAAGTAGTGATCCTCCAGCAGAAGGAGGTTCTTACTAATTGGTCTGAAGATGAGCACAGTAGTGGTCGAAACAGGTCACCGTAATAAATAAATTGTGATCAAGACTTTTTGATAGTAAATAAACAAAAGAACGTTACGAGGGTGGCTTAGTAATTGATTACAGCTGTCTGCCGGGCAGAGTACCCGTACTGTGTGCTGTCAGATAAACGCTCGGGACTAAACCTAAACGTGTCCCCCTTCGTCCAACGTTCGGCAACAGCCTGCCAGATAAATCCTGAAGTATTCTTAGATTTCTGAACGTCGGCTGATTGTAGAGGTACGGTATGATCTGTCTACCGGAATAGACGAGTGGCTGTAAGAACACAGAATGTAAGTTTAAGCTCAATGTTAACAAATATATATACGTAACGCCAGGCGTGTTTAAAGGTCGTGCGATAGGTTCGCTAATTGTTCCAACTGCGTTCCAACGATTTATCAGCTGTGAGTTCACTCACAGAGAACTGCGTCGTCTTTCCTCGAAAGATTCCCTCAGTTCACGAAGCACTTCTGTAACTTTTATGGCAAGTCGTATAAGATACTTTCTCGTGGAGGGATGAAATTAGTTACGTTGATTGTTTTCAAGAGAATTAGGAGTTCAAGAATGTGGACCGTTCAAAGTACATAAAAATGACAGTGGCATTAGTCCCGCTGATCTTGTCGAGTTGTCTGTGGCACTTTCCTGGAAGGCAGCCGTTGTATTAACTTTTTTCCGTAACACCTGAAGGATTTCGGTTTTAGCTTTCAATTTCTCGCCCTCTATCGGAAATGTTAACGCAATTCCGTCCAGCCAAATAGAAATTCCGAGCACATCACTTTTTCTCTGCCTCGTGATGACTGGGTGTTGTGTGCTGTTCTTAGTTAGTTAGGTCTAAGTAGTTCTAAGTTCTAGGGGACTGATGACCATAGATGTTAAGTCCCATAGAGCTCAGAGCCATAGAGCCAGCACATCACTTACATAGTTCTTTGTTGCTCTTGGCATGGGTATACTATTTCTTGCCTCTTTTCTACTTTCTGAGTAGAAAACTAAATGTCGTTGGTGAAAACTACCACCGAAGTAAATGACCTTTTGAAGTCTGTTACAGCGCGTCTGAACGACCGCGGCTCAACTGTTCAATCGAGTGTATGCACTCTCACATACAGGGTAATTCTTACTAACATTTAAGGACCCCAAAACAACGTAGATGACAGAAACAAGTAATTTATTGTATTACACATAAGGTACCAAATTTCTGGAAAATTCCAAGTCGATGACAAATGTTGATCATGTGACGTCACCAAATGACGCGCCGCACGTGCAGCGGCTGAATCTAGTGATCTGTCGCACCCGATCATCCGAACCCAAGTCAAGTATTCGCGTCGGTATGGCTCCGTGCCTACGTGCGCGACATTAGCGCGTGGGGCTCAGGGTTGAGTCTTACGACTGGCAGGCAGTGTTTTTCTACTCTGCATTAGAAAATTATTTGTTTACAGTGAGGTAATATTTTATTTACCGGACTTACGGTCTTCACTAGTCAACAACAACAACAACAACCTACCCTATTGCGCTAGAAGTAAATTAAGTATAAGCTTTCGAACTGCATCGCTACGAGAAAATGATCTACGCGTTCGTTACTAAACAAAGTCTGTAAACAAAAAAGAAAGGAAAAAAGGAAGCAAAGAAAATGAGGGCAATTCTGCTTGGTTACAAGGACAATAATTTTGTAACTTTGACAACACATCAGATTTACAGTACGCTCGTGAAGCGATATGTAGCACCGCCCCCTACCGGTGAGCGTAGGAGCGACAAGCACAACCGCCGCACGTGCGGCGTGTTACGTCGTCTGGTATCTGGTGACGTACCATGTTCAATATTTGTCGTCTACTTCTAGGGTATTTCCCGACGTTTGGGGCTCCACGTGTCCTATTTTAAATTACTTGTCTCAGCGTCATCTACGTCGCTTCAGGGCGTGGGGGGGGGGGGGGGGGGGGAGTTAACGCAAATAAAAATCATCCGGGATACACCGTAGTTCCGTAATACTTATGGCTGCCGGCCGACTGGTTGGTCGCAGTCCTGTCAAAAGACGGTCGATGGGGTTTTATAATTTTTCTGACAACACGACTTCTCCGTTGAAACCCTGCCGCGTCGAGTGTGCGCGGAAAGTGTCCCATTACCTACACAGGTTGATTCAAAAAAACTTTTTATAAACTGACTGAGTACATCGGGCATACAACCAAGGTCGGTAATCACTTAAGAACTAGGGGTCGCAAAGACCATGCGGGGCCACTAAAGGCGTTGCAGTTATTTAGACACATGCTACAAATGGACACCCACTACAGGAGATTCTCCAAGTTTTATCCAGATACGCCTGACATCGCGCTGCACTGAACGGCGCACAAAGACATCCAACTGCTTCAGCATTCCTGCCCGCTAAGTCCTCCGGCGATGTAACATGTATTTTACACACGAGGCCCTTCAGACAAACCCCCTCCCCATCACACAGGAAAAAATCGACTGGAGGCAGAGCGCGTGATTGTGGCTGCCGTGCGACAGGTCCACCGCGACCAATCATGGGCTGAGAAAGGTTGCCTGCAGATGTGCCTTCACCTGTCACCTGAAATTTACGCAGGCTTCGTCGGGATGAAACGAATAGGCATGGGAACATCATTCAGCTATCTAGCAGAACATCTCGCAGGAATACGAGATATGTGTGACCGGTCCGTGAGAACGTACGACCCAATTGAAACAGTATCCGAAGATGGCAGCCCAAACGAGATAGTAGTGCCCTCGGTTCACACGCAATTACTGATTCTTGTTGTACGCCCGATGTGCCATGTCAGTTTGTAAACTTTTCTTGAATCACCCTGTATAAGCCGCACACAAAAGTAAACAGTTGAGAGTTTACAGTGTGCTCCCAGCCCGACACTTTCGGGTAGGAGAGATTTGCCACGGTCGTGACGTAGGAGAGATTTGCCACGGTCGTGACGTGACCAGCTGGCCGAGAGTGGAGGATACCGCTTACGGCCACCTGCTGACTGTTTCCGCAGAATTTCGCTCCGCTGACAGTCCGTCGAGCCTATTTCGCAAGCACCAGCCGGCTGTCGTGTGCGCGCCAGACGTGGTGTACATTTCCAGGCGTCTCACGCTCGCGATATTTTCTCAGATGAGCAGATGCGAATGTGAGGGGAGACACAGATTTGTGGTGAGCGGCTGGCTGTTGGCACACTTTCGCCGGCCGCGCGAGTTTTGTGGCCATATACGGCGGCGCTGACTCACCCCCCGCCTTACGCAACGGCCGCCAGATAAGCGCGCCTGGCTCCCAGCTGGAGCGCGACGCGATGGGAGACTTGGGTGCCGCCTTTGGGAACCGGTGTCGCCCGGAGCCGAGCTGCCTTTTAAGAGGCCACTCCAACGACAGTCGTCACTCCCAAATGCGGCAGTGCAGCTGCAGCTCCAATTTGCTGAACCTACTGGGAAACGTAAAGAAGAAAAAAAGAAAAAAGAAAGCAAAAGAAAAATACTAGCAGATTGAGGCCTCAGCACCAGCGAGGACATAAGCGCTGTCAGAGGATGCGGGAGGGAAGCGGTTGTGGCCTATTTAAGGACCCATTCACATTTCGCTGATTTAGTGAAACACCCAGAAACAAAATCGAGATGATCACATTCTTATTTCAACGGCGTCTCCTCCCAAATGTGTCTTACGGGCCAATCTGTATCGAAACAACCAGTTTTGGTTAATTTTTGGATCTTGATGTTTCATATTTCTGATTATTATTTTTGTTTTAATATTTGACAGTTCTCCCGTAGCCAACAAATACTGAAAACGGCAGAAATTTTTTGAGAACGCCAATTCTGTTTTTAGGTTTCAAAATATGAGACATTGTCAGATTTTTTAAACGTTTTGAGGAATAAATTCGAGTAGGTTAGGTTAGGTTAGGTTAGGTTAGGAATTACACGCAGCTTCTCATTAAAACTTAGTTCATTTATTCTATAAAGCTTAAATTTTTTTTATTTCTGGGCATTTCTTCAGATTAAAATGTAACGTGTGGAATTTTTCCGTTTAATAATCTGTCGAGGTTAATGGTGTGTATACAGTACTTCCCCCTCTTTGTCTTATGTCCTATATTACGTGAAACATAAGCGAGTGCTTTTCTGTTCAAATGGCTCTGAGCACTATGGGACTTAACTGCTGAGGTCATTAGTCCCCTAGAACTTAGAACTAGTTAAACCTAACTAACCTAAGGACATCACAAACATCCATGCCCGAGGCAGGATTCGAACCTGCGACCGTAGCGGTCTTGCGGTTCCAGACTGCAGCGCCTTTAACCGCACGGCTACTTCGGCCGGCTGCTTTTCTGTTAATCGTTTGGTAGGGCACACGGTGAATAGGTAGCACGTACACGAACTTAGGGCAACAGATTTCTAAGGAAACTGGTCGTATGCGCAGCCTTCAAACAGTTTAGCGGATCTGAAACTACAGTCTACTCCAGTACACCTGAACTGGCGGGCAGCAGTTCAGACAAGATTTAGTACGAATTCTTGCAGGAAACGGGGAGCCTATTGAGATGGAGGTCTTTCACAAAGAGTCTGCAAAGGGGAAACACAGAAACTTCATCTGAGAATCAGCTGCAGGTAGGCGACTCAAAACTCCCTCCATAAAAATCTGTTTGTCCCAGGAGTAGCGCTTACACACTCCACAGTGCAATTTTTCTTTGACGCATGGACAAGCGAACCTGAGCCTCAACAAGACCGTGATGAAGCGGTGACGAAACGCGCTATTCAAAAGAACAGCAGCGCGTTTCGTGACAAATTCGTTTATTTATTCAGTAAGCATAACCAAGATGCTCACTCAGCAACAGTCGCAGACACTACAACAGAAGGCTGTGCAGCACGATGTAGTGTACCTAGCCGCTCCCATGTATACACGTGTTGGAATATCTCCTAATATCGTGTCTGACCACCTTTTGCTCGGTGTAGTACAGCCATTCGATGTGGTATGGACTCAAGTCGTTGGAAGCCCCAGCAGAAATACTGTGCCAAGGTGCCTCTACAACCGTCCACAACTGAGAAAGTGCTACGGTCCAGGATGTCGTGCACCAACTGACCACTCGATTATGCCCCACAAATGTTCGATGGAATTCATGTTGGACGATTTGGTGGCCAAATAATTCACTCTAACTGTCCAGAACGTTCTTCAAACCAGTCGCGAATAAGTGTGGCCCGGTGACACGACATTGTTGTTAGGGTGCATTAAGTCCATGAATGACTGCAAATGGTCTCAAAGTAACCGAAGATAACCATTTCCGTGATCGGTTCAACTGGACCAGAGGACCCAGTCCATTTCATGTAAACATAGCACACACCATTATGGACCCATCATCAGCTCACGCAGTACGTTGTGGCCAACTTGCGCCTATGGCTTCGTGGGGTCTGCGCCACAATCGAACCCTACCATCAGCTCTTACAAACTGAAATCTGAACTCATCTGATCAGGCCACGGTTTTCTAGTCCTCTACGTTCCAGCCGATATGGTCAGTTAATTCTCGTTGTGAGGTCGGAAACCTTTTCACGTGAATCATCTGAGTGCAAAGGACAGCTCTGTTACTTGTACCTTGTGTACGCGATATGCCGCCATGTGTATCTGTGCATGTTGCTATCCCACGGCTTTTGTTATCTCAGTTTACATCGCGAAAGGACCTTCAAGGCAAAATCAGAGATATTCGAGTTAACACAGGAAAGGGGAGAAGTGACAATGGTACACTAAGTACCCTCAGCCGCACGGCCAAAGTTGGCTTGCAAAGCACAGATGTCCATGCAGATTACGACAGAGGCAGAACAAGGCAGCCAAGTGGTGGGGGTTCGAAGATCGTTTTTTGGAGGAAAGTTGTTTGAATCCCTTCCCGGGCATTCTGATCAAGGTGTACTATAGCAACGTCAGACGAATGACAAGAATCGTTTATAAACGTCGGGGCTAAATCCTTCCACAGCCTTCTGCAGTTGAGTTTGTACTTCGTCCCTTTCTCATTACTGTAGTTGCTTAAAACTAACGCCTAGTTGGTATACTCCCTCGTAGGCACTGCGTCTCCACATTACGTACTCGTCAGACGGAAGGATGGGTTTTAAGTGGCCTGGCAAAGCGCAAGAAGCTTATTCCCGTGTGGTTTTCTTCCGTATCACTAGAAGTTCCGTTTCTGAAGCTGAAATTTTCTTGCATTTACTGAGAAACCCAGTTTAGACTTCTTGTTCATTGACGGGTCATTTCTTTCTCTTTACATTCAGGTCAGTGACAGCACGCAATGATACTCTGATTGTAACTGGAAAATGTGGATCTAAAACTGTTTACGTCGTATCCACTGCAGATTACATATGCTTCTCTAACGTTAGGTATCAATATCTGCCTGTACAGCGAACTAGACTGTCTCCTCTTTCTTCGCCGAACACTCAGGTTTGCTTCGAAGAGTGAGTCAATGACAGTTTCACGGAGAGTCGACAGATTAAGCCAGTCGCCAGATATCTATGCCATTAGCTCAAGGGCACCGCAGCTTACCGCGTACTTTGCCTTGTCGCCATCAGCAGCATTCACAAACTCTTCCATTGAAGTCATTTTCCACATAGAGGTAAGACACCGTGCTGTGCATTGTCAATGGCGTTTTCTACAATCGTTTGCTATCCTTCGTTGTAACAATGGGAGAGCATATCTCTGAGATAAATTAATGTTAACTTCACAGTGCAACACATTTTTAATTAAGTTAGTGAACTTGTGTGTCGATGTGGTGGCAATTTGCTGCTACACTGCAACCACGCTTCACACATCTTCTCATTCTCTGGAACACTCAAAAACAACTTTTCAGGAGTTTTTGTAGAGGCATTTTCCAAAACAAGATATCACTGAATTAGCATTACGACATTGGGAGCAGCTAGCTAACCAATGACGTCACAGGCATCACATGACTCGAATGGAGCGCTTTAGCGGGCTTTCAGATTAATTTCATTTCTGTTTTTATAAAAGAATACTGAAATTCAAGAGGAAAAAAAGCATGTCAGGAGCATAAAATGACATAATTCATCATTTAAGACAATTTCCACAAAACAGTAAAATGCCCTGTTGCTCTTTGGTTTGTCAACGCAATTTTATTGCAGTATTTTTTTGTTTGCGCTTTAATGATTTAGATTTGTGGGACATTCCCTTGGTTCGTAAGAGCTGTACACTGCACTATTCCGTGTATGCCACAAACACCAAAAACAACACAGAATGGCGTTTTCTACAATTTATTGCTGTCACACTTTTCTGACAAATTTAAGACCTACATTTCTGGCGTTCAGTCAGGATACGGTGTTATAATAAACCCGAAATGCTGGTAACATGACAACGTTTATGCCTTTTGCGGACTTGTTTTTATTTAAACCAATACAGACACGAAATTCCATGCGGTAGGCCACGTGCCATTTCCCTACGGTACCAAACTTCAGGGTTCCACCTGAACTTGGCATTTCACTTTATCTCCTGTTTCCGAGAACTGTAATCAGACGTCGATTTTTAGTTTCCTTCCGGGATACTTGTTCTAAGCGGAAATAGGTTTCGTGTCCACTTTTTGTTGCAACTTGATTCATAGCTAAACCTCTTATGCCTACCAGAAGTTGTCCAGCCAAGTTTTATTGGAGCCTAATGCAAACGTTTCGGCGGAAGTCAGCTTATCAGCGAACAGGCCAAGGTACAAGGCATCTACAATCTACGTATTTGTCACCGGCCCAATACCTCGCGATCGACTTATCTAATCAGAAACGCCTGATACTTTGTCACTATGCTGTAAAATGACTGAACTCTAAAGAAGTTGCACATAAAAACAAAGAACAATGGTATTTGCTGGTCGTCCTGTTTCTTCATCACGCTTCACACGAGTGTGCTTCCAATTAAAACACTCTGTTAGCTAGTAAAAACGAACTTAAACGAAACAAGAGGGTAGCGCCACACAACTTTGTTGAAACACATTATATACGTGCGAAGCGTGCAATGCGTTTCGACTATCATTTCACACAGGTAAGCAGTGAAGTTTCAGTCTAAATTTTCCGATACCTTTTACACAAGTAAGCAGTGAAGTTTCAGCCTAAAACAATTTTCCGATACCTTACCAGGACCACGCCAACGTGTTCGCGGCGAATTTTAGGCCCGTGAGTAAAAATAACTTTAAAGTCACATCTGGTGAATGTGTTGTCTGACACACAGAATAAAATTAACTCTTGAGTGCGTATTGTTCACCGGTCGGGAACTTTTACGTACTTGCTAAGGGATGCTGATCATCTACACATGGCACTGCCATCACTGTTAAGAGGCGCTCTAGTGCGAGTAGCTGACAGCTCAAAATTTATTACTTCGCCGAGGGACTGAAGATTTGCACCGTAGTGAGAACCGCCTTTCATTGATGCTATACCAGGAATTTCCAATCCCTTCTGGTTTTAACATTACTTTATACACAGTTTGAGGGATTGTACTGAAAATCATTGTGTCGACAAGAACGTCTCAATCGAAAAAACAGGATAGGTCTAAGTAGCCTTCAGAAATCACTTCTCTGCTATCAGTTTTTTCCAGAAGAGCACGCATTTGGTCTTTCTAATCAAATACATCAATTCAAACTAAACATAAGCAGCATTCAAATCGAAATAATTATTTCTCGCGCAGTGCAACAGTGGGCGAGGTGCTAAGAATAGCCAGTGCTTCACATATGTGCCTGACAACGAGTCTAGTTTGAATAAAGACGTAAACCTTTATACAACATATTCAACCATGTTCGCCTTTACTTTCTTCTACATGTACGAAGTATGATGGTTTGTGGGTCAATTTCCATGAAACTTCTAAATGAGTGACCGTTCAAGTGAAAAGCTCGCGCTCCGCTAGAAAAGGATACTATCGTATGGTATGATATGATCACACGCGCCACTCGCATATTTCAACTGCGAAGGAAGTCGTGACCAAACAGTTTTGCGCAGAGGAAGTGGACTCCATCATGCCCAGTGTTCGCATACACCGCAGCTCCGACAGAACTTAAACCAATATTAGCCGAGAATCGCTGTGAAGGCCGCGTGTGCGTTTGCCCTTGACTGCTGATGTCACTCTCAACGTTTCTTCCCCGGTTTAATAATTTCAGGTTTATACGTTTACTCACTTAATTCGTATTCGGCCACGTTGGGAACGAAAACCTTTCGCCGTGATACACCAAGAACTTTACACTCAAGACGCACAAAGCAGTAACGAGACATCGGTATGCTTGATAACAACCGCTTTCACCCCTTACACCCGGGAAACTGTTGCCAGAATTCTCAAAAAATTTTGTCACCGTTCAATGTAACGTGCCCAGAACAATTCTCTGACTTTGGCCAGGTGGAAAACTGCGCTTCGGTGGAACGAGAGAAGTTGACTCTGGCATATTTTCCACGAGATATTTCACAAAAGGTAGTCCTTAGTGCAAACTGGAATCAAATATTTACAACTGTCAATTGTTAGTTTCTACATGGCGAAAAAAAAGGTCAGATGGATATAAAACTGCGTTAACGTGTATCCTATAAAAATTTGTTTGCGGGTTCTTAACACAAGTGTACTTTATTTTCTTTCGCCCCACGTACACATAGGATAACTGGGAAATACTACGCTGAAAGGGCAGCTTTAGTCTTCAGCTTTAATAAATTTGTTCTTTTTCTTTCTTTCTTAAAGAAAGTTCCACTCCAATAATTAACAAGCCTTGTCCTAGTGTGCTCTTTTGAAGATATCTCAAATGCTGTAACTTTATTTTTATATTCGCCTTACGGTAAAATAACTGCATCCTTGATGGAAATCTTGCTTTCGTACCTTACCCTGATACCTAAGTCACTCTGCAAAAGTTACTAAGTAAGAGAAACTTATTTTCCCTTACTATCAACACTCCTTAGAGAATCTTCTTTGACACGCTGAAAGACTATAAACTGCACATACAATAAACAGCACTGACTAAGGCGACAGCAGAAGCATTTGAAAGACGGTGTTGCAGGATAATGCAGAAGATCGGGTCATCAATGCAAATGTACTGAAATGAGACGGGGAGAAAAATTTGTGACAAAACTTGACTAAAAAATTCATAGGTTGATAAGACATCCTGAAAAAGGGAAGAGAGTGAGTGAGTGTTTTAGCGGGAGGGATCTGTCGAGGGCTCAATTATACTAAGCTGGTTGAAATGAACGAACATTACAGTAGTTATGAAGAGATTGGCACAGAACAACTACTGTTGAGAGCTGTATCACACCAGTTGTCGAATTTCAAACAACAACACTTGGATGTAATTGATTATTTGCAGAGAGAGCTTTTGTAACATTCTGCAGAGTTTTGTTACAGCATCAAATTTATGTATTGCTTAATCTTTATCTTACAGGAGTGATCGTATAGAAGAAAATCGTCTGAGTATCACTTCAGAAGAAATTAGTATACATACCGGCTGTCTCTCCTAAGAGTCGCAAAGCGCGTTTTCTCTGGGGTTTCCGGAGATATCTGCAATTTTGTTTTTCCAATGTGTACCTAGAGTAAGGCCAAACAAACACAGCTCATCACGGCTTTTATACGACGTCCAGTTCCGATGGGAAGCGTCGCTTTGTTTCCTGTTACAAACGATGTTTAACGGGGAATTTTACGTGCTCAGTCGATAGACCGGACCAAGAAGGTATGGTCGGTGTTGAGTACTGGCTATTCTCCGTATTTTACTGTCCCTTGTAATACCGAACTAGACCAATTTGGGACAGTACTATCGAATGAGCATGTAAAATTTCGTTTTACAAATCATTTTGCTTGTAAAAGGAAACAAACCGGTACTTTCTTACGATACCGGGCGTTGCATGAAGGATGTGGTAAGCAGTATCTGTTTGGGCTGACTACAGCTACATACTGCAAAAAAGAAATTGAAAGTATCTGCCGGAACACCAGTGAAAATGCGCCTGATGGCTCTTACTAGAGCGACCTTGTACGGACCGAACTATTCTTTACCGTTTTTCACCTTCAACAAGCTAAATGAATTCTCCTTGTTGGTCGTTACGATTAGTAATATGTTATTAGTTACTATGGGCTCTTGTATCTACTGAAATATGTTTCCATCGTCAGGTGAAGCTCGTCAATCACATGGTCGGTTTGAATACCACAATGCTTTGCTAGGAATAGTGATGCTGGAGATGGTATGACATTGCCTTTCTCCGACATTGGAACTGATTGACCCACCCAGCTTGAGGAGAACCAGCAGAGTAACGTGGACTCAACATCACGGCGCAACTCTGCGTTATTCACATTAACAAACATTGCCAGAAAGAAGTGACAGGCAAAAATTCTAGCACTAAGGATAGAACGGCAGACCTCTGGTTCTATATACTGACACTAGACAACCAAGCCACATACTGTCACGAATGTACTAAATCCATAATACGTCGCTAAGAAAAGCCAATAAAATGAAACAGGTAGTCAAAATATTTGCCACATATTTTTCAGCATAGTTGATCATCATTAGGCATCTTTGCGTCGAGCGTTTGGTTTTATTTGAACAGCGAGTGATTGTTTTCTGTTGTCACTGTTTGTTATTTTACACTTCAGGCATCGGCTAAAATTATGGAGGACTATGTTATTGATAACTGACCTCTCGGCTATGTGAGTCGCGTAAACATTGAGTAGAGGATATGCCAACGACAGACTCCAGTTTCCTACGATCTCACCTCTGATAGTGTCAGTACTTGTGAGCGAAAAAGCCGGGTCACTTATAGCAAGAGGAATTCTAGATGGTGAATGCCCCTACTGTGGCGGAGTGTATATTTACGCTGTGCTTGTAGCTTCGCAGTCCCGCCATGAAGGAAGCGCCTGTTGGCCGCGACGAAGTGCTGGCGCCCGGCGTGCACTGCACTGCGGCATCGTGTCCATTGTTCACCCACTACGTTAGAGAAGACTTGGCACGGCGCTCGCTGCCAGTAAATAAATAGGCCAATTAAAAACGCGCAAAAAGGCGCGCCGGATTTATTACGTGCCGGGCCGCGCCGCGGGGAATGCAATAATACACACAGGTGGTGGCGATGTGCTGTGAAGTCTTGTTTACTGCGTGGTGGCTTTCCCGGTCGTTAGCCGAACTACAGCTGTGATTTTAAACGCGCGACGAGCTGACATGTCTTCACCAGGCTCGGCGGGCATGTATCGCAAGCCTAAGTAGTAATCGACAGCAGCCTGGAACATAACCCGCTAACTAGCGTTATTAAGGCGGTGCTTGATCCATTGGTAACCACTCTACCTGCATTAAAATGAAGCGATTCAGAGTTATTTGTGTACTTCAGTTACCATATAAACCTCTTCCTGCCTCTACATCCCTCTGTTTCAGTCACTGTTGCCATATCGCTCTACAACTTGAAGTGCCCGTTTCCAGAACAACGCTAGCGACCAGTAACGTTAAGTCGTTATTCGACTTCATTTTGTGCGTGATACGGCGTATTTATTTTTTATTATTGGTCGCAAGCTTCGTCTGCAACCGTGTGTTAACTGCAATTTAGATAGTAGAGACATACGACAATGGTGAAGAGAAGCGTAACCAAAGTTAGTCTGTGATTTCTTGTTGTTATGATAATTCCTGTAAACAAACATCTGTCAATCACCTTATTCTGCCGCAGGCATTCCGCCTACCTATGGATCAAGTACAGCCTTAATAATGTCAGAATGTAAGGCTATTACCATTACGCTTGGCGAACTGAATACTGCGAGTTAACCGGGTGCGTGAGAATGTGTCCAGAAAGAAAATGCATAGCTGCCGCTTGTTCTTGCTGGAGCTGCTGCAACCATATTGTGAGCGAGGGCCATGGCAAACAGATATCGCCCACTTCTAGATTCGACTGTGAATCACTTATTTTGAGCGAGGTACTGCTGACTGCAGTTGTTGAAAACTTTTTGGTGTCAGTATTTTGCCGGTAAAGCGAGAAAATATCGCGTAACTCTTAAACCTATATGACTTCCTCGAAGGTGATCCGTCAGCCGGATCTCTGGCACCGCCCTGGTGCTATTTGAGTGGTGTGCCAACACCGCCCCTTGTCACTGTCAGTTCCGCAATGGGATTATACTGAAGACACGACTCACAGGTCGCGAACGGAAGGTGCCAGCATGAGCGAAACCTGAAGTATATTACAATTAGGCTGCTACACCCGTGCCCGGCGGATCCAGTAGAGCATACGACACAGAATTCCTTTTCAATTACTTGGAACATGGAAGAGTTAGTCACACGTAATATTACAGATTCAGGCTTCAATTCCTGTCTGCAATTACAATTTCTAACATGCAATGCGTCCGCAGACGCGTAAACGTTGTGAGTGGTCTTAAGTCGGCACGTAGTAGGTGGCTACTGGGGTACACAGAGTGTGATACCACCTTAGCCGTAGACAAAAATCACTGCCGATAAACAGTTACTAACCGTTTCCAAGGACAAGATATGCAGGAAAGCGCATGTGGGGTCTGGAGGGAACGTAGGGCGCAGTGGCAAAGCAGAAATGGACGCTCTGCGAGGCATGTCCGGATGCCTCAGCGATGAAGCTTTCCTCACAACAGACGCGGGTATGTGCAACGAATCACGCTCGGACACAATTTTTGTCAATCGGCTTTCCAGGCAAGGTCAAAATTCCATTCAGTCAAAAGAGCTTCGCTGAAACAGCCTTTCTTGTCGTTTTCTTTCTTTTTTATCAGATAATCTGTGGCAATTTATTTAGGCGGTCTTCAAAACGTATCTGCTGCCTGCATGTAACTGCTCTCTGCACAGCCTGTCCCATATTGGGCTCTGTCCATGCCATTACCAAGCAATTTGTGGAATGAAAGCATACTGTCATCTACAGCATAGATGAACAATTCCTTCACGAAATTGCTTAAGTAGAAGGAAAGGACACCAAAGAACTACCTCCGCTGTAGGAGGGACGTGGGACAAGGAACCAATCTCGTCTTTGGACGTCTACACCCATACATCGCAAGCCGCCTTACGGTGTATGGCGCAGAGAAGACATAGTTACGTACCACTAATAGCATCTCCTCCCCCAATTCTCCGCTCGATTCGCGAATGGGATACACGACTGTCGGCAAGGCTCCAAAAGAGGTCTAATTTCTCCGATTTTCTCGTCCTGGTCGTTTCGCAAGACTTGTGCGAAACTATTATGCTACAGTCTCTTCTAGGAATATACGCTCCCTGATTCTGAACCATACGCCTCTCTGTGATACAGGACCTCTCTTTCGTAGCATTTGCCACAGAGTTGGTTAAGTATCTCCGTAATGGGCTCGAGCTTGCTAAACAATCCGCCGACGAAACACGCTGTTCTTCATATTATCTCCCGTCTTTTCACATAATCCATCCTCTGGCTCCACCAGACTCACGAATAGCCTAAAACAATCTGTCGAATGAGTGTTATGTACCTATTTCTTTCTTGGATGACTTACATTTCTTTAAGATTCGTCATTTACTAAAACGTCTTCGAGGACCCACAGAATACCTCAATCGTGACGGTCGGGCTGTTACTTCACCGCTATCCTAGTGGATAATAGTTCAGTACCCTAACCAATACGCCGCTTCGCTCTGTGAAGGGTAGATGGGGGAGGAGAGCTCTTGCTTTATGCGAGTAAAGTCTGTAGAAGAGAGAGTCTAGTGCAGTGTCATGGCTGTCCGGTTCGTTGGTGGAAGGTTGTGCTTCAAGGACGCCTCCAGTAAGTAACTCCGACAAAACGTGCTGTGAGACATGGCGCTGGGATCAGGGAGACCGAGGGAGGCGTGATCCGGGAGCAGAGCTGCCCGCGGCCAAGTGGGTCGCGCAGCATTTCCTTAGCGGGCGGGGAAAGCGGGGCCCCCTTATGCAAACGCGCCGCCGCCTTGAACTAGAACGGGATGGCCCAACTGTCCCAATATGGCCGCGTCCTGCGCCGTTGCACAAGGCGCGCCCTGTGCCGCGTGAGGCCAGACCGCACCGAAAAGGAACGGAACGGAACAGAACGTGCCTGTCTCAATGAGGCCCACCTGTGGCTAGCGTGCAGGCTCTAGCAGCACTCCCGAACACGGCGCCTGTACTACACACACCTCGCAGTACACACACGCGCTCCCTAGTAGCTGCCGTTGAAACTTCTGCGACGACAACGGTTGTCACTTCTGCCGCAAGGTCATTTTCTCTTCAGCTGCTGCCGTAGACAGTCTGCTTTGCCCAACTGTTTCACACAATTTTACATTAAGCTGTCTACGCAAATAGCTATTGGAGACGTACCACAAGAAATAGTAACAGGCGTTAAATACCTAGGAATAACCACAAGGACTACTAGAAGTGGAATGCTCATACAAAACTAATCGTAGGAAAATTGGATACCAGGCCGAGAATTATTGGAAGAATCTTAAGGAAATTTAACTCGAAGACGAAAGAAGTGTCTTACGGAACACATGTTGGAACGATTGAGTACTTTCATCGCTCTGGACCCCTAACCAAGTTGGATTAATGTAACAGAGGATCCAACAAGAGCGACGCATCTCCTCACGCGGCCGTTTAGTCGGTGCGAGAGCGTTACAGAGATGCTCAACAAACTACAGTGACAAACGTTACAAGAGAGTTTACAGAGAAAGTTCCATGAAGAGTCGTGCAAAGCACAGGGTGTCCCACTCAAACCGCCCTGATTTCAAAGACCCAGGGGGAAAATCCACAGTAGATACGACAATGAAAAGTGCACCACGTGTATCATCAATACACCTCCACATGTGAACCATTTGTAGCGCGAAGAATATAGTCTGTATTCAATTTCTTGCCAAGTTCTTTGAAACATTTCCTCTGTTATTGTTGCAATCGCATTAGTGATACGATGTCGCAAGGTAGGAATATCGTTCACTTTGGTCGCATACACGCGGTCCTTCACGAATCCCCGCATGAAGAACTCAAGCGGCGTAATGTCGGGTGAACGTAGGGGCCAGGCAATGGGTCCTCCGGTTCAGATCCAACGATTGGTAAATTTTCTATCCAGGAACTTGCGAACAACCCTTGACCAATGAGGCGGAGCTCCATCTTATTGAAAAATGATGTTGGGTTGCAAGTCTTATCTGCGTGTACACAAACTGCTCCAACATGTCCAGATACATTGACCCATTCACTGTTTGTTCCGCAAAGAAGAACGGTCCAACAATCCTGTCTTGCATTAGCCCGCACCAGACGTTTAATTTAGGGCTATCACAAACATGTTCAATGACAACGCGCGGATTTAGCGAACCCAAAATCTGAACATTATGCCTATTAACCCTTCCTGATAGATGAAAGGTTGCCTCATCTGAGAATAAACATCTTTCCAGGAAGCTGGCATCCATATCAATACGCTGCAGCATATCCGCAGCAAATTGTTGTCGGCGTGGTTTGTCGTTCGGCGTCAGATGTTGTTAAATTTGCAATTTGTTAGCACACATACGAAGACGCTGGTGAACTACACGATGCAATGTTGATCGAGGTACTTAGATGCTTGAAGACCTGACTTACGTGGACTACTGAGAAACGTTTGTCTGATGTCCTCCACTGTCTCTTCTGAAACACTGTAGCGTGCATCGCCAGAATGTTTCAGAACACTTCCTGTAACCTGAAACTTCCTATACATAGGTCTTCGAACTGTCAGAGGGGAAAAAATTGAAGCTGTTTACTACTCTGGAGCAGAAAGAAGTATGGTACACAAGTCAACACGTGATTACTACAGGTGTGTACAGATGCATATCAATTCACTTCACTTCAGGTCGCGAGAAAATGCAGTATTGCTGTTAGTCTTTAGTGATGCTACAGTTTCTCTCATAAATGTTCCCTTTTTTTTAATCATCGATATTAAGAGTAACAGGATTTTCAAATATGTTTCTGCATTGATTATGAAGTAATAATACCAACCAAGTGAACATATCCTCAACACACAGAGTAAATGAACGTGAAAATCACACTAAAAACATTTTCCAGTCTCTTCACCGCATACCACATTTTCTCTTTCGTTTCTTTTTCCGCATCACGACAGCAAAGGTGGCCAAAACAAACGAATGGTCGTCGTCCGAGCTCCGGATATTCAAAGCACAAATTTATGGCTATGCGGGAGTCGAAGGGGTTTTGTTCATGGTTGTACAAAATTACTGGTCACGCATGTCCCTCAAATTTTCAGTTACGTACGTAGAAAACTGAACCCTTCAGTGGTCAGCTGTTAATGGTCGCTACTTTGACGTTTTCAATCGCCCTGATGCTGCAAATGCACACAGTCCGCAGCAGTGGGCACTCCCCATGTGCGGTACATGCATTTGCACCCTCATGACTGACTCAAAACGCCAGTGAAGTGACCATTAAAAGTTGTCATGAGCAGTGAAAATCATGCGCCACAAGGTTTAATATGAAAGTGCAAATTAGAAGAACGTGCAGGTAATCAGTAAATATAAGATCCAACAGGATATAGCGCCGTGGACGCCGAAAAAGTTAAAAGCTTTGCTAAGGGCGACACGATAACTAGAAACATTATTGCCCCGTTGACGGGAACTTACAAGAGCCTGCGTCGGCCAAGCCGCAGAGAGCTGGCCATAATTCTTCGCAAAAAAATTTTCGCACTTGTATACCTACATGACTACTCTAAAATTCACACTTAATTGCTTGGCAAGGGTTCTCAGAATCACTTCCTGAATTTTATCGACCATCCCGCTCTCTAATAGCATGTGGCAAAAATAAAAATCCAAACCTTTCCGTGCGATCTGTCATCTCTCTCTCTCTCTCTCTCTCTCTCTCTCTCTCTCTCTCTCTCTCTCTCAGAGGAGAAAGCTGGTGAGCGAAATTTCATGAAAGATCTCGACGCAACGAAAAACTCCATTCTTTGAACACTGCCTTCTGCACAGCAATACCCTAAAAGAGGACGGACAAGCGTACTGTACGCAGTCAGTTTAGTAGATCTGTTTCTTTTTTGTTCGCCTTCCTCACATTTTGAGATGGTACCAGTTTAAGCTGTTCGTAGCTGTAATCTCCAGGTCTGTAGTTGAATCGGCAATCTTTACATTTCTGTTGTTTATCGTAAAGCCTGCTATTTATCGTATAATCTAAATCTACCCATGCAGAGAACCTCACATTCTTTACTGTTCAGGGTCAATTGCCATTTTTCGCGCCACAGATACCTTGTACAACCCATTTTGGAATTCGTTTAGATGTTCCAATGCCTTTACTAGAAGTTGAACGACAGCATGATCTACAAACAATTCAAGAGGGTTGCTCAGATTGTCTCTTAAATCTCTTGAATTGCTTAAGAACATCGAGGACCTTGAACATTTCCTTTGGGAACCCCAGACACCACTTGACAGCAAAATTGGAATGAGGAAGTATCGTGTGAGAGCAGATTCATCAGTAAGCCTCTGTCTACTTTCCCGTAAAATTTACACTTCAACGAGTACGACGTGGAGGGTAGTTGTGAAACAGCAATTGGAGCTGTCGTAAGCAGTGTGTGCAAGTGATTCTATACCAAGAGTTCAGTTCTGTCAGTAAACTATGTTGAACATGCATTGAGACTGGCGGACATTACTTCGAACGGATGCTGTGAGCTGTTCCCTCAAGTTTTGCACTCAAAAGTAACCTCTGTGCACGGCGGAGGGTAATTCGTACCACAATTGAGGGTGGGGTGGGGGGTGGGATGGGGGTGTAAAAGTGGCGTCGCCTCCTTACTATCTGTAATCTCTCTCGTCTTGCCCTTATTGCCATTAATCGAGATATAAGGCTTGATTTGCGGTTGGACAGATAAATTAGTCTACTTCTTCATAGAAAGGTTACTCTGTAACCACTGCTAAGATTCAGGACCAGGGTAAAATCGCTGAAAATAAGCAATATTATACCTGATTACAGTTTATTGAACTACCTCCTTTTCTTTCATTTTAGTATGTCCATTCCCTGCAAGCGATAGTTTCCACTCTATCAGCTCTGGAAGGAAGATTGGGGCTAGGCTTTCCGTCGAGTGGCTGCGGTGTACAAGCTCCAACTGGACAATGATCGGGCAGAATACGAGCCGTGTAAATTCTCAACCAAATTTGCCTTAAATAACTTAGGAAAAGCGTAGAAAACCAAAAGTTGGAGGTCGAACGGTGATCTGATCTTCGCTCCTCAAAATTCTGATCCAATTGTATAACTATGGCGCCGCATCACGTTTTACACTGACCGTAGCCCGACCGTGAAGTGCAGTGCATTTTTAAACTCATCTATTTTTGGGCAGAAATAACGTGACAATTAGTGCCCTAATGTTGGTCATTTATTCTGTGGCAGGCAATATGCAAAGATCAAAATTCAGCTGTGACATCGCTGAAAGTAGGCAGGCTGAAGTCCGGTAGTAACGGCCTTACGGAATACCAGCGACGCTGACCCTCGTACTTCTGCCAGACGTCAGTTGAATGGCGAAACGTGTAAACATTTGCATTCCAACGCCCTGTGGACAGTAAAGAAAGTGCAACGAAATAACGGCCGGACGGACACGCGGAGCGGAGCGCGGAATCCGCTGAGGTCTGCCGGGTGAGCCTGACGTGGCCGCGGAGGCGCTGACGTCACCACGCACTGTACAAACAGCGCCGCACCCAGCCAGGGGGCCGGCGTAACCAGACACCCGACACATCACCACCCACCCTCCCTCCAGCTCACGTGTGCAGCCGAGTGCCCGATACTGCAGCTTACTGAATTCTGTAGCCTCGAAATATCTCCAGCTGCTAAGTCTTTGTAGAAGCCGCCCGACTTAAGTGGAGGAGATGGTTAAGTGAATGTGTCAGCAGAGATACCAAAATCACGATAAGGACAGATGTCAAGCGACCAAAAGCTATACAGATATGATCCATTACATCCATTATTCCGTAATTCCGCTTAGAGACTAGCGAAGTTCATCACGTATGGAGAGACGCATTTCCACCATAAGTTCCAATAACGATTAGTGAAGCGACCAGAAGAAAGATGGTGGTGGTATTTACGGAGTGAACAACTCTGGCTATCAATGCCCTTGCTATGTTATGAACGAATGAACGATGATTATTAAACATTAAGTTAAGAACGTAGTTTTCCGCGATGATGCTCTCGGATAAGTGCTTCACTTTTTCTTGGGTGTAGTTTGACAAATTATATTATGGAGACGTCACTAAATGAGGGAACTTCATTGTGCTACGAGAGGTTCCGTTGATGTATCTTAGTAGCGATGCTGATTCCGTTCCACGGTAAGTTAATTCTGCGTATTTTCCTGTAGCGTTTCAGCATGCAGCGCACGTTTTCCAAGTACCACTAGGGGTGTAGTGGCTGCGTCGGTTGCATTAGTAGTTGCTGCACATGCTGTTCTCAACCAGCTTCGTTCACTAAATACAAATGTATGTTTGGTAAATTCCGTACTGCCGAACACAGGCTCTCAAACGTCTGACTACGCTTATACAGCTTTGCGTCGCTAAAGAAGCTACAGAGGTCAGAAGATGCTGAAACTTCAACCTGCAACTGAACTCGGGCTCGTTTACTACCTATTTTTCACGTGGCTCATCTGTAAAAGGGGTTGGTAGTAAACGGTTGCATTTGCGCCCCTATTATTGAGTCTGATATTGGCTGGCTTTTGAAGAGCAGTGAATTGAACTATACACGTTCAGATTGAAACTTATTTATTCAAAAGAAACACTTTAACGTTGTGGCCATGCATTTTTAAGTTCACAAATAATAATCGGTGCAATTCGTGCACTGTTTGTCTCACACCCACACACTTTCACTTTGTTCCTTCGCATACCCTGCCGTCCATGCTTGCACTCGCGGCACTTTCCCGCTCCCAACTCACCACCACAACGGCCAACGACAAAAGACCCCGATTTTCCCGCTCACATCCACAGTCCTGAATCGGGTCACATGACACCACAGTAGTCAAAACAATTGCTAAACATGGCCACAATTCGTTTACAATATTTTATAATATTAAATACTTAAATCTAAATACATTATATAAGTTTACAAATTATCACCACACTTATATAATTCGTTGCAATTAAAAGAAAACCAAAACACTATCCCACGGAACTACAACGTCCATCAAAACACAAACAAGTATTTTCCGGTCTATTTTGCCCAGCATATTATCTCTGCTGCCGTGCTTTAAATTTTAAATTACTTGAAAGAGTTCCATATTATCCCCTGTTACCTTACATACCCCCACTTCATGGTGACATTACCTTAGTAACGGCAACATGAAGTAGCACCAAATGGAGTGAACCCATATTACTTTATATATTAAAGATTTTAATTATAACTATAATGGCACCAAAACACGTAGAACAGTGTTCTAGTGGTTAGTTAATCAGTGTATGTACTGTCATTAGGAAAACATACATACATAATCCAACAATGTATCCAACTCAAATATACAATTAGATAGTATCCTATTGAGCGACTGGGCAGGCAAAATAAATGCCCATGTTAGTCTATATGTAGGTTGCCCACTCACTGCACATTAACACTTCCACTTTTTACACAGTTGTTTCAGTAAGTTGCACGAAGTTGTTGTAACCAGATCCTTGTGTTCACAGGTTTATGCATTGGAATACAGTCTTTCCAAACTTGTCAGCCAACAGCACTGTGCTTCCTCTCATTAGCCAAGTCATCCTATCAAAATTTAATCAAATCCTCATAAATCTTGCCTAGACATGCAGACCCACATTTCCCAGGAATCAGGCTATCCAAATCCTCCCTGGAACATCCCGTTTTCACTGATCAGTTCTTATTGAGGTTTGTACAAATGACAAACATGCACACAAATCAAACACAAACATGGCATAGTTAAATATATTCTATTTCACCCTTCAAACGTTCCCAGATCAGGACCTCCGACACTTCTACCCCCACGCACCAGTATCAACTCCAGGTGCCACAGATACATTAGAAATTTTAATAAAAATATCAACTATTTTTTTTTTTTTTTTTTTTATCTCGACAATAGTGTACATGGGAATCTCACTTCCTTAATCTTTATTCTTTTACCACATATTTTTTCAACTCCGTTACATTTCTCAGTCCAAATGGCTTTTTGGACACTGGATATACCAACCTATATGCATTAGGGTGTGGACAACCCACTATCTCAAAGGGTCCTTGGTATAATTCAAATAACTTTTTGATTTCGCCATCAATGTCACTGGATTTTTTCTTGTTCCTCACCAGCACCTTATCTCCCTCCTTGAACTTTGTTGTCTTATACCTTTCTCCATGCCTCCTCTGTCTCTCATGTCCTTTCTTTAACATTTGCTGTCTGGCCACCTGCATCTTCTCTTGACTTGTCAAGTCTTGAGATGGAGGAAAATCTATGTTTTCTGCTATTAGATTGTCAGGCTTGATATCTTTCATGAGCTCATAGGGTGAGAATCCTGTTGCACAACTCTTCACTGTGTTCATAAGATCCTCAAACACAGTTATATATTCTGCCCAAGTACTATGCTTTTTACTGCAATATGTCCTACATAGCCTACCCAGCTCCCTCATATACCTCTCAGCAGGGTTTCCTGCAGGGTGATACACTGAAATCCTTATATGCTTCATCCCAGATCTTTGCATAAACTTCCCCCACACACTAGATACAAATTGTGCTCCATTATCAGACAGAACATTCTCTGGTTTTATAACATTCACAAAGTAATCTTTCTCTAGCTTGTTAATTATATTCTGGCTAGTGGCCTTTTTCAGTGGATACAGCCTTACAAACTTTGAGAATACATCAACAGCTAAAAGAACATACTTTACACCCCCTCGGCCTGTTGGCAGCCTCCCAAATAAATCAATAGCCAGCAGTTCACCATTTCTTTTAGGAACAATATTCTGCATCTCTCCTTGTACTGCAATAGTATTATACTTCACTTTTTGACATTTGTCACAAGAAGCCAACTGTCTCTTTACTCTCCTGGCCATGTTGTTAAAACTAACATAGTCCTGCAGTATTTCCAAACATTTTTGAGCCCCATAATGCCCATGGCTAAGGTGGATGTAATTTATTAATTTTTCCACATGCTCATCTGGAAAACATACCTTCCACTCCTCTTTGTCCAAATTTCTTCGTCTAAATAAAATACCTTTATAAATTCTATAATATTTAGCTATTTTTTCATGTTCTTTACTTCCAAAGTTTGTTTTGATAAACTTCAAGGTTTGGTCCCCATTCTGAAGTCTCCTCATGTCCTTACAGATGGATCTGATTTCCTTCTCTCCACCCACTCCTTTCATATACAATATCTGTAGTTCTTTCTCGTCTCCATTCGCTTCATGTTCTTCTCCAATGAAAGGTAATCTTGATAAGGCATCAGCCACATTGTTGTCTGTGCCCTTAATATATCTTATCTCATAGTTAAACTGCTGCAAAAACATGGCCCATCTCATGAGTCTATTATTTAACAGCTTACATTCTTGCAAATAGCTCAGAGCCTTATGGTCTGTGTAAACAATCACTTTCTTACCTTCCACATATATCCTGAACTTCTGAAATCCAAAAACTATGGCTAACAGTTCCTTCTCTGAGATACCATACATCAATTCATGTTTGGACAGCATTCTGCTTGCAAAAGCGATTGCCCCGTGCTCGGTCTTCCCATCTACTACCCTCTCCTGAAATAGCACTGCCCCTATCCCATAATCTGAGCTGTCTGCCCCAATACAGAAAGGCAAAGACAAATCCGGATAGAACAAAATTTTGCTGTTTTTTAAGCTATTCTTGATGGCTTTAAATTCCTGGTCACAGTCAGATGTCCAGCACCAGGTTACACTTTTCTTTAATAGTCTACATAAGTTAGGTGAATTCAGGCTATAATCACTTATGTACTTCCTATAGAATGAACATAGTCCTATAAATGATTTCAATTGTTTCTTGTTCGTTGGCACCTTGCAGTCAACAATAGCCTTGATTTTCTCTTTATTGGGCAGAATGCCATCAGGAGTTAACTGATGACCGAGAAATAGTAATGTTACTTGAAAAAATTCACACTTACTTAACTTTAGGGTCATCCCCCCTTTAGATATAGCCTTGAATACATCCTCCAACAGCTGACAGTGCTCTTGCCAATTGCTACTCGTAATCAAAATGTCATCTACGTACACTGTCAATTTTCTCATTAGTTCATCACCCAACACATGACTTAAAGCCCTTACAAAGACTGCTACAGATATTGATAAACCAAATGGCACAACTGTAAACATATAAGTCCTGCCCTCAAATAAGAAAGCAGTGTACTTTCTGCTCTCTTCAGCCAATTGCACCTGCCAGAACCCTGAAGTCAAATCAACACTTGACAGAATTTTAACATTATAAAATTTTTGCAACAGCTCATCCATGTTCTCTGGCTGATCATTTTCTTTGACTATTATTTTATTTAGCTTTCTTGCATCCAGTACTATTCTTATAGAACCATCCCTTTTTTTCACCACTACTATTGGATTACAATACTCACTCCTCCCCATTTCCAGTATGCCCCACTTCAACATCATCTGTATCCTTGCCCTTACAGCCTCTCTATTAGCTATTGCTATAGGATAAGGTTTGGCCCTTATCACTTCATGTGGCAATACCCTCAAAACGTAACTGAAATCCACGACTTTTCCAGGTTTGTCAGAGAACACATGCTTATGCTTACACAATAAACCTGTAAGCTGCACCTTTTGTTCCTCATTTAAATGTCCCATTTCATTTACTTTGTCATGTATCTGCTGTTCAGTGCAGATCTCATCACCTACCTCTTCTAGCCTTTGTAAATGAGTAATTGTCTCACCTCCTTTTAATTCCCCTTTAAATTTTATTCTTCGTCTATTTCCACCAGCATCAAATTCTACCACTCTGTCCTTTACAAAAATGCTACAGTCATACTTGTACAAGAAGTCCATACCCAAAATTACATTCAACGCCAAACCCTTCACCACAAAACAACTAATATCAAAACAATACTCATTACTATTAAATTCCAGTAATACTTCCCTGCTGATGGGCTTGCTACTTGTCCCAGTTGCTGTCTTAATTTTGACTCCTGTAACTGGTAATTCTATTAATCCTAAACCTTTAATTTGCTGCCAGAAAGATTCAGAGATTGCAGATAAACTTGAGCCAGAGTCTAATAATGCTACATCTGCAACTCCTCCCACACTGATATCAATTATTGGCTGTATCACCTCTATTTCTACTCTGTTCAGCCCTGATTCCTGTAATAAATCTCTTTCTACTTCACTCCTGCTTTCCTCTTGCATAATGCAAATATCTTTAGGTCTTTCTCCAAAACATACATCAATATCCCCTTCAAACAGGTCCTTAATAGCAAACTCAACATTCTTTTCTTCACTTAATTCTTCCAATTTTCTGGCAATTTTAAATTTTATTTTACCCCATTCTTCAGGCATCAAAGCTTTATGTAATTTTGCATAGGACACCCAATCACTCAAATCATAATCAGCCTCCTCCTTTCCTAACCATCCACAATTAACATCTTTGAGGCTTGCATCATCAGTTAAGAAAACATAGGTTTCAATTTTATCTTCTGGGCAACCTACAGCAACATTCTCCATATCATTACGCATTTCCATATCCACACTGAAGTCATTATCACTACCACAGTTAACACCTGCACCCACAAGCACAGTAACATTATCAGCAGGTAATTTACCAGCATTTTCCACATGGTCAAATACACCACTCATATTAGCCTTTACATCACACTGAATAACCCTCTCCTCACCTTTTCCACAATTCTCCATACTATTTCCAATAGACATCTCTACCCATTCATCACACCCATTATTACTGTGAACATTGCCCCTTAATTCCATATCCACTTCTGTTCCCCCTTTTGATGAAACTACCTCTGTCTCTGATCTTTCAATGAATTTTGCTGCACACAAACCAATATTGTCCTCCTCTGCTTGTAATTTCTCTTCCCTTTTAAACATGTCATCAATGTAAAACTCACACTGTTCGTTGCTGATATTAGCCTTGTTCCCTTTTTTCCTCTTATACCTTTTATCTGTATTTCTATAATTGTTAAAACCCCCCCATAGATTTTCATTTCCTAAGACAGCATCCATATGACATATCCCAATTTCCCTATTTTCCTTGCTGACTTTATTACTCATCCCATCATGTCCTTGTCTGGCCCTGTTCACATAATTACCAGCCCCCCTGCGGACCTTAAGTGAGGCATCAATTAGTTTTTTGATTGCCTACCCTGTCCATTTGCATCTGGCATTCCTACTCTCATACCTTCTCTATCACTCCTCATCTGATCAAAATTGTCTCTTCTCCCTCCAAAATTTCTGTTATACCTTTGTGGCGTGCTTCTCCAATCTCTATCCTGATTATTCTGATTACTTCTATCTTCTCTCCACCTGTTATGGTTATTACTGTATTCATAATTAATACTGTTTCCCCTTTCATGATACCTTCCACTCTCCCTATGTTCCATGTATTTAGGTCTGTAGCACAATGCCCTGTCCATATTATCCACAAAATTAAGAAATTCTTCCACTGAATCTGTTGCACTGTGAATCAAATCCCATTGCAAATGCTCTGGTAATCTTCTCTTTAGTGTAGATATTTCTGTTAATACGCCCAGTGGCCTATCCAGATGATTTAATTTATTCAGTTCTCTAACACAGAACTCTCTCATACTTTCCTTTCCACTCTTGTAACTGGATCCATTCAAAAAATCGTTTTGCAATCTTAATTGTTTTGCTTGGCCCCAGTATTTGTTCAAGAACAGGTTTTCGAAAGTTTTAAAATCACAAAATTTATCATCATTTTGGTTTGCCCATGTTTGAGCTCCCCCTTCCAACTGCCTCTTAACATATTTAATTTTTGCCTGCTCACTCATCCCTGTCACAAAGTTATCCTTACATGCAGCTAGAAAGTCAACTGCATGGTATTTACTCTCCCCATTAAAAGGTTTTGACTGAAATCCATGCCCCAGAGGATATCCCAACAATAAATTTCCATTCCCTGCTGCCACAGTATTAACTGTTTCCCTCAAGACATTTATTTCCCCTTCTAATTCCTTCTTATTGTCAGTAATTCCCTTATGGCAATCCAGCACTCCTATCTTAATGGATTCAATGTCTGCCTCTGTTTGTCTTTGAAATAATGTGCATTTCTGTTCCTGTACCTGAATCTGCCCCACAAGATTACTTTGCACAGTGTCCACCTTGGCTACTAGGCCTCTTTCAACCTCATCAACTCTCTCAATAATTCCCTCAACAATTTTAACTGTGTTTTCAACTTTATCTGTAATTTGAGTGAATTTGAGATCTAGCTGATCAAATTTTTCACTCACTGTCTTTATTTTATCACTAAGCCTTAATTCCATATCCCCTATTTTCGAATCCATTTCTCCAACTATTGCAGTTTTTATATTGCCTATTTTCGAGTCTATTTCTCCTAATTTACTAGTAAGTTTTACAAAAAATGTGCTGAGGTCACTTCCTGGTATCCAGCCTATTTCTTTTGACATGCTAGGGCTACTACAGGTACTCCTAACATCCACTGATTCGCCTTCACTTTGAGATTCTCGCGTCTCATCGGCCATGGCTAATGAAAGGACACAATTTTGCAATGTAGCTGCTGGCTGTACTTATCTTTTAAATCCTCGTGTGACGCGACGTCTGCAGTGAGCTCCGCGGCACAGCTATGCAATGAATCTTAATCGGCGGCGTGGACACACAGCAAACTCAATCAGGAGCGAGAACACGTTGCGTAGGCCCCTGGCAGCATGTAGTCGTGTTGGTCGGTCGCACGGACGACGGCGTTGATCGTCGGCAGCACGTGGATACAGCTTCGACTGCTTTACCCGTAGCAACACATGGACGTGGCACGGGCGACGGTTTCTTCTCGCGGCAGCACGTATCGCGGCACGGACGACTGTTTCACCCGCGGCAACACGTGGATACGGCAAGCACGGCGGTTTTACCCGCGGCAACACGTGGTCGACTCATTAAACTGTGTAACCGACTGCTTCACAATCGTGGTGGCCTTATATCGGCGTAACCACGGGGCAGCGCGTATCTTGTCCAGCACAAACACTCCGGTACTGCTAATGCACCGATTTAGCTCAGAGCCCCCACACTGACTGTTCAAAAGCCTATCAGATGGACATTCGATTCCGAAATACTATGGAATATGGAAGAAAGTCCTAATCCCGGACGAGCCCCCAATTGCAACTGAACTCGGGCTCGTTTACTACCTATTTTTCACGTGGCTCATCTGTAAAAGGGGTTGGTAGTAAACGGTTGCATTTGCGCCCCTATTATTGAGTCTGATATTGGCTGGCTTTTGAAGAGCAGTGAATTGAACTATACACGTTCAGATTGAAACTTATTTATTCAAAAGAAACACTTTAACGTTGTGGCCATGCATTTTTAAGTTCACAAATAATAATCGGTGCAATTCGTGCACTGTTTGTCTCACACCCACACACTTTCACTTTGTTCCTTCGCATACCCTGCCGTCCATGCTTGCACTCGCGGCACTTTCCCGCTCCCAACTCACCACCACAACGGCCAACGACAAAAGACCCCGATTTTCCCGCTCACATCCACAGTCCTGAATCGGGTCACATGACACCACAGTAGTCAAAACAATTGCTAAACATGGCCACAATTCGTTTACAATATTTTATAATATTAAATACTTAAATCTAAATACATTATATAAGTTTACAAATTATCACCACACTTATATAATTCGTTGCAATTAAAAGAAAACCAAAACACTATCCCACGGAACTACAACGTCCATCAAAACACAAACAAGTATTTTCCGGTCTATTTTGCCCAGCATATTATCTCTGCTGCCGTGCTTTAAATTTTAAATTACTTGAAAGAGTTCCATATTATCCCCTGTTACCTTACAAACCGCAATATGGAAATGAAGGCTACAGAGAAGTTACTACCAGCTACTGGAACCAGCATCGCTACTATTGTTTTTACTCCCCCCCCCCCCCCCCCCCCCCCACACACACACACAAGGTTAACTGACTTCGCAACGTCTCCATGAGACTATATACGAAAGTACCAGACGGCCTACTAGTGCCATAGTTAAATCTTTAACGACAACGGAGGAAGTCGTTGACAGTAATCAGTACACAAATAAATCACGTAATAAGAAAACCGAGCAACATTTATTCAAGAAATAAGTTTCCCTTTCCTGTATCACATAAGGTTGAGTCAGGAATTGTCACGAGTGTGAGATTGCCGTCTGCCGCCCACAGAACTGTGACTGTGGACAGCAATTTACATCACCTGAATGGCGCTTGACGGATGGAGACCACATCGCAGGGTTATTGGTTACCCACATTGCGTAGCACGGTCCAATACTAAACCTCCAAAATCCGTCTGTGATGTGTTTTGATGAAGGAGTAACTCAATTTTATTGCATCTGCTGTATTCGTATCATTTCTAGAAATCATCTCTAACCCTAAAACTCATTAGTTTGAGAAAGACGACAGAAAATTGTCTAAGTTTACCCAGAGAGTTAAAGCAGTCTCTCTCACTGTTCCTCGTCGTTTACGCATATTATACTGTTTTATCGACGGCTGGCGGTGACGGTTTAGTGAAGAGTACTTCTCGGGAGTGGAGTCGCTGGCGCCAAGACAAACATCCGCTTCATTTTTGGCGCGAGTCTCTTCTCTCTCCGCCCCTCCCCCCCCCCTCCCCAACCTCCCGACCTAGCACTCCAGCCACAAGGTTCCAGCGGCGAAGGACGGAGACGGGCGCGATCTCAGGTGCGACGGACTGGCTCAACTATCCACGCTCGCTAGGTACCAACATCTCTCAACCAGCCATCGGGATGGAACCACTCGCCAGATACACGACTGTCCTCACTTACCGTGAGCGTACAGTGTTGTAAAGTTACCTGTCTGCAGAACAGCTACGATTGTCTAATAGACCTGAAGGGGTACTAACTCACTTATTTGCTTTTGTAGCCTGCGGTCGTATTGCGAAACTAAGTATACTTTACTCAATATAAATTTCTAGCTAACTATTGTTCTGTGTGTTTACACATGTAAATGGTATAATGTGGTAGTTACATTAAATATTTCGGTGTCTTCTTCCGTCTTGTATTTACTTCGTTTCGACCATGTGTGGACAACGTTATTTCAGTCGCGTATTTCTCTGAGGTATAGCCTGCACCCAATACTGTCTTATTCGTTTCCTGGTAGACGATTTTTCTTTCTTCAGCCCATGTATTGCCAGACTTCAGCTTCGGGTCACCTTGAAAATGCTAGTAAAATCCAATTTTCTTTTCGATTAAGTCACAGTCTCTGTTTTCATTTGTGGTAACTGTGAACCTCGGCGAACCATGACTCTTTGCTTATTTGTCCAGAATATACGTAAAATTCTCTTTGTCAGTACATTTAGGCTCATTTGTATTGTGTGCCCATGCTTGTTGTCAATAGTAATACTCATAAAACATTTTTTCAAGCCAAAATTTATTCGATACTGCACTGAGTGAGTTGTTCGGAAGTACGACACACGACAGTCGTTATGAAATATATTCGCAGTTACGAATATGGACAATCAACTATATAATGAATGACAAGAAAATTTTTGCCCAACCGGGACTCTAACCCGGATCTCACGCTTATGGTGAGCGGTCGCCAAACCACTAGGGTATCCGATCACGACTCACGGCCAGACCCAAACATGCGTCTACAACCTGTACTCTTACATCCATTATGTGCATTCCCGTACAATGAACAATGGTAGTAACTATGGAAAAAATAGTTTAAGAAATGCTCTTCTTGCAAACGTAAATTTTTATTTGAAAAAAGTTTTTCTGCAAAACGGTACTTACTTTTTCAGACATTCCTCGTACTATGCATACGACTGTAACACCAAAAGAACTATTCACTAACGTCTTTATTTAACGAGTCTCCTTTGTTGGTAGACTGTGCTCGTGCAATAGTGGAGCTAACTGCCTATCAGCTCCAACCTCCCCCACCATAGCTCCATCCCCGCGGCCCATGGAAACTACATAGAGTATTCCTCCACAACGTAGTTTGTTAACTACACAGCACAGCGCCACCGTCACGGACTGTTCTCTGTGAAACCTTCAGTCTGTGCTTGATGCAGTTGCACAGGACTGAACTGTAGAGTTACTTGTTTAAATGGCCATGCCATTTCATAGTAGTTGGCCGGCGGGGACATTAGCTGCTGATTTTATATACACTGACGATTGTCTGACTTTGCCTCTTGCTTCTGCCACAGACAACTCATTCTTCTCCCCCCCCCCCTCCCCCCATCCGCTCTGGTTCTTCTGATTCATTTAATTCAGCCTTGGTGTGGATGAAGCTTGATTTTGCTTCTTCGTGGCAACTAGAATGGGCAGCGACGACCGATGTTGGTGGTAACTGTGGGATTACGGAAATGGTGTAGTAGTGGTGGCCGGGTGGGGCCCGCCGCTATCTTGGGTGCAGGGCGGCGCGCCGCTCCGCGCTATGCCGCCTAAAAATACAGCCGGCGCCCAGAACGACGCCAGTCGCCACTGTCTGCCTGCACTCACCTGCTGCAACCACCCTACATGCCTCGCCACCTGCTGCGCAACCCTAAGAGACAATGCAATCCGGCAGCATGTTTTTCCATTTAATGTCTATCTCCGCCTCGTTCTACACAGAGGTGACAAAAATCATGGGATGCCTCCTAATAACGTGTTTCACTTTCTCCTCAGCGTAATGGAGCAGCTCGTCGTGGCATGGACTCAACAACTCGTTTGGCAGTCCTCTGCACAAATATTCGGCCATGCTGCCTCTACAGCCATCCATAACTGCGGCAGTGTTGCCGGTGCAGAATTTTGTGCACGAACTGACCTCTCGATTTTGTCCCATAAATGTTTGATGGGATTCATGTCGAGCTATCTGGTCGGCCAAGCTATTCACTCGAATTGTCCACAATGTTCTTCAAACCAACCGCGAACAATTGTGTTGCGGCGACATGGTGTATTGTCATCATAAAAATTCCACCGTTGTTTGGAAACGCCGCGTACATGAATGGTTGCAAATTGTCTCCAAGTAGCCGAATAATCATTTCCAGTCAATGATCGGTTCACTTGAACCAGAGGACCCAGTCCATTCCATGTAAACACAGTCCACATCGTTATGGAGCCACCACCAGTTTGCACAGTGCCTCGTCGACAACTTGGGTTCATGGCTTCGTGGGGTCTGCGCCACAATCGAACCCTATCACCACATCTTACAAACTGAAATAGGGACTCCTCTGGCCAGGCAACGGTTATCCAGTCGTCTAGGGTCCAACCGATATGGTCACGAGCCCAGGAGAGGCTCTACAGGCGAGGTCGTGCTGTTAGAAAAAGCATTCGCACCGGCCGTCTTTTGCCTTATACAATTAACACCAAATTTCGCGGTACTGTCCTGAATTCCCAATGCGGTAATTTCGCGCAGTGTTTCTTGTCTGTTAGCACTGACAACTTACGTAAACGCCGCTGTTCTAAGTGAAGCACGTCGGCCACTGCGTTGTCCGTGGTGAGAGGTAATACCTGAAATTTGATAAACTCGGCCCTCTTGACACAGTGGATCACGAATATCGAATTGCCCAACGATTTCCGAAATCCAATTCCCATGCGTCTAGCTCCAACTACCATTCTGCGTTCAAAGTCTTAATTCGCGTCGTGCGGTCACAAACACGTCGGAAACCTTTTCACTTAAATCATCCGATTACAAATGATATCTCCGCCAGTGCACTGCTCTTTTCTATCTTGTGTAAGCGAGACTACCGCCAGCTATAAAAGCGCATATTACTATCCAATGATCTTTGCCATCTCAATAGGTATCACGAGAATAATTTTATATTGAGAAACCAAACCTGGAGCAACCAGCATCCTCTATAATATGCTGTAATTAATCTTTCATAGTCGGAGCCATGATGTCTTAGGAGTCGTTGATCACCGACAGCACATTTCAAGTCTATTGAAGTGTTCCAACAACATCTATGGTTGTCGATGTCCGTGTTATCTTTGGTCAAGGAGGAAGTAAAGCAGCGTCTCGTGCTGAGTCTCCGCGAGCAATCTGCCCGAGAAACGAGGAAGTGAACGCACTGTCTGCTGGAGTGGGTCGGCGAGCAGCCAGGCTGCGTACCGCAGTCACGGAGGTGCGACCGCTGAGCGACGTGGGCAGGCTGGCTGTCTGCTTCCCTTTCTATCTACCGTGTACGGAATACAGCACCGTCTAGATGCTATGCCAATCCCGTTCTGGTAAGGATGGATGCGGAAGTGCTTAGCTGCGTTTGCGAGTTGATAAATAGTCGCCACGCCAGTGACTCCTGGAGCTTAAGTTATCGGCTGTTCGCAGAGCTTCACCGTACATGGCAGATGCCATTTAGCTTTACTGCTGTAGGGTGGTACGGCAGCGTGTCGACGGGTACCTAAATTATCGTTCCTCCGTGTTTGAGTGAAGCTGTTTGGCAGACATCGTTGATCAGCGTTTGGGTGACGTCGCTTAGTCGACACTTGGCCATTAGTGTGGTTGTCACTGTCTCTTCCGTCATATTGGTATCATTCGCTGGGTTGAGTTAATGCTGCCTCCTCATGCGAGCTTGTGTCTTTGTTAAACTACGTATGCTAATGCATTAGTCTCTAGTATAAGGGAGAGGTACGTTTTGAATACCAAGATTGTCACTCAGTCGTCCCCTGTTATAAAATTACTGTTAAGTTGGCTTGTCTTTTGCTTACCTTTGCCTGTAACTGTGTTTCTTAAGTGCTGTAAAGGGCTGTGGTGCTTTATTGAAGGTTAATTTGTGAACCTTGCCACTATTTGATTCCTTTTAAATATATGCTGCACCGATAGCGCCGAGATTCTGTAGAAGGTACTTTGATATATGTGAAAGCTATTGATCTAATGTTGCAACCATTTCATTGTGTAAGGTTCACTGTGACAGTTGCGCCAAGGTTATGTGAAATGTTCAACCTTTGCCAAGCTAAATGATCTACATTTATTAGGTATCTTTTTACAGTTCCGTGTCTAACAATTGCGAAGTATTTGGAAATGTCTTTCGTGAGTTTGAAGGAAGAAGCACTACTGATTGCGAAGTTGCTATTACTGAACTTTTAAGTATTTGTCATAACATTCTTTATTCTGAAATTGGTCATCAGCATACATTTCTGTTATTACTTCTGGTGAACGACTGTTCCTTAATAGTGAATATATGTGGCCGTGTGTTGTTTTTCTATAACGTGCCAGAAAGATTACAGCCAAACATTTACTTCCAGTTGTAAGATGAAAGATTTTCCTTATTGCCACATGTGATGAAACATATCTGGAGATTAAACTGTTGTTATCAGATATTGTGAAATCGCTCTTACAATGAAGTGTGATGTTCAGATACTGTTTTATTTAATAAACGATGAGTTGATATTTGTCCACTAAACCACCAGCACGCTCTACTCCCACACACCCTTGCTCCTTATAAGCACATTCATCTTGCAACAGTTCTTAGGCAATTATGTCATTAAATGAGTGTCTTTCAGCTTTTGTTTCATTTACTATTCCCATTTCCTCATGACATCACTTTCATATTTCTTATAGTTTAGCATCGCATCCTAAACTTCTTTCAAAAATGAGCTTTGCAGCGCTAGGTATTAACTAACTTTCTGATGTTCACATTCATAACCTCGTAGATTGCTCTTCTTAACTTTTGTTCCTTTCTTCAGTTTTCCTAGCTGGGCCTGAAAGTGATCAATATATTATGGGGAAAGCAGTTACAAAAAAGTATGGGGCCCAGAAGGTAAGTTTTCATTATTTTCATTTTAGTCTCACCACTGCCCTTTGCCTGGTATTCCCAGCTTTCCCAGACGTGATATCAAATGTCCCACAAACCATTCTCTGTTTAGGACGTACCTTATAGTTCTTTACTCGCCTCTTCTTTCTCGGACGTCTTCACTTTGTACTTAATGTTTACTGTCCTTAAATACGGCGGCATTTCAAACCATTCTAATTTTTTCTCTCGTTTATCCATGATCCACGCTACATTTCCATTCATTTTTGTGCTTCAGACGTTCACTTCCGGAAAATTCATCGCCGACAATATCAGAGGATCTCCATTGTTGAAAAACGTTATGCTTGCGCCAGTTTGCTTCTGCCATTTTGCTTCACAGACAGAAGAATCTTAGCTTCTTGTACTACTTGTATCGTTAGTAATTTTGATTTAACCGAGACGAGATCCTTTTCTACTACTGATCATCACCTCTCTTTGTTAAGCATGAACTATATTATTAGGAACTCAGCGTACTGTCCGTATCGTTTTACACGTTTCACGTCTTTCAAGTTTAGTAAGAGAGGCCTTGCAATCTAATCTGCGCTATATTGTGCCGGACAACGAAATCTGGCACACCGCTGTTCATCGACCAAGGGAGATACCGCTCGCTTTAATTTATTAGCAATTGAAGTAGGGTGATATTACGCAGACTATCAATTCAACAAGCAGTTCTTAAGCACCATATGGCCATTTACTAATGTACACCTAATAATTCCCTGACGATGATTCGAGGCTAGAAAAATGTGGACGCAGCACGAATTTATACGAGATTAAAATCAAATTCTAATTGTTGGATCACGGACACAAATTCGCCTGATGTGACAACAAATTTCATGAGCTCCGTCATTTCAAGTCTTCCCACGCCGCCTGATCTTTAACGATTACTTTCCATTTGAAGCTTCTAGACGCAGTGTAAAAGCGACAGCGATGCCGGTGGTCACCTGTTTCGCATCATTTTCTACTCCTAAGTCGATTGTGTTGAGTCGATGGTTCTATACTCGTAGCTAACACCTTACTACAAAACGGTGACGCATCACCAAAACTGACTTGCCAATGCAAGCTTTTAGTGTCACTCTAATTAACCAGCCAGAGCAGCAACTTGACTCCCAAGGAACATAGCATCCAGTCTCAAGCAAGGTAATCTAGCCAAACGGTGAGTAAATAATTCAACGTATGTTGGCAACATTATTTAGTCAAGTAGCAAGTAAAATGGTTTACTGGTCCCAATGCCAGTAAGATGGACTGCATTTTTTTTTTCTATTTCTCTAACTCCACTCTTTCACCAATGACGTGCCAGTAGATCGGTGTGAAGATGGGTTAATAACATGCTTCAGTATTCTTTATCTCTTAGTTCACCTAAGTGGATACGTGGAGTGTGGATCACCTATGGCCAACTACATTACTACTAACATAGTATTGCTTGTGGAACGCGAGATGTTCCCAATAGAAAAATAAATCTCTACCATAGTAGCACTCAGTTACTTTTCATTTACACTCAAATTTTTTAACATTGTACTAAGACGGACTTAGCAAACTTTTTCCAACTAATGCAGAAGCAGATGATTTCCCGAGTCAAACGAGGTGTATTTATGACTTTTCTTACCTAAGAGTTTCGGTTAGTTGGACTTTTACCTCTTGCTTTTTCTAACAGAAAACTGAAGCAAACTTTCCAGCATTCTCACTGAGGAAGAACACTGTTTGTGTCTTCAACTGCGTGTCATTTTGGAAGCACATTGTATGCAACATGCAAATATCTTTGACCAATCCCTTTTCCTTTCTAATATTCCCAATTTCTTCTTTCGCCTCAGACAAGAGAATGATTATTATCTATTACTTCATTCGTCCTCGCTCTCCGTATCATCTTGCAAGTCAAAACTATGCCTGACTGGGAATCCATTTCGGGCCCTGAGACTGGTACAATAAGTAACTTCCACCATGCACACTAATCTTCAGAATTAATTAAGCATGAGGACGTTGTGCAAGATTGGTTGGTTGTTTCGGGGAAGGAGACCAGACAGCGAGGTCATCGGTCTCATCGGATTAGGGAAGGTCGGGGAAGGAAGTCGGCCGTGCCCTTTGAAAGGAACCATCCCGGCATTTGCCTGGAGCGATTTAGGGAAATCACGGAAAACCTAAATCAGGATGGCCGGACGCGGGATTGAACCGTCGTCCTCCCGAATGCGAGTCCAGTGTCTAACCACTGCGCCACCTAGCTCGGTCGTTGTGAAAGATTTTTTTTTTTTTGACTGTAAATCAGAAACAAATGCGAAAAAGAGGAGATTAGCGTCCCGTCGACAACGAGGTCATTAGATACGGAGCAAAAGCTCGGATCAGGAAAGGATGGGGAAGAAAATAGGCCGTGCCCTTTGAAAGGAACCATCCCGGCACATGCCTGAGGTGATTGAGGAAAATCACGGAAAACCGAAATGTGGATGGCCGGACGCGGGTTTGAACCGTCGTCCTCTCGAATGCGAGTCCAAAATGCGAAAAAGAACCTACGGACAGTTTCAGAGTCCAACATGATTTGATACTGTGGATGAGACGTGGGTTCACAGAGTAACGGCAGAAACCATCCAGCACTCACACAAAGGGGTGTACACCGACAGGCCTGCACCAGCGGACGAAACATATACTCCAAAGTTCATTACTAATTCATTGTTTCTTGGGTTGTGAAAGACATTCACATTATGACTTTGCGAAAGCCAAAGCGTAACTGCAAAAAATGAAAACTACTTCTGCGCTTATTAAACTAATGATTATTTAAGTATAGAAAAATAAATCCTTTTATCACGAAAAAACGACTAAGGCGTTTTAGTAAGCGGGTATGATGCAATAACTATTTCACTAACCGCTTATTCACCCCCTACTCGACTTCTAAAGAACTGTGTCGCTAGAAAATATTTCTAGTTCAAGAAAGCGCTTCTGATACTGGCATGTGCATCGGGTATCACAGTCTCTCTCCACTCATCATACAATACACACATGACCGCACACAATACGTCAATTGCGATGACCTACGCTCTACAGATATACTAATTAAGACACGGCTCACACGCCTCGAGTAAGAAGGCCACTGAAAGACAACCTACCCCTACTTGGTAGCTGAAACTACACATAGGGGTCTCCCAACCAACAATGCCATAGGACTTGTTTAAGGTATTTTGCAGACCTTCCAAAGTCCCGTTAGAGAGATGGAAAACAGTCGCTAAAAAACCGCTGGAAAAATACAGACCTTCAATGACAGATTAAAAACTTATGACAATGCTTCTTCAGTTAATTTTGTGCTTGAGTGTGGTAGTGGACCACTCCACCGGCTGTGTTGACTGACTCTGTAGCGTGGCCGAACTATGTTAGGCTGGAAGAACAAAACGAGTGTGAAAGCGAATTAAAGAATGTGGTAACAGACCTGTACGGTAGCCTATTGCCTATGTTGGCGTCACATTTAATGAATCTTGCCATACATAATGCAATTTTCGTTGTAAAAACTGCAAGGTCAATTAAAATACCATAACTGGTAATGGGCAAGCCTCCGACTAGTAATTTGATGCATACTAGAACATACATAGCATGGACACGAAAAATGAAAGGTAGGGAGTGGGTCTCCTATATAACTATTACCCATATTTTATATAATAGCAATAAGCAAGGAACAGTTGATGTAAAAATAGTCGTGTAGGAGACAGAATCGTCATTGCTTAATCGCGCAACGGCTGGTCGCGAGGCGCGACGGCGTTCAAGCCGGCGATGACTCGGCTGCCGCCAAATTACGGCGCGCCACTAACTCAATTACGCGGGGCACGGCAATGCCTGCGCGCCATGCTATTTGGCCCGCGCCGCCAAACGAGCGTCTAGTCGGCTACTCGTTTCGCCCGCAGTCGAGAGCCGAGACCCGAGGCACGGTAGGCCGCGCCCACGGGCCTGCTGACGGCTCGTCCCGGACCAGGGGCGCCGACAACGCGCAACAGGCCCAAGGTCGTCCCCACACCGGCAACGTGCTCGCCTTTCCCCCTGCAACACAACGCTCGCACTTCATCACTGGGCGCTTTGCAGACTGGCTACCACGTACTGCTGTCCTCTCCTAATCTTATCCTCCTACACGGCAGTAGCAAAAGTTATTCCAACACAAGGCTATGATGTCTCCATAAACTTTATCTCATTACCCAGAACAGAAACAACGTACGTGTCCAACGTTACGTGAAGGATCCATTGAAAAAATAAATCAAAACTACATCACATTCTGTCAACAGTTTTGCCTATATAAAACCGCACAACCACGCTCGATTCCGCCCCCCCCCCCCATCCAGCCTTGAAAATACGCGCGAAGGAAAGGAACGCTCACACAACGTAACTTACTTTAAAATTACATAAATTCTCCGACAATCAATTACACCACTAAGGAGTCAATGTAACAGCACTTTGAATATGATTTCTTACCACATTATGGCAATTCGTGTAACTTCTCCAATTTTTCATCATAGGGTCCAGCAGAGCTGATTGGTATTATTATATTAGGCTCTGTAGTAAATAGCAAAGATCACAAGAACATCGAACAGCTGCAGTGCGCTAACAATTTTTACCGGACAATTTCACAGTTGAAAGTCACAACCAGTGCCGAGTTCCACACAAGAATATGAAAAGCCAATCATATAATATTGAGGAGAGCCGAATTCTATCTTCCGTCTCGAGCCGTACTTTCGCTTCCCAATATCATTCGGTGGAAACAATGAAGGCAACCTAATCATTTTGCAAATTCTATTGGAAACAATGTAATGCTATTATCAGCACAGATACTGGCAGCACACACACAGTGCCAGGATAGGCAGTTATAGCAACTTAAGTACGAAACCTACCCATGTCTGCAGATGACAGCGATCACATCTTCATTAAGTACGTTTTAGATAAGCTTCAGTAACCAGAACGTAGTTTATAAAACTCAAACTTGGGGCAATATTCCTCATATTTTTATGTCACCCTAGGTGGTTGGTAATCGTTCCACTAACTGAACAAAAATCTATACAGAATATAGTAAGATGCCCCTCTAAGAATCATCAGCTTCCTCCTACCAAAGTCTTTATAATGACAGATCAGAATCAAAATACATATGAGTCATTCATTTCAGTGGGCAGTCAGATACTACCGTATAATTCAGCGCACGAACTCTACGATTTTGTGAAATTTAACTATTTACATGCAGTGGTAAATTAAGTCTTTTCAAAACTGAACACTCGAACCTTTACTACGCTGCTGTTTTTACTGTCTAGTGATCTTACGAGCAAAACAATTTTACATCATTAAGCTGCCTACAGAAGCTTCTGCCTAGCTGGCAGGTTGTAAAAGTTGTTTATAATCCAGACACAATGTAAGTACCAGGTCACAGACAGGCAATATCTCTCAGTACAGCGTAAAATAAATGCTACTGTTTACTTTTGTCTATTACTACACAACTTTAGAAACTAAGCATGTAGCAGTCCCTGAAATACATCAAACATGAAAAAAGGTAGTTAGCTGCAACTTAATAAAGTACGGCACAATAAAGGTAGGCATTCACGATCTGCCGTAAATCATCTGTGAGACACGCGCCTATGAGGAAACCTCTAGAGATAAGAACGCTGGAGTATTTATTTAATTCCTTTAGAAATAAAGTAGCGTACACTAGAGATAAGTGTGTGTTGTTGCATTTATTCTTAAAAAACAATGGGCTACCTAACATTGGCCTTCGCTACTGACCACTATATTAATCTCATTCAGCTTACAATACATAAACAAAAGAGGGGAGAGCAGCTAGATGTCACCAATGTTCATCCTATGCCACCAACTTTTGTTTTTAATATTATGTCAGTCGTGCAAATGTTTAAACACTATGTTAAATATTTCGCAATGAAAACAGTATTCAACAACAGAAATCTTGTCTTACGCCGGCAGAAGTTATTGTCATATATTTGTATGAAGATAAAATTTTAATCAGGATGCTTCGATATTGCACATCTCTGCTGCAAAGAACTTATATATACTATGAAGTAAACATTATTATGTCTGTAAATATAGAATCTGCTGTTTGTGCAGTTGGAGATGCAAAAAACTATTTCCTTGTCCATCAGTATCTAAGAAATGATTGTCTTCTCACATCATCTATCAAAGCACGAGATACATTCAGGTAATTTTGCCAGCTGGATAATTCATTTGTAATCTATACTTTTGATACGTTTTAGACAAAAATAAAGGTTAGTGTCTGCGAATCAGAACGAAGTGAGATTATGTTCCATCTGCATAAATATTCCAAGATTGCAGACTATAATGAAAACAGAGCATAACGTTTTTGAATTCTAAAACTGGTGTTATATCAACTTCTAAACAGGTGCATATTGAGCCTGCTGCACAGGTACAACTTTACAGCTTCGTGGGAATTGTTATTTGAAACCCAGTCACTACTTATTGTGCTATACCGAAGTATATAGCAATGCCCTTACCGTCTTTTATCAAAGATTACATATTAATACTGATGTTTATGATGGCTTAAAAAACTGCAGAGCAATAATAGCTGTAGTTAAAGGCAAAGTGTTAGTACTTACATAAATGAGGCCGGAATAGTATCTGTCCTTCAGGTTGTGCAGCACTGAGGCTTCGTTCAGACAGGTTAATTCTGCCATATCCTCAACCTTGTCGAATTTGGGAGGATTCATCTTCTGAATGTCATCCTTCGCTACCAAGACACGTTTACCGGTGTCTTGTATTTCCACTTCAACTTCGTCCCCTCTCTCCCCTTTTATGCCAGCAGCAACAAAGCCGTGCGTTTCGTGAGGAACCCATACTAATCTTTTTTGCGTCCATTCTGCTTGTGTTGCTGGATCATTGAACATATTTCTATCAACAGACAGGTATTTCAATTCCGGGTCCGACCGGTCTAGCTTCGTATCACTGTCCGCCATGTTTGTGTTTTCTCGAGTAAATTGCTACGTGTAATGCTGAAAAACACGATCCACACGCACTAAAGATGTTTAACACAATAGTTTTGCAGAGAAACTGTTTTCTACGTTGACTGAAATCACAAAAACCATAGCATGCGACAGTCAATGGGTCCACCCAACCTCACTGCTTGACAGTTTGAAGGCGAATGCACAACTAAACTATGACTCTCCTCTGAGGCCGACGCCCGGACTGTAACTCCCTTACCGACCGCTGCAAGCGCTACTGCTTAGGCGGCAGCTCCTGCCGTATGGAGAGTCTTTGTTCAAATACGGAAAATTGTTATCTACGTGTAAGCCCGTCAGTAGTGGGTCGCTTTCACTACCACACCTTTTATGAGAGATCTGAGACAAGATAATCAGGAGAGGGGAGGTCTCATACAGCTGAAAGTACGCTATTTTTGCCTGTAACGGCCATGCACGTACAAGTAACGTTTTTATTCTAACGGTAATCAACGTGTACTTCGCTCTTTTTCTATCTGCAGTTAGCTGTTGCGTTATTCACGTTTTTATTTCAGTCTGAAACCTGAAAAATACACAAAGTTGTCTCATAACTATCTTTTACATTGGCAGTTACTCTGATTCCAAAGGGATTTTAACAACGATAAATTACATATACTAACGGTATGTTCCAGGTTTTCAACACGATAGTTAATTTCGACAGTAGAAATTGGAGTTTTGGGCCGTTAGTTGTGCTTTTGCACAGATATCCTTCGTACTATTTGACTAGCAATACGATTTCATAATCACACTGAAATTAGAGTCTTCTTTCATCTCCACTGAAGGTGCTCTTAAAAGAAGAAAGTACTGAAAAGAAAATGTTAAATCAGTAAAAAAGTATCCGTGTTAAGTGTAGAAATTCCGTGACCGACAGATAAATGGCTGTGCAAGCTTCTGTGCATCATGTGATTATGTCGTAGGTTCATGAGCGGCGACGTATACCCGTAACTGATATCCTGTGTTTTATCTTCCGATAAGACATACAGCATTTTGAGTTTGAAGCGCACATAACATCCAGTGAAGCTCACATAATACTAGGTACAGCAAGCTGGTTAAAACCCAAAGTTAACAGCAGTGATATTTTTGGAGAATATTTAAGCGTATGCCGCAGGAATAGACTAACGGTAAATGGACGTAGTGTATTTGTCGCAATAGGCACTCTCAAATGTACAGATACAGAAACTGAAGCAACAAGCGAGACTGTTTGGGCAAGATTCAGTATCAGGGTTGCGGATAAAATTATAATTGGATCCTTTTATCGATAACCGGACACACCTCCTGATGTAACCGAAAACTTCAGAGAAAACCACAGTTCGGTAGTACGTTTACATCATCCAATCGCACTATAATTGTCGGAGGAAACTTTAATCGCCCAGCAATTAAATGCGATAACTGCAGTTCTGTTAGTGGTGGGTGTGGCAAGACATTACTAAATGGCTTGTCTGAAAACTACATAGAACAGATGTTTCGGAATCCCACCGATGATAGAAATAATTTATATCCAATGACGACAAATAGATGTGATCTATTTGAGGATATCTGCAACGACGCTGGCATCAGTGACAATGTGGCAGTTGTACCTAAGTACAAAGGGCAACCACATCAAACAGAAAAATGCATATGTTCGGTGAACTAGGTAAAGAAGCAGTAGTGGCATGCCTCAATGAGGAAATTGAAACATTTAGCTCACGACTGGAAGATGTAGAGGAACAGTGGCTCAAGTTTTTTTAAAAAAAAAAAAAAGTTACCATGCACTGGATAGATATGTACCCAGTCAAGGGCGCCAATGCGAAAGTTTGTAGGAGGGAGGGGGCCTAGACATATTTTGGAAGACAAATGGCGACTTGTAAGTAGCCAGAAAAAAGTTCTATTTCCAACCCTGTCAAAATCCTACGAAATACCGACTTTAACATAATTTTCTTGAAAGAAAAACGCCTGTCTGCACAATATTTTTTCATTTTTCTGGGATCAAGGAGAGGAGGGGAGGGGGGACACTATTTCCAACCCTGTCAAAATCCTACGAAATACCGACTTTAACATAATTTTCTTGAAAGAAAAACACCTGGCTGCACAATATTTTTTCATTTTTCTGGGATCAAGGAGAGGAGGGAGGGGGGGGGCGGAGGAGTCTTCCCCTTATCCCTGGGCTTGGGTGCACATGTACTCAGTAGAACAGTTATAGGTGGGATCGACACTCCGCCGTATACAATCACTGCAAAGAAACTCTTTGAAATGAGACTGCTGCGTAAAAGGTATATGAGAAAGCAGGCGACTACAGATAGAGAGGAGTCGAATGAAACGCGTTCCGTTGCATGAGCAAAGCTTGAAGCTTTCAGCGACTACAGTGGCAGAATATTCTCGAAACGTCTTTTACAAAACCCAAAGAAATTCTGGTTGTCTGTAAAGGCTGTTAATAGCACTGAACTCAGTGTTCAGCTACTCAGGGCCGAGACATAAATGAAACTGAGGGTAGCAAAGCAAAAGCATAAATTCTCAACTCTTTTTTTCAAATGTTCCATTACAAAGAGAAATAAAGAAGTATTGCCTCAGTCCAATTCTCATACCATTGCAAAGATTAGCGAAGTAGATATTAGTGTCGGTGGCGCCGAGAAACAGCTGAAATCGTTATAACTGTACAAATCCTCACGCCCCGATAGAAACCCTATCAGATTCTATACTGAATTCGTGATTAAATTAGCCCCTCCCCCTTTCTTTAAACCATAATCGACTGTAGATCCCGCGAACAAAAAACCGTATTCAATAGTCCGCAGTAAAGTTTAGCCACACTCGTCCACAGGAAGGATACCGTAAGTCATCCACAAAACTACCGTCCAACCTTTAAACCAATATGTTGTGGCATCTTAGAACGTATTCTGAGCTCAAATGTAATGAGTGAGATACGCTGAAGAGAATGGCCACCTCAATCCTAATTAGCATGGGATCCGGAAACATCGATCATGTGAAACTCAACTCGTACTTCACCCACACGACATACTGAAAGCCATGGCAAGGCAGTGAGGTAGACGCAGTATTCTTCGAGTTCCAAAAAAGCGTTTAACTCGGTATCACATCTGCGCTTATTATCAGAAGTACGACCGTATGGGTTACCAAGCGAAACTGTGATTGGATTTTTTTTTTTTGTAGGGAATACGAAGCACCTTATTTTGAATGAAGAGTCATTGTCGGATTAAAAGTAACTTCAGGTGCGCCCCAAAAAAGTTTGTTGAGAGACTTGGTGTTCACTTCGTATGCTAATGATTTTGCAGACAATATTATGCTGTGCTGGTACTGCGAACGGCTGAAAGCAATGGGAAACTACAGCCGTAATTTTTCCCGAGGGCATGCAGCTTTACTTTATGGTTAAATGATGATGGCGTCCTCTTGGGTAAAATATTCCGGAGGTAAAATAGTCCCCCACTCGGATCTCCGGGCGGTGACTACTCAAGAGGATGTCATTATCAGGAGAAAGAAAACTGGCGTTCTACGGATCGGAGCGTGGAATGTCAGATCCCTTAATCGGGCAGGTAGGTTAGAAAATTTACAAAGGGAAATGGATAGGTTAAAGTTAGATACAGTGGGAATTAGTGAAGTTCGGTGGCAGTAGGAACAAGACTTCTGGTCAGGTGACTACGGGGTTATAAACACAAAATCAAATAGGGGTAATGCAGCAGTAGGTTTAATAATGAATAGGAAAATAGGAATGCGGGTAAGCTACTACAAACAGCATAGTGAACGCATTATTGTGGCCAAGATAGATACGAAGCCCACGCCTACCACAGTAGTACAAGTTTATATGCCGACTAGCTCTGCAGATGACGAAGAAATTGAAGAAATGTATGATGAAATCAAAGATATTATTCAGATAGTGAAGGGAGACGAAAATTTAATAGTCATGGGTGACTGGAATTCGTCAGTAGGAAAATGGAGAGAAGGAAACGTAGTAGGTGAAGATGGATTGGGGCTAAGAAATGAAAGAGGAAGCCGTCTGGTAGAATTTTGCACAGAACACAACTTAATCATAGCTAACACTTGATTCAAGCATCATAAATGAAGGTTGTATACATGGAAGAAGCCTGGAGATACTGACAGGTTTCAGATAGATTATATAATGGTAAGACAGAGTTTTAGGAACCAGGTTTTAAATTGTAAGACATTTCCAGGGGCAGATGTGGACTCTGACCACAATCTATTGGTTATGAACTGTATATTAAAACTGAAGAAACTGCAAAAAGGTGGGAATTTAAGGAGATGGGACCTGGATAAACTGAAAGAACCAGAGGTTGTACAGAATTTCAGGGAGAGCATAAGGGAACAATTGACAGGAATGGGGGAAAGAAATACAGTAGAAGAAGAATGGGTAGCTTTGAGGGATGAAATAGTGAAGGCAGCAGAGTATCAGGTAGGTAAAAAGACGAGGGCTAGTAGAAATCCTTGGGTAACAGAAGAAATATTGAATTTAATTGATGAAAGGAGAAAATATAAAAATGCAGTAAATGAAGCAGGCAAAAAGAAATACAAACGTCTCAAAAATGAGATCGACAGGATGTGGAAATTGGCTAAGCAGGGATGGCTAGAGGACAAATGTAAGGATGTAGAGGCTTATGTCATGAGAGGTAAGATAGATACTGCCTATAGGAAAATTAAAGAACCTTTGGAGAAAAGAGAACCACTGGTATGAATATCAAGAGCTCAAATGGAAACCCAGTTCTAAGCAAAGAAGGGAAGGCAGAAAGGTGGAAGGAGTATATAGAGGGTCTATAGAAGGGCGATGAACTTGAGGACAATATTATGGAAATGGAAGAGGATGTAGATGAAGATGAAATGGGAGATACGATACTGCGTGAAGAGTTCGACAGAGACCTAAGTCGAAACAAGGCCCCGGGAGTAGACAACATTCCATTGGAACTACTGACGGCTTTGGGCGAGCCAGTCCTGACAAAACTCTACCATCTGGTGAGCAAGATGTATGAGATAGGCGAAATACCCTGAGACTTCAAGAAGAATATAATAATTCCAATCCCAAAGAAAGCAGGTGTTGACAGATGTGAAAATTACCGAACTATCAGTTTAACAAGTCACAGCTGCAAAATACTAACGCGAATTCTTTACAGACGAATGGAAAAACTGGTAGAAGCCGACCTCGGGGAAGATCAGTTTGGATTCCGTAAAAATATTGGAACATGTGAGGCAATACTGACCCTATGACTTATCTCAGAAGATAGATTAAGGAAAGGCAAACCTACGTTTCTAGCATTTGTAGACTTAGAGAAAGCTTTTGACAATGTTGACTGGAATACCTCTTTCAAATTCTGAAGGTAGCAGGGGTACAATAAAGGGAGGGAAAAGCTATTTACAATTTGTACAGAAACCAGATGGCAGTTATAAGAGTTGAGGGACATGGAAGGGAAGCAGTGGTTGGGAAGGGAGTGATACAGGGTTGTAGCCTCTCCCCGATGTTATTCAATCTGTATATTGAGCAAGCAGTGAAGGAAACAAAAGTAAAATTCGGAGTAGGTATTAAAATCCACGGAGAAGAAATAAAAACTTTGAGGTTCGCTGACGACATTGTAATTGTCAGAAACAGCAAAGGACTTGGAAGAGCCGTTGAACGGAATAGACAGTGTCTTGAAAGGAGGGTATAAGATGAACATCAACAAAAGCAAAACAAGGATAATGGAAGTAGTCGAATTAAGTCAAGTGACGCTGAAGGAATTAGATTAGGAAATGAGACACTTAAAGTAGTAAAGGAGTTTTGTTTTTTGGGGAGGAAAATAACTGATGATGGTCGAAGTAGAGAAGATATAAAATGTAGACTGGCAATGGCAAGGAAAGCATTTCTGAAGAAGAGAAATTTGTTAACATCGAGTATAGATTTAAGTGTCAGGAAGTGGTTTCTGAAAGTATTTGTATGGAGTGTAGCCATGTATGGAAGTGAAACATGGACGATAAATAGTTTGGACAAGAAGAGAATAGAAGCTTTCGAAATGTGGTGCTACAGAAGAATGCTTAAGATTAGATGGGTAGATCACATAACTAATGAGGAAGTACTGAATAGGATTGGGGAGAAGAGAAGTTTGTTTCACAACTTGACTAGAAGAAGGGATCGGTTGGTAGGACATGTTCTGAGGCATCAAGGGATCACCAATTTAGTATTGGAGGGCAGCGTGGAGGGTAAAAATCGTAGGGGGAGACCAAGAGATGTATATACTAAGCAGATTCAGAAGGATGTAGGTTGCAGTAGGTACTGGGAGATGAAGAAGCTTGCACAGGATAGAGTAGCATGGAGGGCTGCATCAAACCAGTCTCAGGACTGAAGACCACAACAACAACAACAATTAATAGTAACGTCAGAACTTTGGCAGACAATGAAGTTATCCGTAAAAGAAGTACTGCCTGAACGCAGTTGTGCGAGTATTGCGTCAGATCTTGATAGGGTTTCAAAGTGTACAAAGATTGGCAACCCGCTTTAAATATTCTGAAATGTAAAACTGTGCACTTCATAAAACGAAAAACAGGACTGTCCTGTGACTACAGTATCAATGCGTCAAAGCTGAATCATTTAATTCATACAAATAATTGGGTGATAACACTTTGTAGGTATATGAAGTGGAACGATCACATAGGCTCAGTCTTAGGTAAAGTAGGTGGCAGACTTAAGTCACTGGTAGAATACTAGGGCAGCGCAATCAGTGTACATAGGAGATTGCTTACAAATCACTTGCGCGACCTGTCCTAGAATACTGCTCAAGGATTGTACTTGGGGTCACGAACGAGTTTCGGCTTATTTTTCGCACCTACGTCACGTTCTCTCTGACAGCCAATGAGTGTTCAGTAACGTTTTGTACACTCTGTTGCGAACGTCGTAACCAATGCGGGCATTAGAAGTGTTCATAGTGAGTTATTTACTAAATTTTTATTCCATTTGTTGCGAGTTGTCATTGCTGACTGTGGTGGCACGTGACAAATTCTAGATAAGCAAGCGTGAGAAATAATTTGCAAGATAAACTCTTACATCAAGCACAAAGTACGTGTATGCAACTAGCATAAGTGTCGCTTGCAGCCTGCAACAATGCAATCTCCATCCATGCCTTGATCTGTGCGAACTGCAATCATTTGTGAATCGGACAGCAACAGAAGATATGGAACTGATACAAAGAAAGGGAGCACAAAAGTAGTGGGGCAGCAAGGACACGGCCCCACGTTGCATTGTTGCCAAATTTCTTCAACATGACAGATCCAAGATGGCGGCGATAGATGTGGCAACTCCACAATGAGTCTTGGCCGGAAGTTCAAATTTTGGCAGGTAAATAGGTCAATTGGGCTAGCTCCACTAACGTAACCCCCTCCCCTCCTTCCCCCCTCCTCTCCCCTTCACAAGAAAGTGGTGGGAAAATTTTGGCGGAGAAAAATGGCGGGAAAAAAGGACACTTGGGCAACCACCACTAAACTAAGTCATCCAACCACCACCTCTTCCTTGGAATTGGCAGGAAAAGGATTTAGTCTGTACTGGGCTACTGGATACGATGGATGTAAGTCTTTATTTTGCATGCAATGTTTATTTAAACAATCTGAGATGTCTTAGGCAGTAGCTTCATACAGTGTGTTCACCATGAGGTCCAGAGTCCAACTGACCTAGTACACAGTATCGTCACCAGACGGCGCTGTCGTCCCTCCTGTGATGTAATCCAAGATGGCGGTCTGATGAAAATGGTGGGAAAAGAACTCAGTCTGTGGCCAACAGCTGAAGAGGAAGGAGTGTACGTCATTTATTTTCAGTGGGAATTTGGAACAATTTATTTAGGGATGGATTTCAACAGTTTATTTATTACACTGATACAAAACACTGGCTCTGACATGCTTGGGGTCACAGTAAATAGCCTACACACCTGCAAACTACTCCTAACTTACCGAAATAATGCAGAACACTGATGTATGGACATGCAAACAACTCGTCAGTTGGCAAAATAATGCACGTAAAATTCTCTGCAAACATGCTCACTGATTATAAACTGTCGAAATATTTAAGAAAAAATGCACTGGAAGTGGAGTATTTCTCACACTATGAAACTGAACTTAAACTGTGTGACTCCAGACATTAGAAAACAACCACTCCTTTTACAGCTGCCAAATAAGTCTTTCCATAATAAAGCAGGGCACTCGGAATTAAATTCACTAGGATAGGATCCCTGTCCAGGTTTGTGATTTGGGATAATCACGGGTGCAAGATAGAGTTTTTAGCAACACCATGATAATTATTAAAATCAGCCAAATTTCACAAATACCTGGTTCATTTACAGAGTGCCAAATATATTCAGTTTAGTGGAAGGGTGGTGGCACTGGGGCATAATTTGCAATGGCTGATAACATAGTGGTGATACAGTCATGGCAGTATTGCCGCCCTCGCCCTGTTACAGATTTTCTTGGCATCAGAATTACATTTTTACAGTACCAAAAAACCATGCCATGAGGACAGTTATCACCAAATGCAGCATCCGAGGCCCATAAATACTGCTATTAAGCTCCTCTGGTATCAAAACTCCAAGAATATGAGCCGCTACTCATAGCGAGATGTTACCCATAGCACTGCTCAGCTCAGACTCCTTACCTGTCACAAAGGACGAGTTGCCATTTGCGCGCCAACCACACCTTTTCCACTCCGCCAGGCTCCTTCCGTAGTTGCGGTGCTTCCCCATATCTTTTACATTCAACCCTACTTTCCCTAACTTTGGACCAAGTCATTTACAGTAGATTATATAAAAATCATTCCAGTAGTTATTTAAATCCACAAGCACAGTTTCAACAACATCGTTCAAAAAGTTCACCCAATTGAAAAATGTATACATAGTCAAAGAATTTCCATGACAGATACAACACTCTACTTAACCAACACTGCACTCTGACGTAGTAATATGGATACAGATACAAAATAGGTCGAAAATATGTGTTACACACTCTCTGTCATCCTTTAACGCAGATCCAAGTAAGTTAAGAGGTAGATGGTTCTCTATTTTTCCAGGAAAGCATCAAAGACAGCAGTCAACTCGAGTTATCACTATTATCTCAATAGACATAAAGCAGAATGCTGCCTCAACGAAAAAATGGCGTTTTACCTGGTTCCCGGTGCCTCCGTAACAACATTTTCTCGTTTTCCTCTTTTGTTGCATACTCCTTCCCATGTAAAAGAATTGTTCTGCGCCAGCCAAAAGACACGCAAGTACTTCCTCAATTTCCCCGCATTTCAGTGTATTTTCCCTCAATTTGTACGAATTTTCCGTCATTTTTCGTAACTTTATCGATATCATGTCACTTCTACCCTTGCGATCACAACATCACTTCTCGTATTGTATTCTAAAATTGATTGTAAATGTAGCACAGCTGCCACCATCTAGTTGTTGTGGTCTTCAGTCCTGAGACTGGTTTGATGCATCTCTCCATGCTACTCTGCCACCATTTACTGCAAATGAATTATTCCCTGGTCAAGCATCAGGCCAATATGTGTGAGGGGGGGGGGGTCAGATGACTTATCATCGTCAGCGGCGGTGGATGACTCCCCGACCTCGCGGATAATATCTAATGCTGTGAGGACTACATATGGTCCATGTGCTTATGCTGTCTGTCTTTTCGGTATGTGTACGAGTATCTGGTGGTCGATAGCTATATGCAGGATGCAGAAGTGATGATTTTGTTTGGTGCACAATGCGAATTGTGTGTTTACTACATTGATATGGTATGTGGTTATTTACTTGGGTTGGAGATTAGTTTCACACTGAAATAGTCAAGCTTTCCTCGATAGTATCAGAGCAGTGTAATTGAGGAAGTGTCTTCCCATATTTCATGATCTGTAGATCACTTTTGCAGGGTTTAGCTGTCAGTGTGACATGGAGATCTGTACAAAATAGTTTTGCCACTGAAAGTCTCGTCTGCAGAAAAAAATGACGGCCACTGCGCCCATCAGTAATTGGGTGGATAAATTCAGTAAGAACCTATCAGAATGCTTCGTTCATTCAAAAGACATCCTTCGTGCTTTGGCATAGGAGCCTCTACAGACTGGTTCAAAGATGGGGGCAAGATATCTAAGGAAAGTTTCTCAGAGTAACATGATACCTTATTTGTTCAAGTGTTTAAAGAAAAGTTAAAGCAAATCATCCATCTCTGCAAGGATGCTGTCCCTCATCCGCCATTGTGGCAGTAGGACATCTCCAGACCAGCAGCTGTAGGACACCAGAAATTCTAGCCATTTTTCTCTTCTGTAGGACAGTACTTCGAATTCTGTTTGTGTAATTGTTCTGATTTTCCAGTTTGTGCTTATACAGTGCTCTCTTTCCAAACAACTAGAATGCTTTTGTGATTAACAGTGTTTTCACAAGCATGCACAGACATGATGAAGGCTTTTAGCGGTGAGAACATGAGTGAACGTTTACTGTTTGTGAGACGTTTGTTGAAAGCAGGTTATGATTTCTGGGAATGGTAACACGTGATGGACAGGGTGCCTCAGTAGGACCATCAGGAAGAATGCATTCGGTGCTATTCTGGGTTATTTTTGTGAGCAGGCCCTGTTAGGACAAGAATTTCCATCCAGACAAACTGAGACGTCACGAAAGCTCCCACAACAACAACAAAAGCACCATTAACTATTTCTGTGGCACTTTACGATTTCTGGGAAGGGTTGATATGTAATGGATGGGCTGTCCTGTTAGGATCGCTAGGAAGAATGCATCATGTATTATTTGGGATATTTTAGTAAACAGTTTTTGAATGCATTGCAAAAGATTTCTATAGTGCATCCAGAGGGAGACTTGACTGTTATTTACAAAGACATGAGACGTCAGTAGAACACTGACAACCTTTTAGCTGCACTTGCGAGGGTGAGTCGTTACGCAAACTTCACACAGGTATGAGGGCTATGCATCAGAACGCCAGCAGCGGTGCCTAGGTAAACACGTGTGTGCAGCCAGAAGTGTCTCACATGTGGTAGAGGCTGGACCGGCGTGCGCACTTTACTCATGCGGTCATCATTCCGCCTTGGAACTCTGTAGGGAACATTTCGCTGATATGTTGCAGTCGAATTTCTTAACGATATTTTAAAATCGTTTTTACATGTAATGAGCGTCTGTGCACTGCATTATTTTGGCTGTTTAAGCGCTGTGAGCGTGTTTGCAAAGCGATATACATCCATTATTTTGTCAATTTTACGTGTAGAGAACATGTCTGTACTACAGTGTACAGCATTATTTCGTGACAATGTCTGTAGGCTGTGCAATGTATTACTTCGACAGTTTATAATTAGTGCGCGTGTTTCCAGGGCGGTTTACATGCATTATTTTGGCAATTGACGAGTTGTTTGTGTGTCTGTACATCAGTGTACTGCATTATTTCGGTAATTTAGGAGTAGTTTGCAGGTGTGTGGGTTATTTATTGTGACGTCAAGCACGTCAGGGCGAGTGTTTTGTATCTGCATAATAAATAAACTATTTGAAATCCATCCCTAAATAAATTGTTCCAGCTTCCCACTGAAAGTAAGTAAAGTACGCTCTTTCCTCTCCAGCAGCTGGACACAGACTAAATCCTTTTCCTGCCGTTTTTTTCAGACCGCCATCTAGGATTACATCACAGGAGGGACGACAGCATTGTCTGGTGGTGGTACTGTGTACTAGGTCAGTTGGACTCCGGACCTCACAGTGAACGCACTGGATGGAGCTACTGCCTATGACAACTCAATTTGTTTCAATAAACAATGCATGCAAAATAAAGACTTACATCCATCCTAATCAGCAGCCCAGTGCAGACTGAATCCTTTTCCCGCTAATTCCAAGGAAGAGGTGGTAGTTGGATGACTTAGGTTAGTGGAAGTAGCCCAAATGTCCTGTTGCCCACTATGTCCAAAAATTTCCCGCCATTTTCTTGTGGAGGGTAGAGGAGGGGGGACGGGAGTGGAGGGGGGATGGGAGGAGAGGGGCTTAGGTTAGTGGAGATAGCCCAATTGACCTATATTCCCGCCAAAATTTGAACTTCCGGTGAAGACTCATTGCGAAGTTACCACATCTATCGCCGCCATCTTGGATCCGTCATCTTGAATAAATTTAGCAACAATGCAACGTGGGACCATATCCTTGTTCCTCCACTATTCACAGATGGTCATGGGTTCATTCGATCTGTGGGAGAGTGTCACGAAGATACTTGAAGAACTGAACTGACAGGCGCTTCAACAGAGACGGGAAATATCCCTTGAAAACCTACTAAGAAAGTTCAAGAACCAGCTTTCAGTGATGAACACAAGAATGTATTACAACCTCCTGCGCATCGCTCTCGTAGAGATCGCAAAGACAAGATTAGACTAGTTACAGAATGCATAGAGGCATTTAACAATTCCCACTTTCCGTACATGAGTGGAACAGAAGAATGTCCTAATAATTGGTAGAATGTGACGGTTCTTCTGGCATGCACTTCACAGTGGTTTGCAGAGTATAGATGTAAATATAGATTTATAGAACAGTGAATGAAACTGTTTTCATTCTCAGTTCGTCAATGACATGTGTTTGCGTGTGTGACGTGGAGCAGCTGTTCGTATGTTTTCGTTTGCAAATATCTGTTTTCGTTGTATATCCAGTCATCGTCTAAAACGTTATCAATTATAAAGCGGAATTCTCCAGTTCTGGTGCTCTTTCTATGGAGGCCAATGCAGGCTTGGAATAATTGTTCCAAACGCAATACGAAATCTTCTAGAAGTTGGTGTTAATTGTGATGTACAAATTAATCATGAAGATAACGCTAAGGAGCTACACTTATCGCGCTATTAAGGCACCGCACACACGAGCGATAGATCGCAGCAATTCATTGCTAGGTCGTGCGATCTATTTGGACTCTGCAGAACATGTGTGTGGGCAAATCGCAAATCGCAGATCGCATTGATCGATCGCTAAGCGATTGGAATTCTCATGCAGTCTGTTTAATCACATGTGACGTGTGAGAGTTGGTTTGCCTGGCTGCGACTCTATCTAGTTATTTATTTCGTTACTATCCACTTTGTCCACGTTGAATTAAAATTTTACGTTACAATTTATCGTTACTGAGGAAGCAGGAACCACTTTGACAAGTGAAGTTGAGGCCGGAGTTACCGTTTCTATATTAAGAAGTAATACAAATGTAAAGGCGTTGACACCCTCAGATTTTCCTGTGATTAGCACTTCGAAGTTTCTGCCGTAACAATAAAATTCATGTGAAGCTCATAGTAATAGTCACGATCTACTGGACCTCATCTGGTGATTCTGAGTTATTTGTGGAACAAATTATTTTCATCCTCATAGTGGCGTTACTAGCACCATTCTTATGTGACTGGCACGAAATTTGGATAGAGTGCTCTTTCAGATGAAGAAACACGCCGACGAACTTCCGTTTATGTCGCACACTTCCTTCTTGGTGCTGCGATTTTTTTTTTTTTTGTCAGTGTATTTAACGTTTTGTTCATGAGATTGTTTCATCGAAACTAGCTACATTTAGAACGAAAAACGGTGGAGTCGGCAAGGTAAACCAGACGGTGAACGAGCGAGAAGGCGTTGTCTGTCACTAGATTCGTATTCAGTAGGAGTAGAGTTCAATTTTGAATCAGAGCCGTACCTGTTTAGATTTCTTGTGATGTTCCCGATCGCTTAGTACCAATACCATTCGCTGAAATGGTTTTGTTGTCAATAGGTCCATAAATTACATATATTAAATTAGTACTACATTTGTGAGAGTTGGAGGCTCGGTTGACAAGTGTCCGTCTATAGCACCAAAATTCGATGTTCAGTCCTCACTTAAACCCAGAATTTTTGTCTGTCACTTACTTGTTTTAGCTCTGGAAATATTTGTCTGTGCGAAAACAGCAGGGTTATACCGAGGTCTAGAGTCCACGTTTCTGTGCTAATCCTCCTCAAACTGGCTGGGTCAATCAACCCCAAATGTTGAAGGAAGGCAAGGACACACGAGGCGTGTGACAGAGGTAATGAGACTGACAACACTGCGAGCGATCTGGCTACTCGGAACTATTCTACTTGTGTAGACCGGTGCGTTCATCGCTTCCGGACCTCCAGTCCGAGTTTCATCTCCGTACATTCATCATTTGATTTTTGAGCGTGCCATCAGTGAAGCTGTGTTTTTATTGTGTGTTACGAAAATGGAACAGCGGAATTAAGAACAAAGTTTTGCAGTCACGTTTTGTTTTAAACAGTGTGTGTGTGTGTTTTGTTTGTGGACGTATGTGCCAGGAGGGAGTTGTCCAAGGCTCCATTATATTAAGCTGGATGAATGGTTGAAATGGAAGAACTATGCAATAGTTATGAAGAGAATGGCACAGAATAGACTAGCGTGGAGAGCTATATCAAACCAGTTGTCGGACGTAAAGCACTTGCATATAATTATTTGCACAGAGAGCTTTTGCAACAGCCTGCTGAGTCTTGCTATAGTACCATATTTATGTATTGCTTAATATTTATCTTATCAGAGCGCTTGTACAACCAGAAAATAGTCTAAGCATCGCATGAGAAGAAATTAGTGTATTTAAGTACTGTTCATTACCTTTTTCCACTCTTTTTCCTCTTGTATAGCCAGAAAATAGGTAAGTATCGCATGAGAAGAAATTAGTATATATAAGTACTGTTCATTACCTTTTTCCATTCTCAATAAGCTAAAAATGTCATATGCTGATGCAACACATTCCAGTTTAGGACGCCTGCATATCACATGTGATAGGGGTTGCAGGTCTACCAGGCGAGTGGCCTATATAGCCCCCCACCCCACCAACCCACTCTACTTTGTGAAAGACGAGGGTATGGTGCCCATCTCAAAGACTAGCGGAGTATGCACCTGCCCACAAAACTAGTGACCCAGGAGGTGTGTGTCGCATTCCTGGTCAGGAGATGACAGGTTGGTGTAGTCCCTGGTACTAGGAGGGAGTAAGTCCAAGTCTGTAACAAACTATCATGAAAATCCTCTGGTAAGGAGGCTTCAGTGTTTGCTGGGTCTACGCCAGACTGATCTGCTTGGCGGCATGTGGATCTGGTGTGAAGTTTCACTTACTTCTCCCATGACCAGACCCAAGATCAGGGTGATCACAGCTGGCATCCATTGTTGGTAGTGTTGAGGAACAGAGGCATTGACATATTCAGCAGTCGTGTCCCTAGGCTAAGATCAAGGCCCCACTGCAGGGCTGGCATGGATGGACCAACAGTGGCTGACAAGACTAACGGCAGCCGAGGAGGGAGCCATCAGGAGCGAGTCTGTAATGAGACCAAACATACCCTATGTGATCAAAAGTATCGGGACAGCTTGCTGAAAATGAGTTACAAGTTCGAGGCGCCCTGCTGGAATTCAATATGGTGTTGGCCCACCCTTAGCCTTGATAACACCTCCCACTCTCACAGGCATGCATTCAGTCAGGTGCTGGAAGATTTCTTGGGGAATGGCAGCCCATTCTTCACGGAGTGCTGCACAGAGGAGAAGTATCGATGTCGGTCGGTGAGGCCTGACACAAAGACGGCGTTCCAAAACATCCCAAAGGTGTTCTATAGGATTCATGTCAGGATTCTGTGCCAGGCAGTCCATTACAGGCATGTTATTGTTGTGTAACCACTCCGCCACAGACCGTGCATTATGAACAGGTGATCGATCGTGTTGGAGATGAGCAGTCGCCATCCCCGAATTGCTCTTCAACTGTGGGAAGCAAGAAGGTGATTAAAACATCAGTGTAGGCCTGTGCTGCAATAGTGCCACGCAGAACAACAACGGGCGCAAGACCCTTCCATGAAAAACATGACCACACCATAACACCACCGCCTCCGAATTTTACTGTTAGCACTACACACGCTGGCAGATGACGTTCACTGGGCTTTCGCCATACCCACACCCTGCCATCGGATCGCCACATTATGTACCGTGATTCTTCACTCCACACAACGTTTTTCCTCTGTTCAGTCATCCAATGTTTATGCCCCTTTCACCAAGCGAGGCGTCGTTTGGCATTTATCGGCGTGAGGTGTGGCTTATGAACAGCCGCTCGACCATGAAATCTGAGTTTTCTCACCTCCCGCCTAACTGTCATAGTACTTGCAGTGGATCCCGATGCAGTTTTGAATTCCTGTGTGACGGTCTGCATAGATGCCTATTACAAATTACGACACTCTTCAACCGTCGGCGGTCTCTGTCAGTCAACAGACGAGGTCGGACTGTGCGCTTTTGTGCTGTACGTGTCTCCTCACGTGTCCACTTCAGTACCACATCGGAAACAGTGGACTTAGGGAGTGCGGAAATTTCGCGTACAGACGTATGGCACAAGTGACACCCAATCACCTGACCACGTTCTAATTCCGTGAGTTCCGCGGAGTGCCCTATTCTGCTTCCTCACGACGTCTAATGACTACTGAGGTCGCTGATTTGGAATACCTGGCAGCAGGTGGCAGCACAATGCACCTAATATGAAAAACGTATGTTTTTGGGGGTGTCCGTATACTTCTGATCACATAGTGTAGGAGTAGACACACGGGAAGTAGGTTGCTGAAAATTTTGCAAAAGCACTCGTAAAAGATGTGAGGGTGGATGTGAGGGTTAAAGTCTTGGAGGGAAAAACTCCAGAGCCCAGAGGGCGGAAGTGAGAGCAGGGGCACATGAAAAGGGGAAGTCTTGGGCGGGAACTTACAAATGGGTACAGACGCACGGAAAATGATAGAACTGGGAGGGTAGAGGGGGTGGAGTAGCACTTAGGATGTAAAATCTTTATGGCCGGAGGGAAGAAGAGCATGCAAGGACAGCAGAGATGAATGCAGGAGTACTTGAAATTGAAGAGTGTTATGCCTGGAGATGACAGATGGATGCCAAAACCGTTGAGAGGGAAAATGAATGTGCCCATAGGGCATAGATGGATGCAGAAGCTATGGAGAACAAAAAAACAACTAGTCCAGTGATTGTGCCTGGAAAAGATATTTAAAAATGTCTGCTGAGACAAGAATAGAGAACTGAATGAAATATCTCGGGCGTGCTTGAGGCGTGGGATGGGACAAGTGGGAGGGAATCAGCACAGCTACAGAGCTGTGCTGGTAAGAGATGGTGCAAGGACAGATGTGGATGCAGATTTAGGTGCTGTAACAGGAGGAAACTGCGGTGGTGCTGGAAGAGCATCACAGACAGTGTCTGGTTTGATGCAGTGCTGTGCTGTGCCAGCAACAGGAAGCTGTGGCGGACGTTGCGGAAGCGGTTGACCCAAGTGAAGCATTTGGGATGGTGGCTACCTACCTCTGATGTTGTTGGAGATCCCGGCACATTGCTTCAGAAGTCGTCTCTGCATCTGCTCTATGCTGGAGAGAAAATATGGGTCTTGAGGCGTCTTTTCTCTCTCAAGTATGAACAACTGGAAGTAGATATGTTGGTTCGAAAAGTCATAATCAAAGTCTTCATGACATAGGAGTCACATGTGCATAGGTACTGTCCACCTAGGGTGAAGAATACGTGTGGATGTTTAAGTTCACTGAAAAATGTCTCATCGCCACTTGTCATGGGACAAAACTTGGTACTGGAGGCGATGGAGGTGTAGTGGCCCGTAGAATCCTTATCGACAACTGACATGACACGAAACTTGGAGGTGGCATTGGAGCCGACAGAAGTGCTGGGGCCTGAAAAATCCTCATTGCCAGCTGATGTGTCCTGTACTGATTGGGGTGTGGTGACAACACAGCCCCGGTAAACAATGTTGAACAGTTTCATTAATAAATACAGAAACAAAGAGCTGCACTTTGGAGAAAAGTTAATTACTACAATAAATTATGAAAATTCGTGATTAGCATTGAATATACACAAATCAAAAATTAAGCTGAAGCAAATAGTAGTGAAACAAAGTCTGATTTTCACTTGGTCGGAGAATAAGATACAATTTAAGGTTCATGTAGTCGAAGAATAAAGTATGTAGATAAGGTTGATCGCTTGATACTCTTGTTCGTGGTCGGTCCCTATGTTGAGGCAAGTCCCTGTGATTGTGGTGACAGATACTGGCAGCTCTCTTGTTCTGCGGTGGCTGGCGAGGGGCATGGCGTTGCACATAGCGAAGATACTTTTTGAAGAACTGTGGGTGCAGTCAGAGCCTGGCCCAGGGAATGACGGGAGACTGTCTTGGAGTGACGTTGCACTGCTCAAACCACTGGGGTCATGTAGAGGTACTAGAGGTACTACTTGCAATCAATGGCTTGTAGAAGCAAACATGTCCACCAGGCTGGCGACCTCTAGCGGCACTCGCACTGCCGCCTGCTGGCAAAATCAGCTTGCATCAGTGCTTGATTTGTGACTGTACGCATTGGTACACTGTACTGATACCTATGACGAGCAAAAATCACAACTGCATATTCTGTGATGTGATACGATAGAACTTTTGCTGCAGTTAAAGCGATGTAAAACAAATGTTGTATTCAGACTTTTAAAATGCTCAGAAAGGCGTTAAAATAATTTTTGAAAAAGACCACATTTCAAAAACATTCCCTGGAAGGTCACGGTGCCAGAATCAAGCACTGGCGCGCATGACTGAAGTTCTGTTGTTTGCTGATGTTGGCTGCTTCCAAGTGTGAGAGGAATTGCAGACCTGGCAGGCGAGCGGCCCGTACGCTGCATAAAGAACGTAACATTCTAACATCTCACAAATGGATGATTTGTTCAAGAGAAAGAGCTTCACAAACTGAGCATGTCAGTAACACGTTGGTCCTCTTTCGGCCCCTATGCAAGCAGTTATTCAGCTTGGCACTGATTGAATGAGTTGTTGGATGTTCTCCTGAGGGACATAGCGCCACGTTCTGTCCAATTGGCGCGTTGGATCGTCAAAATCACAAGTTGGTTGAAGGGCGCTGTCCATAACCATCCAAACGTTCTCAGTTGTGGAGAGATCTGGCGAACTTGCTGGCCAAGGCAGTGTTTGGCAAGCACAAAGACAAGTAGCAGAAACTCTCGCCGAGTGCGAGCGGGTATTATCTTGCCGAAATGTAAGCCCAGGATGGGTGGTATGAAGGACAACAAAACGGGGCGTAGAATATCGTCGACGAGCGCTGTGCTGGAAGAATGCGGCGAATGACAGCTAAAGAGGTCCTGCTATGAAAAAAAAGTAGTACCCCCGACCACCACTACTGGCAGTTAGGGTCTATGGCGAGCGATAGTCAGGTTGGTATCCCACCACTGTCTGGGGCGTCTCCAGACAAGTCTTCGGGTTGGAATCTCATTGACTGAAGTGGAATTGTCTGCAGTGATGAGTGTCGCTTCGAACTACACCCAAATTACCAGCAAAGACTTGCCTGGAGAAGCCCTGGATAGTGTGAGGTTACCAACCTGACTATCGCCTGGCGTATGGCCTCACAGTCAGGAGTGATGGTTTGGGGTGCCATTTATTTTCATAACAGGACCACTCTGGTTGTCATCCACGGCACCCTTACAGCACAGCGTTCCGTCGACGATATTCTACTTCCCATTTTGTTGCCCTTCATGGCAGGCTATCCTGGGCTCACATTTCAGTAGGATAATGCCCGCTCGCACACGGCGAGAGTTTCCACTGCTTGTCTACGTGTTCGTCAAACGTTACCTTGGCGAACAAGATAGTCAGATCTCTTCCCAACTGAGAACGCTCGGAGCATTATAGTCAGGACCCTCGGACCATCTCGGGGTTTTGATGATCCTACGCCCCACTGGGACAGAATATGGCAAAGAATCACTCAGGAGGACATCCAACTTATCAGTGCCAAGCCCAATAACTGCTTGCATAAGAGCCAGTGGAGGACCAGCGTTTTATTGACTTGCTCAGTTTGTAAAGCTCTTTCTCTTGAACAAATCACCCAATTTTCCTGAAATTGTAATCATTTGTTTGCCTGTACACGCACATCACATTCGGATAGTTCGTTTGCGCTGCTTTTTTTTGTCTCAGGGCATATAATACAGTTGTATTTAAACTAGAATGTGTATAGTACTAGATTAAGCATTGTGGTAGTTGTGTCAGCGATCACCGCTGTTACTACCAGTGCTATGAAGTGGGACACAAGCCTACAAGGGTAACACTACTTACATCTATCCAGCGACAGGGCGTCGAACATTTGTAAATGCTTTACAGTGGCGTAACGACGGAATTTCAAAAGCAAAATAAAACCTTCTGTAGCCGTAATCGGTAAACGATTCATGCACGCTGTGGACGCTTGGTACACGAAGATTTGCATCTTATACTTGTGAGGAACCGAGGAAAAATTCTTTTTGTGTCCTTCACATAAAGTGGCCACAAGTAATGTTTAACAGGCACTTCAGGGTATCACAAAAATGTTTTCGACAAGTGTTTGTACACAGAGAGTGGAAAATATTGCTGTGTAATTTATGGTCGTATTGCTTTCATTTACTGAGATACTAAAGCATTCACATTTTCTAAAAATATGTGTTTCTTGACGGCAGTCCAAAAGATTTTAAGTAGAGATGTGCAGATGTATAACGCATATTTAATAATGGTTAATGTTTGAATTTAAATTTTTCAAGTAAAGTCCGGCAAATTGTATCATGAAAATTTGACTATGAACAACTGTTGTTGTTTGGTGATCTGCAGTCCAAAGAAAGGTTTGATGCAGCTCTGCACACTGTCCTGTCCAAGCCTCCTCATCTCTGCATAGCTACGGCAACCTACATCCATTTGAACCTGATTACCATTGTCAAGCTTTGATCTCCCTCAGGAGTAGGGCTTCGCCAATTCTGGACCAACTGGTCAAAAAATGGTTCAAATGGCTCTGAGCACTATTGGGCTTACTTCTGAGGTCATCAGTCTGTACACTTAACTAACCTAAGGACATCACACACATCCTTGCCCGAGGCAGGATTAGAACCTGCGACCGTAGCGGTCGCGCTGTTCCAGACTGTATCGTCTAGAACCGCTCGGCCATTCCGGCCGGCCCAACTGGTCAAAGAGTTTTTATTTTTTCACATTTGTGGTGTCATGAAGCCACACCCCTCCTCACACTTCATCTGACCCTCTTCCTCCTCCCCTCCCTTCCCTTCTCCAGCAATCACAGTGTAGTATTATAACGAAACAACCAATAAAAAATCCAAGACCAATTGAGCCAACGGGAAAAAGAAAAAGAAGATAAGCCACGCCTCCTTCCCCCTCCCCAGTCAATCACAATGAAGTATGCAATAATACTACACACACACACACACACACACACACACAACACTCTGCTGTTACATGATGGAAAATTGTATTCTCTCTGTACTATATATTATAATGTAGTTGCTTCATTAAAGTAAGTGTTGCTGAGAGAGGAAATACTGTTTATCTTATTAAAATCAGCGTGTATCAGCAGTGGGTGTCAGCTACTGGTGTGTGTCAATTACTGGGGGTGTCACTAACTGGGGGAAGTGACAGCTGCTGATTTTGTCAGCTACTGAGAGAGGTATTAGGTACTGGGGTGTTAGCTACTGGGGTGACAGATAGTACCTGTAGATCTTAAATACACAGGGTAATTGTTACAGGTGTTATAGTATTGCTGCAACATGGGTCAGCAGTCAGTGATAATGATTATTGGTCAATGATTGTCAGTAGTCAATGGTGGTTAGTGACCAATGTTAATGGTATGTGGCCAGTAATGACTATTGATCAGCGATGCTCATTGGTCAGTGACAATGATTGGGGCTCAATGATTACGATCATTGGTCATTGCTGGTCAATGAACAGTTATGGTCAGTGATCAATGATGGTGGTCAGTAGTTGATGGTGATGTTCAGTTGTTAATGATGATGATCACTGGCCCATGGTCAACGACAGTCAGTGGTCAATAATGATCTGTAGTCAGTGACAATGATCATTGGTCAGTGATTGTCAGTGATCAATGGTGATTAGTGGTCAATGGTGATGATCTGTCATCAAAGATAGTTAGTGGTCAATGATGATCAAAGACTGTTGTACCAGTCCTATCTACAGTTGGTTCACAACGTTCTCAGTGCGGGCCTGAGTGGCTGAAGCTGACTCACCAATGGTCTTTTTTATTTAACAGGCATAATGTGAGCTATCTTCCAAGTTTTCATTTGCATGTCAAGAAAGCAAGAGTATTTAAACCATAGTACAGATCACAGTTAATTGCTTGTTTCACTGCTACAGTATTTCCTCTCTCTGTAATGCTTAATTTAATGAGGCAATGATATAATGTATATTACAGAGGGAATACAGTTTTCCACTGTTTAAAATCAAAAGATGGCAATCTTTTCTTTTTTTTTTTTTTACTGTGATTGGTGGTAGACGTTCTGATCGCATTGCTACGCTAAATCCTTTCCATGATGTATAAAGAACTACTTGCAGTTTTATCATTGTTTACTTTGCTAACTCTTCATATCCTTTAGGCTGTAAGCTAGATCTGCTGTAGTACTCTAGATGAATTTAATGTTGTCAATAGGTGAGCTGTGTTGTCTTAATAAGTTATCTATACAATTTATGTGCGGAAATATTTAATTTGAAGGTCCATTGTGTTAGCAAAGTGTGGTAGGAATATCGAACTTTAAGCTTTAGAGGCTAGTTTTAGATATGAGAGTAACATTGGTAATCCATGGTGCATTGTAAGCTGTAAATTAGGTATGTAGTACTGCTTATGTGTTTGTTTTTGTGACCAACATGTATGTATTTAGTTGAATTTAATGCACAATACGAAATTCGAACTATAACCATCTGCTAATCTATAATTTATTTAAGAAGTGTCAATAACCAAACTGTTTGTATTTTAATAAATAGTGCAGACTATTTATACGCGGAAGTATTTAATTTGAGGGTCCACAGAGCTTGCAAAATATGTGATGTCTTATATATTTCGAGAAATGACAATTTTATTTTGCTCGAATTTGCATATTATGATAAGTGTGTGAGTTACATGCTTTTTAATAAGCAATACAGACAATATAGATTTGAAAATATTTAACTTCAAGGTCTAGTGTGCACGCAAAGTGTGTGGGATCAAATCTTACATATTTCAAGAAAGAACACCATTTTATTTTTCTCGAATTTTTGTAAAATTCTGTGACTATACTTGTGTATTATGATAAGCCTGCAAACAGCATGTGTGCATGTGTGTGTGTGTGTGTGTGTGTGTGTGTGTGTGTGTGTGTGTGTGTGTGTGTGTGTGTGTTCTTGTACTCGATAAATGGTAAATTATTTTATGAAACAGTTTATTTTTGAGATATCAACTCTGTCTTGTTGCACCACTTTCTTTGGATTTATTTATTTTTATTTATTGATTTTCGAGTTCCGTGGATCCTTGACGCGAATGTATCGCTAGGATATAGTACGTGTCAGGTTATTACAGTAATAGCGACATGTAGATGATCATGAGGCAACCAGTTTAACATATGTAAGTAGATACATGAAAAAGGGCATCCACATGTCAAATAATTACACACAAAAATTCAGATAACAACACAGATAATAGTACAGTAATGATATAGATGATTGCATAAATAACAGTGCAGTATTGACATAGATGATTACATAAACAAATATAAAGTAATTCATCTAAAAAGTATTCTGCCAACAAAAGATATGCTAATCTATGTAATCAGTTGTATACATGAAATTAAACAGAAATTCAAGAAGTATTACACATTACCAAAGAATTCGTGTAAAGAATAGAAAGAATTATCCAAAAGATAAAGTTTTAGCTCTGTTTTGAATTTAGTAAGATCCCCAATGACTGATTTGATATGGACAGGAAGTTTATTGAACACTTTTATACTTGAATAATGAACTCCTTTCTGTACCATGATGAGATTTTTTAAATCTTTGTGAAGATCATGTTTTCTTCTTGTATTATGATCATGTTATGCACTATTCATTTTGTAAATTATATAATTTTTGTTCACGAAGCATATTAGTGACAAGGTGTATTGGCAAGGCACGGTGAGGATCCCCAGCTGTTTGAATAAATTTCTGGAAGAAGATCTAAGACGCACTCTACTCATAATCCTGATAACTCTCTTCTGTGCAACAAAGACTTTATTTGTTTGTGGTTGATTTCCCCAGAATATGATGCCATATGTCATAAGTGAATGGAAATAACCAACATATGCAGTTTTGATTGTTTCCATGTCACAAACTGATGCAATTGAGCGAATGGCAAATGCTGCTGAATTCAGTCTTTTACATAGGTCAGTGATGTGGACAGACCAGTTTAGTTTGTTATCAATATGTAAACCCAGAAATTTGGGAGATACAACTTTCACCATTTCTTTGTCTCGACATTTTATTTCAACATTTTCCAATTTTTTGTTTGCTGTTTGAAACTGAATGAAATGACTCTTATTAACATTGAGGGACAGACCATTTGCAGTGAACCAATCTAGAACTTCTTGGAATATAGTGGTCACAGTGTTCTGTAGACTGCAGTTGGGTACCTTGTCAATCTTAATGGTTGTGTCACCTGCAAATAGGATGAAGTGTGCTTCATGGGTCACACACCATGGGAGGTCATTTACAAAGATTAAGAAATGTAAGGGGCCAAGCACCGAGCCCTGCAGCACTCCACATTCTAATGTACCCCAATCAGAACTGGCAGGTGCCTTTGCACAACTGTTTAATACTACCTTCTGATTTCTGTCATCTAGATACGACTCAAGCCACTTCCCTACTTTATCTTTTAAGCCATAATGCTCAGCCTTTCTTAGTAGAATTTTGTGATCTACACAGTCAAATGCTTTTGACAGATCACAAAAGATTCCAACTGGTGACATTTTCTTGTTTATTGATTCAAGGAGTTGGTTGACAAAGGAGAAAATGGCTTGTTCAGTTGAAACACCCTTTTGGGATCCAAACTGATTTTTATTAAGGATGTTATATTTATTAAGATGAGTCATGATTCTATTGTACATAAGTTTCTCAAGGATTTTTGAAAGACTTGTTAACGATGAAATTGGGCAGTAGTTAGAAACCTCTGCTTTATCACCCTTTCTGAAGTGTGGTTTAATAACTGCAAATTTTAGTCTATTAGAGACAGTACCTTGATTTAGAGATTCATTAAATATGTGACATAGAACTTTAAGAATATATTTGTGACAATGTTTCAGTACTTTGATAGGTATATTGTCCACACCAGTGGAATTTTTGTTTTTCATTTGGCATATCACCTTCTCAATCTCATATGCTGTGATGTAGGGTGTATACATGAGGCTAATTTTTCTCTGCACTGCTTTTTGTAGAAGGTTCATGGCTTCATCCGTACACCCTTTACATCCAATTTGATCCACTGCTGTCAAAAAATGATTGTTGAAGATATTGGTAACTATTTCCCCTTAATCTGCCATGCTTCCATTGTGACACACTTGGATACCGTCTGTATCCTCAGAAACTTTTCCTGTCTCCCTTTTTACCACATTCGAGATTGTTTTTATATTATTATTTGATCTGTCCATTTCAGATTTGATAAACATACTCTTGGATTTTTAATAACATCCTTTAGGATGTTACAGTACAATCTGTAGTGGTTTCTATCCTGAGGTTTATCAGAATTTCTGTGTGAAACATAAAGCATTCTCTTTTTCCTGCATGTAGTTTTCATTCCCTTAGTGAGCCACTGTCTCCTACAATCATTCGAGTTTGTGCTTTTTGAAATTTTCTTAGGAAATACAGCTTCAAAAAGGGTAACAAATTCATTTAGGAAAAGGTTGAATTTATCATTTACATTTTTAGCCTGATATACTGCCTCCCAATCTAACTGCTCCAAATGCCTACTGAAGGTTTCCAGATTCTCACTGTTGATTAACCTGTATGGTCTACTGATAGAACTGCTCTTGTTAGAAGGGCTTACATCGCGTATTTCCAACAGCTGCCCATCATGGTCAGAGAGACCATTTAAGATTTTTGTTACAAATATATTTTCGATTCTGTTATTATCTACAAAAATATTGTCAATCAGACTTGTACAGTTCTTTTATACCCTAGTTGGAAAGTCAACAACTGCTCTCAGATTGAAAGAATCCATTACATCCTCAAACTCTGTTCTATCATTGTTACAGGTAAGAAAATGTACATTAAAATCACCAAGCATTATTATTTCTTTGGTTTTTGAATACAAGTAAGTTAAAAGTGATTCTACTTGCTTGAGGAATACACTGACCTTTCCTGAGGGAGCTCTGTAGACAGCAACAACATAAATAGCCAGTGTATTGACAAGGGCTTCAATGCAACAAGCCTCAAAATGCTGGTCAACACAATACTTTTTACATCTATTTATTTGTACACTATATTATTTCTAACATACATTATCACTCCTCCTTTGTCCATTTTATTTCTAATATAAAAAGTTGCTAAGGTGTACTTGTCTAGTTGCAGCATTTCAATCCTTTCCTTCATATGATATTCAATAAAACATAAAATATGGGCATCGTTTATTGCATCACTGCCATAAATGCAAACAGACAACTGGTCCAATTTATTCCTTAGACCCATTATATTTTGATGAAATAAGCCACATTTGTCATTTCCTAAACTCTTTGATTCAATGGCACTTCTATGTTCTGAACTGCAATTAGAAATTATAGCAGGTCTACCTGAAGGTATCTACCTTATGTTAGTCTTGGAACTGAGGCCGGGTAACAAAAATCCTGCAGTGTTGTATGTTTCCTGGTTCTTGTGCTGCTTCTGTTTACTTGTGTTACTGCTGATGATGGTGAAGCTGCTGAAAAGTATTTCACTGTTGAAGACTGAGGAGGGTCCAATACTGATGAAAGGTCTTGAGCCACTGATGAAATATCAACAGCAGATGGAATTTTTGAATCTGCTGCTGACCAACACCGGGGGACAGTTGCTGTTTCTTCTACTAGTGAGGTTGGTCCCATACATGAAACAGTTTGGTTCATTTTCTCTCAGCTCTCGACAATTTCGTCTACAATTTTACATATAAAATTCTTTCCTTCATAATTCAGATGCATCCCGTGCCTGGTATGCTGGCATCTGTCCAATTTGCCTATATCAAGGACGCTGCATTTTGCGAACAAAGAACGCATTTGTTTTGTTTTCATGTTAGTTTTTCGTATTTCTTTGTTGACACACGAGTGATACATCAAGTCATATCTGTGTGGTAGTGTTGAGACAATAGTACTACGTTGTTCATTTCGTTCTAGGAATTTTTTTTATCTCCGTTAGGCAGTTATCTGCCTCATTTTTTGCGACATCGTTTGAACCCGCAATACACACCACAAAGTCATTTTTTGTTAGCAATTTGTCATGCAGATTTACGCCAATAATATTTTTTGTTGTTGCTCCAGGCTTAACAATACTTGTTGCGTAGCATTTCCTGTGTTCTTTGAAAAGTTTTGTCGCGTTTTTGCCATGGCTGTCGGTTAAAAATAGTACCTTACTTTCATAAACGCGCTGTTTTACATTTTTGTTGATAGTGTTCTTCTCATTCGTTTCATTTTTACGTGCAATAGATGGCCTACACACTTTTTCACTGTCATTGTTTTCCCTAATGCTGGATTATGATTTTGTTTCAACTTTCTGTTGACACTCTTAGTTAAAAAGTCCATTTTTACTTTCCGGTATTGATTCAGTTCTTTCACTAATGGAAAGAATGAAAAATTTGTTTTCAACTGCCAATTCATCGGTGTTTTCAGTCGTTGGTGATTTTTTAACGATCCGATTTCTGTTTTTATGCGATATTTTCGACCACTAGTTTGAGGTTTTAGGCGGAAAAGAAATACACTTTTGTTTGGCTAACGCCGCACACATTTCCTTTCTCAGTTGCTACATCTCATTACTCAGTGAGCTGATGATTAACTGCAGACTAGAGATATGCTCATTTAGCTTAACTATTTCGTTCCTACAACTAACACACACTTTACGTTTACCATCATTATTTTCGTTTTTCGCTGGAACACTCTTCACTTGAACACACAACACTTCCGCCATCTTACGTGAAGATGTTTCAATTCTAAAATCGTCTTTGGTTGTGATAGTTTAGAGAATATTGACACCATAGTTCCGATTCGTAAATATGGGCACCGTTATCAAATGTTGTTATAGTATGTGGGTGGTTTGATAAGTGGTAAATTATCATGAACGAGTGGAATATTTTTGTCGCGCCTTCATGGTTGGTAAGCTTGATTATTCCAAGGATCACATAAACAATTTAAACAATGTACCACATACAGTTCATTATTGACAGTCGTCTCAATTACTCAGTGTATCGACAGCGATTGAAAATAGAGAAAAACAAGTTTCAGGCTGTTACTAAACATTTTGATTTGAAGGGTTGAGCTTCTGCACACCTCAAAACAGAACTGAATGAAATTCACCTGGACTCTGCACCATAGTTGAAGTCCATTTACTTTTGGATTAATGAATTTCAAAGGGTTCAGCCAAATACCGAAGACAAAGTGCGCTCAAACCATCCAATTGAAGTCGCCACAAAGGAAACCTCTCACAAAATCCATGATATGGTAATGCAAGAGCGTCGAATAAAGATTCGTAAGAACAAGACCACAGAACAAATATTTATGAGATTGCTCAGCAGACTGTAGTGCATAATATCCTGTGTGGAGAGTTAGCTGTGAAGAAGCTGTGTGCAAAGTGAGTGCAACGATTGCTCATAGCCGAGCAAAAGCGCATCTGACACAGTATGGGGATGTAAAATTTTTGTGCAGATTTGTGACTGTTGATGAAACCTGGATTCATCATTGCACAAAAGCAGCTATGGACAAAGTCTGATGAAAGTGCACCGAAGTTGGCAAGGTAATTTTTCAGTTGGTAAGGCAATAACCACTGTTTTTTGAGATTCCCAAGGAATAATGTTCATAGATTACTTGGAAAAAGGCAGAACCATAACTGGTCCCTGTTATGCTACATTGTTGGGTCATCTGAAGCTTGCGTTGGATGAAAAAAGATCAGGGTCGGTGCACATGTAAGTGCTAGGATGATGTACCATCCCACACATAATCGATGACAATGGAGAAAGTGCATAGACTGGGCTCTGAATTGCTTCCTCATCCACCATATTCACCAAACGTAGCCTCAAGTGACTTCTTTCTGTTCTCTACTTGAAATTTTGGCTGGCTGGAAAAAATTTTCATCAAATGAGAAAGGGAGAGTTGCACTCAACGAGTGTTTTGCAGAGTTTGGCAGAACCTATTTTTCTGATGTAATGCAAAAGCTGGAGAATCGCTGGATCAAGTGTATATCCACCAAAAGAGACTGTTGAGAAGTAAGGTGGGTTGCTTATGAAACAAACGTTTTTTTGTACCAGACTTATCAAACCACCCTATATATAACCTCTAGCAGGCCTGAGTCATTTATAATAAAAGCAATATTTTTTAACAGTATTGTCAATTATCTCTTTCCACTGCATAACATGATGCATTATCTTTGTCCCTCCTAAAATGCTGCCTGAGAATAATTTATGTGGAAATATTTAATTTGAGAGTGTATTGTGATTATACCAAGAGTAGACGTAATAAGTTACATTCTTGTGGTAAATCAGACTGACTGCTTGTTTGTGTGTTGCCTGCTCAGAGTAGTATTTTAGCTAACATCTCACAATCGTGTTTTAGAGACTAATTCGACCAATATGCTAGTATTTGGAAAATAACATTGTGTCACTTGATGTAAATGTTGCACATTTTTTGCTTTGTGACGTAATTTTGCAGACATTTTAGACTTGAAAAGAACATTTTACTGCTTGACAAGCATTATAGATGTGGCAAATAATTAATTTAAAGCTCTGATGTGTTTTAAACCAAGTGTGGTACTCATATCTAACTATTAACATCGCCACCTGTTGGTGGTGACAAGCAGTACGCGCTGAAACCAGTAGTTCATTTAATTTCACGTCTTTGAAGTTTGGCAGAACAGTATTTAAAGTAAAATTTATTTTCGGTAATTACATGATGTCGCACGACTGTCTCGTATCACCGTGGCATATCGATTCATATTTACAGTCAGCACACTAATCCATTCTTAGTTGTTGGTCTATTGCTCTGTGTTTGAAGAGTAAAGCTTCATATCCGGCTGGTGGTAATGGGGAGAGCTAAGAATCCTATTGTAGTGACAGAGAAGGCCATCGACAAATCTTACCATGTCTCCTTTGTGGACAGCCTAACTATGGCGTCAGGCTAAATGCCTCACACTACCACCATTTGTGTGCTGACGAGCGACGCCAACGGAATGGGGGTTGGCGTCTGCGTTTCCACTCCTTGGAGATAAGTGGTACGATAACCAGGCCTCTCTGAGATTGCGCCTTGAGAATTGACACACCAGGGCCAGTAAAAGTTTTGGGGCAACGCATCTGATGTTTCCATCCTAAATCAGAGTTCAGTCAATTAGATTCCACGAATTTGCGCAGCGTAGAGTGAGGACGAATCGGTCAATCGGCATTATCAAGATTTCAGGCTGATACCAACTTCGTAAACGAAATTGTGCGTGGTGTATGCAAAAGGGGGGAAGTTTGCTGCCTTTTCTCAATTTGTCGAAAGTTTTGTGGCATTTGTCGGCTATCACATTTGCAGTGATATAGATTCAGCCCTTACTCCTATGATTTTTTGAGATGTTGGGAGCTGCACAGGAGGAAGGCACTTTTTGGGCAGCCAGGGACAGAGGTTTCAATGGTCGGACACTGACCAAGAGTGACAGAAGTTGCTGGACATGTGTGACTGCTTGCAACAGTCTGCTGTCTTGGAGCAGAGATAAGTTTTTGCAGTCTGCGATAGAGCGATTCGTAATCTGTGTAGTTTGCTTTTCACATGTGTGAATGTGCAATCCAAATTACTGACACAACTCCAGTTTGAATTTAGTTTCTTCAATCTTGTACCAGCGAGCTGCACAGAGAATGATATATAAATGCTGTTGGTTCCATAACCTCTTTCTTGTGTAGAGTTCCTCCCACTGTGTTAATCTCATTCAAATGGATAAATTAATTCGACGGTCGATTGATTTCTTTCTGTCACTGTCAACGTTTGTTTGACATTTGCTCAGTTTAAGAGCAAAATCAGAGTCTGCTAAGAGCAGAGTTATTGTAATTTTCATTTGTTTCATAAAAAGTAAAACTAAAAATTTTGTTAAAGGCAAATAACTTTTTGATTCATCTTGTTCGACCCAAAACTAAATAAAATTTTGTTAATAACAGACCTGCCTTCCTTCACAAGACTCTTAACTTGTCTCATTGCATTCACAGTTAGGTAGAAGAAAGATAACCTGTTGTCCTTTGAAAACAGTGGCCACATTTAGCGTTAAGACTTTGTTGTTCCGCAAGCTGCAACAGAAGCAGCTTGATCACTCATGACCTATGAGCCATTTAGAGTTTTAATGTAAGGTGGCACCTCTTCAGTATTACTAATTCTTTAGTTACATTACACAAATATTGGTTTTTAACTGTTTATGGAGAGTATGTTTTATATTCAATCCCATATTATATTATATAAGCAAACGTTGCTTTTTAACTATTTGTGGCGTATGTTTATAATCCCCCCATGAACCATGGACCTTGCCGATGGTGGGGAGGCTTGCGTGCCTCAGCGATACAGATGGCCGTACCGTAGGTGCAACCACAACGGAGGAGTATCTGTTGAGAGGCCAGATAAACATGTGGTTCCTGAAGAGGGGCAGCAGCCTTTTCAGTAGTTGCAGGGGCAACAGTCTGGATGATTGACTGATCGGGCCTTGCAACAATCAAACGGCCTTGCTGTGCTGGTACTGCGAACGGCTGAAAGCAAGGAGAAACTACAGCCGTAATTTTTCCCGAGGACATGCAACTTTACTGTATGATTAAATGATGATGGCGTCCTCTTGGGTAAAATATTCCGGAGGTAAAATAGTCCCCCATTCGGATCTCCGGGCGGGGCTTACTCAAGAGAACGTCGTTATCAGGAGAAACAAAACTGTCGTTCTACGGATCGGAGCATGGAATGTCAGATCCCTTAATCGGGCAGGTAGATTAGAAAATTTAAAAAGGGAAATGGATAGGTTAAAGTTAGATATAGTGGGAATTAGTGAAGTTCGGTGGCAGGAAGAACAAGACTTTTGGGCAGGTGATTACAGGGTTATAAATACAAAATTAAATAGGGGTAATGCAGGAGTAGGTTTAATAATGAATAAAAAATAGGAGTACGGGTTAGCTACTACAAACAGCATAGTGAACGCATTATTGTGGCCAAGATACACACAAAGCCCATGTCTACTACAGTAGTACAAGTTTATATGCCAACTAGCTCTGCAGATGATGAAGAAATTGTTGAACTGTATGACTAGATAAAAGATATTATTCAGGAAGTGAAGGGAGACGAAAATTTAATAGTCATGGGTGACTGGAATTCGTCAGTAGGAGAAGGGAGAGAAGGAAACATAGTAGGTGAATATGGATTGGGGGGAAGAAATGGAAGAGGAAGCCACCTTGTAGAATTTTGCACAGAGCATAACTTAATCATAGCTAACACTTGGTTCAAGAATCATAAAAGAAGGTTGTATACCTGGAAGAATCCTGGAGATACTAAAAGGTACCAGATAGATTATATAATGGTAAGACAGAGATTTAGGAACCAGGTTTTAAATTGTAAGACATTTCCTGGGGCAGATGTGGATTCTGACCACAATCTATTGGTTATGAACTGCAGATTGAAACTGAAGAAACTGCAAAAAGGTTGGAATTTAAGGAGATGGGACCTGGATAAACTGAAAGAAACAGAGGTTGTAGGGAGTTTCAGGGAGAGCATAAGGGAACAACTGACAGGAATGGGGGAAAGAAATACAGTAGAAGAAGAATGGGTAGCTCTGAGGGATGAAGTAGTGAAGGCAGCAGACGATCAAGTAGGTAAAAAGGCGAGGGCTAATAGAAATCCTTGGGTAACAGAAGAAATATTGAATTTAATTGATGAAAGAAGAAAATATAAAAATGCAGTAAATGAAGCAGGCAAAAAGGAATACAAACGTCTCAAAAATGAGATCGACAGGATGTGGAAATTGGCTAAGCAGGGATGGCTAGAGGACAAATGTAAGGATGTAGAGGCTTATGTCATGAGAGGTAAGATAGATACTGCCTATAGGAAAATTAAAGAGACCTTTGGAGAGAAGAGAACCACTTGTATGAATATCAAGAGCTCAGATGGCAACCCAGTTCTAAGCAAAGAAGGGAAGGCAGAAAGGTGGAAGGAGTATATAGAGGGTCTATACAGGGGCGATGTTCTTGAGGACAATATTATGGAAATGGAAGAGGATGTAGATGAAGAAGCAAAGGGAGATAAGATACTGCGTGAAGAGTTTGACAGAGCACTGAAAGACCTGAGTCGAAACAAGGCCCCGGGAGTAGACAACATTCCATTAGAACTACTGATGGCCTTGGGAGAGCCAGTCATGACAAAACTCTACCATCTGGTGAGCATGATGTATGAGACAGGCGAAATACCCTCAGACTTCAAGAAGAATATAATAATTCCAATCCCAAAGAAAGCAGGTGTTGACAGATGTGAAAATTACCGAACTATCAGTTTAATAAGTCACAGCTGCAAAATATTAACGCGAATTCTTTACAGACGAATGGAAAAACTGGTAGAAGCGGACCTCGGGGAAGATCAGTTTGGATTCCGTAGAAATGTTGGAACACGTGAGGCAATACTAACCTTACGACTTATCTTAGAAGAAAGATTAAGAAAAGGTAAACCTACGTTTCTAGCATTTGTAGACTTAGAGAAAGCTTTTGACAATGTTGACTGGAATACCTCTTTCAAACTCTGAAGGTAGTAGGGGTACAATAAAGGGAGGGAAAAGCTATTTACAATTTGTACAGAAACCAGATGGCAGTTATAAGAGTTGAGGGACATGAAAGGGAAGCAGTGGTTGGGAAGGGAGTGAGACAGGGTTGTAGCCTCTCCCCGATGTTATTCAATCTGTATATTGAGCAAGCAGTAAAGGAAACAAAAGAAAAATTCGGAGTAGGTATTAAAATTCATGGAGAAGAAGTAAAAACTTTGAGGTTCGCTGACGACATTGTAATTCTGTCAGAGACAGCAAAGGACTTGGAAGAGCAGTTGAACGGAATGGACAGTGTCTTGAAAGGAGGATATAAGGTGAACATCAACAAAAGCAAAACGAGGATAATGGAATGTAGTCAAATTAAATCGGGTGATGGTGAGGGAATTAGATTAGGAAATGAGACACTTAAAGTAGTAAAGGAGATTTGCTATTTGGGGAGCAAAATAACTGATGATGGTGGAAGTAGAGAGGATATAAAATGTAGACTGGCAATGGCAAGGAAAGCGTTTCTGAAGAAGAGAAATTTGTTAACATCGAGTATAGATTTAAGTGTCAGGAAGTCGTTCCTGAAAGTATTTGTATGGAGTGTAGCCATGTATGGAAGTGAAACATGGACGATAATTAGTTTGGACAAGAAGAGAATAGAAGCTTTCGAAATGTGGTGCTACAGAAGAATGCTGAAGATAAGGTGGGTAGATCACGTAACTAATGAGGAGGTATTGAATAGGATTGGGGAGAAGAGAAGTTTGTGGCACAACTTGACTAGAAGAAGGGATCGGTTGGTAGGACATGTTTTGAGGCATCAAGGGATCACAAATTTAGCATTGGAGGGCAGCGTGGAGGGTAAAAATCGTAGAGGGAGACCAAGAAATGAATACACTAAGCAGATTCAGAAGGATGTAGGTTGCAGTAGGTACTGGTTGATGAAGAAGCTTGCACAGGATAGAGTAGCATGGAGAGCTGCATCAAACCAGTCTCAGGACTGAAGACCACAACAACAACAAGTTTGGAAGGTAGGAGACGAGATACTGGCAGAAGTAAAGCTGTGAGTACCGGGCGTGAGTCGGTAGCTCAGTTGGTAGAGTACTTGCCCGCGAAAGGCAAAGGTCCCAAGTTCGAGTCTCGGTCGGGCACTTAGTTTTAATCTGCCAGGAAGTTTCAACAACAACATGTTTATAATAGTTCTCTTATTCGAAATGAAGTTTTCTGCCTTTTTTACAGACCATATATGTTTGTGTTTAAGCATGAAAATAACAATGGGGGTTTTACTTTAGTGCTTGCAATCATGTTTTCGTCACGAATTTGATGTAAACATTGCATTTTTTGCGTTGCTGACGCATTTTTGCAGACTTGGAAAGAATATTGTGAAGTTTTCCAAGCGTCAAAGATGTGGTAAACAGTTAATGTGAAACTGTGTTGTGTCTTACACTATGGTACATCTATCGAACTTTGAACATTTTACCAATGCAATGATCTGTTGACAAAGAATATAAAGACAGCAGTTGAATTTATTTCACGTTTTTGAAGTTTTGTGTAATAGTGGTTAAAGTAAAACTCATGTTCGACAACTATGTTGTCGTAACCCGACATGGGTCGCAACATACTTGTTTACAAGCTCATTTTTAGATGAGAGGTGATATGGGATTTGAGGTCATTCGTTTTTGGTACACAAGTGGTTGTTTACAGGAGTGAAGTGGCAAAGTGATGAAGCTGAGGTTTTTCAGGTCTCTGTGGTTGGAGACAGTACAGAATGACTTGGATTTTAGGCTACAGAGGTAGATATGCTGATGACAAGGAAATGAGACTCTGGGTTGGCTTCCTATTCTGTTTTTTATTGCTTCTTCACATATTTGTAACACGCAGAAGAGTGCAGACACTAGTTTATAACTTTAACACTTGTAAAACATAGGAGGCTTACTAGGTTCGCCAGTGAAATATCAGAACAAATGGCTATCCCTAGGTCTCTAACTTAATTAAGATTCGGGTATACACTGTCACGTATTGTACTACAAACCACGAACCATGGAAGTACCAGATTCTATTGCTCTAATCGAACTTTGAGGTTCAAGTAGTTGTCACAATGAAAGTGATATGTAGATAGGTACATGTAGACAAAAGTATGATGGAAACCAATATCCCTAGCTCAGAGCCATATATACATGGATTTCTCTTTACGTTTAACATATAAACATACGTACATTGATTTTTCCATTGACACAACTAATACATACCTGTAACACAAATTTGTAAATAAGTAATCGCATGTTCTCCATCTTTCAACTCTGATACTGTCTATCAGTGATGAAGCTCAGTGCTTAGGAATAATTTCACTTAGGATGTGCATCTCTTGTGAGATTTTGCCATTAGTTGGATCACAATTCACACATACATAGTCATAACACTTCTCGTCTTTCCTCTTCCTGCACTGGATGCTGCATCTGAGATGTCTAAGCATCGCTCCTAGGGTTACAAGGGCTGCGGTGGTTGCTAACTTATACACATAAATGTCTGTTTTCCTATTTGATATCTCTGTCTCTGCTATTCATTTGTGTAATCCTAATTTATTTTGTAATTCGTGCATACCCTGTTCTATACCTCTTGCTGACTACTACTCCAGTGTTAGGCTACTAGAGGCAAAGTGACTGGGGTTCAACCTGTCTCCGATGGCTGATCACAATGTATCCCTCACCTATACCTTTTGAATTCCTATATTTAAAACACTATTTAATCAGTTTTAAGATAGAATTTACGCTATTATTTGTCCTTTGTATTTCATAACTCATGAACTCGAATTTACTACGGCCTCATATGTCTAAAGTTAAATGAACTCCTTTAATCTGTTTGCGTTTACTGTTATGAACTTCTTATTCGTTTGTTGGAGTACTATATTTTGTACACGAGTCTTTACAACATGAAAAGTTCCTCTCCATGGGCTTGTTAACTTCTTTGTTGGACGCCCTCTTCTCACTTAGTCATAGTGTAATAATATCTTGTCTCCTACCTTGAATTCCTTGTGGTTTTGAGTGCAATCATAATATTCTGTATTTTTCGCCTTAGATTCTTTATTGTTAGGTAATCATTGTAGTTGTATTGTACTTTAGCAGGATCCCATTGTAGGATCCCATGAATGTTGCATATCCTCCCAAAAAATAGGTCAAATGGAGTGAACCCAGCTGATGAACGCGGTGTGGTGTTATATACAAAATAGATAAAATGCATCCATTCATACCAGTTTCCTACTTCATTCCCACATAATGGCATAGATATCCTGTTTGCGTTCGATGCATTCTTTCAAGTGTGCCAGTCTTTGGTGGGATGTGGTATGCACAAGATTGAATATTCTCGATCTTCATTAAGTGACAAACTATGTTTAAAATGGCACTTAGGAAGTTTGTTCTTTGCTCACTCAATAACAGTGATGGTATTTCATAGTTAAAAATTGTTCTCTGTACTAAGACTTGCACTACTATGTCAGTATCTCTTGTACTATAGGCTCTGCTACAATGAATTTTGTGAGGACATCCTGTAACGTTAGGACTATCTATTCCCCTTCTCTATTATCTGTAGCTACCTGACTATGTCGGTATCACAGTGAGTGAATATCTGGTTACGTATTTCGGTCAGCACCATGGCCATCTTCACCTTATTCTGCGTAATCTTGTTCTCTTGACAACTCTCGCAACTTCGGAATCACTTTCTGCGTACCTCTCAATGGTCTACACCTTTTAATATGGTCACATGTGCGGCTGATTCCTTGGTGTCCCCTACTGGCGAGATGTGAAACTGCTTCAGAATAGATCGTTTCTCCTCTTCACTTATCACTGGTTGCTGGTCGTTTTATTCTTGCTTGTCGACTCCTTCCACGTTCCTGATAACTGCAACTGGGTTTTCTGGTATGCGTGACAGTCCATCTGTTTTACGATTCCCTTTTTGCATATTATTTGCAAGTAGTACTCTGACAGTTTACGCCTGAATTTCTTTTTCCCTGTTGACGGATCACTTATATGTGCCACCCATTTCAAGGATTTGTGATCGGTATATTCAATGAATTTTGTTCTGCACACAGAAGGTTGGTAATGCTTCTCTGCCCGCACTATGGCTAAGAGCTCTCACTCAGTCTTACCCCTCTCGGCACAGTTCAGAGTTCTGGATGCAATGGCTACTGGCAAAACCTGTTGTAATTCTCCTTGGTTCTGTAAGGCACCGATAGACTGCTTGCTGCCGTCCATTCTGACTACGAAAGGCTACTATAAGATCAGGGAGCTAACTATTTCTTCTTTTAATTCCTTGAAAGCTGCTTCCTGCTGAACTGAACACTCGTAGTTTGCACCTTTCTTCAGTAATTCATGTAACGGTTTCGCTATCTGGTCCTCTATTTGTGCATCTCTCCCGCTCTGCAAAATTCTATCGTTCAGCTCCTGTTTGCCCTTCATCGATAGAATATTCGTTGTATGATCTATGAATATTTTAAAACTCTCGCCCAAGCCTTTGCCTAAGGTTCTTTCGTAAGTACATCTAACTTGTCCTGCATTATATGAAACTTGTATTCCACATGCTCTTATTCATCTACCCCTAGTGTTAACATTACAGCTCTGTGCATCTCTGTTACGTCATTAGTCGCCCCTTAAATTTTATTCTTTTGTCAGTGTTACCACCTACCGTATTCTTCAAAGCTAGTTCCTTTATTATGATAACCTTAGCAGCACTATCTACTGTGAAACTTGTGGATCCCATGCTTCTCTGTGCGCATCTAAAATTCTCTCTTACTAACTTCTAGGACTTGTAGGGGGGGGACTGAGTAGACATGTCTGGATATGTACTGTTTCCGTGCTACAGCTGTTTGAAAACATGTTTGCTTTGTAGGTAGGCAACAGGGTAGTCATCGTCGGGTATGCTAAATTTCGGACGCCTGTCCTGTCTTCTGACCTGGTGGGAGGCTCTTTCATGTGTCTGTGAATATTACAGCAACGTGGTTGAGTACACCTTTGCGAAATACACCACTAGTAGGATACAACTGGTTCTGACACATTTTGTTTCTTCAAGTTGCATACATTCAGAGGCAAACCTATCGTCATCCTAATTGATTTATGACCCCATGAGAGTTGACATATGGCCCCCTGGGGTCATTCAGTCCTCCTGAGAAACCTCTCAAGGGCTCCCCCTTCCTCTCCTCCTCCCTCACCTCTCTGGAAAATCCCCAACCCTCCCCCTCCACCTTGCCGATACAAGCACACTTTTAATGTCATATTAATTGACTAATCAATTAAATTATCAATTAATTACACTCTCTCCCTCCAGGGAAATCCCCTAGCCCTCCCCTCCCCTTCCCCATTTCACACCTCACCACCCAGAAAATGATTAGCAGGAAAATTGCTCAGCCTATGCAGAGCTGTTAGCGTGGAAGTTGCAGGTATTACCCTGTACAGCTGTAAGGTTTCAGGCAAATCCAACACCTTCCATGAAAACCCTGACATGATAGCAAATCTGGCAGTATGTCACATAGCTCCGAATAAATCCTGACATTAAATTAACCAAAGTAATATGATCAATGAGTGAGCAAATGGAATGCCACAGACTAACAGAAGAACGCCTAAATGCATGTCATACTTTCCCACTGTGAAACAGATGCAGTTCCAAGGGGAGAAACGAGAACAGAAGCCGAGAGCAGAGTCGTGTAAGCTAGAAGGCCCTGCGATAAAGGACACCCACATCACCGGCCAACCCCCAAGAGCAGCCCCCAGAGTATGTTAAAAGATAGAGCCCTCCAGAAGGACAGTATAGATCTTATGATAACACTAAAAGGGCCACACCAGCTGCAAGTTTTAGCGTGAGATTATACATGTCTCTGTTACGTAACGCCCGCATCTCGTGGTCGTGCGGTAGCGTTCTTGCTTCCCACGCCCGGGTTCCCGGGTTCGATTCCCGGCGGGGTCAGGGATTTTCTCTGCCTCGTGATGGCTGGGTGTTGTGTGCTGTCCTTAGGTTAGTTAGGTTTAAGTAGTTCTAAGTTCTAGGGGACTGATGACCATAGATGTTAAGTCCCATAGTGCTCAGAGCCATTTGAACCATTTGAATCTGTTACGTAACAAACATTAAAAACATTGTCCCACCACGAAAAGTATAACGTTTCTCATTGGATAGACAGAATTTTTGTAGGCGGAGCTTAAGGTTAACATTGAGACCCTGGTTGGTCAGTTGAAAACACAGCCAGATACCTTTTTCTTAAACCAGCTTCGGTAAATTGTAGTAAAGAGAAATTCGTGAGAGTTGCTTCTGAGATGGTGAGGTGTGTGGAGCTGTGCCGCCCGCCGCTCCCTGACGCTGCCTAACCACGGACAAGGTAATGAATGCATGCGATGCTGCATAAGAGTGCATAAGGCTTCACTCAGAACTGCAGAAGTCTCATCTGTTACATCCCCTTTTTACGTAATACTAGTGTCGATCGTCAATTAAACTTCATGGTATTCACATTTGCTACTAGAAGTTAAAAACTGAAACGTGATGATTTTTCTGTTATATAATTATTGAGAAGCCTTATTAGCCACTGCAATTTACGACAAGTTAAATAAGTAATTAAAGATAATTGAGGGTCACTGTAGACCATTTGATAGTTTTCTCTTTTATGAAACTTAACTTAAACCTAGATTATAGATGTGATATGGCATAGGTCATCCTTCGATCCATTGTAGAACTTGGAAACCCATTCAGGGAATATTCGTTCACATTTTTGTTGAATGTAGTTGGTTTTTATCATTCTGTATTAAAATATTTCCTTTTATCAACAGTGCAATTTATAAACAATGTTTTGTGAGTAGAATAAAAATTCCAATGGTAAACTTAACTGCTTTTTCCACGTTATTTTACCAGCTAACTAAAAATAGGAAAGCCTTGAACCCCTTCCACTAAATTTAGTTAGTATTAAGATTCTTTTACATGGAGTGCAGTGGAGCTGACGCTGAAATCATTAAGTATTTGATTATATCATCGCTAGTCTCACTGAACTCTTCTGAACTCTACATGTCATATGTGCTCTGGCGTCTCCTTACCAGCAACAGGTCCCAGGTTCAAACTAGTCCATTCCCTAAAAAACACACTCAGAGCGTCGCTGCGCGAAAGTGGTAGGGAGACACGACTTAGAACAAACAGACACAACGCAGAATGTTAGACAGCAACTAAATGACCTAATTACATGATTAGACTGCTGAAGATTGGAGGTTTTGTCTTTGAGCATTTTGCATGCGTGCTCACCTTGATGTGCAGGGATCGACTGAGCTAGAGCACAGTGCCACTACCAGACGATGTTCCGCCCCTAACCCACACCCTCCCCACAGCACCCAGAAAAAACTGGGGGGAAAAATTGCTGAGCTGGTGGACTGGAAGACTCCCACCACAGCAAATTCAACTACATTGCCAAGGGTATAATAATATATTGTTTTTTTATAAAATTCAATTTGCAGAGGTAGGATCTCTCTTTTATTTGGCGGGAAAAGCTCTACATTCTCTGCTGTTTTGGAAGATGCAGGTCTTGTAAAATACATCGAAAGGAAGTGACTAAATACGTAAATAGATCTTTTCTTTTTTGATCATGCAAGGAATACAGTCACAATTCGATGTCAGCCAAACTCCCCGCACCTAATTACACTGTTAAAAATCTTCTGATCGAGTTTTCACATGCCTAAAAGCTGTCCACTTTGCCGTGACCACACCACATGCCAATGCCGCCAGTTGGGGTAGGACTGGAGGTCCGCATTTGTATTAACTCATCTCAAGTGACTGCTTCTGGTTGCAGGCATCTGCAGAGTGAAATCAGTCTCCTTTGATATTTGATACCGGGCACACCACATCCACTCTTTCTCCAGTTCTTGCTTGTATGCGAACCAAAATGTCTAAACGCACAGGCGAAGGTTTTCATCCCTCCTGAAAATACTGCGTTCCTATTGGCTGATGATGAATCAGTGAAGGTATATAAACCCTACCCTTCCTCCTGTCATCATCATGCTGTTGTCCATGGTGGGGTCAGCTTGATGCTTGTGTATGTGTTAAGTGTTAGTTTGTGTGCAACGTTAAGCATTTCTCTAGCAGCAGCAGCGGCAATGTCAGTGGTGGCAAACGTTCAAGACCGTCGTAAGAATGGCAATAACTAGGTAAGCACATATTTAATTTCATAACATGAGGTCGGATTTCGTGGTGTAAATTTTTCTAAAAAAGTTTTGTAGTTTCAAATCCTTGTGTGTTCAGATTTTGAAGTTTAAAAAAAGTGCCATAGCATATGTTCAGACTTAGACGTTAATTTTTTTTCTTGTTTCCTCAGCGTACATTCACCAAATCATAGATGAGTTGGCAGCGGAGAGGTTGCAGTGGCAGCAGCAGCAGCAGCAGCATCAGCATCATAAGGAGTATATACATTCTTGTTCGTATATGTAATATGCTGCTGTTATTTAGTGGTCAGTGAGTCTTCACTGTTGTACAAGATTTCAAGGGTAAAAATCGATAACTAATATAACTTTTTCATTAAGAATTTTATAGTCTTAAATACATGTCATCTTATTGTTTATCATATGTCCAGCAGACAACTGATGACCTGGCTGCCAAAAGCCAGAAACAGCAGCAGCAGCAGCAGCATTGTAAGTAGTATATACACTCCTGGAAATTGAAATAAGAACACCGTAAATTCATTGTCCCAGGAAGGGGAAACTTTATTGACACATTCCTGGGGTCAGACACATCACATGATCACACTGACAGAACCACAGGCACATAGACACAGGCAACAGAGCATGCACAATGTCGGCACTAGTACAGTGTATATCCACCTTTCGCAGCAATGCAGGCTGCTATTCTCCCATGGAGACGATCGTAGAGATGCTGGATGTAGTCCTGTGGAACGGCTTGCCATGCCATTTCCACCTGGCGCCTCAGTTGGACCAGCGTTCGTGCTGGACGTGCAGACCGCGTGAGACGACGCTTCATCCAGTCCCAAACATACTCAATGGGGGACAGATCCGGAGATCTTGCTGGCCAGGGTAGTTGACTTACACCTTCTAGAGCACGTTGGGTGGCACGGGATACATGCGGACGTGCATTGTCCTGTTGGAACAGCAAGTTCCCTTGCCGGTCTAGGAATGGTAGAACGATGGGTTCGATGACGGTTTGGATGTACCGTGCACTATTCAGTGTCCCCTCGACGATCACCAGTGGTGTACGGCCAGTGTAGGAGATCGCTCCCCACACCATGATGCCGGGTGTTGGCCCTGTGTGCCTCGGTCGTATGCAGTCCTGATTGTGGCGCTCACCTGCACGGCGCCAAACACGCATACGACCATCATTGGCACCAAGGCAGAAGCGACTCTCATCGCTGAAGACGACACGTCTCCATTCGTCCCTCCATTCACGCCTGTCGCGACACCACTGGAGGCGGGCTGCACGATGTTGGGGCGTGAGCGGAAGACGGCCTAACGGTGTGCGGGACTGTAGCCCAGCTTCATGGAGACGGTTGCGAATGGTCCTCGCCGATACCCCAGGAGCAACAGTGTCCCTAATTTGCTGGGAAGTGGCGGTGCGGTCCCCTACGGCACTGCATAGGATCCTACGGTCTTGGCGTGCATCCGTGCGTCGCTGCGGTCCGGTCCCAGGTCGACGGGCACGTGCACCTTCCGCCGACCACTGGCGACAACATCGATGTACTGTGGAGACCTCACGCCCCACGTGTTGTTGAGCAATTCGGCGGTACGTCCGCCCGGCCTCCCGCATGCCCACTATACGCCCTCGCTCAAAGTCCGTCAACTGCACATACGGTTCACGTCCACGCTGTCGCGGCATGCTAGCAGTGTTAAAGACTGCGATGGAGCTCCGTATGCCACGGCAAACTGGCTGACACTGACGGCGGCGGTGCACAAATGCTGCGCAGCTAGCGCCATTCGACGGCCAACACCGCGGTTCCTGGTGTGTCCGCTGTGCCGTGCGTGTGATCATTGCTTGTACAGCCCTCTCGCAGTGTCCGGAGCAAGTATGGTGGGTCTGACACACCGGTGTCAATGTGTTCTTTTTTCCATTTCCAGGAGTGTATTTTCTTCTTCATAGTACTGTGTGTATATGTAATATGTTTCTGTGAGACAAAAATTTCATTACATACAAAAAATATGTTGCATATACTTTGTTGTTGTTGTTGTAGCTGATTTCGAGGAGCAGGAGCAGGGAGAGTCAGAGGTTGTGATGTCATCCTTTGTCAAATTTTTTTCTTAGTTTTGTGTGTGTATGTTTTTTTATATTAACATGTTGCTGTGGTAGATGATTTTGGAGACCTCATGCGATTGATTCACAGTGGTTCAGAAGAGGAGATGCCTGAGTGAGTGGACGAGATGGAGAGGGAGCTTCTTGAGGAGATGCCAGATGACATGATGGATGTGTCTCAGGCTCAGAGCAGTTTAGATAATACATACTCACTCTGCTTACAAATAACTAGTCTTCTCCCTTTCCTTGCTGCAGCAGGTGATGTATGGAACAATTTACTTATTACTCATTATTCTTTCTCTACAGCACCACCATCCATGCAGTATGCAGTGGCGCAGTTACAAGGGGTGGTGAAGAAACAACCACATAGATGAAGTCCTGGCAGCAAGGTCCATCGTGTAAGATGGACCTCATCGCTGCACTGGAAGCCGCTGCCACGAAAGCAGCCAACAGCTGTAGCTGTCGCCCACGCTCTTGGTGCTGCCCCAGTACCGCTGTGGCGTCCACAGTCAACCCTTCCTCGAGCAATTGGCTCAGGATTGTGGGAACAGCAACCATCTCTGCGTCCGCGATCGCAGCCAGGCTGCTCACTCTGTAGGAATACACAATCTTCCTCCCCCATGTTCTTGCCCAAATTGCAAGGTCTGTGCACCTCTCTGCTCCTCTATGGAACAGTCGTTAGCAGTAGTATCATCGTCAACTCATTGTAGTTATACTAATGGTGGTAGTAATCTTGTGGCTAGTGGCAGTTCCCTCTCCCGTCCCTTTAGTGAAGGACATTGGATCAGTAACACCATACTGCAGTTAGAATAATCGGTGATTGCGGATGCCTTTGAGGAGTGAATCTCGTTCACTAGGATCAAGTATCTAGCAATAGGGTACCGAGACCCTGAAGGGTTTCTGGAGACAGATCTCAAGGTCGTTAATCACCCGCAGTATACCGCCATTAAGTGCAGTGCTGTGCTGTGCATCGAACTTTTGCGCCCTCCTCAACAGACTTCTGGGAATGAAGAGACAAGCCTTCACTATTTTAAGGGGGAAAATGACGTGATAGCGTGGCGCATATCGACAGCCTGGTAGTTTCGTGGATTCACCTTGAGCATTGTGCAGGACCAGTTTTCCGAGATGGATGTTAGAGGGTCAGCTAAAGTACTCAGCTGAATACTACACCTTGACATGCATATGCATGTCTGTAATCCTGCAAAAGGAGGGTCCAGTTGTACCAAATTTCCTAAGGATATAGCTGATAAGAAGGCATGTACGAGGTGCATTCAAGTTCTAAGGCCTCCGATTTTTTTCTAATTATCTACTCACCCGAAATGGATGAAACTGGCGTTACTTCTCGACGTAATCGCCCTGCAGACGTACACATTTTTCACAACGCTGACGCAATGATTCCATGGCAGCGGCGAAGGCTTCTTTAGGAGTCTGTTTTGACCACTGGAAAATCGCTGAGGCAATAGCAGCACGGCTGGTGAATGTGCGGACACGGAGAGTGTCTTAAATTGTTGGAAAAAGCCAAAAGTCACTAGGAGCCAGGTCAGGTGAGTATGGAGCATGAGGAATCACTTCAAAGTTGTTATCACGAAGAAACTGTTGCGTAATGTTAGCTCGACGTGCAGGTGCGTTGTCTTTGTGAAACAGCACACGCGCAGCCCTTCCCGGTCGTTTTTGTTGCAGTGCAGGAAGGAATTTGTTCTTCAAAAATTTTCGTAGGCTGCACCGGTTACCGTAGTGCCCTTTGGAACGCAATGGGTAAGGATTACGCCCTCGTTGTCCCAGAACATGGACACCATCATTTTTTCAGCACTGACGGTTACCCGAAATTTTTTTGGTGGCGGTGAATCTGTGTGCTTCCATTGAGCTGACTGGCGCTTTGTTTCTGGATTGAAAAATGGCATCCACATCACGTCCATTGTCACAACCCACGAAAAGAACGGCCCATTCATGCTGTCGTTGCGCATCAACATTGCTTGGCAACATGCCACACGGGCAGCCATGTGGTCGTCCGTCAGCATTCGTGGCACCCGCCTGGATGACACTTCTCGCATTTTCAGGTCGTCATGCAGGATTGTGTGCACAGAACCCACAGAAATGCCAACGTTGGAGGCGATCTGTTCAACAGTCATTCGGCGATCCCCCAAAACAATTCTCTCCACTTTCTCGATCATGTCGTCAGACCGGCTTGTGCGAGCCCGAGGTTGTTTCGGTTTGTTGTCACACGATGTTCTGCCTTCATTAAACTGTCGCACCGACGAACGCACTTTCGACACCATAACTCCATCACCACATGTCTCCTTCAACTGTCGATGAATTTCAATTGGTTTCACACCACGTAAATTCAGAAAACGAATGATTGCGCGCTGTTCAAGTAAGGAAAACGTCGCCATTTTAAGTATTTAAAACAGTTCTCATTCTCGCCGCTGGCGGTAAAATTCCATCTGCCGTATGGTGCTGCCATCTCTGGGACATATTGACAATGAACGCGGCCTCATTTTAAAACAATGCGCATGTTTCTATCTCTTTCCAGTCCAGAGAAAAAAATTGGAGGCCTTAGAACTTGAATGCACCTCATATTAATGTCGAAAATAAAACTGACTAGGGATGTTTTGGATGGTCAGTCCTGGCTTGCGAAAGAAATTACATAAGAAAACAATAGTGCGCATCTCGATATGGTGGATACTGTGACATTCATAAGTGTTATAACTTTAATGGTATTGAGATCCCAGTCAAGATCCAGTACATATCTAAATTTGAGGTGCTGAATACCGGAATATCAGTTCATGTTTATGGTATGGAGAAACGCAAATCAGATTAGTAGAATAAGCTCATTGTTGTTGGGCCCCTCCATATCTCAAAATCTGTCGGTGAGTGTAAGCTGCATCTAAACATGTTGCTGTTCTCCAATGGGAAGATAGGGAGTAAGGCAATTATCATTACGTTTAGTCATAGGGATCACTGTCGTCTTACGAGGAAGTTCCACGGCACAGCTCACAATACATGCAATTTGAACCACCAGTTACCTAGTTACATACCCGTTTATTTCATAATTTAAGGGGATACAACTCTCACTTTCTTTTTGAGCACTAGGCTGACTTCGGCTGGTAGAAAAATTAGGTCAGTGCCCTACACGAGAGCGTCGAGGAATACATTTCGTTCTCCAAATGAATGACGCCAAGAATTACGCTACACTTCTTTGACTCGCTCCGTTTTATGCAGACACCACTCCAGAAACTTCTTGACACTCTACCTAGGCAGGATATGCAAATCACTCAAGCTAAATTTCCTGCTGAGTAAAAGTTTCAACTCATGACTACAAAAGGGGTTTTCCCATATGACTATCTGGATAGTATGGCAGAACTCAACAAAACCAGACTACCTGACATAACTGCATTCTCCAGAAACCTTACAGGCGATGCCATTATGGATGCAGAGTATGAGGTTGCTGTGAATGTCTGGCAGGAATTCAGTATCTCCCCTTTAGGTGGGTATGCATGGACACTGACGTACACCAGCTTGCAGACGTTTTCGAAAATTCTCGAGTCTATGCATGGCCACATCTTCTCTGGATCCCGCCTTTTATTACACAGCACCTGTGTTGTCCTGGGATGCTATGCTCAAGAAACTTAAGTGCAGCATCGAACTATTGGCTAATGCTGACATGCTTCTTTTCTTTGAGTGAGGGATCCACGGGGGACGTTGCCAATGTCTCCATAAGGCATACCAAGGCAAATATCCCACATATGGGTGATATGTTCAACGCACCCCTTGATTGGAGTTATATTATGTACTTGGAATCAATGACTTACATGGGCACGCCATGCAACAATTGCTGCCAATTGGGGAGTTTCAGTGGATGCCCGAAGACGAATGCAAAGGATTAGGTGAAAAAATCGAGGATTTGGTGGCTGATTTTGATGAGGAGTGTGTGGTGGAGGTAGAGTACACGTAGCCTATTAGTTTGCATAATGCACGCACCGATTTGCTGCTGTGTCCAGAACAACTAGTTCTGTGAGGAGGCTCCACCCCAAACTGATGACAGCACTGGGGATACATTATTCATTATTGTAGTCTGTAGCAGTGTCTCAGATTGGGTATGGAGCTGCTCATAATCATCTGCCTATCTCCTTCAAGCAATTCCCCTGGTTGAAGGAGTATATTGATTTGAATATTATCCTGAGGGCTTCCACAATATGTGACTTCGAGAGAGATTTTTAGAAATTAATGAATAATTAAATTTTCGCCAAAACAATAGAGAATTTGTGAGAAAATCGTGAAATTTTGGTTAGTGCCGAATGAAATGGGCGTTACAGTGTAAGGAAATGCATCATCAGACCAAATTTTAAATGGATCACAATGTTTAATGAGAATTTTCTTGCTGTGAAGATGGCTAAGGTGACAGTAGAGTTCAAAAACCTATATGTTTGGGTATGTGCATAGCATACTAGACCTATCCAAACTCCACATGTAACACTTTCATTATGAGTCTGCAAAACCGCAATTTCGCTGATCCCACATTATTTTATATGGATACAGATAGTTTCATCTATTGGGCGAAGAACTGCAATCCATATAAGATAATGAGGTACCATGGCAATGAATTCGACCGGTCCTCATACACGGTTGATAATCCTTATGGTATTGATCCATAGAACAAAAAGGCTATTGGACTTATGAATGATGATATGGATCAATTGCCGATTGTTGAGTTTGTAGGACTCTGATCAAAAATGCATGCATATTGCACACTGGAAGGTGCCACCAAGAGGTGGGCTAAGGGTGTGCTTCGTGTGGCATCGACAGCCCTCTCTATTGAAGGCTATTTGCAGTGTTTGCACCGTGGTGCTCTGCTGCAGATGCAGCATGCAGCATCAAACTAGTATTCGATCAGAGAACACGAGGTGTACACTGTGCAGCAGTCTAATGTCGGCCTGTCGCCTCCTGACAATATAAGGGTCATTTGTGATGATAGGACTGAAACTCTCCTGTACCCACAGATGTGTTGCAAGAAAGGGGTTGGGGGACTCTGACTGAGAGGGAGAGAATGAGACTGGGTGTGAATGTGACTGAGTACTATAGCTCTTTTGTCATAGTTTAAGTAATTGTGTGTGTGTGTGTGTGTGTGTGTGTGTGTGTGTGTGTGTGTGTGTGTGTGTGTGTGCACATGCGTGTTTGTGTGTGGTGTAAGTATTTATTTATGTACACTATGTGGTCTTGGGTAGTTTATGAACTGTGTACACATTTGTAAATACATATGCACTCCATGCATGCTAAAAAGAAAAAGTTGTGTAAGTGTATAGATGGACATCATCCACACCAATGAAAAAAAAATGTAGACAATTGCACATCAAATGGCTACAAATGTAAGTATCATGTCTAGCGCATCTTGTGCCATGTACATTTGTCAACAGAATAGTTTCTAGGTTCCACCTGCTGCAAGCTATCCAAGTTGCAGTTTTAACTGTACATACCTCACATTCCATCAAAATTGTTGTTATTGATCCATGTGACTCCAACTATGGGGACTCTTGTAGTGTAAGAATAAAAGTATCTCTGCGTTAGTTTTTGGCATAGATTTATATGTATCTGAAAATAGTAAATTTTTCAACCAACGAATTTTTTGTTTGTTACTGTCAAAAGAAAGTATTATCTGAAAGAGATTCAAATTGTAATCTCAAGAATCAAATTGTAACCTTAAGAACTTAAATATAATCTCAAGAACTGAATTGTATCTCAAGAATTAAACTGTATGTTTGAGAATTGAATAAATGAAAAAAATCGTTACCATATGTCTATGTTGTTATGTACAAAATAAACCTATCCCAGTTTTATATATAAAAGATGTACAGGACACAAATGACATTACTTTTGAACATGAAGGTGAAGTTTAACATGGGATTCATTGTAAATAAGTATTACAGTAGTTGTATTACATGTTTATTACCTTATAAATAAATAAAAAACTTTTTTATTTTAAATTCAGTGCATTAGTATTTGTAAAATGACTCTTAGTGTTCATTAAAAATGACGATCATTCCACTTGGGACCTGTTGAATGGTACATTAGCTTATTTGTTTTAGTTGTAAATATTTGTCATGTATTGTTGTTTTTCTGACATGTTCCACTTCCTGGAGGACCTCCTCACTACAGATCAATTGGAATGAAAGTAAATCTAATCTAAAAAATCTAATCTATAACAAAATACAATAAATGGTTGCATGGGATTACACCTAGTGAGCAGCACAAATTGGCTTATGGGACCAGTAGGCATGTGACCATGTCCGCATCCAAAGACATATAGCAAATATGTCTAAAACTATGTTTGCTGTGTTTGAAGAATACCACAGACATAGTATCTGGGCTTAGTTGCATACTATATAAGTATCAAACTGGGCATGGGGTGAAACCAGTAAAAAGAAGTACACACATTTTGTGAGGTAAAAATTTATTTATTTCTCACCCAACTTGAAAGTAATTTCCCATTTTCATAAGCAGAAACAATACAATTTTCACATGTCGCCTTTTGCTCTTGATTCGATGAAGAACAGGACACTCATAGAATTCTAGGTCTTGAATACCAGCCAACTTGAAGATTCGATGCAAACCTGCGATGTTCCCCTTCCCCCTCACGTAGATTATGGTATCCGTGTGGCCGAATAATCGAAGCGACATCGCCATATCATTATAGGGTATGCCTGCATCACCTCAGTGACTTGCATGGTAGAAATGTGTTAACCGCTTTGCACTCCTCCTTGTTTTAGCTCACTTCACATCCTTGAAAGACCTCGGCTATGTTATTTTTGCTGAGAATGTCTCTATTAGTCCAGCATCTTGTGTATATGCTATGAACGCAACATTTTTAAATATGAACTGTCTACATTCATAATCATAGAAACCCTGAGCGTCGGCAGTAATGTTCACACCTTGAGATATCATTGTGAAATGCTCTGGGAATGGTGCAGCACCTGTTCATTTACACAGCTCGTTGCACAACACTGGTGAGCGAGCAGTAGTTAATCACATTGTCTTGTAGAACAAGACTACATTCTGCAGTGTTGTACCAGGAAATTTGCTGAAGATTCAAATTCAATTTGTACATCTATAGGTCCAGATTTAATTATCTCGTTCTGTTTTGAGCCGAGTGTTACGATGATTGGCGCCAGATCCTTGCATTTCCGTGTACTGAGTAGCCATCCTTCCCCTTCATAGTGTGAACCATGGAACCTTGCATACATGTCACATGCTAGACTGTATACGTTTTCATACTACTGCAGGTCTACATTATCATACGAGTAGAGTCACAGTTCAGGTAGACTTTGCAATTATCAAATTTGGTGGACTCATTTGCTATATTGTCTCTTCTGTTTGTCTGAAACGCAAGTATTATGAACTGGGAGTCTCCAGTTGAGCGGAGTCTTTAATAGACCGCGTTTGTCTGCTTACAGTCGGTTTTGTAAATGATCCATCAAGGTATATGAAACTCTTGCATGGGAGGATTAAAGTGTCTAGGTGATGGATGACAATCCTAATTTTTTAAATCTGGTTGACGTATAAGATTTGTGCGAGAAGTATTCCTGGTGTATAATACAATCGTATTCCACTGGGCTAGTTATATCAAATCCTAATTTCATCTTCTTGTTAAATGTGGTTGATGTGTAAGGTTTATGCGAGAAGTATTCTTGGTGTATAATACACTCATATTCTATTGGGCTAGTTAAATCGAACGACGTCATTGCACGGGTTCAAACCTACTGTTTAAAGAAACTCGTAGTTTGCATGTTTCATCATCTTGCTGTTCTGTTGTGAAGTGCTATGCAGTGCGTTGCGCACTTTGGTTTTATACCTTACACTTATCCTCTTTTCATTGACAGTATGTGGATGCTGCGATCCCTGACTGGTTGGAGCTCTCCACCGAAGCTTCCGGCCTGAAAAGTCAAAAGTTGTTGCTTCTGCCTCCAGCAGATACCAGTTGGTTGAAGGCAGCCGCCACCGCCGCTTCTGGGTCTCTGCACGTTCAAGGTCATTGTTGATTCCGCTTTAGATGTAGCCGTACTATGATTTCTTCGCCTGCCAAAATCGGCAAGTTGATTAACCTGGTCCATAATACGCAGCTCCAGATAGAATGCCTGAACTGTTACTGAGAGATAAATAGCGTTGGTAGAAGTCTCAACGATCTTATACCCTGTTCTCACTTTTGGGAAGAAACCGTAAATTGCATGACTCAATCTATTGTTAATATAAGAGTTTATTGCGATGTTACACTCAATACGGATTGTACTAACTGGAAGTATATTGGCTAACTGGTCATATCTGTAGAATTTATTAGGTTCCTTCTTCAAAACGAGTTCTTTTGTGAAACTCAGTTGCCATCCTATTGATCCTTTCTAGTCAAAGTCAACCGTTGCACTCGGCGTCGCTATTTCAGATTTAAGAGAACTGAATATTTGCACTTAACTCGATCCCTTTTCCAGACCGTCTTAAAACTTTGTTTAAATCGTCAGTATCTCATGCACCATGTTCTGTTTCCACAATTTCTTTTCCTTCATTAATTTGCAATGGAAGTTTATTGTTATCCTCTGTCATATTCGGATTGCTGTTATGTCTTCAGTCCTATCAGCGCAACAATCCACTCCCTGTTCCTTAAACCAATCGGTGGGAAGTAATTCGCGCGTAATACTGACGATCGATCTTTTAAAGGCAGAGTGTATGACGTTGCATCTGAACCTCAACTGATATATATATATATATATATATATATATATATATATATATATATATATATATATATATATATAAAGGTTAGGAGGAACATGACGCACAGATGCCCTTATAAGTAGGTATTAAATTCTTGGTAGCCATGAAAATTGTACAACAAACGTCTTCTGTCGATGAAGTATCGTTGTATCTCTACTAGCGGCTGCAAGTATCCTAAATGAGTCGAAGTAGACGTCCTTTGTATTTTTCTTAACGTACCCCACCTGGTGTGTTCCTGTTACCAACATCATAATTCACTATTCCACATTCTCCAGATTTCCTTATAGTCCTCAGTAATGTATCCTCTATAAACACACCACGAAATCTTGGAATGATGAATTTTTACGTAACAAACTAGATCAGATCTGTATTTGTAAGCAGTCTGTCCGGTAGGATAGCTAACAGGCTTTTTTTTATTTATGAAGAGACCTAGTCTTTTCTTGTATGGTTTCAGGTATAGTATTTTTCCGATGGCTGCTGTTTCCATCTTGCGGTTATATTATCTTGTATCCTCTAGATGCCCCTGGCGGTTCTGTGCGTTCGTGACTGTTCTGGCAATAGCCGCAGCGCCGCCAGCCAGTGAACCAATCGCTGTGAGACTTGTGAGGGCAGGAATGAGTACGGGAATAATTCCACCTCATGTCTTGGGTATTGATTGGCAGAACCCTGGGTGCTTTAACGGGCCTTTCACGCTTCAAGGCACTTTTAGCGCATACATCGCTGTCAGGATACCGTCTTTTAAACACCATTCTTCTTCTTCATCGTTGTCTTCTTCTTCAATGCAGGATGTGCAGCGTTCATAACTTGCTTGAAATTCATACCCAAGCCCAACTTAATTTTACCACACATGGTTTTATTTACTACAAATGCTGCAATGCGCTGACCAATACCAATATCCTTTCTCACACGTATTACCTTGATTTTATCAGACAAAATTCGATCGGCAGCATGACGTCCTGGGAGATCTTTATGTTTTGCGTATGCAATGTTGTGTTCCAAACACGCCTTGTCAAGCAGGTTTATCCCGTCATCAACATGAGCCAAAAGGTTTTGATTATTTGTACCAGGTCTAGAGTAATTAAACCCAGAATGTACAGTTCGATGGGAAGTTTGTCAAAAATACCACCACCACCTATAATGCGTCTCCTGTCATGCATGTTATGCTACTGTGCTGGTTGCATTCTTTGGTCCCCATTATATAGATAGTCGTCAACATCAATCCTGCTGTGTCGTGTTGTAGGAAAACTATTGCTCTATTCCCTCAACGTCTTATGACAAGCTCTATGAGAAACGTGTGGTTCTGAGCGCTTCTGCATTTCCTCGATGTAAAAGCATCCTGAAATTTCAGTGCCACTGCTATCCTTTAAGCTGTAAGTTCTGTGATTTGCTCTCTGCACATTGGAAACTGTGAATGTGTTACTTGACCAGCTTGAGAGGTCTGACTTCTCAAACGCTACCTTATGTTTTGAGATACATACCAAATCACCCACATTAAATTTCTGTTTATGTGGATTGCGCATTTTAATACGATAGTACACGGTATCCATAAGTCCATTATCATCAACATCAATTGTCTCATTTTTATTGTGCTATGTTTGGTTCAATTATACTGTGCAATTATTCCTGGGAGGATATCTGTCCATCTGTATGAGATACGAAGATTAAAACACATCCACATTTGACCCTTTATTATTATTGTTATTATTATTATTATCCACGATATTCGCCTTTCAGTGGATGAATGTTGAGTAGTGATGTATTCCATACCTGTGTATCACAGTCTTGAAACACTTATTGTAGAACTCCCCATCGTGATCGATTTGGACGTTGTCTGGGCTTCAATGGATCTCTGTCTGCAATAGAGGCTCAAATACCTCCGTGACATTTCTCCCCGCTTTTGTTTTAACAGACAATGCATGTGCAAAATTTGGAGTATGTATTAATAACCAATAAAATATATGTGAATTCATTATTTTCATGTGAGTATTACCTTATATCTTCAAGATCAGCCAACCATAATTCATCCAAACCTTTAATCATAACATGCCTCTGAAGGTATGTTTTGCGTCCTCGTTTGTGCAGTTCTCGAACTACTGTCTCCATACTCATTCGATTATACCTTTCTTTCTAAGCTCTGAAATTATTGAGACAACCTCATTCTAATGAGCAGTTTCACCTTCTGACGCTGATACCATGAGCAGTCGTAGTCGATCTGTAATCTCATTGGGGTTGTCATAGTATATATTCTGAGTGGGGTGATTGCTGACTCTTTTATGATGAATGTCAATACTGTCGCCACTGCTATTGTATTATTTCACCATTCACCTCCAGATCTTAGGGTGTAATTTTATTTAGGGAAATGAGATTCAGTAGAACCAATGTTCTTTGAAATTCTCTATTCCCTAGCTTTATTGTGTTTTTACACTCCTGGAAATTGAAGTAAGAACACCGTGAATTCATTGTCCCAGGAAGGGGAAACTTTATTGACACATTCCTGGGGTCAGACACATCACATGATCACACTGACAGAACCACAGGCACATAGACACAGGCAACAGAGCATGCACAATGTCGGCACTAGTACAGTGTATATCCACCTTTCGCAGCAATGCAGGCTGCTATTCTCCCATGGAGACGATCGTAGAGATGCTGGATGTAGTCCTGTGGAACGGCTTGCCATGCCATTTCCACCTGGCGCCTCAGTTGGACCAGCGTTCGTGCTGGACGTGCAGACCGCGTGAGACGACGCTTCATCCAGTCCCAAACATACTCAATGGGGGACAGATCCGGAGATCTTGCTGGCCAGGGTAGTTGACTTACACCTTCTAGAGCACGTTGGGTGGCACGGGATACATGCGGACGTGCATTGTCCTGTTGGAACAGCAAGTTCCCTTGCCGGTCTAGGAATGGTAGAACGATGGGTTCGATGACGGTTTGGATGTACCGTGCACTATTCAGTGTCCCCTCGACGATCACCAGTGGTGTACGGCCAGTGTAGGAGATCGCTCCCCACACCATGATGCCGGGTGTTGGCCCTGTGTGCCTCGGTCGTATGCAGTCCTGATTGTGGCGCTCACCTGCACGGCGCCAAACACGCATACGACCATCATTGGCACCAAGGCAGAAGCGACTCTCATCGCTGAAGACGACACGTCTCCATTCGTCCCTCCATTCACGCCTGTCGCGACACCACTGGATGCGGGCTGCACGATGTTGGGGCCTGAGCGGAAGACGGCCTAACGGTGTGCGGGACCGTAGCCCAGCTTCATGGAGACGGTTGCGAATGGTCCTCGCCGATACCCCAGGAGCAACAGTGTCCCTAATTTGCTGGGAAGTGGCGGTGCGGTCCCCTACGGCACTGCGTAGGATCCTACGGTCTTGGCGTGCATCCGTGCGTCGCTGCGGTCCGGTCCCAGGTCGACGGGCACGTGCACCTTCCGCCGACCACTGGCGACAACATCGATGTACTGTGGAGACCTCACGCCCCACGTGTTGAGCAATTCGGCGGTACGTCCACCCGGCCTCCCGCGTACCCACTATACGCCCTCGCTCAAAGTCCGTCAACTGCACATACGGTTCACGTCCACGCTGTCGCGGCATGCTAGCAGTGTTAAAGACTGCGATGGAGCTCCGTATGCCACGGCAAACTGGCTGACACTGACGGCGGCGGTGCACAAATGCTGCGCAGCTAGCGCCATTCGACGGCCAACACCGCGGTTCCTGGTGTGTCCGCTGTGCCGTGCGTGTGATCATTGCTTGTACAGCCCTCTCGCAGTGTCCGGAGCAAGTATGGTGGGTCTGACACACCGGTGTCAATGTGTTCTTTTTTCCATTTCCAGGAGTGTATTTAAAGCTGTGGGCTGCATACCCAACATCTGTGGTTTTTCACAACTGAAACCGAATGTTTTGTCTGTCGTAGTGTCACTGTGAAGGTTAATGAAACCGGCAATAGCATCATTGTTGTTATTGTGTAATTTCACTGAGAGTTCATTGAGAGATTCAGAAAATGATTTAAAGGTTTCTCTCAGTGTCAGCTCTCGATCCAAATGTCCTATCCTTTGCTGCCATAACTTATCTCAAATAGCCTTCCGTGCTGTGACGACCTTATGCTTAGTCAACATCTTGCTATACATTAAGCGAACTGCTCCACAGGCTGCACCTTATATACATTTCGCTCAACCTTTGCAGTTAAATCATGTACTTTCTTTTTAATTCCATCAACCTTTACAGCTAAGTCATCTCCTTTCTTTGTCAGAATGACGTAGGTGTACGTCTCTAGTTTCTTAACCCTAACATCTAATTCACTGAGCAGTCTCAGAAGTGTCTGAGAGTACCTTTCTAACTCCTTAACTTCACATTCGAGAGACTAAAATTTTCCAGTGAATACAGATTCATCACTGAAGCATACCTGAAGCATGTGTACAAAATTGCAATTTAGGAAAGTTGGGAATCGTAGCATAGGAGACCTCAACAGTCCCAAAATTCAAATGTGCGTTTCTTCAGTATCAATAAAACATGACAATTTCAAGCAAAAACTCCTAACTTTAGAGATGAGACTCACTTAATTTACCATATTATTGCACTTACCTTAGCCCAGTCTACACTTGTGCACTCGTGAAGTTGTTTATTCCACTGCAATCTTTTGGTTTTCATAGCAGGTGTGATTTTCTGTTTTTTCCTTGGTTGGCATGCCTTTAAATGACATTGAAACAGACTCTTCCTCACTGTCACAGGTGAAACTTCAACACCCAAACCTTTCAGCCGATGGCTCATCTCTGTAGAAGTAAGAAGTTTGCAGTTCATTGTTCCCATGTTTTTAAGTCTTCTCATTGTTCTAGGACTGATTTTTCTTTTATGTCCACATTTGCCTTTCCTGCTCTGAAAGTTTGGTTCTGCTGACAGTTTTCTGTGATATTCTCATTCTGTCAGCAATTTCTTGCTGTGTACAACGATTTTCAGCAAGACGTGCTACCACAGTCGAAACTTTCCGAGGTAAAACATCTTTTGTCTTCCTCATAACCTCATTTTCTTTGGAAAATCCACGATTTATTCCTATTGCTAAAAACATGCAAGTTCACAATGTATATAAAGTCTTGTTAATGTAACAAGAAGTTCGTAGAATAAATAATAAGCTGAACCACACTACAGAAACATGGAACATTACTGTGAACACAGTTTCAAAGCATGTACACAGACAACTGATACCAACACGATTTGGAGGGAAAATAACAAATGTCACCAACTGTGAAAAATTCAGTGATCTGTGAGTTGCTTGGAGGGGAAATTTGGGGGCATCAATCAAATCGTTAAAACAAATCAATTATTACAGTTTTCTCTCCTATGTTTACACAAGAAAACTTAAGAGTATCAAAAATAATCGTTCAGTCTAATAATTTGAAGACGTCTGTTCATGCTTTTGGGTTGGACTGTCACTTCAAGGTAGTCAGCGTCTGCGGGTGTGTGGCGGACGGCCTGTGTTGCCGGCAGCCACTGAGGCGTGGCGGTGGGCCGCTGAAATACCGCAAGGTGCTCTGTCGAGCAGCTTTGTGTTTGAAAAAGCGATATATAGCATTCTCCGGAATTTTGTTGTTGTTCAAGAGGGGTCCAATCGTATCGAGAAATACATTTAACATTTTACAGGAAGCTTTCTCTTCTTCTTGCCTTTTGTCTATGTGTGACTTATTTCCAGACTGGAGACAGTACATCAATGCCATCAGAAGGATTTCTTCGTGCACTACCAGCACCAAGATAAAATAGGCATCTATCCCTACCTATGGTGGGGGCAGGGATGAGGGTGGAAGGGGGGGTAAGACTATCTCCAAGTTGGTTAGATGGTGAGCGTCCTTCGAGGACACAGCTGCAAGTTTTTGTGGTTGTTGTGTTATTACGATGTTTTTTCCCAACCACCAATACATGTGTTGCATTATGCTCTGTTCATTACGAGTGCTAGTTTTTGTCTCGATAACTTCGATGTGTAATTAGAACAGTGACGCATTTTCCATCAGTTGCGGTATCGTGTATTGGCCTGATTACCTGGGCTGCAGGATGGCTGTCGAGCAGGTGTCCGTAGCGAACTTTGACGTCAAACAGCGATAGATATTGTCCTCAGCTGTATGCTTACAGGTAATAGGCTTATTAAACTCTCTCTGTCCAACACCAGCATCTTGTCAGTTGAACATATTTCCCGCCAAAAAGAATAAAGGTAGTACCTTACACCCCAGCCCTTTTCCTTCCACCTTGTAGGTGAATGGTAGAGGTTGAGTGTGTCTATCACTAAATTCGAGTGGTATTGTGAAATTTTTTCCCAGCGGGATAGCAGCAGTTGTATGGTATCGTCAGTTTTTGAGCTGTATTGAGATTTTAGGCAGTCCTTGTGCAGGGCTATGCGAGCCTCTCTTTATGATTAATTATATACTTAGGACTGATCTCTGCATCATTTTCTCAACCAAAATAAATAAAGTACACTAATCTAACCTTCCTCTCCTGAACCTGGGCAGTTTTCATGTGTTGGGGGGAGGGGGGTGGGTGCACTTCATTTCCGAATGGGAGAGGTGGTGGGATGTCACCGCAGCTCTGGGTCAAAGAAATTCCAGCCAAAATTCAAAATTCCCACCAAAATTCGGAATTGCCACCAAAATTCGTAATTCGCCCTAAAATTCGAAATTCGCCCTAAAATTCGAAGTTCCCACCAATAGGATAGGTTGGCGAGGGGGATGGGCTGGGACCCAAGCGTAGGCTGAGAAAAACACATAGTCTTTTAGGGTGGGGGTGAGAGTGGTTGGGGAGGTAATTAATTGATCAGTTTAATTAATTTGCACATCAATTTGATATTTATACACTCAGTACCCTACTAATTGTTACACTATTTACACCCTGCAATATCTTTTGCAGTAACTGATACTTGGGTTGAAACAGCGTTTTCGAAAAATATACACACATACTCAAAGTGCACTCCATATGGGTCCGTTAGCAGTGACATGAGAACGTTTGTCTTGCTGCACTTGAATGGACCTACAATTATCGTCTGTATATGATTGGGTAGGCTTATCCCATTCTTCTTGTTCTTATTCTTGTTCTTCTTCCTCCAGTCTTCTTCCACACTGCGACAGGACCAGTCACTTACAACGAAGTCCTGAGCTTCACCCACCCTGCCATGACACCAATTACCTCAGGGTTTGGTGTGCAATGGGCTTTTATAGAAAAAAGAATACTTGTAATAATACCTGTAATAATAATGTGTGTAGCCACTGTAGTGCAATCATTTTATCAACTGAGCTACCATGACTACGCATGTAGTGAGACAGTTATGAAAAAAGAAATAATACACAAGATTTGTGGTAATTATATATATATATATATATATATATATATATATATATATATATATATATATATATATATATATATGAGGTGCGACAATAAAATAATGAGACTGACGTGAAAAAGATGTTGCTAGATGTTGCTTACCACTTTAGTCAAGTTTAGTGTTGTCTCCTTCAAAGTAGTTCCCTTCTGATTGCACACACTTTTTCCAGCGCTTGTGCCATTGATGGTAACATTTCTGGAACTCATCATCCATAATATCCTAGAAGACCCTTGTTACAGCGTTTTGGACATCTTGTGCTGTTTGAAAATTGTGTCCCTTGACCGCCGTTTTGACTCTTGGAAATAGAAAAAAGTCGCACGGAGCGATATCTGGTGAATAACGTAGCTGGCGTAGTACTGAAATTGGTTTTGAGGTTAAAAATTGCTGTACTGACAGAGCAGCACGGTATGGCGCATTATCGCGATGCAGAACCAAATATCAGCAATGTTGGCATGGACACGAAGAACCCTTTTACGAAGTCTTTCTAAATTTTTTTGTAGTAATGTTGGTTAACTGTTTGTCCAGGAGGCACCCACTCTTTATGAACAATTACCTTGGAATCAGAGAAGCACACAAGCATGCATTTCACTTTTGACTTTGACATTCGTCCTGCCTTCACTTAACATTTTGTGCCAAAAAAACTTGAGCTCTTGACGTAACCTCCTCTCCTAAAGCCTTCTGAATCTTACTGTAAGTTGTCGTCGCGTTTTCAACCAATTTAACTCAAAAAGAAATGGCATAATGTTGCGCAATATTATGCAGTTCCATTTCCATGACAAGAGACACAAACACGTGTTAACTTATTACAGCACAACTCACGACTGAGCAGTTGCATCGATGTGCTGCTTGGACTAGAAGCAGCTTATATATATATATATATATATATATATAGCAGTGCTACATAGGCTGCATTACATCAACAACAAAAATCCCTGACTCATTTTTACAGTATTTCTGTATAACTGTTCCCTGTATGGACTAAATTATGCATGTATTTTGCTCAGACCGATGGGTGTTCCTTTAGCTTCTTCTTTTGACAATGTGTTGATACACTGTTGTAAATCGTCTGCAGGCATGATGTACATGCAGAGATAGTTCACCACATCTTTATACACTCTGTCTGAACACATAGTATCACACAGTTCAGTCTTTCCAATATAATGAATAGCACCATCTGTAGGCTGAACAAGTCTGTAACGATGGTATATTGCAGATAAATGGACTGACCTCCAGATCTCACGATGAGTGGCATGCCAACGTACAATGATGTTACAGATAGTATCAGGTCAGCATTGTAAAAGTCTGAAAATGGAGAATACTCGGAGGTCATCTGTTGGTTGATGTAGGATTCTGCATGACATAGTTCATCCCATTCCTACTTCGTAAATCTCACTTTAAAACTTCTTGATGCATTTTCAGTGTCTAACACAACATGCTAATCATGGTCCACTGGTGATTCTATACCAATATTTGAGCTGTTTGAACCGCCAGTTGTTAAATTATAAGTTGAAATGAAAAGTAGTAGAGCAATGGAAGGAATCGGCAGCTTCTCATCCACCACTCAACACACTGTCCTTGCAGTAACACCAGAATGTTCTGGGATGGTGTGTGTGTTGTGACCAGTAATGACCTGCATCATGTGATGTAGGACCCTGGCATAGTTCTTCTGAGTCAGGGACTGTCTGGGTGTTTTCATTACACAAATTGACAAGCAGACTGGATAGTAGCAGCTCGTTTTCCTCCTCCAACATGCTGGGCAGCTGCATTAAAGGATCCCATGGTGCTGCTACTGTTGCTGGCCCTAACACTCTGGAGTTTGCTGCAGGTCCTGGTGGCTGCTGTTTGTCCAGACATGCTGGATGTCGCTGCTGGTCAGCACATACCGGAGGCTGGTCCTGAACAAAGAAGAAGAGAAGAAGAAGTAATAATTACATGAAGTTGAACAAAGAAACGGAACTTGACAAAGGAGGGGAAGAACCACTATATGCAGTAATAGCAGCAAAGTCAAGTAATGTCTATTTACTTTTACACTTCTTCTGTGGTGCAGAGAATTTTGAAGAGAGTTTTCCGGTCGGTAGGGTCGTATGCCTTTTTGAAGTCGACAAAGGTAATGATCAGGATCTGTTTGTGTTGTAAACTCATTTTCAGGTTCCAAATTTGTTCCGCACAGGACCGCCCGTTACGGTAGCCTGCTTGGTATTCCCCAATCAAGTGGTTGGTCTGGCAATTTTAGTCTGTTTAGTAAAGCTTTAGAGAGAATCTTGTATGTGACCGGTAGTAGTGATATTCCTCTGTAGTTGTTCGGGACAGTCTTGTCACCTTTTTTGTGTAGTGGGTGTATCAGGGCAGTTTTTTTTTTAGTTGTCAGGAATTGTCATGGTCTTCCAGATATCTTCCAATATCCTGTGGATGTCTTTGGTGAGTTCAGGGTCTTCTAACTTCCAAATTTCCTCGATGATACCGTCTTCTCCTGGTGCTCCTCTTGAGTGACTTGATTATTTCTTTAACTTCTTCTAGAGTTGGTGGTTATATATATATATATATATATATATATATATATATATATATATATATATATATATATATATATATATATATATATATATATATATATATATATATATATATATAGGTGCAAATGATAGGTGCATTCCTGATGGCCTTGTATTTTAGAAATATATATATATATATATATATATATATATATATATATATATATGCCTCTCCCCAATGTTATTCAATCTGTATATTGAGCAAGCAGTAAAGGAAACAAAAGAAAAATTCGGAGTAGGTATTAAAATTCATGGAGAAGAAGTAAAAACTTTGAGGTTCGCCGATGACATTGTAATTCTCTCAGAGACAGCAAAGGACTTCGAAGAGCAGTTGAACGGAATGGACAGTGTCTTGAAAGGAGGATATAAGATGAACATCAACAAAAGCAAAACGAGGATAATGTAATGTAGTCAAATTAAATCGGGTGATGCTGAGGGGATTAGATTAGGAAATGAGACACTTAAAGTAGTAAAGGAATTTTGCTATTTAGGGAGTAAAATAACTGATGATGGTCGAAGTAGAGAGGATATGAAATGTAGACTGGCAATGGCAAGGAAATCGTTTCTGAAGAAGAGAAATTTGTTAACATCGGGTATAGATTTCAGTGTCAGGAAGTCGTTTCTGAAAGTATTTGTATGGAGTGTAGCCATGTATGGAAGTGAAACATGGACGATAACCAGTTTGGACAAGAAGAGAATAGAAGCTTTCGAAATGTGGTGCTACAGAAGAATGCTGAAGATAAGGTGGGTAGATCACGTAACTAATGAGGAGGTATTGAATAGGATTGGGGAGAAGAGAAGTTTGTGGCACAACTTGACTAGAAGAAGGGATCGGTTGGTAGGACATGTTTTGAGGCATCAAGGGATCACAAATTTAGCATTGGAGGGCAGCGTGGAGGGTAAAAATCGTAGAGGGAGACCAAGAGATGAATACACTAAGCAGATTCAGAAGGATGTAGGTTGCAGTAGGTACTGGGAGATGAAGAAGCTTGCACAGGATAGAGTAGCATGGAGAGCTGCATCAAACCAGTCTCAGGACTGAAGACCACAACAACAACATATATATATATATATATATATATATATATATATATATATATCGACTTTCTTATCACAAAATAAAATACTTGTATCTGTTACAATTATCTTCCCATACTTAGAATTTATCTCTAATAATTTTCAGTATTGTATTGGATGCCATGACATGTACTACTCATATAAAGTCTGATGTATATTAGGTGCAGTGACAAGTATAATGTATGTATTGTCGTATGTATTGTCATATTGGATGCAATAATAATGACATGCACACACACACAAATATATATATGTATTTATTATAATCAGTGCCAACGAATCGATGATATGCCATCATGCCTTGTTTTCCAGAAGAGAAGACATATAATTTTCATCATTAATCAGATCAAGTATGTGTGCTAATTGAACAACATTATCATAACAACAAGATTACAAATCATTAGTCTACAAATGTTACTGTAGGAAACATTCTCAATGAATCTGCATGTGAAGTACCTCAACTGAATGTTATAGGTGAGTTGATATGATAAGAAGCATATGTCCTTCATTATTTGTGAATCTGTTCTATGTTCATATCCAGTGACAAGTACTATTCAAGATTAAATTAAAAACTAAAAAAGAATTAGTTAGTGGATAAAAATACGTTATTTACATAGAATGTAAGTATCCCAATCTTATTGATTGAACACCACTGAATCAATCTTGTTCATGCTGCAGAACACATACAGGTGACAGTTCTGACTAATAATCAGAATTTATGTTATACAGGTTAGTCTATCAAATGTAAAGTAATCGATCATAAGAAATTGTATTTTCCAAGTGCAGTCAGTGAAATAGTTTAGGTTACCCAGACAACCTGTACACAGCCCATGTCTACCTCCTACCTCTATACATCTCTGAATCAACAGTTTAGTATCAACACATTCTAGATCAATCATTTATTTAAAATAAATTGTATATAGTAAAGAAAGTGAGGAGAAACCAAAAAATACCAGGATTTAAAAAGGCAGTATCTATGTGACCCTCAGGTAGAGTTTAGACTGGCAGTCATACTTGTACGAATATATTGGTTCCAACACAGTACGGACTGCAACCCTCTGGTACAGTTTAGATTGGGAATCATAGTTATTGTGTAATATTCACATAGGTTTATACAAAAAGATATTTTCCATTTACAAACTGTATAACTGTAATGTAACAGGTTACTCATTTATTCGGCTTTTGAAATGCCAATGTTACCTGATAGCAAGCATAACTTTTTAAGTGTATAAGGAAAAAATGTGAATTGTGTTTCAGACAGACAGACAATAGAACTGGTGTGACTAAGTTAAAAAAGATCATATAATAATTAATTTAGTTATAATGTTATAAGGAATATACACTTGATAGCATAAGGGTAATGAAAGTACACAGAAACATAAAAAATAAAATCACCTACTGTTGTTTGCTAATCACAGTAAATCCAGTGATTCAGAATCAGTGATTTTAGTAAATGTAGTGACACTAACAATTTGGAAAGGTCATTGAATTAACTAAAAGAAAGTTATACAGTGTACCTTGACATAGTGTAATGTTGACAAAAGATGAAATATTTAAATATGACATGTTGTATCACGTGATAGTTATAAATTCATAAGGGATAATATATTACAGCTAAATTGCATACTTCATGGACATTCCAAATATTTTTCCAGACACTTGTCGAGGATAGTAATCTGCAAATATCCAGTGCAGTGGCAAATATTTGGTATAACTTCCTTTATTATTGTAGTTTTTGTGCTAACTCAAGTCACTAATTAACTGTACATTCATTGTAAATACTCCACAAGTGTAAATACTATCCATTGGTACAGACCTTCAAATAGAGAATTTCCCTTTGTCACTTTATGGGCTGAGAGAATATTTTACTTTTATCTTTTCTTAACTTATTCTGGTAGTCCTTTATCCTATGTACCTTGTGCACAAATGAACATCTGGTAGGTAGATACATAACTATTAGTAGAAAGAACTACATAAGACAGACACAGAGATCAGTTTGAGAAAAAGGGACACCAAAGACATGAAAATTTGAATGTAAATTTCACATGTCTGCGGCTCTTGCATTTGTCACATACTTGATGCACAATGGGGAGTGTATCCTCCTGACGGATTATATTACTTTCCAGTTTTTCATTCAACCACATTCCTTTTGGAAATAGTGCACCATAGGACTTGATAAAGAATGGATGATGATGTCTCAATTTAGTTTACACTGATAATTCCTAGCTCTTCCTGTTTTTCATCAACGATGTCACAGTATTCCCACCAAATATTCTTTTAGTTCCACTTCTCAGCTTCCCTTACATTTTCTATCAGTTCACTATATGATTCATTTACTATATCATCCTAAAAACCCTCATTTTCCTCATAATAACCCCTTTCATGCAACTGTTCAACTCCCCTGATTTAGTTACTACTGTTATTGTTATTTATTTTTACAAATGAGTTTCAGAGCAACTTCTAGTTTTTGGATATGTGAATGATAACTTTATATCACTCTAATTGAAACCCCCTTTCCTAAAATCAAACTTTCTTGCAAGTCTTCTGTCTTGCACAAAACAAACAGTTTTTATTTTAAATGATAATAAAACTCGTCTTTTCACTGTCTTACTGTATATTCCTGTAGCATCTTTGATTTTAATCCACGTTATTGGATATTCAAGAAAATTTTCACCACTCTTTATTCTATCCTGTAACTTTTCCAAGATTCCAATTATAAGCTTTCCAGTTGTCATGTAAACTTGTCCTACCTGGTATGGGATGAGCCTTGGCAGTTGTGCAGTTTCACTGGATCACCACCTGAGCGTGTTGTTGTAGACTGTCTCCATAAAATGTATAACCAGAAGCTTCATTTAAAGTTAAAAAATTGGATGTTACAGTCTTTTATCAAGTCTGTAAGATACTTCCAGTGATGACAGTCTCCAATAATGTTTACACACAGGTAGTTTGTGTGGACCTATGTGGAGGAGAATAGTTCTTATTTATTCAAAAAGTAATAGACACACAGTACAGATATAGTGATCAAAAGTTGCTTCTCACGCAGTTAAGTGGAAAAAGACACAGGACTGTTATTACTCACAAATATTGTTCAAATGACCCAACACATATTTTAATGGTCTGTTGCTCATTATTATAAAATAATTTCTCTCAGCCAGGTTTGCATGAATAGAGATGCAACTCAAAAGATTCCCAAGGCTGGACTAAAGAACAGACTACCTATACTAGCTGAAGGTTCTGAGTGAAATAATAAGAATGGATGTACTGACTGAGAACTAAAAGCAGACTGTCTGAAAATGGTGCAAGTTTTTTGGCCTTATAAAGATTCCCTCCATGGTATTATTGAACTTTGTCAGTTTATAATAATTTACAAATTCTAAAAGTCAGAGATTTCGTCTTTCATTGCTGTTGGTTTTGTCAGCATATTTTACTTGTATATTATGTCTCATGAACAGCATCTGTTAAAGAATGCTGTACTGATTTATGCCTACACACAGTGAATCCTGGGTTTATGACCATAGGATCCATCTTGGTCATTACAATTTAGTTATTGAAAGTTTAGTAATTGTTAATGAAGCAAACACAAAATAGCATTGGCTCTTTATTCTGTATTACCTCATATAACAGATATTCCACCACAATGTGATGTAATGTTGTCAACTAAATGTAGTTTATTTCTTTACTGTGGAAAGGTATAACCTTCTTGCAATTTAGTCTAGGTGAAATACAAAAAGTTCAGATGGGTGGTGACCAACTCAGGTGCACAACTTCTTCTCATTTAGGGTCTTGGAATTCTTCACAAGAATAGGATTTTGATGTATATTCATTTTGTGTACCAAGTGAGTTAAGTAAAAGATACACCAACATACGTCATACGTAATTTTATTGCTCATAATGACAATTACTTCTTTGTTGGTATTACAATTTTTAGGCATTACAATTCAAAAATATCACATCAGGTTAATTTGACGTACATGGAAAAGTGGTACAGTTACTGTTATACGTATCATATATGCAAGTCAGTCAGAAAACAATATTATCATATGAAATTATGACATTAATGCAGAATGAACAATGATCTTAACAATTTCATTACTTACGCAATAATACAATATCGATACACATTTGACTAGGGCTTTGGGCAACTATTACCAGTAATTCTGTCTCTCACACAGAAAGTGTGCTTTGATGATTTGTTTACAAGTATTACTTTTCATTATTTCGCAAAATCTCAAAATTGTTTTGAAAATTAATAAATTTAGTGGCACATATTAGGGGCAACGGCCTTGCCACAGTGGATACACCGGTTCCCGTGAGATCACCGAAGTTAAGCGCTGTCGGGCGTGGCCGGCGCTTGGATGGGTCACCATCCCGCCGCCACGTGCTGTTGCCATTTTTCGGGGTGCACTCGGCCTCGTGATGCCAATTGAGGAGCTACTCGACCGAATAGTAGCGGCTCCGGTCAAAGAAAACCGTCATAACGACCGGGAGAGCGGTGTGCTGACCCCATGCCCCTCCTATCCGCATCCTCACCTGAGGATGATACGGCGGTCGGATGGTCCCGATGGGTCGCTTGCGGCCTGTAGACGGAGTTAGTTAGTTAGTGGCACATATTAGTTACAAAGATGAATAATAGTATTTGTCATGTTATTCCAAACATTGCTTCCAGTATTTTGGCCAACTAAACGAAAATGGGTGATATGCTATAACATGATTTCATAAAATCGTAATTAACACAGAATATGACAATTTGAGTTGGTCCTGCCAACTGACAGAGTTTCACAGGTTTCATGTTGGTATTTCAGAGTCATTTACTTACTGTATTATGTAGAGATTACTGTTTCTAACATTATAATTAACTTGTTAATTGGAATATGCGTGGCGACTTGCTCTCAGTGAACTGAGAGTTGTGATATTGATCTGTTCAATACACTTTCCAAACAGGTGTGTTATGTTTCAAATCTGACATGGGCTGCAACATACGTAGAAGCTCATGCTCAGATCAGAGGTGATGTGGGATTTGAGTTAAACCATTTCTTGGTGCGCAAGTGATTGTGTACAGCAGTGAAATGACGACAGGTTCGAGCTGAGATTTTTCAGGTCTCTGTGGTTGAAGACAGTACAGATTGACTTGGATTTTATACTAAGGAGGTTAATATGATGATGGTGAGGTAATGAGACTCTGGGTTACCACACTGGTTTGCTTTTTATTGCTTCTTCATGTGCCTGCAAAGATGTGCAGAAGAGCACAGGCACTAGTTTATAGCTCCAACAAGTGTAACACATAAATGAGGCTTACTAGATTCTCGAATCAATTTCCAGAATAAATGGACACCCCCACCTATAACCCTATTAAGGTTCAGGTGTACACAGATCACAAACTACTGAAGTACCAGATTGTATTGCTGTAATCGAACCTTTAGGTTCATGTCGTCATCACAATGAAAGTGTCATACAAACAAAGATATATGTAGACAAATGTATGATGGAAATCGATATCCCTAGTCAAGAGATGCATATGGATAAGCTTTACATATCCTACTTATTGTAAAAGTTCAGTTGAGTATAATGCCAACTCACATAGTATCCACTATAGTTCATCTGTCATCTGAGGTTTTTGGATGAAACTTGTCTCTAGATTTAAACCCCCCTCTGGAACTCTTTGTGGTTTGGAAATATGCGTTGCTTGACATTTGAGAACCTCTATGTATGGCATACAGAGTTGTTTGCTTACAGAGGGTACCTAATTGCTTTGCTTTTTTTCTTTATTTACAATCAATGAGCATGAAATCAGCTGTTTCTCAATGTATATAACATCATAATGGACTGATGAAAGTGGCTTGCACTTTGTGTGTCTGCCTTAAGGCTTACAGCTAATATTCATACCTTTTTTTCTGGCAACTTTCATGATTCGATCATTATAATGTATTAGAACTTATTAATTACTCTGGGTAAGCAAATGTTAATTTTAACTATTTATGGAAAGTATGTTGTACACTCATTCTGGTATTCCATAGGGAATGATATATAGCTTCCAATGAAATTTACTGATATGAGCCAGTCCATAAACTATTTTTTGAAGTCAGTAATGAAAATGTAGTTCAGAACTTTTTGTCATTTTACACAATTCAGATGCTTTTTTAGATATCTGATGCAGTTTCTGACAAGTAATTTAGGTTTTCAGATACTTTTTAGCACAGTCCAGATGGATCTACATTGTGATTGGCTGTTTGATTTTAATGGTGTCTGAAATACTAGGCTCTAATTGGCAGTGAGAAGAAGGAGGTGGTACATTTCAATGTGTGTGTGTGTGTGTGTGTGTGTGTGTGTGTGTGTATGAGCTTGTCATTTTTTTATTTTAGTACTGCACTTTAATTTGCTGTAGAGGGGAGACAGGAAGAGGAAAGGGGTTTGGATTGTTTTCTTTTTAAATTTCCCATTAGTGCAACTGGTCTACTTACAGAATCTTAGATTTTTGATTGGTTGCTTGATTTTAATACTACACTGTGATGGGTTGGATGGGGGAGTGAAGGAGGAGAGGGCATGGTGGGGAGGAGGTGTTACTTGATAATGTCACAAATGTAAACAAATCAAAACTTTTGCATAGGTGGTCTAGAATTGTCATAGCCCTACTACCTCCATCAAAAAGTTTTGCCTCCCACACTTCCATCCATTATCAAACTGACGATTCCTTGATGTCTCAGGAAGTGTATTATTAACTGACTCTGCTTTTAGTCAAGTTGTGCCATAAACTTCTCTTTTTCTCAGTTTGGTTCAGTAATTCTGCATTAGTAATCTGAGCTTTCCATGTGGCCTGATGTCCCACTTTTCAGAATTCTTGTCTGGACTATTCGTCTCTGATGTTTCATTTCTGTACAAGGTTGTAACTAGCTAACATGGGCGCCCAGTTGTTATGGTGGATGAGGCCTTGATCTACAAATTTACACCAGAAATGAAGCAATAATCAAAGAAGTCGTTGGAAACAAAAGGCACTGTTCAGAAAAAAACTACCTGTCTATTTTTGGCGGAAAGAATGTGGACTGTGTTTTCATGAAAATAAAAGGTATTATTCCCATTGATGAATCAGGGCAACGAATACAATGCTAGTCTGGGGAGCAATGAGATAAAAAATATACGACAAGGCCTGTATCTGTATTGTGAAATGAAAAGGGAATAAAATAATTATTTGGCAGAATTGTTTTAGCGATGGGAAAGCTGATAAATTTTAAGTATGAGTTGTTGCTAAATGCACCCTGTTCACTAAACGCACCCACTGACTTCCACCTGTTCCCATGCGTAAAGAAATATGAGCCTGAAAACCTTTCTGTCAAATGAAAAGTTACTGGGAGCTACAGAGGTATATTTTCACTCCACGCAGGCTTATACTTCAGGAATGGAATACGACAGTTGGGAAATCTGTGACCAAAAAGAAGGCTGCATTGAAAATAGTACTATTTTGACCTTAATAGATGATCTTCGTACACTATATCGAGAAATTTTCTCCTTGTACAGAAAACTTGAATGAACATTTGATTTTCGTTCTACCTGCATCGATCAACTGCTCATTAGACAATGACTTTACCCAGACAGAAGGTGGCCAATGGTATAAAGCAGTAAGTTATTTAGGTTTTTTTATTCTTTAAAAATCTTTAATTTTCAGCCCCTGTCTGCAATAGATCTCATAACAATACAACTAAGATGTTGAATAACAAAATCAGAATGCCAGACAATCTAGTGATGGCGAAAGATTTATTTTGACCAATACTTTGGAGCACGGTTGGAGTTCGGGCAGCGAGTACGCATAATAGGAGTAACAGAGCTCGCAGCATCTGAATGAGACAACTGGGTTGGTCGCCGAAATATCTGTGGGAAAATGGGATTAACAGTTCGTATGAACACCCAAAGGCACGCCCTTTATCTGTCACGCTGAGAAATCCTGAGAGATTGCATGAGTGCTCCTTTGCTTGGAAAGCATCTTCGTGGGAATACGTTTAAAAAATGCTTCTCTTCAAGTAATTCGTAGCACCCAGTTTAAAGCTTTGCTGCAATGATAGTAACAGATCTATGATTTTAAGAGATAATCAGCATCAAGACGAAATGAGCGGGCCGGCTTGTGTGGCCGAGCGGTTCTAGGCGCTACAGTCTGGAACGGCGCGACCGCTACGTTCGCAGGTTCCAGTGCTGCCTCGGGCATGGATGTGTGTGATGTCATTAGGTTAGTTAGGTTTAAGTAGATCTAAGTTCTAGGGGACTGATGAACTCAGAAATTAAGTGCCATAGTGCTCAGCGTCATTTGAACCATTTTTGAAATGAGCGGAGCTGAGGTTTTTTTAAAATTTTTTTAATGGAGTGCATACATGATACTCCTGCAAGATTAACAGTTGGCACCACAACAAGTTGCAGTTGTTATTGCTTTGATGTAAGCTTTATTACAGGTGTAAAAAGCTATTTCAGTATACCGAAACTACATGTACAGACAAGAAAATCAAACAAGAGTGACTCAAGTACGCCCAGCGACGACTACAATAACTGCAATTTTAACGCATAGAATGTTCTTGCATGATTTTTACTCTAATAGTGTGTAAATACTACTTAAATAATATTTTAGAAGCTGCAGGATGTAATGTTTATGCAATTTTTAAGAGGAATTTAAAAACTGCTGGAGGCTAAAACACGCACAGAGGCAAGCTGAGGAGGAAATTTAAAGTGAATAATTTATAGGATGAGGACATGTATCTCAGGCTGTGAGAATGATGAGTAGGGTTCTCTGTCTCTAACGACCGAACACTGTTCCGCTCAAACTCAAGGAAAGGAGTAGCTTTAACGCGACTGAGAATAGGGCTGTGTCCAAGAGCTCCCATACGATAGTTTGTTGTTTGTAGGGAAGGTGGGGGAAGGGGTGGGGCTAGGCCTGATGGGGGGGGGGGGGGATACGGAGTATTTTTAATGTTGTGAAAGACGAATGGCGACTTGTAAGTAGTGTCAAAAAAGATCCAGTCCGAAGTCTGTTAGAAAGCCGCTTAATACCGTCGCGATTTTGAAATCATTTTCTGAAAGAAAGCTCCTGACTGCACTATATATTCTTCTCTCCCGGGCGGGTGGACGGGGGGGAGGGGGTTCATCCACCTTGCCCCCGGATTTGGACAGAGGACACACCAGTGTGCGATGTTGTTGCCATCGCAGTGTCGGTGCGCCAAATCTTACTTAACTTCATTTTATATCTTGACAAGAGATCAGCAGGTTTTGTTGACGATTACTGGTCCACTGTTTTCAGTAACAGTGAGACGAATGTGGGCAGCGGTTTAAGGATTTGTGTGTTGTCCGGATTGCTGCCCAAGTTACTGGATAGGTTATTTTAATATTTGTTAGAGCGACTGGTTCATCATTTGTAGTCAGTGATAAAAATAGCCACGATTCTCTTCATCGTTTTTACAATTTTTAAGTGCATTTCCATTTCTCATTTAATATATACAGGGTGAACATTAATAAAACGTGCAAACTGCAGGGGCGGGTTCCTGACTGGAAATAGAAGAAAATAGGTCCTATTGACAAGTGTCGCCGGCCGGAGTGGCCGTGCGGTTCTAGGCGCTACAGTCTGAAGCCGAGCGACCGCTACGGTCGCAGGTTCGAATTCCGCTTCGGGCATGGATGTGTGTGATGTCCTTAGGTTAGTTAGGTTTAATTAGTTCTAAGTTCTAGGCGACTGATGACCTCAGAAGTTAAGTCGCCTAGTGCTCAGAGCCATTTCAACCATTTGACAAGTGTCCGAAAATGGATCGTTGCCACGGTAGATTGTGTGTTGCAGACTGTGCGATTGACGCAGCGTATTGTAAACAGCAGAATCGTCTGGTATTCATACCGGGAACAATCCGAGATGGTGTTTGTGTACGAGCAAGCAGATGAAAACGGCCGACAGGCAATACGTCTATACCACATAAAGTGCCCTCACAGACACCAACAACATTACTCAATATTTCAAGCCTTTTATGGGCATTTGTGTGATCGTGAATCCTTTCAGGCAGACGCACGTGCAGGGCGGCGGCGTACTGTGTATACACCAGATCTGGAGGACCGGGTTCTACAGGATATTGAAACGAGCCCTAGTACAAGCTCCACGCAAGTGGCCCGCCTATATGGCGTGAGCCAAAGTACGATTATGTGTGTCCTGCATGACAACCGCTACTATCCCTGTCACCTGTAACGAGTGCAAGGATTACCAGCAGCGGCTTTCCCTCTACGGGAACGATTTTGTCGATGGTTTTCGCATGACCGTCACAATTATGGGACTTCTGTTATCAGTCCTCTTTACCGAGGAAGCAACCTTTACCAGGACTGTATCAATCTGTATAATCGTCATCTGTGGGCTACAGACAATCCTCTTGGAATAGGTGAGGCGGCTCAGCAGCATCGGGTGAGCGTCAGTGCGTGGACGAGGATTCCTGGCGACCACATTCTTGGATCGGTTATTATTCCACAACGCCTCGACGGAGGAACTTACCTGGACTCCCTGCGGAATACTCTGTCTCGAACGCTTGAGAATGTGCCTTTGGCAATACGACAGGTTATGTGGTTGCTGCATGACGGAGCACTACCCCACTTCCCTATTACTGTTCGCCGAAACATCAACAACATCTATTCCGGCCGTTGGATAGGACGCGGAGCCCTGTAGCACGGCTTGGTAGATCACTGGACTTAAACCCCCTTGATTTTTACCTCGGGGGGCATCTGGTGTGCAGATCCTCCAACAGCGTGTTCACGATGCCTGTGACGCTATTCGGAGAGAGGCTGGAACGTGGAAAGAGTGCGGCAGTCCATGATGCGACGTGTGAACGCGTGCATTGCATCCCATTAAGCGTCTGTTGTGACAAGAATGCGGTATAGATCAGTACTGTGTTCCGGGACGATTGTTGTCGTTGCACGCACACCATCCATTTCCACACATATGTACCTAGGACCTTTTTTCCTACATTTTTCAGTCAGAAATCCGTCGCTCCAGTTTGTCGGTCTTATTAATGTTCGCCCTGTATGTTTTAAACTGAGACTCAGGACTTTATTTAAGCACTTTCAACATCCATGTGTAGAACTGTCAACCAACTTTTGCTTGTTTTCACAGTGTCTGGCTCCTTCCCTGATTTTATTAGTGACCAGCCAGCCACATGTACCAGGAAATAACTTGAAGCAATTTTTTCAGCTGATTCTCGTTTAATTTAGTATTTCATATCATGAATGTATTAGAGTTTTATTTAAGCTTGAGGGAATTGCATGTGGACATGCACTCTCCAAAGCACAACTTTTACTATATATTTTATTGATAAGTAATCACTGTCTTTCATGTCATTATACCAGACAGTCACTGAAATGTAGTATCCATTATCTACTGAACCAGTAAGAGTGTTCGCGATAAATGACTTTATTCTCATTAAGCATTTAGCTAACATTTTGCAAGGAGGTTGATAACCGTGCCATTGAGCGCCCTGAAACCTATATCATCATCAACATTATCCTCATCGTCATCACTTGTCGACGGGGCTTTAAACCATTACCTCCATACCTTTTACAGCTGAGTGAGAGGAACACAGTAAACAGCTCTACAGCAATGTGCCACCGAATGAGGACTGTATGAAAAAAGTGCTCGAAGTGAAGTAACTGTATTAGAACAGTAGGAGCGAGTGCTATCACCTCCAGTATCGCCGCGTGGGATTTGCCGAGCGGTCTGAGGAGCTACAGTCATGCACGGTGCGGCTGGTCCCGGCGGAGGTTCGAGTCCTCCCTCCGGCATGGGTGTGTGTGTTTGTCCTTAGGATAATTTAGGTTAAGTAGTGTGTAAGCTTAGGGACTGATGACCTTAGCGGTTAAGTCCCATAAGATTTCACACACATTTGAATATTTTTGAACCTCCAGTATCAACACGTGATAAAGGGAAATGAAATTGCTGAAATCCCGTGCAACGAGATTTGACTACCCGGTACTACACTCAAAACCTCATCGTAAAACACCGTCCTAGCTATTATTCATGACCACGAACTGGAGGCGGAGCAGGAAAAACCAGTTTGTTATTACCTCACCACAATTTGTCGCAGGTTGTTAATAACTAGCGTACGAATAATGTACTTTCTCGCATGAATCATCGGGGCCACGAGTACCGCTCTGCCGACTTGGATCGGAGTTTTGGAGGTCGACCGCGTGCGGTAATTGGTGGCGCCTGCTCGTTGACCTCGCCTTTGCATGGAAATGCTGGCCAGGCTAGAGCTTACTAGCTGGATCCTGCTATCACCTGCCGATAAAAGGCATACACCTTGAGGGAAGAAGAATAAACGACAGAATCATTTGTTCTGCAAAAAAAGGTGAAGGTCATTCCCTTTTTGAAGAAGGTCACCGTACAGATGCACGTAATTATAAGTCTACATCGCTGACATCAATCTGATGTAGAATTGCGGAACGCGCTTTACACTCAAACATCAGGAATTGTCTGGCGAATGAAAATCTATTCTATAAACGAAGGTCATAGTTTTCTAGGAAATAAAAATTTATTTTCCTTTGGTACTATTTATTTAGCTATTTTATTATGTACGATCAAGTGACATAGTATGTGTTACAGAACAGCAAAGTCTATTTAACCTATTTTAAAATATTTAGAAAGTTATCTTAATGTTCACGTGGTTTTCTATGTAAGAACGTTGCACATCCCGTAAAAGTAATTGTGAAACAACATGTGTACCAGAAATATTAATTTTCTTTTACAAAGCATAAGTAGGTGAAAGTTTCAACAGAACATTTTATCTGGCATATCGAAATAATACAATGTATTTATTGAATTAACTTCCAAATTAAAAAAAACATAGTTCTATAAAGGTCAAGAAACAACAAAGAAAAAGTAAACATAGGGAAAATTATTGAACTTTTCAGTCAGAAGGCAAGTTCACATCAGATTCCCATTATTGTGCAGGGTGATCAAAAAGTCAGTATAAATTTGAAAACTGAATAAATCACAGAATAATGTAGATAGAGAGGTACACATTGACACACATGTTTGGAATGACATAGGGTTTTATTAGAACCAAAAAAATACAAAAGTTCAAAAAATGTCTGATAGATGGCGCTTCATCTTATCAGAATAGCAATAATTAGCATAACAAAGTAAAACAAAGCAAATATGATGTTCTTTACAGGAAATGCTCAATATGTCCCCAATCATTCCTCAATAATGGCTGTAGTCGAGGAATAATATTGTAAACAGCACTGTAAAGCATGTCCGGAGTTATGGTGAGGCATTGGTGTCGGATGTTGTCTTTCAGCATCCCTAGAGATGTCGGTCGATCACGATACACTTGCGACTTCAGGTAACTCCAAAGCCAACAATCGCACGGACTGAGGTCTGGGGACCTGGGAGGCCAAGCATGACGAAAGTGGCGGCTGAGCAAACGATCATCACCAAACGACGCGCGCAAGAGATCTTTCACGCGTCTAGCAATATGGGTGGAGTGCCATTCTACATAAACATCGTACCTTCCAGCAGGTGTTTATCAGCCAGGCTGCGGACTATGCGATTCTGTAACATATCGGCGTACCTCTCACCCGTCACGGTAGTAGTTTTGCTGTCCAGCGCGATCTATCGGACATTTTGTGAACTTTGTTTTTTTGTTCTAATAAAAGCCCATGTCATTCCAAGCATGTGTGTCAATTTTTACCTCTCTATCTACATTATTCCGTGGTTTATTAAGTTTTCAAATTTATACAGACTTTTTGATCACCCAGTACATCAAGGTACTAACACGTATCCAGCAAGACGCTCCTTATCCCGGCCGATAGAGGAAGAAGCTCATTATACATCAAAGGATGCACCCACCACACGAGCTCCTACGATTTTCCCACGATCAAATTCACTTAGCTCCGATATGATGCACTTACAACTACACACGACACTGTTCTGAGAACCAGGACATTGCACAGGCAGAGATGTTAACCTGAGGTTGAGTCTGTTTTTTGTTTTTACCAGAGAATGACGTACCCAAGGTTCAATGACATTATATCTAAGAGGCAGGTACACTGCATTTGGATTATCTGTACTGATGTTCAACCACGTAACTAGTAATTTCCAAGTTAGGGTTAGACGCCATGATTACTTCAAGAACATTGACAGCAGTAAAAACATTCTGGCTCACTTCCTTTGTAGTGAAAGATGTACTTAAACAAGCTTCACGTACTACGTACCTCCTTTCATGGGCAATCATGACATCCATCAGTCTTCTTTTTTTCCCACCCTGAAATAATAAACGTTGAGAGGCACCCACTTGCCTTTCTCATACTGTGGCATCAAGCAGTCAGGCCTGCAAGATGAGTGGATTGCCAAGCGAGTGGATTCTTCCTTAATTTATCGAGCAACATGAATTCTCGTATCTTACTATTTAGTTACAAATTATCCTCCTGCATGAATAATACGCAACGGAAACACGCATCTGGCTATCAGTGATTTATAGAACTCTGACTGCACACTACGCACTGGCAATACCACATTTACTTTTTTTGTCTTTGATTTAACGGCTTTTATATAAATTCGGGACATTAGGACAACATACAATTTAATGAAAAAGGCCACCAATCTCTTTCTATTCACTATCTGATTTATTCCTAAACACACAAATTCTACAACCTACAACAAAATCACATGAGAAATTCCGCCCAGTGGGCATGGCTTTACGTTAGTGAATCTCTATACTATGGTCTCGTAATCTACACTCCTGGAAATGGAAAAAAGAACACATTGACACCGGTGTGTCAGACCCACCATACTTGCTCCGGACACTGCGAGAGGGCTGTACAAGCAATGATCACATGCACGGCACAGCGGACACACCAGGAACCGCGGTGTTGGCCGTCGAATGGCGCTAGCTGCGCAGCATTTGTGCACCGCCGCCGTCAGTGTCAGCCAGTTTGCCGTGGCATACGGAGCTCCATCGCAGTCTTTAACACTGGTAGCATGCCGCGACAGCGTGGACGTGAACCGTATGTGCAGTTGACGGACTTTGAGCGAGGGCGTATAGTGGGCATGCGGGAGGCCGGGTGGACGTACCGCCGAATTGCTCAACACGTGGGGCGTGAGGTCTCCACAGTACATCGATGTTGTCGCCAGTGGTCGGCGGAAGGTGCACGTGCCCGTCGACCTGGGACCGGACCGCAGCGACGCACGGATGCACGCCAAGACCGTAGGATCCTACGCAGTGCCGTAGGGGACCGCACCGCCACTTCCCAGCAAATTAGGGACACTGTTGCTCCTGGGTTATCGGCGAGGACCATTCGCAACCGTCTCCATGAAGCTGGGCTACGGTCCCGCACACCGTTAGGCCGTCTTCCGCTCACGCCCCAACATCGTGCAGCCCGCTTCCAGTGGTGTCGCGACAGGCGTGAATGGAGGGACGAATGGAGACGTGTCGTCTTCAGCGATGAGAGTCGCTTCTGCCTTGGTGCCAATGATGGTCGTATGCGTGTTTGGCGCCGTGCAGGTGAGCGCCACAATCAGGACTGCATACGACCGAGGCACACAGGGCCAACACCCGGCATCATGGTGTGGGGAGCGATCTCCTACACTGGCCGTACACCACTGGTGATCGTCGAGGGGACACTGAATAGTGCACGGTACATCCAAACCGTCATCGAACCCATCGTTCTACCATTCCTAGACCGGCAAGGGAACTTGCTGTTCCAACAGGACAATGCACGTCCGCATGTATCCCGTGCCACCCAACGTGCTCTAGAAGGTGTAAGTCAACTACCCTGGCCAGCAAGATCTCCGGATCTGTCCCCCATTGAGCATGTTTGGGACTGGATGAAGCGTCGTCTCACGCGGTCTGCACGTCCAGCACGAACGCTGGTCCAACTGAGGCGCCAGGTGGAAATGGCATGGCAAGCCGTTCCACAGGACTACATCCAGCATCTCTACGATCGTCTCCATGGGATAATAGCAGCCTGCATTGCTGCGAAAGGTGGATATACACTGTACTAGTGCCGACATTGTGCATGCTCTGTTGCCTGTGTCTATGTGCCTGTGGTTCTGTCAGTGTGATCATGTGCTGTATCTGACCCCAGGAATGTGTCAATAAAGTTTCCCCTTCCGGGGACAATGAATTCACGGTGTTCTTATTTCAATTTCCAGGAGTGTATTTACCGCAACAGTGCACTCCCTGGATCGGATGGTGGATCTTTTATTATACCTCACACTTCGCCCCTCACAATCATCCTCACGTAACTTTCCTCCAGATCGAGCGATACAGAAGGAACAAGCATAACCCACAAATCGTTCGAAACTACCTCGCTACTCCCATGCAAAACACACATACCCAAATTACAAGACATACACAACACAACAATATGAAATATTACACAGAGAACGGTTACAACTTCATCACTTTCCGCTTTCCCACTTCAATCAATATTTATCCCAGTTTCACACGACACTGCCCCACATTGTAATTCTACTTTCCTACTGTGAACTCTGGAGATAAACGCACGTCTTCCTGTGCAATGCAAGCCAAGTGGCGTTGCTGGAAAAACGGCCGACTCACCTTGATTCTCTCTCAGAGTTTAAATTTAGCGTCACACGGAATGATATTTCTTAAATACTTCAACTTATGATACACACGCTATTTCTTAAATATTTCAGCTTATTGTACACACGCTATTAATTCTTAAATATTTCAGCTTATTGTACACACGCTAGTATCTCAACTTATAACTACACGTGGGCTCATTGTGACCGTTGGTTTACTACTATCCCCTTAAAATTACCTGCCTCACTTTGTAATTTTCCCCACAAAAGTTCCTGGGAAAGAGAAATGATTAGTTCTAACTACTCTTAAATATTCCACATCCATACCATGCCTCCACACTTTCATTACGGAGCACAACAAAAAAACAGGTCTTTACAGCAGAAGGTTGAGCGCCAGAGTGCCGAAACATGGCCGTATTCCGGTTCTCTCGCACCTCTGTCGAAGTGGGAGAAGCACCTTGCTACCTTATTGGTCAGCCACATTTCAGACGCTCAAAAGCTCTGGTAACTTCCATCTCTTTGATCTCACCAAAGGTAGCCAAAGGATCGACTCAAAGATGATCATATATTCCCATTCACTATCTGTGGTTAGCAGACGACCATACATTCATTCATTTCACAGATCTCACCAAACTGGATGTAGGGGTTTATTTTGAGGGAGTGCACATGTGATCAATTAAATAAATAAATTGTCATTCTTTCCCACACTGGTATCCGGCTTCGCTGTATTAATTGAAATTGAGTTACTTTTACACAAAAAATGTGTTGTTCTGACAAGAATTTCGTACCTATTTTCAATGTTGGGCGGTACTGTACCCTTTCAACATATGTTGTACTGTTCTAACAATAGCCTGTCAAAAGAAGGCATTGTACAAAAGTATCATTGTCCAGTTGTTTTTTGCCCGAAACAGTGGCCAGACCAAGAAAATTATTGTGGTGTTCAATTTTTACGTTATAATGATACACAACGTTCCTATACGTTGTTGTAGTTTTCTCAACTACGTCTTTACCAGCTATAGAAATACAAGAAAATACAAGATTTTCCACGGTTTCTCCTACTTTTCTTGACGTTCTGCTTGCTATTTGATGGATCTGTTTTCCTTTCTATGCCTTTATAAGCATAAAATTTCCTTTGGAGTGAAACTTATGTCAGCCACGTCTGCCATTTTCGTTGATATGCAACGTTCTTCCAGGATAGTCAACTTTACAGCTACAAATAGCTTAACTTGCAAACAGAAAAAAATGACAGCTATTGCTATGATAGCATGTCTCATGTGACGCACTATTTTATTCCACTGACAAATCAACTTTGCCAAAAATGTGATATACATCCTCCCTTTACGGAGTTCTTCAAATATTAACAAAGATTTCGCAAACAGCGAACTTGCGAAACTCAGCAAGCTCTGTTCGTATATTAGATCCAGAGTGCTTCAGGCCAAGTTGATGCACTGTTCCTTGAGTTGAGGGAGGCAAATCATACAGCTCAGCACTGTCCTTTAGTGAACGAAATATGAACTTACCGAGTGTCGGACCAATAATCTGAGTGAATTCAGGATATTTAGGATACTGAACTCAATGCATCATTCTTAACGAGACGAAACCAACAAAAGCAAAGTAATTTCGAAAGCACCACAGGGGAATGCTGTAGGTCTTTTACTAAAAATGATGAGTATGAGGAGAGCTCCCGAAGCCATTCGTGGACGCCGCTGTTGCCTGTAGTATAGATTAGATTAGATTTACTTTCATTCTGGTTGAGCCGTAGTGTGGAGGCTGCAACGTGAGAAGATGGTAGCGAAATGCAGAAGTATCTGCAGAGGGTGGATTACTCTACCTGAAAATCACTACTAATGGTAACAGCCGTAAAATACCCAGGAGTAACAATCTGAAGTGGCCTAAAGTGGAATGTCTTATGTTACGGGCAAACTGTGAAATGCGGCAGTGCATGGAATGCCTTGGCAATATAGACGAGGGAAGTTCAATAAGTAATGCAATATATTTTTTTCTCGGCCAGTTTCGGTTGAAAAAAGTGCGGAATATGTTTTGGGATATCGTGGAGTATTCCCGCTTTAGCCTCTATAATTTCATGAAGTCCCGATAGGTGGCGGCCTAATACGTAGCCTTCAAAATGGATTCTTTGAGGAGGTGCGTTCTATGCAGAGAGCTGTCACTGAGTTTCTTTTGGCGGAAAAGCAGAGCATCGCAGATATTCGTAAGCGCTTACAGAATGTCTACGGAGAACTGGCAGTGAACGAAAGCATGGTGAGTCGTTTGGCGAGCCGTCTGGCATCATCAACGAGGTCGCTCAAACCTGTCGGGTCTCCCGTGTGCCGGCCGGCCGCACACAGTTGTGATTCCTGCAGTGTCAGAGTGTGTGGACACTCTCATTCGAAGTGATCGACGAATCACAATGAAACACCTGCTGGACGTCTCTGTTGCTAGTGCTGACACACTCGACCACCAGGTGGGCTACTCAAAGGTGTGTGCCACCTGGGATCCTCCCCGCCTAAGAGAAGACCACGGAGAGCAACGAAGGACCATCTTCGTGGAGTGTTTGCGCGATATGAGGCAGATCATGACAAAAATTTCTTTCAAACATCGTCACAGGTCATGAAACATGGGTTCATCATGTCGAACCGGAAACCAAACGACAATGCGTGGATTGGCGCAGCACCACCCCTTCTCCGAAGAAAAAGTACAAAGCCTTACCCTCAGCGGGTAAATTCATGGCGACGGTCGCCTGGGACTCTGAAAGATTTATTCTGTGTGATGTCCTGCCTCTTGGCGCAACAATCAACACAGAAGTGTATTGTGCTACCCTCAGGAAACCGAAGAAACGGCTACAATGTGTTTGTTGTCTCAAAAATGCAAACGAACTTCTCCTTCTCCATGACAACGCAAGGCCTCAAACAAGTGAACGAACACTAGAGGAGCTCAGAAAACTTCATTGGACTGTTCTTCCTCATACATCCTACAGTCCTGAACTCGCACCTTCCGTCTTCAGTCTGTTTGGACCAACGAAGGATGCTTTCCGCGGGAAGCAGTACATGGAAGACGTGGTGGTCACTAATACACTAAGACGTTTGTTCCGACGTCAACCAGTAGTGTAGTACCATGTGGGCATAGAGGCCCTCCCAGTAAGGCGGCGGAAGGCCGTGGCAATAAACGGAGATTGTGTTGAAATATGGGGATTTGTAGCCAAAAGAGTAGGGAATAACTTAGTGTAGTGGAATGCTGAAGAAAACCAACCATCTTTCAGAAAAAAAATATTCATTACTTACTGAAGACCCTCGTAAAATAACAAAAATCTTTAAGCAGGCTATGAAATGCATCTGATTTAATAACAGGCGCAGCAGCGAAACAGGTGATTTTGAAACCTCCAGCAATGATACAAATTTATTCACAGCTATATAAAAGAAATAAACATGAATTCATAATGCTTGAAGTTTAAAATGCCCATCACTTGAAAATGACATCAAATAGGTGGTCGACATTTTCCTTCACAACATTTCAAATCTTTTACCGAAGTTAAGACACCGTATCTTGCAGGATTGCCACTTGAACTCGATTAACTTCCTCCCGAATTTGATCCTTGAGTTCCTGGATGTTGTGCGCTGGGTGACGGGAGAAGATCTGAGATTTCAAATGACCCGAAAGGAAGAAACCAAACGCTGAAAGGTTTCTTGGAGGTCAATAATGTCCCCGTTCTTGGAGATGAGGGGACCAGGAAAGCTGTTCGGTAGCGCGTTAATGGAATGCCGCGAGGTACGACTTCTAGCCCCATCTTGTTGGAATAATGTTTTTGCAGTTACAGGAAGATCAGCAGGCCGTCGCACTAGAAAATGGTTCGAAATATGAAAATAATGTTCTGTGTTTACAGTAACAGCATTGCCACGATGACCTTAAAAAAATTAAGACCCTATGATTCCAAACGAAGATACACCGCACGTCACTACCACTTTCTGACTGTGAAGTGGCGTTTCACGAAGCATTTTGGGATTTTCATGTGACCATTATATAAAGTTTTGCTTGTTAACAAAGACTGACACACAAAAATTGGCCTCATCGCTCATGATCAGATTGTCACACAGGCCAGGGTTTTGGTATATAAGTTCCACGTGCAATTTTCGCCGTGCACTGCAATCCGATACGTCTATCTGTAGCGTATGCTTGCGTGCCTAACGCCTAGGACGTCCGGTGAAAGCTTCTTTCATTCCTGCAGCATGCTCTGGGGTGCACACGTGTTTTGCACTTCCATCCGTCTTTACCACCGTACCACCTGTTTCCTCAAAGTTCTGTACCCACGCTTTGATAACATGTGTCGACGGCACTGCGTTGTGGCGTATGAGATTGCAAAGAGCAAGAAATACACTCTGCGTAGCCACGTAGCTGTTGTTGTTTTTGTAAAACGCCTTCACTGCAACAGCGCGTTGTTCACCGCTGCACGACGCCATCTCGTCTAAATATCGATATGAGGATAAATAACAAAGGTTTGTTGTCCAGATTGCACCATTCGCGTTTTCTGTTTCCTAATGTGATATGCTATTTCCAGGGTTGCCAAATCGCCAGTTTCACTGATGCAACTGTTATTTTGCTTAGTCATGTAGCAGAATTCCGATTACGTTTAAGGGAAAATATGAAACGAACATAATTTAAATACTTTGACAGATACAAGATCCGCAGACATCATTCTTGTAACGGTTTCAGCCCAGTTCGGTTGGGATTCAGTTGTGCCAGAGGGCCACTTTCGCCAAAATGGTGATGGTTGTAAACATGTTGTGCTTGATGATCGTGCAAATGCAATGAAACAAAGATTTTAAAGTTAAAAACGATGAGAAGTAATTCTTCAAGAAACAGTGTTTTTCTAATAGACGATAGCTAAAAGGAGAAAAAAGTAATAAGAGACATGAGTACGGCTAAGGCAGTGCAAAACAAGCGGCTTCGTCATTACTGGTTAATTAGAAAGTTGAGTGTAATGTATGTCCAGGGACCACAGAAACTGATACAACCGCTGAACCAAATTTTACTAAACAGATGGTGAGTTGTTTAGCATACTTTATGAGACCTACTCTTCTGTCGGCCATGGTGGGCGAGGCAGGATGATGGAGGAGCTGTCTGCCAGATATGTTAGTATAATTCATCACGATACAGAGCCTTTCACAAAAATCTGTGAACGCTGCCAGAAGGAGCAGAAGGCCTCTAGAAAGCGATAACAGTAAAACCACTTGTTTCTTTAGATTTTAATTCTGGATGCCACATTGACCTAATTGATTTTCAGACTCATCCAGATGGTAAATATAAGTTCGTTCTAGTATATCAAGATCACATTCTGAATTTGTTGTACTTAAAGCTTTTTTTAAAAAAAAGACAACAGGGGAAGTAGCATACCGCTTGATTGGTGTATTCACTCTTCTCGAGGCTCTGTCAATCCTCCAATCAGACAACGCGTGAGAGTCCGCCAAAAAAGTTGTTTCCAGTTTACAAGAGTGCTGGTCCCAACTGAAAATTGTACATAGGAAACCTCGTCATAACCAAACTCCAGGAAGCAGGAAGAGCAAATCAGGATGTGGTGAATATGTTGACAACATGGATGCAGGGCGAACAAAATAATCATTGGAGCGTTGGTTTACGGTTCGTCCACTTAATGAAAAAGCGAGCATATCATTCCAGTATCGAGAGGTCTCCATATGAGGCTCTGTTTGGCTGCAAAATAAAAGCTGAACTTTACACATCAGATCTGTTGCAACTGCCGTAAGAGGTTTTAAATGGTATTGCAAAAGAAGATGAATTGGAAGAGATTGTTCATTCATTTCAAAAAATCGGCAAATATGAAGATGCCTGAAAATTCGGCTGAGACCCACCTTGAGTTTATTATATCTATGGCTTCAGTATCAATTCAAGCATCTGAAATACAGGTGTTAGTTTGCTATGTTTGTGCGGAACGTAAAAGTGGAGTACACCGGTTCCCATGCTGTGAACGCTACATTCATGTCATGAATGTAGGAATTCAACTCGAAAAATAATTTGGTACGCATGTTACATGCCTCCTTTGCACGAATTACAAAAAAGCCATTATTAGTCGGCAAGAGTCAACGAAACATCTAGTCTCAGGCGAAGAAACTGAAACTGTTCTCCGAGAAAATTTTCCCATTTGTTGAAAAAGGATCTACAATTAAGAGTTATGTTCCTGAAATTGATAAAGATCGTGGAGTCGCTAGCAATATTTGGCTGTCATAGTTGCTGTGACGAATGACGGTATTTAAAAACTGGGTACCAAAGAAGCAGCTGTACACAAGGTACAGCTCAGAGCACGCAACAAATGTCTCCTGAAGTCAAAAGATATTCCGATGGACGAAGAAGCATATGCCACATCAGCTTCAACTGAACATTCACCGAGACTGGACAACGATTTGTGAAATGCACAAGCAAAAATAAATGATAGAACTTTCGTTCTTTTTATGTAAAAAGAAAAGTTATTTGCAATTCAAAATTTCAGTTCTGCTTGCTGCAAAAAGTGAAGCATAAAAAAGTACAGCTTCGAGGTATATAAAAATTAAAAGCTTAGCTTCAGTTATTCTTCATTACCCACTTGTAATATTTGTTAAAAATTGTTTGTTTAACTTTTGTGATAAATTGCAAGTTTTAATTTAACTTTTAGTGAATATACATCACTGGCCATTAAAATTGCTCACAAAGAAGAAATGTAGATGACAAACGGGTATTCATTGGACAAATATATTATACTAGAACTGACATGTGATTACATTTTCACGCAATTTGGGTGCATAGATCCTGAGAAATCAGTACCCAGAACAACCACCTTTGGCCGTAATAACGGCCTTGATACGCCTGGGCATTGAGTCAAACAGAGCTTGGATTGCGTGTCCAGGTACAGCTGCCCATGCAGCTTCAACACGATACCACAAGTCATTACGAGTAGTGGCTGGCGTATTGTGACGAGCCAACTTGCTCGGCCACCATTGACCAGACGTTTTCAATTGGTGAGAGATCTGGAGAATGTGCTGGCCAGGGCAGCAGTCGAACATTTTCTGTATCCAGAAAGGCCCGTACAGGACCTGCAATGTGAGGTCGTGCATTATCCTGCTGATATGTAGGGTTTGGCAGGGATCGAATGAAGGGTAGAGCCACGGGTCGTAACACATCTGAAATGTAACGTCCACTGTTCAAAGTGCCGTCAATGCGAACAAGACGTGACCGAGACGTGTAACCAGTGGCACCCCATACCATCACGCTGGGTGATACGCCAATATGGCGATAACGAATACACGCTTCCAATGTGCGTTCACCGCGATGTCGCCAAACACTGATGCGACCATCATGATGCTGTAAACAGAACCTGGATTCATCCGAAAAAAATGATGTTTTGCCATTCGTGCACCCAGGTTCGTCGTTGAGTAAACCATCGCAGGCGCTCCTGTCTGTGGTACAGCGTCAAGGGTAACCGAAGCCATGGTCTCCGAGCTGATAGTCCATGCTGCTGCAAACGTCGTCGAACTGTTCGTGCAATCGTTTCCATCTGTTGACTCAGGGATCGGGACGTGGCCGCACCATCCGTTACAGCCATGCGGATAAGATGCCTGTCACCTCGACTGCTAGTGATACGAGGCCGTTGGGATCCAGCACGGCGTTCCGTATTACCCTCGTGAACCCACCGATTCCATATTCTGCCAACAGTCATTGGATCTCGCCCAACGCGAGCAGCAATGTCGCGATACGATAAACCGCAAACGCGATAGGCTACAATCCGTCCTTTATCAAAGTCAGAAACGTGAAGGTACGCATTTCTCCTCCTTACACGAGGCATCACAACAACGTTTCACCAGGCAACGCCGGTCAACTGCTGTTTGTGTATGAGAAATCGGTTGGAAACTTTCCTCATGTCAGCACGTTGCAGGAGTCGCCACCGGCGCCAACCTTGTGTGAATGCTCTGGAAAGCTAATTGTTTGCATATTACAGCACCTTCTTCCTGTCCGGTTTTAAATTTCGCGTCTGTAGCATGTCATCTTCGTGGTGTAGCAATTTTAATGGCCAGTAGTGTATGATATGGACGCAGTGTATGCATATCTTGCACTTGCGCCTCCATCTTAACTTTGCACCCCAAGCAGCCACTACTAATTGTGATACATCCTGTATAGAAATCTTAAACCGGCCCTGAAGGGAGCTGTGCATTCCACGTACCGATCGCGTAAGTCATCATATACTTCACTTCATAAGTCATTAAGATGCGATGGAGCAAGTTACAAAACCATGACGTTTTGTGGTTTGCGCACGCACATACCAAAAAGGACGTGAGAAAGAAACTTCTGTAACGGGTATGGAATACATTGGTCTTAAGCATAGGAAATCGTGGTTTGGCTTTTCCCACTTCTCAGGTTTTGATATAATATTGTAAAAACTCGTCAAATTGAAAATGACGAAGACAAGAGTCAGTTCCAAGTGTAGGTTACGGGGTACCCACGCGAAAAGTCTCGATGTGAGCAAGACAACGGCCTTCTCCAACAGTTGAGGCTAGTAAAAAAAAGTAAATAAGAGATCCCCTAGAAGTGTTTACGTGTAGTGCTACAGTAATTACCCAACAATACTGATGAACGTTAAAGAACGCATCCAGACATGTGATAAAGATGTCGAGGTGCGTATCTCTAGCAGGTTCATGTGGCTCTGAGCACTATGGGACTTAACATCTGAGGTCATCAGTCCCCTAGAACTTAGAACTACTTAAACCTAACTAACCTAAAGACATCACACACATCCATGCCCGAGGCAGGATTCGAACCTGCGACTGTAGCGGTCGCGCGGTTCCAGACTGAAGCCCCTAGAACCGCTCGGTCACCACGGCCGGCACTCTATGAGGCTGGCACTAAGTGAATGACATAAAGCACTCTTTTCTGTTGAAGACTCTTCAGAGCGGAATGCAATTTTAGTAGTTATGTCAGTCATTTGCACGACGTTTCATGAGACGCGACAGGTGGCAGATTACATGATGTTTAATGGAAGACATATTTAAATATACCTGCATTCTGCCAATTTACAGGGAGTATATGCGACAGTAAACACGTTAAATTTAATAAACGAGAAAATGTGATGTAGTTTTACTGTGTACGTCTCAGCTATAAATTTCTATTGTTGTTGTTGTTGTGGTTTTCAGTCCTGAGACTGGTTTGATGCAGCTCTCCATGCTACTCTATCCTGTGAAAGTTTCTTCATCTCCCAATACGTACTGCAGCCTACATCCTTCTGAATCTGTTTAGTGTATTCATCTCTTGGTCTCCCTCTACGATTTTTACCCTCCACGCTTCTCTCCAATACTAAATTGGTGATCCCTTGATGCCTCAGAATATGTCCTACCAACCGATCCCTTCTTCTTGTCAAGTTGTGCCACAAACTCCTCTTCTCCCCAATCCTATTCAATACTTCCTCATTAGTTACGTGATATTAACAAGAAAGTTACCCTGAAATGAAAATAGTCTCTTGCTCCGAGTTTCGACGACAACCTACTTGAAATGTTTGTTCTTATAGAAACTTCTTGCTTTCAAACGCGACGCGTTTCGTCACCAAATCATTTTGTAATCGTACCGCGTTTGGAAAGTTTTTTAGTCGCTGATATCCTGTCAGAATTCACATCATATGCAAATACAATTTTCGAGTTGCATTGTCTGGCGAATCTTAGCCCAAAACCATTCTTTTGTTGGTAATGTATAACAAGCGATATTGTACGTTTTCTGAGCACACTGGAATCTGATATGGAATGTCGTGCACTTCGTATGTATTAACCGGTGTGGAAGACTTACAAGTATGATGGTTGAATTCAATTGGCTGGTGAAATTACTCTTCGTCATTCAAACACAGGTATTCAACAAATGGTTCACATGGCTCTGAGCACTATGGTTCAAATGGCTCTGAGCACTATGGGACTTAACAACTATGCTCATCAGTCCCCTAGAACCTAGAACGACTTAAACCTAACTAACCTAAGGACATCACACAGCACCCAACCATCACGAGGCAGAGAAAATACCTAACCCCGCCGGGAATCGAACCCGGGAACCCGGGCGTGGGAAGCGAGAACGTTACCGCACGACCACGAGCTGCGGGCGAGCACTATGGGACTTAGGCATTCCTTGTCCTGTGCTTGTACACTCATAATTAATACTACGTTTTGTTTGTGACAAGTAGAGATATACAGCAGTAATGTTTAAATCATTTTTCGTATGCTTTAAATTTTTTGATAAGAAAAGGAAAAAATTAAATTCAAGAAAAAAAATTGTCTTCTGTTTCTTACAAAATTCCATCGGATTAGATATTGTAATGTTTTCTCTAGAAGTCCCCGTACTGTTGCCGAAGAAATGAAAACATCATCGACAGGTCTTTCCGTCTTGCAACTGATGAACTTGGCAGGTTTTTCAGATGATTTAGGGCACGGCGTACGCCAGCCGCGGTGTTTCTGCCTTTGAGCCCATTGACGTTTTTCCATTGTTCTGTTTCTGAGTAAGAATTTTGAAAGATGTTTGAGGTGGATGAGTATGAGACACTTTCATAATACTACGTTAGGAGATCTTACACCCTTGCATTGACAACAGTATTTCAGCAGCATCTTCAATGTCAAAGAAGTAAGTTGCATGTATTGAAATTACATGAAGTGGATTCATACCTTTAGCTTTCATAACATTTTCCAGAACATATATTGTCTTTTCATTTCTCCATTTCTTTTACTGTTTTTGTAAACCTAATTACCTCTTTTCACTACAAAGATGTTTTATTTGTGCAAACAAAAGCTTACGCGCACTCTGCTTACTACTCAAGTGTGCTTCAACTAAGTTGGGGAGACCTTCACGCAAAACACTTAAAACTGTAGAGGGAAGCACTGCTTGGCCCAAAGACTAGTAACGAATATTTGAAACATTTTCTCGATCATTTGACACGTGGAACAAGTCTAGGGTTCCCGGGTTCGATTCCCGGCGGGGTCAGGGATTTTCTCTGCCTCGTGATGGCTGGGTGTTGTGTGCTGTCCTTAGGTTAGTTAGGTTAAGTAGTTCTAAGTTCTAGGGGACTGATGACCATAGATGTTAAGTCCCATAGCGCTCAGAGCCATTTGAACCATTTGAACAAGTCTAGGGACTAGCAATAGAGTACCGCGAACACAATAGTACTGAAAATGCTTTTCGTGGAAAAGAGGCACTTCTGAAATTTCCACTGTTTTGTTAACTATGGGAACGTTTGAGCAAAAAGATGCCGTATTTGTTGATTGCTGCTCAAAACCAAATGCGAAAATTAAGTTCTAGTAATGCCTGAAAAGAAACAACACATTTTGTGCCCCGTTTCTGTGTTACTGTGGACGACAAGCGGCCTGTGTTGCCAAAGAAAGGAAGTCAGGGAGCTGCCGACAGCTCGACACCGACCTGAGTGCACTACCAAAATGAGCGCAGGATGTAGGTTTAAAGCTCAAACCACCCAAAACCCAAGCGGTACTGGTTGGTCGCTCTAGGCTCATTAGCCAGAAATATCAGGAATCTCTACCTTTTTAATCCTAATGTGACAAATAACTTCTCTCCTTCAGCAACGAGTCTAGGAGTAACAGTAGGTGAATATCCAAAATGTTCTCAGCACGTAACTGTAGTGTCTCAGAAGGCATCAGCATGTGTTCATGACCTACAAAAATATGAAAAGCTCTTCTCTCTTGTCCTCAAAAACAAACTTTTTCAAACACTTACACGTCCAGTTATTGATTACAGCGATGTTATCCTGCAAGGCCTTTCTCAGGGAAGATCAAGCGCCTGAAACTGGTTATGAATGCCTGTGTTCGTTACATCTGTGATGTTCGACTCTCTGATCGTATTTCACCATCATATGCACAGCTGTCCTGGCTGTGCAGACACCCTGTCTTCTCTACTGACTTATCCTGCACACTGTCCCTCATATCTTTCCTCGTTCTTAATTCTCTTACAGGAACACCCGCTCGCATCAGAGCAAAATCCTTTCTATCCGAATCCATCATTCAACCACCTTCTCGAAGTCCTTTTCAGTGACAGGAGCCAGACCCTGGAACAACCTCCCGAATTATATTAGGGAACTATATAACACCTCCAGAAGACATATCTACTAAAGCAACAGTAAGATTACCATTGTCCCTGTAAACACTCGTTGCCCTCGTACATCCCTCTTTCCAATCTGATCTTCCTTATTTCTCAATATTCTTAGCCGACGTAGTCTCCTTAAATTTCCTTTTCCTAGAACTCGTGTTATTAGAAAACATCTATTTTGTACGCCTATAAATTCTTATTATATATACCACTTTCATTATCGTTATTATTATTATCACTATTAGTGGCAACAGCTTCAGTAGTACAATTACTGTCAGTATTAACTTAATTAGTTCATTGTCAGTATAATTTACTCACACTGCCATTTCAGACACCCAAATCATTTTAAAACTTGTCATATTAAAACTCTTATTTCTTAGGTAAGTATGATGTGAAAATGTACTTTATATGTGAAACCCTGGTCTGGTGTAAGAGAGGTCCTGATCGTCCTAATCAGATGAAGTTAAACAAACAAAAAAAATAAATAAATAAAAATAAATGTTTTAGCTGATGACAAAGATCCAGTGGGGATGAGAAGTTTGAAGTACGAATTGCTGGAACTTTGTCTCCATCGGGACTCGCAACCTGGAGGACGGCGGTTCAGATCTCCGTCTGGCCATCCAGATTAAGGTTTTCCATTCTTTCGCTAATATGCTTATGGCAAATGCCGGAATGGTTCCTTCGAAAAGGACACAACTGATTTCCTTCCCTATACTTTCTCCAATCCGAGCCTGTGCTCAGTCTCTAATTACCTCGTCGAAGATGCGACACTAACCCCATACCCCTCTGGAAAAAAATGACATAATAGATGTGGAGAGTAAGTAAATGACTGCTTATGTTCTTTTATTTTTTCTATTTCTTACGACACAACCACACAAACATTTGACACTGTCGTAACCACCGGTCATCTTCAGACAATCCAAATCTTGTAATAGTTAACACATCTGCATAGTGTTCACACGGTATTCACAGAGGCAGATTACACTGATCAGCCAGTGCTTTATGACCACCGACCTACTATCGGTATAAACCCGTCCAGGCGATAGCAGCGTCACCTGGCGAGGAATGACTGCTAGTCAGGTACACGGACAGTAGTGTCAGGGAGTGTGCTGTCCATGGGGAAGGCGCGCGATGTATCTGAGCTTGGCCGCGGGCAGATGGTGATGGCCCGATGGCTCGGCAAGAGCATTTCGGAAACTGCTAAACTTCTCGGGTGTTCGAGGAGTGCTGTGGTGAGTGTCTTCAACACGTGGCGAAACCAAGGTAAAACCACGTCCAGGCGTCGTGGGTTTGGGCGGCCACCCTTCGTTACAGATGTCGGACGTCGAAGGTTGGGCAGACTCGTAAAACTGGACAGGCGGCGAACTGTGGCGGAATTAACATCACACTTTAATGCTGGGCAGAGTACAAGTGTGTTCGAACACACACTGCACAGAACGCGCCTATGGGCCACGTGCCAGTGTTAACACCACGACATCGACAGCTACGACTTAAATGGGCATGTAGCCATAGGGACTGGAAGTTGGCGCAGTGGCAGAGCACTGCATGGTCTGATGAATCCCGATATCTTCTTCATCGTACTATGGGAGGAAGCGAATCCGTCGTCTTTTAGGGGAACAGCTCCTTGACACGTATACTCCGGAACCGAGAAAGCCTGGCAGCGGCTCCATTACGCTCCGGAGAACATTCACGTGGACATCCATGGGTCCTATAGAGTTCGTGCAAGGCACCATGACGGCCAAGGAGCATCGTACACTGTTTGCAGACCACGTACACCCCTTCGTAATGATCATGTTTCCCGAGGCAGTGACGTTTTTCAACAAGATAATGCGTCATGTCACAAGACCGGGAGTGTGATGGATGGTTCGCGAAACTCAGTGGCTAGTTCCAATTGATGAGTTCGCCCCATAACTAGCCAGATCTGAACACGATCGAACACGTCTGGCATGTGATAGAACGTGGCGTCAGAGCTCATCGCCCTCCTCCCCGAAATTTACGGAAATTAGGTGAGTTGCGCGTGTAGATGTGGTGTCATCTCCCTCCAGCCACCTACCAAGGCCTGGCTGCTTCCACGCCACGACGCGTCGCCGCTGATATCCGTGCCGGAGGTGGGTACACCGGCTATTAGGTAGGTGGCCATAATCTTCTGGCTGATCAGTGGTTTCAACTGGATTTGTCGACAACATAAATAAGTGGCTTCAGGCACATGCTGCAAGTGGCTTCCATTGCGACGTCAACAACCTGTGGTTTACAGCGCAATGGAAACGCTTGTAGCATGTCCCTTTGGTCTGAAGATGACAGCTAGGTGGTCGAAACCGGTTATGGCATTGTGATAAGTACGCCTAGAAAACGTTTCGGGCCCACTGAAGAAGTTAAGAGGCATATTTCCCTGTCTTCCACGCTCGAAATTTAGAGGTGGAATCTGTTGTTATTGTGGTCTCTAGTCAGAAGAATGGACTATTGTGTGCAAGCCTCTATCTTTGCATTACGAAACTGACACTTCCTTGATACCCCGGAATGTGTCCTGCCAACGGATCCATTCTTTTAGTCAAGCCGTGCTGTAAATTGCTTTCCTCCTTTATTAGTTATCCGATCTAGTCATTTAATCTTCAGTAATCTTCTGTAGCACTCCGGTTACTGTAAAAACTTTGGGCCAAAAGCACTAACTTTAGAAGAGGGCCATTATGGCCTTCCAATGACATTCGGGAAATTTAACATCATTTTGGAGTACAGTCCACCCTTAGTACTTTGATAATCTACATTTACGTCCAGATGTATACTCTGTCAATTCTTGTAAAGTGCATGGCAGAGGGAACTTGCCATTGTACTCGTTATCAGAGCTTAAATCCGTTCCATTCACGTACGGAGCGCCGCAATAACGCCTGTTTAACTGCCTCTGTGCGCGCTGTGATTGGTTTAATCTTGTCTTTGCAGTCTCTGCGAGAGCGAGACGTAGGGACTTGCAGTACAGTTCCTTCCACATCTCTGTGACACTGTCCTGCATGTCACCAAACCCGCTGACCATTCCTACTGCCCTTCTCTATATGCGTTCAGCATTACTTTCGGTCCTATGTGGTACGAGTTCAACACATTTGAGCGCTTTCTAGGCTATGTCCCACAAGTGGTTTGTAAGCATTCTTTTTTGTAGATTGGTTGCATTTTCCTAGTATTTTACCAATAAATCGAAGGCTGCTACTACGCCTACGTGATCGTTCCGTTTCAGGTCCCTACAAAGTGTTACACCCAGATCTGAGCTTACCGATTCCAGTTGTGACTCACTGATATTATAGTCATAGCACACGTTTTTCGTTTTATAAAGTGCACAGTTTTCCACTTCTGGGCATTCGAAGCAAGTTGCCAGTGTCTGCACTACTTTGAAATCTTCTGAAGATCTGACCGAATATTTGTGCAGCTTTTTAGGATTCCATGCCTCAGTCCGTAAAACTGGAACACTTACACGATCGCTTTGTTTTCCTCTATATGTCTTTTGATTTCTCAGGAATGGTTTGACGTATCAAGTTCTTATTTACGTTACGTATTAAGCTCTATGGTTCGTTGGCGATGTAAAAATTTTAAAGTTCTAAGATAATGCGGTCGTAAGATACGGTCATTTATGTCACATATTTTGATACTCGAGAACTCACTCATTAAATCCTATAGCGTGCTGCCCGTTGACCTAGAATCAAGAGCTTTAGCAAGAAGCAAGGTTTTACAGTAAAGGTAAAGCGAAAAATCCTAAATTTTTAAATCTGTAATTATATCACACGAAAAAAAATATTTTTTGTGATTTATATCCGTCTCTCTGTTCGTCTTTTAAGACCCCCTTTTCTCTGTAACCGGTTGGCGTACCAAGTTCAAATTTATGTCAGGTACAAGAGTGTCTAGTCCCTTAGCGGTATAAAAACTTTAAGCTTGTAAGTCAATGCAATCAAAAGATTCGGTCATTTATGCCACATATTTTGATGCAAATTCACTCATCAAAATCTATAGGATACTTCCCGTTGATCGACAGTCATAAAGTTCGGTAAGAGGCAAGGTTTCACAGTATATGTAAAGTAAAAAATTTGAGACTTGTTAAACTGTAATTACGTCATATAAAAGCACCTTTCCGCCGTTTTAACATTCACTGCATTTATCATCCGTATAAACCTAATAGAGGAACATTACTTCATGTAAACATAAAATGTATGTTGTAGTATGTTTTAATAAGTAAATAAGAAACGTTTTATTAAATCTTCTTTCTCTGCGTATATAAACTGAAGTCCCTTGCTAGCTTCTTTTTGTATGTCCTGTTAGTCTGAGGAACTGCTGCAGAGATTTTGGTGCGGTCTTGAAAATCCCGGGGCCAATATCTTCCCAGTATCGATAACGGTTGTTGTTGCTGTAGTCTTTAGTCCAGAGACTGGTTTGATGCAGCTCTCCATGCTACTCTATCCTGTGCAAGCTTCTTCATCTCCCATTACCTACTGGAACCTAAATCCTTCTGAATCTGTTTAGTTTATTCATCTCTTGGTCTCCCTCTATGATTTTTACCCTCCACACTGTCCTCCAATACTAAATTGGTGATCCCTTGATGCCTCAGAATATGTCCTACCAACCGATCCCTTCTTCTAGTCAAGTTGTGCCACAAATTTCTCTTCTCCCCAATTCTGTTCAATACCTCCTCATTAGTTATGTGATCTACCCATCTAATCTTCAGCATTCTTCTGTAGCACCACATTTCGAAAGCTTCTATTCTCTTCTTGTCTAAACAATTTATCGTCCACGTTTCACTTCCATACATCGTTACACTCCATACAAATACTTTCAGAAACCACTTCCTGACACTTAAATCTATACTCGATGTTAACAAATTTCTCTTCTTCAGAAACGCTTTCCTTGCCATTGTCAGTCTACATTTTATATCCTCTCTACTTCGACCATCGTGAGTTATTTTTCTCCCCAAATAGCACAACTCCTTTACTACTTTAAGTGTATCATTTCCTAATCTAATTCCCGCAGCATCACACGATTTAATTCGACTACATTACATTATCCTCGTTTTGCTTTTGTTGATGTTCATCTTAATATCCTCCTTTGAAGACACTGTCCATTCCGTTCAGCTGCTCTTCCAGGTCCTTTGTTGTCTCTGACAGAATTACAATGTCATCGGCGAACCTCAAAGTTTTTGTTTCTTCTCCACGGATTTTAATTCCTACTCCGAATTTTTCTTTTGTTTCCTTTACTGCTTGCTCAATACACAGATTGAATAACATCGGGGAGAGGCTACAACCCTGTCTCACTCCCTTCCTGACCACTGCTTCCCTTTTATGCCCCTCGACTCTTATAACTGCCATCTGGTTTCTGTACAAATTCTAAATAGCCTTTCGCTCCCTGTATTTTACCACTGCCACCTTCAGAACATGAAAGAGAGTATTCCGGTCAACATTGTCAAAAGCTTTCTCTAAGTCTACAAATGCTAGAAACGTAGGCTTGCCTTTCCTTAATCTATTCTCTAAGATAAGTCGTAGGGTCAGTATTGCCTCGCGTGTTCCAGTATTTCTACGGAATCCAAACTGATCTACCCCGAGGTCGGCTTCTACCAGTTTTTCCATTCGTCTGTAAAGAATTCGTGTTAGTATTTTGCAGCCGTGGCTTATTAAACCGATATTTCGGCAGTTTTCACATCTGTCAGCACCTGCTTTCTTTGGGATTGGAGTTATTATATTCTCGGTAACGGTAACAGGCAAAAATCGTTGAGATTGTCGATTTCCAGGATGAATGAACTATATACATGCGTAATTAAGTTTGTGCGGAACCCTGCGTGATTTCTACTCGCAATTGACCAATTATTTTCATTAAGGTAGGTGCATCATCTGCGAAAAGTTTGACGTTACTATAGATTGTAACACATATCGTGTGTGACGGCTAATTTTGGTTAAAGCTGTGGTACAACAGGTGTGTATGTTGCGTGCAATCGGACGGATAAGCCAGGCGTAACAGTGAGTCACGAGAGTTAATCACCGTCCTGGATTCCGCGGCCGCGAAGAGGCCACCGGCCGCCGCTGTCGCAGCTGCTCGCGCATCCGGGTCGAGCTTGCTGCGGACGCGGCGCTCAGTGCACCCGCGCGAGGGTTGCTGCCGAGAGGGTTGGTTCGAGCAGCCGGGGCCGGGGTGTGTTCGCGAGCGCGCCTGCGCAGTGCTGGGCAGTGCCACAGGTGGCGGCCGCGCTGGCGTAACCGCCTGACTCACGTCCTTGCCGGAAAAGACTCCCGACTCGCGAAAGACGTGCACGTGTTGCCCGTGACAGCCAGTTATTTACCGTTTTTCGTCTCGTACAGCACAATTTTGGAACTTTACAACGATGATTCCAAGGCCCTTATGAAGGGGCACCAGTGGTCTCATTTTACTGCCAAAGCTTTCCCATCCAGGTGGCTTTTAGAAACAGCCGACATCCTCTCTCCAAATAAGTACAAGGAGAGTACTTTCTGCCAGGACGGCGGGCGGAGACCCAACGCTGCGGTATTTTCACTCATGCGTTTTTATATTTTTTCTTGCATTGTGCAACCGAATGAAATGTCGTAGAATCAGCCAGCACATTCATGAAACGGATATGGTATACGTACATTACTGGCCATTAAAATTGCTACACCACGAAGATGACGTGCTACAGACGCGAAATGTAACCGACAGGAAGAAGATGCGGTGATACGCAAATGATTAGATTTTCAGAGCATTCACACAAGGTTGGCGCCGGTGGCGACACCTACAACGTGCTGACATGAAAGTTTCCAACCGATTTCTTATACACAAACAGCAGTTGACCGGCGTTGCCTGGTGAAATGTTGTTGTGATGCCTCGTGTAAGGAGCAGACATGCGTATAATCACGCTTCCGACTTTGATAAAGGTCGGATTGTAGCCTATCGCGATTGTGGTTTATCGTATCGCGACATTGTTGGCCGCGTTGGTCGAGATCCAATGACTGTTAGCAGAATATGGAATCGGTGGGTTCAGGAGGGTAATACGGAACGCCGTGCTGGATCCCAACGGCCTCGTATCACTAGCAGTCGAGATGACAGGCATCTTATCCGCATGGCTGTAACGGATGGTGCAGCCACGTTCCGATCCCTGAGTAAACAGATGGGGACGTTTGCAAGACAACAACCATCTGCACGAACAGTTCGACGACGTTTGCAGCAGCATGGACTATCAGCTCGGAGACCATGGCTGCGGTTACCCTTGACGCTGCATCACAGACAGGAGCGCCTGTGATGGTGTACTCAACGACGAACCTGGGTGCACGAATGGCAAAACATAATTTTTTTCGGATGAATCCAGGTTCTGTTTACAGCATCATGATGGTCGCATCCGTGTTTGGCGACATCGCGGTGAACGCACATTGGAAGCGTGCATTCGTCATCGCCATATTGGCGTATCACCCAGCGTGATGGTATGGGGTGCCATTGGTTACACGTCTCGGTCACGTCTTGTTCGCATTGACGGCACTTTGAACAGTGGACGTTACATTTAAGATGTGTTACGACCCGTGGCTCTACCCTTCATTCGATCCCTGCCAAACCCTACATATCAGCAGGATAATGCACGACCGCACGTTGCAGGTCCTGTACGGGCCTTTCTGGATACAGAAAATGTTCGACTGCTGCCCTGGCCAGCACATTCTCCAGATCTCTCACCAATTGAAAACGTCTGGTCAATGGTGGCCGAGCAACTTGGCTCGTCACAATACGCCAGTCACTACTCTTGATGAATTGTGGTATCGTGTTGAAGCTGCATGGGCAGCTGTACCTGGACTCGCCATCCAAGCTCTGTTTGACTCAATGCCCAGGCGTATCAAGGCCGTTATTACGGCCAAAGGTGGTTGTTCTGGGTACTGATTTCTCAGGATCTATGCACCCAAATTGCATGAAAATGTAATCACATGTCAGTTCTAGTATAATATATTTGTCCAATGAATACCCGTTTGTCATCTGCATTTCTTCTTGGTGTAGCAGTTTTAATGGCCAGTAGTCTATTACTGTTACAGATTCGCAAATTCGTTGTTGCAAAGTGTTATGCAAAACCTCCCGAAATCTTACAATGACGGAAAAAATGGCAACTCCAAAAAATAATTAATGTAAAATAATGAAATTTTGGGAATAGATTTGTCTAGGTAACATATTTAATTGATTAACGTTGTAAGATCACAGGTTAACGTTAGCTCGAGATAAGCGATTGCAAATGTGAAATGCTGGTCCATTAATAACCGGTGTAACCGCCAGAATGTAGCATGCAAGCATGCAAACGTCCGTGCATTGCTTTTAGGATGGAGTTCCATGCCTATTACACTTGTTCGGCCAAGACAAGGACGGTTAATGCTGTTTGCGGATAACGCTCGCGTGGTCCGATGATGTCCCATATGTTCTCGATTGGAGAGAGATATAGTGATCGGGTAGGCCAAGGCAACATGTCGACACTCTGTAGAGCATATTGGGGTACAACAGCGTTATGTGGGCGAGCTTTATCCTGTTGGAAAACACTCCCCAGAACGCTGCTCATGAATGGCAGCAGAACAGGTCGAGTCACCAGACTGACGTACAAATTTGCAGCCAGTGCGCACGGGATAACCACCAGAGAGCTCCTGCTGTCGTAGAAAATCTCACCCCACACCTTAACTCCACGAGTAGGTCGAGTGTGTCGAGCACAAGACCGGTTGCAGGGTCTCTACTAGCTGCCTCCTAACCAACACACAGCCCTCACTGGCACCGAGGCAGAACCATCTTCCCTCAGAAAATACGACAGACCTTCAACCTGTGCTCCACCGAGCTCTCGCTTGGCATTTCTGAAGTCGCAAACGGCTGTGTTTTGGGGTCAGTGGAATGCATGCTACATGGCGTCTGGCTCGGAGCTGTCCTTAAAGTAACCGATTTGTAACAGTTCGTTGTGTCACTGTGGTTCCAACTGCTGCTCCAGCTGCTACTGCAGATGCAATACGATACGCCAGAGCCACACTCCTAACACGATCGTCTTTCCTCTCGGTAGTGCTACACGGCCGTCCGTAAATTCTCGTGACCACCGCCACCAGCAGTCATGTACAGTGGCTACATTCCTGTCAAGTCCTTCTGCAATATCGCAGAAGGAGCATCTAGCTTCTCGTTCAAACACAGTGAGGTGCTGATAATGGCGTTTTTGTCGCCTTAAAAACATTCTTGACTAAGATCAACTCACCAGGTCCAATCTCAAAGGTAACGAACGCTCGCGACCGCTACGGTGTGTATTTAAAGCAAACCCGACTTGTAGCGCCACTTATGCAACCGCCGCGAAATTTGAACAGCCGTCATCTTTCACATGAAGAAAGATGCCTCCCAACTTTCATTCATCTCACATGACTCTATCCCGATGTCGCAATTCTTTTTATGTCAGTGAATATTAATTTAAATTATTACGTCGTACGCAGATTTCGTTCTCCTCCATCACATTCAAAGTAGCCCGTTGGCAGTTATATATCGACCGCAACGTTTCCGCCACGTTCGAACTATATCTTTGTTGAGGTGTTCAGCAGGGGAGAGTGTGTTGTACATAGGTGACAGTGTACATAGGAACATATAATGATCGGTGTTTCAATCCAGTGGCTGATTTTAGAATCTCTCCCTAGAGACCGCCATAAGTTGTTTCGACATTTTGAACGGTTTTTGTTGTTGTGAGGCATGAGGTGGTTTGTGCAACGTTTGTAAACATTACAGTTATACCTATTTAAATGCCGTATAATATATTAAAGTTATTTGCAGGACATTGCCAATTTTTATTCACGAAGTATTATGGTGAGTAAAATTCTGTACACTTGTAAATCTACACTCATGCTCATAAATTAAGGATAATTGTAGAATGTGGTGCCACACAACGTGGCACTACACAAAACTGGCGCTAATAGCATAGGCGCATAGGGAACACACACGACACAGATCTGTAAGTCCACGATATTGGTGATAACTTGAGAAAACCGTCCCAAAACACATGTGCTACATAACGCCACTGTTTCCTGCGCATGTACCCCGACATCAGTATAGGATATGATCACCATGCACACGTACACAGGCCGCACAACGTGATAGCATACTCTGGATCAGGTGGTCGAGCAGCTGCTGGGGTATAGCCTCCCATTCTTGCACCAGTGCCTATCGGAGTTCCTGAAGTGTCGTAGGGGTTGGAAGACGTGCAGAGATACGTCGACCGAGAGCATCTCAGACGTGCTAGATGGGGTTTAGGTCTGGAGAACAGGCAGGCCACACTATTCGCCTGATATCTTCTGTTTCAAGGTACTCCTCCACGATGGCAGCTTGGTGGGGCCGTGCGTTATCATCCATCAGGAGGAAGGTGGGACCCACTGCACCCCTGAAAAGGCGGACATACTGATGCCAAATGACGTCCCGATACACCTGACCTGTTACAGTTTCTCAGTCAAAGACATGCAGGAGTGTACGTGCACCAATCATAATCCCACCCCACACCATCAAACCACGACCTCCACACAGGTCCCTTTCAAGGACATTAAGGGTTTGGTATATGGTTCCTGGTTCACGCCAGATGAAAACTCGGCGAGAATCACTGTTCAGACTATACCTGGACTCGTCCGTGAACATAACCTGGTACCACTGTTCCAATGACGATGTACTGTGTTCTTGACACCAGGCTTTACGGGCTCTCCTGTAACCAGGGGTCAGTGGAATGCTCCTTGCAGGTCTCCGGGCGAATAAACCATGTCTGTTCAGTCGTCTGTAGACTGTGTGTCTGGAGACAACTGTTCCATTGGCTGTGGTAAGGTCCCGCGCAAGGCTACCTGCAGTACTCCGTGGCCGTCTGCGGGCACTGATGATGAGATATCGGTCTTCTTGTGGTGTTGTACACTGTGTACGTCCCGTACTGTAGCGCCTGGACACGTTTCCTGTCTGCTGGAATCGTTGCCATAATCTTGAGATCACACTTTGTGGCACACGGAGGGCCCATGCTACAACCTACTGTGTTTGACCAGCCTCCATTCGCCCTAGTATTTCACCCCTCATACCGTCATCAATATGTGTTCTTTGAGCCATTTTCAACAAACAGTCACCATTAGCACGTCTGAAGACGACTGCAGACTTTCTCGCTGCACTGTACTCCGACATGCACCAACACACCTCTGCTTATGTGGACTGCTGCCAGTGCCACCGTGCGACGACCGGAGGTCAAATGCACCGCGTGGTCATACCCCGAGGTGATTTAAACCCGCAAACTGCCCACCAGAGCGTTCTTTCACCACGTATCAGCAATATTCTTAATTTATCAGCATGAGTGTAGTTACATAATATGTTGACAGTTAAGCCATACCCTGTCGGTCGTGAATCACACTGAACGTTGAAACGGAAGATCTACCATGGAACATGTGATGTTTGTAAATGGACTGAGTTTCTTTAATGTCTTAGTAATTTTACCTATCTTGAAAATGAAAATCTGTGTTAGTTTCCAGGAGGTTCTGTTTCAAAATGTATTTAACTTGGAACTATTTTTTGATAATACTAACGTTTAATTTGATTTCTCCTACTGACTAATGGCGCGTAGTAGATTAAGATAGACTAATACGGTATTGACAAGAATTCGTCAATTTCAACATTCTTAAATTTGAATAGAATGTTTGTTCGTACGTCAAAATCTAATCCAGGATTATAGTGGCAGGGGGAGGGGGGGAGGTGGGGGGTAGGAGCTGAGCTCATAGAAATTTGGTATCACTGTGCCAATTTCAAATTATGTTGGATAAACAAAGGTGTTTCCTTAATCTATTATAATATCAACTACAAAAGTAAGAAAATTATTGAGACTTTTGTCTGTGAAAGCTATGCTACAAAGACTCTCACCCTCTCTCTCTTCCCTTATTTTTATTTAAAGGAAACAGATGTAATTCTGCGGGGCGGTGGGGGAGGGGGGGGGGGGGGGCGCAGCGCCAGAGATTCCTTTCCTTCTCCTCTCCACCTCCCCAGGTCTCCCACCTGGATTCTCCTCTGTCTTAGGTACATGACAATTTTGTACTTTTGAACAATTTTTCACGTTTGGAAAAGCATTACTTTTCCGGAGTAATCTTGGTAATTTCGGAGAAAGACTCAGCTCAAATAAAGTGAATACTATCATTTCAAAACGGAGTAGGAATATCTAGAGGCAAAACTTGGAAAAGTGCTCGAATGTACAACAGGCTCCCCTGCTGTCCGCAGGTGAGAAGAACACATGCGACGGGAATGTGGCAGCGAGAACTGTGACGTGTTCTTGACAGAATAATACGCACTGTCATAAAAACATTTTACTGAATGCCACTGTGTCAACATTGTATCTGCGACTGATCTGAAGAGGTTCGATCGACCTAAATGTATTACATCGTCTCATCTCTTCAGCGCACTGTTACTTCCAAAAAATGAGAGGCAGTCAAATAAAAATGAGAAAGATAGAAAAAAAGTGAGGAAACCGTTCATTATTTCAAAAGTAATCGCCGTAACTGTTAATTCATTTATCCCACTCTGAGACAAGACGGTCTATGCCTTCATGGAAAATGTTTGTTGTTCCCTACGGAAACATGGTTGTTCCCTGGCGTGCAAATTTTCATCCGCCAAATGTTGCCAAGGTTGTTTCGACTATGCTGCAGAAGTTTCGCTGGGAAGCCCTTACACATCCTTCATACAGTCCCGATCTCTCCAAATGAGATTTACATATTTCGGTTCGGTATGCAACCGCAAACATTTTACCTTAAGGCAACGGCCGTCTTGTCTCAAAATGGGATTAATGTATTAACAGTTACGTGATTAGTTTTGAAATAATAGTTTACTTACTTTCTCCATCCGTATCGTTTTCATTTGACTGACCCTTATAATGCACGTCAAATTCTGAATTTATGTGCGAATGTTATTAGCAACTGAAGTATCAAGAAATTATTTATTTGTATATAATGGGACTGTCTATGCAACTTCTGAAATACGTTTCTTCATCGTCATATACGTTTCGTTCTATAAATGAAAGTCCTGGATGGTTTTCAAGGAAAACGTATACCATTCTTCCTGCAAAAATAGTGGCGATTTCATGTAACCACAAAGGCTCAATAATGTTGAGATTTTGTGACGTTGGTGGTCATGGGAGATGCGACAGTGCATCTTCGTGCTCGTAAAACCGGCCGTCGACAATGCGAGCTGTGTGAACAGGGACCCTGCCGTCTTGGAACTCAGAATTATCACTGGGGAACAAACACTGTGCCATACGATGGACCTGATGAACCAAAATGGTCATATAATCTTAGGCAGTAATACGCCCTTGCAGGTTACCTTTTGGTCCACGGAATACTACGATATGGCTGCCGAAATCATCACAAAACCCCCGCCATGTTTCACTGGGGCAACGTAAACTCGACCAGAATTTGGGAACAGTGTGCAAGAAGATTCATCCAACTACATGACATCCTTCCATTGTTTTATAGGCGTCAGTACCACATTTTCCTCTTAGGAGCATTTGCATCACTGGTGAGTGGTTTTGAAGTTCCAGCTGGCCCGAGTCTCGGCTTTCGGAGCTCGCTTCGTATTCTTTTGTGATGACTTTTGCAGCTGTCGTCTTCAATTTTTCATCACAATCCTGGTCCATGGCCGTCTGTCACAATCACTCAATACACACTTTCCTCCAAGATGTGACTTAGCGGATGATGTTTATCTGCTTTCCCCGTATTGGTATAAATCTTCGTTGTGGCACCACTTGAAACACCAAACACTTCGCCTATTATGGTGTATCTTATTTTGTTTTAGTCATGATGTATATGTCATCTAAAAAATATCAGAACACTATGTGGTGCAAAGATGCGATATAAACATGCCCACACCAAAAATAGATATGTACAAAAAGAAAGATGAACTTATATCTGTATTCTAATGTTTCCTTAAGCCAATATCAAATTTTTCACTTTTCATCTATCTGTCTCTTCCATCCATAATTTTGTGTGGACGTATTGGATATATATCAGACACCAATATATATTTCTTTAAAAGTTTTTCCAATATATCTTCTGGAAAGGAAGGCAATTTCTTTTATTTCTAAATTTCGTAATCCTGAAAATGATACCTGGATACACCGTAGCGTACAGACTTCAGAACACACGGACACAGTATTTATGATTGTATTATACTGCAACCTCTCCAGGGGACACCACCTTGACGAAGAACTGTCTGTGCGGGACGAGAGTCTTGTGTATCCGTGTGAAGCTGGGGGTTATGCTGAAGGTAGAGGACCTACTGCCAGAAAGGCCTCAGCTGATGGATCAGACCAAAAGTGTCCCACAACGTCCCATCTTTCCTATCCACTCCTAATCCTTACCCAGTTCCCTTTCTCAACTCGAAATAGGTAGCATAACGCTTAGAGATGAAAGACATGTGTAAAGTATCAAACAATAATGTGAGATGATGGAAACTATACTTGGAGAAAGTTCGTAGGTTCCCAGGAAAAATTAGGTCCCATGAGAGCCAGTTGTAAAGAAGGTCATAGAGCAAGAAAATTATATGTTAGATACAATACTCGTTTCTGAATTTAAGAAAGTATTATACGGTAGTTGAAAGGAGAAATGACCATATGCTGATGAATGTCAGCCTGATTTTTGCAAGCATCAGGGCAACGGACAGAGCAACAACTGTGTTCATACACAGTCATGAGCTGTCCAATACTACACCGAGCGTGCTTTTAAATTCAGCTCGTGTACATAGCTGTGAATGTTGGGTTCGCAATGGAATGCTCACGCCTAAAAATGAATTACATCATCTCTGCCATTGACAACCTGCAATCGGAAGTAACATATTCAAGTCACCAATTCGTGATAGAACTCTAGTAACATAAATGGGATTGGTACGTGAAATCTAATCCCAGAAAAAGTAGAACAACTTGGTACTGTGAAGATATTTATAATAAAAAAACACTAAAAAATTGCAAAAGAAGCAGGTATTGACATGGAACGTTCAATCCTACTCATTAATCTAAATTTGAGATTGGCAAAACATACATGTCTTGACTTGAAATCGGGTCCACGTTTATTCAACAGAAACACTCTGCGGTTGATACTGATAAGAATCAGTTAAGAAAGCCTCCTCCTGACTTGGACTGACAGTAAAGAGCTCAGACACCAAGCAAACGAAATTTAAATCATTTACTTTTAAAGATTTCCTGTCGGCTGAGCTATGGCGCGTATATCAGCGAATTTGGAGAAAAGCAAATCTGCAGCGCTGATGTGCTCAATGCTGCCGGCCGTCGAGCAGACGAACTGCGCTGCGTAACTGTAAATTCTGCCCACAGAGAGGACACAAACTCCTAGCGTCGAAAAGTACATCAGCACAATGCCGAACGTAAGTCAAGAAATCTGCTCGCTCGTCAGCCAGGAGCAGATACTTGACTCAATCGTGCGCTCGTAAAGAAGTACTTCATAATGCCTCAGTCTCCACAAACGAGCACAGGTTCGAGTCTCTGCTCACAGAGAAACGAATGATTCCACTCCTAGTGGCGACGTCAGCACTGTATCAAATCTAACAGTGAGACAGCTCACTGGCGTCTAGCCAGCAGCGTCTAAAAAAGCTCTCCAGCGATGTGTGTTCCACTGAACCCACCGGCGAATCCTCACTGACACACCATGCGCCAGTTTAGACCGAACCTCACAATCTCCAAGCTGCCAGTAATGCAGTCCGTGACGAGGGGTGCGTGGTACATGGAAGATGGCTCGCAAACGGAGCCTCAGGGATACCAGTTGACCTCCCTGAGTAAGTAGCCTTACACTGTGCAGGGTATTTGTGGTGCGGACCATGTAGATCCCCAAACCTCATGGAACTAATATGGACACGACTAAAGAAAATAAATTAAAACAGAGGGGCAAACTGAGACCACTACTGAATCAGGGTTTAGACGTGAGCCAGAAGTGGGAACTATAACCTAGAAGTTGGACCAGATCAAGATTAAAGCCTTATCTGGGGCCCAGGGGAGGAAAATACTCAGGGAACAGAAAAAAAGGAAGGGAAAGAATGGCTTCCTAAAGACAAGCGGAGGGAATTAAAGGGACTTGAACCTACGACCCCCAAGAAAAAACTGTCTTAGGTTGAAGGGGATACACAGGCCCCACAACGTCGAAGACAGGCAACAAGAGGATAAGCTTGGAATCTAAGACTCCCTCCTCCCTGGATAAGCGAGCTCAGAAAAAGCCGAGACAAGAAACTGGGGATCAGATCTATAGCACTGCAGTCTCGGTTTTTAAGATGGTAGTTATCCAGGAAGGCTGCCCACTGGTCGCCACCACTTTGCAGGAGGCGGAACTTGTACAGATGGCCCTCTCTGAAACGATTGGGGGTATGCTGGTCCAGGACCCAACTTCAGGAGGGTCTATCTAGAGCACGGTGCCCTCATTTTTGTCTGTCAGGGGATGCACACGGTGGAATGGCTTAAGGACAAGGTGCCCATCATATCTCCATGAGAAGATGCAAAGCTGCTAGACAAGACAGCAGTGGACCTTCTTAAGACCGCAATGGTATCTGTATGGGTACCTAAGTTCTTTAAGGATGTCTCCTCTAAGACTTTCTTCAGGAAAGTAGGGGTCCAGAACCCAAAAGTCTCGACAGAAGACTGGAGAGTGATCAAACAGAAGGTTGTACCAGAAGGACAAAACTTGCTGATGGAGGTCAGAGAGAAGTCCCTGAAGGTGATGTGAGAGCAAGACCTGAAGTTGTTTTAGGGCTTTCGCAGGTCACCATTAGGTTTCTCAAAGACCTCAAAGATGGCAGCAAGACGGAGACTGAAGGTGCTGAAGATTAATCTGCAGCACAGTAAAGGGGCCTCTGCTGCCCCGAGCCGCTGCCTGGGGAGGCAGGAAGTGGATGCGACCTTGATACAAGAACCCTATTTATATAAATGGGGTGTATCAGCTCTCAGTGGCACTGGAGGTAAGCTGATTTATGCTAGAAATCTAAGAAACTCCAGAAATTGCATCTATGTAAGAAATGGAATTTCTTTCATGCCAGTGATGGATTTCTGCTCTAGGGACTTAGTGACCATTAAAATGCAGCAATGTGAGGAAGGTATCACGAGGAAAATCGTTTTGGCCTCAGCATACCTTCCTTACAAAGACAGCTCTCCTCCTCCTTTGGAGGTGAGGAGACTGGTAGAGGCTTGCCATCAGCAAGGTGACCAACTGCTGGTGGGATGCGACGCCAATGCCCACAACCTAGTATGGGTAGCAAGGACACCAACATTAGAGGTGAGTACCTTCTTGAATTCCTTCAGCTAAAAACTTAGAGGTCCTGAATAGGGACAATGAACCTACATTCAGGAATAGCAGAAGGAAAGAAGTAATTGACATAACCTTTAGTTCCATGATGATGGGCAGCTATGTCAAACAATGGCATGTGGCGTTAGAGCCATCCTTGGAAGTGTAAAGAAAACAGGTACGAAGACTGTTTAACCTTGCAAGATGTAAAGGGCAATGGGCAAAATATCGTGAGGCCCTTGTCAACTACAACCTTGCAGTCAGACAAGCAAAGAAGGCATTCTGGAAGGAATTCTGTGAGGAAGTGGAGAGCACGACTGCTCGAGCCAGACTTCACAGAATCCTCACTAGAGTACCAAAAAACCCAAGAGTTACGGTGAGGAAGGAGGGTGGGGAATATACAAAGACAGCACATGAGTCGCTGGAACTGCTCCTCAAAACTCACTTTCCTCTCAATATGCTCTGCCAGACAACACAGACCAGAATGTGATCCTGAAGAGACAATGGTTCTGAGGCACTCGAAGAGAGAACTGGGAATCCGCCAAGGAGTGTGTGGACTTCAATAAAATCCAATGGGCGGTGGGAACATTCCAACTGTTGAAGTTACCTGGCACAGATGGAATTTTTTCAGCTCTCCTGCAACAGGCAGGAGAGAATCTCATAAAAGTCCTATGCAGGTTATTCAGGGTTAGCCTAGCAGTAGGAATCATTCCCAATGCTTGGAGGGCAGTGAGGGTTATCTTCATTCCAAAGCCGGGGAGAATTGATCACGCAAAGGATATGAGACCAATCAGTCTGTCCTCCTTCATTCTCAAAACATTGGAAAAACTGGTTAATGTATACATTGGGGAGAGGAGGCTAATTAGGGCGCCTCTAAATTAAAAAAAAGACGCATATCAACCAGGTAAATCATGTGAGACAGCTCTTCACCAACTCATTGGGAGGGTGGAGAAAGCACTTCACTTCTGAGAAATAGCCCTCTGCATCTTCCTGGATATCGAGGGGGCCTTCAGTAATGCGACCTTCGATTCCATGGAAAGGGCAGCAGAGGTGCATGACCTGGGGACCACTATATACAGGTGGGCCAGGGGCATGTTTAGTGGAAGGAAGGTAGAGGCTACCATGATGAATGAAAAATGATAATTAACGTCACTAGAGGCTGTCTACAAGGAAGAATTCTGTCCCCTCTATTGGGGAATCTAGTGGTGAACGAACCCATTCCATACAATGTTCTGCCAAGGATATGCAGATGGCCTTGTCATAGTAATACTTGGCAAACTTACTGACACAGTTAGAAATATGGCACAAGGAGGATTCGACAGTGTGCAAAATTGGTGCATTAAACAGGATCTGAGGATTAATCCTAAGAAGACTGTTGTGGTGCCATTTACAAAGAGGCATATCCAACGCTCAAGTTGGAATCCAAAGCTCTTCGATGAAACATTAGCTGTGAAGGGGATAGTGAAATATGTAGGGGTAACCCTGGATGAGAAACTAACGTGGACCCCTCACATTGAGAGTATCTGCAACAAGGCAAAAAGTACTCGAGTGAGTACGAGAAGGGCTTGTGGTAAAAACTGGGACCGAAACTCCATAGGTGTGCACTGGATATACACCACAGTGATTAGACCCAGGATTTCCTGCGGGGCCGTAGTGTGGTGGACAAATTTAGAACAGCGAATTGCAGCTAAGGAGCTTGCTAAGATGCAGAGACTGGCCCGCTTAGCCATAACAGGCGTAATTAGCAGCATGCCAACCGCTGGGATGGAAGCCATACTGAACATGCCTCCATTCCACCTTTGGGAGTAGGGGGAATAGGTTGTTTCTGGTGCATTTTGTTAGTGCAGGTTGCCTACCTCAGGGGCAGATATGCACTCAGGGGCAGACATATTGTTCTCCTTTGATTGACAGGTACTTAACCTATTGTTCTGCTAAGTGGTTTTCCATGTCACTGCACTTAGCCTATTTCCCCCTCCCACTCTCCTACCCCTCATATAGGTAAGAAAAGGGATTCGCTATACTTTCAACTACCTAGTTTCAACTAATTCTCTAGCTCATCCAATCACGCACTTCCTCCATTCGAAATACAGATGGAGGCAGCAATTGGGGCAGAACTGGCAAAAACTGGATTTCATCCAGAATCACACGCTGAGGTAAACATAGGGATGGCTGTAGAAATGCCTGCCGACTATATAACAGCTCCCAACTGCTTCAACAAGCCTTACAATTTAATAATTCGAAGTAGGGAGCAGTGGGGAGAAAAACAGTTCAACACCATACAGCAACATTGTTTGGTTCACTGATGGGTCAAAATCAGATGAAGACGTTGGCGCAGGGGTGTACGGGGTTCAGCCAAGACTGGAGGGCATCGTCTCTCTAGGAAAACTGGCCTCAGAATTCCAAGCTGAAATTAGTGCAATAAGGGCATGTGTGGAGGAGAATATGCTTAAGTGCTATAAGGACTGTAGCATCTGCATCTATTCAGACAGCTAGGCAGCCTAAAATCACTGACAGCTCCTGCAACTAGATTGCAGAATGCTACAGGGCTCTGGTGGAGCTAGGGGAAGCAATAGGGTAAACCTAGTGTGGGTCCCTGGCCAGTCAGGGCTCTGTGGCAATGAAGAATCTGATAGACTGGCCAGAATGGGGGCAACGACTCCATTTATTGGACCAGAACCTGTGCTGACAATCAACAAGGCTATGATCAAACTAGAACTACATAACTGGCTTATGAAACAGCACCTAGAATATTGGACCAAGGTTCATAAACAAAAACATGGTAAAGAAATGATGCCCAAACCATGTTTTAAAAGAAGTTCTGTAATCCTGGAATTAAACAAGCAAGAGATCAAACTCATGACTGGACTGATGACTGGCCATGGCAATTTAAAAAAAAAAACCTACACACAATGGGTATTACAGAAGAAGACCCTAAATGTAGGATCTGTGATGAGAGTGAAGAAACTGCATCACACCTAATTTTCGAATGCATGGCATTGGGGAGCAAAAGATACAGAACCTTCGGGACAACTAGACCTGAAGAAATTGTGTATAACAAAAAACTGATTAAGGGACTCCTTGCACTATTTAAGGGCATTGGTTGGCTGTACTAAATATACAGGAAGCGATATCGCACAATGAACTCGGTTTAAGTGTGGGCAGTGGCGGGTTAGACCTAAACTGGTTTAGCTTTCCTGTCAAAATCAAATCAAATCAGTTATACTGCATTCTTTATCATGGAGCTGGGAGCTGCAGTTTTTTCTTCAATAAAAATTAGGTAAATATCATTATGTATAAAGGACAGTTAATATATCAATGAATTTAAATTGTTTCAATGGTAATCATAGCGAGAGACTATGATGGTGCAAACTTAGAGAAGTGAATTGCTGCTGGTGAAAGTATCTGCCAGCCACACACCACAAGAGAATCCACATTATTTGCACCTTCTTACGGCGCCAGTACTTAAATATCAGTATAAATGGCGACCGTGACAGGATGCTACCAGATACAGATAAGTGAAGAAATAAAAATATATAAAACATTATGTTGTGATAAGTTTCCATTGTATGAATTATCGTTTGTTTTCTTTGTTACATGAAACGAATTGCGAAGAGAAAGAGTGGAAGGATCACAAAAGGAGAATATGCATGGACAGAGAGTAAACTTTGTATGGAAACTACCAGAAAAAAAATTGTGATATACATGGAGAAGGTAGGAAAAATCTAACTTACAGCTTGTAGGGGTGCCCTTGGTAACGCCTCACTCGTAGAATCCACATAGGATAGAGTGACCGATGTGCAGTGACCAATTTTCGTTCAAAACGAGGGCGGGTTTTTAATTTGTTCGAAAGGGTAGGCTGACATTCCCAGTAGCCAGTCGGCTACATGCAGCGATGACAGAATCGAGGCACAAGCACATCTATCTTTCTCAAACGATTTTACAGAAACTGTTTTGTAACAAGAAATCATTTTTGTATTACTTATAGCTTTATGCATAAGCTTCATGATGACATACCCATCATTTCGTTAATGGTCAAAGTTATTGTAATATTTCCAATTAAGTAAGACACTGAGCTAAATTCGATAAAGTTTGCAATGAGGAAAAGGGGTCGCTATGATTTTGCGTTTGGTGCATAGTACATAATATGTTGCTGTGCATGAAATTTAGCTAACATATTGAATTTTTCTTTAGACCTGGGTGGAGATCTCCATCTGTCACCAATCTCTAGAAAATTGATCTCATGTAACACACCCACCTGTGATCGCGATAGGGCCTGAATGAAATATCCAGAACATTCCTTGTATTTCATAGACGGTTTGAGATAATGGAACAAGGATTTGGAAAATGATATTTTGCCATATGGTTATTATGCAAAACTTCATTATCTACCCTTCGACTGACTGTATTCTTCGACGAAAGAACGTAATTCTTCAGGGCCCTTGATAGCTGGTGAAATGATAAATGCTGTCGGTTTTGTAACAACATAAGTGAAGATATTACACGTTTATATTTTGTGCGAGAAGGTACTTTTTCATAAGCCATTGTCCTTACTTGTCCTCAGTTCCTCATTTAAAAAATTAAGTTAAGAAGAGCGGCGCGTTTCGTCACAGGGTTCTTTGGTAACCGTGATAGCGTTACGGAGATGTTCAGCAAACTCAAGTGGCAGACTCTGCAAGAGAGGCGCTCTGCATCGCGGTGTAGCTTGCTCGCCAGGTTTCGAGAGGGTGCGTTTCTGGATGAGGTATCGAATATATTGCTTCCCCCTACTTATACCTCCCGAGGAGATCACGAATGTAAAATTAGAGGGATTAGAGCGCGCACGGAGGCTTTCAGACAGTCGTTCTTCCCGCGAACCATACGCGACTGGAGAAGGAAAGGGAGGTAATGACAGTGGCACGTAAAGTGCCCTCCGCCACACACTGTTGGGTGGCTTGCGGAGTATAAATGTAGATGTAGATGTAGATGTAGATGCACTACATCTGAGTAAATTGACATGTGTAAACTCCACTATGTTTTGACGAAAGAAGCAAATTTTCACATGGCAACAAGAGAAACATAGGTGTTAATCAAAATTCGCCACTCATGAGGGTTTTCTTAAAGTAACAAATGGTTAACAAGCCATTTGAAAATAAATCGCTGCTTTTTCAGCGGAATTCTTTTCACATGCTAAACAAATCAAGATGACAGTGGCTCTTTTTGGGCAGTCAATATGCGTGTGTGGGGTTGGAGGGGCAACAAATGTCAGTATAAGCTTCAGTTTAGAATGGCACTTCCCCTCCAGTGCTCAGCATTTCACTACAGCGCCTACTCACAACCCCCCCCCACCCCGTCCCACTACTGCTCTCCCGGGTGTGCCCTGCCGACTGCACATCTACCAGCCACATTATTCTGTGTGCACTCTAATAGTAGCAGTATGTCTCCCCTCCCATCCTAAAAATAGGAGCATTTCAAATTGTAGTAAAAAAGTGTATATATCAAAAACCATTTTATGATGATAATTTTGCATGAGTATAAGAGTGAATTGCAGTGTATGTTCACAACACATCACAAAATAATTCAGAAAATTTTCTCAGAGAAATTAAAAATATGATATTCATTTTAAAAATTAGCAATTAGTAAATCACAAGTACAGAAATAGATACAGCAGGTGAAACCACTGTTGACAATTTAGAACAAGCACAAAATGTCTCCACAACTAATGCAACAACAAATGATAGAGTGTGAACATGTCGATGAGTCAGAGGACAACCGCGATTATTATGTAAGCTCATCTGTGATTGAGGATAGCTCAGTGTTGTGATAAATGACATTACTTATGGTAGACAACGTTACTTATGGTAGAAGACATAAATTAGTGAATGTCACTGGGAAGCATTCTTTCGCATGATGCTACTTAAAGGCGTGTAGCGCATATTCCACTATATCTAAAATTTTCATATGGGCGAAACGGACCCGAATTTCATCGCATAACACTCAGTAAGTGTTCAAAATGATGCCCTCACATTGATACAACTTACGCAAGGAATGATGAAAATTCTTAATGATTTTAGGAATGAACAAACACAACATTTTAAAGAACAAACACAAAACTTTATTGATCTAACACAAAAATTTAATAATTTAACACAAACGTCGAAGTTTCCTTCAAAACAACAAACACAAACATTTAATGCTTTCAGGGTTCATGTGACACAAAACATTTTAAGAACTTTCAAATGAACAAATACAAAAACTGATCACCTAAGAAAAAAGTTGCTCCCTGATCTGTCAAATGGTTTAACATGTAAGTTGTCCAAATTGGGGAAAGAATTAAAAGTGGAATTATTCATAGATCAATTCCAGGAAATAGATAAGTTCGGTAAGAAGGTAACCGATGTTGATAAGGCGGAGGAGGAAAAGCCAGGAAAGCTGAAAAACATGAGTGACACACAGATTAAAATGCAGGGGACTCAATCAGAAATTAATAAATGTGTAAAGGAGAAGCAAGATGTTATTACAGAGTTGCGTCCGCCTCGATATCTAAGTGGTCAGCGCGACGGATTGCTGTCCTACGAGCCTGGGTTCGATTCCCGGCTGGCTCGCGGATTTTCTCCGCTCAGGGACTGGGTGTTGTGTTGTCTTCATCATCATCTCATCCCCATCCGACGCGCAGGTCGCCCAATGTGGCGTCGAATGTAATAAGACCTGCACCAAGGCGGCTGGGGCTGGAACTGCCCCACAAGGGGCCTCCGAGGCCAATAACGCCGAACTCTCATTACCATTACCATTACAGAGTTGCAAATTATTTGTAAAGATTTGCCTGAGGAACTACAGGAAATGTCTGTAAAATTGAATAATTTAAAACTGAGCTGTAAGTTCATAAAGAAAACCAAGAAAGAATTGGTAAGGACGTAAAGAACTTCATGGAGAGAGCCTAAACGGGATTACTAGATAAGAGTAAGGAACTAGAACAGAAGGCAGTGCAAGAACATAAGACCTATGTAGAAGAGGTTGAAGACATAGACAAGGAGAAGGAAAATTAACTAAAGCCCAGGACTGACTCAGGTTTAAAGGCAGCAGAAGAAAACCTGCAGAACAGTTTTAACTAGTGGCACTGATATCACAAAGGAGCCACTAGTCGCTAGTAATCAGTTGCAGTCAGGCAGAATAGAGAGCCACAATATCTACCTAGCATTTGCCATTAGACGTTCAGGTGTAGAGGTAGAGGAGTGGAAAATACAACAGGACTTGCCAATGTCAATACCAGTTGCACCAGCATACACGGAGTATAACAGTACACATTCAAACAATGCAGTGAAGTGAAATGTCGTGTGACGAGGGCCTCCCGTCAGGTAGACCGTTTGCCTGGTGCAAGCATTTCGATTTGACGCCACTTCGGCGACTTGCGCGTCGATGGGGATGAAATGATGATGATTAGGACAGCACAACACCCAGTCCCTGAGAGGAGAAAATCTCCCACCCAGTCGGGAATCGAACCCGGGCCCTTTGGATTGACAGTCTGTCGCGTTGACCACTCAGCTACCGGGGGTGGACAACAATGCAGTGGCAGCAGCAGAGGCTACATCCTGCCTGTCTACTCTTCTAGCTGATGAAGGGCTACTCCGGCACAGGCAGTTTCCTATCTTTACTGCAGAGGCTAAAAGAAGGAACCCTATGGTATTCATCAGAGCCTTCCATAACGTGTTACCATGCAGATGGACTGAGGCACAGAAGCTCAGTTTCATTGTGGGGTTCGCCCAAGGTGATGCTTTATTATGAGCAACCTATATGGCTGAGCAGTTCCATACCTGTCCAAGAGAGGCTATGACAGTAGGTATTTAATCCAGCACCACTCAGTAGGAAACATGGGGGACGCTGGAAGTATTTTGAAAAATACCTGAACGAAACAAGGTATTGGAGGAGCCTTGCCTCTCTCGAGGATGTACTTCAAATATTCAAAAGTCGCTTACCAGCACATATCAAAGAAAAATTGATCACAGTATCCGAGAATGGCGCAGAATACTCTTTATCCATTCTAGACTCGCTGGACATTATTTATAAACAGAAGCAGTCGCAGCCCCAGAGCAATAATGCGCAAAGTGAACTGTGAAGTAATGATCCTCAAAGTAGTTATGGTAGAAGCAACCAACATGGTTGGTACCCATACCACCCACATAATAATAATCGTGCAAGAGGTTACTATGGTAAGCAGAGAAACCAACGACATGAATGAGGTTTTAAAGGAAACCACAATCCTAATTACAACGGACCAGCATATACCAAATAGTGAGGTCGTGGACAACAGATTCAAAATGTAGCTTTGGCCGCGGTAATAGCCAATATAATAATTGGCAAGGGCCAATCGGTGGTAAACTGGTAGCTACAACCAGTAGAACAATTATATACTGGTCGGAGATCAAGATCAAAGGAAATTTAATTCACGGGCACCACAAGACACAAATTCCTGAAGTCAAGACCACACTCTGCATATAGTGAAAGTCAACCAGAACGAAGAGATTACTCCCCCATAGTATCTAGAAAACCAAAACGGGTCGCGATAAGCCCTTATTCTCAGATCGAGGAAGGGGATGGGGTGTACCATTAACTCCTAATTATTTTCTGAGACATAACAAAGAAGAAGATATCAAGGAGGACTTGTTTCAGGAAAACGTGGACAATTTGATACAGAACAGAAGGTTATCTGTACAGGCCTAATAAATGCCAGGACAGCTGATTTGGATATGCACGTTCCTACTGCATACAGCTAATCTAACAAGATTTATTTAATGAGTTACAAATTCGAGCACACACACCAACCTTCTCTGTGTAGAACTGTCGAATCCTGACTGCATTAGGGAGCAAATCCAAAGGGGTGAAGCTTGAAGGATTAATACCCATTACTATTGAAAACTTTTCTTTCAAATGCATTTTTTTAGTTGTGGAAAAACTTGTAGTTAATTTACAAACTTCCAGCATGCTGGAGTAACTTGGTTCAGCAACTTCTGTTAATAAATAGAACGAAAAACCAGTCCACATAGCAAATATTTTATTTTTCGTTCGATGACTAGTTTCGGCCTGAGATCTATTTTCAGATCAACATAACGAAATCGAAATTGGCATTTCTGATAGTGTCAACAAAATGTGTAATGTACTTTCAGTGCATACAGATAACTTATCTGTATGTACTGTGAATGTACATTACACATTTTGTTGACATTTTCGGAAATGCAATTTTCGACTTTGTTATGTTGATTTGAAAGTGGGTCTCGGCCCAAAATTAGTCATAGAATGGAAAATAAAATATTTGCATTTTTCGTTATGTTGTAGTTAATTGTCTTATTGGTATCAATACCTTCTGACAGTACAAGGTACAGACGTATATGGCACAGAAAAGGTGTTGTTTTTATGATTAACAAACAAAGGTTATCAGTAGATTTACCCAGTACCAGTACAACAGAAAACAAACATTTGCCAAATGTAGACATTAGGGTACAATTGGCTTATTCAGATGTATTTTTCTGTGACACCCTAAAAGACGAAGTTACATGAATGAAATATGGATCTAGCACTAGTACAAAGAAAGTTAACTGAATCAGTTTTTTTGTAGGAAAACCAGAAAAGGGAGCTACAGAAATTAATACGTTGATATGCACAAGTATTTGAAAGCACCTGGCAATAATCAAAGGTTACACATATAAAATGAACGTCTACCCACACGAAACGTTCAGTTTTTCATCGTACACTGGTCCAAGAAGGAGGCAGTCAGAAAGGAAATTGAGAGGATGATGGATTGGGTTGACATCCAACACTCATAATCACCGTATTGTAGTCCTATTTTAGCAATAACCAAATCTGATGGTAGTGTCAGGCTTCTACTTGACACCTGGAATATAAAGAAGGTCATTGTTTCTGTTAGGACACTCATTCACAACTTAGAAGAACAGTTACTAAAGTTTCATAAAGTCAAATACCTTACCATAATCGATTTAGAGGAATGATATTGTCAGATATGTCTCCATGAAGACAGTAGGAAGTACATAGCCTTTGATGTGAGGGCAGACGCTATGAATTTTGTGTCTCGCCTTTTGGCTTAAATGTGAGTACAAGTGTCTTCATTTCTGCGTTAGACAAAGTTTTAGGTTCAGAACTACCTAATAAAGTCACTGTGTATCTGGATGACTTGCTAAGTGCAAAGCTTACCTTGGAAATGCATTTTTGGTTTTAGGACCAGTACTAAACCGAATCTCAGAATATGGTTTACATCAAATTTAGAGAAGTCAAAATTTTGGAAGGAGAAAATCAAAGCCCCTTTTTATTTCACATATGTAAAACATTCTTTTCATATATAGCTTACCTTATGAGTATTTGACAGGAGTGTAAAATTTTACATGACTTGCATAAAGAAATTATAACATGATGTAAATTTGCTCTTTATAACTACACATAAATGTCATTTTAATATTAGGTGCATGCGAGCTCTAATACATTTTACTTATATACAGGTTTATCCATGAATTTGTCATATTACTGTATTTTCGATGTTTGCATAACGAATTTAAATATATGTGAATAACATTTAAGAAGTCGTTTTTGCCTTCAAAATTCATGATTTCATATTAATTCTCATCGTTAAAAATCACTTATGTATACACCTTTTATGATGAGCTTGTACTTCCTTTCACTTTTAAACTCGTGATGCAATCTTAGTTTACAAGAATAATTTGCAAAACATGTTACATGTCAGGACTGAAAAAAACAATATAGATATAAGCAATCTGATGATATGCATGACTACCAGCGTCATCTCATTTAACTGAAGTGTTTGCAATCCCAGATTGCTAATGAAAGGAGTAGAGGACGTCACTCTCGCGCTTCCAACAAAAGCAAGCGTAACTACACTTAACCACACCTGTCTGAAATCTATGAGGATGTAGTCCGCAAATCTACAGGGTGTTATGATAAGGAATGAAAAGAAGCATTTATCATCTTCTGATGAAATCCTTCGTTTACACATCACACAATAATTGAGCAAATTCTCTGTGAATGCTTCTTTATGTTTTACGACAAACTATTTACTCAATATTTGCAGCACTATAGATAAAATTGTAACATCATTGTGTCATACAAATTTACTAATGTCATTTGCTTAAAAGTACCTGTAGTGATTATACTTGAGTGTACTTAATTTATAATTCTGACTGTGGGATACAGTTAATACAGTTAGGAAACAACAAGATTTCGATGATCATCCTCAATTAGTGGAAGCAAGGTTGGAACTGCATCTGTACCAGATAATTTAGTGAACAGAGTAGCTTTAGAAAGTAATCTATTCGACACAGTGGATGATTTACAAAGAGTCACAGATAAAAATTTTGATGACTCCATAATTAGAAGTGAAGTAGAGCCACATTTAGGAAAATCTGAAGCTATTATGAGATCCTGAAGTAATGACATAACTGGCTGAAATAGAGATTTACTTGAGAATGAGCTACTATCTTAACTTTCTACTGTGCAATCTGACATGGAATTCACATTAAATGCAAATGATAATAGAGTAATACTACACATGATTCGCCATTTACTAATTACTTAAACTTAGAATGTGCAATATGTGAGGCACGAAAAGCATTAGAAGATCTATTAGCATAACCTCAGTTAGAATACAGTGATTGAAATGACTTCTCTGCAGTATATGATAAAGTGTTAAATCCCAACTTTTACTCCTTCAGAAGAGATGTGTCTACTATGATTTCTGAAAACATCTAAAGGTATGTTACCAGGTACCTGGTGCAATGAGACAGAAAGAGGAAAGGGTGGTCTATGGTGTAACAGAACAGTACATCAATGGAAAAATACCAAGCAAAGTAATATAAAAGGTGTGTCAACATAGTGACAATATACAAATGGAAAATTTGTAGGCTCCCAGGGTGTGGCTTTATTCCCAGAAGTGTAAATAGATGAGTAACGCAATTGTAACCCTATGTTAGTAATGTTAAACAAAAACTCTAATCTGTGTGACATATCAGAGGAAAGAGAAGGAGTATATAGTGATTTTGATGACTGTTTAAAGGTTATGGAAGAAACAATAGCTATCAGTGTTGAACATGCCTGTAATACTAGTTCAATAAAGGATGATCCAGTGAATAAACCTGAACTACTATAAAATTCTCTTTCTTGGCACTCAAAACAAACCATGTCTTTCTTGAAGAGGTTTTCACAGTGTGGTATAGGTGAGAAATGTGGGTATCTAACGCGACATTACAACCGTTTTCGTCTGAATTCGTGCCATGAAACCGTTAATTGATGCCTTTTTAATGACCTGCATCTAACAAATGCAATTATACACTGTGGATGCAGTACACTGCCTTTAGTTTTTTTCGACACATGGGTGTCCTCAGTTCTGTCTCATTTTAAACCCAGAACTGCATTCCTCATATTTACAGAGTGTCATGTGAATTACTCATGTTGACTAAAACGAATTAAACAATAACATGAAATATCAACAAAACTGAACGGCAGCAATGAAACAAGATAAAAAAACAGCAATAGCAAAGGAAAAAACAGCAACAACGAAATAAAAATAAAATTAATTAACACCAATGAAAGCAGTCAAAACAGCAATAGCAAAGGAAAAAAACAGCAACAACGAAATAAAAATAAAATTAATTAACACCAATGAAAGCAGTCAAATGGAGGATATGGCGTGGCAGCAAAGAGCAGAATGGATGGTGTCTTGAGTGCTCACGTGATATCAATTTTCAGTCCATAAATGTCTAAACAGCCAAGTGTGTACTGGCAGGAGAATGAATGACTAAAAATCTGAAGTGCGTCTGGCACTTGGATGAAGTCAGAAAGTGGTCATGTGACGTCCCTTTCAGACGGCTTATTGAGTCCATCACATTTCGGTCATTTGGATATTATACCTTCCACATCTACATCTACATTTATACTCTGCAAACCACCATGAGATGCATGGCAGAGGGTACATCCCATTGTACCAGTTACTAAGATTTCTTCTTGTTCCATTCATGTATGGAATGTGGGAAGAATAATTACTTAAATGCCTCTGCACATGCAGTTATAATTCTAATCTTATCCTCACAATCCTTGTGTGAGCAATACGTAGGGGGTTGTGGTATATCTGCTAGAGTAATAATTTAGAGCTGGTTCTTGAAACTTGGTTAATAGACTTTCTTGGGATAGTTTATGTCAGTCTTCAAGAGTCTGTCATTTCAGTTTATTCAGTACCTCTGTGACACTCTCCCATGGATTAAACAAGCCTGTGACAATTCGTGCTGCCCTTCTCTGTATGTGTTTAATATCCCTTGTTAGTCCTATCTGGTATGGGTCCCAGACACTTGAGCAATATTCCAGGATGGATCACATGAGTAATTTGTAAGCAAACTTTTTTGCAGAATGAATTCACTTCCCTGGTATTCTACCAATAAACTGAAGTCTACACCCATGAGTGAATGTATGTGATCATGGTCCTCATATCCCAACAAAGAACTATACCCAGATGTATGCGTGTGTTGGCTGATTCCAACAGTGAGTCGTTGATATTATAGTCATAGTATACTACGTTTTTTTCGTTTTGTGAAGTGCAAAATTTCTGAACATTTAGAGCAGGTTTCCAGTCTGTGCACCATGTTGAAATCTTATCATAATCTGACTCAATATTTATGCAGTTTCTCTCAGATAGTACTTCATTATAGATAATTGCATCATCTGCAAAATGCCTGATTTTACTATTAATATTGTCTGCCAGGTCATTCATATACAACATTAACAACAAGGTCCCAGCACACTTCACTGGGGCACACCTGAAGTTACTTCTACTTCTGAAAATGACTCTCCAAGATAATATGCTGTGTCCTCTCTACCGAAAAGTCCTCAACCAGTCACGAAGTTCTCTTGATACCCAATATGATCGTACTTTTGACAATAAGAAAAAGTGTGGTACTGAGTCAAATGCTTTCCAGAAATCAAGAAACGCTGCATCTACCCAGTTGCCTTGATCCAAAGCTTTCAGTATGTCATATGAGAAAAGTGCGAGTTGGATTTCACACGATCGATGTTTTCAAAATCCACGCTGGTAGGCATGTAGGAGGTCATTCTGTTGAAGATACCTCATTATGTTTGAGCTCGGAATACGTTCTAAGATTCTACAACAAATCGATGTCAAGGATATTGGACGGTAGTTTTGTGGATCACTTCTACTACCCATCTTGTAGACAGGTGTGACCTGTGCTTTTTTCCAAGAACTGCACCCGGTTTATGGTTCGATGGATATACGATAGATTATAGTTTGAAGAGGGCTAACTCAGCCGCAAATTCAGTATAGAAGCTAACAGGGATTCCATCAGGTCCTGGATCTTTGTTCGTTTTCAATGATTTCAGCTGTTTCTCAACACCACCAACACTAATACTTATTTCATTCATCCTTCCAGTGGTATGATGATTAAATTGGGGTAGTTCTCCTGGGTTTTCCTTTGTAAAGGAACATTTGAAAATGGAGTTATGCATTTCAGTTTGTGCTTTGTTATTCTCAATTTTAGCTCCTGCCTCATTCGCTATGGACTGGATACTAACTTTGGTGCCATTACCAGCCTTATCATATGACCGGAATTTGTTTGGATTTTGTGAAATGTACTTTCACAATAATCTGCTACAGTAATCATTGAAGGTATTACACATTGTTCTCTTGACAGCCAAACACATTTCATTCAGCATCTCTCTATCTATAGCCCTACATGTATTATGCAGTAATCTCTGTTTATTTAGAAATTTCTTTACAGTGACTGTATACCAAGGAGGTTCTCTCCCATTACGAACTGTTCTACTGGGTACATATCTATCCAGCACATGGTCAACTATTCTTTTAAACTTGAGGCAGAGATCCTCCATGCTCCTGCCCTGTGCTGGAAGTTTAAAGTTGCTCACTGAGATATGACACTAATGATGTTTTATTTAATTTACTTAATGTGTACCTTTCTGATTGTTTTAGTTGTCCTTTGTACTTCGATAATTATTGTTGCCACAACTGCTTCATGTTCACTGATACTAGTTTCGATGTGGACATCTTCAAAGGCGTCAAGTCTATTTGTTGCCATTAGATCCACTACATTCCCATCAGGAGTGGGATTCCTAACTATCTGTCCTAGGTAGCCTTCAGAGATGGCATTTAATAATGTTTCACAGAATGTCTTATCAAGCCTCCCACTAACAAAACTCTTAATTTTCCCAATTAATTGGTGGGTGACTTAAGTCTCCATTGATGATTAAGGTATGATTGGGGAACTTACATACAGATAAACTTAAGTTTTCTCCAAAGATTTCAGTTACATCACGCGATGAGTCTGTTGTTTGATACTAGGATCCAATTATCATTTTATGCCAAACCTCGACACTTAGTCTTGTCCAAACAGTCTTACAAGCAGCTCTAGTTTCTATCTTGGTGGATGTGAGTTTTTTGTCTACTGCAACAAATACTCCACCTCCATTTCCCATTTGCCTATCCTTTCCCCAAAAATCTCACTGCTGACAATTTCAGGTTTCAACCAGCTTTCTGTACCTAGTATTATGAGCTTCTCCGCTTTTCATGAGCTTTTCAAACTCTGGCACATTTTTGCGAATGGTTCAGCAGTTTACCATTTGGATTTTAATACACCTGTTGGAAGCATTTCTTTCAATCTTGTACTGCTGCTTCTGGATTTACTACTGCTATCGTTATCTAGACTGGATGAACAGTGACATAATCTAAAAAACTCTTGTGTGTACCCCACACACAATCAGCTACCTGAGCAGCAGCCTCTGATGTGTAATGCACACCTGAGCATGTGTGTAAAAACAACACTTCGTTTCAAGGCGATGGCGAAATGAGGATTTATCACTCTAGATGTTATCTGATGTAATTAAATATCAGTTACTGACACATTTTCTGTAATTAGCCCATGAAAATGAACAGTTTTGAAGTAGCGAATCACGTGTGTCTGCTGTAGTGATGTAGTTAGAGACATTCTATTACAGACTTGAAAGAAATTGATTAGAAACTATGTACATGCTATTTTTTGTCTTGTCGCATTTGTAACACATTCTGGATCACGTTGCAGTTTTGTTGGCACCACCACTTTTCTGTCTATTCGGAATATGTCGCGATTTACCGATTAAAAAACAGAAGATGAAACTGCTACAAGTAAACCCACAACCTTGTCACAAATATTGGACAGTTTTCCGAGTGTGCGGTTAGATAGGAATGTAAAACTACACCTTACATTGCTGTGAGTAAACCGAGGGGCAAACATGTTTATAGTTGTGATGTGACCAATACTTTGCTGTTTTTTCCGAGATATGTCATATCTATTTTGCTTGTCACTAATATTTAGCTGTGATCGAATCTTTAACAATGCTTCCAGGTTCGTGCAAGCAGCTGCCAGACAACTAATTTCAAATGCTAAAAAGCTGGCGTTGCTGCACATGTGCAGTTATGATGATGTAGAAACCTGTGTTTAGTGTTTGCTCTGCTTCAACACTTCTCGTCAGATTTCTGGTGGGATCCTCGCATTTAGTTGTCGATCAACAGCTGATATATGTAGCAGCAGCAGCTGCATACCATGTGGGGAAGAGGTGTAAGATGGTATGCGAACATACCTCAGGGGACGGCCATTTTATACCGTAAAGTCGACTCCTAAACCACTTACATAGCACGTCACTCTTTCTATGACATGGTGCACAGAACCATTACAGATGTTAGATCTGTCTGCCATATCCCTAAAACTCGCCACTTTGTGGCCAGCAAACCAGAAAAAGATCAGAATGTGCTGTAGTGATTGCAGCTTCCCATCCCCTGTCATACCGATACTTTAATGGCTAGAGTTCCTGATTTTTTTTACTTAACTACTCTGCCACACTACACCACATACGAAAACGTTCCATAAGGTCGCTGTCGCTATAATGTGGTACCACGTTTTTGGAGTAATGTTTTTTTTTGTCTTTTGGTAGAATTAAACACTTCGAACTCCTCGTCACTAGACAGAAAATCCAAGTCCGTTTCGCTGGTCATCTGGAATAAATGGCAGCTATAAGTTTCACTTTTCACCTAATTGCAGTTCTTTTGCGCTTCTACAAGTATAGGTTATTTTACAGGAATAAGTAAAATGTTACCTTATATTTAACTATAAAGTGTAAACATGAAATTGTCGAATGCCACACCTGCAACAACCTTCAAAAGATTAAAGAAAAGAAGACACTGCTTGCACGCGAGCACGGAGAAAATTGTGTAACTTCTGATGGTAGCAGTCGAAAACGCTGTCAAAACTTTCTTCCCCAATAACTCTGACTTGACGTGACTGTTCTTTGACGGACTGTGTGAATGCCTCCATTTTAAATGCATTTTGGAATGTTCTGATGTGACGGCCAGTGTGAATTGGCCTTTAAACGCACCACTGTGATCTGCAATGTGAATTCCACGTTCATTTCTCGCGTTCAGCAACTTAAATCCTTAATGCAACTTGACCTCTTTTAAGAAGCTCAGGAACAGTTCTATCGTCGTTATTAGAGGGAGAAGTAGCTTCTGAAGTCTTCCACAATAGCCCCTTTCAGCAAGGTCGCTGACTAGGAGAGATTACTTTTCTTTCCAGTCGCGAATCCAAACTTGTTTGTTATTTCTCTTTTGTAGTGGTTACAAGCAGACAAGCATGAACTCTGCTACCACTCGTTTAACTGCCCAATTTTTATTTCTGGTAGGACAGTGGTGCTCCAGCATTCACAAAATATAGAAACTGAAGTGTACACCTTGTAGGTAGACACTTAAGAAGCTGGTTTTACAACGCTGGCTTCAGGAAATTACTTGCGCAAGTAGTGTCTCACTGTGAGATACACTTAAAAAATTCGTGCAATTCGTCTGATACTCTGAATGCCTCCTTAATAGACATTCGTACTGTATAGTTTTGCTCAATGATCTTTGGTTTTACTTCTGGGCAGTCAAGTTCAGAAACCAATGAAAGCGCGGTGTTGGCAGAACTGTGTGGCTCAAAATTCAACTTGCAACGGTCGAATGTTTTGGTTGTAAACGCATGAAGTTTTGTTTCCAATTGTTCAGAAGTAGCGAATAAGGTACGCAATTGCAGTGTAATCAGCACTGAATTAACCACGTTGAGAGAAGTATAATTATTGAATGAGTTGTCGTGTAATAATATTTGAGTGAATCCAAGTGACAGATTGTTTATATGCATTGTGTATACTGCTTTTTGTTGCAGATTAGACGTCTGTACATTTGTCATAAAGATGTTCGTGATGTTCAAGTCTGCATAATGGTATTAAAGTGCATCCGGCCAGTGGCAGTATCACCAAATGATATATTCGGAGATGGTTCTGTCACGTTGATTCAATTTGCGTACTTACCCGCTATTTATTAGGTAGTTTCGACGATAACAGGTAATGACAGAACCTCTGTTAACCATATAATGTCTGTACCCCAGTTACTTTCCCACGCGCACTGCGTTAATGATTGTGTCGATTATTTTACAGGTGTGAAAATTGCGAAGAATTACACACCTGACTTCCTGTGAATTTTACTAACGATGATCCGTAAAATTTCTGCTGCGAATGACGTCGACGCAGTTTATTTAGATAGGGTAAGTGGGTCTCTAAATTTTTTTTATTTGTAGTCTCGTTTCTTTTGCGGTGGTGTCTTCGCTTAAACTGTAAGTTTCTATGAGGTCGATAGAAGTGAGTACAGTACTAGTGTTGCGCCGTGACGTAAAATGCATATCAGCTTTCTCAGAAAATCCGAATTTAATTTCGCTTAGCGCTGTTTCAATAACAGTCTCGGTCTTTAATGCGGGGCTCGACGGGGTAACTTTAATACAATGCAAATCTTAATCAAAATGTATTCACACTTGTAAACAGAATTTATGATGCTGGAGGTTCTGTAATTTGTACCAGGCACTGATGACAGCCAGAAATATACACATTGCAATATGGGATACTGTTTTGCTATGTCTACGTATTCCTCCAGAAAAATTAAGTAAAAAAACCTGGCAAGCTTATCCCTGCAACCCCCTCCCACTATGTGTGACAGTTGGCTAGCTAGATTTGTATAATTTTATCCTTGCTATCACATCTAGATATATTGTTCCCATATTATGCTCTGAGCCATTCCATGTCAGATCAACACACTTTACATAAAATTTTTCTCCCTTTTGCTTAAATTTCATATACTGAGTGGCCAGATTAACAAAAATACCAAATTTCAATTTTTTTCTCAAACAGTTTCTGAAATATACCTATGTAAAATTTTCAAAAATTAGCTCAGGAGCTGTCTGCATTGAGTGAGAGAGCTGGGGAAGATGCCATTTTGCAAAATTTTTATGATCTTTCCAGTGATAAACAATGCACCATATGTTCTTATTAGAAATTTTCATATACTTTTCTCTCCAGAAAGTACTTGCCATGCGATCTAGATTTGTCATAATTAGTGTTTTGATCACTGATATCTCCAATAATGTTTTCCTCAACTCGTGTTGTTCAATAATAGCCACCATTTGACCAATTGTACATCTAACAAATAGGTGTTCATATAAAATATCCAGGAAAGTAACTGTAGCCTTAAGTATCGGAATATCATCTTAAAACAAAATCAGTCGACATATTGTATAATGACGTAAAGTTGGTTGCTTACTTCAATTTTATGCAATTTAAAGTAATAGTTCATTAATTGGTAAAACAACAATTTTGAAAATGGGACCTATAACTAAACACTTAAATAGTTTTCAAAAATTAATTTTGGTCCAAGCAGATTAATCAAAATGCACATTCCATTTTCACAGACTTGAGCCAGTGTATGCAGGGCAAGCAAGTTTGTTCCTGGCTGGCTGTGGAAAAGTCTAAACAAGCACATTCTCCCTCCAGCCATGCACTTGCTGTCTGTACAGTTATTGACTAGAGCCTTTGCTGGAAGGATGTGTTATGTATTGTTTCACTCCAAAGCAGATAGTTAATATTAGCGTTTCTAGGCCATTATAGTGGCATTATAGTAGTTATTACTCTGCATTGAACAATTTTTTATCTAATGTATTTTAGTAGAATGTGGTGTTTAACAGTTCTTTTACAGGTAAAAGCTATAAATTGAAGGAGTGTTAATCAGTGATTTGTGTCGCTAACCTAGTAAAAAATGCAGTGATGTAAGAGTGTAGAATTGTAGTCCATTGAAGAAATCAAATCTTTTTCTTGGAGACAAGAGCTGAGAAATATCACAGGGTGGATGCTGGAGAATTCTGCAAATACCTAATGGCTCCATGAATTGTGATAAATGTAGGAAAGATGTAGCTTAACCAAGTTGGAAAAATACAGAGCCAATCAATGATAGAAACACTGAAGATCAAGATTACTTAGATTGGAAGTAATCATCTTTGACAAGGCCCAGACTTCACAACTACTTCATTGTCTGTTCAGACACATCAGTTAGGTGATCCCCAGTTGATGAGAAAACATAACATCTAAGTACTATTCCAGATCAAAAGTGGAAAAAAAACTATCATCAGTGGAACTTAAACTTTTTGTTGCTGTGAGACTTCTTTCTCATTAAATCTCAAAACTAAATTTTTTAATTCTACACGTAGGGCAAGAAAACTAATGATTCTTACAAGTTTACTTGGAAAGTGGAGTATCAGAAAGATTGTGTGCAAATTTGATGCTCCTAATTATATTGTTTGGTATTTCAAAACAATTTTGAAAGATAAAAAGTTGATGGAAGGTCCACAGCCAAACCCAAAAAATGTTTATAAGTAGAAGCTGTACAAACTACATTCATTTTATGCAAACGATGAAGTTATCCAGGTAGTGCACAGTATTAGATTGCATGATATTTACAGAACGAAACTGAAATGTAACATATCTCCTTAAGCTTGCAAACATTTTTAAAGCCAAGTTACCTAAGACATAATTCTTTTCACTTCAGGCAGGGGGGTTACGTTCATAGTCTCAGATGTTATTGAATTTAGCGTATGTTAAAATTCAGGAGTAAATAAGGAACATGCATTTTTTGTTTCCTCTAAAAAAATTCCTGGCTTGAGATACAGGCCTCCAAAGATGACAATGCGAACACCATTTTGAAGGTGCGAATTTCGGAAAAAAATTTAAAATGCTTTATCTCTGTAACAGTTCTAGATATTTTGTAATTTTTTTTATTTGAAAGATAATTGCTTTGATTACAATGATATCCTCCATTTGGACATGTGTCAAAGTTCTTTTACTGTCTGTCACCTTTTGAATTTTTTATAATTTGCAGAAAATTTTTTTCAGAAGTGCCAGTCCATAAGTTTTTTTTTTTATTTTCTCTTGATTAGTACCATGTAGTACTATATTATCCGTAAAGGAGAGCTTCCACTTTTAAGTTGTACATGTTTTATTTCAAAAAATCACTTTTTTAACTTTCAAGGGTAATTAATGTAGGTCTTCACTCAAGTTGTTTCCTACTAATTTCTTTGTTTCGATGTTTATTTATATTGTCTTTGTTGCAGTTGTTTCTTATCACTTTCTTTGTTGCAGTTCTTAAACTTTGTTTTAGTTTCTTGTCAGTTTCTTTGTTGTGGTTGTTCATTGCAGGTTTCTGTATTGTAGTTGTTCAGTGCTAATTTGTGTACTGAAGATGCTTCTAAGAAATCTGAGACCATCCAGTGAGTTTTCATGAGGAATTTGCCAATTGACATAGTTGCAGTGTTTTGTGAAAATGACTGTTTGAAATGTCTTCTGACTGGGGCTACAGGTAATGAAGTGTGCTGATTATTTGCATGTTGGTAAAAGTGATATATAAGACAAAAAGAAAAAAAAAACAGAGTTTGCTCAGGTTGGGAATAAGTGTTCTCATTTGAAGACTGTTTCAAAGTGAAGATGTTTCCAGTGACGACTTTTTGTAATGTTTTGACACAATAACAACGATCATAGTATCTAAACAAGGTGAAGCCTCCTGTGGTGCAGATTTTGCATCAATGGAGGAAGAATTAAATACCCTGAATTGGTCAACTACAGATGTGTTATTCCTGTTAAGAAACCATGGCCAGTGAAGTTGAGTCATAAGCTGTATGCATCAAGAAAGCACAGAGAAATTACTAAAGCTATGGATGAATACACTACAGCAAGACTGACCACACTTTTCAAAGTAGAAATTCCATCTTCAGAAGAAAATTAACCAAAGCACTTTGCCAGGAATTTTTCACAAGTATCAATTCAGCTGTTGAAAATTGTGCATCCTACAGTGAAAAGGTTCAAATTTTAATGATTATTCCAGAGATATTTTCAAAGAAAACAATTTTGAATCATGTTCCATCAGTATTGAAGTACATGGTAAACAAATCAAGAAACGTGAGGTCTGTAAAAGGAGTCTTTGGAAGACCAGATCCCTATTATGGTCATCCTGTATAAGCAGCTAAAGTTCAAATAGTGCAGTCATTTTATCTGGAAGATAAATGGAACTGTGCTCACCAGAGTGCCAACAAAAAATAGACTAACTGTAACAGTTGAAGGTCAAAGAGTTGTGAAAGTGAAGAGGTACATGACTCACAGTATTAAAGAACCTTTTGCAATTTATAAGAGCAACTATACAACTTCACATATGGAAGATAAAAATTTTATTCACTAAGACTTAGGTGGGCAGTTCCACACCTACATAGAGATGTCTGTGTGTACTGCATGAATTTTGAACTTTGTGTGGTAACTTTGAACTTACTGGAGCACATGACACCTTGATTGGGTGTGTGAAGTCATTAGTAGTCTGTGATGTAAAGTGAGAGACTTGTTTGTTTCAAGAATGTGGTGACTGCCCTGGAAAGGGAGAACTGTCTTTAGACACTTGGCCTGGAAGATGTAGCAGGTAACTTTGCAGAAATTACATATCCAACATGGGAGGAAAATAAACTAATTAAGAAAACTGTTACCTTTGACAGTTTCATTGATGAACTTGGTAAATGGTCAGTAAAGCACTAAAACACCAGCATCTGAAGAAACTGCAACACATTGCAGAAGTGAAAGGGTGTGTACAGGCTGAGGAACCATGTTTAGTGCTTCATTGTGATTTTGCTGAGAACTGGTCTGTAATTCTCCCACAAGAAGTAAAAGGGTATCATTGGACTAATGATCAGGTTTCAATTTTTACAAGAGTGGCATTTTCAAAACAAGACCACAAGTGTTGAAGTTATAAGTGATGACTCGGCACATGCTTTGCTAGCAATGCGCAAAATTCAACTGGAAACAGGGGCAGAGGAGATCTTCATTATTTCTAATGGTGCTTCTAGTCATTTTAAAAATAATTACTGGCTGTTTGAATTGAATAAGTCGCATGTGCCAACTGACTGGATATACAGTGCTACTGGTCATGAGAAGGGGCCTTGTGATAGTGTAAGAGGCCTGCTGAAGCGCCATGCTACAAAACATAATCTTCCCAGAGCAAATACAGCTGCAATTCAGAATGCTGAGGATTTTACAAGGGTCGTGAAATCTTACGTCTCCAAAGCCTTCATTCTTTTGCCCAAAGAGGAAATCGAAGAATTCCATGAGCAGAAAAAACAAGAATGGTTGAAACAAACTACTCCTGTGAGAGGAATTCAGAAGACACGTTTTTGGACTCGGTGATGGGCGAACTCGTATTGCATGCACTTCAAAGAGCAAGAAAAAGATATTTCGTTAATGTGACAAACACCTCAGAAACAGGAAGCTAATATTCAGATTCACGACCTGAGAAGGGGATGTTTGTGGTGTGTATGTATGTATGACTGTGATTGGTGGATTGCAGAGAATATAGACACCAGTTATGAGTTAAATGAAATTGTAGGGATCTTTATGCTACCTCATGGACCAGCTGCTGGATATAAGTTTCCAGCTGAAGGACAGCAACGCCACCATCAGTGCTCACTTCCTGTTCACAATGGTTTGAAGATTGTAAATGCTTCAGTTCATACTGGCTCAATAGGAAGGCATCACTCTATATCAAAGGAAGATACTGAAGCAGTGGAACACATTTTTAGTTGACTAACTTGCTGATTTCAGTACAAGACAGAGTACACGGAAGTTGTAAAAGTTGAAACCTTTACGTCTTTGGACCTTTCACATACATTTTGGAACCTTTTAAAATGATCGAAAAATGAGTTTCTTACTCATCTTTCAAAACTAAAATTACGTTAAATGATGCTGAGTTTTGATGTGTATGGGCCTGTTACGTGATAATGTGATAATAAAACAGGTTTTATGTAGGCTGTGGCAAAAATTTCAGTTGTTTATAAAAGCTGTTCAACCTAGAAATGGAAGCTCTCCTTTTCAGGGAATGTAGAACTATATGGTACCAATCAACAGGGAAAAAGACTGTTTTATGGATTGCCGTTTTTGGAAAAAACTTTTTCATAAATTATAAAAAAGTTCAGAATGCTAGTCATTCCATGTCAAATCAACACACTTCAAATAAAAATTTTACCTCACCCTCTTAGATTTTGCTGAAAGTTGGTATACTTGTAGTGGGTGCTGAAACTAAGAAAAATTTTAATTTCTTACCTCAAACCATTCCTGAACTACGGTCATGTAAACTTTTCAAAACCTGGCCAAAACTGTGTGAACGGACTTTTTTTAAATTGCCCTAGGAACTGCCCAAATTGAGCTAGAGAACTGGGAAAGGTGTCATTTTGCAGCATTTTTCATGCTCTTTCCAGTGATAGACAAAAAAACATAGCTTCTAATTAATAACATTTTTCAAAATGGTTATTAATATTTTTATTTAATTTTTTACAAAAAGTACATAATTGAAAACTTTCAAAATATTTCCATAACTACTTCATACTGTTGTAAATCACATGGCAAAATATAAACGTGGGGCGGTTCTAGGCGCTCAGTCCGGGACCGCGCGACTGCTACGGTCGCAGATTCGAATCCTGCCTTGGGCATGGATGTGTGTGATGTCCTTAGGTTAGTTAGGTTTAAGTAGTTCTAAGTTCTAGGGGACTGATGACCACAGATGTTAAGTCCCATAGTGCTCAGAGCCATTTGAACCATTTTATAAACGTGGGATGATTATGGGTTCATTGTTAAAAAAAATTATTCCGGACTCTTGTTTCACTAACGGCCTTAGTTTGACCAAACTGACCTTTAAGGTAGTAAGTCAGTAGAGGACCGTATACATAGGGCTTGATGTCTGTACAATAATTCAGAGACTGGAGCCATTGTTGAGATTATGTAGTCTACATTGTTACCTTCGAAGGGTTTGTGTGCCTACAGCATTATTGTGCTCTGTGGTTTTAGTGCAAATCAATTGTTACCTCGGTGTTGACCAGCCTGTATCTATTATATTTAATAGTTCATTTTCAAGTAAATCTATACATTGATGGACAGTTTATAAGTGGTTTTTGCATAAATATGGAACCAAGTAAAAAGTTCAGTGCTGTAGGAGTGCAGTGTTGTAATCCATTGAAGTGAAATCATTTTATAAGAGACAGAAAAAAACTGAGAAATGTCACAACATGGATGCCCAAATTATTTCCTCAAATACCAAGTGGTGCTAAGATTTTTGATCAATGTAGGAAAGATGTAACCAAATTGAAAAATACACCAGAGCCCATCAGTGATGAAAGTGTTGAAGAATCTTCTGGATCAGAGATAATCGTCAGAGACCAAGACCCTGACTTCACTCCAACTTCAGTAGCTGTTAAAACATTTAACACAACACTTCAAGAACTAGGTGAGTCCCCAATTGACAAGGGAAAGCTAACATATAGGCATTACACCAAATAAAAAGTGAAGAAAATGTCATCAATGACACGTAAACTTTTTGTTGCTCCTGAAACTTCGTCAGTTACTGATACTGATGAATCCATTCTTGAAAATCTTACAAAAAACTTTAAAAATTCTATAAGTAGAGCAAATAAACTGATTCTTACAAGTTTACCTGAAAAGTGGAGTGCCATGAAAATAACGAGGGAATTTAATGCTCCTAATTACATTGTTCGGCAGTCGAAAAAATTTTGAGAGAGAGGATTCATGGAAGGTCCAAACCCCAAACCAGGGAAGTGTTTACCAACAGAAACTGTCAAAACTGTACATTCATTTTATGAAAATGAAGTTAGCAGAGCAATGCCAGGTATTAAAGATTGTGTGACAATTACAGAAACAAGTGGAAATAAAACAAAAATATCAAAAAGACTTATTTTGTGTAACCTTAAAGAAGCTCACAAACATTTTAAAGACAAGTTTCCTAACACAAAAATAGGTTTCTCGAAATTTGCTGAGTTGAGACCAAAACATTGTGTATTAGCTGGCCGGAGTGGCACACACACTGTCTGCGTGTGCACAACTCACCAAAACAAAATTAATGATAGAAAATGCCAAACTAAATACAGTAACAAACAGCAGCTTAAACAGTTATAAGCAGTGCATTGCAAAAATGCTTTGCAACCCATCATCAGTAGATTGCAACATGGGAAACTGTGAATACTGTCCAGGAGAAACTGTCATACGTAAAATTTTAAGACTCTTATCATGAAAACTTAATTGAAAAGTTCAGTTCCGACAGTGGATGTCAGTTGACCAATGTAATCTGAAAATTGTTCAGAAAACTTCTGAAGAATTCATAGATTTATTTTGTAGTAAGATGTCGACTTTGATTCGGCATGACTTCATTGCCAAGCAACGAACATTCCTTAACTCCACAAGAGAAAACCTTATGGAATCTGAATTTGTTGTCATATGTGATTTTTCAGAAAATTATAGTATAGTTCTACAGGATGAATCTCAGAGTTTCCACTGGTCAAGACAACAGATTACCATTCATCCTTTTGTTGTATATTACAAACAGGAAGACAAAATTGAGCATATGAGCTTTGTCATTGTTTCTGATTGCCTGGACCACAATACAACTGTGGTTTACACCTTTCAAAAGAAGCTAATTTCATATCTAACAAATTTAAAAAGATTCCAAAAAAGATATACTATTATTCTGACGGTTCTGCCGCTCAGTACAAAAATAAGAAAAACTTCCTGAAACTTTGCCTTCATGAGGAAGACTTCAACATAAAAGCTGAGTGGCACTTTTCAGCCACAGCACATGGGAAAGGGCCTTGTGATGGAGTAGGGGGTTCAGTAAAGAGACTGGCAGCTCGTGCAAGTTTGCAAAGGCCAACCAAAATCAGATCCAAATCGCATGAGATCTATTTGAGTGGGCAGTAGATAATCACAAATGTTGATTTTGCATATTCCATTCAAGAAAACTACGCCGCTTCAGAAATATTCTTAAAAAGCCGACTTGAAGAGGCATTGACAATCAAAGGAACACAGCAATTTCATGCTTTCATTCCCAACACTACATCAAAATTAATAGTCAAATACTTCTCAGGTGATATGCAGAGTTGGGAGAGGGAAGTAACTACATCACCAGACAAACTGAAGTTACAAGATGTATCAGGCTATGTCACCACTGTATATGGCAGAAACTGGTGGCTTGGGTATATTTTAGAAAAAAAACGAAGAACTTGATGAAGTGAAAATAACTTTTCTTCATCCGTGTGGACCAGCTAAGTCATTTTCTTATCCTACACATGCAGATGTCCTGTGGGTGTCAGTTGTGGATGTTCTCACAAAAGTGAATCCATTTACTCCGACAGGGAGAAAATACATTCTTAATGAAAGTGATGTAAACCAAAGCCAGTCAGCTTTATTAAAATGTAATGTGAAGTTCCAAGACAATTTATTGGGAAACTGCTTTCAACTCAAAACTTAATTTTTGTCTCAGGTTAGTGTTAATGTATATTTTATAGAAAGTTGTTTCAAAATTATTGTTACTACCTATTGTGTTAAATTTAGCTATGTACAGATACCTGTTACTCAAAAACAAGCATTACGTATTTAACTCGTTTAATAGTTCCATTTCAAACATCATGGACCAGAACTATTATGTAAATATTTGTACTTATTCATACTTCATTTCAGTTTGTAGTTAAATGCTCAATTTCTTGTTTTTGTTATATCTGTTAATATACTGTTAGTGAGGTTGTATGAAATTAAAATAAGCAATCGACTTAATTATAAAATACGCTGATTAGGTTTGGTTTAATGAGGTGATGTTTTTATATTTCTAATACTTTTTTTACTTACCTTTCAGTATATTTTAAAGAAATTCCTGTTTGTTAAAGGTCAATTTGGTCAAACTAGGGCTGTTAGTGAAAAACAAGAGTCCGGAATAATTTTTTTAAACAATGAATCCATCATCATCCAAGATTTATATTTTGCCACGTGATTTACAATAGTATGAAGTAGTTATGGAAATATTTTCAAATTTTTCAATTATGTACTTTCTGTAAAAAAATTAAAATTAAATCAAAATATTAATTAGTATTTTGAAAAAGGTTATTAATTAGAAGCTATGTTTTGTTGTATATCCCTGGAAAAGGCATGCAAAATGCTGCAAAATGACACCTTTCCCAGTTCTCTAGCTCAATTAGGGCAGCTCCTAGGACAATTTAAAAAAAGTTCGTTCACACATTTTTGGCTGGTTGTAGAAAAGTTTACATAGCCATATTTCAGGAATGGTTTGAGATAAAAAATTGAAATTTGGTATTTTACTTAGTCTCATTGCCCGCTATAAGTATACCAACTTTCAGCAAAATCTAAGAGGGTGAGATAAAATAGGTGTGTTGATTTGACATGGAATGACTCTATAGTAAAAAAAACTTTGACAGGAAAGTCCAAATGGAGGATTTCTGTGTAATCATAAAGCATTTATCTTTCAAATAAAAAACCCAACAAAACATCTAGAACTGTTCCAGAGATACAACATTTAAAATTTTTTTTCCAAACTTTGCATCTTCAAAATGGTATGCATAGTGTCATCTTTGGGGGATTACAGAAGCGTCAGATACCATCAGTCTGCTTGACCCATGACGTCGCCAGTATGGTGGAAACGACCATTCTCAGCGTCTCCAATATGGCGCCGATGTCATTACATAAACATGGCAACAAACATGAAAATATGTACAAAACCAACAAACGCATCTCCCTACAAAATATAATCAAACTAATGAGACCAGCACGGGAATTTGGGGGTTTTTGGGTGGGGAAACACTAAATATAAACACATACAGACACACACCACGATCCCAAACCATACAAAATGACGACATAAAACCACCACAAAATACCCAAATTCCGCTACACTTAAAATATCAACAGGAATCGGTCACTTCCCTTCACCTACATACCTCAACCACAGTTGTCGATACCACAAAATAAAAACCAAATATTCCAAAAATTATGATCACACCACAACTGTAGATACCACGAAACCAACATCTAAAACAGCAAAAATTGGAATTTGGCACTTACCTTGACCTACATAGCTCAAATACAACTGAAGATACCAAAAAATTGAAATAGAGTACTTTCCCTAAGATACATAAATCAACCACACATGCAGTAAATAACACCAACCTAACAACACATAAGAACCACACCAAAAATCATAACGTGTGAACAGTAGACCCAAAAAAAACTACTACTTACCACAAAAAAGTTTAGGCGCTACACACAAGGTCAAACACCCCAATCGTGCACATTCCCAACTCGCGTACGCTGCATTTCACTATCTCCGCCACAAGCCCAAAAAGTTGCAGAAACTTAATGACAGACAACATATTATCCCCCTTTTAGCTCGCAAATGCACACTATTAAAGTTGTAAGTCATGTCCATACCTAACAAAAAAGTCACAAATTGAATTAAACGACTTACTGTGCGACAGACAGCAAACCAATAACATAAAATGTCACCGCAATAACATAAACACAATAGAAACTTAATTCTTGAATCACTGAAACTAATTTCCCTTCTTCTATAACAGTCACAACCAATAAATGCACACTTCAGGCACCGACACCCAAATGAATCCAATACACCACATTACACACGGGCCATATACACACCACCAGAGGAAACCACAATATGCAACAAGAAGACATCGACTAACACCACACACTCATAAACTAAACTCCGTGCTGTCATGACATCATACATCAAAACACCTTTACATCACAGGTCAAAGCCGATGGATGGGATTGGACACCTCTGTTGACTCCATATTTGGAGGACTGTATCTCGGAGCAGAAATTTTTTGGATAAAACAAAATATGTGTGTTCCATACTTAGTGCTCCATTATAACATACGCTAAATTCAATAACATCAAAGACTATGAAGGTAAGATTTTTTCCTAGCCTGCCTGAACTGATATGAACTATGCCCTAACATAAAAATAGGTTTCTCTAAATTTGCTGAGTTGAGGCTGAAACATTGTGTACTAGCTGGACGGAATGGCACACACTCTGTTTGTATGTGCACAATTCACCAAAACACAAAATTACTGACAGAAAATGTCATAGTAAATATGGTATCAAACGGCACTTACACAATTACAAGTAATGCATCACACAACTGCTTTGCAACCCACCATCAGTTGATTGTAATGTGGGAAATTGTGAATGTTACCCAGGAAAGACAGTAATAGATAAAATTTTGCAATTCTCTCTTGATGGAAAATTTGAGACTTCAATTCTTCAAGTGGGTGTCAGCTGACTGCTGGAATCTGGAAATCACGCAGAAAACTTCAGAAGAGTTTATAGACTTAATATGTAGTAAGATGTCCTTTTTTGTTCAATATTACTTCATTGCCAAGCAACAAAGAGCATTCCTTAACTTCACAAGAGAAAATCTTAATGTATCAGAATTTATGTGATTTTTCAGAAATTTATAGTATAGTTATACAGGATAAAGCTCAGAGTTACCACTGTAAAAGGAAACATATTATACTTCCTTCTTTATATATTACATACAAGATGACAAAACTGAGCACGAGAGCTTTATGAATGTTTCTGATTGCTTTCAGCATAATACATTTTCTGTTTACACCTTTCAAAAGAAGCTAATTTCTTATCTAACAAATTTAAAAAGCTTAAAAAAAGATTTACAGTTTTTCAGATGGTTGTACCGCTCAATTAAAAAATAAGGAGAATGTTCTGAACCTTTGACTTCCCGAGGATGACTTTAGCATAATAGTAGTGTGACACTTTTCAGCTGCAGCGCATGGAAAGAGCTTGGTGATGGCGTAGGGGGTTCCTTTAAGAGACTGGCAGCTTGTGCAAGTTTGCGAAGGCTATTCCACAACCAGATCCAAATCTAATGAGATCTATTTGAGTGAGCAGTAGATAACATGCAGGAAGAGCTTTTGCTTATTTCACTCAAGAAGATTACGCTGCTTCAGAAACGTTCTTAAAAAGTCGGCTTGAAGTGTTGACAATCAAAGGAACACAGCAGTTTCATGCATTCATTGCCACCACTACATCAAAATTATTAAACAAATGTCAGAGGATGTGCATGGTTGAGAGAGGGAAGTCACTTCATCACCAGACAAACTGATGTTACAAGACACATCAGGCTGTCATCACTGTCTATGACAAAAACTAGTGGCTTTGGTACATTTTTGAGAAAAATAAAGAACTTGAAGTGAAAATAACTTCCCTCCACATCATTTTCATAACCTATACATTCAGATGTCCTGTTGGTGCCAGTGGTGAATGTTCTTGCAGAAGTAAATCCATTTACTCTGACTCGGAGAGCATACATTCTTGTTGAAAGTGATGTAAGCCAGACCCAGTTGCCTTTTTTTAAAAATGAATCTGTGAAGGCATGAGAATTTCTTGAGAACATGCATTGAATTTGAAGCTTAATTTTCCTCTAGTTGGTATTAATTGATATTTTACTCATAGTTGTTTAAAAAATATCATGACCTATTGTTAGTCAGCTATATAATATAGGCACCTATTATTCAAAAGCAAGCATCATGTATTTAAATTTTTGTATTTAATATTTCTGGTCCAAGCATCATGGACAAGAACTATTATGTCAGTACTTACTTTTCATACCTTACTTACATTTGAAATTATACATCCCATGTTCAATATTTTTATTTTACCAATTAATAGGCTATTAGTTGGATTTGTATAAAATTAGTCAGCAATCAATTTAATCATAGAATATGCTGATTTATTTTAAGATGATAATATTCTCATATTTTATATTTACCTTTCTGTATATTTAATGAAACACGCATTCGTTAAAGGTAGGATTGGTCAAAATGGGCCTATTAGTGAAAAACAAGAGTCAGGAATTTTAAGAATGAACCCATTGTCATCCCACATTTATATTTTGCCATGTGATTTACAACAGTACTAAGTATTTGTGGAAATAATTTGAAACTTTAAAATTATGTACTTTTTAGGGAAAAATTAATTAAAAATTTCTATTCATATTTAAAATTTTTTTTATTAGACTTATGTTTTATTGTATGACACCTTTCCCAGCTCTTCAACTCAGTTACGAGGTACTGGCAGAAGTAAAGCTGTGAGGACGGGGCGTGAGTCGTGCTTGGGTAGCTTAGTTGGTAGAGCACTTTCCTGCGAAAGGCAAATGTCCTGAGTTCGAGTCTCTGTCCGGCACACAGTTTTAATCTGCCAGGAAGTTTCATATCAGCGCACACTCTGCTGTAAAGTGGAAATTTCATTCTAGATAAAACATAGTTTGAAATAATTTTGGTGCTGTTTACTTCTGTGCACCTGCCTGCGTGGGCAAATTATGCTTCCAAATGAGTCTGGTTGTTTATGTCAAAATTAAACATTTGCTAATTTGTGGTTCTCATGATATCATTGATGTAGACCTCACTACTTTGCCAAATTGATGGTTCCTTAATGCCTTAAGATATTGCCCTTCTTGTAATCAATTTGTATTACACATTTTTCTCCTCAATTAGATGTTGTACCATCACTTTAGTTATCTGATCCTGATGTACCTAATTTACAGCAGTCTTCTGTAGTACCAAATTTTAAAAATTCTCTTTTCCCTACTTCTTTAAACTGTTTCACTTCCATTTAAAGCTACATTACACTTATATTCCTCAAAAAATACCAACATTGAAATTTATATTTGATAAACTCCTTTTCTGTGATTTTTTTTAACCATTACCAGTCTGCATTTTATGTCTGCCACTTATTTTGCTGCCCAAATGAGTCAGTGTTTCTAATCTAATTCCCTAATTAAGTTAGACTATACTAAATTATTTTTGTTTTGCGTATGTTGAAGTTCATCTTTTCAAGGCACTACTTCTTCTGTGCAACTAGTCTGCATTCAAGCTTTGCAAACTGCTGTGAAGTGTGTGGCAGAGGGTATGTCTCATTGTATTACTTACTAGAGCTTTTTCCTCTTCCATTCATGTTTGGAGTGTGGGAAGAATGAGTGTTTAATGCTTCTGTGTGTCTTGTCCTCACAGTCCCTAAGGAAGCAGTATGTAGTTTGTTGTACTATATTCCTATTCACCACTGAAAACCTGTTCCTGAAACTTTGTAAGTCGGCCTTCTAGGGATAGTTGGTGTCTGTCTTCAAGAATCTGCTATTTCAGTTCTATCCCCACCTCTGTGACTCTCCCACTGGTCAAACAAACCTGTGACCATTCATGCTGTCATATTCTGTAAACGTAAAATGTCCCCCACCAGGCATATTTGGTGTGGGTATCACATATTACGCAATGTTCTGGAATGGGTCATACAAATGATTTGTAAGCTATCCCTTTTGTATACTGATAGCATTTCCCTAGTATTCTGTCGTGAAACGGAAATATGTTTCCTGCTTTCCCCGCAAGTGAGCCAGTATTTCATGTTCCAACAAAGTGTTAGTTGGGTATTTATATGAGTTGACAGACTCCAACTGGGACTCGTTGATGTTATAGGGTAGGAAACTAAATTTTTCATTTTTGTGAAGTGCATAAAAAATTTCTGAATGTCTATGCAGCTCGTTTCAGACAGTACTATGTTATAGATAACTGCAGATATAGAGGAATATTACAGATGAGTTGTCTGTTTTGACCAGTGACATAGGAAATGTGACAAATGCCATAAATAATATGGCAACTGCAATGTGATGTTATTTTGGGGATTCCACCACACCCCCTGCCAAACTTAACTAGTGTCACTGCTTTGACCTGACAAGGTGCCCTTGTGTCTTTGGTATACATTTTATGTATTTTTGGCGTACTTGAACAAGCACATTGGGTAAACTGTTACTTTAATGAAAACAATATGAAGTTAACAGAATATAATTTGTCACAGTTGATATGCAAACATTTGTAAAACTTTCACTGGAGAACTCCAAGGATCTTTATTGCTGAACATGCACATTTTACATTTAAATCCTAGAGTCCTAGAATATCTGTTGTTTAAATATGCTCATTTGATACCCCTAAATAAAGTTGATTAGTAACGGAAATTTTTGGCTTAAACAATGGAAAATCTGGGGGATGGAATAATATTATGGAATGTATATATTGCTACTCACAATATAGTGGAGATGTTGAGTTGCAGAGAGCCAAAACAAAAGACATATGATATTTCACCCAAATGGCTTTCTTCTAAAGTGGACAACACATACAAGTCATTCAAGCACAACTTGCACCCACACACATGACCACTGTCTCTGGCCCTTTTTGCCCAAAAGCTTACATATGTAACAGTCTGTGACTCAACATCTCCTGTATATGATGAATAGCAATCAGTTCTGTCTCATAATATTCTCAAATACTAAAATTGAATTTATAACTTTTGGATCTGTACTTTTCTTATTTTAATAAAATGTCAGAAGCATGGAATGAAGCTCATCAGTTTATGTAACATATTTTAAATGTCTTTCTGAACAATGATACAAAGTATTTTAATATATGAACGAAAATCATGTCTGTCAAAACCCATGCTCTTTTTTGTTTGTTATCAAATTATATTTGAGCCTCACACAAAATAAAAATTAGCCTAATAATAGTTCTGTCTGAAAATATTTTGCATATTTAAGAAATCATAGTTTGGGCCAGAACAATATTAGTTAATTTCCAATATTTTAAGAAGTCCAGCAGAGTTAAATATTTTTCCCTGTAAAGATACACCCTTTTTATGGTATCTGGAAAAATACAACAGTGATGTGTTGAAAATAAGCTAATGGTAGCAACTGCTTGAAAGTAATGTCATGACATTTATGTATGCTTTGTGAAAACTTTGCAATTTTTTCTCGACAAAAACATTTCTGAAATATGTGGAACAAATTTTACTCTGGTTATTACTGTGACAAAAGTTAAAAGTAAAATAAGCATAATGAAAATCTGAGGCACTGAGTGTCGGGCCTGGATGAACTCACTTGGAATTACTGTTTTCTGCCACAGCAAAAAGTATTTTGCTTTCAGATTTGTGTGTCCATTCATAGAAAGCCCATTAATAAAAACCAAAACTACATTTCCAACAGTTTGGTGAAATATCATCTCGGCTTTTTTCGGTGCTCTTGTAATTTTTTCCAGAAACTGGAAAGTGACCTTAATATTTTTGTAATTTTCTGTGTAATTTTAGTACTTAAATAACAGCATTTCTGTTAACTATACACCTCTTAAGAGTGTTTCTGTTGATAAGTACCACTTTGATGGACATTCTTGCAGGGCCAAGTTATCAGAACATCAGTACATTGAAAGTTCTATATAAGAAGTTTTAGTCTGAGACCAGAAAAATTTCGGTTGTACTTATCTTAAAAGTATAAGCAAATGTACAAAGATTCATGAAAATCTGGAACAGTGGGTGACATTAGCTGGGTGATTTGACATCTATGTCCCCAATCTGCCTGGTTGTCACTTGACCATGTCTCCAAAAAACTGTACAGAATGTAAGAATATAAAACCCTCAACTAATTTACTTGGCTTAGAAGAAATATGATCACTTCCATCATGCAGAGATGACAAATTACTCTGGTAGTAACCAATGCACCATCTACAACAAAAAAGCTCTCACTCTTCCCGCTTCAGCAATATGCCATAACTGTTCAAAAAGCATGCCCCACTGTGGTAAAGAGGATGTTCTGCCAGTCATACATATATCTACCTTAAGGGCCTTGGCCTCCTCCTGCCCTCCCCAAGCAGATCGGAACCCTCTTCATAGATCCTGCTGGGTAGAGGGCTACCTCCCTTTGGACAAACTCCACAAACCACCATAACCGCACACTGACTACAGTCAGTCTTTGGAGAAGATGCATGGAACAAGGCATTCTATAGGCTCACACAGACATATCCAGACTGAAACTAAAACTCGAAAATAAATGGAAGGAAAGAAGAAACAAGATGGAAAGATGAATCTAGTAATCAGATGGCACCAGATCGCCAACACCATCTACGGAAATTATGCTAGTTTATCAGGTGACATTGAAGCATGAAAGTTTCACTGCTTTCACTCCCCCCCGCCCCTTTCCTGCCCCTCCCCAAAAGAGAAAAGGAACTAAACCAACTACTTCCACCACCTCACTGAACATACACACCATACCATTCCAGCCAACAGTTAGTATGGCACTACAAGAAACTTTATTCCTAGCAGGCCAGTTACATTCTCAGACAGTTCAAAAACAGATCACTCTGGGAGAGCATCAAAGGATTTTTATACATTGATATGATAGATCAGTTTTAGAGAACAAATTGCTACAAATATTCTCAGAAGTGGTGGATGCGGTGTGGCATAATGGTTAGCAACACTGGCAGGTGTGATGTGGGGTCTCCATTTCAAACCCAACCACCAGCAATTATACATTATTTGGTATTTATCATTTCTGGAAATATCTTCTGTCTATAATGTTTGTGTATTTTGAAAATAGTCAGTGTTTGTATAAATAGGTGCACACTCTGTCCAAACATTCAGTTTTGTTCTGGCTGTACATCGGTTTTTGTAATGAGCATCCTTTCAGTGCTAGGTGTTTTATTTCACTGATAGCCCTGATTTTGGGTTTGGACTAAAGTGTGTTTACAATGTGACTATATTTCACTGAAAGCAGCTCTGTGTATGCGTACGCGCGCGCGCGCGCACACACACACACACACACACACACACACACACACACACACACACACACACACACTCTCAGTATGCTCAGTAACATTTATCCATCTCCTCATGGGAAGGCAAGATAGCAACTGAGCACTGATTTGATTGTGCAACTGCCTCCACCTCAATTCACTTGAGGAATTTCAATCCCAATAAGCATTTTTGAGGCAGTTGCAAAATTTGACAATGTGCTACAACATGTATTTTCATTTTAGTCCAGAATTTGGTACCATCTCAGCTGTTGATGTATCAGTCTGTAGCCTTAGCTTTTTTACTGCCCATTTACTGGTAAGCACTTGATGGTTTTTGTGGCAGTGATCGCTTTCTAGCAACTTTTTCATTGCTATACCAACACCCATCATAAAACCGTGCAAGCTGGAATTTCAAGAATGCCGATTGGCATAGTTTCACCATTTATTTAAAATCTGAACTGTCCACGCAAGGAGGAAGTGAAATTATCCTTAGATACCCCTCTGCTGCAATACTATACGCTGCAGAAGCAGTAGTCCATCTCTCCTCTGGGCCCCAATGACCAGAAACCTGTACCATGGTGGAACCATCAAATAGTTGCAGCAGTTTCAATCACAGAGGAGTACCTTAGCAATGTAAGTGACATCTGTCAAAGGATGTGCTTATCACCTTCAGAAGGCTCCAAAATTGGTCAGGCAAACTGATAAAATGCAAAAAGGAAAGTTGTGAAAGATATATAACCACTGTTGGGACCCATGCTTCCTCAAGTGTAGAACAAACTACATGCCATTTAGTCATCCTCTAGTATCCTGAACATTCACCATAGTGCCAACAATTAATCTGAAATCACTGTTATTATTATATAACCAGCAATCCACTTTGTCCAAGCCTCATCATCTAAAAGCTACCCGCCCACTTTCCATCTTCAAAAGAGGCCATTGGAGTAGCTAACTCCCGTTAGATTTTAAATCCTCAGAACAATCCAACAACCCATACAACAAATGGGTATTCTTTAGTGCCTTGGCATAGTTCCACGACGAAGCACCAGGCTCTGATCTCATGTGACTAGTTGCTGTATAATTTACACCTAGAATATAATGTCACATTTTTGTTCTATTGTCATGGAGTTCAATCTGTGAACCTAGTTTTTTACTTTATCTGACAGAATAGCATGTATAATCTTATTTGAAGGTTAGACAGTGTGATCTTCCTGGACCTTGGGAGGGGTGGCTGTTTGACTCCTGCTGCTGTCTTAGCTCCAGGAGGCCTCTGCTCCTAGGCAGTGGACTGTTCTGATCCCACCTGTAGATTAATTTATCCTTCTACATTCAGCAGCTTTTTAATCTAAGAGTGACCTTACCATTTTATTCACCTAACTCTGTGGCCAGTTTCTTATTACCGTCAGACCTGCTGGTTGGATGCGGATGGTGTGCCTCTCCACTTGGCATGCCACAATGGGCCTTAAACTATTTTTGGCTTGCATACTTCTCCTGCCTGTTGATACTTGGATTTTCCTTTATAGCTGGTTTTATCCTTCTCGTCTTTCTCCATTCTAGGCAAGTGTACTAATGGTAGTCTCTGATGCCCATCTCATTCTTTGTAGAAGCATTCTATTGATTTAAAAATCCCAAGTTGTGGAACTGATTTTCTAGTTTCTACCCTTTAAACCATCAGTCCAATCCAAATCGTATGGTATTATTACTACCTACAGCAATATCTGCAGTACTTCGTTCGTAGAGTCTGTTGCATACTTCCTACTTGTACTCCTGTTAGGAGCTCCATTCCTATTAAGTTGGAACCTATTTCTGGGACTTAAATCAAAAGTCAGATTGTTTACTTCTCCTACTAGGCCTCCTGCCAGCTGTCTGTTTACCTGTACCTCCCTCCCTGCTGCCGGGTCGACAGAAGCGTCCGATCTCACGCGTCGGCTTTGACACGCGACGTAAGGGTGTCGTCGTGTGTGACGTCATGACGGCGCGGAGTTTGGTTTGAGTGTGGCTGTCTCCAGTTCTGTTTTATTTTATTTACTTTTCTGATCTGTTCGTTCTATCTCGTGAGATTTTTTTTTAAATTTAAAAACACTTATTACTTATTTTAATTATCTGTTTCCTCCAATTTCTGTTTTTGTTTATTATATTTATCTTTCTGATCTGTTCGTTCTATCCCGTGAGATCTTCTTTTTTTTAAAAAAAAGACAAAAAACACTAATCAGCTACTGAAGCATCTTTATCTTCTATGGGTTGCAGGGGTTACGACCTCTGGGGAGGTGGGTGGGTATTCATGCATGGCTCTCTTCACTTACACGTTGTAGCTATGCAAGGCGTTTAAATTTGTTTATATTTAGTTTGCCCCCCACCCAAAACACCCCATTTCCCGCGCTTGTCCCTCACTATCCGTTCTTCTCCCACTCATCCTTCCTATTCTATCCTGTTCCCAGACCATGGACGTCACCCACCCGACTCCCGCCCTCGGGCGGGTTTACCGGTTGGGCTGCGCCTTGCGTCTCTTTACCGTGATTTTCAGCTTCCTTCTTTGTCCTGTCTTCCTCGCTCCCTCCCCTCCACCCCTCCTTGGTTAGTTCCTCGGCCTCGAATTCGGATGGATCTCCGCCGCGGTCCGAAAGATTCCATCCCCCCGGTGGTGTTCCGTTCCTTTTTCCGCCAAATTTTATGGGAGTTTCGGGATGCTGTTGTTTTTTACACTAATGGCTCTAAATCTGCTGATCATGTTGGGTATGCCTTCACGTCCTCTGTTGGAACGGAAAATCATCTGCTGCCACCTACATGTGGGGTGTTTACTGCGGAATTGATGGCAATTTCCCGGGCCCTTACCTTTATTAAACAATCCCAACACAACCGCGTTTTGTTATGTACGGACTCGATGAGTGGCCTTCTTGCTATTGACCGGTGTTTTTCGCGCCATGCCTTGGTCTCTGCCATCCATGACCATCTCGCTGATATTCACTGTGCTGCTTGTTCCATTGACTTCCTATGGGTCCCTGGCCATGTGGGTATCCCGGGAAATGAGCTCGCTGATCGTTTGGCTGGGGGAGCAGTTACTTACCCCCCGTTTTCTGTAACCCCTCCTGCAGCGGATTTACGGCTTCACATCAAATCCCATTTCGCACAGTCATGGACCAATTCTTGGGAGGCTACTCCACTGTCTAATAAACTTCGTGCAATTAAGGTGACACCAGGCCCATGGCGTTCTTCCTTTCGCCTCTCCCGAAAGGACTCGACCACACTGTGTCGTCTCCGCATTGGCCATACCAGGCTGACCCATGGTTTTCTTTTGCGTGATGAGCCACCCCCGTTATGTGGTTGTGGAGCCTTCCAGTCAGTGGCCCACATTTTGGTTGAATGCCCCCTTCTTTTGGCTCTGCGTGCTAAGTACCGACTCCCCCACACTTTACCTTTGATGTTGGCTGACGATTCCCGGATGGTCTCTCTGGTTCTCGGTTTCCTCCGGGAGAGTGGTTTTTATTCTCAGTTTTAAGGTTTTTAATCTCTCTGGTGTTGGGGCAGGGCGGTGAGTGTTTGGGTGTCTCCCACTGTAGGCAGTGTTCAGAGATTCCCGATTCACCTCCCTGACCGGAATCCTCTTTTCTTCCCCTTTTACTCTTTTCTTCCCCTTTTACTCTTTTCTTCCCCTTTTACTCTTTTCTTCCCCTTTTACTCTTTTCTTCCCCTTTTACTCTTTTCTTCCCCTTTTACTCTTTTCTTCCCCTTTTACTCTTTTCTTCCCCTTTTACTCTTTTCTTCCCCTTTTACTCTTTTCTTCCCCTTTTACTCTTTTCTTCCCCTTTTACTCTTTTCTTCCCCTTTTACTCTTTTCTTCCCCTTTTACTCTTTTCTTCCCCTTTTACTCTTTTTTAACCCTTTTTTTTAAGGCTTGGTTAGTCTTTCTATTCCCATACGTATTTTCTGCATTATAGCAGTTGTACCTTTTAAGTCACAGGTGGTCTTGCCTATGCTGCTTCAGCATAGTGTTGGGTTCGTTCTCTTGCCGACTTCCCTCATTTGTTTTTTACCAATGACAACGTGACTGCCCTTTTCTGTTTTTCCCTTTTTCCGTTTATTGTTCTGACTTTTCTGAGATGTCCCGTTAGCAGAAAGGAGTATATTTGAAACAAGGGACTGATGACCTTGCTGTTTGGTCCCTTAAACCTCCAACAACCAACCAACCAACCAACCCGCGCTTGTCCCGTTAGTGTCATTAGGCTTCTTGTGGAAAGTGTGTGTGTTTGTTTTTGTTTCCGCCATATTTATGACGTCATGGGTCAAAGCAGACGGGCGGGATCGGACGCTTTCGTATTTCCCTGCTGCCTGCCTTCATTCTCATTGTCTCCCTCCTTGCGTTTTCAAATTGAGCCTGAAGGCCACAGATCTTAGTAAACTACTGTATCAGACTTCCTGCTGTACATCTTATAGTCTGAAGAGAGGCCTGTGTTACTTACACAGTGCCTATCTGCGACTCGGCATCTCTGCTGTATGGTGAGTAGCAACTATACTTTTCATAACATTGTTACATTCCATCCTGGTTTTCCATTCTTTGATTTAATGAATAGATTCTCCAAATCTCAACCTGTGTTGAGTTAAATATTTCCTAAAATATAAGGAGTATTTTCTTTCTTAAATTTATTTACCTTAATACTTGAAATACTATCAACAACAACATTTAGATAAGTAATATTAAGAGGTGAAATGATTAGAGTAACGTATGAAAACTGTTGATAGACATTCTTGTATACTCTCAAAATTTCGAAATGTGTGATCTCAATTCTTCATACGTCCTACTGAATTGTCCTTTTACCTGTCTTGCACTTATTACTGCATGCAGCCAATATTTTGCCTTCAATTTTTTTCCATTTCCATTTGATGAATGCAAACACTAAGCAGTCCTCTCAAAATCCATGCTTAGGTCAACTGTTGGCTGATTAATAAATGGGTCATGAACGTATACAGTTATCAACAGACATGCAAAAGTTCAATGCTTGCTATCAGCAGAGTAAAACTGGCCAATCAAAAAATCACTTGTGTGGCTAGGATAAATCTTGTTCCAACTTCTGAACTTATGGCGTTACTAGCCAGTAGGACAACTCCTCTGCCCAATAGTAACACCACATTAACCACAGTATGTAAAGAAAGGCTCACTTTTACCAGTAACCTCATACGTTTTTCTTTATGGTGTCGTTTCATTAGAGTACTCTAAATTTAATGATTTAACCTTTTTGTCCAGTTTCACTAACATTTAGATTCAAAGGGAATACAATCACTTTGCGTAAATGAGTCCCTCAGCTTTAATATTTGCTATGGACTTAAGATCCCATCCATTTTGTATTTAATGCTGTGACTAAATGAATGCCCGTCAACCAATTTATTGGGCTGAATCACGTTCTCCCATTGATCTGCTTTACTGATGGGTCAGTAAATACCAAAGTGCAAACACCTGTCTGTGCAATACTTTTGTTATAACAACCAAATAACATTTGTTGCAGATGTTGAGAAATAAAATGTCGAGTGAAAACATCAGTCTTGTACATTTGCTATGGCCGAGCGTTTTTAATGAACTCTGTACTTATGATCTCTACTGTTAAATTTACATTCCTTATATCTGCTACTAAAGTTGTTAAACTCATCAAAGCAAATATTGCTGTTTGCACAGCAGATAAAGGCAAAGAAACTTGTGAACTGAAGATGTTTTGTTACAGTATCTATCTATCTATCTAAAACTGGCTAGTCCTGTAAAACCACATTAGAGCTTGTGCTTATTGTCTTCTGCAATTTTCATTGTGGAAAATAATCAAATTGGTTGCGTACATACTGGTATTACACACAATCACTAACATTTACCAAATTGTTCATTAGTATGTACAGATATATTAGAAATGTTTCTTATTTAAGGGACCATTAATATTAGGGCTGCAAAAAATACAGAGGGCATTCTTTTGCTATTTAAACTATTACATAACTGGCAAAAAGTCATAAACCTTTGTGCACTCCCCCTTTGGGTCCAGGGGTTAGAATAGGCCCGAGGTATCCCTGCCTGTCCTAAGAGGTGACTAAAAGGAGTCTCTCACTTTTCAGCCCTTTAAGTTCAGGTCCCATTTTATGGTTTGACCTGCCACTTCCCAAATTCTACAGAAGTGCAGACCACATGGGGAAGTTATCCATAGTGCCCTTAAATTCAATCTCATGAACTTCTTGTCATGGCTTTGCATCTCCATGTGCAATTAAACTATTTGGGCGAGGACACTTTCCTGGGTATGTCATCCTCTTCCATTGTCTCCTATCCTCTTTCAGCCCCATGACAATACTGGATTCCTCTAAGCACAATATCCAGCATGGTAGCTAGTCCATTGTGGTGGTACAGTCATGTACCCATTTGGTGGTAGCCCCCTGAGAACAAAGGGATTGCACTGTTGATGCCTGAGCTCCCCACGTACGCCAAGGAGTAAATACCTGTCACCCTGGGGCATCAGGACTCCCTGCAATGACCATTATGCCAGGTGGCCTTTGCTGTGGCTGGATGGTACCTGTGGGGAGAACCCCTGATCGGAGTGGGTGGCATCAGGCCGGATGACCCGCAATGAAGCGGACTAAGTCATCTCTTGCTGGTGATGGTACGACAGATATGACCTTAATCATTTCCCTCCCTTGCTACACCCTGGGAGTAACATAGATCTACAGAAAGAAGAGAGCCATATTTGCCCCGGTATTTAGTCTGTCACAGAATGAACGGGGATTCCTTTCTTCCTATGAAGCCTCAGTTTTTTGTTGAACACCTTGAGGATAAGTTTGGGGAAGTGACAGCGCTGTCTTAAGATAAGAAGTGCTGCCGCCTTGATTGAGACAGCATCCCCAGCCCAGTCCTGGGCATTAATTGCTTGTGACCACCTGGGTGGTATTCCTGTTACCGTCACTCCCCATAAAAGCCCCAACATGGTCCAGGGGATTATTTTCCATCGTTACCTCCTCTTGCAGTTGCATGATGAGCTCCGCGCCAGTCTAGAAGAGCGGGGTGTTCATTTCATCTCGCCCATTTACAGGAGACCCAGAGACAACAGGGTTGCTACCTGTGCCTTCATCTTGGCCTTTGAGGGTGATTCATTGCCTGAAAAGGTCAAGGTGATAGTTTACCGCTGTGACGTTAAACCATACGTCCCTCCCTCTACGTGGTGCTTTGTGCTGGAAATTTGGGCACATGTCTTCCTGCTGCACTTCAAACGCCACATGTCGAGACTGTGGACGTCCACTGCATCCAGATACTCCATATGTGCCTCCTCCCATTTGTGTCAACTGTGGAGAGCAGCACTCCCCCTGCTCGCCATACTGCACAGTACTCCAAAAGGGTGGAAAATCGTGGATTACAAGACCCTGGACTGGTTGACTTACACACAGGCTAATGTAACTTTAAACGATTACACCCCGTTAGGTTGACATCCACATATGCTGCATCTGCATCTACATTACCATCACCATCACAAGTACCAGTCGTACCACAATCTGTGCCATGAACAGTGGCCCCTCCGGGCTTCCAGAATACATCCGCCCCCTTGGTGGTAGGGGAAAAATCTCCTTCCGTTGCTCCCAAAGTACCTACGTCGGTAGCAAGGCCCCCCCAAATGCAGGGGACATCGGTCCCCTACCCCCAGCTGGAGAAGCAAGAGCCTCCTCCGGCTCCTCTCATGTGGAAGTGGTCCCTTGAGACCCTCTCTTCCAAGGTCTCCACTAATGCCACAGCAGACACTTGCCAGCGGCTAAAGGAGCCAAAAGCTGTTGGATGAAGAGCTTCACTGTCTTCCTCTGTGCCTGCGGAGAAGCCCTCCCAGCAAGCCCCTAAAGAGAAGCAAGAGGGCAAGCAAACAAAGAAGTCTGTTAAGAAAAATGACCCTCCGGTGGCCCCAACACCACCACTCCCTCCCAATTCTGCACCAGAGGATGAGGTGGAGATTTAAGTGTCTCGTGAGGACCTGGATCTCACTAGTACCTCGTCCACAATAGGAATGGATACAAATACTCAATCGGTGGTAGCAGGTGACCCTGAGGCGTAACCTGCATCCTTGCGTTCTTCATGCCTTTCCAGCTTCACGATAACGTCATCCTCCAGTGGAACTGCTGCAGTTCTTTTCCACCACTTGGCAGAGCTATTGCAACTGTTAAGCTTTACACCTGCTTTCTGCATTGCTCTCCAGGAAACCTGGTTCCCGGCAATGCGGACCTCTGCCCTCCATGGCTATAAGGGATATTACAGGATTCGTAGTGACTATAATAGTGTCAGGTGGAGTTTTCGTTTATGTCCTACACTCAGTGTGTAGTGAAACTGTGCCCCATGAAACAACTCTTGAAGCTGTGGCTGCAAGAATAAAGATGACGCAGGAAATAATTGTCTGCAACATATATCTTCCTCCAGATGATGCAGTACCTCTGAATGTATTAACTGCACTGATTGATCAACTCCCTAAACCTTTCCTACTTTTGGTAGATTTTTAACGCCCATAACCCCTTTTGGGGTGGCATCGTGCTCACTGGCAGAGGCAGAGATGTCGAAACTTTCCTGTCTCAGTTCGACCTCTGCCTCATAAATACTGGAGTGGCCACACATTTCAGTGTGGCTCGTGGTAGTTACTCAGCTATTGATTTATCCATTTGCAGCCCAGGACTTCTCCCATCTATCCACTGGAGAGCACATGACTTGTGTGGTAGTGACCACTTACCCATCTTGCTATCACTGTCCCGCCGTCAGGCCGACGGACGCCTGTCGAGATGGCCTTTAAACAAGGCAGACTAGGAAACTTTCACCTTTGTGGTCACTGTTGACTCTCCTCCATACGGTAACATCGATGAGATGGTTGAACAGGTGACAACAACAGTTGCGGTGGAAAACACGAAAGGTGGTCCCTTAGTAGTCACCGGAAGTCGCTGAGGCAATTAAGGAGCGTTGGCGAGCTCTACAGTGGCATAAGCTGCACCCTTGCCTGGAGCACCTCACTGCACCCTTGCCTGGAGCACCTCATAGCCTTTGAGAGGCTCCGTGCTGTCGCTCACCAGCTTATCAAAAGATAAACGCAGTTGCTGAGTACTATGCTCGAGCCTCTGCATCAGAGAACTTACACCCCCCACCCCCCTTTCCACCTTTCGCACTCTCAAACGGCAGATGGAAAGTCCTCTCGTTCGCTACACACCACTGTGAACCGTATAACACCCCATTTATGGAGTGGGAGCTCCTCAGTGTCCTTGGACATTGCCCCGACACAGCTGCTGGGTCAGATCGGATCCATGATCAGGTGATTAAACATTTCTCATCTGCTACAAGCAACATTTCATCATCTTCAACTGGATCTGATGCGATGGCATCTTTCCATCACAATGGCAGGAGACCACCATCATTCTGCTGCTTAAACCTGGTAAAAACCTGCTTGATGTGGATAGCTATTGGCCTATCAGCCTCACCAACATTCTTTGTAAGCTGCTGGAATGTATGGTGTGTTGGCGGTTGGGTTGGGTCCTGGAGTCACGTGGCCTACTGGCTCCAAGTCAGGGCGGTTTCCGCCAGGGTCGCTCTACCATTGATAATCATGTGTCCCTCCAGTCTGCCATCTGAACAGCCTTTTCCAGGTGCCAACACTTGGTTGCTGTCTTTTTTGTAAACGAAAAGCATATGACACGACCTGGTGACATCATATCCTTGCCACATTATACGAGTGGGGTCTCCGAGGCCCGCTTTAGAGTTTTATCCACAGTTCCCTGTCCCTTCATACTTTCCATGTCGAAGTTGGTGGCTCCCATAGTTCCCTCCCATATTCAGGAGAATGGAGTCCTGCAGGGCTCAGTGTTAAGTGTACCTATCTTTTTAGTGGCCATTAATGGTCTACCAGCAGCTGTAGGATTGTCCGTCTCACCTTCTCTGTATGCAGACGACTTCTGCATTTCGTGTGGCGGTCGTCCATTCGGGTCTCCCGCCAGGAGTCTGTTGTCCTCTGCCGGCTGCGCATTGGGCACACTCGGCTGACACACGGCTACTTATTGCGCCATGAGAACCCACCTCTGTGTCCCTGTGGCTCCGTTTTCTCTGTGGTGCACATTTTATTGGAGTGTCCGCTTTTAGCTGTGCTCAGGCAGACGTTCGCACTGCCTGACACGCTCCCTGCCCTTTTATCTGATGACCCTGCTATGGCTGGCTTAGTTTTACGTTTTATTCGGGCAGGGGTTTTTTATCATTTAATCTGAGTGTTTGTGTTTTATTTTATTGTTTTGTGTTGATTCTGGCTTTTGGCCTACGGTTTTAAACTCGGTTTTTAATGTGTTCTCGGTGGTTGGCTTTTCCTTTTTTTTGTTCCTATGGTCGGCCAACCACCGTCACACTCTGTGTGATTTAATTCGTTTTGCCTGGTCTTTATCTCCGTTTCTCTTGTTCTGTGTCGTCTGTGTTCTGTTCTGTTAATCGTTTTTATTCTCTGTGGGTGTTTTTAGGATTTGGAAAAAGGGACCGATGACCGTAGCAGTCTGGTCCCTTTAATCCCACAAACCAACCAACTTCTGCATTTCGTACTGCTCCACTAGTACTGGTGTTGCTGAGTGGCACCTACAGGGATCCATCCATAAGGCCCAGTCATGGGCTCTAACCCATGGTTTCCATTTTTTTGGCCACAAAGTCGTGTGTTATGCACTTCTGTCGGCACCGTACCATTCATCCGGAACCAGAACTTTACCTTAATGATGATCCACTCACTGTAGTGGAGACAAATCGTTTCTTAGGACTGGTTTTCAACACCCGATTGACTTGGCTTCGTCACCTCCGTCAACTTAAGGAGGAAGTGCTGGCAACAACTTGATGCGCTCCGCTGCCTGAGCAACACCAACTGGGGTGCAGATCGCTCTATGCTGCTGCAGCTCTACAGAGCCCTTGTTCAATCCCGCCTTAACTATGTGAGTGTGGTTTATGGTTCGGCGGTGCCCTCACCGTTGCGTTTACTCAACCGAGTGCACTATGTGGCATTTGCCTTGTGACGGGAGCTTTTAGTAAGTGTCTGGTGACCAGTGTCCTGGTGGTGGCCAGAGTCCCTACATTGCAGGTTAGGCCGTGTCCTACGTGAACGAAGGAAGCGAACGACAGTGAGAGACTTCTGGATATGTGACACTCCAGTGACAAGCAGCAGCATCGGGCAAAAAGAATGGGTGTCCTGTGTACTAGCGACCATGTCGCGCTAAAAGTTGGCTGCTTAGAGCCAATCAGCTTTTTCTATAAAATAGTGTCCCAAACGTGTTGAATGCTGTAGCTGGAGAATAAGGTTACAGAATTAGGTTTACTTTTAAGAAAATGAAGTGAAAAGGAATGCTGTGTATGAAATTTACAAAGGGAGGAATCTCCATGGAGAATTTCATAAATATCATCAACTATGAAGATCACAAGACAAATTCTTCGAATACACCTGTATGAGCAGAAGAGCATTTGACTATCTCATCAATAAATTAAATATGAATATTAGTTTACCAGATAATAAATGTGGAGGAATGATTACTACGTGACTGACTACGCTACATGCAAACATAAGTACACAAATGGATAACAATAAACAATAATTAGCCGTGGTGTAGGGGTAGCATTACAGGTCGTGATTATGTGTTATGAAAGTGTCCTGGCTTCGATTCTGGGCCGTTCTTATATTTTTACTGACTCAGTTACAGTTCTGTGTACTAAGTTTTATGTTAAATATTTTTAAGTCCTTGCCAAAGAAATTGGTCTTCACACCTATCCCAGTACATCACACACATTTAATTCCTAATAAATTACAATGAACCATGAAATTTCACAGGTACTTGATGTTGCGAACGTAATTCACCAGCAGTCAGTGTTAAGGCCAAGCATTTCAATTAATCTAAATAGTCTGTAAAACATACAAAAATTTTGAAAAGAAAGCCAAATGTTTTGTGTACTGATGTGTCTAAAAGTATGAAATAAAAAATTATTAGGGAAATGTTTGGTGCACCTCATTTTCTGTTCATGATTTCGAGCATCATTCAAAAGCACTTAGAACGTTTCTCTGATCTACTTATTTCTTTTACACAAATCATTTCATAAAATATTTGACTGATTTCTTTCATTTTTAATTTAGAGGTTTATTCAGAAAGCATGATCTTATTGACTCCTCGTTCGCTTTCCTAATGTACTTGATTCGAAGGGAGCTTTTTTGACATTTAAATACTGCACCAATGTGGAAAATAGCTAGGTCTTGAACAGATGAAATTTTTGACACTTCATTTACATAGCTTGGCAGCAGCTTTTCGTCAAATATTTCAATTTTTCCTCAGCTTATTAAGTTTTCGTTCATTACCCTGTTCACTTTCAAGCAGTTCAATATTTTCATGCTAAACTAGCGGTCACTTTGATACCCCCATTTACCTGTTTCTCTCTCTTTGTTTGGCTATGAAAATTTGGACAAAACTTCATGGTGTAATTTATAGGGAGTCTTGTTTTCGCTCTGCTCATGCGTTTACAAAATGTGTTGAGTGTTACTCATATGAAAAAATAGTCCTTTCTGCGTGCTGTCATTTTCAAAAATTGTTGTTTCGATATCTTCAACCGTTTATGAGAGGACGATTTTTATGACCACTTGATTCCCAAAGCGCAGGAAAGGTTTGGACGTGCCGCGAGCGATCTGTTCGCAGGTGTAACAACCAATATCTCAAGAATGAAAAGAGGATATCATTTCTATCTCAACTTTAAAGACAATTTAGATGTATTGGTTATATTTCATACACAATAATGTATGGCCTTAAATGAACTATACGGAAAGTCTATGCAGTGTGATTTTTACCTCTGCAAATTCTTAAAAATTTTGTGCAGCCATGTACCCAGTTTTGTGCAGCACAGTAACTGATGAATAAGGAAAATAAATTCAGACCTTTATTGTTTAAAGATATCAAGCTATAAGATGTTGACGAATCAATTTTTTTCACCAAATAGTTTTCTTAAAATCGGATGTTAAGTAATTTATAGCTGCCGTCGCGTCCGCTCCACTGCTTTGCCAAGAAGACGTTTGGCTGTCGCTCTGTCGTGCGTGCTGCAGCGACAAAATTCAAACGTCGCCAGTTGCAGCGGGAGACAGAAAGTGACACAGATGTTGCTCATGTAGGACACTTCAGTAACTATACCTGCAGCTGTGTTTTGTCGCCTGAAGCTGTCTGTCGCTTTTGTCGCTCATGTAGGACACGGCCTTAGGTGTGTGCAGTTGCTCTCCAGTTACGTTGCACACGTTTGTAGTTCTCCTGCGCATCCAAATTGCCGTATCCTTTTCCCACCCACAGTGGTTCCTCTTCCTCATCAGTGGCGCAGGTCAGGGCTTACAATTGCAGTTTGTGTGCGATCCCTTCTCTCCAAATTGTAGTCCTTGCATGTACCACCTACACTTGCTACACTTGAGGTTCATTCACAAACACCTCCATGGTGTACATCTAGGCCGCGGCTGCCTGGACCTTTCACATGGCCCTAAGGACTCGTGTAACCCTGTGACTCTGTGCTGTCACTTCCTCTCGATTCTAGACATGTACTGGGACCATGAAGTGGTTCACACTAATGGCTGATGGTCACGTTGGCTTTGCCTATGTTAATGGAGTACATATAGGACAGCACTCCTCACCAGATGGCTGCAGTGTTTTCACTGCAGAGCTGGCGGCCGTATCTCATGCTCTTGAGCACATCCGCTCATGCCCAGACGAGACATTTCTCCTGTGTACTGTCTCCTTGAGCAGACTATAAGCTATCGACCAGTGCTACCCTTGTCATATTTTGGTAGTGACCATCCAGGGGTCCATCTCTGCCCTGGAACTGTCCAGTCGTTCAGTGGTGTTTGTGTAGACCCCAGGTCACATCGGAATCCCAGGCAACGAACTTGCCGACAGGCTGGCCAAACAGGCTACTCGGAAACTGCTTAAGAGATCGGCTTCTCTGAAACTGACCTGCATTCAGTATTATGCCATGAGGTTTTGCAGCTTGTTGTGCATATTGAGGTTATGCCATTCCGTCTCGGAATGGCATAACCTCAATATGCACAACAAGCTGCGTGCCATTAAGGAAACTACGAATGTGTGGAAGACCTCCGTGCGCACCTCTCGCAGGGACTCTGTGGTTCCGTCAGCTCTGCATTGGTCATACATGGCTGATGCATGGTTACCTCCTCGGTTGCAAGGACCCACCTCAGTGTCGCTGTGGCTCACGAATTACGGTTGTGCATCTCATGCTGGACTGCCTACTTTTAGCCCCTCTGCGACAGACTTTTTAACCTTTCCAGCACCCTACCTTCGTTGTTGGGCAACAATGCTTCAACAGCAGATTTAGTTTTACGTTTTATTCATGAGGGGTTTTCTTATCGTACCCTCTAAGTGTGGGCATTTAGCCTTCTCTCGGAGGCAGCCATCCTCCCTCCATTTTAACTCTGTCACACTTTCTTTGCATTTGTTTGTCTTGGTGATCATCTTTTCCCTACATATGTTCATCTCTCCTTGTCTTTTTGGGGTGGACATTTTAATGTATTGGAGAGTGGCCTCTTTTATTATTGTGATCAGCCAGCCGAGACCATCTGCCCTATGGTTTTAATACCTTCTACTTTTCTTTGTGGTGTATGTTTTCCCTGATCTTTGTGTGTTCCATTCGTTTTCTTTTTAGGTGTGGTTCCCCATTCCTTTTCCCCCTTTTACCTTCTCAAACGTACTTTGGGTGTTTTTGTACCTTGAGCCTTGCTTGCGTCAGGAAAAGGGATTGATGACCAGGTAGTTTGTTCCCTTTATATCCAAACAAACCAACCTACCTACCTTTGTGCACTTGTGCTCTGTAGTTGTAACACAGGTAATGTGTGCACTACAATGTTGGCAAATATTTGTTCAGTACAGTTTTGAGTGCATGTTATTTTAAGATAGTTAACAACTTATTCAGTTGGAGTTCTTTTGAGCCTAAAATGTGGTGCTGCTTGTCACCTAACATAATATCTGATTTGTTTGTCCAATAAATCAGAATATTGCAAATAAGTAACACACCTCTATAGGTGATTTCTACAATTTCTTGCTAATAGATGCCAGTTAATGCTGGCAGGTTAGTACTCTTATTGGAACAAAATGTAGGCTTCTGTCCATGGTTTGCTTTAACAGGGATCATGGACAGTAGTTAAAATGAGTCCATCCAGTGCAAACCAATTTACTATGTATCACAAAGGTGCACTTCCAAAACGTTTGAATACAAGTAGTCCAGAATCTGTTTTAAAATAAGTTATATAATATAATCTAAGACTTCCATTGTTTTAACAATTATGAAAAAGATAGTTTGCTACAACAAATAGACAGTTGCACATTAAGCTTTTGGTTTTTGGAGAGTGATGGAAAAAACACAGGAAAAAAAGAGAGAGAATGGAATTAAACATCAAAGTACCACATATTATGGAAAATTTCAATCGTAATTACATACAAGTTATTCAATAGCATTTTATATTCATCACATTTTTTAATTACAAACAAAAATGATATTATAGTACTAATCACTAGATTTCAACAGAAAGACAAAAGATAAATTCCATTTTGAAATGAGGCTGTGGTTTTAGGCTGCATGTGGAAGAACTGAATCATATTTTCCCCTTTAAACTGTGTAATACATTAAGAGGATAAAATTTATCAGAACTGCAAATATGACAGTTGTGTTGAATTCCGTAAATCTGTTAAATTCACACTTGGCTGTTGCTAAGTCCATAACAATCTTTTGTGGATATTTATGTACATGTCAGATAAATTAATTCGTACTGGTTGCTACTCCTTAAGTGGTAGTGTTGTGTTTTTTGTGTGATTATTGTGTATATTTTTAAGACTGTAGTAATCAGTTAATATGCCTCTTAGATAAGGAAGTGAAGTTGAATGGGTATTAATATTTTTTCAGGCATCATATCTGGAGTCAAGACTGATGGGAAGGCCCATATGCCGGGTGAATCCAAAGAACATACTTCCTCTTTTGGAGGAATCTGAGAAGGAAAGTTTTCCAAAAGTGTATCTGAGAATAAAACCAAGTGGAAACTGCAGTGATGCATCAAAATTCACTGTTACTGATGAAATGACACTAACAGCAGATGTTTCCTCTGAATCTGTTGTAAATTGTAGCCTTAAGCCAGTGGGTAATACTGTTAAACACCAATACAAATTTTCAAAAATTTTCGGTCCTAAATCAACTCAAAAGCAGTTGTTCAGAGAAACATGTTTACAACCATTAAAATGTTTCCTAAGAGGAGAGAACTGTCTACTATTTGCATATGGGGCAACTAATGCTGGAAAAACCTATACTATACAGGGGACAACTGAGAATCCTGGAATCATACCACAATCAATAAACATGATATTTAGTGCTCTTAAAGGAAGACTGTGTACTGACTGCCAGTATAAGCCATACAGACTGGAAAATGTGATTAGCCTGGATGAAGCAAAGCAACAAGAGGAACTCAGTGTTAGGGATCATTTGCTTGGATGTACAGTGCCACTGAATAATTTGTATCCCCTGGAGTCAGCTGTTGTTAGCAATTTAAAAACAAATGTAGACTTCAGTTCCCCATCATTTCAGGCTATGAAATCACATTTGGACGAGGTTATTCTGAACCTAGAAGATGAGAAGAGTGTAACATTCAGCTTGTGGGTATCCTTCTATGAGATACATAATGAAGTAATATATGACCTATTGGACATTTCAAGTGGCTGTGATGTAAAAAGGAAGCCGCTTTCTTTAGGTTATGTGAATGGTTTGGCGTATATTAAAGACATTCACCAAGTTTATGTGTCATCACCAGATGAAGCTTACCGGATATATTTAACCGGGAAAAATAATTTACAGAAAGCTGCCACAGCATTAAATACAGATTCTAGCAGATCTCACTGTGTGTTTTCTATAAAAATGGTGCGTGTATTGAATTCAGAGAACCCTCAGCCAGTGAAAGTAAGTGTTTTTTCTTGTGTCGATTTAGCAGGTACAGAAAGAGTGAAAAAAACTCTTAATGTAGGAAATCGGTTAAGAGAATCTCAAAATATAAACACCTCTTTGTACGTGTTAGGTAGATGTCTGTCGATTATTAGGGATAATCAGAGGTCACAACGAAAAGTGAGGGTGCCATTTAGAGATTCAAAACTGACGCAGGTATTCCAGTACGCATTGACTGGAAATCAAGGCATTGCAATGATAGTAAACATTACTTTTGATCCAGTGATGTATCTTGAAACAGTTAATGTTTTAAAGTTTTCTGCACTTGCAAGGCAAATTTTAGTTGAACCACAAAATACTTCATGTTTGAATTCTACAAGTATGCTGAGTAGTAAAGCTAGCCTGATGAAGTGCAATGACACACTTACTGCATCTTTTGTGACTCAGGTAAATGACTGCAACCATTTACCGATTATCAAGAAGTTGCAGCAGCAGCTAGAAAGGGAATGTGAAAGTAGCAGAGAACTTGCAAGGCAGTTGGAGTCTGAAAAGCAGCGAGTCAGGGAGATTGATGCCCATGTGCGTGAAGAACTTACAGCAGAATTTTCTTTGTTACTGCAGAGAACTGAAGATTTCTGGCAGAAACAAGTGAAGTCTGCTACTGAGGATGAAGTAGACATGGGGAACTTTCGCATACAACAGTTAAAAGATTTTTATGAAAAGAAATTGAAGAATGCACAAGATGAAGTGAAACTCTTGCATGCGCAACTGAAAGAAACAAAAAAATCATTCAAACAAGAAATAGACATATTAAAATCACAACTTGAAGTGCAGAACACAGATGGAGGAGATTTGGTTGATACTTTAAGGAAGCAGTTGGCAGCACTAACAAAGGAACTTCATAATAAAAACGTGGAAAATCAAGTGCTAACTGAAAAGATTGAAGAGGCAAAAGAGGATTTCATTATGTTGGAAGAAAACAGAAAATCTCTTCTGCAAGAGCTGGGTATGGACAGCAGCTCATTAGTTGAAAGAATTGGTTCACATGTTTGTCGTCATGGTGATGTTGATGACAGTTCTGATGATGTTGATGATTGTGATGTAAAGACAGAAATTACTGAAGAGGAAAATGACATTTTGGAACAAAACTCAATAGACTCAATAGAAGCATGTGATGTAATTAGTCAGGATGACAGTGATATTGTGGTAATTGATGACTAATAGTGAGAAGGGTAAATATTGTTTGTAAAATAGTTGTGGAACAGATGTTTTTATGCTTTTACAGAACTGAGAATATAGACTTTCTTTCTGGGAGCTTATCTTATCTGTGACTTACTTCTATATTCTTTCAGATTTACATATGTAAGATCAGTTTTAGTATACACATACTATTCTTTTGTAACATCTGCTTGGTTTCAGTTAAATTCATTCCTTACATTGACTGTACATAAATGTAAATAGGCACTAAAATTTTACTTTGTACAAAATGCTGAAAGGAGTTGCTGTAAAATATGGACATAAAATCTGTGTTGATTGTATGAAATAAGGTGTGTATTTCCAGTAGTATACTTGTAAGCAGTTTTTATTGTCGGTGCAAATGTTTGTATTGTGTTGCCACTTTAGTTGGAATGCAGAGTTGATTTTGTGACTTTCCAACAAAAAAGTTTTGTAACAAATTATTTCCATAATATTATTGTAGAGTTAATGGATGATGACAAAAATTGCTGCAGTTTGTGATGTTGATTTCTACCAGCATTAATTTCTCATCAGATAGTTGGAAAAAAATCTTGCTCTCTTTCTCTGTAGCTAATCTACCAGTGCAACAATAAATATATACATTTAATTTTAAAATTCTTTTCTATTAATTGATGGTTTCATCAGGCTAGAAAGTGCATAGTTGAATGTTTTTAAAAGTTTCATTGAAAGACAGACAGAAATAAATTAGCAGTGATTAGATGGAAAATCCTTGTAATTTTTCAGCAAAAACCTCTGTGTTATGGTATTTAGACTGGGGATCTCAGATAGAATATGGAGACCACATCAGCTATGAGGAAAAAACTTTTTTTTGTTTTCTCCCTCAGGACCTGTGCAACAATGTGTTGTGAAGCCAGTCTTTCAAGAAAAGTATTTATTCCACAGAATGCTTTATACAGAATCACAAAATTAGGTGACATTTGAGTTCTTACAGATAACGTAACAGTGAAAGGCTGTAAGGCATTGTGAGGGATTCTTGTACGAAATTAAAAAATATGCCATAAAGAAACCTTTAAACCTAGATTTGGAAATCGTGTTTTCCACCTACACTTTGTAGATCTGCTGAAAACCTCTTGCAAATCAAACTTGCATAATAGTGCCTACATTTCTATGCAATGGTTAAGTGTTACCCAAATGAAAATAGTAGTATCAGTAAACAGTGTAGTTCCTTTTTTCATCCAGGGATCTTATCACAATGATACAGAAATTGTCAACATAATACAATACAAATCAATAGCTCAAAATATACAATACACAAAGTACACAACATGCGTTATGAGGATAGGACACGTGACTAGTCATCGCCTTGACTAAGGAGATATCGTGACGTCTGCCTAAATGATACAGGAAGAAAATCCAAAAATCAGGATGACCAGAAGTAGCAACTCTGTTCTCCAGAATCTGAGGCCTGCATATTAACTGCTGTACTGCCCCATTCAGTTTGTCCCTGTTGTACAGTGTTTCTTGATTTACACATTTGTTTCAGGCAATTCATAATATAAATCTCAATTCTGTGCTTAATTGCCGAACATGCTGATACCTGCTGCACAGTGAAGATGCTGTGGTGCCCCTTGTACATCTCCAGCAGACTTCATGCCTACACACATTCAACTACACTCCTCAGTTTGCCTCAAAAGCTGAGTCAGCATCCCCTCAAGATGAGTGAGATGTTGAACTCAGGACATGACAAGACGTTATTACTGTTGTAAAGTCCAAACTGATGCTTATTCCATGATTATGTATAAAACTATTAGTGACAAACTTGGTACTATTTTCCCTTATATCCACCACAGTTTGATAGTTTTACTCTACTGGCACAGTTAGGATGCTCTTTACAGAGAGGGCGAAACTTGTACCAGTTATTCTTACAGCTCTTTTCTACAGTTAAAAATTGTCTATTTTGTGCCTTCATTCTCCAGAAAAGAATCCCACACATGTAGGCACTGTATGTTACCACAAGATGTTGGCTGTTACACACTGATGCTAGAACTCTAAGAGCATAACATGCTGATGACATTTATTTTTTTTATTTTTATTTTGCCAGAATCTTCTGTGCTCATTCCATGTTAGCTGGCAATGTTCACACCTAAAAACTTTATTAAGCAATATCTAGATTTATCATCTATGCTTAATATGGGTTGTTTTCATTCTTTATGCTGAAATGCATACTGTTTTTTATGTTCAGTGGTAACTTATTACATACTGCCTAATCAGAATAGAACTTTTTATCCATGTCTTGTGCTGTCTAGAAGTTCACTGATCTATCAACAACAGAATTGGATAAAGACACTACCCTGAGAAACACATGTTCCCAATCATTTTTGTGGAACTTGTAATGGCCAGCAAAAGCAGTAGTGTAATTGGTCAGTAGTTTTAAACACTTTCTGAATTACATTTCTTTAGCAAGGGTGACGCTTCAGGCACTCCAGAAAAATCGTTAACTAAAGTACTCGTATATGATGTTTGTTAATGAGACTTGCATCCGATCTATGCTTAACCTTATCTATGCCTTCAGTCTTATTTATTAATTGTATTGTCTTCCTGACTTCTTGCTCTGTTGTGGGAAACATTGTACTGTTTTCTAAGTCACTGTGAGTTATAGGAAGTTTTTGCTGTAACTTCTCTACAGTCCCAGAGAAATAATCATTTACAAAATTTGATAATTCCTGAGGACTTTCTATTATTGTTTCAATGTTTGATTTTATACTCGGCTTTCACAGTTTCTTCTTTTGTAACATCCCACACCTATTTTCTTTTTGGCAATATCCTATACTACTATTCTTTTCTGCATTTTATGTCATTGAATGATGTTTTTACAACAGGCAGTACCCTTCTGTATATTTTATAATCTGTGATAATAAATTAGGAACTGTAAATTAATGTAGTACTATTGTAAAGAATTTAGAAATTTTAGTATCTGGGAGGATGTTGTAACACCTGCGGTTATCCATCTATTTACCTTATCTGCTGCTGTCGAAATAGCTACTTTTTGATGTGTCTCCTCAAAAATTCTTGTAAACATCATGCAGAAGTTAGAGAATTAACATCTAATTGTTTTCCATATACACTTGATCCCAAATGTAAATTGCCAGTGCCCTAGGAAATGTGTGTGTTTTACTTCCGAGAAAGACCTTTTGTAGCCTTGCGGGTTTTACCAAGCCTGTCTTCAACTTTATTATCAAACAGTAATGATCCAAAAGACCAAGATCTGTTATAAACACTTTACACATTTCCCTGTCAGTATCTGTAAGACAATGTTCTAAAACAGATGTCGAACTTTTCGATGCACTCATAGCAGTGAATACCATTTGTACCACGCAAAATGTTTAGAATGTTATCATTAATTTTGCCCTCAACACCGTTGTTAATATCCATGTCTCCATATATTATGTGACGTTTGGGGGGGTTGAGACTGTTTTTAGAACTTCAGTTAATGTGTGAAAGAAATTGTCCACATTAAAAGTAGGTGAATGGTGTCCTGATAGATATCTGGTTTGGTTACTTCAATGGCTGCCTATTCAAAACGTTTATCTACGCTAATTGTGACGAAATCACCTCTGTAGCTTTAACCCTTATTGCACTGCTTTGCGTATTTGCAAAGCAGAGATTGAACTAGATTTAATCTGCTGTCAGAATTCAATATTGTGAGTTGCTTTGGTTATTTGAAGTGGTGCAGCTTTAAATAGGTATTTGTAAATACGGCTGCAGACAAGCAATGTCGCAGATATGCAATGTTACAAAAAATTTCTTTTTCAAAAACAAAAAATGGACACGACTTAAACATTTTTCCTGTATTCTTAGACCAATCCTCCCCATGAAAATAATTATTAACAATAGTTTATAAGAACAGTGTGGAAAGAGGGCTTAAGATATGTGCTACCCGTTATATAACTGCAAGATACCCATCTGATATATAACAGAGCAGTTTGAGGTTTGCTGCACCGATCGATACCACAACTCTTCCTTCATTTAGGGCATGTAATCGTTTAGATTTTAATTAACAGATTAATTATAATGTAAACACTATGATCGCACCAGTAATTCCTACCTTGTAAATGATATGTAATGTACATGATCTTGAAACAGCAGTACACTAAACCTACAGAACTCGGTAAATTGGTAGGAACTTCTGAAACTGTCACATTTTGTTGTAACTACCAGATGGTGAAAATGTTTCAAGGAGCTGATTTTCAATTATCAGCCAAAGTACATCAGACATAGCTTAGCTTATCTTGTGTATTGCTACTGTTAATTCGTATGATCTACCTATGTAACAATATTCACTGATTTTTGCAATAGTTAAGAAAATTTTGAGTCATTGTCGCTAACTATAAACAAACAACTAACTTAATTTCTGTTTAAATGCCAGAACTTCTGTTAACACTGATGAAAAAGTCTGTTTAATTGAACATTAGAAAAATGATAGGAATGTTGTACCTAACTTATTTATTGTGTAATTAACAAAATTGTAAAAAGCGTTGTCTGTGTTGCATAATTGATGTAATTTTATATGATAAAAAAGCTCTATACGAATCACAGTAGTGATTGTCCCATTTCCATCTGTGTGTTCAGTTAACAAGATGTGACAGTTTTTTTAATTGTGGCTCATAAAATTTGTACTAACAATGTTACTATTGTCATGAAATGTATATAAGAGAGGACTTTTTGGAGGTGGAATTCACTATGGATTGGAAGTTTTGTGACACAGCATCTGTGTCACTGAATGTAATAAATCTGCAATGAGAAGTATTAAGGTGTACCTGTTATTTATTTCATATTACACACTGATTAAACCAAAAAAGTGAATCCAGCTCTTGGGACCTCCAGGACAATGAAGAGTTCTCAAGTTAAATATTGTATATTACTGAGTTCACCATCCGCATAGGCTTTTTATTTCATAGAGCTACTGTCTGCAATAACTTCACATAATTACATTTTTATTTAGAGAAGGAATTACATCTAAAAGTCTTTGGAATATTTAAGTGTTATCCAAATGATGTAGAAATATAATTATGTGGTGGAATGAACTGGGATCCAAGGTAAAACTGGACCAAGTGCTAATGTTATCTTAAGTTTCAGGTGTAATGGACATATGGAAATGAGAAAGTAAAATAAAAAAATGCAACTTGACAAACATAAATTGAATATGTGGAACAAAATGCTGGAGCCAAACTGTGGGGACAGAAATTGAATTTTAGAAGCAAAATATATGTGACGATCAGCAGCAAGAACTTCGCAATAAACAAGATAAGTACTTACCAAAATCAGTACTGTGTACTTTGCCTGGAAACTACAGGAATGAACATTGGGATAACAATAACAGTAAGGAAAACTATTGGAATGGTTGAAAATAGAGATGGTGAACATAGAGGTAAGTCATGGGAAGAAAATAAGAAAGTTTCATTTGGAGGAGGATGGAAAATAGAGGAAATTGACATAGAAACTGAGGTGTGAGAAATCCATTGAAATCAGGCTAATGGTTTGGAAAGAAACACTCCACAAATGAGATTCCACTGTGGGAACAGCAGGAGAACATACCAGGTTAATAGAATTAATTTTGTCAATTTTGGGAAAATATGCTAAGTGAAATCAAAGCTAAGGAAGAAGGTATCAGAATAGGGAAATGGAGCTCTGTGAAAATGTTTTGACAAAGCAAGTAGTAGAGCTATGTCTGTAGAAGATAGAGAACAATGATTATGATGACAGGGTGTATACGACCCGGGAATATTTTAGAATTCCCGCAATTTTTCATTGTTTTAGTTTTCAGTTAAATTTTTGTGATTTTGACTGGTAAGAACCAATACTCTTAGAAAGGATATTATAGTATCCCGCTACTGCAGCAACAAAACATGAACGGGAGGAAAAAAACGAAAATAAAACTTAAGTTGCATAGGAAATGCGCCGTATACAACTAAAAACTTATACAAGCCTCTGCCAACAGTAAAGTGTGTCAAAGACTTTAGGAACACTATGCAATGCTTTATGACAACAAATTGTCTCCGATGACCGTGACGTGACAACTGTTTAAATCAGATTCGTTTGAGCAGTTGGGGGCGGGCTCTTTCGCATGCGCAGTTGAGTCTCGTATGAGTAGTACCTTCTCCCGCTTCTGGTTTCGGAAGTGTGGCTGGTCGCCACTATCTAGTATTACCCCGGTTCGGAAATATCGTAGATCCGAGGTTGATGCACAGAGCAGTCAGAGTTGAGGTGGGTCGTCTCCACGTGACCTGTGTTTACGTTCAGTGATTTTGTTGTTCCCTCTCCGTTTATTGCTCTCACGTTAAATGATAACAAAACGGATTTTTGTGGCCGGGAGCTATCAAATGAATTAAAATACGTTCGCATAATTACGGCAGGCTAAAATATATTAATAATTCCAGATTTTATTTCCACCTTTGACAGTCAAGCATTAATCGCCTTACAGAACAATGAAGTTATTTTTGCTGGTTTGCTAAAGAGATTTGGCTTTCATTAATCCTTTCAACTGAGGCAGTCAATTTATTTGAAACGAAGTGTTAAATTTCACACTGTTGGCTAGTTTCAACTGTTCGCTGCATTTCAAGTGCACGTATGGCATTATGCCATAATAAAGAACCAAACATGAGTACTGGTACTCCAAGAAAATTTACATACGGATGTGCATTTTAAGCCGAATTGTGCACTTCAGTATGGTTCGCGAATTCCCGACGCTCTTCAAGTATCCTTTGATGTCTTGTTTCTTTTATGACATAATGTAAGATCTTTTAATGTTTTACACGTACGAACATATGGGCTTCCTGCGTCATCGTAGCTGCGCAAGCGCGGTGACGCCAGTTATCTGGCGCTTTCTTGCAACTGCTGAAACGAACCTATTTCTAACAGGTCGCGGGAAAATATTGCGAATGGTGGTTTGAAAAGCGTTACATTCAAAGCAGATTTCCTTTTACGCAAGATGAATTATGTGCGACAATGTACGATGAATTTCTTAAATCACAATGCGTTTGGCTCTCATTTAAAAATCAACTCTTTGAGGACTACCATTTGGAAGTATTTCGAGCCCAGAAGATGAGACATTTGCATTGTTATTAAAAATTTTACTGGCACATTTGTGTGTGTATCTTGAGTGCAACACGCGCAAAAAAGATCAACATTATATGTGGAAGCTTAGCTTCTCTTCCAACTAATTAATCTTAGTGACCAATATTATATGTGAATGCTATGTATATTAATTTAAGCCATTAACTTTTCTTATTTGTGTATTCGCGCTATTTAAGAGTGATCTTGCTATTGGCTGACTACATCACGTGTCCTATTGCTGTCATCAGCTGGCGAGATCACATGAATGAGCTATGATGCTTACAAAAGCGCATCGCAATCTCAATTTAAATGCTTCGGAAAGTGACATGCGTTATTTGGTGGAATTCAAATTTATACCTTCGTAATACGAAAATATGCAGCGTACATGTTGCTGCACATCAAAGGTCTTTCAAAACGTGCTTTTCCCCCTGTTTCGTTTTCAAAAGTGCAAGGAAATTCTACGTTGGTATATAAAACCATAAACATTCAAAGGATTGATGATTTTTACAGTGCCGAGGAAGAGTATACTGTCACTTTACACGGAAAAAGTGTGTTTTCATCCGGGAGAAAGTGTATTTTTAACCGGGAAAAATCCGGGAATTTTTTTCGTTGTCCACGTATACACCCTGGATGAACATGGGATTGTAAGATTAACGGAAATTGAAAATAAAGAGGGGGGGGGGGGGCGGGCTTGGGAACGTGTTACTGTTTCGAGATTGATAGTGTAGTGACTGAAAATTGTGTATCGCAAGAGGGGGTGGGGGTGCTATACAGATAGGTAATGATTATGAGAGGAATATTGAGATTATTAGTGATATTTGCACTGGGGTTAATGACAAAATAGAGGTGGAGAGCAATGTCAATATTGAGCTTGCTGATAATGAATGGGAAGACACTTCGCTTTATGATGAACTGGAAGTGATGGTTTATGTACAATTAGAGGAGGAAGACGTGAAAAACAATACTATGAACACAGTTGTTCATGGTGAAGAACGGGTATAATGTTTGGGAAGTATATGATATCAGCTCATACTTGTAGACATAGTCAAATAGTGTCCACTTGTGATGATGTAAAACCACACTTTTGGGGGGAAAAATACTGGAAGTAACCTGGGAGTATTATAATGATATAATAAACAGTAACCAAATACAAAGTGTTACGAAAGAGGTTTGCTGGAAATTACATCCAGATTAAGGAGTATATTCTAAAGTACATATTGAATTAAAAGATGCCAATGTACCTTTGGGGGGGGGGCCTTACAACTGTCACAACGAGCTACTTGAATGCGAGAGACAATTAGAAATCAGAGAAATAGAAAGTTATTTCCTTGCTGAAGGGGAAGATAAAGGTGAATGTGATGTCCAAGGGAGACCGTATGTTTGTGTACGAACAGATGACTGGAAAGGCAATTGCCGGGTTGACACTGGAAGTGGAATCTTGGGAAAATTAAAGTTTAGGACAAAAAATGGAGAAAATTGTATTGAATTTCCAATAACTCTGGTTAGAATCAAAGGTGCCACAGGGAAGTACAGTAAGGTGGTGAATAGACAAGCAATGTCATCATTTAAAATAAATGTTTCCTTTATGCAGGGCTGCATGATAAGAAATCTGAAGGAAAGCTTAATAAGGGGAGTGGAGTGGATTGTAGAAACAAAAGTTAGATTCAGTTGTTGTGACATGAAACTATTATTTACAGACCCAAAAAGTTGAATTTGTTCTGAAACTGATATAGTAATGATAAATAGTAGTACTAGCAGTAACTAAATCGGGGAATGGGCACTGAAACAGTTGGACAAAAGGGTTACTATGAGAAAGAGGCGGGTTTTTGTTGTGATGATGTGTTGAATGAGTCATATGGTGAATTAATAGCAGAAAAGGTAAGGGAAGTTCAGAAATTAAATAAAAAAACAAATAGGAAGTAAAGAATTTTTTTGGGAGTAATGTGACATCTTTGATGGAAAAACCAAGAAGAGTAAGAGATTGTCAATATAAGCTTAAGAGTGTTGAGTCCAGTATGTAAACAGATCAGGAACAGATAGCTATCACAACTCAATGTAAAGACATTCCAACAACATAATAACTTTTACTATAATGTAAAAAAAAGTGCAACTGACAGAAAAGAACAAAAATACAATTAAAACTTATGTTTTTGATGAGCAGTGTTATCAATCTTATCACTCGGCAACCATCTTGGCAAATACTTCTGTACAAGTCTCTATTAGTAGTTGCAAATTCCAAGAGGTTTGAGAAACCGTATGCACAATGTATTGTTAAGCAACAGTCTGTGCATCACAAGCCATGAGCAATATTACCCACTGCTATATTTATTACATCTTATAAGTAATACTTCTGCCATCTGCAAATGTTCCACCATTGTTGTGATGAACCAAGGTGGCTATTTGGCAGAGGGCCTCTGCCAGTTGTCAGACTCCTCCCCCTACAAGTTCTTCCACAGTGACCCCATCCCAGAAGTTTAACATAACCTCCAGTCCCAGCTGAAATCCTCAGGCCCTCCCCAGAATCTCCCCCCTGAATCCCTCTCCTTACTCACCCCAACAACAGCCCACATCCCCACCTTCTACATGCTTCCCAAAATCCACAAATCTAACAATTGTGGGCACCCCATTGTGGCTGGTCAGTGTCCCCACTGAGAGAATTCTGGCCCTTGTTGATTAGTGTCTCCAATCAATTGTCCAAAACATAGCCTCCCACATCAAAGATACCACCACTTCCTGCACCGGCTCTCCTCCATCCCCACATCCTTACCTCATGGATCCCTATTAATCACTGTTGATGCAACCTTCCTATGAACCAACACCCCTCACCCCCCCCCCCCCATGACCATGCCACAATAGAACATTACTTCTCCCAACCCTCTGCAACACACCAGTTCATTCCTTGTACACCTAACTGACTACATCCTAACCCATTACTACTTCACCTTTGAAGGGAAGTTATACAAATAAATTTGTGCTGCTATGCAAACCTCTTCATGGGCCACCTAGAGGAAACAGCCCTAGCTTCCCTAAACCTCAAACCCTTGGTCTGGCATAGGTTTATTGATGACATCTTTATAATCTGGACCAAAGGCCAGGACACCTTATCCTTATTCCTCCACAACCTCAGAACCTTCTCTTCCATCCACTTCACCTCGTCCTCATCCACCCATCATGCCACCTCCCTAGATGTTGATCTCCTCCACCCAGTTGGCTCCACTCACACCTCGGTGCACATCAAACCCACCAATTACCAACAGTACCTGCACTTCGATAGCTGTCACCCTTTCCACACCAAAACGTCTCTCCCATACAGCCTGGCCACCCATGGTAGACACATCTGTAGTGATGAGAACTCCCTTTGCAGCTGGGTGGTGCCCGTGGGGAGGGCCCCTGGTCGGAATGGGTGGCATCGGGCGGATGACACACGATGAAGCATAGTACATAATCTCTTGCTGGTGGTCCAACACCACCAGTCTGAGTGTTCATGGGCTCCATTCAACGCACAGAAGTACAACCCCAACTCGTTCCCCTCCCTGGCCACACAATTGGAGGAACGTCAGGCTAAGGATGGCAGCGGCTCTTATTCGCCCCAGTACCTTGAATGTTCGAGAGCTGATGGGGAATCTCATGACGATGAAGCCTCAGATTTTTGTTGAGCATTTTGTCCAAAATCGTATGAGCTGGATGGTGGCAGATGGAAGCATGTAGGTACAGGTCAGTGTGTGTGGCCCTGTAGTACACACAGTGTCCTAGCAAATCATCTGACCTGCGCTGTACTAGGACATCGTGAAAGGGTTGTTGTCCACCTTTCTCGATTTCCGTCTGGAACTGTGTGTTATTATGGATGGTATTTAGACGTTGCAGAAATATTTGTAGTTGATATTTCCTATGTGGCCAGATTACAAGTGTGTCGTCCACATATCGGAAGAAATGCGACCGATAGTTAGCAATATAGGGGCACCAACATACCCTTTTGCACAGAGTCTGGTGGGCCTGCTATGACCTTTCGTCGGCAATTGTGTGCACTACATCCGGAATTAGATGGACTTCATTGACCGCCTAAAGAAGCTAACTTCACACGAATCCGACATCATGGTCAGCTTTGATATCGAGTCACTGTTTCCATGAACCCCCCTGGAGGATTCTATCAACTTAACCAGTGAGAAATTCGGGGCCTAACTGACAACTTTTCAGGCTTGTGTTAACATCGACCTACTTTGTCTTCAACAGTCAATACTACGAGCAGACAGATGGAATGGCCATGGAGAGCCTTCTCTCTCTGGTGGAAGCCAACCTGTTCATGGAGAGTTTCGAAGAAGTAGCCCTGCAAACAGCTGAACTGAAGCCTATAGGTTTTCTCTGATATGTGGACGATACATTTACAGTCTGTCCACATGCAAAAGATCAGCTACAAATATTTCTACAACATCTAAATTCCATTCGTAATAACAACAGTTTACTATGGAAATCGAGAAAGATGGACACCTACCATTTCTTGATGTCCTGGCGCAGTGCAGGTCAGATGGCTCGCTAGGTATATACTGCGAGGCCACACACACTGATCTGTACCTACATGCTTCCAGCTGCCATCATCTGGCTCATCTAAATGGGTTGCTTAACACCTTAGTACTCAGAGCACATACGATTTCGAACGAACAAAACCTATCAACGGAACTCAAACACCTGGAGACTGTGTTCCTCAAGAATGAATGCATAAGCTGCCAAATCCAAAGGACCTTCCGACAACAGAAGTGCAGTAGGGACCAGGATGAAGAACAAACGGAAGAAGAGAAAAAAGGTCTGGCGTTTGTACCATTTGCAGGCAACCTGTCGTCCAAAGTAGAGAGAATATTGAGGCAATACAAGATCGACAGTCTTCCTACCACCAGCTAAGACACACTCCGTATTAGGAATGGTGAAAGATGATGTCGGCCTCAAGAAAGCGGGTGTATACAAAACTCTGTGTGGCTGTGGCAAATCCTATATCAGCTAAACGGTGCTTACGGTGGCAGATTGAAGCAAAGAACACCAACACTACACCCACCTAGGCCAAACAGTCAATCAGCACTGGCAGAACATTGCATAAACACTGGTCACTCAGCGAATTATGAGGAGACAAGTAACTACTAGGACTGCATCTTCAAAGTGGCCATAGAAATTCGTGTAATGGACAACCTCGTGAATGGGGACACTGGTTACCAACTCAATAAGGCCTGGAAACCAACACTAAGCTCTATCAAGGAGCAATGGTGCAAGCGGACACGACCTCATTCTATCACGGTCGCCGAAGAGATACTGCCCCACTCCCTCCCATCACCACCTACCGCAGCCACCGTTTCCCCGACCACCGGACACGCTGCGCGCCGTCGGCGCACAGAATCGCACCTGGTCACGCGAGGGATAAATACTAGCGGCCGAGATCAGACAGAACATTGCATCAGCAATGACGGAACGGTTATTCGCCGAAATATCGAGGGCATTCGGCGATTGTATCCAGCTGGACAACCGAAAAATCTCGTTCTTAGCTACCACATTTTCGTAGCTTCAACATTGAAAGAAAAGGAAGTTTATTTTATTGTCATTTCTCATCGGTACAACAGTCTTAGAAAATAAATTTGCCATTAAAGACATTAATTAGCCATTGGAGGTAATAAGACTCCATGGAACTAACGTTAGCGGCCGTAGAATAGAGTGAGAAGTTTCTTATGCGGAGTCTGGGTTACGGTTCACAACACCCAGACCAACACAAAAAGGCGTTTTTCCATTTTGCATTTAATCGTATGTTCCGGTTACCATTATCCAGTGAAAACCATGATAAAGAGTTAAATGTAGTCAAACACACAGCAAAAAACAATAATTACCCGTTAAAATATGTTATGGACATTTATGAGATGATCTCCAAAAAATATAGAAAAGTCAATTTAGGTCAGAATGTGATAAACGAAGCAAAAAACCAAAAATTCATCATTTTACCATTTTATGGTCGTATTGGCAATAAAATAGCTAGAGTATTCAAGAAGAAGAATATCAAAGTAGGTTTCTCAACTGCAGACAGACTAGGCGGGCTTTTAATGAATAACATTCATAAACGCAATTACGTGCACGAATCAGATGTTTACAAGCTTGTGTGCCATGTGTAACATGGGTTACATAGGGCAAACCGGAAGAAAATTAGAAACGAGGTTCCGTGAACACGTAGCACTTGTGAGGAAAGATATTTCGGAAAAATCGAATTTCGCCTTTCCTCTGACAGCTACTAGACATACAACCCCAGATTTGACATCTCAATTGAAGTTGTTGCATAAGGGCGAAAAGGGACACTTTCTCGACCTTGTGGAAGAGATGGAGATTTTTTGCCATCAGAAATCTCCAGATATACCGTTACTTAACAATCAAACGATTTCGCAAAGCCCGCACTTTTGGGAATGCTTCCATGCTTTCCTGTGTAAAAAGGCTGTCAACTAATGGCCAGTTATCACAATGGGCGATCCGAAATCAATCTGTTTTTCTTTATTGTTATTTCAAACCTTTACAAAAGGTAGGCCGGCAGCAGCCTATCCACGCCGCTCTTCGGCCACAGAAAAAAAACATACAAGAAGCATGAAGACATAAAAACAGATGTACATGTAAGATAAAAACAGGAGACAGATAAATGAAAAAAAATGAAGTCATTCACGGAAGGCACTGGTTGCACAGGGAAGTTCAGCTCAGTGCACAGACGTAGACAGGCGGTTGAACACGTGAATGTAGGAGCACTGATGAAGAAATACCGTTGCACTAAGACGAAGAGAAACACTAACACAATGATGGCGATCTTCGGCGCACTATAAACACATTGTTGCACGAAAAAAAGGGGGGCGCCACAGGGAAATACGGGGGGGGGGGCTAGGAGAGAAGGATGCCAGGCAGAGAGAAGATGGGAGGGAGAGAGTATGGGGGTGTGGAAGCCCAGGGAGAGAGGAGGGAGGAAGTGAGGAGGAAGAGAAAAAAAATGGCTCTGAGCACTATGGGACTTAACATCTATGGTCATCAGTCCCCTAGAACTTAGAACTACTTAAACCTAACTAACCTAAGGACAGCACACAACACCCAGCCATCACGAGGCAGAGAAAATCCCTGACCCCGCCGGGAATCGAACCCGGGAACCCGGGCGTGGGAAGCGAGAACGCTACCGCACGACCACGAGATGCGGGCAAGGAAGAGAAGGGAAAAAGGGTGCCCTGGAGAAAAAACACAGGAGGAGGAAGGGGAGGATTAAATCTCGTAGGAGGGGTAGATGGAGGGGACAAGGGCATCATCTGGGAGGGGAAGTTGGCAGAAGCCACCTTGGGCAAAGGTATGAAGTGTGGTAAGATGGAGAGTGGGTGGGATGCAGGTGTACAGGCGCAGCAGCGGACAGGGGTGGGAAAGGATGGGAGAGACAAGCGGGTGCGGGGGATCAAGTTTACGGAAGATGTAAAGGATCCGTATCCGTTCAAGGAATAGAAGGAGGTGCGGGAAAGGAATTAAGTCGTAGAGGATCTGTGTGGGAGATGGGAGGTGGATGCGATAGGCGAGGCGGAGCGCATGACATTCTAGGATTTGAAGGGACTTGTAGAAGGTAGGAGGGGCTGAGATCCAGGTGGGATGGACATAACAGAGGATGGGGCGGATGAGGGATTTATAGATGGGGAGGACTGTGGAGGGGTCTAGACCCCATGTGCGCCCAGAAAGGAGCTTGAGGAGGCAGAGTCGGGAGTGTGCCTTGGCTTGGATCATCTGGAGATGGGGGGTCCAGGAGAGGTGACAGTCAAGGGTGACGCCAAGGTACTTGAGGGTGGGGGTGAGGTTGGTAGGATGGCCGTAGACAGTGAGTTAAAAATCTAGGAGACGGAAGGAAGGCGTGGTTTTGCCTACAATGATCATCTGGGTTTTGGAAGGATTGACCCTGAGCAGCCACTGGTTACACCAAGTGGTGAACCAGTCAAGATGGAATTGGAGAAGGTGCTGGGAGCGTTGCAGGGTGGGGGTGAGGGCAAGGAAGACGGTGTCATCGGCATATTGGAGAAGATGTAAGGGCAGTGAAGGCAGTGACATGTCTGTCATGTAAAGAAGGTAGAGAAGAGGGGAGAGAATGGAACTTTGGGGCATACCGGTGGAGGGGTGGAAGGTGTTGGAATCCGTGTTATGGATGGTGACATAGGAAGGACGGTGAGAAAGGAAGGAGGATGTAGTTAATAGGAAGGGCGAAGGTTCGGAGCTTGAAGAGGAGACCGGAATGCCATACATGATCGTAGGCACACTCAACATCGAGAGGGAGGAAGATGGCAGAGCGACGGGAATTTAGTTGTTCGGCGAGAAGGTGAGTGAGGCGAAGGAGAAGGTCATTGGTACAGAACGATGGCTGAAAGCCACATTGGGTAGAGGGAAGGAGGCGGTGCTGGTGGAGGTGTTGGTGGATGCGAAGGGTGAGGATGAATTTCAGGACCTTGCTGAAGACCGAAGTAAGGCTGATGGGATGGTAGGAGGAGACAGTGGAAGTTGGTTTGTCGGGTTTGAGGAACATCAGGATCCGGGAGGTTTTCCACAGGTCGGGGTAGAAGCCGGTGCACAAGACCACATTATATAGTCTGTCCAGGGTGGCGAGGAAGGAGGCAAGAGCTTCACGGAGGTGACGGTAAGTAACACGGTCGTTACCAGGAGCGGTGTTGCATTTAGTGCGTAGTGTAGCTATGATATCTTGAGTGATGATCGGGGTGTTAGGATCAGTGTATGCAATGTTGCCCAAGTACTGGAAGCCAGGGCCAGGAGCGAGTGGAGGGGCAGAGGTGTCAGTACGATCACAGACATCAGGGAAGACAGAGTAATCGAACTGGGGATCATCAGGGATGGTAAAGATATCGGAAAGGTAGGGAGCATAATGGTTGGCCTTACTAAGGTTATCAGGAAAGGGGTGGTCATCATGAAGGAGAAGGTAGTAGGGGGGGGGGGGTTAGACCCAGTAAGATAGCGGAAGGCTGACCAGTACTTAGATGAGTTAACAGGCAGGGTAGGATTAATGCGGGTGCATGTCTATCTCCAGTCCTGGCATTACTGGGCCGCGAGCAAGTTTCATATGTGTCGTTGGAGTTGCTGGTGGCGTAGTGTGTCCCGGTCCTGTGTGTGAAGGAATGCATGGTATAGATGGCGGGATTCACAAAGGAGGAGGATGGCCTGTGGGGGTAAGGTGGGGCTGTGTGGGTGGATGGTGACGGCAGGGATGTGTGCCTCCACGGCCTCAGACAAGGTCTGCTGGAGAAAGGAGGCAGCATGAGTAATGTCATCAGGGTGGTGGTAGGCAACGGGGTGGCTATCGATCCGGGTAGTGAGGGTATCCCGGTAGGCATTCCAGTTGGCCTGGGAATAGTCATGGACATATTTCGGGGGAGGGTCGATGTGAGGGTCTGGGAGGGGGCGACTACTGTCTGATACAGTGAGGAGGACAGGGAAATGGTCACTGCCAATAGGACCGAGGACGACCACTGTGATGCGGCCAAGGAGGTTGGTGGAAGCCAAGAAGACATCAGGAGTGGTACTGGATTTGGGGCGGCTGTGTTGGGGAATGGGAAGGAGGTCACCTTGGAGGGTGGTGAGGAACCGATGCCACCGCCGTAGCTGGGTGGCAGAAAGACTTTGGATGTTGAGATCGGTGGCAATCACGTAGGAGGAGAAGGTATGGTCGATGTGGGAAAGGAAGGCGAAGGAAATAGGGGTAGAGGGACGGACTTAGATGGTGGTGCAGGTAACGGTAAGGCCTGGGAAGAAGAGACTGAGGATCAGGTGTTCCGTGGGGTCGGGAAGGAGGTGTTGGAGCCGAACAGGGATCTGGCAGTGGTGGCCAATGGCTACCCCGCCATGCGCTACTGGGAGTGGATTATGGGAGCAGTGAAGGAGGTGGGGCAATGTGTGTATGGTATGTTGGGGCTGGAGAAAGGTTTCATTCAGGAGGTAGGCATTGACGCTGTGGGTCGTGAGGGTATGCATGAGAAGGTTCTTGTTAAGGGGAAGGGAGCAGATGTTGTTGAACAAGTTAGGGTGCTGTTGCGCCATGATGGGAACTTAGACGAGGGTGTTGAGATGGGATAAGGTGAAGTGGGCCTGGTTATGGAAGTAGGTGGCACAGGTATTTAGGTGGAAAATGGAGTGGGTGATGAGGGATATCTGTTGGAGGGTGTGGGGGCACTGGAAGGGATGGAAGTTTTGAAGGACAAGATAATGAATCAGGTGATGTCCTCGACAGTAAGGGGGGGGGGACGAAGGGAGTTGCCAGGAGGGGTGGGGGCATCCAGAGGTTGGACAGGGACGGTGAGTTCAGGAGTGGAGGGAGGTTGGGCCTTGCACTCCTGGGAGTAGGTGGGGTGGGGTAAGTTGCAAGTGTTACAGGAAGGGGGGGGGACTGGAGGTTGGGACATTGCTGGCGGAAGTGTGCTTGCTTACCGTGCAGGCAGACTGGGGCCTTGTGGCACTCAGATGTATGATGTGCATTGTAGCACAAACATCTCTGGCAGTGGATGGATTGGGGAGGGTAACGGGAGGGGTCAACTTCGTAATGGCGGTGGAACAGGAGGGCACCCTCTTTTAGGAGAAGGTGAATGGAGGAAGCGTGCTTGGAGAAGACCCACATGAGGAGGGTGGGGCCAGCAGGATTATAGATCTGGTGGACAGCATGCATGTCCAGGTAGGGATGCGCCTTGAGCTCCGCCAAGACCTCCTCCTCCATGATCGTCGGATTAAGCCAAGTGATCATGGTGGTGAGGATTGGCAGGCGACACGGGGCTTGGTGTTGGTGGGAAGAAGAAGGTGAAGGAGCTGGGTGATGGAGGCATTTGGGCCAAAGTGGGTAATAGGGATTCTGGAAAGGATGTCGGTACGGAGGGTGGTGCTAGGGCAGTTGATGAGGACTGAGTCCCTACGGGTGGGTGAGGAGGGAGATAGGGGCTCCTGGGAAGTGTTGGCAGAAGAGCAGGGTGAGTTTCCGGGCCTCCAGGAGAGAAGGCTCTGGATTGGACAGGAGGTATTTATGGGAAAGGGAGGGGGCAGTGGAGAGGGGAGGGCAGAAGTGGCAGGCAGTGAGACATCCATGGCATTGTGGAGGGGGGACGAGGGATATTTTAGGAGTTAAGGAGGTGCGGGTGCCACTGAGGCACTTAACTGCAACGGAAGGGTGGGAGGAGGCTTGGGGGATGGGAGTGACTGGGAGATGGCGGGAGATGGCAGGTCCTGGCGTTGGTGCTATTGTGGCCCTCCGGGCGACCACCCTGGTGGGGGCTGCAGGAGTGGTCGTAACAGTGTGAGGGAGTGGAGGGAAGGGATCAGATGAGGAGACTTGCAGGAAAGGAGCAGTGGAGGGCACAGGAGTTGGAAGGGTGAGAAGTGGGGCGATGGATTGGGGGGGGGGGAGGGGGCGATTGTGCACACCACGTAATCATGGTGGCGGTGCAGAGGGGGAGCTGTAGACGATGGCTGTGGTGGTGGGGGTAGTCATGGTAAGGGTTACAAGGGAAAACGGAACAAAAATGGACAAAGACAGGGATGAATCAAGCATGACGATGAAGACGAAGATGCTGGCTGGGTCCGAAGCCCCATTCCCCTGCCACCGACAGGAGGGCGGCAGCAGGAGGAAGATCCGTTACCGGGGGCGGCGATGGGCTGGGCCACGTCCTCTCCTGCTGCTGCTACTGCTGCTGCTGCTGCTGCTGCGGGACAGGTGCCCTCGACTTCTGCTGTGTCTGCTGAAAACCCTAGCACTTCGACAATTGTGGCAACAATTCGTTTGGTTATGAAAATTTATCTGTTTTCCCAATAGACAAGAAATTTAAATCCACATCACTTTCATGTGATTATTTCATGTTGCTAGTTTGTCACCACATTTTAATTGCTTTAGTAAGTAATTGCTGAAAAATTGCAGTACGATGTATGTCTTGGGAATAATTTGTACTGTTACCTTTCCCAAGTTATGACGTTTTTTTCTGGATGTACGATGTATATTACTACTTATCCCACACCTTGCAATTTAGATTAATTTTTATGGCCTACTTTGGATATATGGGTATTTTCAAAATCAGCTTTTATGTTGTAAGGAGTCCCCCTGCTGCTATAAGACATGTAATAAAATTATCTCTTTCATATGAGTATTCAAAACCGTTTGCTTTGACGGTTTTCATTTCTGTTGTATCAACTGTAAATGTATGCATGATGGGTTCTCACCCAGTGCTTGTACAAAAGTGTATAAACAGAGTTCCATGTACTTTTTGGGACAAAAATTTTATGCTTTAAAGAGAACACTGTTTCCTTATACCCGAGTTCTGTTTGTATCATATGAAGATTTTTATACTATAAATAATAGATGCGGTAGTGGAGGTTTCTACTAGGCTAGCGAATTTCGTACACTTGTGTCTCTAGCCAACATATCATTAATTCTTTGCAATTTGTGACAGTAGTTCTTACTGATGAGTGCGCTAAACGATCTCTGCATCCACCATGTGCTTTTATATCATTCACTGGACTCGTATTCGGAAGGACGACGGTTCAATCCCGCGTCCGGCCATCCTGATTTAGGTTTTCCGTGATTTCCCTAAATCGCTCCAGGCAAATGCCGGGATGGTTCCTTTGAAAGGGCACGGCCGACTTCCTTCCCCATCCTTCCCTAACCCTATGAGACCGATAACCTCGCTGTTTGGTCTCTTCCCCCAAACAACCAACCATTTTATATCATTCTGCTTTTCATAATAACGATGAGTTTTTGTAATTAAGCCTCAGAAACAATTATAATGTGTTAACATGTCCAAACGGGATGAATGAGATGTATTATCATGTCGTTAAAAATGATAAAAAATCGTTAGTCTGCACCCTAAAATGTTTTTTATAAAGAAAGTTGCGTTTCATGACATTTTGACCTGTTAAATCGTCGCATATTGTACAATCATCACTATTTATGTATTTGACTTCTTGGTTTCAACGTTATAATTTACGTGGCTTGGCTCTGAGCACTATGCGACTTAACATCTATGGTCATCAGTCCCCTAGAACTTAGAACTACTTAAACCTAACTAACCTAAGGACATCACACAACACCCAGTCATCACGAGGCAGAGAAAATCCCTGACCCCGCCGGGAATCGAACCCGGGCGCGGGAAGCGAGAACGCTACCGCACGACCGCGAGCTGCGGATATAATGTACGTAAATTAAGAACTTTGCACCTCTGACTTCCCACGCCAGATGGCTGTTACTGTGCTATAACAAATTCTTTTATATTTGATGTCATGTTATTTGTATATTTTTCTTTTTTACTAGTCCTGTAATTTTTTTTTCTTTATTGGATTTCAATTCGCCCCTCCCTCTGGTGGGGGTGGGTGCTGGCAGCAGCTTCATATGCTGCTCTACATCCCACAGAAAAGTTAAAAAACATAATGAGAATAGAAACAAACAAGAAAAATCGGCGATAAAACGGTGACACTGTATAAAGCTGTAAAATGGAAGAATGTTGTGGAATTTAAAATATAAAAACACTGCGATGACGATGCGGATGACGACACACAAGAAGTAGACAGGCACAATTAAAAATCACGATGACAGTCTGGTTTCTGTTCACACGAGATAAAAAAACACAACTAGCGATAGTGTGGCGGCTGTTCGCAACAGTGACAGGGGACACACGATGCTGAACACTCAGTTATAACAGCACTATAGAGGTGACGCGGCGGCAATGGGGGGAAAAGGCGGCAGATGGGGGGGGGGGGGGGGAGAGGATCCGGACCTATTAGGGGGAAAAGGGGGGAGGAGCGGAAAAGAAAAAAAAGGGGAAGAGTCCTGTTTTTTTCTTTATGGTTATTTTAACATCTACAAAATGTAGGCCTGCAGCGGTCTATCTACGCCGCTCTTTGGCCACAGAAAAACAGATAAAAACTCGTAGACAGAAAAACAGACATACATAAATGGTAAAAACAGGTGACATACATAAGAAACAAAAAGAAGCCGTTCACGGAAGTCACTGGTGGTACAAGTAAGTTCAGCACCGCACACAAACATAGACAAACAGTTTCACACGCGAACGAAGGAGCACTGAAGAAGAAACACCGATGCACTTAGATGAAGAGAACACTGTAGCACATGGGTGTCGATCTTTGGCGCACTAGGGAATAGGGGAGGGTAGGAGGGAGGTGGGGTGGATGCCATTGGGAGAGAAGAAGGGAGGCAGAGGGGAGAGGGTTTGGTGGGGTGTGGAAGCCTGGGGAGGGGGGGAGGAAGTGGGAGAACTGGGACAGAGGAGAGGGGAGGGAGAAAGGAAGGTGGGAAGGAGAGAGGGAGCCTTGGAGGGAAAGGGAAAGGAAAAGAAGGGGATCAGATCTGATGGGAGGGTTATACAAAAGGAACGAGGACATCATCAGGAAGGGGGAGTTGGCGGAAGCCATCTTGGGCAAGGGTGTGGAGAGTGTGAAGATGTGGAAACAGGTTCGTGCCTTGGCTTGGACTGTCCAGAGATGGGGGTCAAGGAAAGGCAGCAGTCGAGGAAGATGCCAAGGTACTTGAGGGTGGGGGTGAGGTTAATGGGGCGGCCATAGATGGTAAGATAGAAATCCAGGAGATGGGAGGAAGGGTGGTTTTACCTAAGATATTGCCTGGGTTTGGAAGGATTGACCTTGAGCAGCCACTGGTTACACTAAGCAGTGAACTGGTCGAGATGTGTTTGGAGAAGGCGTTGGGAGCATTGAAGGGTGAGAGTGAGGGTAAGGAAGGCAGTGCAATTGGCATATTGCAGGAGGTGGATTGAGGGTTGGGGTGATGGCATATCTGCCGTATAGAGAAGGTAGAGAAGAGGGCACTGATGGAAGGGTAGAAGGTGTAGGAATCGGTGTTGTGGATGGTAACATAGGAAGGGTGATCGGAGACGAAGGAGGCAATCAGATGGACGTAATTAATAGGAAGGGCGAAGGTTTGGAGCTTTAAGAGGAGACCATACATGGTCTTTAGCACATTCAAGGTGAAGAGAGAGGAAGACTGCGGAGCGACGGGAATTGAGTTGTTTGGAGAGGAGGTGAGTGAGGTGAAGGAGGTCATAGGCAGAGAAGGAGGGTCGGAAACCACATTGGGTGGAGGGGAGAGGGCAGTGCAGGTGGAGATGCTGCCTGATTTGTCAGGCGAGGATGGATTCCAAGACCTTGTTGAAGACCGAGGTGAGGCTGATAGGACGGTAGGAGGAGACATCAGAGGGTGGTTTGGCGGGTTGGGGAACATCAGGATCTGGGAGGTTTTCTACAGGTCTGGGTAGTAGCTGGTGGACAGGACCACATTATAGAGTGTGGCCAGGATGGTGAGGAAAGAAATGGGAGCTTTGCGGAGATGGCAGTAGGTGGCATGGTCAAGACCGGGAGCGGTGTTGTGTTTTGTGTGAAGAGTAGTTACAATGTCTTGAGTGGTGATGGGGTTGTTGAGATCCGTGTGTGGGAGGTTGTCCAAGTACTGGAAGCTAGGAGCAAGTGGAGGGGCAGAGGTGGCAGTCCAGTAACGTACATCAGGGAAGAGGGAGTAATCGAATAGAGGATCATCGGGGATTGTTAGGATATCACAAAGGTAGGAAACGAAATGATTGGCCTTACTAAGGTTGTTGGGGAAAGGTTGGTCATTATGGAGGAGTGTATATTGCGGAGAGCGTTTAGATCCAGTAAGACAGTGGAAGGCTGACCAGTACTTATACAAGTTTATTGGTAGGGTAGGATTTAGGCAGGTGCAGGTCTGGCGCCAGTCCCGGCGTTTTTTTGGTTGCGAGCAAATTCCGAATGTGTGTCTGGAGTTGCCGGTGGCATTGGAGTGTGTCCCGGTTTTGTGTGTGCAGGAAAGCATGGTAGAGACGATGGTATTCTCGCAGGAGGAGGACGGCCTGTGGGGGTAAGGTGGATAAATGGCGGTAGTGGGAACATGAGCCTCAACGGCCTCAGACAGGGTCTGCTGGAGAAAGGAGGCAGCATGGGTGATGTCCTCAGGATGGTGGTAGGTGAGAGGGTGGCTTTCAACGTGGGTATTGAGGGTGGCCCAGTAGGCGTTCTAGTCGACATGGGTGTAGTTATGGACATATTTCTGGGGAGGGTCGTCGTGGGGGGCGAGACGGTTACATCCATCTGACACGGTAAGGAGGACAGGAAGATGGTCACTACCGATGGGGTCTAGGACTTCCACCGCTATGCATCCAAGGAGGCTGGGGGAGGCCAGGACTACATTGGGAGTAGTATTGGATTCAGGGTGGATGTGTTGCGGAAGGGGAAAGAAATCACCTTGCAGGGAGGCGAGGAACCGATGCCACCACCAGAGCTGGGCAGCAGAACAACTGTGGATGTTGAGGTTGGCAGCAATCACATAGGAGGAGATACGGTCAATGTGGGAAAAGAAGTCAAACACGATGGGACAGACATAGATGGTGGCACAGGTAATGGTAAGTCCGGGGAAGAAGAGGCTAGGGATTAGGTGTTCAGTAGGGTTGGGGAGGAGGGTTGGAGCCGAACAGGGATCTGGCGAAGATGGCCAATGGCGCCACCACCATGCGCTATCGGGTGGGGATTGTCGGAATGGTGGAGGAGGTAAGGAGATGTGCTAACGATATCTGTGCATTCGAAAAAGGTTTCATTATGGAGGAAGGCATCTAAGCGGTGGGTAAGAAGAGTGTACATGAGGAGGTTTTTGTTGGTAGGGAAGGAGCGGATGTCGTTAAACAGGATATGGTGCTGTCGCTCCATGGTGAGGTTTAAACGAGGATGTCAAGACAGGAGAAGGTAAAGTGGGCCTGGTTATGGGAGTAGGTGGCGAAGGTATTGAGATGGAAGACGGAATGGGCTGCCAGGGGGATCTGTTGGAGGGGACGTTGAAACGGAAGGACATTCTGGAGGACTATGGTCACAAAGTGGATGATGTCCTCAGCTGTAGGGGGGAGGAGGCAAGGGAGTTCCTGGGAGGGGTGAGGTCTTCAAGAGGGCGGATGGGGAAAGTGAATTTGGGAGTGGAGGGGGGTGTCAGCCTTTGCACTTCTGGGAGTAGGTGGGATGGGGAAGATTACAGGTGTTGCAGGGTGGGAGGAACCCTAGATTGGGACACTGCCGGAGGAAGTGTGCTTGTTTGCAGTGGGGGCTAACAGGGGCCTCGCAGCACTCTGATGTATGGTGCGTGTTGTATTGGAGGCACCTCTGGCAGCGAACGGACTGGGGAGGGGATTGGGAGGGGTCAACCTTGTACTGTTCATGAAACAACAAAACAACAGCGTGCCCTCTTTAACCAGGCGGTCAATGGAGGGGGCGTGCTCAGAAAACACCAGCATGACGCGAGTGGGGCCGGTGGCATTGTGGATGCAGAGGGTGGCATGGATCTCAAGGTGCAGTGATCATCGGGCTAAGCCGAGTGACCATGGCAATGAGGGTCAGCGGGTGGTATGGAGCTTGGGGTTGCTGGCAGGATGAGTAAGAAGGAGCAGGAGTGAGGGAGACACTGGTGCGAGTGATTCTGTACATGATACCAGTATGGGGGGGGGGGGGGACTGGGAGAAGAGATAAGGACAGAGTCCCTACGAGGAGTGTGGAGGGAGATAGGGGCACTGGGGTAGTACTTCCGGAGAAGCATAGTGAGGTTATGGGCTTCCAGGAGGGATGGGTTAGTGTTGGAGAGGATCTAACGGTAGGTAGGGGGAGGGGAGGAGGCTGAGGGGAGGATGGGGGATGAAGTTGCGGGAGATGTGACGTCCATGTCGTCAGGTGGAGGAGGAGGAGAGGCTGGGATTTTTTAGGATTTGAGGAGGTGGGGGTGGCGCTTAACTGCAGTGGAAGGGTGAGAGGAGGCTCGGGGGACAGGAGCGACCAGGAGATGACGGGAGGTAGATCCGCTGCCGGGGGTAGTGAGGGACTGGACTGCATCTGCTGCTGGTGCCGCTATCGCCGCTGGCGACGCCGCTGTGCCGGACGGCTGAGCTGGGCGGTGATGTGCTGCACCCCTGCTGCTGCCGCCGCCGCTGGTCTGCTGGAAACTGTTTGGCTGTTGGCGCAGCCGGAACTGCTGGCGCTGCTGAGGTCGCTGGAACTGGCGCTGCTGCTGCTGGATAGATGTCGACAACTTCTGCCGCGTCTGCTGCAATACCTAACGCTTCGACAATTGTATCGACAATTCTCGAAGGGCGCAACTCTCACTAGTACCGCCGAAGACGAAGAGTCCTGTAATCTGAAAGCTTATAATTTACCTGTTGATTTTTATTCTTCCATGTTATTTAAGTTGTTTTGAAAATAACACGCCAGTGTATGTTGGCAAGATGTGTATTTCCCCCTTCCTTTTTGCTATGCGTTTTAATGTATAATTTTAAATTTGAAATATTCAGTTAATGATTTGCAAGTGCACATATGGTATTTTGTAGTAATCTCTTGCCGAATAAAGTAATGTTAAGTATTCAAGTGACACATGTTACACAGAGGGCGTTACAAGCCCCTATCACACCGAGGGCTGCTGTATAGGTGAATGTAAACAGCGGCTTCAGTTATTGTGATCATTTCATAGCTTCTGTTACTGCTAATACCTAGACACCAGTGTCTACGAGCTTTATTTTGAACACTAAAGGTATGTGCTTGCCAATAGATGGTTTATACTCAGGTATATTTGTGGTCTTTTGCTTTTTATTCACTGATCACTATGTCAAATGTTTGACTTCCAGCACTGCAGATGATCATTATGTGATCGAAAATCGATTTTGTTGTTAAATCATCAAAATTACAGCCAATGCTGACCTTCCTTCTAATTTTAGTGTACTTTACTTACCTTGGTTGGGAAACTGAAGTAAAGATAGCTGCTAATTACATAATTAATCGTACAGATCGGTCCTAATTACACAACTATATGCATAGCGCTACACAAGGACTGCCTAAAATCGCAATGCAGACCAAAAATTAACGATGGTATATAACTGTTTTTATCCTGTTGGGATAAATTTCACAATACCACTCGAAACTAGTGGCAGGCGTACACAAACTTTATCCTTTACCTATAAGCTGGTGGAGAAAAGGCTGGGGTATACGGAACTATCTTTATTAACTTTTTTTGGCAAATATATTCAAGTGACGAGGTGCTGGTATTGGACAGAGAGGAGTTTAATAAGAATACTACCTGTAAGCATACAGCTAAGGACTGTACCTGTTGCTGTTTCACATCAGAATTGGGTACAGACACGTGCTTGGCAATCATCCTGTAGCCCAGGTAATCGAAGCCAATACACACTATCACAACGGATGGAAACAATGCATCACTGTTCTAATTACACACCGAAATTGTCGTGAAAAAACCAGCACTTGTAACGAACGGGTCATAATGCAACACATGTACTGGGGAAAATTATTGCCTAAAGATTGCAGAGGGTATGGTAGTTGAACGTGCGTTCTCCTCGATGTACAATCACAAGCTGCCGAAATTCGAGGCCCGCTTACATCCCGTCATCCCTCGCCTCGCCCCTCCGTTTTTCACTCCCTCCCTCCCCCCCTGCACCTACGGGGAAGGGGGGAGGGCATAGGCTTTCTCAAATGGTCAACTGCTGTCACCGAGCACCTCATGATTCTTCTGTGACCAACAGCTATCCCCTCCTCACTGATCGCCCCCCCCCCCCCCCCGCCCCACCCCCGCCATACCCACCGTGGACGCTGGCTGCACCCAGCAGTTTTTCTTGGGGCGATGGCTCTTCACCAGCCCAAATGGGAAATTTAACATCATGCCGCCCCAATATCTGTGTTAGGAGACCATGCACACTGGACTGTCCCCAACACTGCCGTTCTGTGATGGAGATCAATTGTATTTAACGTCAATGCATCTCTTATAATCGAACATCCTCTAAAAAGAAAAACACAATCGCGACAATAATAATTTATGAGCAAAATCGGTGCAGTTTTGACGTTCGGCTGCAGGATGCAATTTCACCTACACATGTTCACCCTGCGTAAATTTGGGGGAAAAAAACTTCCACTATATCCTGCGAAAATTACTGATCAGCGCAGAATGTCCTAGTTATTTCGAAACTGTCATCAGAGGAAAAGCGAGAATTTAAACTTCAAGGAAAAATATCTATTCAACGCAAATTCTTTCAGCTTGATGGACAGATTAAACCACCTGAGGTCGTCTCTCATGTTCAAATAAGTGTCTGTAAATAAACTGTCATACACGTGTGTATTACAAACATTTCGGACTCATACCATTAGAGAATACAATCTTTCACGCTGTTGGCTCACGTGTCGGAAAAACAATATTTTTCCATTCGACAACTTGCTATATCAAAATGGATCTTCCTGTTCTGTACACAATGGCAAGCCCCGTTTTACCAGAAACAAATTGTGAGAGGCTGTATTGTAAAAGAACCTCCTGTAATTTTACGGTGTCTCTTTCTCTCTTCTGCTACGTCGTAAAGAATTACAAAATGTGTGCTTTCATTTGACATTTTTGCTCCATAACTCCCCTCTACTGACATGTCTATAAAGATTCTAATCATACTGCAGATTGCTGTTCTGTCTCCTGGGATATTAATGGATTTTATACTTCTTTTTAAGTACCCTCAGTCACTCTTCCTGCATTCGTCGTGCTTATAGTTAGTAGCAGCATTGGTTTTGATAGATGTGCCTGTATCTCACTAGGGAAAAGAGCGAGGAAAAACACACCCTGCTGCACGAAAATGCACACGAAGAAGAAGTAACTTCTTACAAGGGGATAAGCACCACGATCAGTAGCAAAAGGAGATGTAGCAGTTTTATTGCTGTTTTCAGTAGCACCACCACAGTCTGGTAACATTGCTCTTACACTAAAAAGTCCTGGTCTGATGTTAGGTAGTTTTGTTCATGTGTAGGATAATATAGCAATTTCGTCCTAACACGACATTTCTCAAGTACACTCCCCCCCCCCCCCCCCGCCCCCTGCCCTCCTCATACTACTAAAGGTGATACATGTGACATTGGCCCATTCTTCTTCTTAACACTCTAGGAAATGGATTAAATCTAACAAACACACTGTTTCTACTCCTTAATACTTAAGGAATAACATTTTTTGTGAGAACTAGCCATCATTCAGTAACATCTACATTGGGCTGCATGTGTGGGAACACAGTTACAGACTGGGATGCATATGTTTTGCACGCTTTAATGTAGCGCCTCTGTGTAACACTTGTGTCGCCTTTGTTGAAGCATGTGATACGAAAACCCACGCTGTGTACAGGGGGAGGGGGAGGGTTAAAACTGAATGCAGCCAGAGCATAATTTTTAAGCTTTTCTCGGTCTTGAGTATCCAGGTACTCCCAGCCCACCTCGATTTCCCGCATTTCGTTGTACTTTTCTCTAATTTTATGTATTCTCCATCAAGTTACGTAATGTAGCAAGTTTTTTCGCGGCTTTAGATATTTCGTCTATTTCCCCCAATTTTACGTACTTTCCATCAATTTGTCGTAGTTATAGCAGGTTTTCCTCGAGTTTTACCAATTTTATGCCATTTTTAAATATTTTTCTGTATGTTTATGGTCATATTGCCAGCATTCCCAACCGTTGTTTGATTTTATACGGGGATATTTGCGTGTCTTATACATCAGCCTACTAAAAAACCCTAAGAATTCCTCCCTTCCCAATGATCCTCATGCATGCATTTTGGATAGGGAGATCACGAAAAGTGTAGTAATACTTGCCTCGTACCTAGATGAGACTCAGCGAGTGGTGCAGATTGGAAACTAGTAGTCGGGGAACAAACCCATGTACTGTTACGGCACATCAGATTGCTTGCCTGCAGACTCATGTAGCGATGCACTTGATGCAAACTCAAAGTCTGGCATAGTCCTACATGTTCATCTGCCTTCCGCTCTATCATGCAGAGATCTGCAACAGCGAGTTGACATGTGTACAGAGTTAATTTCTGCTGTTGCTCTGATAAGTATATGCTTTTATCCTGGTAAGTATATTCTCTTATTCCTTATCTGATGAGTTTCGCTACTTTTGTTTACACCTTACAACTCCGATACACCCCCACAATCATGTCAAGACATCTACAAACTGTAGATCTCGGGTAATTTTTTTGTGTTAATAATAATTTATTCATTAGTTGACAGTGTGTTAACAGCACTTTACATTGTGAAACATGAGAGTACCTTTCATAAGTAAGTTTCATAGTGGAGGAGTGATTTAGCTGTGCTATAGAAATTAGGAAGCGTTCTACTTTGTCATTGGCTGGTGTTGGAAGTAATCTACCATATTGTAGCTGCAAAGTAGTTGAGCAGTGATTAGTGATGATACAGAAATTGGAAGCATTCTACTGCATCATTGGCTGGCACTGAAACTACGGAACAACTGGTATACTTCAATATATATGATCGAATGGATGTACAGCAAAGTCATCTATCTGCATTCACAATCTAGTAGATGGTACTTGCAAAGGAGTGGAGGTGTGATTTAACGATGATGCAGAAATGAGGAAACAGACTGCTGTGTCCATTGAAATTACAGAATAATCAGTAAAATACCTAAAACTGATCACACTGTCAATTGTGGTGTATATTTCAGTACATTTTCCAATATCAATAGTGTATATTTTCCATCCCATCCGTCCACTGGTGCGCTGTTGATTTCCACATAATGATTTACTGACACCACTTGGTCGAGTAGATGGAACCTTAGCGGAACACTGAATATCTGCTACTTTTCACTGTAGAGCATTGGATTAAACGTAGAGCTGTTTGGTAACGTTCCTCAATGCTGGAGACTCGTCGTACTGCCATATGCTGTGATGCCCTCCACATATTTTTATTTTTCTTTCACCAATAAGGTAACAGTACCTCATTTTATTTCTACTAGCTCGCATGTGTTGTGAATGGCACCCTCTGGCGATGGTCAACCCAGAACAGTAATCATGTACATGACTGCAATATGAGGAAACAATGCTCTACGAAATGGAACACCATGACATCTGCTACCCCGTTACTGTGGAAGATGAGATTAACTGTATAAGTCATGACCTTTGGATAACTGTTGCAAACGCTCTAGTGTCTCAAACTCGTCCAGTTTCCATATGTTGCGATGCCTTCCATATTTTTGTCAAAGAGAAACATTGACTCTGTGTTTTATTTAAAAAAAAAAAATGGTTCAAATGGCTCTGAGCACTATGGGACTCAACATCTATGGTCATCAGTCCCCTAGAACTTAGAACTACTTAAACCTAACTAACCTAAGGACATCACACAACACCCAGTCATCACGAGGCAGAGAAAATCCCTGACCCCGCCGGGAATCGAACCCGGGAACCCGGGCGTGGGAAGCGAGAACGCTACCGCACGACCACGAGCTGCGGACTGTTTTATTTATACCGACCTGTTTGTCTTGGGAGTTGCATAGTTTACACCATGTGATGTTCAGCTTTCTGTGAGAGCCAAAGGATCGAAACTTGTTAATATCGTTTTAGCACCTGACAGAGACCTGAAAGTCATCGTAGAAAAACAAAGTGTGTAGCGGCGTACAAAACTGTATTCATACACTGCTTGGATGTGTTACACCCAAAAAAACAATATATTAAACTGCTTATGAAGGACCAATACACGAATCCTATCTTGTGATTGCTGGATGTTGTCTTCCTCCGCTACAGCCAACAAAACTTGCAGATATTTGCAAGCGACTTTGAGCAATGGCCATGTGCTCCAGTGGGACAATAAGTGTATATGTAATATGCTCGATGTTAACATGCAGACAGTATTTGCTTTTTTCGATGTATCGGAAGAGAGAGAGACATGGTAAAATCTTATGGGAGGTTCTGTTATAAGGACTGATATAACAGGTTAAAGCGTGGATCTCCCAAAACTACACCGAGTTTACTCATAAAACTATAAAGATCAGCTGTATCTAATCTCATGGAATCATGACTATTTTTTTAATTATTGCCTGTTTAAGGAATAGGTGTTACCGCCTGTCCTGTATTATTTCACATTTCCTAGCCTCAAATTATGAAGTAGACATCACCTGAATTATAGCTCATTGTTGAACCTACAAATGATAGCGTTTTTTTTCCCCAGCTTGTGAGTAGATTGCGTAAAACAAGATGTGATGGGTAAATTTCTTACAAAACCAGAATACAAAAATCTGGTGTGTGATTAGAATCTTAACCGAAATGTCAGTAGGCAGGAGTTATGGAGCAAAAATCTCAAATGAAAACACACATACAGTCATTCGTTTCGCTGTAGCAGAAGAGAGAGAGACACCATAAAATTTTATAGGATTTTCTATTAAAAAAAAGGCTTTCACGATTTGTTTGGTATACGCCGGTGTGATACAGTTTCGCATTGGTAAAACGAGACTTGCCATAGGGTACCAAACAGCAACATCCTCTTGAATTATTGCATGTAATTGTCAAACATAAAAATGATTCCAGAATGAGATTTTCACTCTGCAGCGGAGTGTGCGCTGATATGAAACTTCCTGGCAGATTAAAACTGTGTGCCCGACCGAGACTCGAACTCGGGACCTTTGCCTTTCGCGGGCAAGTGCTCTACCATTTTTTTAATTTTTTTTTTAAATCTCATTTTGTTCGCTTTTGTTCGTTGTGTCTGCTCGGGGCGGACGTCGTAAGTCATCCGTTTTAAGTTCGTTGATGATCAATTAACTCAGTTTTTTTATTACAGAGGGCACGTAACCCTCTGACCGAACACTCTGAGCTACCGTGCCGGCATAAAAGGTTGCATGACGCGAGATTCGATCCGGCGACCTTCAGATTACGAACCCGAGCGCTTACCGCTGCACCACGACGCTGCACAATTTGAGCTACTGAAGCACGACTCACGCCCGGTCCCCACAGCTTTATCTCTGCCAGTATCTCGTCTCCTACCTTCCAAACTTTACAGAAGCTCTCCTGCGAAACTTGCAGAACTAGCACTCCTGAAAGAAAGGATACTGCGGAGACATGGCTTAGCCACAGCCTGGGGAATGTTTGCAGAATGAGATTTTCACTCTGCAGCGGAGTGTGCGCTGATATGAAACTTCCGGGCAGATTAAAACTGTGTGCCCGACCGAGACTCGAACTCGGGACCTTTGCCTTTCGCGGGCAAGTGCAGGAGAGCTTCTGTAAAGTTTGGAAGGCAGAGGTAAAGCTGTGAGGACCGGGCGTGAGTCGTGCTTCACTAGCTCAGATGGTAGAGCACTTGCCCTCAAAAGGCAAAGGTCCTGAGTTCGAGTCTCGGTAGGGCACACAGTTTTAATCTGCCAGGAAGTTTCATAAAAATGATTGTTTTTTCTGAGGAGTGAGCCAACAGTGTGGAACACTGTGTTCTCTAATGGTATGTGTCTGAAATGTATGTAATACATACGTGCGTGAAAGTTTACTTACAGACACTTATTTGAACACAGGAGTTGCTCTCAGTCTTATAATTTGTCCATCAAGCTGAAAGAAATTGCTTAACATAGATGTTTTTCTTTGGAGTTTAAATCCTCACTTATTTTTTACTTCAATGACGGTTTCGAAATAACGAGGACATTTTGTCTTGATCAGTAATTTTTAAAGCAAAATAGTTGAAGTCTCTTCTTTTCCACCAATTTTACACAGGGTGGACATGTATAGGGTGAATTGTATCCTCCAGCCGAATGTAAAAACCATATCGATTTTTCCCATAAGACTACAAGAAAATTAACAGTACCTATTTTCGTGGAAATAGGACATTCATTATTGTTTTGAGGGTGTTCTAAAAATGTTCAAATGTGTGTGAAATCTTATGGGACTTAACCAATAAGGTCATCAGTCCCTAAGCTTACACACTACTTAACCTAATTTATCCTAAGGACAAACACACACACCCATGCCCGAGGGAGGACTCGAACCTCCGCTGGGATCAGCCGCACAGTCCATGACTGGAGCGCCCAGACCGCTCGGCTAATCCCGCGCGGCAGGGTGTTCTCCTTTTTAATAGACGCTCGATTATAAGAGATGCATTGATGTTCAATACAATTGATCTCCATCACAGAACAGTGGTATTGGGACAGTCCAGTGTGTGTGGTCTCCTGACACAGATGCGGAGGCGGCGTGGTGCCGCTAAATTTCCCTTTTGTGTTGGTGAAGGGCCGTCGCCTCAAGACAGACTGAGTGTAGCCAGCGTCCAGAGGGGTATGGCAGAAGGCAGGGCATGGCCAAAGACCATGAGGTGATGGTTGTTGGTCACAGAAACCCACGAGGCACTCGGCGATAGCAGTTGACGGTTTGAGAAAGCCTGTACCTCCCCCCCCCCCCCCCTGTAGGCAGTGGGAGGGAGAGAGAGAGGGGGGGGGGGTGAGAGGAGGTAAGAGGGCCTCGAATTTCGGCAGTTTCTGATTTTACATCAAGGAGAACGCATGTTCAACTACCAAACATTCTGCAATATTTTGTGATGAAGATTTTCTCCAGTACATGTGTTATATTATGACCCGTTCATTACGAGTGCTGGTTTTTTCATGAAAATTTCGGAACGTAATTACAACAGTGATGCATTCTTTCCATCAGTTTCGGTAGTGCTGATTGGCTTCGATTACCTGGGCTGCAGGGTGATTGTCGAGCAGGTGTCTGTAGCCAACTCTGATATCAAACAGCGATAGGTACAGTCCTTAGCTGTATGCTTACAGGTAATACATTAATCAGAGTCCTCTCTGTACAACACTAGCACCTCGTCACTTGAATATAGTTGCCAAAAAAAGGAAATATAGTATCTTACACCCCATCATTTTCTCCGCCAGGTTGTAGATGAAGGGTAGAGTGAGTGCGCCTGCCACTAGTTTCGAGCAGCATCATGAAATTTTTTCCCAGCAGCATAACACCAGTTTTCTACCCTAATAGGATGACCGGAGAGGGTGACATGGTCGGGGTTGTAGGGCGTGGCTGGGTAGGAGAAGGTGGCTGTTTTTAGCAATCATCCTCTTTATTGTTGGTTCTCCCAATACATTTTCCGGTAGCTCAGCCCCACCGCTCGTGTCGTGGTGGAGACGTGCTGACGCACGCAGTCCGGGGAACGCGATGCCGTGCTCGGTCAGCAGATATGCAGGCGGTAGGAGGTTAGCGACACAAGGCCCGGCCAGGCTCACAGATGCAGCGGCTCATGATGACGCCGGGAGTCGCCGGTGCAGCAGCGGGCAACGCCCTCCTCCGGCCGGTCCTTGGGGACAGCGTCACAGATGTCGATGGCGTGACAGCGACCGAACGCCCAATCAGTCGAACCGAATGCCGACGCCCACCTCTGATGCCCTTAAATAGTGCAGACCGCTGCTGAATCCGCCGGTTATGCGGTGGCGTGTTTATTAGAAGGTTCTTGATGATTTGGCTAACGCAACTGCGCCACACGCGGCCCGCACCTGCGTAATTATGCTAATGCTGCGTTCTGGATGTTGATGGCTGCCATACACATACACACATACCGACGCTCGTTGCAAAACTGTGTCACCTGCATAACGCGCCGGCCAGCCTTCGTCTGCCATCTGCCGTGAGGCTGGTGCATCGCCCACTGAAACACACTAAATCACAATTTCGCACCATATTTCCTAAAAATACCCCCTTGTCCTCTACAATTCCTCCCTCATACGAAAAGAATTCGTCCCCGAATTCAACCAAAAAGTCCAAACAAGTAGAGTTCACTTCACAAACACCACAAAATGCGATTGATTCACTATTTACACTGTGTTCATTCACTTCTATCCTCAGTCTAATCTTTGTCCATAAACATTACTCAGTATTCTGCTGCAGTGCCTCACAACTGTTCAGTGAGTTGGCTGGACCCTTAGGTTAAAGGTTGTGAGGGGCGGGATTTGGGCTACCTTCCTCTTGAACCGATAGTACACTAATCCGACGACAAGGATAAAAATACAGGTGACGGTGGTTGATGATCCAGTAACTAGTAAGCGTTGCTTATGCTCATTACGGTACTCATGCACTCGTTGAAAAAGATGTTCCATAGTTATATATATCCATCCTGAGCTGCTAGCATCCGGTCCAAAGAGGCGAGCAAAGTCGGGTCTAATGTGCTATTCAAAAGAGTGAGATTTTCTTTCGTGACGAATTGCACCGGTTGGTCGGGTACATAGGTCAATGTGCGTGTTATGTTCATGATTGTAGCTCCAGTAATCACAGCTGGTAAACGGAAAGTTGGCCCTTAAATGTCACACTGTGTGCCATTAATTAACCATCCCTGCCCCTGCAATTCTATTCTTTTCGTACTCCCTTGCTTACCCTGCTCGTAACAAACGCAAATAACGGCTGCGTTTTTCCATTACTGAAAATACCCAATGTGGACCCACTTGCTGAAAGAACTGCACTGTGCTTGCTATAATTTCCTCAGGGCACTCCGCGACTGGTTCTTGAGAGGGGAATAGAGAATACTCACAAGATTTGGGAACTGTGTGTTACAATTTCGCGGGGCAGATGGTAACTGGACCTGTTCGACAACGCAGCAAGTCTTGTGCAGTGAGGAACACATGAGCTTGTCTGTTACGTGCCACTAACAGTATTTCCTGTACGGTTAATTATACGAATTTCTGCAAAATTTCCCACTTCAGTGGATACATATACAAGGCGTAACATTCAAATTTACAATCCTTACATGATAATGGTATTATGATATGGATTCTCAGCAGGGTACCTGTCCATGTACTGGTAACAGTGGCTATTTTGTAGTACAGAGATAAGTGTTCATCTGTTAATGTCGTCAGTAGCTCCAGGGATGCAGGCAATTCCGATTGAACTTTCTGTAATCCTTCCAGAAGTTGTTCTGAAGGTAACAGTACCGGAGTTAGGTGCCCGCACATTGCGTGCAACAAAGCCTCCTGTAGTTCCGTGGCTTCTATGCGTGCTTCTGTAATACTATCAGCAAGAAAACGGAGCAGCTTAGCGATTATGAGCTATGAATCGATGTTATCCAAACGGTACTTGATTATACCCAAGTCGTGATTGGTTGTGTTGGCTGTGGCCTTAATGTGGGACATCACGGCCGCGGCCATAGCTCGCAATTGGCATGTATTATTAACTACATCTTTCTCCAAACTCTCTAATTGGGTTGTGTGAAGATCTAGCATTCCCTGGTGGCTCTTCACATTATCCTGTACCTGGTGTAGCGTTTCATTAATACTATTAATATCTTCCGCGTCAGCGGTCCCAAAAACGGGTTTTCAGGATATGGCCACCTGCGTCTAACCATCCTCTTTTCCTACCGATGTGCGGGATTAACCCTGTAGTTTGCTGCAACTGAGCTTGTAAGCATGCAAAAGTTGATTGTAGTAGCTGATATTCCCCCTGTGTGTCATTAAACCTTGACTGATTAGCCACCATGGAATGAAGTTCATTAAATGTATCCTCTAATTTACAGATTTCGTCTTCCACCGCCCAAATATTACAGTCCACCTGTAACGCGGCGCTTTGGGGCACACGGTACTCATTAAAGCCTGTACTATGGTAAGTTGACGGGCTTCACCTTAAGAGAAAGGATTTTCGTATAGATATTGACCGCGTGTACCTGAATGGAGGCAAATCAGACTTACACTCTCTTTGTAATAACAATGGTACGTCAAGCAAGTTCGAAATACAACTACACGTCAGTACGGACAAGAAACAACACAGAAGATGCTACCAATTTGTTAATAATACGGTCGCTTGCCTAATTAGGCACTAACTGAGTTTCTTCCCTGTACAAGTTGATGTACGTTCATGCAAAACCACACGTAATAATACTGCATAATATGGTAAATTTTAGAACCAGAAAATCTACTGAACTGATAATTTCACTTTTTGTACTAATATGGATAAACCATAAATACATAACATTATACTATAATGTTTACTACAAAACTTCGTACTGTCTATGGATCTGATTAAAATCGGGCATAGGTTACCCTAGAAATAGCACTTTCGAAACACACACACAATGTCAATTTTGATAAGGGTAAAACACTGATAAATTTTGGTTTTTATATTGACTTTAACTTTGCTGGTCAAATCAGTTTAGACACACTTCAGAATTCAAATGAATAAAAAAGAGGGGGGGGGGGGGGGACCCTGAAACTGTTATGATCACTGTATAAAAAAAATTTAATTACTGAAATCATTGTGTGCTCAAAATTTCCACTATATGAGTTACTACTCTTTTTATCTTATTTCCTGCTCATTTAAATACCATTATATCTGTCTCGAAATAATTAAACTTCATTACTAAACCAATTTCAAAATTATCTTCCAACTTTGTCAGACCTTTGTTATTCGTCTATTAGTTCATTAACATCAAAGTTCTTTAAACATCATTCTAACATAGCTATGTCTGCAGGTAATTATTATTAACACAAACTTTAATTTTTCATCTCGGGACACTCTGATTGTACAACATGTGGAAAGGACCCTGTCTAAGTTAGTTGTGAGGATAATTAAATGATAGGACAGTTCTGGTAAAATTTAAGTTGTTATTGAACAGAAGTAACACTGGTCCACACGAATACAGTACTAAAAGTTTCAACCTGTTTGTATCGATGCGGCGGTGGGCGGGCGGCGAACACAGAGCACACATACAACCACAGCAATGGCTCTTGATGTATCGGCACTTTACTTCTTAGCGTCGCAATACTTTTCCATTTAGTGCCTATGGAATTTTGCCATGCTGGAAGGGCGTTGGGACGGCTTATCCGAGGCTCAATGAAACTGCGTCTTCCAGGAGAGCCCCCTCGATCCAGAACGTGTTGCTCAGACCAATACCCAACTCCCGACTACTACTGCTGAGCCCGTTATGCCGTGCAGCGCCCGTGTGCATTTTCCCGCGCTCGCCTGCCATCCACCTTTTACCGCTCCCCTACAGACAGGGTATTCACCAGAGGTTTTGCATTCTACATATCCTAATACATTGCCTACGTATGGACCAGACGCACAGTTACAACTTTAACATCTTACAACAGTTTTACCATTTCTTATATTTCAATTCTGTTATAATATTGCTTGAAATTTGACATAAACATTAATATTCACATCGAAATTTGTTTACAGTTTTCTTAACACAATGACGTGAAAAAAAAAGAAATGAAATCAGAACATCGATTACACTAATTTATCAAAAATTCAGAAGAGAAAAAAACATAATATTTATATGTACAATAGTACAGCGTTGTTGTTGTTACACACCCTTAAGGTCCATTGATGTCCGGACATAGTTACATCCACTTGTTGCAAGAACAAAACACCACTTGATACCGGACGTATCTTCAAGGCATCAGCTAAGTTGTAACAGCAAAACAGTATAACTATGCTGAGAGATAGGGCACACCTTCCTTCTTCAGCACAACCCGTGACGCTGGAACTGCTGGTCTTACCATAACGTCACACCTTCTGAGAAACAAAAGAGAAACAACTCACATTAGCTCTTCCTTTTTACGCATGGCCTAAAAGCATAATAGCATGTCTGATCGCTTCCACAATTAACTTGGTGACGTGGTCGGGGTTGTAGGGTGTGGCTGGGTAGAAGAAGGTGGCTGTTCTTAGCAATTTTCCTCTTTATTGTTGGTTCTCCCAATACATTTTCCGGTAGCTCAGCCCCACCACTCGTGTCGCGGTGGAGAAGTGCTGATGCACGCAGTCCGGGAAACGCGACGCCGGTGCTTGGTCAGCGGCTGCACAGGCGGTAGGAGGTTATCAGCACGAGGCCCGGCCAGGCTCACATACACGGCGGCTCATGACGACGCTGGGAGTCGCTGGTGCAGCAGCGGGCAATGCCCTCCTCCGGCCGGTCCTCGGGGACAGCGTCACAGATGACGACGACGTAACAGTGACCGAACGCCCAATCGGTCGACCTGAATGCCGACGCCCACCTCTGATGCCCTTAAATAGTGCAGACCGCTGCTGAATCCGCTGGTTACGCGGTGGCGTGTTTATTAGAAGGTTCTTCATGAGTGGGCTAACGCAACCGCGCCACACGCGGCCCGCGCCTGCGTAATTCTGTTAATGCTGCATTCTGGCTGTTGATGGCTGCCATGCACGTACACACATACCGACGCTCGTTGCAAAACTGTGTCACATGCATAACGCGCCGGCAGGCCTTCGTCTGCCATCTGCCATGAGGCTGGCGCATCGCGCACTGAAACACACTAAATCACAATTTCGCACCATATTTCCTAAAAATACCCCCTTGTCCTCTACATACCATTGTCAATTTTTGATTTGTATTGCGATTTTAGGCAGTCCGTGTGTAGCTCTATGGATATACTAGTGTAATTAGGACAGATCTGTATGATTAAGGTCGTGCGGTAGCGTTCTCGCTTCCCACGCCCGGGTTCCCGGGTTCGATTCCCGGCGGGGTCAGGGATTTTCTCTGCCTCGTGATGGCTGGGTGTTGTGTGCTGTCCTTAGGTTAGTTAGGTTTAAGTAGTTCTAAGTTCTAGGGGACTTATGACCACAGCAGTTGAGTCCCATAGTGCTCAGAGCCATTTGAACCATTTTTTGTATGATTAATTATGTAATTAGGAGCGATCTTCACTTCAGTTTCCCAACCGAAGTAAGTAAAGTACACTAACCTAACTTCCTCTCTTGCATCTGGGCAGTTTCCACTTGTTGGCAGGTGCAGTTGGACTTTCCGTCTAGAAGGACCAGGGTTTGAGTCGCAGAAAGGGTACCTCCATTTTTAATTTCACGCCAATTCCAAGGGCATCTGGTGGTTTAATTGTGTTGACGTGATGCACTTGGGCGTTCCATACAGGAGGATCAGTGTTCGACTCCCGGAAAAGTCACCGCCATTTTTAATTTCCCGCCAATTCCAAGTGTGTGTGGTGGTGTAATTGTGTTAGCGGGTGCTCTTAGGCTTTCTGTCCAGGAGGGCCAGGGTTCAAGTCTCGGAAAGGGCACCCTCAATTATAATTTCCCGCCAATTCCTGGGTGGGGGGTGGGATGTGACGTTTGCACAGCCCTGGAACGAAGAAATTGCCACCAAAATTCGAAATTCCCGCCAATAGGTTGTAAGTTCTCCCTTTGCTTCTGCTAATGCGTATTGTTGTACATTTCAGCCAGTCGGCGCGGCATATTGGAAACAGAAAGCTTTCCGACAAATTGCATAATAAATTCCGGCGTAAACCACGGTGCGATTAAGATATGGAACAAAAGTTACTAAAATATGGCACCGGCCTGGCTGTAAGAATAAGAGATAACGTACATTCGCGATAAAACGAAATCACAAATAAAAAATAATCCTATGTTTCCCAAATATTTATAATGATTAGTTACGTGTCCCCACGTGAAATTCTCGAACGTACACTTCGTTCAGAGGCACGCACGGCTTGTGCCTTGTGGTCTATATAAAGAAACGTTTGGGGAAAAATATATTCATTTTATCTTTAAGGAATTGGACTGGATCGGACGTCGTTAAAGGAAAACAGTTACAGGTTCCTGGTCGCGTCTACTATGACCTAAGAACAAAATTAAATATGGTGGTCACAAAAAGAAGTAGATAAGTGCAGTCACGTACCTCAGTTATTATGCAGCGTCGTATCGAAGATCGGTGCCCAATCTTATATGTGATTTTGAAAAGAAAATTTCCAAGAAATAACTTCACGAGATTCTAAGGTTGTGGATTTGTTGGACCGTCAATGTAAGCAGGGTCGATACGTTTTTATATGATAATTATTCTGTATTTTGCACACAACACATTCTCAAACGTGTTAACAATTCGACTCTCAGATAACGAAAGACGACTCTTCGTCGAGCAAAAAAACTGGAGATGAAGTGGTTTTTTGTTTATCTGCGTTATCCCTTCCTACAGCTTATATACAACTTTGGAAATAAATCTGTTTGAAAATTATTATAATATAATATTTACAGAAAATAAAAGACAATAAATAAAAATTAAAAAAATATTAATATTGAAATAGTTCTTATTCACCACTCCCTTTGGCGTATTGTCCTCAAGAAAACTTTTTTTTTGTTTTCGTGTAATGAGCCCAAAAAATACACACAAAACCTACAGAAACTTGCGTACTATTTGCTTATTTAAACATCATTGCCTGTACAAAATACATCCACACATACACCATATTATACACCAAAAGAAACTGTGTTACATGACCATTTGCCATACAATTACAGTTTACATTATTCGTGACATAAGAAAACTTCCATATGTAACATTGTTTGTGGTGTGCACTGTGCACTGTGACGATCCGGGCTGAATGTTTGGTAGGCATGCCTGGAGTAGTAGCAACTCCGCAAATCTTCCTGTGTATCCGGATCAGCTCACTATTTCTCATTACTCCTTTATTTTCTACTGGGCTTCATAGCATCCTCTGATAATAGACATATTTACATGAAACAGATAAAATTTTTGTGGATTAATAGTTAACTTAATTCTAATATACATATATACGTAAGTACGCGGGTAAGGTCCATGGATAGGTTCATTGAACTGGGGTTCGTGTTTAATTCGGGACGTGGGCCAGATATCATGAGCTGTACTGGTGCTGGCTTCCTTGGGGGTTCTAATATTCACTTTTCCTCTCTTACTTGCTTTAGTGAGTGTCCATTTAATATTGTGTTTCACTTTTGAATTTAAACTGCACTCTTGCAATACGTCGTCAGACAATAATACGTTAGTAGCGCGGGGCGACGCCTACGCAACAATCACCATCGGCGCAGCGAACTCGCCGTTTGAAATCCAGCAAGCGGTCGTTCGTCAGATAGTTGCCAAGCGCGCTATACAGTTCGCCTTTTCAAGTGTTTTGTGCGGCGCTTACGGTATCTGCAAGGCCACTAAACCTGTCTCCAGTTTACAAACACGTTGGCTGCAGGACGGAGCCATAGGCACCTGCCAGATTCGCTGCACAAGGGTAAGTACTGCATTTTTCTCTTTAAGCGCGGCTACTCTGCGTCTTTGCACGAACACTCGTCACGCAGCAAGCTTCCTTAATTCACTAAATCCTTTTCAGTTCGAAGTAAGTGGTTCGTGATACAAAAACTTTTCTCACACTTGTCCCTAGAGTTCACTTACCACTGAATATGTCGTTGTCACTCGCAAAAATGTTCACTTCCCCTAAACACTTGAACGTTCAGTGTCGTAGCTTATGATTGTACCAGCTCGTATATGTGAGTTTATGCCCACGATCATAATTGATTCCCGATAACCACTTACAAGATTTCGTTTGTACTGACGCTGCTCTTTATAGTTCAAAATACAAATTACTAGTAGGTGAATGCGCTCTTAGGATATGCGTGCCTCTTGTATTTAATTCGCAGTCGCGACTAAAATTCTACACCTCATGGGCACAAGAGAATGCGTAATTTAGGAATAACAGCAACCCTCTAATATGCGATCTTGCTGCAAATGCACAAAACCACCATAATGACTCTAGCAAATAGTGACTGCACAAAGGCCGGCCGAAGTGGCCGCGCGGTTCTGGCGCTGCAGTCTGGAACCGCGAGACCGCTCCGGTCGCAGGTTCGAATCCTGCCTCGGGCATGGATGTGTGTGATGTCCTTAGGTTAGTTAGGTTTAACTAGTTCTAAGTTCTAGGGGACTAATAACCTCAGCAGTTGAGTCCCATAGTGCTCAGAGCCATTTGAACCATTTTTGAACTGCACAAAGAGTGCTCTTAAAGATTGTCTCAAAATGAGGCAAAAATACGCAAAGTAACTACCCGCGACTTACTGTTGGGGGAGAATGTCACCTTTTGTTTGCGTCACCCAACACTGTAACAACGCATGGTACACATATCAAAAACTAGTAGAATGAAATAAAAACACATAAACAAACAAATCACTATAATTAAATTCACATAAACACAAAATTAAAATGGTAGGTAATATGAACAACAGATAGATCTGCTGTACGCTATACTGCTTCCTACACAATATGATGAAAAGTATCCGGACTCCGCCAAAAACATACGTTTTTCATATTAGGTGCGTAGTGGTGTCCCCTACTGCCAGGTACCTCATATCAGCGACCTCAGTAGCCATTAGACGTGAGAGAGCAGAATGGGGCGCTCCGCGGAACTCACGGACTTCGAACGTGGTTAGGTGATTGGGTGTCACTTGTGTCATACGTCTGTAAACGAGATTTCCACACTCCTAAATATCCGTTGGTACACTGTTTCCGACGCTATAGTGAAGTGGAAACGTGAAGGGACACGTACAGCACAAAAACGTACAGCCCGACCTCGTCTGTAGGCTTTCAGAGATCGCCGACAGTTGAAGAGGGTCGTAATGTGTAATAGGCAGACATCTACCCAGAACATCACACAGGAATTCCAGACTGCTTCAGGAGCCACAGCAAGTACTATGACAGTCATGCAGGAGGTGAGAAAACTTGAATTTCATGGTCGAACGGCTGCTCATAAGCCACACATCGCGCCGGTAAATGCCAAACGACGCCTCGCTCAGTGTAAGGAGTATAAACATCGGAATATTGAACAGTGTAAAAACGTTGTTTGGAGTGACGAATCACGGTACACAAAGTGGCGATCCGATGACAGGGTCAGGGTATGGCTAATGCTCGGTGAACGTCATCAGCCAGCGTGTGTAGTGCCAACAGTAAATTTCGGAGGCGGTGGTGTTTTTCATGGAGGGGGCTTGCACCTCTTGTTGTTTCGCGTGGCTCTATCACAGCACAGGTCTACATTGATGTTTTAAGCACCTTCTTGCTTCCCCCTGTTGAAGAGCAATTCGGGGATGGCGATTGCATCTTTCAACACGATCGAGCGCCTGTTCATAGTGCACAGATGGTTCAAATGGCTCTGAGCACTATGGGACTTAACAGCTATGGTCATCCGTCCCCTAGAACTTAGAACTACTTAAACCTAACTAACCTAAGGACATCACACAACACCCAGTCATCACGTGGCAGAGAAAATCCCTGGCTCCGCCGGGAATCGAACCCGGGCGTGGGAAGCGAGAACGCTACCGCATAGTGCACAGACTGTGGCAGAGTGGTTACACGACAATAACATCCCTGCAATGGACTGGCCTGCTCAGAGTCCTGACCTGAATCCTGTAGAACATCTTTGGGATGTTTTGGAACGCCGACTTCGTGCCAGGCCTCACCGACCGACATTGATACCTCTCCACTGTGCAGCACTCCCCGAAGAATGAGCTGCCACTTCCCAAGGAACCTTCCAGCACATGATAGAACATATGCCTGCGAGAGTGGAAGTTGTCATCAAGGGTAAGGGTGGGCCAACACCATACTGAATTCCAGCATTACCGATGGAGGGTGCCACTAACTTGTAAGTCATTTTCAGCCAAATGTTCGGATACTTTTAATTTCATAGTGTAAGTCGGTGTCTGTGTTTGTACATGTTTTCATATTCGTGTGTTCATCATTGTATCACTGGTATGTGCACAATCTTTTTTTTTTTTGTTGAATATGACCTTAATCACTTCCTACTTTACTTTTTCCACAAAATATCGTCAACTCTGATTGGATAAAATATTGTAAACGTAAGAGAAAATCAGTGTATGTATTCTTCTAAAGTCGGTATAGATTCTTAGTACTTCATGCCGAAGGAAAGGCAAATTATTAAAAACTTCTGGTGTTACTGAGAGTCAAGTAGTGTACTTCTCAGTGATCTTGGTAATATTTTATAACGTCAATCGTAAATCGTAGTGACATTAGTGTAATTTAGTTGCCTCTCATCGCCGGTTGAAGTCTAGTAGCACCTCGACGAACGCCACCTGTAAAGAATTATGATTGTTTCGACATTACGTAATTTCTCTGCCGGTAACTTTCCTATAACTTATCTCGTACATATTTCTTTTATTATTATAGGAGAGGGTGTTAAGTTTGATTTTACCATTGTGAGGATACACAAGTAAATAACATCCGTCATACGGAATGTGTGCAATAATGTACGGTCCAGTATACCTTTTTGCCACTTATCGTTTTCCTTGGCTAGCAGAGAGGTTTTCACATAGGTCTTAAGTAATACTTTTTCTCTAACCACAAATCTGGCAACACCATGTAATTGTTTGTCGAAGTATTTCTTACGGCGTTGAGCTTGTTCTAAAATAGTGACGCAATACCTGTCTTACCTTTTCATTTAAATCCTTATCTTGGAACACGTTATGGGGTTCACCCATTCATTGTTTTCTTGCCTATTGTATATTAAATCCGACGGTGTAACTGTTGTATCGTAATTCTGAAGATTATTTACCACATGTTCAAATACGTGTACGTTATCCATCCGTTTAGACTGTTTGTTGGCTACATAAGTCCTCATAAACCTATTCAGTACACGAAATATTATTTCTATCGGGTTGAATTGTGGGCTATATTTGGATATTAAAATTTGTTTGACCCACTGCTCTTTTAGAAATTGTTTCCAAGCATGGCATGTAAGACTGGTTGCATTATCTGATAAGATCGTCTGTGATTTCCCAACAGACGGAAAGTAGGGCCAGTCATTTAGCATACATCTAATAACAGGCTTAACTGCAGTTGTTTTTGTGGCATACAGTTTCACATATTTTTCAAATACATCATTTACACCAATTATATATTTACACCTTCTCGTGCAGAGAGTAAAGTTCCTGTAGCATCTATACATACCCGCTCGAGGGTTTTTTAGGTGAAATAGGATGTAAATCTGTTTCGCAGTTCAGATTGGCAGGCTTAGCCTTCTGACAAACAATACAGGTTTGCAAAATTTGTTGTGTGCGTCGAAGCATATTGGGAAAATAGCAGTACATATTCAACTACTTACAGCACTTGCGGGCACCGTAGTGTTCCCAAATGAAATGAGTAAACCAAATTAAACTTTTCTCACACACTTCGCGTATACAAACGCACCATACAGCGCTGCTTGGGTTTCTCCTATAGAATAATACATCTTTATACAACTGGTAATGTTGTCGTACAGGAGCAAGTGGGTTATTGTTTAACTGAAATCTGACATTCCTCCACCGCTCATCTTCTTCCTGCTATTTCGCCGTATAGTTACACACATCCAAATAATATTTTCTAAATTTACTGTCCTTCACGAGCATAACCTTAAATTCCGTGTTTTGTTCTATCAACTCTTCAAACTCAGGCAGACCATGGGATAACCGTGACAGTGCATCGGCGATTATGTTGTCTTTGACATCCACATATATAATTTCAAAATTATAGGACTGCAAAAATAAAGTCCACCGCGCAAGGCGATTATGTAACAGCCTACAAGTGAGTGAATGCCGTGGTCACTGAAGACTCGTACATGCCTGCCAAATAGTTAATAATTAAATTTCGTAAATGTCCACACAGTAGCAAGGGTTTCTAACTCTGTTGTGGAATACCTGCATTCACATTCTGATATTGTGTGGCTAGCAAAACTAATTACTTTAACATTGTCGGTGACCTCACCTTCGTTCAGCTGAAACAGACAGGCTCCTAATTACGAATATATACATACAAATCTTTGCTCATGTTAGAATGTCCTAAAATATTGGAATTTACCAGAGCATGTTTTATATCATCAAAATCAGCTTGGACTGTTGCGTCCAGATCCGCTGTCTGTCCTCCTTTAATAGGGGCACTGAGTAATTGGTTCGGTATGAACCGACGGAAAAATGAACGCAAACCTACTAATGCCTTTAGCTGTCGTTTTGTGCAAGGCACTGTAAAATTCTTTATCGCCAACAGTCTCTCAGGGTCAGATTTTATTCCTGCGGGCAAAATTATGGGACCGAGAAATTTGATGTTTTTTCTTACAAATTTAGGTTTCTTGAAGTTCACTGTGACACCAGCCGCTGAAAACCTTTGTAGCATCCTATCTAAAAGATCTAGATGTTCATTCCAAGTACGTGTTGCTATTAAGATGTCATCTATATATACTGTGAATTTGTCAAGAAAGTCAGGCCGTAACACACGTGTCCAGTGCAGTAATGAAAACCCCAGCACTCACATTTAACCCGAAAGGCAAAACGCAATACTGGTAGGACCTACCTGCAAATATGAATGCTGTGTATTTCTGCTTTCAGGTGCTAAATCAATCTGCCAGTATGAACTACGGAGGCCGACACTAGTTAAATATTGTACTCCAAGGAACCCCTGTTATTGTTCTTCTAAGTTTTCGGGTCGGGTCGTTACTGGTACAATAATTTTATTGATCTCCCAGGCATCGAGAACAAGTCTCACCGATTTATTTGCTTTCTTTACTGCAAGTAGCGGACTGCAATATGGCGATAATGAGGTATCTATAATATACCAGCCGGCCGCGCTGGTCTAGCGGTTCTAGGCGCTCAGTCCGGAACCGCGCGACTGCTACGGTCGCAGATTTCATGCCTCGGGCATGGATGTGTGTGATGTCCTTAGGTTAGTTAGGTTTAAGTAGTTATAAGTTATAGGGGACTGATGACCACAGATGTTAAGTCCCATAGTGCTCAGAGCCATTTGAACCATTTATAATATACCATGAAAGCATCCTTTTTATCTCCTGGGCCACCGCCTCTCTTTGCGACTATGGTAAGGAATAAGTGTTTTTACATAATGTGTCGTGGGGCCGGACATCCATGCGATATTGATACGTTCTATAACTACAGGTTTCTTGTCGAATACATAACTTAACAATACAATTCTAAGGTAATTCTTTTGTTGCTGAGAGATTTCTGTGCATTCCGATATTTTATTTCAAATTCGTCCTGCTGTACTTGTTGACACCACAGTTCATTCGAGTCATGGTATCGAAATGTATTGACAGTTAAGATTTGCATGTTTATTGTTTGACAAAGCTCGCCGTTCCTACTTTTGACTTGTATCAAATCTACAGTACAGTTCCTCCCACTAATAAACAGATGACACTTCCCAGTTTTTACATCAATTTTTGCACATTTTGCCCCTACGAAATCCATGCCGAAAATACACTGTTTCGTCAGCCCTTCTACTACTAGAAAAACTGACTGAAAAATAATATCTTCAATTTATATTTCGACCATGGTTTGTACTTAATTAGCTTAGATTTTCCACCCATGGCTCCTAATATCTTGCAATTCATCACTGGATAGGGCGACAAAGCTGCGGGACTGTCAATCTCTTTAAAACAATGCTTCAGGTATTTTTCCTACTGCAGCCTGTAAACTAGCTTGCAATATACAATCTTCTTCATACAGATCTGGTTCTTCCTCATTGGTTAACAAATCAAGCAATCTCTGTTGGTCCATTACGGCCAAGGGACTGCGGCTGGTACGCACTTTTCAATTCAGTAAACTTAACCAACAGCCGTACATTTCAAGATATTTTATTTTATTCTGGAAGCAACCAATTTCGGCAATCCATTTTGCCATCTTCCATCTCCATCCGCTTTTTTTTTTCAAATCAACGAACTTATCACATAGCGCCATAAAACTGGATATCATGAGTTCCAATCGTTGTGCAGCTGCTTCATACGAAGGAGCTAGGTTGTCACGCTTTCGTATGAAGCAGCTACACGATTGGAACTCACGGTATCCAGTTTTATGGCGCTATGTGATAAGTTCGTTGATTTGAAAAACGCGTTTAGAGCTTGAAGATGGCAAAATGAATTGCCGAAACTGGTTACTTCCGGGATAGTATGAAATAACAGAAAGTGTATGACTGTTGGTAAAGTTTATTGAATTGAAAAGTACAAATCACGCATATCCGCTTCATCTTGATACCTTAGCAAATTACTAGCATGGTAGCACGGATCGCCCCCACGACTATCCATGGCCAACATTGGGGAGCATAATGAGGCCACGTTTAATTTAACGCCCATTATTACTGTCTGTAGGTGTTCCGTTTGATACTTCTATAATATTCACTCCCGGCGTGTTCCTCTGCTGCGCATTCCGACCATGATTCTGCCCTGAGTTTATAGTTGCGCTTGGTACTGATAGAGTTGATTACTAATCGGGTACTGCCACTGCATGTTTCTTGGGTCAGCCGTTTTGTTGCTAAATTGAGGCTGTAAATCACTGTAAGCGTTACCCCACTGATCCCCGTTATCGTTTCTATTCCAATTTCTTTTCCTGGTACCAGAGTAGCCAGAGTAGTTTCTGTCACCGATTTTTCTTTTCCTTTTATACCTTGAGTTAAAATTTTGGTTATAGTTATTAGTAAAATTGCCTCCCGAACTCGGGCCTGGCATATGCGCTGCTGAGGCGGGATTGAGAAAAGCCGGTCGTGACTCAGTCGCGCACCCTGCATTGTTGACGCCGTACTGCGGCTGGCGCTTCGTGGGCTGGTTGCCACTACTGCTACGGACATTATTTTGGTTGGTGTGACTCTGTCTTGCATCTTCATTAATTAAGTTAGTAGAATCCAACACAATCAGAAAATACTACAAATTGCTTTCGGGTATTTGTACTAGCTTTTACATTTTGAGCGGTAGTTTAGCTCTCAGAATGCGTAGAACGTCAGTGTGTCACTGGCTCGTCCCAGAACCTCGTCTTATTTAAATATTTCTCAAAATATTTTCGCAGTGATCCATATTTTGGATTATATTGTTCAAGGTTGAATAGGGCTTTTCTTAATCTTTCGTGACCGCCATGTGACCAGTACTTTGAAAGAAACGCGTTTTCAAACTGTTCCAATGTCTAACAAGTTTCTGATATTTCCATCGCCCATAACGCTTCATCGCCTTGGATGTAACCCGGAACATATTGTATCTTTCGCTGTTCCCACCACGTTTTAGGCAATACATTTTTGAATGACTTTATAAAAATATCGAATGCACATATTTATTTCCAGAGATAAACACCTGAAATTGCCGGTGTTTTATAAGACTCTCTTCTAACAAAACTGCTGACAAAGTGGGTTCAGCAATCTGCTGTTTCTTTCTTTTTTTCATCGCGGTGTCGTTGGTTACCGTACTTCTCATAATTTGGTGAGCACACATGTACATTCGGGGTAATATTGTCACTAATTGCACTATCGCTCTTACCTGTGGGTATGTTGTCAAGTTCTTCTGCGTCTTGGTGTCTTTCTTTCATTGTACTAAGTTTCCTGTTAAGTTGATCGACTATTTGATTCTACGAGCCTGGTAAGTCTTGTGTCAAAATTTTCTATATCTGGCCTATGCCAGTTTGCAGTTTAACTACAGATATGTTTTGTGTAGTGTATACTTGTTCCATTGTGCTACTTTTTGCTTTTTGTAACTCTGCTTCTAGAGTACGGTTTATGTGTGTCTTTTCCTTCTAGATAGCTCTCAAGCTGCTGTTTTGTTGTGCCCCCAACTTGATTTACAGCTTCCTGCATTTTTGTATTGAGCTCGGTTTGCTGTACATTCATATCATTAAAATTTTTAGTTAACTTACGTATCTGCTCTGGCAAATCCTTAACTGTGGTTCTCAAATTACTAATATCCTGATTCGTGGAATTTAAATCTTCACGTACTACTTATATTAACTGATCCGCTGCCTCTCTTTTTAGCTGTGTCAGTTGTGTTTCCAGATTATTGTGCATGTCAGTAAGGTTTTTAACATCACTGTCTAGCTTGTTCATTTGAGTGGTTACACCCCCTATCTGTGTTGTGACGTTGACATTGTCTACCTGTATAGTGACGTTGATTATCTGTGTTGTGTATTTCCTATCTGCGTATTAATGTGGGCTGTTATCTGAGTTAGAAATTGTGACATGAAATCTGTCTGCATTACTCTAAACATCTGCATAATGCCTGGCTCTACAGGATCTTGTACATTTGCGCAATCTGGTACAGTTTCCAAAGTTGACCTATTATCGTCTGTCACTTGCGACTGAGTACCGCTACTCGCTGCGACTGCGTTATCAGTATTTGCAATGTTTTTACTTCTGTGTTAGGCGTAGGTTGAACAACTGATTCCTCATCGGATGAGTTATCCATCGTTTTGGTTTGTGATCTTAATTTCACCATAGCTGTATACAGCCGTAAATTAGCGTGCAGCCGAACTATTGCGGCTCGTTCTACAAGGAAACAAATCACAGATGACGTGCTGCTCGTCCGTGAAATTCAATGTAGTAAAGTATGTCTCTGGTGAAACAGAAGACTGGTAAGTGACTTCTACGCTCGCAATCAGTGAAAATGATCCGCCATCTTGATATATCCTCGTGTAATAAAACTACCAAATTTTACGCAAATTCAAGTCAAAAAAAAAAAATTGGAAAAATTAATGCGTTCTACGCAGTGTGTGTCAGGACAACGAGGAACTAGCCCACATTTACTGTCAACAGAAGCGTATTCGTGCTGTTATTCTTACCTTACGATCACTCCTGCGTCAGCAGATCTTTTGGTTGGTAGAAGTTAAACAACATCTCCTTTTCCAAAATTTTCACTCTTTAAATTCCTTTTAAATATGGTATGCGTACACTGGATTAGTTCGTGAAAGGGAAATAGTTATAGGTTCCTCGCAGCACTTACTATGACCTAAGAACAAAATTAAATATGGTGGCCACGAAAGGAAGTAGATAATTGCATTCACGTACCTCAGTTATTACGCAGCGTCGTATCGAAGATCGGTGCCCAATCTTATATGAGATTTTGAAAAGAAAATTTCCATGAAATAACTTCACAGGATTTCACGGTTGTGGATTCGTTGAACTGTCAATAAAGACAGTGTCTATACGTTTTTATATGATAATTATTCAGCGTTTTGCACACAACACATTCTCAAACGTGTTTACAATTCGAATCACAGATAACAAAAGCGACTCTTCGTCGAGAAAAAGACTGAAGGTGAACCGGTTCTTTGTTTTTCCACGTTATCTCTTCCTATAGCTTACATACATCTGTTTTAAAAATTGTTATAATATTTACAGAAAAAAGACAATAAATAAAAATTTAAAAAATGGATATTTAAATAGATCTTCTTTAACGTTATGTAGGGCAGGGGGAGGGGATGTGGACAGGAGGGGGGAGGGGCTGTGAGGGGGAGGGGGCTGGGATCCACGTGCTGGCTGAGAAAAACACATGACGTCATCCGGGGGTGGGGTTGTGCGTGGTCGGGGAGAGTGATTAATTGATCAATTCAGTTAATTTGCATATCAGTTTGATATCACAATTGGAGTCGTGCCGCCGTCTCCCTACTACTTGCGATATCTTACCATTCCCACACTGCTTATTGAGTGAGATCAGTGAGTACTTAGTACAGCATTAAAATAAGTCTGGTTGGTTACTGTTTACTGGTTTGTGTTTTTATTTATTTATTTTGAGTTGTATTTGTGGGTTTTCGTATTGTTTTGCATGCCATTAACATAAGAAGAAATTATGTTTCAATGGGAACTGGATTGCTGGTGTTATAAGCTTATTTTCGTTTTGGGTGAATAATCTGATTCGCTCCCTAAAGCACCTGATGACGATAGTACCAGACTATGCTGACCAGCGGACTAAACCACGCACCACGGACGTACCGAAAACACACGTAAATGTCTTTCATTCTCGTTGGTCAGGAGCGAGCGGCGCAGTGCGGTCTTTGGTTCAGTCTGTGGTCCGGACTTCGGAATGTCCCAAGACATAAATAGCATTTTTTTCGCGAATTTGAACACATATAACTTCTGATTTTTTTTTTTCATTTTAATTGAATCAACTGTGGGTTCTTGGTGAAACATTGTAAATTAACTAAACAAACACTGTTTTATGCCTTGTTTCACAATTTATTACTAATGTTATTGCAGAACCGTGGTTTCGGGTTATAAGCCCATTTTCTAATACATTACAGATTCCCAAAGATGATAGTACATAGATAAACATGATGACAAGACAAAGATAATCTCTGCTTCTTAGGTAGTGATCCCTAGCTTAATGTACACATCAGTGACCATTTTTTAACAAATTACATCCATTATTACACAATCACCGATTATACTACAATGACCGGACTGAAGTTATTCATCAGCTAACAAAGTTTTGCTTCTATCCTGGGGTTGTGGTCTCATCTGAAAGAGGTGAATAATTAACTTGGGTTTGCTTATTTAATAATAGGTGTGGGGATATACACATCTGTTTCATAATTTCTAAAATTTCTAATTGGTCGAGCTTAGCCCCCTTTTCCTCTGTGTAGGACTTGTACATCGATTGTGTATTTGTGATTATTGTTAAGGCAATGTTCTGCAAAGGCTGAATCAGGCTTCCTCAATCTCCTGCTTTTGCGGTGTTCCTTAAGCCTGGTACAAATTGACCTCCCCGTGTCTCCAATGTAGCAAGACTGACACTCCCGGCATATGATTTTATAAACCCCACTTTTTGTGATAGTTGGTTGTTTGTCTTTCGCATTGAACAAGAAACGACCTATTGTCTGAGGGACATAGAAAAACACAAAATGGTTCAAATGGCTCTGAGCACTATGGGACTTAACATCTGAGGTCATCAGTCCCCAGGAAAACACAGAGAAACCCTTTGCGTTCAAGATGTTACTTATGCTAGTTTATGTTTTCCCTATAAAAGGTAATCTGCACCATATCTTTCCCTGTTTGTCTGTGTTTTTCGTTGGGGACAGGAGGGACCTGGCTTGCTTTTTGGTCTTTTTACCTAAAATTTTATTAATAGAGTTTCGGTCAAATTCATTATTTATGGCTATTATTTTTATTGTGTTAAGTTTCTGGTTAAAGTCTTCTTGGGACTTTTTTGGATTTTTTACCTTAATAACTTTCATAATAAATATTATTGCGATTTAATTATGGTAACACGTGCTCACTTGATACCTAACATGAGACATGAAAATTTGCACTGAGTGTAGAAGGATTCCAGAAATTGATGCTATTTTGATAAGCGAAACACCTAGTTAAATTTTCTTTTCATAGTTGGCTTTCTGCGGCCATTATGAGTTTTCCGGCGTTATTGTACGCAACATAACAAAAACTGCCTTTTCCTCCTCAACCGTGATTAAATGATGAATGTTTGTACACGGTTTAAATTTCGGCCGGCAACTCCCTGGGAATTTATTTTGAACGCGGAGTACAAGTCCTCGCCGGAGATTTAAAATAGTATATGTGTATTAAATCGCAATGTAACTACAATTTGCTGCAGCTCCGGCACCGGTGAATGTGTCAATGGGCGACCAACGTGATGTAATGAAATATCTTCACTATAATTATCACTAATGGACACACGTTAACCGGGCAGCTATAATGCAATTGACTGAACATTGCGACTGGCAGTAGTTGAAAACAGGATCTTGTAGACTACTGATTTGGGTCGATATATCGAGCAGTAGATAGCGAAGTGAGACTGCTATTGGGATAGACGGTAGCACCTGTTGTTTATGTTAAATCGTGTGTTTTTTGTTTTGGTTATAAGAAATTATGTTTTAAAAACCTGAGATTGAGAACAGTTTTCTGTAAAAAACGATTTCTCATTGTAAGTTTACAGAAGTTTTGAAAAATCTAAACTTGTGATTTTTGTTTGTAGGTGGGCAGTTTGTATGCCTGAAGGATGTTCGGAGCTTCCGGCACCTAAAATTTTAAAATTAAGCGCTGGTCTTGCATCAACCTGACTGCTCTTTAGCTGTATCGTTCATTACCCTAAGCGTTGAAGCCTTTCTGGCTTCTCGAAAAAAGCATTATTTTGTCACATAGTACAGCATTAGTGTAGAAAAACTGTCATCATTTTTAAGGCGATCGAACAATGGCTTGCTTCTGTCTTGAATGAATTCGTAAATGTACTTCTCTAAAATAAAGAAAGAGAAAGTCACTTAACAAAACAGTGATCTTAACAGGCTGGCCTGGGTGGCCGAGCGGTTCTAGGCGCTTCAGTCTGGAGCCGCGCGACCGTTACGGTCGCAGGTTCGAATCCTGCCTCGGGCATAGATGTGTGTGATGTCCTTAGGATCGTTAGGTTTAAGTAGTTCTAAGTTCTAGGGGACTAATGACCTCAGATGTTGTGTCCCATAGTGCTCAGAGCCATTTGAACCATTTGATCTAAACAGAAAACTAAAGAGACAACTTACAGTACAGTGGAATCAAAAGTTCTTCCTTCGGTGGAATGTAACGTTTACCATGGGCAGATACATTCTCTATCGTTTAATTTTCAACCGTCATTATCAAACTGTCACAAGACAGAAATTTCATCAGCAAAATACCATAAACACTGGTCTTTCTGTTGTAAAGCAGCTTTTCAGATGCTTTTATCAATTTTTACGTAAGTCTGCCATAGACTTAAAAAAGCAGAAGCCTGCATGGCTTGACGTAGGATGTCGCAATGAAAAGGTAAACGTCTAACAGCGCTGCTGCCTTTTCCTTGCTCGTAATTTAGCATTGAACACAAACTAATGATATTTTTAAGGAATAAATAGCTCTCTCCTACCATCGAGCTTGGTATGTTGCACGAATGTTAAATTTTCTGTGTATCTACGCTTAAAAATATCGCATTAGTCTCTGTCAATTGTTGATAATAATCTACGACTACTTCTTTAGTCAGTTCAGTGCGGTTAAACTGAAGCAGACTGTCGATTTAGGACACAGTCAGGCGCAATGCGAGGTTTTCTTTATGGGACTATATTTTATCTTGATGACGCTTTTCCAATAATGTCGGAACATTTTAAGGAGTGAATATCAGAATTGTTGTCATTTGATTGAGTTTTACTTCGTACACGTTTTTTAACAGCAATTCATACACGTGATGGGCTCCAAGCAAAAATAACCAAGTCTCTGTTAAATTTTTTTTTTCAAGAAGCACACAGGTGCATTAATCGATATGACCCATATTAAAAGCTGTAGTATCAAAACAAAGAAATTGCACTTCAATTTTCGAGATGTCGGTCTACAACTGCTTTACAAACAGCTTGCGCCTGTTGGCATCCTAAACAGCTTTCCAGCCTTGGCACAGCAATAACTTTTCTTTATTCAACTGTGAAGCAACTGTTGAAAGACATTCTTCTTTTGATTTCCCATCATGTAAAACGGGCAAAAGTTTGACATCCCAGTGAACGGTTAGAACAACTGGTACCGTACCCCGTTTCGAAAATCAGCTTTTATGGCTTCCGCACGCTCTTTCCGTTACTCTGTATGAATTCGAGAGCTTACTTGTAAGAAATTCATCAGTATTATCCAAGTACCAAAACGTAGCTTCAGGCAGAAACACTGAATCTTTCGTACATAACTGTGGTTGGAGTCACGAACGATGGCGATCAAGTTTAGGCTTGTTCTGCACACCTACTCTGTGATCAAAAGTATCCGGACACCTGGGTGAAAATGACTTACAAGTTCGTGGCGCTCTCCATCGACAATTGCTGGAATTCAATGTGGTGTTGTCCCAACCTTACCCTTGATTACAGCTTCCACTCTCGCAAGCAAACGTTCAGTCAGGTGCTGGAAGCTTTCTTGGGGAATTGCAGCCCATTCTTCTTCACAGAGGGCTGCATGAGGAGGGGTATCGATAACGGTTGGTGAGGCCTGGAACGGAGTTGGCGTCCCAAAAAATCACAAAGGTGTTATACAGAATTCAAGTCAGGATTCTGTGAAGGCCGGTCCATTACAGGTATGTTATTGTCGTGTAACCACTCCGTCACAGGCTGTGCATTATGAACAGGTGCTCGATCGTGTTGAAACATGCAGTCGCCATCCCCGAATGGAAAAACTGGTAAAAGACGATCTCGGGGAAGATCAGTTTGGATTCCGTAGAATTATTGGAACACGTGAGACAATACTGACCCTACGACTTATCTTAGAAGATAGAAGATAGATAAAGGAAAGGCAAACCTACGTTTCTAGCATTTGTAGACTTAGAGAAAGCTTTTGACAATGTTGACATGAATACTAACTTTCAAATTCTGAAGGTGGCAGGGGAAAAATACAGGGAGCGAAAGACTATTTACAATTTGTACAGAAACCAGATGGCAGTTATGAGAGTCGAGGGACATGAAAGGGAAGCAGTAGTTGGGAAGGGAGTGAGACAGTGTTATAGCCTGTCCCCAATGTTGTTCAATCCGTATATTGAACAAGCAGTAAAGGAAACAAAAGAAAAATTCGGAGTAGGTATTCAAATCCATGGAGAAGAAATAAAAACTTTGCGGTTCGCCGATGACATTGTAATTCTGCCAGAGACAGCAAAGGACTTGGAAGAGCAGTTGAACGGAATGGATAGTGTCTTGAAAAGAGGATATGAGATGAACATCAACAAAAGCAAAACGAAGATAATGGAATGTAGTCGAATTAAGTCGGGTGATGCTGAGGGAATTAGATTAGGGAATGAGACACTTAAAGTAGTAAATGAGTTTGCTATTTGGGGAGCAAAAAACTGATGATGGTTGAAGTAGAGAGGATATAAAATGTAGACTGGCAATGGCAAGGAAAGCACAACTTGACTAGAAGAAGGGATCGGTTCGTAGGACATGTTCAGGGGCATGAAGGGATCACCAACTTAGTATTGGAGTGCAGCGTGGAGGCTAAAAATCTTAGAGGGAAACCAAGAGATGAATACACCAAGCAGATTCAGAAGGATGTAGGTTGCAGTAGGTACTGGGAGACGAAGAAGCTTGCACAGGATAGAGTAGCGTGGAGAGCTGCATCAAACCAGTCTCAGGACTGAAGACCACAACAACAACACAACTGCATGCTCAAAGGTATTCAAACAATCATTCTTCCTGTGCTCCATACATGAATCGAATGGGGAGAAACTGTAATTACTCCTACAACGAGACGTACCTACTGCCATGGTTTGCAGAGTATAAGATAGATGTAAATGTAGACGGAGAAAGCAGATAATGTGCGTTTTAATAGAGCTAACGTAGAAATTTTATGCCTGTCCATTTAGTAATGTGTGATTTGCGAGCCAGATAGAGCCGACAATTGCTGCTGGAGCGCGCTCCGATCGCGTATGGCACGTTGAGGCACAAGTCGCATCGTGTCTGATCATTCAGCAGCACGTTGTACCCGGCACGCTCAGCGTTGACGTTAGAAGGTACGCCGACGGTTTAACGCGCCATTTCGCCAAATAATGGCAAGGATAGCCGGTGAGGTGCCATGCTGATGCAGGCTTTTCGGGATGTGACGTCTTGAAAGTTTATCTGCGATGCTAAAATTTTCTTTGCCTTTCTTTTTCATGGCTTTTATGAAAATATTAATAAATACAACATTTTGAGCATTATTTCGCTTTATTTGCGTTGTAAGTAACATAAAAATTTAGAATGGTAAAAAAAAAGTTTTCGCATAGGGTACGGCTCACGACTCTGGGATTACCGTTGTATTCTTTTCCCGCAGTGCCAAAGGCTGCCCAGCGAACTGCCCTAACTTACATGTCTCACGTCTCGCACGACCCGTGGCAAAAGTGCTATTTTTTTCTGAACGATTGGCCATCTGGAGGTCATGTTCTGTCACTTTCATTTCTGGCCATGCCCTGCGTATACATTGCCGTAAACTTAGACGAAATAGGTGATTAAGGGTAGGCGCGGCTCCTTACGTGAATTTCGGAATTTTTACGTTATTTTTGTAGGAAACAGAGACGTACCAGATAGGGTTGATAGAAGAGATAGAGAAGATCTAACGGAGAGCAGCGCGCTTCGTTACAGGATCATTTAGTAGTCGCAAAAGCGTTACGGAGATGATAGATAAACTCCAGTGGAAGACTCTGCAGGAGAGACGCTCAGTAGCTCGGTACGGGCTTTTGTTGAAGTTTAGAGAACATACCTTCACCGAGGAGTCAAGCAGTATATTGCTTCCTCCCTACGTATATCTCGCGAAGAGACCATGAGGATAAAATCAGAGAGATTAGAGCTCACACAGAGGCATACCAACAATCCTTCTTTCCATGAACAATACCAGACTGGAATAGAAGGGAGAACCGATACAGGTACTCAAGGTACCCTCCGCCACACACCGTCAGGTGGCTTGCGGAGTATGGATGTAGATGTAGATATAAATTTCATACTGACGCTTTTCTTGTAGGAGACAGAAATTTTGAAGTTCATACTTGTTACGAGTTAAATATTCGCACAACTGCATAAAAAGGCCGTTTTCAGAAGCCTGTATCTACGAATCACAATGCAATACGCAACTTTGAAAAGATTGATTACCGAGCAAGATATCTTGGTAATCAACGAAAGGAAAAGTATTGCTGAGAGTTCAATAGTTTTTCAGATATTTCGTCACAAAGTTGAAGCTGTTTACGAACGCGAAAATTTCATCTATATTGCCATAACTTTGCCTGTAATTAAAATTAGGAACGAGATTTTTGACATACGGAGAGACCCTACAGAGATCTATATCACACGTGAATTTGAGATTTTTTAGTAGATTTTTGTCGGAGAAAGAGACCTTAAAGCGATTTTCTGTCGCCACGAAGAGAGATGTGCTCTGGCGGCAGCATGCAGATTTTCAGCTCCGTACTTGGCACTACAAAGCTGCAGGCAGTGCCAACTACGAGTAATTTATGTAAGACTATAACTGCACGCGCAAATCTAGCTTGAAGGCCGATGCACAATAGATGTCAACGGATCGGAATGAACAGCAGACGATGTCCCTGTCAAATGGTGTTGTCTTCACACTAACCGGAACATCAGCTTAACGTCATTTCGCTTACAAGGGGACCGTACGCAATTCCTCTCACCGATATGATTCATACTGATGGGATGCGTAGGGTACGACTAGGATTTCAATATGTGTGAACAAGAAGACGCAACTCATAGCCGTTTTAGAGAAAATAGAATTTGAAAAGTTGCGATTTGTTTATATACTTTGTGTGGTCCGTGGCTGAATGAATAAGCGCTTAGCTACATGATCCGAAAGACTGTGAATCGAAACTCACTGCTGGTATTTCTTTTTCATTCGCGCGTCATTGTAACGACGAATTTATTATGGCTGTACAAATGATAAATATTCCATGATTGATTTATTAGTTTCGTAATCTGTAACCTTAAAAAAGAAGGAAAAACTTTTCGTTAGGACATTGGAAATAAAAAAGGATACACGAGAACTCTCATGCAAATCGGTACAGTCATTTTCTTTATATTATTGTATCTACATTTGTGGCAAGTATAATGTGTAACCTATAGAACACTGAATGTATGAGGATGCTCCTGACTGTAGAAACTTGGAAAACAGAATTATATGAGGTTTCGGTGTTGCAGGCGAATACTGTTGACTTCTTGCCACAATATTTGGGCTGGCAACCGTCCAGCCGTCTTCAGGTGAGTGTCTGCCACTAGAATCTGCTAGTTTTTTCTTTTTCCTTTATTGTTATTTCATACCACTGCCTCATGGGTGCAGGAGTGTGCTGGCAGCGGTACAATTCGCTGCTCTTCAGCTAAGAGACTATATAAAACAACACTGGAGATCGGTACATACATAAAATATGGGGATAAAAGATGAAGTTTACGCTTGAGAAAGGGAAATAATGGGAGTTAAAATATACATAAAAGGGGGAGTTTCACGAGGCACATTTGCATAAAATCCACGTATAATTCAAAGGACACTCGATGAAGACATATCATATAAATGCTGGCAGCACGAAGAACACAATTAAAAACGGCGTTCACAGTAATGAGAGCCACATGGGACGACGACACTGAACCGCACTGATGTTACATACAGGGCGAGCACCAAAACATGACAGTGTAACTGGATTAAAATTGCAAGGTCCTGCCAAGGGAGGGAAGGTCAGAGAGGAGGGAGAGAGAGGAAAGATAGAAGGTGGTCAGTAAAGGAGGGGAGGCAGCAAGAGGCAAAGGGGGGGGGGGAGCGGTAGCACACTGAAAGGCAGTAGACAGGGAGGGTGGGGAGGGAGAGCCCAGGAGGGAGCGCAATAACAGGGAAGGCAAAGTGAGGACTGTGGGGTAGGAGAGGGGAAACAGCAGAGGGGGGGAGGGGAAGGAGAGGGAGCCCAGGGAGGAGGGGAAGGGAAGAGGAGGGTCAGAATTGGAAGGAAGGATAAATATCAGGTCAAAGCACAGCATTCGCGATGTGGAAACGTTGAAAGGTCCTATGGGAAAGGAGGGGGAGGGTGTGGAAATGGAGAGAGGGTGGAACACATCGCTAAAGGCACAGAAGCAGATGGGGAGTGGAGAGGAAAGGAGACAGCAGGGGATGAGTGGGATCAAGGCTGCGGATGGTTTAGAGGATACAGATGTGTTCAAGGAAAATGAGGAGATGTGGAAAGGGGATGAGTTCATACAGGATCCTCGTAGGGGACGGGAGACTGATACGGAAAGCGAGGTGGAGTGCTTGGCGTTCAAGGATTTGGAGGGCTTTATAGAATTTAGGAGGGGCAGAGACCCAGGCAACACTGGCATAATAAAAGGATGGAACGGATCATGGATTTTTAGGTATGAAGGATGGTGGAAGGCTGCAATCCCCATGTCCGGCCAGACAGGAGTTTGAGAAGGCGGAGTCTACTGCGGTCACTGCGTTGGATGGGTAAGGAAATGGGGAGTCCAGGTAAGGAGAGGTCAAGTTATTTCAAGGTGGGGAGTTGTATAAGGCCGTCATGGAGGATGAGGTAGAAATCTTAGAGCCAGAAGGAGGGGGTGGTATGTCCTGTAATGATTGCCTGGGTTTTGCAAGAATTGATTCGAAGGAGCCTCTAGTTGTGACAAGCGGTAAACTAGTTAAGGTGTAGAGTCTGCTAGTTCACGGTGTCGGCTTTACTGCAAAAATTGGCGCGGAAACGTATGCGCATACGGTTACCCAAGCCTTGTCCAGCTGGAAGTTGCCATCCTGATTAACAAGATTTGGTGCTAGACAAATTTCCACAGATTCTTTAATTGCTGGATCCCAAAAGTATTTAGCCAGGGCGAACATTTTTGTGGCAGAATAATCCGTAGAGTGTCCTGTGTTAATACAATGCTCAGCTATGGCCGACTTACTGGGCTGCGAAAGACGAGTGTGGCGCTCATATTCAACGCATCTTTCATGTATTGGGCGTATCGTCTGACCTATGTAAGCTTTACCACACTGGCAAGGAATTTTGCAAATTCCGGTCTTCTCCAGACCCAGATCGTCCTTTACCGAACCGAGAAGTGCACTATCTTCACCGGTGGCCGGAAGTTTACTTTAATTTGATGTTTTCTTAAGATCCTGCCGACTTTAGACGAATGGCTGTCGACGTATGGAAGGACCGCCGTGGACTTGAACAGCTCCGTATCTTCTTTATTTGTGGGTGGTCACGTTTCTTCCTCCTTAGCGCTGTACTAATCTGATTCCGACACTGTGAACTATCAGACTCCAGTGTCGGACACTCCTGAAATTGCCTGAACGGTTGCCAGCCGAAATATTGTGGCAAGAAGTCAACATTGTCTGCCTGGAATCCCGAAACCTCATAGAATATTCAGTATGCCGGGAAAACTTCAAGAATCACATGGAAAACAGTGTTTATTGCAACATACAGCACTTGTAATGAACGCCGAATTTTTGCATGTGCGTGGTTTTTCAATGTGTCTGTTGCAAAACAAACGTGGTCTACATTCAAAAACGGTTCTCAGTTATCACACAGTTTCTCAGCGTCTCACGCACACCAAAGCAAATCACCGAATATGGGTGCAGACAATTGTACTTACCATCCATGACTGATTGAATTTTTATGCAACCTCCTCTAGAGGCTTCCCTCTATTTTGTTCTTTGATGTATGTGCTACTGCAGTCGTTCTATAAAGTTCTTCACCTAATTGTAAAAATAAACGTCACAAGGCTGCACCAGCAGGGTACATTTTGGAGGGATTACTTTAACACTGCGCATTGGCAGACTCTCACCATGTTGGGAAGTTAAGTCCTACAAATCCGCGTTCGTTTCCCCTCTCCATGAATTGAGGAGCAAAAGAAAATGTTGTTTCACAAGATGTTGGTTTCAAAATTCTTGTACAGTGCTGCTGTAAATGTGTCGAACCGTGAAGATGTTATCATAATGTTTTTTGTATTTTCGTATGTACTCATCAGTTAAACTTTCCCCCTTGGTCCAAACGAGCCATTGATCTTTTCCCAACAAATGAAGTTTTCAGGGTAATGTGACAGTATGTTGTCCAATATATGGAAGTTTCATCGTGTTAGAATTGCGTGGGAAATAAAAAAAAAGTATCGGCAGTGAGATTCAATCCAGAGACCTGCTGATTATAAAACTAACTGCTTATTAATAATAATGAACATACAAAGCTAAACTTTTCAAATTCGATTTTCTCGAAAACGGTTGAGAGTTGCGCCTTCCTGTTTACGTACGCTGAAGCCGTAGTCGTACGCTATACACCCTGTCTGGGTAATCAAATCGGTGAGGTAGCCTTATTATCCCAGTCCCCAACGGTGAAGGTTACGCTATGAAGCACTACCCGTGCTACAGAGAGTGAGAAATAGGTTTGAAGTCAAGGAGCTGCTAATGAAGAAGTTTATTAATGGCCAAAGAAGACTTCATAAATGATGTTTTCGGTATTAAGTTTGTACTGTAAACTGCTGAGAAGTGCCGGCCGTGGTGGCCGAGGGGTTCTAGGCGATTTGGTCCGGAACTGCGCGACTGCTACGGTCGCAGGTTCGAATCTTGCCTTGGGCATGGATGTGTGTGATGTCCTTAGGTTAGTTAGGTTTAAGTAGTTCTAAGTTCTATGGGACTGATGACCTCAGATGTTAAGTCCCATAGTGCTCAGAACCATTTTTTTTGCTGAGAAGTCGAACAACAGGAAAGTGTACCCGTAGTTCACACATTTCAAAGCACCGACATTTATTTGCTAGCGAGAATATATACGTACAAATTCATCAATGTTTTTTAAGGTGATGTTTACCTTATTACTTTTGCTTTTTATTTCTAAGTACCAAACAACATAAAAGCAACTGTATTTTTATACTTTAAACAATTTACATTTTCACTGTAAAAACAGGTTATTTAACTGTCATTTGTTAACGTGGCATTACTTTACACAGGTGGTAACGTGGGGTAAAGTGGATCCCCATGATCTGTTAATGTTGCAACATATGTATAACATTAATAAATGGGTTATTTAATACAAATTAATGTAGAGGCAACCATATAAATTGTGAAATCTAATCAATTAATGCTTATTTGAAGAAATAATGCATTTTATTACATTAGATAAAAGATAATACCTACAGTTATGTTAATATAAACTAATAGTCAGTGATTCAGCAGTATTCTTCCGATGGCTCATCACAATTCTTTAGTTGATATTGCACCAAGTCGAATCCAGTTTCCCATAGAAAATCCTTCCTAGCCATTTTAAGCATGAGTATGCGAATTTACACCTACTTGTTCGGCACTATCTTGTAACGAAAATGTTAATGTGAGGGTCTAGGAACTCCCCAGTCACTAAATAAAAGTCAAACGCTAATAACAATGAGCAGCACAGGAATGAAAAACTGGTGACCGGAAATAAACAGATGTGAGAGAGGATTGCTAGACGGCAGGCAGTGTTTCCAACTTTGTTCGTAGAAATTTAGCTAAACTAAATGTGCTGGGTATCTGTCGGACCCCAGGTTGACAATTAAGGGTTAATGACAGCTGATTCATCATTTTATGTTCTTATTTATTCACTGTGTAGGCGCTTTCTCCGCTGAGGTCTTAACCCGTTGCGCGACACGTAGGCCTTTAGGGCTCATGCAGGTAGCTAAATTGGTTGTGTTATCAATATGGAAGGTTATGAGACTCCCGGAGTTGTGAGACTCCCGGAGCGCAAATGTGAATACGTTTCAGTTAGTTGTTGAGTGACGGATGTAGTGCGGCCTCAGCTGTTTCAAGATAGGTAAAACTAAGTTTTTTCTATAATGCTACGGGTCATTTCCGCCCACGTGTCATGCAGATCGTCAAATTAAAAAACTTAAATCTTTTTTCGCCTCTCGTCTCTCCAAGTCGTCATGAACATTTGCACTGTGTGACGAAAATACAGCAAAAAAAGAAAATGAAGATTAATAAAATGCAACGGCACGAAATCCAGTACTGTAATATGAGTCAATTTACTTTCATGGTAGCAGACGACGACATCGTCCCCCCCCCACCCCCCCACCCCGCGCCGTCACTCTCCTTCACCACTAACAACGTCAACATCTAAACTTGTTTCCCGAAAAAACTTGATTATTACGTTCCGTTCTGTTTCTTTGCCGGCTTGTGTGAATGCTACCATTTGAAATGCAATTTCGAATGTGTTGACGTTCCGCTCTGTTTTGTCAAGTACACATGGACTTTCAGCTAGCAAACTTGACCTTTATGTCCGGAGTACCGGGTGGGGGAATCTCAAGTGGTGACTTCCTTGTGTGTTATCTTGTTGCCGCGCGACGGTCTTGGCAGCAGTTGCCTCGTGTGACGACCCAGAGTCGCGAGAGGTCGGTGAGTTTGCATGTTTGCGCGTGTAAACGCTATGGCCGTGCTGCTTAACTGCAGATCCAACATACCTGTTCACTATGTAAATCTAAGTAACGCTTGCGACGTTTTCCGTTATCTTCTAACATAGAGTTAACGCTATTAATTAATTTAAATGATACATTTATAGTTTCGATCGTTGTTAACGTCGTCTGCGCAGGGAGCGACTCAAACCTCACTTGTTGCCAACGTAAGTTGATAGGGGAAACACTTCCTGTCTTGTTACATAGGGCGCCGCAGACGGCCACGTGACTCGCCAATCAATCGCTTGCAATGCGTTGACAATCAGTTTCCAGCGACTCGGCGCCCGCGTTGTCAAGCCATCTGAGTTGCGTCGTATCCGGACACAGCTCACCTATTACTGGTTTAATTTGAAGGTGAAAGAATAGTTTGTGAACAATAGCTTTGCACGGGAAGTCGAAAAACATCTCATTTTATACGACTACAAGCTCCCACGCTACCGCAGGAGACATTTGACAGAAAAACTGAGGTGTGTAGAGGGAAAAGAATTTCATAGAGGGAAAAGAATTTCATATGGTATGTATTAGTATCCTATATACATAGTCCTCTGACTGGTTTGATGCGCCCCGTCGCGAATTCCTCTCCCGTGTCAACCTCTTCATCTCAGAGTAGCAGTTGCAATCCACGTCCTCATTTATTAGCTACGAGGCGTGTTTTTTTTTTAAAAGTAAGTACCGTTTTGAAATTTAAAAAAAACGTGCTAAGATATCTCAATAATTTTAGTTTTACATGAAAGCCTGTACCTTAATCTACTTTTCTACATAATTTCCGTCAATAATATTGAGGCACTAGTCGTAACGTTGTACCAGTTTTTGAATACCCTCGTCATAGAAGTCTGCCGCCAGACTTGTTAACCACTGCATCGCCACTGTTTAGACTTCGTCATTGTCTTGAAGACGCTGACCGCCCAGGTGTTTCTTCAAGTGCAGGAACAGATGGTAGTCACTGGGCGCAAGATCGGGGCTGTACGGAGGATGATCTAGAGTTTCCCATCGAAAAGATGTGATGAGATCTTTGGTCTGATTCGCCACATGCGGACAGGCATTGTCTTGCGGCAAAACGATGCCCTTGCTCAACTTCCATGGACTGCTACTTTGATTCTGGTGTGACATAGGCCACCCATGTTTCATCGCCCGTAACAATTTGGCTTAAGAAATCATCAACGTCGTTGTGGTACCGTTCAAGGAAAGTCAGTGCACTGTCTAAACGTTTGGTTTTGTGCACATTGCCGGCAGGAGTGGCCGTGCGGTTCTAGGCGCTACAGTCTGGAACCGAGCGACCGCTGCGGTCGCAGGTTCGAATCCTGCCTCGGGCATGGATGTGTGTGATGTCCTTAGGTTAGTTAGGTTTAATTAGTTCTAAGTTCTAGTTGACTGATAACCTCAGAAGTTAAGTCGCATAGTGCTCAGAGCCATTTTTTTGTGCACATCCGTCAACATTTTCGGTACCGTTGCTCATCATGCACATTTGTGCGGCCTTCTTTAAATGCTCTGACCCACTTTCTTACCATTCCATCACTCATAATGTTTTCTCCGTAAACTGCACAGATCTCACGATGAATATCGATCGCTTTTAGGTCTTTAACAATCTTATAACAGCCCGTACTTCATAGTCGGCAGGACTCGCGATTATCGGAGGCATCTTAAACACTCAGTACACAACGTAAACAAGGAATAATCAGACTATAATGGCGTCAGTGCGTAGATTAAGGTACAGGCTTTCGTGTAAAAATAAAATTATTGAGATATCTTAGCACGTCTTTTTTTTAATTTCAAAACGGTATTACTTAAAAAACACGCCTGATAGATGATTCCAATCTCTACCTTCCTCTACAGGTTTTGCTCTCTACAGCTTCCTGTATTACCATGGAAGTTAATCCCTGATGTCTACAAAGATATCCTATCACCCTTTCCTTTCTTCTTGTCAGTGTTTTCAATACGTACCTTCTCCTCGTCGTTTCTGCGGAGAACCTCCTAATTGGTTAACTTATCAGTCCCCCTAATTTTCAACATTCGTGTGTAGCGCCATATCTCAAAAGCTTCGATTGTCTTTTGTTCCGGTTGTCATTCACTCAGTCCGTGTTTCACTGCTATACAATGCTGTGCTCCAAACGTACATTCTCAGAAACTTCTTCCTCAAATTAAGGCCTATGTTTGGATATTAATAGTCTTGTCTTGGCCAGGAAAGGTACTGTCCGTATATTGTTTGAAGTAATATTAACTGCACGTCGATGGAAGAAAATGTTCAAAAAATTGTAAACAAATTTTGTGCAACTAACTGCATTTGTCGTTCTGTAAAATTACATTGTCATGTGGAACCGAACAGTAAAACGCGAAAAATCTCTGGTACATGTAAGCACAATGGTGTTCACATGCACATCATTTAACGAGCACAAACCACTATCGCATTTCCGTGTACCGGTATATAAATCTTAAGGTACTTTAGTTTTTAAAATAAAAGTAACGCTGTGTTATAGCAAAAGAAATCAACTACCAAATTAGTGGAGCACTGTTTATTCGTTCTATAAAAAGCTACGAATTTTGAATCTGTCCGTTACAGCTCTGTGTCTGCTACATACAGCCTGCAGTTTACATTTCTTTCCATGTACGGTTGAATCCAGAATTTTCTTTGTTTTCGTAATAGAGAACTTCCCTCTGAGCTTGAATCTGCGGTCGACAAGCCGAGTGTAAGCAAAAGATGCTCGGGTGCGACTAATAATTCTCTCTCCTCCATGCTCACACACGGCAACTGCCGTTTCTTATTTCCGAGTTCCCCGTATGCGGAATTGCGTTGCCAATGTACATCGCCTGCCCGTTCGGTTCGTTTTCAGTCGCCCTGTGTGCGGACGGCCTAAACGATTCTTGTAGTAGCGGTTAAGTTTCGTTAGCAAGAATGTCAAAAGTGCCTACTTGTTCAGCAATGTTTGAGTAACATGATTTACTCTCAAACGACTTTTCTTGGATGCTTCCACCAGACTTACTGCTGCCGGGTTTCTTTACTCGTAAAAGCTAAATTCCCGCTGTTGACATGCAGGTTCCTATTAACACGTCATTATTCATTTGTTATTATTCAGTGCATATGCTCTCCCCGATGTTATTCAATCTGTATATTGAGCAAGCAGTAAAGGAAACAAAAAAAAAAAATTCTGGGTAGGAATCAAAATCCATGGAGAAGAAATTAAAACTTTTAGGTTCGCCGATGACATTGTAATTCTGTCAGTGACAGCAAACGACCTGGAAGAGCAGTTGGATAGAATGGACAGTGTCTTGAAAGGAGGATATAAGATGAACATCAACAAAAGCTAAAAGGAGGATAATGGAATATAGTCGAATTAAACTGGGTGATGCCGAGGCTATTCGATTAGGAAAAGAGACGCTTAAAGTAGTGAATGAGTTTTGCTATTTGGGGAGCAAAATAACTGATGATGGTCGAAGTAGAGAGGATATAAATTGTAGACTGTCAATGGCAAGGAAAGCGTTTCTGAAGAAGAGAAATTTGTTAACATCGAGTATAGATTTAAGTGTCAGGAAGTCGTTTCTGAAAGTATTTGTATGGAGTGTAGCCATGTATGGAAGTGAAACGTGGACGATGCATAGTTTAGACAAAAAGAGAATAGAAGCTTTCGAAATGTGGTGCTAGAGAAGAATTCTGAAGGTTAGATGGGTAGATCATATAACTAATGAGGAGGTATTGAATAGAATTGGGGAGTAGAGAAATTTGTGGCACAACTTGACTAGAAGAAGGGATCGGTTGGTAGGACATATTTTGAGGCATCAAGGGATCACCAGTTTAGTATTGGAGGGCAGCGGGAAGGGTAAAAATCGTAGAGGGAGGCCAAGAGATGAATACACTAAACAAATTCAGAAGGTTGCAGTAGGTACTGGGAGATGAAAAAGCTTGCACAGGATAGAGTAGCATGGAGAGCTGCATCAAACCAGTCTCTGGACTGAAGACCACAACAACAATATGCTACCTTCACTTGATGAACCCGGTCTAGTATACAGGGTAAAACCAAACTCTGACGAGAACATTTCGGTGGTATATATTTTTGAGTATTTTGGTAAAAGAGACTCGTGGTCTACAGTGGCTCGTTACGGAGTAATTGAATTTCGTTTCACTTCTGACACTTATTTATCTTTGTACGTGAGTTACACTGAAAAAATCTGCATATCAGTGAAAATATCGTCGGTGTGCGACAAAAGTCTTGTTTGAAAACAAACTGGTTCCATTCACTCACGGCACTTGCTATCGGTAACAGTACCGTCCTCTTTACTCTTCGCCCTCAAGTTTGCATTCAGCACGGTTTGGTTCCGTCTCGGGTTTGTTATTCCTACAGTATTCGTTGTACGCAACAGTACGGATAGATTTACTGATGAAGAGCTGACCACTGAATGTAGTGGAAGAGCAGCACGTCATTGGGTGAGATGAATTTGATAACATTTCTAGCTGTTGTGATGAATGGCAGCTAGCTATAAATGCAGAAAAATTTAAGTTAATGCAGATTAGCAGGAAAAACAAACCCATAATTTTCCAACATAGCATTAGTAGTGTTCTGCTCGACATAGTCACATCGTTTGAATTTCTGGATGCAACGTTGCAACGCGACATGAAATGGAACGAGCATACGAGGATTGTGGCAGTGAAGGCGAATAGTCGACTTCGGTTTATTGGGAGGATTTTGGGAAAGTGTGGTTCATTTGTAAAAAAAGACAGCATGTAGTACACTAGTGACACCTATTCTCGAGTACTGCTCGAGTGTTTGGGATCCGGATCAGATCAGATTAAAGGAAGACACCAAAATAATTCAGTTATCAGCAGATTCGAGCAACACGAAAATATTATGGACATGTTTTGGGAACTAAAGTGAGAATCCCTGGAGGGAAGGCGACGATTTTTTTGGAGGAGCACTGTTGAGAAAATTTAGGGAACCAATATTTGAAGCTGGCTGCAGAACGATTCTACTACCACCAACATACATTTTGCATATGGGCCACGCATATATGATACGAGAAATTAGGGCTCATACACAGACAATTATTTTTCCCTTGCTCTATTTGGAGTGGAAGTGTCTACAGAGCGTACGGCGAGAGAAGAGCTGTGACAGTTGACGCAGCCTTGGCGCACGTGCTTTGCGCATCCACGACGGCCAATCAGATCGTTTACGTTACCGCGGCAACGCCCCAGTGTTGTCGCAGTGCTGGGCGACCGCTGTTGGCCCGCTGCCAGTCCTTGTCGAACACTGGCAACTGCGCTGCCAGCTGTCAGAGCTCTTCTCTCGGCGTACGGAGTGTAGTGATGCTACAGGGTACGGTGGCTTTCGGAGTATGTATCTAGATGTAAATGCTACGCTGAGCTGTTCCTGGAGCGACGGAAACCACATCACAGTGTTACTGCGTTTTGTGTTGTAAGCTTTGGTGATTGCATATTATAGGCATTTTCACTGTTGTGGAGGTATTTTCAGAGATACAACGGTAAAAGGCCTAACGGATCGATTATTACTCTGTAACGAGTCACAGGAAGCCACGTGTCACTCAAAGCATCATACTCAGAAGAATTACCAGGACAACTTCGGAAATTTTATCGGTGGTGTTCAGGTACACTCTGAGTAGTATTTCGTCTGCTACCTTTTTTTTTTTTTTTAATTTTAGGAAAATCAACAGTAACTACATCCGATCCGTAACTGCGACCTCACAATGCTCCTACATTTCATTGTTATGTCTTTTAAGTAGTGAAAAAGTCGTTCACTATTACAGGTGTGTCGATGATCACACGTATTGCGAGATACGCGCCGAAAGTTTTGGTTCGCTGCCGGCGACAGAAATTACACTACAGGGGTCTGTATATTCAGATGGCAGCATCAAAGGTAAGTAAAGTACTGTTACTAAAGGGTAAATGTAATGTGTTGTTGGTGTCTTTCGATGGTCGTGCATTTTATGTGTATGATGTTAAAAATGTTCAGCAGTCCGGCAGTCAAACCAGTGCCATTACCACCACCTCCAACGTAATCGTTCTGAAAAGGCCACTTATTCGTTCACGAATTCTCAGTTTGCCAATGTTTCTCTGAAACTCGTCCTACGTCAGCTTGAACCAATTTACAAGTTCCCTTCTGCATCGTTTCTGCAGCGAGGGTTTTCCAGTAAGCGACAAACTGAACATATTTTGAGCAAAGACACAAATCTTCTCCGGACTGTGTGGAATACAGCTTTAGCAAATTAACTACAACGCATTTGCCTGAAACTCGATACTGTAGTCGAGGCTGCTATCGCACTAGCCAGTTCGAATCCTGGTGGTGAAAGGTCGTAGGACAGATGCACTTAATTGTAGGGCTACATCCCTGACATCAATCTCTTGCAGAGTTATGGACCATGTTTTACGCACAATTATGAGGTTTTCGGAGAACAAAAAGCTCCTCTTTAAAACCAACATGAATTCGCAAACAGAGATCTTGTGAAACTCAGCTCACTCTGTTTTTCCATATGATCTATAGCGCTGTAGAAACGGCGCTCAGGTAGATACCGTATTGCTTGAATTCAGAAAGGCATTTGACACAACCCCGCACTGCCATTTAGTGAAAAAAGCACGAGCTTACCGACCAGATTTGTTACTGGATTCAAGACGTCCTTGCAGGTAGAACTGAACGAGTCGCTCTTAACGGAACAAACTCGAGAGATTAAAGGTGGTTTCTGGAGCGCCACAGGGAAGTTTGATATGACCGTTACTGTTTACAGTGTATATAAACGATCTAAAGAAAGCGTAATAAGCTCTTGAAGACTATTCGAAGACGACATGCTTGTCCACAGGAAAGCAGCAACGCCTGAAGACAGTACAGATTTGCAGAATGACCTGCAGAGGACTGAATCAGTGGTGTGGGCTCTGGCAGTTGACCCCGAACGCACACACACGAAAAGAAATCCACCACCGTACAACTACTCTATTGGCGACAAATTGCTGGAAACAATATCCATAGTAAAATATCTAGGAGTAACTATCCAGAGTGATCATTAGTGGAACGACCACATAAAACAAATAACAAGAAAAGCAGATACCACGCTGAAATTATAGCAAGAATCTTAAGATAATGTTACTCATCAATGAAGGGAGAGGCTACAAGGTCCTTGTTAGACCGATTCTTGAGTATTGCTCATCATTCTGGGACCCTTACCAGGTAGGACTCATAGAACAGGTAGAAAAGATCCAACGAAAAGCGGCACGTTTCGTCACGGGGTCGTTTGGTCAGTGCGACAGGTTTACAGAGATGCTCAACAAACTCTAGTGCAGACGTTAAAAAAGAGGCATTGTGTATCATGAAGAGATTTACTATTGACATTCTGAGTGAGCCCTTTCTGGGAAGAGTCGGGCAACATATTACATCCTACCACATATACTATGTGATCAAAAGTATCTGGACACCCACAAAAACATATGTATTTCATAGTAGGTGCATTGTGCTGCCACCTACTGCCAGGTACTCCATATCAGCGACTTCAGTAGTCATTAGACATCGCGAGAGAGCAGAATGGGGCACTGCACGGAACTCACGGACTTTGAACGTGGTCAGCTGATTGGGAGGAGGAGGAGGAGATTAGTGTTTAACGTCCCGTCGACAACGAGGTCATTAGAGACGGAGCGCAAGCTCGGGTGAGGAAAGGATGGGGAAGGAAATCGGCCGTGCCCTTTCAAAGGAACCATCCCGGCATTTGCCTGAAGCGATTTAGGGAAATCACGGAAAACCTAAATCAGGATGGCCGGAGACGGGATTGAACCGTCGTCCTCCCGAATGCGAGTCCAGTGTGCTAACCACTGCGCCACCTCGCTCGGTAGCTGATTGGGTGTCACTTGTGTCATAAGTCTGTACACGAGATTTCCACACTCATAAACATCCCTAGGCCCACTGTTCCCGATGTGATAGTGAAGTGGAAACGTAAAGGGATACGTACAGCACAGAAGCATACAGGCCGACCTTGTCTGTTGACTGACAGAGACCGCCGACAGTTGAAGAGGGTCGTAATGTGTAACAGGCAGACATCTACCTATACCATCACACAGGAATTCCAAACTGCATGAGGCTCCACTGCAAGTACTATGACAGTTAAGTGTGAGGTGAGAAAACTTGGATTTCATTGTCGGGCGGCTGCTCATTAGCCACACACCACGCCAGTAAATGCCAAACGACGCCTCGCTTGGTGAAAGGAGCATGAACATTGGAAGAACGTTGTGTGGAGTACACAAAGTGGCGATCCGAAGGCAGGGTGCGGGTATGGCGAATGCCCATTGATCGTCATCTGATAGCGTGTGTAGTGCCAACAGTAAAATTCGGAGGCAGTGGTGTTTATCGTATGGTCGGGGAGGGGGCTTTCGCCCCTTGCTGTTTGCGTGTCACTATCACAGCACAGGCCTACATTGATGTTTTAAGCACCTTCTTGCTTCCCACCGCTCAAGAGCAATTCGGGGATGGCGATTGCATCTTTCAACACGATCGAGGACTTGTTCATAATTCACGGCCAGTGGCGGAGTGATTACATGTCGATAACATCCCTGTAATGGACTGGCGTGCGCAGAGTTCTGACCTGAATTCTATAGAACACTTTTGGGATGTTTTGGAACGCCGACTTCGTTCCAGGTCTCACCAGTCGACATCAATACCTCTCCTTAGTGCAGCACTCCGTGAAGAATGGGTTCCCATTCCCCAAGAAACCTTCCAGCACCTGATTGAATGGAAGCTGCGAGAATGGAAGCTGTCATCAAGGGTAAGGTTGGCCCAACACCACATTAAATTCCAGTATTACCGATGGAGGGCGCCACGAACTTGTAAGTCCTTTTCAGCCAGGTGTCTGGATACTTTTGATCACATAGTGTACATCTCACGAAGTGACCACGATGAGAAAATTCGAGAAATTAGAGCCAATACAGAGGCTTACTGACAACCATTCTTCCCACGTGCCATTCATGAGTGGAACAGGGAGGGGGGGAATCAATTAATGGTACACACCGTTGGGTAGCTTGCGGAGTATGATGTACATGTACATGTACAAAGAAGTATGAGGCGAGTGTGGACGTGAAACTGCTGATCAGGTGTCTGTGTGCCAACATTCCGAGCTTAGTCCTGAGACTCTGTGCTGTGTCTGATGAAATGTTCCGTTATTCAGATGGAAACGGTGAAACATGGGTGGCCAATTTGTAAAAACCGAGAAGAACAGGACATGTGCTGCCACCGGGTTTCACCCCTACCCTCCCTCCCTGCCGTCCCAGTTCTTCCCCTCTCATTGCGATAATCGTCCGTTACAAGACAATTCCGACACTTCATGAGTAACTATCAGTCAGCCACACGATGTGGGTGCACATGTGCCATACTTCCCTGACAAAGAAGATTGAAGAGGGCAGTCCCAAAGTAAGGTCTCCAATACTTTTAGCTATACGCACAACTGTTTATTTTCTATTATAATTACATTATTTTTAAGGTTGGAGAATGTTTTTTTTTCTACGTAATGGCCATTTTGGTCTACATCTACATCTACATCCATACTCTGCAAGCCACCTGACGGTGTGTGGCGGAGGGTACCTTGAGTACCTCTATGGGTTCAGCCTTCTGTTCCAGTCTCGTATTGTTCGTGGAAAGAAGGACTGTCGGTATGCCTCTGTGTGGGCTCTAATATCTCTGATTTTATTCTCATGGTCTCTTCGCGAGATATACGTAGGAGGGAGCAATATACTGCTTGACTCCACGGTGAAGGTATGTTCTCGAAACTTAAACAAAAGCCCGTACCGAGATACTGAGCGTCTCTCCTGCAGAGTCTTCCACTGGAGTTTATCTATCATCTCCGTAACGCTTTCGCGATTACTAATTCAAGCAGTGGGCGAAGAAGCATACTGTAACCTACTTCCTTTGTTTTCAGTTTGCTTTTCCTTAGGATTATGAATCTCAGTCTGGCATATGCTTTACCGACGATCAACTTTATATGATCATTCCATTTTAAATCACTCCTAATGCGTACTCCCAGATAATTTATGGAATTAACTGCTTCCAGTTGCTGACCTGCTATATTGCAGCTAAATGATAAGGGATCTTTCTTTCTATGTATTCGCAGCACATTACACTTGTCTACATTGAGATTCAATTGCCATTCCCTGCACCATGCGTCGATTCGCTGCAGATCCTCCTGCATTTCAGTACAATTTTCCATTGTTACAACCTCTCGATATACCACAGGATCATCCGCAAAAAGCCTCAGTGAACTTCCGATGTCATCCACAAGGTCATTTATGTATATTGTGAATAGCAACGGTCCTACGACACTCCCCTGCGGTACACCTGAAATCACTCTTACTTCGGAAGACTTTTCTCCATTGAGAATGACATGCTGCGTTCTGTTATCTAGGAACTCTTCAATCCAATGACGCAATTGGTCTGATAGTCCATATGCTCTTACTTTGTTCGTTAAACGACTGTGGGGAAGTGTATCGAACGCCTTGCGGAAGTCAAGAAACATGGCATCTACCTGGGAACCCGTGTCTATGGCCCTCTGAGTCTCGTGGACGAATAGCGCGACCTGGGTTTCACACGATCGTCTATTTCGGAACCCATGCTGATTCCTACAGAGTAGTATTTCTAGTCTCCAGAAAATTCATTATACTCGAAGATAATACGTGTTCCAAAATTCTACAACTGATCGACGTTAGAGATATAGGTCTATAGTTCTGCACGTCTGTTCGACGTCCCTTCTTGAAAACGGGGATGACCTGTGCCCTTTTCCAAGCCTTGGAACGCTACGCTCTTCTAGAGACCTACGGTACACCGCTGCAAGAAGGGGGGGCAAGTTCCTTCGCGTACTCTGTGTAAAGTCGAACTGGTATCCCATCAGGTCCATCGGCCTTTCCTCTTTTGAGCGATTTTAATTGTTTCTCAATTCCTCTGTCGCCTATTTCGATAGCTACCATTTTGTCATCAGTGCGACAATCTAGAGAAGGAACTACAGTGCAGTCTTCCTCTGTGAAACAGCTTTGGAAAAAGACATTTCGTATTTCGGCCTTTAGTCTGTCATCCTCTATTTCAGTACCATTTTGGTCACATTTTGTTTTGATCCACCTAGCGCTTTGACATAAGACCAAAATTTCTTAGGATTTTCTGCCAAGTCAGTACATAGAACTTTACTTTCGAATTCATTGAACGCCTTTCGCATAGCCCTCCTCACACTACATTTCGCTTCGCGTAATTTTTGTTTGTCTGCAAGGCTTTGGCTATGTTTATGTTTGCTGTGAAGTTTCCTTTGTTTCTGCAGCAGTTTTCTAACTCGGTTGTTGTACCACGGTGGCTCTTTTCCATCTCTTACGATCTTGCTTGGCACATACTCATCTAACGCATATTGTACGATGGTTTTGAACTTTGTCCACTTATCCTCAACACTATCTGTACTTGAGACAAAACTTTTGTGTTGAGCCGTCAGGTACTCTGAAATCTGCCTTTTGTCACTTTTGCTAAACAGAAAAATCTTCCTACCTTTTTTAATATTTCTATTTACGGCTGAAATCATCGATGCAATAACTGCTTTATGATCACTGATTCCCTGTTCTGCGTTAACTGTTTCAAATAGTTCGGGTCTGTTTGTCACCAGAAGGTCTAATATGTTATCTCCACGAGTCGGTTCTCTGTTTAACTGCTCAAGGTAGTTTTCAGATAAAGCACTCAAAAAAATTTCACTGGATTCCTTGTCCCTGCCACCCGTTATGAACGTTTGAGTCACCCAGTCTATATCCGGCAAATTAAAATCTCCACCCAGAATTATAACATGGTGGGGCAATCTACTCGAAATATTTTCCAAATTATCCTTCAGGTGCTCAGCCACAACAGCTGCTGAGCCAGGGGGGCCTATATAGACATCCAATTACCATGTCTGAGCCTGCTTTAACCGTGACCTTCACCCAAATTATTTCACCTTTCGGATATCCATCAATTTCCTTCGATACTATTGCACTTCTTATCGCTATAAACACGCCTCCCCCTTCACTGTCCAGTCTGTCTCTGCGGTATACATTCCAGTCTGAGTTTAGAATTTCATTACTTTTTACATCTGGTTGCAGCCAACTTTCTGTCCTTAGTACTATGTGGGCATTGTGACCGTTTATTAATGAGAGCAGTTCTGGGACCTTTCAATAGACGCTCCTGCAGTTTACTATTAGCACATTAATATTGTTATTCCCTGTTGCATTTTGCCTACTCCTACCTTGCCGCGGCTCAGGAGGCGTCTTGTCGGGCCTAGGGAGGGAATTCTCTAACGTAAAATACCTACATGTGCACTCCACACGTACTCCGCTACCCTTGTAGCCGCTTTCTGCGTGTAGTGCACGCCTGACCTATTCAGGGGGACCCTACATTTCTCCACCCGACAGCGGAGGTCGGGAAATTTGCACCCCAGATCTCCGCAGAATCGTCTGAGCCTCTGGTTTAAGCCTTCCACTCGGCTCCAAACCAGAGGACCGCGATCGGTTCTGGGAACGATACTACAAATAGTTAGCTCTGATTCCACCCCGCGAGCGAGGCTTTCCGCCTTTCACCAATTCCGCCAACCGCCTGTACGAACTGAGGATGACCTCTGAACCCAAACGGCAGGAGTCATTGGTGCCGACATGTGCAACAATTTGCAGTCGGGTGCACCCAGTGCTCTCTATCGCCGCCGGCAGGGCATCCTCCACATCTCGGATGAGATCCCCCGGCAAGCAGACAGAGTGAACACTGGCCTTCTTCCCCGACCTTTCCGCTATTTCCCTAAGGGGCTCCATCACCCGCCTAACGTTGGAGCTCCCAATCACTAATAAACCCCTCCCCCCCGTGTGCCTGCTCGGACCTTGCTGAAGGAGCGGCCACATGTCCACTCACAGGCAGAGCGGGCGATGCCACACGGCCAGCCTCCACATTGACCCCCCGCCTCGTGCGCTGCGAACGCCGCTGAACCCGCCACTCCCCTTGGGGAGAGGGTGGCCCAACCGCGCCCGGTACCCGCGAAGATGTCTCGACAGCAGGGACAGTGGGTGAAGCATGTAACACCTGGGGTGTACCATGCGACGCACCAGACTCTCTACTGCCTCTACACTCCGAGGCAGCAGCCTGAAGACGTCTGACCGTGGCCATCAACACGTTCAGCTGTTTGCGAACAGTGGCCAGCTCCTCCTGCGTCTGTACACAGCACTCACATGCATTTTTGTAGAGATTGCAACAGTTTTGCAATGCCGATGTCATACCAGCTCGCCGCCGTGCTCTTCAGGAAGTGTTCAACCTCATGTTTGACCTTGTCGTCGGAGCGGAACCGGCGTCCAGACAAATGTTCCATCAACTTAGGGAGCAGGTGGTAGTAGCTTGGTGCCAAGTCCGGACTGTATGGTGGGCTGGTGATGACGTGCCAACCAGATTTTGAAGGAGATCGGCCGGCCGGAGTGGCCGTTTGGTTCTAGGCGCTGCAGTCTGGAGCCGAGCTGCCGCTACGGTCGCAGGTTCGAATCCTGCCTCGGGCATGGATGTATGTGATGTCCTTAGGTTAGTTAGGTTTAATTAGTTCTAAGTTCTAGGCGACTGATGACCTCAGAAGTTAAGTCACATAGTGCTCAGAGCCATTTTGAAAGAGATCGACTGTTTGACGGGCGACGCGTGGGCGGGCTTTTTCGTGGATAATACTTAGCCCATTCTCGACATTCGTCTTCTCCGCTTCTGAATCGGCTTTCTGAGTTTTTTTTTTTTTTTTTTTTTTTTTTTCAGCGGTTCACAGTAGCTTTCAGACTCTACTGTTGTCCCAGCAGGCAGATAGAGCACCCTTTCTGGTCTCAGAACGCAGCTGGCCTGACTTCACCAGCAGACTGTGTTTCTTTGAATTTTCGGTGCTTGGACGAAGATGGATGCAGCCACTCGCGTGGCTGTTGTTTTGTCTCAGGTGTGAAGTGGAATGCCCAGGTTTTGTCAGCCGTGACAATCGAGTTCTAGAAGTTGTCCTTTTCGTCTGAATAGAGACGAAGAATTTCGCAAGCAGAATCAATTTGTTGCTATTTATACTTTTCTGCCAGCATACGCTTTACCCACATGGAAAACATCTGATATTGCAGCTTTTCCGTTAAAATCCTGCGGACGGTGCTTCGGAAAACCTGCGGAACCAGAAGGCAGGGAGCAGAGTAATTTTCCGATCTTTACGCATCATTTCAATAATGTTCGCGACTGACTCGTCAGAAATTGATGGCCTACTACTCCGTTCTGCGTCGTGAATTTCAGCACGACCAGCTGCAAGCTCTCTACACCATTTGCGAACGTTATTGACACACACGCATGATTACCCATACACTTGCAGAAGTTGGCAATTAATTTCACCGGTTTAACGCGTTTTCCTTTCAAAACTCGTATAACCGCATTCAGCGGGAGCTCCACTTTGAATGTCTGCCTCAGCAAGACTTACGATGAGCATCAAAGCGAAGCTCGTGCGCGGTTATGTGGTTGTAGAGGAAGCGTAGGCAACAACTATATTAACAGTGTCCCTACGTCACCAGAATAGCGGCCAACAACCATATTGACAGTTTCTCTACGACACCAAAAAACAGAAGACCTTTGCTTTTGGGACTGCTGTCGTAACACGTCAATTTGTATCGCATAGAATGACAGAGACTCGCAAAGTTTTCGGTACATATTACATTTGCCAGGTGCCAATGTAATGTTGTCTCCTCCACAACCGCCAGCAATTGAGAGGGTTCTTTGTGCGTGTTGCGAAGCGCATACAGCTGCTGATGAAATGTGTCATTACGAAGGCAACTACAGTGTTTGCGCGGAGGGAGGGCCGCAGGCTAGTTAACAGACGTGTATGCTGAGAGTCACGTGGTTCTTGGTGCTCCAGTGGAAACTACGGGAATACTAGTGGTGTGCATCGGACAGGATCGCTAGTATTTGAGTAATTGAGTTCCGCCTGCCTGTTCAAACGTCAACTTTGCAGTGGAGTGCCTCATGGTTCCTCATTCCAAAAGTGATCCCCGTTTCCAAGACAGCTAACTCGCCGATAATAATTTCCAAAACAAAGTTTTTTTTTATATTTTTCACAAATAAGTGACATGGATTTATTAATGCACCATGTACCTGAGTTTTATTCATAATACTGTGGAGCCTAGCAATCATAAGGATAAAATGGTAAAGTCATGGTACAAGTAGTCGATCTTATCCCTGCTTTGATTCTGCAGATATCGAATCTGCGTTCACGTCCGATGTTACCTGTTCATAAGAACGCCGGACAAACATTAGTCAGTCCCAGGAGACATCACGTAGTACTGCATGTAGCCTTAATAATGATCTCAGTTCAACGAGGAAAAGAGTCCGCAAGTTTTCACGCATGCCGTATCCAGCTTTAGGGCTCGTTCATGATTGGATCCAGTTGCGCTACCAAATTTCGACTGCTACGTCTCACTTATTGTTCCAAATCGTTCCAGACATTTTCTGTTTCATTAAGATCAGGGGATTTAGCGGGCCAGCCGATGTGCGATAGGCTGACAGAGTTTCCTCAAATCAGGAACGTGTGTGTGCAGCCCTCTAAACACAGCTGTAACCTTGGAAGATGAAAGAGTCGACAGCACGTTTATCGTAAAGACGAAGAACTGGAAATACGTAGTCACCGAGAATGTTGAAATGAATATCCCGATTCGTGCGAACGACGTTAACCTGAATGAATAAACTTAAGTGGGGGTACGAAAAACACCCCTATAACATCATAGAACTACTGGGTGGCTATAACTCCTTAAATAGTTTAAAGAAGACGACAATGAAATTCGAAGGCACGGGTGAAATTCGTGTGGAACCTGGAAGAGCAAGGCGTCCTATCCCTGTGGGAGTTATTGACGAGATTGCCGTTGCTGTAACTGGCAATGCAGCACGTGTCCGAGGCAGTGCTAGTGCTTGGGCGATGTCACGAGGATTGTCCATCCCATGATGTCACGGAAATTTTGAGATCTATTTTACACTTGTGCCCGTACAAGATCCAGGCGGTGCACCAACTGAAACCTCAAGATCTACAGCAGTGCTCTGAATTTGCTCTTTGGTTTCTGGAACAGATCTAAGTTGATGACATTTGGCTAGGCAATATCCAGTGAAATGGCGACGCACATTTTACACTAAAGGGACAGTAAATACTGCCGAATTTTAAGTACTATTAAATCGCGTATTCTGCACGAAGAGTCATTGCTCTCGCCGTGTGTGAGTGTGTGGTGTGGATTCAGAAGCACCTTTATCCTCGGTCCGTTCTTTGAAGAGAATACACCCAGAAGGTCTATAAGGTGTATCATGGCGTCTGCATGTTATCGAGATCTCCTTGTATGGCATCGTGCAAGATGGGAAAACACCTTATGTCACTCGCCCAGTGAAAGATCTGCTTAATGCAACACGTTCGGTCTCTGCCCGATCTGAAGACCAGTGTACAGGAACATGTTGCTCAGATTCCACCGAACTGCTGCGAGCAATTGTTGATCACGTCTTTTTGAGGATGCAGCATCTCGTCGACGTCTCCAGTGCTAATATTGAACCAACTCCGTTAGTGGCGGTTAATAATAAAATCAACGTTACGCCTTCCTCACTTAGCTGATCTTTTCTACCCATGTGCCTTTCCTATTCTACTACATATGGAGACAGTAAGTCTTTCTTGTATTCACAGCGCCAGATTTGCTTCTGGCGGCCGAAAGTGGAACTAAGTTTTTCCACTGTTAATCGGTCCCGCGTGAATGCATTAGAATATCTAACAATTTTTGCTGCCATAAGATAGTTGCAGTCCACTTTGGACCTTGTGAGTAGCGGCAGTTTAATTATAACCACCTAGTACCTCCGGCCTGAATGTAGTCTTCCATACACTGCGGGCGAAACGCGCCTAAGTTCAGCAACTGTCCGGTTTCTCTGTTGTTTAGTCCATAGAAAACTTGCTGTACGCCTCATGAGTAATGGGGTCGTTTGTGAGGTTCCAGACTCCGCTGCATGCAGTTTCCCTGGCAATGGTCGCTCGGAAAGTGGCTGAGATGCTGCTTTCACAGACAGCAGCAATTCCTGTCGCATTTCATTGACTACGCGGAACACTCATCTCTGGCCTGTGCCGGTTAGGATCTTTTTAGATCACTGCTGTCACAGTGAGCTACATGGCTGAGAGTGGTACTCTGTTATTTGTGGACACCATGGACGCTTGCATCGGAACACCAACAAATCGAGTAGTTTCGTCCGCGGTGTGGTATGGCGTGCGTTCGAACACGATAGGTCCTTTCTGTCCTTTTGCGAGGTGGCACATCGATTATCATACTGGACTAGCATTCGGGAGGGCGACGGTTCATTCCGTGTCCGTCCATTCAGATATAAGTTTTCTGCGATTTCCCGAAAATCGACCCACGCAAATGTAGGGATGGTTCCTTTGAAACCTTCACCATCCTCCAACAATCCGAGCTTGTGCTCCGTCTCTAATGTCGACTGGCGTTAAGCCGTAATCTTAATTTTTTAGGTCCTTCCTACCATTCTATCATATCCTCCCATCGATCTGTCTTAATGCCCTGACTCCATAAAACCGAGTGGGACGTCCAAACAGTTTCATGAATTACGTTAGTGGTGGAGGATCGGATGAACGCCTGCTGTTAATTCTACTCCATCTGCAGCGACCGGTGTGTGTTTTATGGGAGTTCATTGCATAGCTTGACAACTGCTAAGGCCGTGTCCTACGTGAGCGACAGAAGCGACCGACAGCGCGCGACAGCTTCAGGCGACAAAATATAACCGCAGGTTGCAGGATTCTCGAACATATGCTCAGTTCGAATATGATGAATTTCCTTGAGACAGAGAAGTTGCTGTCGATGCATCAGCACGGCTTTAGAAAGCATCGCTCCTGCGAAACGCAACTCGCCCTTTTTTCACATGATATCTTGTGAACCATGGATGAAGGGTACCAGACGGATGCCATATTCCTTGACTTCCGGAAAGCGTTTGACTCGGTGCCCCACTGCGGACTCCTAACTAAGGTACAAGCATATGGGATTGGTTCCCAAGTATGTGAGTGGCTCGAAGACTTCTTAAGTAATAGAACACAGTACATTGTCCTCGATGGTGAGTGTTCATCGGAGGCGAGGGTATCATCTGGAGTGCCCCAGGGAAGTGTGGTAGGTCTGCTATTGTTTTCTATCTACATAAATGATCTTTTGGATAGGATAGATAGCAATGTGCTGCTGTTTGCTGATGATGCTGTGGTGTACGGGAGGTGTCGTCGCTGAGTGACTGTAGGAGGATACAAGATGACTTGGACAGGATTTGTGATTGGTGTAAAGAATGGCAGCTATCTCTAAATATAGATAAATGTAAATTAATGCAGATGAATAGAAAAAAGAATCCTGTAATATTTGAATACTCCATTAGTAGTGTAGCGCTTGACACAGTCACGTTGATTAAATATTTGGGCGTAACATTGCAGAGCGATATGAAATGGGACAAGCATGTAATGGCAGTTGTGGGGAAGGCGGATAGTCGTCTTCGGTTCATTGGTAGAATTTTGGGAAGATATGGTTCATCTGTAAAGGAGACCGCTTATAAAACACTAATACGACCTATTCTTGAGTACTGCTCGAGCGTTTGGGATCCCTATCAGGTCGGATTGAGGGAGGACATAGAGGCAATTCAAAGGTGGGCTGCTAGATTTGTTACTGGTAAATTTGATCATCACGCTAGTGTTACGGAAATGCTTCAGGAACTCGGGTGGGAGTCTCTGGAGGAAAGGAGGCGTTCTTTTCGTGATTCGCTACTGAGGAAATTTAGAGAACCAGCATTTGAGGCCGACTGCAGTACAATTTTACTGCCGCCAACTTACATTTCGCCGAAAGACCACAAAGATAAGAGAGATTAGGGCTCGTACAGAGGCATATAGGCAGTCATTTTTCCCTCGTTCTGTTTGGGAATGGAACAGGGAGAGAAGATGGTAGTTGTGGCACGAGGTACCCTCCGCCACGCACCGTATGGTGGGTTGCGGAGCATGTATGTAGATGTAGATGTAGGTGGTTACGGAAGTGTCCTACGTGAGCGACATCTGTGTCTGTCTCCCTCTGCATCTGGCGACGTTTGAATTCAAACGTGTTTGAATCTTGTTGCTGCAGCACGCGCGACAGAGAGCGACAGCCGCGCATCTTCTCGGCAAAGCAGTGGAGCAGACGCGACGGCAGCTATGAAAAACTTATCACCCGATTTTAAGAAAACCATTCGGTGAAAAAATTTGATTCTTTCGCATCTTATAGCTTGATGTCTTTAAACGATAAAGATACGAATTTATTTTCGTTATTCGTCATAGTTACTGTGCTGCACGAAATTGGGTACATGGCTGTACGAAATTTTTAAGAATTTGCAAAGGTAAAATCACATTGCGTAGACTTTCCGTACAGTTCGTTTAAGGCCATACATTATTGCGTATGAAATGTAACCAATATATCTAAATTGTATTTAAAGTTGAGGCCGGGATAATATCTCTCTTCATTCTTGAGATATATCCGCGGACGGGTCGCTCGCGGCGCGTCCGAACCTTTCCTGTGCTTCGGGAAACAAGTGGCCGTAAAAATCGTCGTATCTCATAAACCGTTCAAGATATCGAAACGACGATTTTTTGAAATGACAGCATGCAGAAAGGACTGCTTTATCGTATGATTAACATTCGATACGTTTTTGTAAACGCGTGAGCAGAGCGAAAACAAGACTCCCTATAAATTACACCATGAGGTTTTGTCCGAATTTTCATAGCCAAACAAAGGGAGAGAAGCAGGTAAACGGGGTATCAAAGTGACCAGCGTGAGGCCTAGTTTTGCATGAAAATATTTAACTGCTTGAAACTAATCAGGGTAATTAACTAAAACTTAATTAATGAGTTGAGGAAAAATGTAATATTTCACGGAAAGCTGCTGCCAAGCTATGTGAATGAAGCATCAAAAATTTCATCTGTTCAAGGCCCAGCTGGTTTGCACATAAAAAGATAAATTGGTGCAGTATTTAAATGTCAAAAAGGCTTCCTTCGAATCAAGTACGTTGGGAAGGCAAACGAGGAGTCAGTAAGATCATGCTTTCTGAATAAAACTTGAAAATAAAAAAAATGAAAGAAATCAATAAAATATTTTATGAAATAATATGTGTAAAAGAAATGAGTAGATCAGAGAAACGTTCTACATATCTTTGAATGATGCTCGAAATCATGAACAGAAAATGAGGCCCACCAAACATTTCCTAATTTCCCTAATATTTTTTATTTCGTACTTTTAGACAAATCATTACACAAAACGTTTGACTTTCTTTTCAAAAATTTTGTATGCTTTTACGTTTACAGACTGTTTAGATCACAATGTGTTACGCTACCATTGCACCACAGCTAACCCGTACTTGTCGTGTTTCAATTTGTCTATTTATTGGTGTATTTAGGGTAGTTAGTCATGTAGTCAGTCATTCTTCCGCATTTATTGGCTGTTAAAAGTGCTTGATCATTCAGAAACATTCGTATTTAATTTATTAATGAGATAGTCGAGCGCTCCTCTGCTCATTCACGTGTATTCGAAGAATTTGTCTGGTGATCTTCGCCATTGATGATATTTATGAAATTCTCCATGTATATTCCTCCCTTTGTAAATGTCATGCACAGCTTTCCTTTCCGCTTTATTTTCTTAAGTAAACCTAATTTTGTAGCCTTAATCTCCAGCTACAGTATTGTACAGTTTAGGGGCCCCGTTTTATAGAAACACTGGTTGGTTCTAAGCTCTAGCTTGTAGCGCGACATGGTCGCTCGCACACAGGACACCCGGACTTTTCGCCCGATGCTGCTGCTTGTCGCTGGAGTGTAGCGTATCCAGAAGTCGCTCGCTGTGGGTCGCTTCTGTCGCTAACGTTGGACACGGCCTAAGGAACAGAAACATTGTTGGACAGGAATAATCACAGGCATTGATGGACAACATTAAACACAGTACATAGGTAATAGAGGTGGAGTGGAATATTTGTAAGGAAATAGTACAATTAAACCACATGGTAAAGCAGAAAACAGACATAAATAACTCTCTTGTTTCCTACAGGCCAGACTTCCAACATAAAGGTCGATATCGGACTCTCAGCACAGAATATGCTCTCCTTGAATATTAATGGATCTTTTGCACCCGTTATTTATGCTGGCTACCAAACTGTTGAGGAGTTCTTGGGAGATATAGTCCGACTCCTCTCTCAACGCGGTTTCCAGTTCTTGCACGGTTCGGGAAGAGGGTATTCGTTGAGAAACACGTCTTCCAAGAGCATTCCAGACATGCTCTATAGGGTATATGTCAGGAGCTACACAGGCCCCGACATCTCAGCGATCCTTTGTGGGCGAGTATTGGTGTCCATAAGTCGGGACATACTGCACCCCTGAACAGACGGTCATGATCCATATAACCTCCCTGCAATATCGATTTCTATAATGGTATCCCGGCAAAGATATGCAGTGGTCTTCGGCCATTGTACATAACGCCTGCTCACACTGGGACACTAGACCATACCAATGACGTTCATCAACACACCGTGGTGTGGGACGTAATGCCCCCTCTCTCTTCACACTTAACTGGTGGCCAGAATCACACAGTGACTCGAGATTCGACGGATAACATCACTCTGTACCACTGTTGCTGACTGCCGCCAACGTACTCCCTATACCGATAAACTCTTTCTCGGCTATGGCGTGGTTGAAGTGGGATGCATGTAACGGGCTTCCGAGCATACAAACCAGTCTGATTCTGGCGGAGCACACGTGTACCAGTACTGGTTGCAAGGTCTGCAGCGATCTGCCTCGGAGTGATATGGCTGTTCCTTTTCAACACTATGGCTAAGTATCGGTCCTCCTGCAGAATAGTGTTCCGTCTATGACCACCGATATGGTTTTGCAAATCATTTCCACCTTTTCAATCGTGAGGTGACACTCTTCGACTCACTCATTAATGTGACCACACTATCGACTTCGAGCCGTCCAGCTGCTCGTCCACGATCGTAAGCACTCAAAGGATGTCTTGCAGACAAGTTGCCGTACCACACGGAATGTCGCACTAATCGTTTCCACAACAACCTCCGTCAAACACCGTACTGAGCGAAATGTGCGTGCACAGGACTCGCTGCAGTTAACACGTCCCGCCTCTACTTTTCTTTAACTATCTCTGGTGTTGTGTTCCGTAGCAATGCGCGGTTGTTAGGTAGCAAGTGTAAGTCGTTCCTTAGCAGTTGTCAAGCAGTGTATTACAGTTATGAGTCACAAAAATTTTAGTGTATCAAATAGATTATTATCTCCCTTGAACAATGAGAAAATTTTGCTGCGATCATATCCAACTCGTTTTAAGATGGTGCCTGAAATTTCAACATATGAGTCTGTCCCAAAACATTGTTGATGCAGGGAGGGTTAGAGGAAATTTTTACTCACAAGCGACATTAACTGGCGCCCACGCTCTTCCATTTTTCCACATAAGCAACATATCAACTGGCGGGCGCCCCCTTCTCTTCTGTCCGCCATACATTAGCTACAGTTCTTTGGTAAGACCTTTAAAAATAAATAGAAAACTAATGGTCGTGGGAATTGTTCGTTTTCGCTGTTAATTATGAGGCACCCTGTGAGCAAATTCTGTACTGACGGCGCCTCTGGCGACCCAAGCAGCCTCTTGTATCGCTTGGGCCTTAAATCTTTGTAGGTGAAGGTGGCAGAACCACTGATACTTTCAGACAACCTCCCTCTCCCAGTTCCTCCAACACACAAACAAACACACGCACGCACGCACAAACGTCCTCATGGACTTCAGGGCAATTGGTCTGAAAGTGACATTTCCGAATTATTATCTCTTAACAATATTTTCTCTCTGCTGAACAATTTGATGTATTATTTATCAAATAATGCTAGCTGGAAGTGTACTTTTTATTATTTCAAAGTTAATAGTGCAAACATAATAAAAGCTAATCGTTCTACATTTACTTACTTAATTATTTTCCTGTAAGTATTCGATCTAGAAGGCTGAGGTTTTCAGCTATTTATTCCTTGACTTCACGTTCTTGTTAAGAGGTTGGATGCACTGAGTAACCAGAAATGCCGGTGTTCCACCTGCATCTACGGTCGAATTCACGAACGATGACGGTCCAGCTTAGGATTGTTCTGCTCATTCATCTACGTCACGCTTTCTCCGACAACCAACAAGCGTTCAGTAATGTTCTCAGTGCTCTGCTGTGATTGTCGTAGCCAATGTGAGCATGAAACGTGATCGTAGCGAGTTATTTATTGAACTTTTATTTCATTTGTTGCGAGTTGTCATGCCTGATGGTGACGGTAAGCGACGAATTCTGCACGAGCAAGCGAGAGACATAATTTACAGTATACACGCTTTCTTCCAGCGCAGAGCACGTGTACGTGCTTACCACAACCGTTGCTTGGATACGGCAACAGTGCAAACCTTGTCAGTGTCTCGAGCTGCGCGAACCGCCATCGTTCATGGATCGGACTATAGTGCTCTGTAAGTGCTGAACTGTAAAGATAGTAAACACTAAATGGTAATGAAAGATTTACAGATAAAAACGTTGATAAACTCCAGCATTGTCGAATGGCAATAAGATACAACCAGTATGACCTACAAGAAATGAAAAGAACAATATGGCCTACATTCTTCCACAAATCGTCCACTGGTGTATTGTCTTATGTCCACCGGGTGCTGATTCTCAGTGCAAGTACTGCACGGCTTAGGCAGCAGGCACAGACGAACAATTCATCCCAAAAAACAGCATACTATCTGTCATTCTGACCTTCTTCCCAAATGGTTCCAAGATCGAAAGCAAAACCCGAATGAGTCACTTAGTAATGTCATTTGGACCCGCATACCAAAAAAATCTATTTGTAGGAAAAAACACTATATCTGGGCATTGTGATGCTGTGATAACGTTTAATGGACTAAAGAAGTAAGAGACGAGAAAAGAAGGAAGCGCCTAACCTTGCAGGATGATCAAGAAGAGGATACGGACAACGATGATTATGGGTCTGGCAGTTTGTAGGAGCTGCCACGCCTCCATCTGCGAGTTGATGTCATCTAAAACTTTGCACTAGATCTCTGGAAAAGACTTTTAAAAAAATATTTGTCTCATTAGTGGTAGGGTGCTGGGGCTCCTGGTGTAATTTTGATATCAAATTGAATGTAAATTAATTAAATTGATCAATTAATTACCCCCACACCGCCAGCCCCTCCCCCGGACGATGTGATGTGTTTTTCTCGGCTGGCATACAGATCCCCGGCCCTCCCCCCCCCCCCCCCAACCCCCCACCAGGAAGTGGCGAGAAATAAAAAATGGCAGTGCCCTTTCTGGGACACGAACCCTGATACTTCTGGACAGAAAGACCAAGTGAAGCCCCCAACACATGGAAACTGAACAGATGCAGGAGAGAAAGATTAGGTTAGTGTACTTTATATATTTTGGTTGGGAAACTGAAGTAAAGGTCGGTCCTAATTATATAATTATTCATAAAGATTTGTCCTAATTACTCAACTGTATGCATAACGCTACAAAGGAGTGCCTAAAATCGCAATACAGATCAAAAATTGAGAATGTCATACGACTGGTGATATCCTAATGGGAAAAAATTTTACAATATCATTCGAAAATAGTGGTAGACGTACTCAAAAGTCTACCCTTCAAATATAAGCTGGCAGGAAAAAAGGCTGCGGTGTAAGATACTACCTTTATTTTCTTTTGACGAGAAATATGTTCAACTGAGGAGATGCTGGTGTTGGACACAGAGGAGTTTAACAAGTGTATTACCTGTAAACACACAGCTGAGGACTGTATCTATCCCTGTTTGACTTCAGAGTTCGCTACAGACGCCTCGCCCTGCAGCCCAGGGAATCGAAGCCAGTACATGCTACTGCAACTGACGGAAAATATTTCGCTGCGCTAATTACACATCGAAATTGTCGTCGAAAAAAAATGCTGCACTCTCTAGTGTTACAGATTTTGCTATTCACATACATTTAATCAAATGTAACAGTAGTGATGATAATGTCTGGCAATATTTACCGACAAGATGAAGAATGCAACCTATAACACTAGATTGCGTACTCACGGCAGTTCTGCTTTGCCGTTTTTGGTACGACTTGGAAAGAGAGAAAAATTAATGTATGATCGCCGATGCGTCGCTTCTCGATTGTGTTCAGGAGAAGTAAGGTTTGATTACGCGAAGGTGGTTTCATGGGTGACCTTTGACCCGGATTGCCTTCACGCAATCAGAATCTTCGAAAAAATACCTAAGGGACCTGTTTGAATAATTAAAAAAATGGAAATGAATGCAAAACAGTGACATTTTGTGAAAAGTTATCAGATTGGAAATTGTACACATTAATGTCATCCCGAATACAATCGAGATACCGCGATGAAGAGCGAACCTGTAACAGAGCTTACATACATTGAAAAATCATGGCGAGTTTAAAGAAACGAATAAACAGAGATTTTCTGTCAAGTAAAGCATCAATGTATTCTCAAAGAACAAAGACGTTAAACTAATAGACATTAACAAATACACAATCAATACAAAACTTACATTTTTTATATTTCTCTCATACATGGAGGAGTGCAACAATCGCTGCTTTTGTATGTCCGAGATTTCTTAAAAATTAAATCTTCTGGAGTTCGAATAAGTACTTTTTAGCATCACACGGTTTACCGAAGAGTTTTGCTTGGCGATTTACAAGTTTTTTTTACACTGAATAAAATATAACTTGTAGCGGTGCTACACAATACGTCTTAACAAGTCGGCGACCAAACGTAATGGCTCAAATGGCTCTGAGCACTATGGGACGTAACATCTGAGGTCATCAGTCAAGGACATCACACACATCCATGCCCGCGGCAGGGTTCGAACCTGCGACCTTAACGGTTGCGCGGTTCCAGACTGAAGCGCCTAGAACCGCTCTGCCACAACGGCCGGCGACCAAACGTAAAAAGCTAATGAAGTCTCTAGAACATTTCTTAACAAATGATGGTTTGTCCTTTCAAATGTTTCGCAGCTTGTTGCTATCGAGCGCTGTGACAATGATTTAAATATGTGCGCCCAGCGTGTCAGTTTTTATTTGAAATATTTTAACGCTGGACGCGCGTCTTGGTGTTGGCGCACATTCTAAAGTATTTCGTCTCTTTACACATGCGCTGAGATGCTTAATACCTTTACGACCTACAGCCCAATAATATTACAACTCGTAATGAACGGATCATAATGTAACCCCTGTACCGGGGAAAATAGTCATCCCAAAAGATTGCAAATGGGCGGCAGTTGAACGTGCATTCTCCTCGATGTACAGGCGAGCACTAGCTAAATTACACTCACTTCTACCTCCCCTCATCCCTGCCCGTCCCTCCCTCCCTCCATCTACGGTGGGGAGACAGACCTTTTAAAATGCCCAACTGGTACCGAGCTCCTTTTTCTGCAGCCTACAGCCCTTCCGTCGGCAGAGGAGCAGACCAGTGTCACTCAGCCGGCCTTGACGTGATGTAAAGCCAAGGATGTAAAGCCAAGTAAACACGAGATAAATGAGGGCCACCACGCCCCACACACCACACCGTGATCAGGGCACAGTAATTTCCCCCCCCCCCCCCCCCCCCACACACACACTGAACCGTCTCCACAATGCCCCCCCACCCCCCACCCCCCGCGCCCTCCCAGTGGCCGCTGTGAAAACACTGCGCTGTAACAATTGTATTTAACATCGAACTATCTCTTATAATCGAGCATCTATTAACACAATTACAACGATAGTAGATCATCTCTTTCCACGAAAATAGTCACAGTCCATTTTCTTTTAGTTTTATGAGCAAAATACAGTTTTTACATTCGACTATTGGATACAATTCGCATCTCATTATTTTGCAACATCCACTGAAGTGCACCGCCGCCGATTACAGATGAACAACAGTGAGAGGTCAGGTTATGTACCCCCTACTGTAGCGTTGCTCTTGGGGGGCAAAAACAAAAAGAATTGTTTTATTTTTATTTTTAAATGTCGAAAAAGTGAATATTTTGGTGGGCCACTTGGCAACAGCAGAATCAGGGACTGATTACACTATTATTATAACATACGTTGAGCATTAAATACCTGAATAAGAGAAACATTATCATTTCTGTGCATTTTTATATTCGCGATGTAGTCATACCCGGAACAACACTAAGGGACCAGAAGATTTATAGATTTTAAAAGAAATGCAACACTACACAATTAAAAAGTTGGTTCAGAAATAATAGAAAAACGATAATGTTCCTTCTGCCTCATGCTGCGTTCGGCCCATCAGCGTGATCGTAATTTCTGGTGATGAACTAACACAAAATAATTATCAATTAAGTAAATGAGGAGATGGAAATCATCAAGGTTAATTTACTAAAATAAGCACACTTATCTTTAACACATTTTTTTTAATGCTACGTACCTTTTCATAGTAAATTACAATAGATGACCATTGTGGTTAAATACATTATACATAACAGTCAAAATGTCCTCTTGATGCTGTCTGTTCGTAATCAGTTACAAGAAGCTACATGTTTTCTGATTGGAAAAATAACAATTAGCATATTCACTCAATATTTTCACATGAAATATAAAATACCGTTGCGGAACGCAGCAAGCCCGCGTCCGCCTTTCATGGAATACAAACAGTAAAAGGTGAGGCGCCAAATGCCTCATTTGTCTTGAAACAACATTGATCGATACATGTACATAAAGATTTACAGGCACTGCGCAAGAACGGCAAAGATAAAGAATAATAGATTCTGTCGCTGCTATGCGATGGTTCATTTCTTTTACTTTACAATTGTTGGATAACTTTAGGCCATCAGGCGTGTACTATTGAGCGTATATTAATGTATGTTAGGCGAAAATTACTAATATTACACTACACACATCCACCCTGCGTAAAATCAGGAAAAAAACTTCCACTATTTTGCTGCAAAAACTATCTCTCACCACAGGATGTCCTCGTTATTTCGTAACCATTATCAGAATAGAGAAATAGTGAGAATTTAAACTCAAAAGAAACAACATCTATGTTAAGCAATTTCTTTCAGCTTGGTGGTCAAATTACACTACCTGAGAGCATCTCTCGTTCACATTAGTGTCTGTAAATAAAATATCATGCACATCTTTATTACATACATTTCAGACATGTGAAATAACGTTAGAGAATACAGTCATTCACGCATTTGCTCACATGTCGGAAAAAACACATTCATTTTACGTTTGACAACACCAAACTATAATTCAAGAGGACGTTGCTGTTTTGTACACTATGGGAGGTTCTGTTTTACCAATCTGAAGGTACATTACACCAGCCTTTACGAAACAAATCGTGAAAGCCTGTCTTGTAACAAAACCTCCTATAAGATCTCATTGCGTCTCTCTCTCTCTCTCTCTCCTTCATTACATCGAAGTGAAATACCGTGTGCAGGTTTACATGTGACATTTTTGATCAATAACTCCCCTCTACCGAGAGCTGCATGTAAAATTTCCATCATACATCAGACATTCAGTCGCAAAAGCAGCCAATTCTTGCGCTAAAGTTTTGTAAGCAATTTGATCATCACAGCCTGTTTCACACATTCTATTCACATGTCGAAAAAAATCACTTGTCATTTCCAGTTTCCACAACGAGCTATAATTCAAGTGGTGTCTACTTTCTAATTAGAGGTTATAAAGTATGAAGTAACACAGAACTTGCGGTAACACCTATTTTTAAACTCGCAAACATGACGATAATAATAAAAACAGTCATGATTCCACGAGAATAGATCAGTCGATTTTTTTAGTTTTTTGGGCAAAATCGGTATAGTTTTGAGAGAACTATTTGTATCCGAACTTAATCAGTTATACCACCCCTTGTAACAGAATTTCCTAAAAAATTTTACCACGTCTCTCTCTCTCTCTCTCTCTCTTTCTTTTCCGATATATCGATAAACAAATACCATCTGTATGTTGACATCGAGCATATTGCATATACATGTATCGCTCCATTGGAGTAGATACTCAGTGCTCAAAGTCGCTTGCACAGATCTGCGTAAAGTATTGACGACTGTACTGGAGGAGTAAAAATTAAATGATCGTATGGCATTTGTTGGCCGGGATATCCCCGTCGGGATTCGGCCGCCGTGTTGCAAGTGTATTTAGTTGACGCCACTTCGGGGACTTGCGTATCAATGATGATGAAAAGCACACAACACCCAGTCCCCTGCCGGGAAGCGAATCCGGGCCCCCTAGCGTAGTATGCGGTAGCGCAACCGCTGAGCTATGGAGGCGGACTATTGGAGGAAGACCATATCTAACAAACTATCAGTGACAAGAGAGGGTTTGTGTATTGTTTCTTAATAAGCTGTTTAATACATTGTTTTTTCGGCTGTTACACATACAATCACTGTATGACTACAGCTTTCTACACCACCATAATCTTTGTTTTTCTACCATGACATCGAGATCTGTGTCAGGTGCTAAGCCGACATTAATACATTTCGATCCATTGGCTCTCATAGAAAGCTGAACATAGCATGGTGTAAACTATGCAGCTCCCACAACACACAGGTCGGTAGAAATAAAACACAGAGGTGATGTTTCTCATTGACAAAAATATGGAATACATCGCAAGATATGGAACCTGGAAGAGTTTGCGCCATTGTAGAGCGTTTCCAGCAGCTATCCAAAATTGTGTCTAAGTCCATACGTGTGTTGCAGATGGTTTGAATGAACTGGACCCAGACCTCCCGCTGTTGAATCCACCATGCAATATATCTGGAACGGTGTCGAGAGGATGGTATGGAATGCAGTATATCTGGGATGGGGTTTGAAGATGGATCCACCAGCAAGAGGACTCGGTGTCGTTTCTGGCAGTCATCCATGACACTTGCATAGACATCGACTTACAGAAAATAGAGCAAATGCACTGCATCTGTAGAATATTTGGTTGTGAGTGACTGGGTGCATTCGAGTACAGTGCTACACTGCCAGACTAATATCCTGTTCGGTACCGTACAGAAGAATAATATCACGAAGGACTGTCTACCTCCATCGAATGGACATCTAGCACACAAAATAATGGGATTCGGGTGATTATGTACTGTCATAGTGGATCTTTAAGAGTATAAAAGGAGGTGTGGAGGTGTGATAGGGGTAGCAGGATACCTTGGTTTGTGCTTATTACTGGAGAATCTAGACAATATTGTCACTAAATGTAGGTGATACATCTTACACTAAAGATGTTATGCTCTTTAGCTGAAGAACTTAAATGTGCTTTCATCCCCTACAGAATCGTTTTGTGATGTGTTTCTCACTATTTGTGGGACTGTACCACCGTCGAAAATAACGTACAAACGGTTGAAATCGAGACGTCGCGATTGGTAATATTTATGCATAGTCTCTAAACGTATGTGTGTAGAGCTGTTAGTAGTGGACGGTTGCGGTTCGAATGCGTAACTTGCTAACAGTTCGTCTATAAATTTCGTTGCCGGAGGTGCGTACTCTGTAGTTACGGAGGGGGGAAACGCCCACGTTCCAGGATGCTACGTGCAGTCAACGTATTGTCAGATAACGAATAACTTACTACTAGGATAAAAAATACCCAAAATCTACGGTTTATAGATATTCTGACATGGTTATGGGGATGTATCAGAGTTGGAAGATGTACACAAAAGTAGCGAAGCTCATCTAGTAAACATTAAGAACATATACTCACAGGAAAAAAAAAAAAAAAGGAATCATCTCAGCACACGAGTTAACTCCTTGTTGCATATCCTTACTCAGTAGAGTCGAAGTCAGATGAATGTTTATAACTGTATCAGACTTTTAGTTTCCATCAAGTGCATCGCTACATGAATCTGCAGACGAGCTCTGTAATGTGTTGTAGCAGCACACGGATTTGTTTCCAGACTACGAGTTTCCAATCTGCACGGTTCACTGTGTCTCACCTAGGTATGAGGCGAATGCTGCTATACTTGTCATGATTTTCCTATCCAAAATGCTTGCATGTAGATCATCGGGAAGGGGGAATTGGCAGGATTTTTGAGTAGGCTGGCGTATAGGATTCGCAAATATCCTTGTATAAAATCAAACAATGCATGGGTATGCCAGCAATATGCCAATACATGTACGGAAAAATATAAAAAAATGACATAAAATCGGTAATAATTGAGGAAAACCTGGTGTAATTACGACAAATTGATGTAAATACCTGAAATTGAATGAAATACGACGAAATATGTCGAATCGCGCGAAAACTTGCAAAATTAAGTAAACTGACTGATAATACATACAATTATAGAAAAAGTACAACTAAATGTGGGGAATTGATGTGGCTGGTGCGCAGACACTCAAGACCGAGGAAATCTTAAAAATTATGCTGTAGCTACATTCAGTTTTAACCCTCTGCCTGTTAAGTAGGTTGGTTTTCATAACACATACTTCAACAGAGGCGACATAAGTACTACACACAGGCCTCATATTAAAGCAGGCAAAACAAATGTATCTCAATCCAAGACTGTGTTCTCACAGATGCAGTCGAGTGTACATATTACCGAATTACGGTTGGTCCTCACAAACAACGTTATTCCTTAAGTATTAAGGAGAAGAATCACTGCGTTTATCAGACTTAAGCCATTCCGTAGAGTGTTCTGTAGGAGAGTGGACAGATGTCACTTGTACACTGTGTGCAAAAGTATCCGGACACCCCCAAAAACTTAAGTTTTTCATATTAGGTGCTTTGTGCTGCGACCTACTGCCAGGTACTCCATATCAGCAACGTCTGTAGTCATTAGACACCGTGAGAGCGGAAAAGAGCGCTCTCCAGAACTCATGGATTTCGAACGTGGTCGGGTGATTGGGTGTCACTTGTCATACGTCTGTACCCGGGATTTCCACACTCCTAAACATCCCTAGATTAGATTTACTTTCATTCCAATTGATCCATAGTGAGGAGGTCCTCCAGGATGTAGAACATGTCAGAAATACAATACACGACAAATATTTACAACTAAAAGAAATAAGCTAATGTACCATTCCACAGGTTCCAAGTGGAATGATCGTCATTTTTAATGAACACTATATGAAAGAGTCATTTTACAAATACTAATGCACTGAATTTAAAATAAAAAAGTTTTTTATTTATTTATAAGGTAATAAACATGTAATACAACTACTATAATACTTATTTACAATGAACACATTACTGCACTGAAATGGTGCAGAGGTTAGATTGTACTTACACACACACACACACACACACACACACACACACACACACACACACATAGTCCGCAGCTCGTGGTCGTGCGGTAGCTTTCGCGCTTCCCACGCCCGGGTTCGATTCCCTGTGGGGTCAGGGATTTTCTCTGCTTCGTGATGACTGGGTGTTGTGTGATGTCCTTAGGTTAGTTAGGTTTAAGTAGGTCTAAGTTCTAGGGGACTGATGACAATAGATGTTAAGTCCCATATATATATATATATATATATATATATATATATATCAATTGGTTTTACTGAGAAATTCATCAATGGAGTAGAAGGAGTTGGCCACCAATAAATCCTTTAGGCTGCTCTTAAACTGAATTTCATTGGTTGTTAAGCTTTTTATGGCTGCTGGCAAGTTATTGAAAATAAGTGTTCCTGAATAATGCACACCTTTTTGTACACGACTAAGTGACTAAATCCTTGTGAATATTATTCTTATCTCTAGAGTTGATTCCATGAATTGAGCTGTTGGCTTGAAAGAGTGATATATTTTTAATGACAAATTTCATTAAGGAATAAATATATTGGGAAGCAGTAGTTAGTATCCCTAGTTCCCTAAACAGGCTTCTGCAGGATGTTCTTGAGTTCACACTACATATAACTCTTACTGCACGTTTTTGTGCCCGGAAAACTTTAGCTTGGCTTGATGAATTACCCCAAAAAATAATCCCGTATGACATTATGGAATGAAAGTAAGCATAGTATGCCAGCTTTTTCATTTTTATATCCCCTATGTCTGACACAATTCGCATTGCAAATAGAGATTTGTTAAGACGCTTCAGCAGTTCTGTGGTGTGCTCCTCCCAGTTGAATTTATTATCAAGCTGTAATCCCAAGAATTTAACACTGTCCACTTCTTCTATCTTCTTGTCATCGTATGTTAGACATATACTCGTGGGACACCCCTTACAAGTTCTGAACTGCATGTAGTGTGTTTTTTCAAAGTTTAGTGACAAAGAATTGGCTAGGAACCAGTGATTAATGTCCACAAATATTTTATTAGCTGATCTTTCTAAGACTACACTTGATTTGATATTTATTGCAATGTTTGTATCATCGTCAAACAAAACGAACTTGGCATCTGGTAATGTTACTAATGAAAGGTCATTGATATACACAAGAAAAAGTAAGGGCCCAAAATGGAACCTTGTGGGACCCCACATGTAATTAGTTCCCAGTTGGATGATGCCTGATAGCTTGATACATGTCTCTTTCCTAATAACACCCTTTGTTTCCTGCCAGAGATATAAGATTTGAACCATTTTGAAGCATTTCCTGTTACACTATAATATTCTAATTTACTTAAAAGTATATTGTGATTTACACAGTCCAATGCCTTTGATAGATCTCAAAATATACCAGTTGCCTACAATTTTTTATCTAATGAATTAAGCACATTTTCGCTGTGAGTGTAGATAGCTTTCTCAATATCAGAATCCTTTAGAAATCCAAACTGTGACTTTGACAGTATGTTATTTGAGATGAGATGGTTATAAAGCCGACTGTACATTACTTTTTCTAAAATTTTTGAAAATGCTGGCAATAGTGAAATTGGACAGAAATTTGATGCTATTTCTTTATCTCCCTTCTTAAACAGTGGCTTAACTTCAGTATATTTCAACCATTCAGGAAATATTCCACTGATAAACGACTGGTTACACAGATAGCTTAATATGTTACTTAGCTCAGAATCACATTTTTTCATTAACTTTGTTGATATTTCATCATACCCACTAGGTGTTTTTGATTTTAAAGATTTTATGATGGACATTATTTCTTCTGGGGTAGTGAGGGTCAAATTCATATTATGGAAGTTACTTGAAAGTCTGAGGTATCCCATAGCAGCATCTACCGAACCTGACAACCCCATCTTTTCAGTAACAGTTATAAAATGTTTGTTAAAAAGTTCTGCAACACTATACACATCTGTCACCAATGTATCATTTACTCTTAATGCTATTTGTTCCTCTCCATGTCTGGTTCTACCACTGTTTCAGATGTGATAGTGAAGTGGAAACGTGATGGGACACTTACAGCACAAAAGTATACAGGCTGACCTCGTCTGTTGACTGACAGAGACTGCAGACAGTTGAAGAGGGTCGTAATGTGTAATAGGCAGACATTTATCCAGACCATCATACAGGAATTTCAAACTGCATCAGGATCCACTGCAAGTACTATGACAGTTAGGTGGGAGGTTAGAAAACCTGGATTTCATGATCGAGCGGCTGCTCATAAGCCACACATCACGCCAGTAAATGCCAAACGACGCCTCGCTTGGTGTAAGGATATGATTGATGATGTATTTAAAAAAAAAAATTATTGCTAGTACTGGTTTCAGACATTTTGTTCGACATTAGGTGTTCGAAATCAGTAGTGTAAGAAATAATAAAAAGCTTAAAAATATCTTATCAGATTAGTGGTCAGTAGTTTTTTTAATACCTTTCTTACCGCACAACCGCGTTGCCCTCTCGAAATGTGACTTAACCTCGGCGTCACCTGGACGGTAAGGTTTGAACTTTTATCCTGTGTTCCAAACGCCTGTAAAGGCCCACTGGGGCAGTGTTGCAGTATTAGCGGGTGCTGAATTTGCTCAACATGACCTGAAGTGCCAAAACATTGTGACCACCTGATTAATAGCGTCTTGGTGCACCTTCGGAACGCGATACAGCATGAATTCGACAACTCCTTTGTGCGTTTCTGGAGGTACGTCGTACCAGATGTCTACGACCAGCTTACGCAATTCGCGTAAATTATCGGCCCATGGTTTCTGGGCTAGTGCCAGAAGATGTATTCCATCCGGCTGAGATCAGGCGAATTTGATGCCCAAGACATCAAAGAGATTCTGGTCATATGTAAAGTACACTAGTGGCAAGATGCAATCAGTACATCCACTGCCGGCCATAGTGGCCGAGCGGTTCTATGCGCTACAGTCTGGAACCGCGCGACCGCTACGGTCACAGGTTCGAATCCTGCCTCGGGCATGGATGTGTGTGATGTCCTTAGGTTAGTTAGGTTTAAGTAGTTCTAAGTTCTAGGGGACTGATGATCTCAGAAGTTAAGTCCCATAGTGCTCAGAGCCATTTGAACCATTTGTGTACCTCCACTGCATAACAACAGTGGTGATGTTATCGATGACAGTACCACTAAAGCAGCTACCAAACACGGTTTTCCTTTATGTTGCTAAAAACAAAAAAAGAACTTTGTGTTCTGCCTTACGGCAGGTCTTGTCATGGGGGAAGCCTCGTCAGAGAGGTCGACTACATGAGCGTCTAGGGAAGTGATTCCATTAGTGGTTTCCCGTTGACTTCCACTGATGACGATGAAATGATAATGAGGACAACACAACACCCAGTCCCTGAGCGGAGAAAATCTTCGACCCAGCCGGGAATCGAACCCCGGCCCCTTGGCGCGACAGACCGCCTCGCAGCTATCGGGCCGGACTGTTGCTAAATCGAACAACATATTTGTCTACAGTTATGCATATTGCGGTTGTTTACGTTCTGTATTCTTTAGATTGCTTCTGATTTACTTGTACTATCAGCTGTTTATACTGTTTTGTGGCAAATTAAACGCGGCCTTGCAAAATTTCCGTTATTTGTCATAATTTTGGACACCACTGTATTTCAGACGAGTTTAATAATTCTTAGCTGCGCATTTAAATGCATGCAAGCTGTCGACAGCACAGGACAAAGTGAAGACTTTTAGCGACTACCTTTTCTATTACATACTGATTTCCCGTGGGCGCTGCCCGGGCCGAGCGTTGGCAAAGTGCGGCAAACAGCCGATATTATATCTCTTAAAAAAATATAATGTAACTATTTATTTTGAGGAAACACTCGCCTAGTAAATTTGTTTGTCCTTTGATTTATCGTGATCTGTTACTGAGTTTTAGTGGAATTAGTTTTTACTTTTAGCTTTAAAAAATACAAAAGAGATATAATAAGCAAAATAATGAATTTCGTAGGTTGCCAATTACGTATTATATCTGGTTTTATCGAGCGCCAGGCTCCCTACAAATTACTGTAAATGCAATAGCGTAGTATTACTCAGCTCCAGTTCACTATCACAGAAAATAGACAAGTTTTAATAAAATTATTTCACTGGATTACTTCAATTAATCTCACTGAATATTTTTACATAATTTCTTCCGCTTCGGCTATCAGACATTGTGCTGTGAAAAAATATTTTTAAATGTACCGCGTAATGGCGGCTAATTAACAGTCAGATATCACTGTTACTCGCTCCGCAGCAGCTGGAAACATGCTAAATAATTTTCATTAAATATTCTTTTCATAAGATAAATGTGGCGTAGGTTCTTGAAATAACACACGGAGATCACTTTATACTAATATATTCTTACTAGGACACAGTTTACACCATTAAATATTTGCAATTACGTTACGACAGAAACAAATGCTAGCGCAGCACAATAGCTTGCGTACCTTATTCCAGCTAACACCAGAACGAACAGAACAAAACAGACTAGACAGAAGAATGAACATTGCATTGTGTTTTATACTCTTACAGAGATGATAATACTTCTTTTAATTACTTACACATTATAATCTCATGCACTAAAAATAATGTCTTTTCTGCATTTATCGATATATATTGTATATTTTTACAGTTAAATCAATGTTTGCAATTCATTTTGAGTCACATACAGTCATTTTTATTTATGTTTCACCTCGATAATGGTGAATATTGCAAAAGGGACACTACACCGACTACTGTGACGTCACAAGTTAGTTGCAGGGCCCGTATTTCTCTCGGGGGCCCCGGCTCGTAGTTTGTGACATTACGGAGTCACTGACAGTTCAGTACGTTCCTTACCACGCGAGTGCCACGAAATCACTTTCTGCTTGTGAACATCTACCAGCCAGTAAAACAGCATTCATATCTAGCTCTGAGAAAATAGTGAAATGTCTTCATATCCAACGTGATAGTAAAATTTGGTTATGACCTTGATATAATGCATTTCTTATTATATCACATATAGTGCTATAACGTAAATCAGGTGTGAACAACATGATACGCAAAATACACTGACGGAAAAAGATCGCAACACTTAGAAGCAGTTCTTTTGCAGGACCTCAGACCACCTCAGTGGTGTCAAGCGAGAGCTCATTGGAGGGCAGGGTGGAGACCTGTTGTTTTCCGATGAAAGCCGGTTCTGCCTCGGTGCCAGTGATGGCCGTGTGTTGGTTAGGAGTCCAGCTGAGGGCCTGCACCCAGCCTGTCTGTGCGCTAGACGCACAGGACCTACTCGTGGAGTTATCGTGTGGGGTGCGGTTTCGTACGACAACAGGAGCACTCACGTGGTTGTCCCACGCCCCCTGACTGCAGGTCTGTACGTCAGTCTGGAGATTCGACCTCGTGTGCTGGCACTCATGAAGAATATTCCAGAGGGTGATTTCCAGCAGGATAACGCTCGCCTACATACCACTGTTGGAGACCAGTATGCTCCACAAGTGTCGACATGTTGCTTTGGCCAGCTTTGTTTACAATTCAGTACATATGGTATATCATCTGACGACAACTCAAGCGTCAACTACAAACAGCGTTAACCGTCCCTGCACTGACCGACCAAGTGCAACAGGCGTGCAACTCCATCCCACAAACTGACACCTGGCACCTGCACAACATAATTCACGCACGTTTGCATGCTTGCGTTCGACATTGTAGCGTTTACACCGGCTATTAATGTACCAGAATTTCACATTTGCAATAGCTTATCTCGCTGTTACATTTACTTGTGGCCTGCCAACGTCAATCATTCGAATGTTTTACCTAGACGAATGTATTCCCGAAATTTCATTACACTACAATAATTATTTTTTGCTGTTGCGACTCTTTTTTCGTCAGCGCACACTTACTGTTTTTCTGTGATTTTTTATAGTACTCGTGTTTTGTGTGTTTCGTTCAGGTGTTAACACTGAATTGCTATGCTGTGATATAGAAGGCGTCTTCCCTGAGATTCACCAGGCCCGTTTCCTCTGGTGCTCGAGAGATATTTGCAATTTCGTTTTTGCATTGTGTAGCTGGAGTCATCCAAAATAAATAGCGCTTCTCACGTCTTCGATGCGATGCCGAGTGACTGCGGAAAGTGTCGCTTTGTTTCCCGTTACAAACAAAATATATTTTTAAAGCGGAGTTTCACGTGCGTATTCGATAATGCTGTCCCAGATTAGTCCAGAGCGATATTTGTTTTACCGATAGGCATTAACAGGGATAGTAAAACTAAAAGCATAACCAGTACTCCTGCAGCCACAGCACTACCCTGGCCTGCTCTTGATTTCTGCCACAAAGCAGGCAGCGCTATTGAGTTGCTGCTGGAATACTGTCTATTCTTTGTGTTCTACTGTTTCTGTTTGTACGTATTGGTGAAACGAATATGTGACTGGACTAGTTAGGGAGCACTCTATCGAATGGGCACGTGAAATTCCGATTTAAAAATAATTTTGTTTGTAATGGGGAACGACGCTTTCTGTCGATAATGGCCGTTGCATGAAAGACGTGACGGACGGTAACTGTTAAGACTGACTCCAGCTACACTATACTAAAACCAAACTGTAAACATCTGCCGAAACACCAGAGAAAATGCGCCTGGCGCCTCCTAGGAGCGACACCCGACGTATGATGAAAAAATATTTATATGCGTACATGCTGGCCATTAACGGATTTTTTCCGTAAAAATTAAAAATTACTTTTATTTCCTATTCAGAGGTTCCTTAATAGTATAGAGGGGATTGTTAAGGAGAAACATTTTTAACCTAGCCTTGAAATACTTCGCATATCCGTCAGATATCTGTCCACAGCTATATTGTCAAAATTCACCCCTTTCCGTGCCAAAGTTAAATCCATTAAAGGGTAACGCAGATCATTTTTTCTTATAGTGTTGTACTTATGAATAGCTCTGTTGCTCTCAGACTTAGATTGTTGATAACAAATTTCATAAGTGGATAAACGTACTATTACGAGCTGCTTAAAGAGATGGCTGCAAGATTCGTTTTACGTTAAGACTTAACTATCAGAAAGGATGAGAGACCAATATCAGAAAGAATGAGACACCAAGCTGTTGAATGTCTAATATAAGCAAGTGCTGAAACGAATTTACCAGCCACGCGTTACACGACCTGTGGAGATTTTTAAAAAAAGAATGTGTTCAATTTTCTGCAACGATTCGTAACACAAAAGGGTACATTTGCCCATCACTACACGTCAGTGTCTCGAAAGAGCAAAATAACGAAGTTTATTTCATCTACCGACGATATTGTGGTCACCGTTGCAAACGAGTTTTTTCTTAGTTAACTTGCAAAAGGTGAAACAGTAAATGGTGTATACCGAGAAACTCTTCTTGAGCAGCTGGACGATTAAATACATGAAACGAAAATTAGATTTCAAAATAAAATAATATAAAAATCTTTCTCCAGGGTGTGGGCTCGGACTGCGAGCCCATTCATGTGAGCTGGCCCTCAAACGAACAACTGGATGTATCCCTTGTTAAGCTAGCTTGTATATCTACAATTCCGTGCTGTTTTCGAGACTCTTAGTTTTTCATTATGTCAGAATACAATTACTGCTACAGTCTTTTTTTTTGTGGGGGGAGGATCGGCGGCAGCTGCGTTCATAACCACTCCCCCCTATTTCCCCCTAGGACCAGCGCCTGGTTCACATAACAGCATCAATAGCAGCGGCAAAATGACTTTCATCACGACGTTACTTTTACTTACGAGTATACTTCAGAATTTCTCCGAATGGCAACACGTCTCACGCAATTAATGGGAACTTGTCTTTTGTTCGGTGAAGATTCTGAATGCTTTGCAAAATACGGACTTCTCGCGAAACCCTGTACGGCAACATTAGAGTATATATATTCTAAGAAGACTGTGTGACCGTTATGCTGCCACCAGCGTTTATGTCCCTTGCCTTAGAGATCATGAGAATAAAATAAGAGGGCTTAGGACACGTACAGAGGCATATAAACAATTATTATCCAATCGGTCAATACGCGAATGGAATAAGAATGAAAAATCGATAATATTGGTACGATGTACCTTCCGCTACGCACTTCACTATATGTCTTACGATGTATGTTTGTAGATAAAGGATCGCAGCATGTTTGCCTGCTGGACATTACTCTCCTCCCTCCCTCGAACCACGTCACATCACTATTCAACTGCTCCTTGACCATGAACCGCCGCAGGTGCCATAGGTGGTGGATAATAAATCACCAAATCTAAGTTACTCAATCACCAGAAGATCGTCTTAAAGTATCTCTACATATGTAGTGTGGTTCAAAAGTCATGTCGTGTAGGACAAAGTCTACATTCGCAATTTAATAGTCTTGGCCAATGGGACAAAGTCGTAATCAGGGATAGGAAAGGAACAACCATTCCAAGGAAAGAAGTCAAGTCTAGTAAACATGAGCTCTAAAATGCATACCTTAAGAGCTTTGATCACATCTTTACCTTCGATACTATGAAAAAAATCTCTTCTGCTGCAAGCTCTTTGCTTACCACAGTTTGGGGAAAAAAAGAAAAAATAGTCCAGCGAACATGGGCTCTAAAGTGCATTCGTTAACAGCTATGAATACTTGTTCATCTTTGCTTGTCCGGCCATTTATGTTTTCCGTGATTTCCCTAACTCGCTAGAGGCAAACGCCGGGATGGTTAGGCAAACGCCGAGACAGTTCCCTTGAAAGGGCACGGCCCATTTTCTTCCCCATCCTTTCCTAATCCGAGCTTTTGCTCCTCCTTTAATAATCTCACTGTCGACGGGACGTGCGTGTGTCTGTGCATCCGATCTCAACGCCCGAACCACAGAGTTCGGATGATGGTCGGCGGAATTCAAACCAATTTGTTTACTGCGGTCGAGGGGGCGACGTTCCCACATGTAAAACATGCAGGATGTCCACAATTAAATTTCCAGCTTCGAAACGCTGTAAAAAGAGAAACACTGCTCAGACTAACTTGAACAGCAAATTATTGTCTCAGGGCTAAATGTCATGGGAAAAAACGAAAATTTTGCCAATACCTGGTGCTGGAAGAGTCTCAACGTAAAGGGGCTCGGGTACAAATGGCAAATGAATCACAATACTACGGTTACGGTTTGAGCTGCATATTGCACCATCCGCACTGTTCATTGTGCATGACTGCACAAGTTCTTACTTAGGCCCAACCAACACGAAAGATCGTACCACATCGGATGGGAAAAATCAGTTTTTAGTTGTCTTGAGGCCAAAACACACGTAAAAAGCCAATTGACATCTGTTTTTGATTGTCCTGAGTCCAAAACCCATATAAAAAGCGAAATGACTTCGGTTTCTAACTGTCGTGAGACTGACGCAACATGTTTAGTATGCCACCACATGATGAAATCGAGAAACAGCATCTTCCACATCAGTTCGGAGTGTCGGAGGTCACGTTCAGAATGCGTAGCGCAGTGCGTGCCTTCTATTCAGTACGTTCGTAACGGATTAAGGTCAGGTGTTCTGGAGGGCCAGGCTGTAGGGAAATGACAGCTGATAGTTGTAGCATTTCCGAAGTGCCTCTGTAACAGCCGCTGCACTACCTGTGCAAAGTCGGAGAAACGATGCTGTCAACCCGCACCACACAGTCATTTTTGCAGAATGAACTGGCACCGGTTGACGTGCGTGTGGATTTTCCGTTGTCCACATTCTGTAGTTCCATGTACTGACATGTCCTTGGAGTGGAAATGGGCTCCATCTGTCCACAGAATTTTCCATGGCCATTCACTGTCTACTTCCGAGTAAGAGATCCAGAACGAACGTTTGGCTTGCTGGCAGGTCAGCAGGAAGCAACTCCTGAACATGGGTGATGTGATTTTGTATGGATTTTATGCACCATGATCGCAGGCATGTCCAACGTTCGAGCAATTCTCTGTGCACTCCATGTTTGCACACCACCGTTCGACCTCTCGTGCAATGCTGTGGCCACATTTCCGACAGACATCAGATAAACTGTTTTCCTTCCTCTGCCGTACTGAACTTCAAAAGAACTTGTCTTTTCTAATTTTGTAATAATTTTCTCCAGACCCTTACTAGACATCGGACCAGTGCCTTTTTTAATACCGTGAAGCATCCGAACTTCTGCAGGGCTACTGTCGCACGGTAACTGTTCTTGTAAGAGTTTTGCCAGCAGCGCGAGATCCTTCTTGGAAACAGTCGTGTTCGGCGTCTCGAATGCAAACTGAAGAACAAGAGCGGATGTAATAACATGGCTGTGTCTCGGAGTCGATCGTCTCAAACATGTTACCTTGTTGGAAACCACAAGTTTCGAACAACTTAAAGATTCAATAATTAATTAAACGTAACCTTGTATTACACTAACACTTTTTGGCTGTGCCGCCATTTCAGCCTTATGTTTATGCATAATGCACCACGTCGTCTGCAAAATTTGTATCGGTAATTTTAGGCCTAGATTATAACCTCAAAAAACTTGTGTGTTCTAGTGAGAAATGCGGCTTATGTCCATTATGATACTCGAAGTGCCTGTAGTGGATCTTTTTTGGGTTGTGGTTAGGTGAGCATCAGCTGTCTAAGAATAATTAGTGCTGCTTACTGGTGTTTTATGCCAGAAGAGTGGTGATTATGTTAGATGAGATGGTTTGCAAATGTAGGGCGTGTTTTTCCACGTTTCAGTGCTTTAAGTGGTAAGAGCATCTTATTCTAAAATTTGTGTTGGTCTTTCACACATATGCTGAATGACAATCATTGAAGGCTGATTGACATTGAAGTGTCACACTAGCTTGTATAGGGGTATGTACTGGGTGTTTCAAAAATGACCGGTATATTTGAAACGGCAATAAAAACTAAACGAGCAGCGATAGAAATACACCGTTTGTTGCAATATGCTTGGGACAACAGTACATTTTCAGGCAGACAAACTTTCGAAATTACAGTAGTTACAATTTTCAACAACAGATGGCGCTGCGGTCTGGGAAACTCTATAGTACGATATTTTCCACATATCCACCATGCGTAGCAATAATATGGCGTAGTCTCTGAATGAAATTACCCGAAACCTTTGACAACGTGTCTGGCGGAATGGCTTCACATGCAGATGAGATGTACTGCTTCAGCTGTTCAATTGTTTCTGGATTCTGGCGGTACACCTGGTCTTTCAAGTGTCCCCACAGAAAGAAGTCACAGGGGTTCATGTCTGGCGAATAGGGAGGCCAATCCACGCCGCCTCCTGTATGTTTCGGATAGCCCAAAGCAATCACACGATCATCGAAATATTCATTCAGGAAATTAAAGACGTCGGCCGTGCGATGTGGCCGGGCACCATCTTGCATAAACCACGAGGTGTTCGCAGTGTCGTCTAAGGCAGTTTGTACCGCCACAAATTCACGAAGAATGTCCAGATAGCGTGATGCAGTAATCGTTTCGGATCTGAAAAATGGGCCAATGATTCCTTTGGAAGACATGGCGGCCCAGACCAGTACTTTTTGAGGATGCAGGGACGATGGGACTGCAACATGGGGCTATTCGGTTCCCCATATGCGCCAGTTCTGTTTATTGACGAAGCCGTCCAGGTAAAAATAAGCTTCGTCAGTAAACCAAATGCTGCCCACATGCATATCGCCGTCATCAATCCTGTGCACTATATCGTTAGCGAATGTCTCTCGTGCAGCAATGGTAGCGGCGCTGAGGGGTTGCCGCGTTTGAATTTTGTATGGATAGAGGTGTAAACTCTGGCGCATGAGACGATACGTGGACGTTGGCGTCATTTGGACTGCAGCTGCAACACGGCGAACGGAAACCCGAGGACGCTGTTGGATCACCTGCTGCACTAGCTGCACGTTGCCCTCTGTGGTTGCCGTACGCGGTCGCCCTACCTTTCCAGCACGTTCATCCGTCACGTTCCCAGTCCGTTGAAATTTTTCAAACAGATCCTTTATTGTATCGCTTTTCGCTCCTTTGGTTACATTAAACCTCCGTTGAAAACTTCGTCTTGTTGCAATAACACTGTGTTCTAGGCGGTGGAATTCCAACACCAGAAAAATCCTCTGTTCTAAGGAATAAACCATGTTGTCTACAGCACACTTGCACGTTGTGAACAGCACACGCTTACAGCAGAAAGACGACGTACAGAATGGCGCACCCACAGACTGCGTTGTCTTCTATATCTTTCACATCACTTGCAGCGCCATCTGTTGTTGAAAATTGTAACTACTGTAATTTCGGAAGTTTGTCCGCCTGAAAATGTACTGTTGTCCCAAGCATATTGCAACAAACGGTGTATTTCTATCGCTGCTCGTTTAGTTTTTATTGCCGTTTCAAATATACCGGCCATTTTTGAAACACCCTGTATGTAATGTATGTGATATGTTAAAGGTACAATTAATGATCGACTGAAGTTGGGATTGGGTTGGTTGGGGGAAGGAGACCAGACAGCGAGGTCATCGGTCTCATCGGATTAGGGAAGGACGGGATAGGAAGTCGGCGGTGCCGTTTGAGAGGAACCATCCCGTCATTTGCCTGGAGCGATTTAGGGAAATCACGGAAAACCTAAATCAGGATGGCCGGACGCAAGATTGAACCGTCGTCCAGTGTCTAACCACTGCGCCACCTCGCTCGGTGTGATCGACTGAAGTAATTAAACTTTGTAGTACTAAGGATACGTAATTGTAACGTCTTCTGGCTACTTCTTCTACACTGATAAAAATTAACCTCGCAACTAAGTGAAATTATTCTCGTTAATTAATCAAAGTCCAAGCTAATGTAGCGAGGCCTACTGTACTGAAATAAAATTGTGACCTGCCAACAATAGTAAAACTGCAGTTTTGGAAACTCGTCGATCTGGTATTGCAGAAGCGGCCTCCTGTGATCTCCTGTCGTGCGTGAATTTACTGTTCATAAATAGGAATTTATGTAGAATCCTCGGATACTGATTCGGTGATATTCATTTCCCATTTGGTTATATGATGTATAGCCCTAAAACAGATTTCTCTTAATTGCAGGAAAACATTTTCCGAATTTCCGCAACCGTACTTGCAGATTCAGTATCAACCATCACTAACCAAACGTTCGAAGTTACTATATAGAAGCTTGGCACAAACTCACTTTCCACAAATTAAACTTCTGGAAATAATTGAGACTGGTAGAATTACTTTTAACATATCAGTATATCCTCGATGAGACTTGCGCCAATGGCTTCTTTATCTATACGCTCGTCAAATAATTCAGATCCTACCTATTTCTAAACATAGACAGTTATTAGCATTAGAATCATATACAGATTTACGCTAGTCCCTCTCGTAACTGAGGCCTCGTTGATCGCTAATTTTTCACATAAGCGATCCGGGTAGCGCTCGTTTCACGACAGTTCCCCCAAATGTGACGTCATTTTGACCGCATGAACGGCTATCGACTTTCATTAGCATTCGATACAGGCCTCTCACAAGATTTCATGCGCGCGTACCGGAGACTTACAAAAACACGTCGTTCTTGAAATGATTTATTATAATTATATTTATTATAATTGATGTCACGTAATGATTCACTGACGCTTGATGCCTTCATATAGAGTGCTCTTTTGGAGTGAGTTATTATCGTCAATTGTTTGCAGTTTAAGAATGATGCATACTTGTTTTATAATTTGCAGCATGCCGTTTCAGTGTAGCGGAGCAATGAAAATTTATCACCAGCTCTCACCGTTATCATTAAATGTCATTTAATAACGTATGATCTCCTGCCGCCTGTGAATTTACTGTTCATAAACAGGAATTTATATAGAATCTTCGGATACTGATTCGGTACTATTCATTTCGCATTTGGTTATATGATGTATAGCTAGAGGTCTGCGCGGATAAGAAAAGTGCAATCCGCATCCACACCGCATCCGCAAGGTCCTAATCCGCAACCGCATCCGCATCCGCAGCAATTAATCCGCATCCGCAAGTTCCTTATCCGCATCAGCATATATTTCAGTTTCGAATGAATAATTAACAATAAAAGACAGTAATACTTAGAATTATGGTATGTTATAACATAGTTATTGTTAGGGTGCCATTTCTGCGACAACTTAACTACTTTTGACTTCTTAAACCACAGGAAATGCTCTATACCTACTCTAAAGCAGAGCATTCCAAACAGTAAAGCATTGGCGCTCCGGAGCACACACAGTAGCGGCTCGGATCTCGTGAGATTGGAAACGCTATTTAAAAAAATAAAATTCAATGTAATAGTATTAAATGATGAAAATACGTCTATAGAAACAATTACATTTCGCTGCTCTTCTGCCAAGGCAGCTGAAAATGACGATGGTTTTAAACTCTTAGTACCACATTGCATCATTTACCGACAATTTTTTTTGTACTCACTGCTTGTATGTGTCCAATTTTTAAGCCATTCATGTCAGCTGATGATTATATTATAGCTTACGCGTTCAGTCCTCGTCATTTCCAGGTGAAAATATTTACAGTATTAGGCCTCCTCTGCAAAACGCTGGCGCACCTGTGAAAAAGTTAAAACTGCCATCAATAATTGACGTTGTCTGGAAGAAATAACTCGTCTTCCGAAGAGTGACAACAAAATCCGTGGTTATAGAAATTAGGAGTGGTTGCATGAGGTAGCAGTTCCTTAGCACTCACTGCACCGTACTTGGCCCCCACATCAATAAGAAACTGTGCCGTCTCGAGAAACCCAGATCCACACGCAACTTCGAATTGTAAAATGTCTTTGCTGACAAGATTGATAAGTTTTTCTGTCGCGGCTGTCTTCAAATTTGGCGGAACTTCAGGAACTTTCACGTCTCTCTTGGTATTTAAATAAGTAATTATGCTACTTTGTCGAGCCTTACACGAATGTTTTAGCAAATTTGAAGTTCCAATTTTGTGTCCGGTGTAGGAATATACTTTTTTACATGCAAAACAAGCCACTATATCTTTTATCTTTCCGTTGCCATCAAATACGTATCCGAATTTTTTTCCAAATTGGCGATTTCAATTTGTTTTCCTTCACTAATGTAAAATCACCTTTTTTCACCTTACACGAAAACGTATCCATCGATATGGTGTTCATTTGAAGAAAGAACTCTCACTGATATTTGCCTCGATGCTAACTGATGCTAACTGAAGGCAGCGGAAAATTGCAACGGGCACCTGTCTGGTAGACAGTGGGCAGGTTTGCCACCCAGAGAGCACTTCACAGGCCACACAAAAGACACGGTCGCGGAAACGGATTAGGCGCATGTCTCTTGGGTACAGCTACGTCGGTCGTAGCCAGGGGCTGAGGACAATAGACATCCGCTCTAGCCGGGCCCTGCAAGATTCCAAGAATGTCAACAGACCTGAAGTTTTCAACTAACATTGCAACATACGTACTGGGCAGATGCCTTGCTCATTATCCGCAGATGACCCGCGGATATCTGCGCCGGTCGCGATTTTATCCGCCAAGTAACAAATACCGCGGATATCCGCGGATATCCGCATCCGCGCAGACCTCTATGTATAGCCCTAAAGCAAATTTCTGTTAATTGCAAGATAGGATATGATAACCAAGAATATGATAACCAAGACCGGAGTTAAACATCACATCGTTAAATGCTAGTGTAATGAATAATGTCACGGTTTTTAGTGTCGAAAGTTGTTTGTTCGCATCCTGTTATACACAATTTTTTTTCATGTTAGCGCTGTCAACACTTACTGTTTCTTCCTCATGAATGTAATACAAGTATGTTCTGCAATTCTGGATGTCATTTACATTTAGTCTGATCTGAGAACGCTGGATGAAATAAATATTTAGAGATTTCCAAGTACGTGGTTAGGCAGAAACCAAAGAGGACAGCTTAAATTGCTGTGACTAAAACGAGCAACAATAAAATTCATAATCTTCCGTCTCATAATTTTTTGGATCGTTATTTCTGAATGTGTGCCGCCTTTCGAGTGTGTGGTTAGGCGGGGACCTAAGAGAAAATTTAAATTGATGCGAGTGAAATGAGGAGGATTAACATTCATATTATTCCTCTATTCCTCTTCAAAAACATTTCGTTTTTTTTTTTTTTTTTTTTTTTTTTTTTTTTTTTTTTTTTTTTTTTGCGGCGTTTTCCGAGCGTGAGGTTAGGCTGGAACCTATGAGTACAGGTTTAATTGCTGAGACTCAAACGATAAACAATAAAATTCATATTTTGCCTTTTCACTAATATGTGGCTCTTTATTTCCGAATATGTGGCGATTTCCGAGTGCGTGGTTAGACCGGAACCTAAGAGTACAGCCGGCCGGTGTGGCCGTGCGGTTAAAGGCGCTTCAGTCTGGAACCGCGTGACCGCTACGGTCGCAGGTTCGAATCCTGCCTCGGGCATGGATGTGTGTGATGTCCTTAGGTTAGTTAGGTTTAATTAGTTCTAAGTCCTAGGCGACTGATGACCTCAGAAGTTAAGTCGCATGGTGCTCAGAGCCATTTGAACCATTTGAACCTAAGAGTACAACTTTAAATGCTATGACTAAAACGATCTGCAATGAAATTTTTATATTTTCTTCTCGTTAATATTTGTCTCTTTATTTCCGAATGTGTAATGACTTCCGAGTGCGTGGTTGGCTGCAAGTGAATCGAGGAGCGATAATATTCGTATTCTACCTTGTCACAAAGTCGATAGACGATGATGCGGTCGTCGATATTCTTAACAATTGAGTGGCCGCTGATCGGCTCAACTTTAACAGACAGCAATATACCGCGAACTAGCTCAGGGCTGGGCCGCGGTACTTCAACATACACTGAAGAGCAGAAGAAACTGGTACAGCTGCCAAATACCGTGTAGCGCCTCCGCGAACACGCGGAAGTGCCACGACACGACGTGGCATGGACTCGACGAATGTCTGAAGTAGTGTTGGAGGGAATTGGCACCATGAATCCTTCAGGGCTGTCCATAAATCCGTAAGAGTGCGGGGGCGTGGAGATCTTTTCTGAACAGCTCGTTGCAAGACATCCCAGATGTGCTCAATGTTCATTTCTGGGGAGTTTGGTGGCCAGCAGAAGTGTTTAAACTCAGAAGAATGTTCCTGGCGACACTCTGTAGCAATTCGGGACGTGTAGGGTGTCACATTGTCCTTCTGGAATTGCCCAAGTCTCTCGGAATGCACAATGGACATGAATGGATGCAGGTGATCAGACAAGATGCTTACGTAAGTGTCACCTGCCAGAGTCGTGTCTAGACGTATCAGAGGTCCCATATCACTCCAACTGCATACGCCCCTCACCACTACAGAGCTTCCACCAGCTTGATCAGTCCCCTGCTGATATGCAGGGTCCATGGATTCATGAGGTTGTCTCCATACCGGTATACGTCCATCCGCTCGATACAATTTGAAACGAGACTCGTCCGACCAGGCAACATCTTTCCGGTCATCAACACTCCAATATCGGTGTTGACGGGCCCAGGCGAGGCGTAAAGCTTTGTGTCGTGCAGTCACCAAGGGTAAACTAGTGGGCCTTCGGCTCCAAAAGCCCATATCGATGATGTTTCGTTGAATGGTTCGCACTCTGTTGACCCACCATTGAAATCTCCAGCAATCTGCGGAAGGGTTGCACTTCTGTCAGGTTGAACGATTCTCTTCAGTCGTCGTTGGTCCTGTTCTTGCAGAATCTTATTCTGGCAGCATATTTCTGGTATTCAAGGTGCACTCGTGAAATGTTTGTACGGAAAAATCCCCACTTCATCGCTACCTCTGAGATGCTGTGTCATCTCTCGTGCGCCGATTATAGCATCACGTTCAAACTTACTTAAATCTTGGTAACCAGCCATTGCAGCAGCAGTAACCGATCTAACAACTGCGCCAGACACTTGTCTTATACAGGCGTTACCGACCCCAGCGCCTTTATTTGATACGCATGCCTATACCAGATTCTTTGGCACTTCAGTATATGTCTCCCTTGCTGAATCCATGAACAGGTTCGGGCCGCGATACCGCTACACACGCCCGCCTTGCTGAGTGTATTTGAATCTATGCAGAGCGCTTGTAATCCTGCTTTTTCAATTTTGGCACGGGTCATCACGAGTAAGCAACAGAAGAGAGATCCTCATTTCCTGTATTCACAAATCAGTAGCTGAGGAAGGAGTACATGATACTCGCTACACACCCCTCGAAACAGATGTAGCTCATTCGTCCACCTCTACAGCTGAGTGTCCAGCGCTGCTTCGTTTCCTGGCACCTCCCTCTCCCCCTCCCCCTCCCGATGGAAGAGCAGGCACTCAGCCTGACGAGCTAGGTAATGCGGCCTGCCGACCACATCCCCCACCGTACCACAACCGATAACGCCACTGGCAGAGGATGACACGGCGATCGGTCGGGGGCGAATGACCCGTCAGCGCCATAACGCGGAGCTTTACCTTTATAGCTCATCCACGTACATTCGGCGTCGTTTTAATAAGGGCCGGTTTAAGGCCCAAGCACCCAGCTGTAAGATTTCTATACAGAATAAGCTGCAGAGCAGCACCTCTCCAACCAGAGAGGTGTCGTGGCATCCATTCCGCCCACGTGGGTGAGAATAAGCTCCAACGTCCTTGATCTCGCCATAAACTGACACACTTCACACTTGTCGGCCATTGTTACCGGGCGACCTCTGGTGACGGCGCGAGGGGGCTGTTGTCGGTGCCTGCCGCTTGGAGCACAGCCTTTGTCAGCCCTGCTTCGCTTGGCAAAGATTCCGCGTGAGCGGCTCGACTCAGAATAGCCAGGGGGTGGGGGAGGGGGGGGGCTACTATCTTTATCATGCGCCATACCCTGACCATAACATATAGGTACACAGCGCCTCGCTGTCACCGAAAAGGTCTCCGCTTGCCTATAACAGAACAGAATTTGAGATTAATGCAACGAGGAGATATGCTGCTTGCACAGATTTGTTAACGACGATAATAGATTCTGTCAATAGAAAGAGAGCAGTCGATTGGTGGAACCTATTTCGTTCTCTTCTGGAAGCGAAGGAATCGGTGGAAATCGGATAATCTCCGATCGGTACACAATGTTTCCGCTCGTTGCCAAGCTTAGCTACGAAACCAGTGGTCGTCAGATTATTTTGCTGAGAAGCCATCAGTGATATTGTGGGGCGGCACTTGGGGCCGCATATGTACCGAATGATATTATTAATTGGCAAAGTACATAAATTAGTGTGTTATGAGCGGACTGATCGTGGCATGTTGGCACCATTTGGAACATGTCGTGTCGACTGTGGTCTGTTTCTGATTGATGCCAACCTCAGCAAGTTGACAGTTGTTTTCCTCTACGCACAGCACTGTCTTAAACAGCCTTAACTGACTTAGTGCTCCTTGCTGCAAGTAAGCACCGCACTTGATGACATTCCCTGTAATGCGCACGCATTAATCCGTGTTAGTTCCGTCTCAATAGTAACTGATCGGCACGAGTTGCGCACGCCTGTGAGTTGTCAGAACTGGAAGATACAGCAATCGAGAAAACATTCCCTCCGTACAGATACTAACCCTGCGGACGCCGCGCTACGTACCACCCTGCCCCTGAGGTAAGCGACCAGCTTTTCTTAACTAATGGTCGAATTCATCCATGTCGATTAAAATAAAGCACATCTAAAAATATTACAGCCTCTGTAAAGCGCCGGCCAAAGTGGCCGTGCGGTTAAAGGCGCTGCAGCCTGGAACCGCAAGACCGCTACGGTCGCAGGTTCGAATCCTGCCTCGGGCATGGATGTTTGTGATGTCCTTAGGTTAGTTAGGTTTAACTAGTTCTAAGTTCTAGGGGACTGATGACCTCAGCAGTTGAGTCCCATAGTGCTCAGAACCATTTGAACCATTTTTTTCTGTAAAGCACATCTAAAAATATTACAGCCTCTATAAATATGTTTAGTGATTACTGAACAGAACTTACGCTCTTCGGGAGCACTGACGGTTAGTGAACGTTTCCGGATACGGCTATTAGGTGCTACATTACTGGCCATTAAAATTGCTACACCAAGAAGAAATGCAGATGATAAACGGGTATTCATTGGACAAATATATTATACTAGACCTGACATGTGATTACATTTTCACGCAATTTGTGTGCATAGATCCTGAGAAATCAGTACCCAGAACAACCACCTCTGGCCGTAATAACGGCCTTGATACGCCTGGGCATTGAGTCAAACAAAGCTTGGATGGCGTGTACAAGTACAGCTGCCCATGCAGCTTCAACACGATACCACAGTTCATCAAGAGTAGTGACTGGCGTATTGTGACGAGCCAGTTGCTCGGCCACCATTGACCAGACGTTTTCAATTGGTGAGAGATCTGGAGAATGTGCTGGCCAGGGCAGCAGTCGAACATTTTCTGTGTCGAGAAAGGCCAGTACAGGACCTGCAACATTCGGTCATGCATTATCCTGCTGAAATGTATGGTTTCGCAGGGATCGGGTGAAGGGTAGAGCCACGGGTTGTAACACATGTGAAATGTAACGTCCACTGTTCAAAGTGCCGTCAATGCGAACAAGAGGTGACCGAGACGTGTAACCAATGGCACACCATACCATCACGCCAGGTGATACGCCAGTATGGCTATGACGAATACACACTTTCAATGTGCGTTCACCGCGATGTCGCCAAACGCTGATGCTACCATCGCGATGCTGTAAACAGAACCTGGATTCATCCGAAAAAATGACGTTTTGCCATTCGTGCATCCAGGTTCGTCGTTGAGTACACCATCGCAGGCGCTCCCGTCTGTGATGCAGCTTCAAGGGTAACCGCAGCCATGGTCTCCGAGCTGATAGTCCATGCTGCTGCAAACGTCGTCGAACTGTTCGTGCAGATTGTTTTTGTCTTGCAAACGTCCCCATCTGTTGACTCAGGGATCGAGACGTGGCTGCACGATCCGTTACAGCCATGCGGATAAGATGCCTGTCATTTCGACTGCTAGTGATACGAGGCCCTTGGGATGCAGCACGGCGTTCCGTATTACCCTCCTGAACCCACCGATTCCATATTCTGCTAACAGTCATTGGACCTCGACCAACGCGAGCAGCAGTGTCGCGATACGATAAACCACAATCGCGATAGGCTACAATCCGACCTTTATCCAACTCGGAAACGTGTTGGTACGCATTTCTCCTCCTTACACGAGGCATCACAACAGCGTTTCACCAGGCAACGCCGGTCAACTGCTGTTTGTGTATGAGAAATCGGTTGGAAACGTTCCTCATGTCAGCACGTTGTAGGTGTCGCCACCGGCGCCAACCTTGTGTGAATGCTCTGAAAAGCGAATCATTTGCATATCACAGCATCTTCTTCCTGTCGGTTAAATTTTGCGTCTGTAGTACGTCATCTTCGTGGTGTAGCAATTTTAATGGCCAGTAGTGTAGATACAAATTATTATGAAATATGGCTGAAACCTGCCGGCCGCATGAATGGTTGATTCGGTCCGCAGTTTGACGACCACAGTACTAAACAATAGAAGAGTCCGTAGTAATGTACTAGGCACTGTAAATGCAGAGCTGATTCCATTGTGTTGCCTGCCCTGCTACAAAGAGGCGACGGTTCCCCTCGGATCTCCTGCCTTCGTCCCCCCACCCCACAGTCACCGATGAGCGATATAGGCGGCGATCGCGTACTAATGACCTCTTTACCCTTTGCAAAAGTACTGAGGATGTATTATGCGTGTCGTATTACACGTAACTGGGCTTCCTCATCATGTTCTCTGATCCTATAGAGAAACGGCTATTGTCGCACTCTTTGTGTTTGTGCCACTTGGTGATGCAAAGCGTCCGCACCTCGTGGTCGTGCGGTAGCGTTCTCGCTTCCCACGACCGAGTTCCCGGTTTCGATTCCCGGCGGGGTCAGGGATTTTCTTTGCCTCGTGATGACTGAGTGTTGTGTGCTGTCCTTTGGTTAGTTAGGTTTAAGTAGTTCTAAGTTCTAGGGGACTGATGACCATAGATGTTAAGTCGCATAGTGCTCAGAGCCATTTGAACCATTTTTTTGATGCAAAGTGTGAATCACTCATAGGCATCCACAAAATGGGAGGGGCGAGGAGGGGAGATTGTCCCCCCTCCTTGGAATCTGGAGTATACAGAGTTCTCATACACTTCCAGAAATGGTTGTCTATAATTCTATTAAATCACAGGTTTAGGAAATTCTAGAAAAACGTGGGTGATCACAGTGTGAAACTCTACGACTTTAACATCACTGTAGAATTTGCGTATGTTTGGTTCTCACATAGTTCGCGAGTTTTCCCAACATTTGTTTTGGTGCATCTGCGTTTTTGCTCTGACCTCAAGTCAATGCACCTGCGAACTTTTACAGAACGGTGCTAAAACAGAGTTCTCATTTTATTTCTGTCGATTCCCCATATTCGCTCTTGTTGGGTACGGTGCCTGCGTGTGGAGACATGTCTTACACGGCAGTTCTTTGGACTGATCCCGGGAGAGGTGTTCTTTTTTCGTGATGCAAAAAGAGACAGCCAGAGTTGCAACTAAAATGGATGTTTATTTAAATCGGTGACCGGTTTCCGGCTATGCCCATTCTCAAACCACACAATGTTTGGAAAGTAAAATTTTGCCCAAAATAGCAGTAAATAAAATGGGTGCATATGTGTATGGTCCTGACTAATGTTTATTGACACGTTATAACACGCAATTTATTTACTGCTATTTGGGACGGACATTTTGCTTGGCAAACATTGTTGCTTTGAGAATGGGCATAGCCTGAAACTGGTCATCGACTAAATAAACATCCATTTTCGCTGTAACTCTTAACTGTCTGTTTTTTTTTCATTTTTATTTTTTTTATTTTCCACAATCTAAAACGAGTTGCCTTCCGATTATACCCAACACTCTGGAGCCATGCAAACGTTCTTGTCTGAATCGCAGCAAAGCCTTTTTCCACAGTCATCAGTCATCTTAAAGGTAGGATACATTATTTGATACATTAGTACACAGATTTTTATCTAGCTCATAGTCTATAGAATGTGCGACATTGTAGATTTTGAACCAAAGCATTAATGTAATTGGTTTTCAGAAAACTCCCTCATTTAGAATTTGCTGTAAATTGTTTATTCCAGTTTTTTCACATGTTGTTCGCCTTTTGCAAAGGAATAAGCAGTTGTTTTCTTGGCTTTAGGAGCCATTTATACGGGCTATTGAGTCAGGTTCGGCGCCGCGGTAGATTTCATGGCGCCTACTGACTTGCTTCCAAAAAGTTACTTCATGTCTTCGTTAAACTGTTTTGAAGATCTGTAAGTGGACTTGAAACAGTAATTTCGACAGAAGAACACTATATTATTCAAAAATGGTTCAAATGGCTCTGAGCACTATGGGACTTAACTTCGAAGGTCATCAGTCCCCTAGAACTTAGAACTACTTAGACCTAACTAACCTAAGGACAGCACACACATCCATGCCCAAGGCAGGATTCGAACCTGCGACCGTAGCGGTCGCACAGTTCCAGAGTGTAGCGCCTAGAACCGCTCGGCCACTCCGACCGGCACTATTTTATTCCATAGCATGTCATCTGAGTATAACAACAGCGTATGCGCAGTTTAAGAAGACTCTCGGAGAAGTGACAGATGGGAGTAGCTGCGTCGACTGATATCGAATGTTGATCGCTACCAGTTGTAGCCAATTTACAAAACTGTGTTTAGTAGTTAATAAAATATCCTCGGGTTCCAACCCACGTCAGCTGGTTAACTGCCCACGAGCTTCTGTTAGAGATCTCCTCTGGCGTTGTCAAGTAGTTGACTGTCGTGTGGATGCCGGTGCCGTGCTTAATAGCCGCGCCGCCGCTAGTGACGTCACTGGTGCCTAGTCGAGGCCCACGAGAAAGACAGGCCGCGGCGCGTACGTCAAGAAGGTAGTCCTGAACTCGCTCGCTCGCTCAGCTCAGCAGACAATATGCGTTTCTAAACCTGTTAACTCGCAGCTGGGCGTGTAAGTACTAACGAGAATTGCTTCTTCCACTGGAATCTGCTGTTATGAAGTCTTACTGATTAACAGCACTACAACAAAATTTAATTTAAGATCAATACTCGATATAAATGGTATAATGATTTTATAGCATTTAGTCTCTTCTGCTTAACAGTACTCATTACATGCTGGAAGTGGTGCCTTATGCAACTGATAATCATTTTAGCATGATTTATTTTTATTTTTTTATTTTTATTTTTTATTTTTTTTGTACGCCTGTACAGCCGTAACAAATTATAAGTAGGCCCGTGGACTACCCATTGTATAGGACTAATAACAGTGAGATTCCAGTAGAAGATTCAGTTTTCGTTTGTACGGACACGCCTAGTTACGAATTAACAGGCGTAGAAACGTAGTTTGTCTGCTGATTTGAGTGAGCTAGCGAGCGCAGGACTATCTTCGTGACGTACGCGCCGCGGCCTGTCTTTCTCGTGGGTCTCGTGCCCAGTCCCGCACCATACATGGCGTTGCTTTGGTGGTGCGACCGCCGCGCCCGCTTCAACTCCCCAATCACAGGATCCCAGGCCGCACTCAAATGGCTCCGAGCACTATCGGACTTAACACCTGAGGTCACCAGTCCCCTAGACTTAGAACTACTTAAACCTAACTAACCTAAGGACGTCACACACATCCATGCCCGAGGCGGGATTCGAACCTGTGACCTTAGCAGCAGCGCGGTTCCGGACTGAAGCGACTAGAACCGCTCGGTCACAGCGCCGGCTGCACTCAGCTGGAATCCACGTCTTTACTGAGGAGGGTGTTGTCCGATTTTTCATATCTATTGGAACATTTATTACGCTGTCCCAGAAGCCGTTCGTCGGTTTAATAATAAAAGTATCGTCTAATGCAATTCGTGTCCGTTCTCCAGTGCATGCCACGCTACAGCTTATTTTTCGGGATGGTGTAGAAGAAAACATCTTCCATGTTCTATACGGCGCTGTTCAATAGTGCAGACAGTCCGACAGTCAAAACTGTCCACACTCATACGGTATTTTGTATATTCCAGGTGCTCTGAGGCCTACATTATCTTTCACAGACTTTATTATTAGTTAACGGATCTTTGCTGGGGCCCTGAAGACCGTGTCGATTTAATGTTTGTTCATGAGCCGGCTAGTCCTCCATATTAGCGAGCCACAGAACGGTAAAAACGCAATCTTTTTCGTGTCTTCTTCGGAGGCCTTCTGCTTTCGCTGCTCGGAGGAAACAGCTTGCGAAATTTGTCTGTTGTTGTAACCTTTTTCCTTGAACGTTTTGCGTAAGTGGTGCAGTTACCTTGGCTGTTGCATTCGGCGTCTGAGGTGGTTTCAGTTCGATATAACGTGGTAATCAGAACAGACCGTTTGTGTGCTGAGTGGGGGTAGCTGGTGGCGAGCAGGTGACGATCCGTGTGGGTGGGCTATGGCCGAGACTCCCATTGGCTTTACTGCCGACAAGGCCGCCCGCCTCTACATCCATCGTGAACTTTATGTGGTCGTGGATGTTCATGTCCATGAGGCTATATGACGAAGGTAACGTCGACGCAGCGATAGAAACAACTGAGCCTTGCAGCAGCCGTGTCCGTGGCGACGTCCTCAAAGTGAGGTAAGGAGGTTGAGTATAACTGAAGCTGATGGGCTCCCCATCGCGACGCCGTCCGCACGGTTAAAATATTCTCCACCGTGTAAAAAATACGATGACGTCAGGGTTTGTTTAAATAAGCTCATAGGCAGTTAACCGCTTGACGCGGCTTGAAACCCGAGAATATTTTGTTAATGGATATTGCCGCGAGAGCATGCATTTGTGTTTAATACGTTTAAAATGTTAATAAATGATTATAAAATCGATTAGTCATAACATTTCACGATCGTTAAATCAGCATCTCCCATGTGCTCTCGTAGGTGTGGACGCAGTTTCGCACTGTCGTTCAGTGAGCAAAGTACGAACATGCCCAGTACAGGACCAGACCTGTGACTGGACGCAGTGTTTCTTTGCAGATAGAACTCGACAGGTCGTCGTTAACGGAACAAAATCGAAAAATGTAAAGGTAATTTCGCGAGTACCGAACGGGATGTTACAAGGCCGCTACTGTTTACGATTTATGTTAATGATCTAGTAGATAAGGTTGCAGGCACTGTGAGGCTATTCGCGGACGATGTTGTCTATAGGAATACTTGTGGGACATTAAACTAAATTTTATATAATGTCAAAAACAAAAACTGAAGAGCATGACCTGATACATAATATATAAATATTGTGCACTTCGCAGTAAAATTCAATGCTTGTAGCAGTGTGTGCACTATTTCTCAAAATAAGAGATAGCCAATCAAAGTAAGAGCAAAACCTAGGTATAATTTTCTTAGCCAAGAATGTTACTAATTCGCTATGTGTCGCACATCACCAACCTAATCTCATATTCTAAGGAAAAGAAAAACCACACTAATGAGGCTTCAGCCCTAGAACTCGATCCCGTTCAAAAATTTGGGCCATAAGTCTGATAACTCGTGGATACGACCGTCTGAAAGTACAGCTTTTAGACATTCATGCGCAACGTTTCACTCGCACTGTCCCCCTGAAGCCACTTAGCCTAATACATGAGCGCCAAGTACTGTACGGTGGTGTGAGTAAGAAGCTTGCGAACTAATGTTTTGGCATTGATAACATGCTTTGTTCATTGTGCCAAAGTGCGCGGTTTCAAGCATGTAGCTGGTGCCACAATTTCTTTCCCTTGAACATTTTTATGTTACGATTCACAAATACAATGTAAATGAATGAAACGCATTAGTGTGTCATTAAAGAAGTGGCGTAGTGCTGTTATTAACATCGCTGTTGTTCGTTACTTTCTTAAAGATGGTTCTGTTAAAGTGAAATACAGTTGCAGGAGTTGCGCTATACTTACTTCAGCGTGATTAAATTGTGAAGCAAAAAACATTAATTTCATTTCATAATAATTCTGCAGTTGTTAGGTTTACTCATTTTGATTTTGAGCTATGTATGCACTGAGGGGCAAAAGTCAGGGGATACCTCCTAATAATGTGTCGGACGTCCTTTTGCCCAGCGTATGGCATGGGCTCAGGCCCGGATCTTGGGGGAGGGCAAACTAGCGTAGGCGATCTGTCCCAGACGACAATTTCAGGGGGCGCCAAATTCATATTCTTGAAGAAAAAAAAACTTGCTTCGCAACGCACCCAGCATCCAGCGCACATTGGTCTATCGATTATTCATATGATTTTGAAACGCATCCCAGTTGGTTTTTAAACATTTTTGAACACATTTTATGAAATTGACACAAATTTTTGCCCGATCGCTACACTACTGAGGACCAGTTGCACAGTCCCGGTTAGCAGCCTCTTTAACTTTATTCTCGAAATAGCGCCGAAAACGCGTTGTACGAACTCGTAATAAGGCGTAATCGGAGAATAAACGCGGGGTAACTGAATCCGCGATTCTGTCAGATTAGTGAAGTTAACCGGAGAATAAGTTTCGACAATGACAGGAATAGTTACGGAATTAGTGATGGCAAGATTGTTTATTAGAGCGAGGAATGAGAGGAAACGGGGAATCTCAAATTATATGGAAGAATATGACGATTCCAAATTTATATAAAAATTTCGTACTACTACTTTTCGATTTCGTGGTTGAGAAACTAGAGCATATAAATGAAATGTGAAACTATTTCCTAAAATAAAACTTTTTTCTTGTAGTGGACCTAATAGGCAGTTGACATTGGTACTTAGTGAATTATATCCTGTCGTGTTATTTTTGCAAATGAGGTACATAAAATGACCATATGTGCCAAAACAATCTCGCTTATTTGGCGTTTGTTTCAACTGCTGCTATATTAGAAAGGTCTATTTCGTTTTATCTAGCAGACAGTGACAAAATATATGTAATCAAAGTCGAGAAACCACACCAGTCTTGGGTGATATTCGTACTAACAGCTTTTTCAGTATTAGACAACAATATTTTGATTTTTCATGTACCAAAACGTTTGACGAACTTTGACGAAGTAGTAGCTTCTTTGGCAGAAAGGAAAGCACTCCGTGTAAAGCTGTATCAAGATTCGAGAGAAAAAAATGGTGGGATCTAAGGACCGAAAAATGTGTAATGTCTTGCTTGTCTCTTACCTTTAATGGTTTAATGTCTCCTATATTTAATTTTATGTCACTCAAAAGAGAATTTTTGTAGCTAACAGGCAATGAAGAGTGTGAATTTTCAAATTTTCTGAAGAGTTCTTTTTCTTCTGGTCTCAAATAATCCCACCCAGTATTAATTATGAGTCTGACTGGTAGCATCAGAGGCACCACAGGACATTTTAATTTCCACCGATCTGAATATAGGTTTGATGCCTTCAATTACAAAATATACACGTTTAAATTCCACAGAGCGGAATACAGTGACGTGCAATTGAAGAATGCTGTGTGAAGAGGCGTGGTACTGCACTTATGCACACTTAAGACTAAATAGCATGCCTTACATTTCCTGGCGCCCGATAACGTCCCAGTTGGGTTTCATTGCATTCAGATAAGCTGAGTTTGATGCCCAAGACGTCAATGTGAGCTCACTATCATGCTCCCCAAACCACTGTAGTACGATTCTGCCCTTGTGATACAGACAATTATCCTGCTGGATAATGCCATCGCTGTTGAGGAAGACATCAAGCACAAGAGACTACAGGTGGTCCCAGTAATGTTCACGTAGACCACAGCTGTCATGGTGCCTTCGATTACTGCCGCAGGTCCCTTGGAAGCCCTGGTTAACGTCCTCCATAACATACACTGCTCCCAGCAGCTTTTGTCCGTGGCGTGCTGCATGTTTCGAGCAGCTGTCCGCCTGAAGGATGGCGTATCTGGCCACGGCCATTGACTGGTTTAACAATAAATGGGATTCGTCCGACCAGGCGACACGATTCCATTGATCTGCAGTCCGATCTCGATGATCCCGTGCCCGTTGTAATCACAATTGACGATGTTGTTGGGTCAACAAGGGAACACGTAGAAGTCCTCTGCTGTGGAAGACCATGTTCGACACTGTGCCCTGAATGGTTTACTTCAAAACACTTTTACCTGCACCAGCACTGTACTCTGCCGTTAGATCTGCCACAGATCGTCGCCTATCCGGCTTTAGTGAGTGGGCAAGGCTTTGCTTCCTAGTTCTGTGGTGAGGTATGGATGTCCAACTTCCTGCTACCTACTCATGTTTCAGCATTCTTGAACCGCTTTCCATATATGGTGACGATAGTAGAACGCGAACAGCCGACCAGCTTCGCCATTTCCAGGATGCTCGCTCCCAGGCACTGGGCCACAACAATATGGCTTTTGTCAGACTCGCTTAAGTCGACGGATTTCCGCATTTGCGCCACTTATCGTCACTAGAATGATTCCCCATTCGTCTCTGTTCCACTGGCGGAGGTCATAATGTTTTGGCTCATCAGTGTAAATCTACCACCTGCCTTACCCCCAACTGAATCTACACTACTGGCCATTAAAATTGCTACACCACGAAGATGACGTGCTACAGACGCGAAATTTAACCGACAGGTAGGAGATGCTGTGATATGCAAATGATGACCTTTTCAGAGCGACACCTACAACGTGCTGACATGAGGAAAGTTTCCAACCTATTTCTCATACACAAACAGCAGTTGACCGGCGTTGCCTGGAGAAACGTTGTTCAGATGCCTTGTGTAAGGAGGAGAAATGCGTACCATCACGTTTCCGACTTTGATAAAGGTCGGATTGTAGCCTATCGCGATTGCGGTTTATCGTATCGCGACATTGCTGCTCGCGTTAGTCGAGATCCAATGACTGCTAGCAGGATATGGAATCGGTGGGTTCAGGAGGGTAATACGGAACGCCGTGCAGGATCCCAACGGCCTCGTATCACTAGCAGTCGAGATGGTAGGCATCTTATCCGCTGAAACGGATCGTGCAGCCACGTCTCGATCTCTGAGTCAATAGATGGGGACGTTTGCAAGACAACAACCATCTGCAGGAACAGGTCGACGACGTTTGCAGCAGCATGGACTATCAGCTCGGAGACCATGGCTGCGGTTACCCTTGACGCTGCAACACAGACAGGAGTGCCTGCGATGGTGTACTCAACGACGAACCTGGGTGCATGAATGGCAAAATGTCATTTTTTTTTTCGGATGAATCCAGGTTCTGTTTACAGCATCATGATGGTAGCATCCGTGTTTGGCGACATCGCGGTGAACGAACATTGGAAGCGTGTATTTGTCATCGCCATACTGGCGTATCACCTGGCGTGATGGTATGGGGTGCCATTGGTTACACGTCTCGGTCACGTCTTGTTCGCATTGACGGCACTTTGAACAGTGGACGTTACATTTCACATGTGTTACGATCCGTGGCTCTACCCTTCATTCGATCCCTGTGAAACCCTACATTTCAGCAGGATAATGCACGATCACATGTTGCAGGTCTTGTACGGGCCTTTCTAGATACAGAAAATGTTCGACTGTTACCCTGGCTAGCACATTCTCCAGATCTCTCACCAATTGAAAACATGTGGTCAATGGTGGCCGAGCAACTGGCTTGTCACAATATGCCAGTCACTACTCTTGATGAACTGTGGTATCGTGTTGAAGCTGCATGGGCAACTGTACCTGTAAACGCCATCCAAGCTCTGTGTGACTCAATGCCCAGGCGTATCAAGGCCGTTATTACAGCCAGAGGTGGTTGTTTTGGTTACTGATTTCTCAGGATCTATGCACCCAAATTGCGTGAAAATGTAATCACATGTCACTTCTAGTATAATATATTTGTCCAATGAATACCCGCGTATCATCTGCATTTCTTCGTTGTGTAGCAATTTTAATGGCCAGTAGTGTATGTGATCATCCAATTTCATATCCCTACAATGTGCTACAAACAGGTAATTGTATGAGTTGACCGTTTCCAGCTGTGACACAGTTATATTATAGTCAGTGGATATTACGCTTTTGTTTTGTTTTTTGTTTTGTTTTGGGAAGTGCACAGTTTTACATTTTCGAACATTTAAAGCAAATTGCCGATTTTTGCACCACTTTGAAATCTTATGAAAATCTGGCTAATTATTTCTGCAGCTTCTTTCAGATAGTACTTCACTATAGATAACTGCATCATCTGCAAAAAGCCTGATTTTACTATTAATATTGCCTTCAAAGTCATTAATATACACCATGAACAGTAAAGGTCCCAGCACACTTTCCTGAAAAGCACACCCAAAGCATACCCGAAGTTACTTCTACATCTGATGATGACTATCCAATCAAGATAACAAGCTGTGGCTTTCTACCAAAGAGTCCTCAATTCACTCGCTAATTTCACTTGTTACCCCATATGATTGTACTTTTGACAATAAGCGTAGATCTGGTACTGAGTCAAATGCTATTCGGAGAGCAAGAAATACTGCATCTACCTGACTGCCATGATCCAAAGCTTTCAGTATGTCATGTGTGAAAAGTGCGAGTTGGGTTTCACACGATCGATGTTTTCGGAATCCACGCTGGTTGGCATGTAGGAGGTCATTCTGTTCGAGATACCTCCTAATGTTTGAGCTCAGAATATTCTATATTATTAGATTTTACTACAAGTCAATATCAAGGTTACTGGAAGGTAGTTTTGTGGATCGCTTCTGTTCCCTTCTTGTAGGTGGGTGTGACTTGTATTTTTTTCCAATAACTGGGCACAGTTTTTTGTTTGAGGGATCTATGATAGATTATAGTTAGAAGAGGGTCTAAAACAGCCGCAAATTCAGTATAAAATCTGATAGGGATACCATTGGACCCTGAAGCTTTGTTGTATTGTAATGATTTCAGCCGTTTCTCAACACCAGTGACCCTAAACCTTATTTCACTCATCTTTTCAGTGTTACGAGGAATAAATTGGGGCAGTTTACTTGGGTTTTCGTTTGTAAAAGAACATCTGAAAAGGGACTTGTCGCTAGCTTTGGTGCCACTAATAGCCTTTGGGTTTTGTGAGAGATCATTTGACAATATTCTGCTGCAGTAGTCATTGAAGGATTCACGCATCAAAGGGGTTCATGTTCGGCCAGATCATTCGCTCAGATTGTCGAGAATGTTCTTCAAACTAATCGCAAACAATTATGGCCCACTGACATGACGTTGTTGCTTGGGAACATGAATGGCTGTAAATGGTCTCCAAGTAGCTGAAAATAACCATTTACAGTCAATAATCGGTCCAGAGACGTTCAATTAGAAATGCAGCACATTTTTTTCCTCGGCCAATGTCGGTTGAAAAAATGCAGAATTTGCTGTGGGACATCATGTTACTCCCGCTTCAGCCCTTACAGTTCTCACAAATGGCGACACTATATATAGCGTTGTAACCTTCTTGCTCGTATATGAGGTGCCTAGGAAACCTGCTTTCTCGGATCGCTAGACAAAAATTCAATCAAATCGTATTAATGAAGTTTATTACAAATTAAAATGATTACAATACTTAACTTTGTATTAAACAGATGTGTCGCAAGCAAAGGGCAACAGACAAATAAGAAATCCTTTCAGTTCATACAATTCGTAATAAGGAGAAGTAATACAGTTCCTAAGTCGCTGCTATACAAGTGCCTACTCTTGATGCCGCTATGGGAGTAACAGAATTACTGATCTTCAGCTGGGCCACGGTCAGGCGGTGCGGCAATTTGTCCTCTCCGTGTTGAGGATGCTGCTGTCAGGTTATCGTCCTAGATAGGGGCTGGTCCGGGTGCAATTGGCTGATGTCGTCTCACAGCCATCTCTGCTCTAGCATTCCCGCCGAAACATAGGCCTATAGCCTTCAAAATAGTGTCTGCAATGGAGGGTTGTACCATGCAGAGAGCTGTCATTGAGTTTCTTTTGGTGGAAAACCAGAGCATTGCAAATATTAATAATCAGTTGCAGAATGTCTACAGAGACCTGGCTGTGAACGAAAGCATGTTGAGTCATTGGGCATGGCATCTGCCATTACAGCAAGGTCGCACAGACTTGTTCTTTGTCCCATGTGCCAGCCGGCCACACACAGAATGTACAGACACTGTCTTTCAAGGTGATCAATGGATCACAATCAAAAGCCTCGCTATTCATCTCGATGTCTTAGTTAGTAGTTCTGACACACTCATGCACCAGGTCTGTACTCCAAGGTGTTTGCCCACTGCATTCCTCACTATCTAGAAGGCCATAAAGAGTAATGAAGGACAAAACCGTGAAAAGTTGCTTTCACGTTATGAGGCAGATCGTGGCAATTTTTTGTCAATTACCATCACATGTGAAGGAACATAGGTTCATCACATTGAACCAGAAACAAAACAGCAATCCGTGGAGTGGTACCACACCATCTCTCCCCAAAATACGAAGTTCAAAGCCACATATTCAGCCAGTAATGCAATGGTGATGCTCTTCTGGAGCTTTGAAGGGGTTGTTCTGTCTGATGACCTCCCTCATTGTGCAGTGATCAATTCTGAAGTGTACTGAGCTACCTTCAGGATATTGAAGAAATGACCTCAGCGTGTTCATCATTACAAAAATACAAATGAGTTTCTCCTTCTCCATGACAACACGAGGTGTCAACACAAGTCCATGCACCCAAGAGAAGTTCACAAAACTTCACTGGACTGTTCTTCCTCATGTGCCCTACAGCCCAGTTCGTGCACCTTCTAAATTCCATCTGTTTAGTCAGATGGAGGATGCACTTTACCAGAAGCAGTACGTGGATGATGAGTAGGTTATTGATGCAAAAAGACATTGACTCTGATATCGACCAGTAGACTTGTACCGTGGTGACATACAGACTCTTCCAGCAAGGTGGTTGCAGCAAATAGAGATTATGTCAAAAAATAGGATTTTGCAGCCGAAAGAGTGAGGAAAAATATGGTGTACTTTCAAGAATAAAACCAACCTGCTTTCAGAAACAAATGTGTTGCATTGCTTATTGAATACTCCTCATAAGATAGATATAACTGGATGAAATGCTTCATGTTGGAGAGCAAAAAAGTGTGAAAACGTAAATCCCTCATGTATATACCTCCCTTTACCTTACTTTTCTTTAACATAAGAAGTTTCCCCAAACACAAGTGTTTGTGATGTGCACTGTGTTCTCAGATGGTCTGTCTGGTGTATCACTCCCAGCATCTGCTGTATCTCATTTAAACTAACAGTCGCTATGCATGTTCTAAGTATTTCATAGAACTGATCTTTTTTTTTAAATGTTGATAAATGAAACCTTTAAATGATTCATGATTTACAGCTACCCTATATGGGCAGACAACACTATAAGTGATGTGCATTATTCTCTGATCAGCAGAGACTTTAAATAATTCTAATGAAGTTAATCATAATCAAGAAGGAGTATTTGTGGGCAATGAAAATGAGCATCAAGCTTCCCCCCTTAAACCAGAATGGGGTATCAGTAACTACACAGAAAAGAGTAAGCTTTTCATTGAACAGGAACATAATTAAAACATAATGAAGAACAGTACGTTAGACTGTTAACAAACTGCCTCCATGTTACAGCAAAAATTGTAGGAAAAGCCCCATGTTACTGTAAAATTGTAACAAACTGCCTCTGTGACAGTAAAAATTGAAAAAAAAGCCACCAGTTACAGTGAAACTGCTACAGATTGCCTCATATGAGTAAAATTGTAATAATTTGGCCTTTGTTACAGCAAAAATTGTAACATAACACTTCATGACACAGTGAAAATTGTAACAAATTACTCAGTACACCACTATGTCACAGTAAAATTCACTGATTGCCAGAAGTAACGTTCCACAAGAGCTTTAGGGGCAGACCATAGACGCAACATGACTGGTCTGTACAATCTCCACATCACTCATATATCAATTGTGATGATATTGAGCTACTAACAGGTGCACTGTCATAACTTTAATAATGTTGCATCCTGTTTCCGAAGTCCACTTATCTTCAACACCGTCTTACCATACTGATTTTCTCCCTTATGTCAGTACCCTAGAATAGTGAACATATACAGTGAGATTACCATGCAGTGCACTTGCATTCAGAAGCCTAATATGTGCTAGCCCAGCCGTCCAGTGTGCTGTGAATGAGTGTGTCAGTTGTCACCCTTAAGTGGATGGATTTTATGGAAATGTGTGGCGTGCACTTACAGAACGTATCCATCAGAACCCTTCAGAAGAAGTATTTGGTATGAATTTTGATGTGAGTTGTGCTTCAGTACACTTTATGTATGATAAATGAGCACTACTACCTGATTGATGTTGGTGCAGTATTACTTTTACATTTGTACTTAACAATATAACAAAAAGGATAGTTGTTACTCACCATATTGTGGAAATGCTGAGTCACAGAAAGGCACAACAAAAAGACTGTTATAAAGTTAGCTTTTGATCAACAAGGCCTTTGTCAAAAGAAGACAGCACACACACACACACACACACACACACACACACACACACACACACACACACACATGGACTACCTATGTTATATAAACAGAGCCAGTTGGGTATTTTCATTTGTTTATTAAATCAATTACAGTTTTTTGTGAGATCGATTTTAAACTTGTTTAAACTAAAAAAAAGGTAAACAGTGTTACAATTTGGTGATTATGGCAGCAGATGAGCGCCCAGTCTTCTTAATTACTCAGTCTCCTTAATAAGATAATCTAATGACAAAATAACTGAAAGTTCTTCATTACACAAAATAAAAAAACTGTGGGATTTTGGTTGCGTTGTAGCCCATTTCTGTAAGACTCAGTACATTTCATTACAAACGTCTACATTACAACATGTCGTATAGCCAACTGAATTGGCAAGATGGCATCGGCCGTTAGGTTAACAGAGGCAAAGAACTTGTGATGGCAATGATATGTCATTCATACTCGTCGACACCACACAGACCGCCCCTCCCTGCAGTGGGGAGCAGAGTTTGAGTGCAGTGGAAGTGGGGCGTGTCCAGTGGTGAAGGCGGTGAGGGAGATTGCAATTATGTGATGAGGATGTCCATCTCTGGAGGTTGTTGTGGCAGGGTCCACCTGGGAGGTCAACGTGGAACTCCTGTAGGTGGTTAGGGCAGATGAGGCATCGACCTGTGTTTGAGGACAGAGCTGTGTGGGGAGAGACTGCATCCCCCACATGATTGGCTGGCAACATTTGAACTGTAACCCTCCCTAGGGCGTTACCATAGTTTGGGGAGGGTGTGGTTGACCCCACAAGGGAGCAGGTGGGAGCCGGTGATCGACTGACAAACTGGGTCCCCGGTCGGGTGGGGCGAATTGTCTTGCAGCTGGGTGAAGATGTGGTTGTCGTCGATAAGGATGGTGATGTCCTCCACACGTTCGGGCGGAATGTCAGGTTGCAGAACGACTAGAGGGGTAGGGAGGCGGAGGTGGAGAGAAAAGGCAAGAACCCAAGGAACGGAATTGATGGTGATGCAGACGCATGTTCGGGTGAGGGCTGCGGCTGCAGCTCAGAGGGGTCACAGCTTGAGTGCGAGTCCTCAGTGTTGGGAGGTTGCATAATGTTGTCAAGTGTGAAAGATGCTGGGTTGAGGTGTGCCGGTTTCATGTGGTGGAGAGAAACAGTGAGCAGCAAACCTTTAACCCGGATGTCCATCGTGTTAGCAGTCAGGTTTATGACATCATATGGGCCTGAGTATGATGGGGCAAGTGGGGCATGGATGGTGTTGTTGCAGAGAAAAACAAACTTGCATGAAAGGAGATTGGAGGGCACGTAGGAGTGTGTGGGGGGGAGTATGGCTAGACAGTGGCGGAGAGGTCAGGGAAATGTTTGCAAAATGCATTCAGATCTGGCTTACAAAGTTGGGAAGGGGGATTGGGATTGTTGGGGGAAGTAGGTTTTAAACAGCTCCCCAGGGGGGACAGGGTTTTCACCATAGACAAAATCACTCGTGGTGCCCTGGATATCTGGTTTGTAGGATGACTGTAGGCTGAGAAGTACCCATGGGAGAACCTACGTCCAAAGACTGTCGTGACATCGCAGTGTTATCTTGAAAATGTGATGCCACCATTCTACCAGTCCATTTGCTTGGGGGTGGTAGGGAACATTTGTTGATACCACACAGCTGGCAGAGTTGGGCGAAGAGTGCTGATTCAAATTGCCAGCCCTGGTTGATAGTGGTGATGGTAGTGGGGCAGCTGAAGTGGGAAATCCAGGAAGAAACAAAAGCCTTAGTTATGGTTTCGGCAGTTATGTTGATGAGAGGTATGGCCTCTACCCACCGAGGTAAATGATCATTGCAAGAAAGAACATAACGGAAGCCTTCTGACGGGGGAATGGGGCCAATGAGGTCCAGATGTATGTGGTGAAAGTGGCAGGATGGAATGTCGAATTTGTGGAGAGGTGGAACAGTGTGCCTTGTGACTTTGTTGCACTGGCATTTGATGCATTTCAGGGCCCAGATCAGAGAATCATGTTTCATGTCTCACCACATGAATCATTCAGACACACGGGGTGTTGATGACTTAATTCTGGGGTGTGCTAGAGAATGTTGGAGGGGGGTGGAGATGAGGGGTTGGAGAGTGCCGGTGGAAGAGTCGCACCAGACTTCCTCTCACACGCCGGCGAATTTTGCTTTGGTGAAAAAAAGCGAAGAGGAGCTGTTGAGAAGTTGCTGTGTACCTTCACTTCTGTAGGGATGTGAGGTCGGAAAGTTCAACAACCGTTGAGATGGTGCTAATGCAGGAAAGGAAATCTGAAATGATGTTGTCAGCACCTTTGACATGGTGGATGTCAGTAGAAAACTGAGAGATGAAATCGAAATGCCGAAAGCGATGGGGGGAGGGGTGAGTCAAGAGGGGGGTTTCGTATGACACCTGCAACTGGTTTATGGTCGGTCAGGATGTGGAAAGGTCAGCCCTCAACATTGGGGCAGAAGTGTTCACTGTCTCATAAACTGCTGAAAGTTTGCGGTCGAAGGCTGAGTATTTTTGTTGGACGCATGAAAGTTTCTTCATAAAGAACTGAAGTGGCGTGACCACGCCGTTGTGGCATTGTTGCAGGACTGCGCTTACTGTGGAGTCACTGTCATCCATGGTGATAAAGAGTTCAGCATCCAAGATTGGATGAGTGAGGGTGACAGCTCGTGTGAGAGTGTCTTTCAGGGCCTGGAAGGTTGCACGTTGGTACCATCCATGGAATGGTGCGCATCCCTGAAGTTTGCTTGCTGGTGAGGGCATTCGTGAGGGCAAACTGGGTGTCAGCTGCTGCAGGCAAATGACAATGTAGTAGTTTATTGTCCCCAGAAACCAACGGAGCTCTTTGTATGAGGTAGGGAGTGGCATGGATAAGATTGATTGCACCTTAAATTCAGGGGGTTGTATACTGGCGGCCGAGACTGTGTACCCCAGGAATTGGACAGATTTTTGGTGCAGTTGCAGTTTGTCAGTGTTGATATTGACTCCATTTGATGAGAGAGCATCCTTTACTATTGTGATGTGGCGTTCGGGATCTTGCATAGATTTGCTGAAAATCAGGATATCGTCGACGTAAACGAAACAGAAGTTGACGTGGAGCAAGAGAGAGTCAATGAAGCGTTGCCACATCTGGGTGGTGTTCTTTAACCTGACCAGCATGAAATGGTACTCATACAATGTGATGGGAGTGATAATTGCTGTTTTTGGAATATCTTCGGATGCGACTGGGATTTGATGATAAGCACATTTTCAATCCAGCACACTGAAAATTGTAGCACTCGTGAGAAGGTGAGTGAAGTCAGAAATGTTCAGTATAGGATAATTAGGATAATTGACCATCACAGTTCTAGAGTTCAAGCGTCTGTAATCACCACACATACGAAAGGAGCCATCCTGTTTGGGGGTGAGGTGTATGGGTGATGACTAGGTACTATTGGAGGGCTGTAAAATTCCTGCCTCAAGATGTTCCTGTATTTGCTGGTGAGCCAAGCGTAACTATAGTGGGTTAAGGCGGCGAGCCTTGTGGCGAATAGGTGGGTCCTCTGACGTGATGGTGTAATGAACAGTTCTGTTCATGATGGTGTTAACTGAATGTTCAATGACTGCACGTGGGCGGGGCATGGTGTCGGTAAGAGTTATTAGGGGCGCATGGCCTGGAAGCAATGTAGCTGTCTGCTTGAGAAGGCTGTGGAAAAGTCACATTTTTGTTATGTTTACACTGGCTCGGATGCCAGTTTACAAGTGCTGAGCATGAGGCGGGCATGAATGGTGCGCATAGAGGCCGTCTATTGTCCATAGTGTGCCAGAGAGGCATGCTTCGAGGTGGCAGTGGTGCTGCTGCACGTGGAGATATGGAGCGAGCCGTGCGAAGAGGCACGAGAGGGGGGGGAATGTTTATCAACACACTGGGTGGGCACTTGGGTGGCGGCGGGGAGGCGTGGTTCAGAGCTAGCTAAAGCCAGACACATGGAAACCATACTTGGACATCATAAAAGAGGTCAGATTTCCATACTATTGGAAGTACAATAAACGGTCATTCAGTTCTTTTGGTAATTGTTTGGAGACATAGGAAATGTTTGTTGCTGAGCAGTACTGGGTTTATCAAGTATAGCCACTCCATAGCAAGACATACCTAGACTTTACCACAAAATTCAACAAAGTTTGCAAGAAGTTCTTTGCAGAGCAGAAAGATATCTCAGGAGAATCAGCTACTGTGTGTTTCAAGCTGTGATCAATTCGTCTGCATGCCAGATATCCAACAATGCATTTTCATCACATTAGTGCAATGACAGGATGAAAGAGGATTACATTCCTAAATTCCTCACTTAATAGTTTTTCTTGGGACTTCATAAGTGGACTTTTGGAGCAAGTTAGCATTTATCTTCAAGTGTTTAGCTCAGTTGTTTCAGCATTTCAGTGATGCTCTCTGATGGGTCAGACAAATCTGTCGCCATTCGCCCTACCCTTCTTTGTGTACAAGTATCCTCTATTATACCCATTTTGTATGAGTTCCACACAATTGGGCCTCATATGTGTTTATGTGTCGTGGTACATACTAGGGTAGAGCCCAAATCTGGGACACTGTTAGGCAATATGTACACGCCTTGAAATTGAGTCTGACCTGTCTCAGTCATGAGCATCAGCTGAGAGGTCATAGATCAGAACACTTTTAAATGTCTCATTTAAGGCCTTACCACCAAGCTTTTAAATGTCTCATTTAAGTCCTTACCACCAAGTTTTGCTGCTGTCATCTGAATGGTGAGGGCTGTGACACACTGCTACGTAACGGTCTCTGATTAATTGAGCATGAGAGTAATGTAGCCAGTTTGCTAGGGAAACAGACTACACAAAAAGTGATGATGGCACTGAAAATATAGTCCAGTTTCATCTGTTATTTCACTACAGCATTGTGTGATGATGTACATTCTCTGACTATGCACATGACGAATGCTTTAGAAATTTTCTTTTGTTTGCTATAGTTAATTGCATAATTTACAAAAATAATGAAATCCTTTTTTAAAGGGATTCCAACCAGTCATCTATAGTTAATCTATGTGTGGAGCACAAAAACATGTAACAGAAAACAACAATCCACTAGCTTTTGAGCACTAGCTCTTTTTATAGCAAAAGTACACACATTCACACACACAACCTCACAGACTCCTAAACACACACTCCTGTGGCCACGGCAAGACTAATTATTGATATTTGATTATTGAAAGCAGTTGCCAGAGCTGATGGATGTGGGGAAGGGATAGGGAAGGATGCAAGGAGGGGATAGCAGGAAAGAGGTGATTATTTGGTCAGATGACTACTGCATGGCCACTCAACAAGAAGTAAAGAGCACAAACGGTACAGCAAAAAAGCTCAACCACATGTAATCTTACCCTCCCACACATCACCATTAAGTTTTCCAGTCTCTTCATTACTTTCATAACCTTCAAGAGGCGTAAGATATACAAAATAATTTTTTTTTTTCCTCATCTTCGTTTTCTCTTGTTGTTGGCTCCAGTTCTTGCATCTAGGGGTACATTCTTGTGGTGGAAATTTTGACTTAGTAGGCTCCAGATGACTGAATAGCTGTTGAAGATTTGCCTGTATTACTCTTGAATTTTATTCTTCGTCACATTTTTGCATGTCACACTGCCTTTACAATTCTAACTACAGTATTCAAATTCACAGTGTTATGGCATAACATAAAAATCCGACCGATTCCATCAGAGGCGTGTCCACTACTCATCTACATTCTGTGGTACTAACAATATTCCAAAGAGTTCGACAAAAGAAGAATCTTCAACTTATATCATTATTTTATTAATGAGTCCAGGAATAAATTTGATAATTCGTGTTAGATTGTGCAATTAATAATATGACTTTTAAGTATGCCAGAATTTCTAATTTCAAAATTTCTAAAAGAAAAATAATTTTAACCATTAGTACATATAGATTGTAACAATTTAATTTCTTTTTATACATTTTAGCTTGAAATGTAATACATTACATACAAAATCAAATGAAATTCTTTCAGTGAAACAGCCAAGAATTTTCAGCTATACCAGATTCAGGATTAATCCTGGTATCGGCTACTACTATAAAAAAAGGTTATGTTAGAAAATGGTGTACCACGGCTGTGACTACCTCTTGTTATACCCTGGGGTGAGGAATATCCTACACAAAATCCTCCCCATGTCTTCCAGAGTAGTGTTCTGCCACCCACTCAACCTGCAGAATAACCTTGTCCATCCCAATTCCAGCCCTACTCCCAGTGCTGTGCTCCATGGGTCATTCACTTGTGGTTGGTCCAGATGCCTACTGCAGTCCAGTCACACAATAAAAGGTTGGGCAACATGCAAAAGCAGCCATTTTATACATCAGCTACACTACAATTACTGTACAGCATTCTATGTGGGCATGACAAGTAACCAACTGTTTGCTCACATGAATGGGCACCACCAAACAGTGGCAAACCATAAATTTGATCATCCAGTTGCTGAAGATGCTGCACACCACAACACAAATGCCTTCAATAGCTGCTTCATTCTGCAGGTAATTTGGATATTCACTTCCAGGATAAGTTTCTCTGAACTATGCAGGTGGGAATTGTCTTCTGCACTCTTGCAGTCCCCCTGCTAGCGTGTTCCCACTTCCTTTACCTTTTGCCTTCACTCTTCTGTCCATATCGTTCCTTCTCCATCCAGATCATGCACTGCCTTCTCCCTCCACTCTTTGTCCCCCTCCCCATGTGGAAGTTCTCTCCCCCTGTCTCCTGTCCTCCCCTATCTCTTTCTCCCTCCCCCCTCTCCCCCCTTTTAAATCCTTCTCCCTCCTCTCTACTCTCCATATCTCCTTATTCATCTTCGCCTCTCTGTCCTTTTACCCCTCTCCCTCTTCCTACATCTCTTTTTGCTATGCCATCTGTACTCTTTTTCATCTTGTTTTGCAGCTGCATAATCTTTCCAAAGACTTTTCTCTTTCCCGCTAACCCTTCCTTGCATTCTTTCCCTACTCCCTCCCCATCTCCATCAGCTCAGGCAACTGCTTTCAATAATGGAGCATCAGTAATTAGTCGTAAAATCTTGAACACTTTGTGCTCCACATTCAGATATTTATTAAAGGAGATCTTCTATACACCATGAGATGCACTAGAAATTGTTAACCCCTCTCAGATATAAAAAGTATTAGATTGTTGGCTATCTCTTCTGACAATGATGACAGTACACCTGTTTATCTGTCAGTGCTTGTAATTATATGATGAGATGAATACATTCACTTGAAGAATTTGAATTCTCATACTTAACTGGTTGGTGCACCAATCTGCTTCTGCTTTCTCCAGCTTTTTTCAAAAATGTCAGTGTTGAGAATGCTACATCAACATCGTTTGCACTCGTACCATATTTCTATGCACCAGGAATTGTATGGCGATGACTTTGAATGTCGCGTACAGTTCTGCCACTGGGCACAAGAGAAATTACAGGACGATGACTGATTTTTTGCACACGTATTATTTAGTGACGAAGCATCATTCACCAACAGCGGTAACATAAACTGGTAAATATGCACCATTGAATCCATGACCCCCATTTTATCAATGGCAATCTAAATGGTGCAATGTATGCTGATTTCCTACATAATGCTCTACCAATGTTACTACAAGATGTTTCACTGCATGACAGACTGGTGATGTACTTCCAACATGATGGATGTCCGGTCCGGCCCATAGCTCGTATGCGGTTGAAGCGGTATTGAGTAGCATATTTCATGACAGGTGGACTGGTCATCGAAGCGCCATATCATGGCCCGCACGTTCACCGGATCTGACGTCCCCGGATTTTTTTCTGTGGGGAAAGTTGAAGGATATTTGCTATCATGATCCACTGACAACGCCTAACAACATGTGTCAGTGTATTGTCAATGCATGTGCGAACATTACGGAAGACGAACTATTCGCTGTTGAGAGGAATGTCGTTACACATATTGCCAAATGCATTGAGGTTGACGGACATAATTTTGAGCATTTATTGCATTAATATGTTATTTATAGGTAATCACACTGTAACAGCATGCGTTCTCAGAAATGATAAGTTCACAAAGGTACATGTATCACATTGGAACAACTGAAATAAAATCTTCAAACATACCTACATTCTGTATTTTAATTTAAAAAACCTACCTGTTACCAACTGTTCGTCTAAAATTGTGAGCCATATGTTTGTGACTACTACAGCGCTAGCTATCACAAAGTGAAAAAATTGGTCCAACTAAAATATTCATATTTCTTTACGTACTACACAAATATGTAATAAAAATTGAGGGTTCTTATTTTTAAAAAAACGCAGTTGATATCTGTTTGACCTATGGCAGCGCCATCTAATGGGCTAACCATAGCGCCATCTGGTTTCCCCCTTCAAGCTAGACAAGTTTCGTTCTTTGTAGTTTTTTGTTTGACGATTATTTCGTGAGATATTTGGCCCTGTCACGATCAATGGATCATCCTGTATGTCAAAATTTGTAAAAAGACAGTTTGTTGTGCAACATGACCAAGTGTCAAAGCACAACAAACTGCTAGCTTCCACCAATGACATCTCTTTCTCAGCAACTGACAAAACATTTTCCCTTTCTTTGTATACAAAACCAGACGCTTTCCGATATGCGGGTAACACTACATTTACTAGTCAGTTCAACAATTTCATTTTAATAGCTGTGATTCTTGGAATTATATGACTGTTTGGTCAGTTGTACTTAGTTTTTACAATAATGCACATAACTGAAAATATAGGAAAAATTGGCATTTTTATGTCTTTAAGTAAGCTATTCAGATTTGGTTATTAAGCAATCTTTGAATCAGTGTGTATTAGATGTGATTTAGAAACATGAATACTGTTGTGCAATAATGCCTTCAGTTTGTATGCACTAATAAACATTTAACTAAAGTTATAATTCATTATATTTTTCCTTTGAACATAAAAACAAAAACTGTAGAGAAGTTATTTTACAGAGATATGACATTTTTCTATTCAGTGACAACATTGGTTTAATTATAGTATGGATTATACCTCCCTGCACTGACAAAGTCGTTAGTGTTTGTTTGTATACCTGATTTGGTCAAAATTTGGAAACGTGTTTATAATATGAAGAAAACGCTATGGTACCGATCTCGATCTCTTCGTCAATGGTAGAAGAAGGTGTTCTAATGACTTGCTTCATTATAAAATGTTTATGTGCCAAAACTGGTTTTCAGATTTGCAACCAATCATCAGATGTCTCAAACATTATTAAGAATTGTCTTTGCCCAAGATTTGATAGGAGCAACAACATGACAACTTATATGCTATGTGATAGGTCAGATTTCTGATCCTGTCATATTAACTGATGCATTTGTCATTAATAAGGATTAGCCAACAACTGCACATCTGTGTAGTGTGTTTTTTTGAATGTGTGTACTTTTTCTAGAAAAAGAGCTAGTGATTGCAAGCTAGTGTGACTACTGTTTTCTGTTATGTGTCTTTGTGCTCCATGCATCAATTTGCTATAGGTGAGTGATTTAATTTCTTTTATTTTATGTATAGCTTCTTCCTGGAATTTCTATTATTGTTATGAAATGCTATTTTCATAGTTAAAAACAAATTTTAAAGTTCCAGGATATGTATGTGATTGATTTGCGGAGCGATACATTAACAGTGCCTACTAAGGCAATGAGAGAAGCAATGTACAATGCAGAAGTTGGAGATGATGTTTATGAAGAAGATCCTACTGTGAAAGGTATGTATGTGCATATATTTCAGTGAAGTAACTGAATCTTAGGCTTTTTAAAGTGATACATTATCATAAAATTTTCATGAAAGAAGTGTGCAATGTTTTGTTGTCATGGGAATTAGTGACAGATTCAGTGTAGACAGAACTTTTATATAATTACGTGATTTGTTTTATTTCCTTGTAATTCCTTTGCACAACAGTAACAGTCAGGGAGAGACAAGGTGCAACATAAGCCCTCACCTTCCGTACAATGCACTGATATTGCATCACTCTCTGTGTGATGTTGAGAGTATTTGTGCTAATTCTCATGAATGATTCAGAAGGTTTCTAGCAATAGTGCAGCAGGGATGCACATAAGGCTAATTCATCAGAATAAAAGCATGCAAATTCCCCAAGGAATGAGAAGCATATTAGATTCAGTTTGAGGTGCACTTGATACAGATTGTCTTTAAGAACACTGTAAACCCACCGTAGAAGAATAAATCATCAATCAGGAGTACTAGAAGGAATGCCCCCAATATGTTCTTGATACAAAGAATTGCAGTTGTTGGTTGGAAGGAAGTAGCAATTACACCAATCTGCAACATTTCAAGTCCATTACCACAAATTACTCAGATACTTGTTGCTGAAAATAGAATTCCATAGGTTTGTGCATCTCCCTTGTTTTGTATATGGCACCTTGTAATTCTTCAAGGTGAGGACAACTCCAGGAGGATGCTGTTTTGAAATGTGTAGGAACATAATGAAAGTTGCAAGATCACATCCAGATATCATCCCCAATAACGATTTCACCATATCTCTCAGGGATGAAGTAACTTATGGGTTAAATATTTGTGATGACAAAGAACTTAGTCTGTAGGGAATTGAGTGTCATAAAAGCTCCTTCTTCTTGAATTCAGAATATGATTACACAACACAACTTGTAACTTTTTCCTGTGATTACTCTCTAACAATGTCAGCAAGCCGAGGAACTAATAACAAACCTTCATATGTATGAGAATTTGCTTTATTTTCACGAACGCTGTATCTACCACAACACTATTTGAGTATGCAGTGAATGAAAGAGATTACAAAAAGACATTAAATCACTACAAAGTGATAAATCTTTTCACTGTGTTTGGGTTTCTGGTACACACTTAAAACTTTCGAAGTTCCAGCTCTTTAAACATCTACATCTACAGGGTTACTTTGCAATTCACACTTAAGTGCCTGGCAGAGGATTCATTGAACCATTTTCATACTACTTCTCTACCATTCCACTCTTGAATGGCGTGTGGGAAAAAGGAACACCTAAATCTTTCTGTTTGAGCACTGATTTCTCTTATTTTATTATGATGATCATTTTTCCATACGTAGGTGGGTGTCAACAAAATATTTACACATTCAGAAGAGAAAGTTGGTGACTGAAATTTCGTAAATAGATCTCGCCGCAAAGAAAACCGCCTTTGTTTCAGTGACTGCCACCCCAACTCGCGTATCAAATTAGTGACACTCTCACCCCTATTGCACGATAACACGAAACGAGCTGCCCTTCTTTGCACGTTTTTGATGTCCTCCCTCAATCCTACCTGGTAAGGATCCCATACTGGGCAGTAATACTCCAGCAGAGGACAGACAAGCTGTCTCTTTAGTGAGTTTGTCGCATCTTCTAAGTGTTCTACCAACAAAGCCCAGTCTTTATTCTGCCCTCCCCACAATGTTATCTAGTGCTCTTTCCAATTTAAGTTGCTCATAATTGTAATTCCTTGATATTTAGTTGAATTGACAGCCCTTAGATTTGTGTGATTTATCATATACCCAAAATTTATCAGATTTCTTTTAGTACCCATGTGGATGACCTCGCACTTTTCTTTGTTTAGTGCTAATTGCCACTTTTTGCACTATACATAAATTCTCTCTAGATCATTTTGTAATTGGAATCGATCATCTGATGATTTTACTAGACAGTAAATTACAGCGTCATCTGAAAACAATCTAAGTGGGCTGCTCAGATTATCACCTAGATCATTTATATAAATCAGGAGCAGCAGAGGGCCTATGACACTACCTTGTGGAATGCCAGATATCACTTCTGTTCTACTCAATGATTTACCATTTGTCACTACGAACTGTGACCCCTCTGATAGGAAATCACTAATCCAGTCACACAACTGAGATGATACTCCATATGCATGCAATTTGATTAATAGTCGCTTGTGAGGAACGGTATCAAAAGCCTTCAGGAAATCTAGGAATACAGAATCAATCTGAGATCCCTTGTCGACAGCACTCATTACTTCATGGGAATAAAGAGCTAGCTGTGTTGCACAAGAATGATATTTTCTGAATCCATGTTGGTTATGTAGCAATAAGTCATTTTCTTCAAGGTGATTCATAGTGTTCGAGTACAGTATATGCTCCAAAATACTAGTGCAAATTGAGATCAGTGGTATGGGTCTGTAATTCAATGGGTTACTCCTGTTTCCCTTCTTGAATATTGGTGTGACCTGAGCTGCTTTCCAGTCTTTAGGAACAGGCCTTTCATCAAGTGAGTGGTTGTATATGATTGCTAAGAAAGGTGCTATTGTGTCTGGATACTCTGGAAGGAACCTGATTGGTATACCATCTGGACTGGAAGACTTGCCTTGCTTAAGTGACTTGAGTTGTTTTGCAACACCTAAGATATCTACTTTTATGTCACTCATGCTAACAGCTCTTCTGGTTTCGAAATCTGCAATATTTACTTCATCTTCTTTCATGAAGGAATTATGGAAAACTGTATTTACTAACTCCGGTTCAGTGGTACTATCATCGGTAACATTTCCATCACTATTGCGCAATGACGGTATTGACTGTTTTTTTTTTCCACTGGTGTACTTTACATACGACCAGAACCTCTTTGGGTTTTCTACCATATTTTGAGACAATATTTCATTGTGGAAACTATTAAAAGAATCTCAGATTGACGTCTGCACTAAATTTGAAACTTCCGTGAAACTTAGCCAGCACTGGGGATTTTGCATTCTTCTGAATTTGGAATGCTTTTTTCATTGCTTCTACAACAGTGTTCTGATGTGTTTTGTGTACCATGGTGGATCAGTCTTATTGACTTATGCGGTATGAATCTATCTATTGCTGACGATACTGTGTCTTTGAATTTGAGCCACATCTGGTCTACACTTGCATAATTAGCTTGGAAGGAATGGAGACTCTCTCTTAGGAAGGCTGCAAATTTTTATTTGCTGTTTTAAATAGATATATTTTTGCATTTATTTCTAGTGGTTTTGGTTGATATGGTTTTGAGCCTTGCTACACTACTTTGTTTTCACTAATCCCTGTATCTGTCATGACGTTCTCTATTAGATCAGGATTATTTGTGTCTAAGAGGTCAAATGTGTTTTCGCAATCATTGACAATTTGTGTGGGCTCACGAACTAATTGTTCAAAGTAATTCTCAGAGAAAGCATTTAGTACAATTTCGGAAGATGTTTTCTGTCTACCACCGACTTTGAACATGTATTTTTGCCAACAAATCTGATCCACCAATAACTCAAAAAAATTTTGGTAACTTTAATAAGCAGTTTTAAAATACAACAGGGAATCTGAGGATAAGAAAATGACCATTAATTGTTTACCAATTTAATTTATTCCAGTCCTCTCAAAAACTTAGTCATATACAATACTGCAGTGCATGAGTTATTCTGACGACGATGCACTGCGGCGACCACAGCCATTACAAAACACATCAGATGCATTCACAATTGCAAATAATGACTACCATCAGCTGTAGAATGGAATGAGGACAATGAAAATTTGTGCCGGACCGGGACTCAAACTCGGATTTCCCTATTAGTGCGAGCGGGTGCCTTACCATTTGGCTATCCATTCACAACGCACGGCCAGACCCAAACTTCCATATGTTGTCAACCATATGTCTATGACCTGTATTTGCACATCCATTATGTGTATTCCCGTACAGATCAGACATTGTGCTGAAAGTCAAATGCTCGGTATCAGCAGATAAATACGATACTGCAGTACCCGTGTTATTCTGATGACGATGAACTGCGGTGACCACACCCATTGTGAAACACATCAGATGAATTTGTAGTTGCGAATGGTGACTACCATTGGCTGTAGAATGGAATGATGACAATGAAAATATGTGCCAGACCGGGACTCAAACACGTATTTCCTGCTTATCGCGAGTGGTCATCTTACCATTTGGCTATCCATGCACGACTCACAGCTAGACCCAAACTTCCATATGTCATCAACCATATGTCTATGATCTGTACTCACACATCCATTATGTGTATTCCTGTACAGATCTGTTGTTGTGCTTGAAAGCTGCATGTCAAGTATCAGCAGATAAATATGATACTGCAGTGCCCGTGTTATTCTGATGACCATGCACTGTGGCAACCACAGTCATTACGAAACACATCAGGTCATCTGTGCGGGAATACACATAACGGATGTGTGAATACAGATCATAGATGTATGGTTGACAACATATGGAAGTTTGGGTCTGACCGTGAGTTGTGCACGGGTAGCCAAATGGTAAAGCAACCACTCACAATAAGTGGGAAATCCAAGTTTGAGACCCAGTCAGGCACAAATTTTCATTGTCGTCATCCCATTCTACATCCGATGGTAGTCATTATGCGCAACTGAGAATTCATCTAATGTGTTAGTCATATACTGTTGACCTCACAAATTAAGTCCTGGGAGACTTAAATTGTAAAAAGTGAACCACATGTGATTTCAGGTGATCTTTAATAATGTCAACCACAAATTTCTACTCAGCAAACTTAAGCAGTATGACATCTCTCTTACTTCAATGAGCTCTTACCTTCCTAACAGAGAACAGAGAATCACTTTATCTAATGGGATTAAAATGAAGCAGAGTGATAGGATATAGAATATAGAGCTCCACAATGTGTGATGTTTGGTCATGAAGGAAGCATATTACTCAAGAGAGTCCAAATCAACAGTACCAGACTCAACCCACATCGTAGCTGAATAGGCCTGCAGCTGTTTCACTGCAGAAACATTGTCTTTAACTTACAGTCACCCATATTATGCACTCACAAATTCATCACAAATGTAATCAACAATATGTAGAATATTTTTTCAGGACAAAGACTGAAGGTTTTTAAATGACTTTAAAAAAAAGTAGAATTACTGACCTTTGCTTTAAAATGTCTTTCTTTTTATTGATTTACTTTCTGTTGTTGTTACTGGAGAGTTCTGCTGTGGAAGTGCTTTTGAAACCAGTTAACTTATTTTTTTATATGTAGTTGTTTCTAAATTCATGGTTTTAAATGTTTAATTTGTATCCTTTTTCAACTACAGTAATACTAACATATTTACACCACAAAATATTTGTTTGTATTTGGTATTGGGAAATGCATTGCAGCAGCATAGCCTTATAAAAATAGACTTTAGTACATATTAGTATATTTCTACAATTATAAATTTTGTGTCCTTCTGATAAATGTCTAAGCTTACAACCTGAGCTTGTGTTGTGGTTATGAGCTAATCTTAATGCACCATAGAGAAGTAGCTTTGCAGTGGCCATCACTGCCTTTTTATGGGTTACTTGGCCTGTTTCTCATTCCTGAAAGCTCTCCTGCATAACAGGATTTACGAAATGCAATGGATGGGTGAATGAGTGAATGAAGTAATCTCCTCAAGCTAAGCTATGAGTCACAGCTGATGTAGTAAATTCAGATCAAACATTTTCTTCTGTTCACAGAACAAGCAATAAACAATCTCTGTGTCCTGTGCCATTCTTGTTGGGGGACACAATCCACCACAATGTTGACTGACAATGTATTGACTACTGATACAACAGTGGCATAGAGTCAGTACTCATCAGATGTGGCAAAATACAGTATCACTTCATTAGAACCTTCAATCGTGTAATGACTTCAACACCAACCAATACTCTGCCCTTGAAAATAGTGGAATGCCCCTCCATATTGTACTTTGCTATCTGTAATGAGTGCTTTGGAAATAGGCAACAGTATTTGTACAACACAACTAGAACAGGAGCAGTCTGACAGTAAAGAGCAGAAGTAGGAAGCAAAGGTTGGAAAGGAAAGAATTAAGATCATGAATAACTCATTTCAAAGTCCTGAAATCAAATAGCTGCAGCAGCTCCACTTTTTTAATATTTTATCCATCTTCAGCAACTGTAGTTGTATTTTTTGAAACAGTCAGCAAAAGAAAAAGGAGGTAAGACCAACATGATCACAGCATACGTTGCCTGCATCGTATTGTTGGCACTTGCAAATAAGGCAATAGTTATAACTTCTGAAGAAGGGCACAAAGTGACTGAAACCAGTTAAGGAAATACATTTTTTCTATGCAACTGGTTGCTCATTATTTCAGTAACTTTCACTTTTATTTTCAATCACCTCCACTGGTTTTGTTCACTGTGGCCATTTTCATCTTTTTGCAAATGTAGCATTGTGGCAGTATGCATTTGATTCCAAGCAATTACTACAATTTTTGATTCTTCAACTTCATGTTCCACATGCTGCACAAGAAATTCATTGTGACTTTTCAGGTTTTCCCAACATAGCTGCTGGATAATGTTACGCAAATCCCACAATATTTTGTAACACAACTGTTCAACATGTTCAGATGGTGGTAGTTGCTGTAATCACTGCTGCAAGATGCAGCTGTTGTTAATCACATGGGGACATCAAAATTTATTGAGCCAGGAACAGGGATTATGCATGCAAGGGAAGGCTCTCATATTGTCCGCTACAGGGAACCAAAGAGAGGCCCTCCACATGTGCACTGTGAGCAACGACAGTGTTGCTGAATACTCTGGTGGTTAACAGCAGGATTAACTCTTGGCAATGCACTGTGTCAGGTTGTACATTGGAGGATCTTCTTTCTCCTGTTTTAATTTAATGGCAGCAACTGCTGTATCCCAGATAGTGCTTAGATGAAATCTTGCATCCTTGTTGATACGATTGGCCCTGATTGATATTTATGGCCTCCTTAAAAATCACAATCCCAGAATGATACAGTTTGAGTCTTGTTGTAAAACGTGCAATGTTTTGTGTTTAGGAAATTCTCTGCTATTGCTGATTTATGAGGTTGGCCCAGGTGTGTAAATTGATGGTGTTCAACACAACAATGTTGCACAGTGTGATATGTCAGCCCAGTATAAGATTTCCCACAGGTGCATGAGATTTTACATAAGCCACATTTTCTAAGGCAAAAATTGTCTTTGACAGAGCACAAAAAAGTCCTCAGTTTCACTGGTGGACAAAAAACACATTTATATTGTGTCTCTTGAAGAGTCTTTCTGTTCCTGAAGACATGGTGCTAAAACATGGCAAGGAAACCACTGGACCAGGTGCCTCAGCATCTTCATTTACATCCCTACATTGAATATGCTTATCTCAGAATGCATTGCATATCTGATTATCAGAATAACTGTTCTGATAGAACACTATTGTTAGGTGTTGCTGGTTACATGTCAGGCTTTCAGGCCTAAGCCCACAAGTGCTCTATGTACCAGGGAGTGTAAGACTCAACCACATTGTGCAAGAGGCCTTACATATCTGTACAGAAGGCAGTGTTAATAAAATGGATACCAGATTTCAGCTAAGCACTGCCTGGTATCCAGCACTGGCTGTCATTATATTGAAACAGGAGAAACAAGATCCTCTGATGTGTTTGTTACCCGGCAAGGCGCATTGCCAGGAGTTAATAGAACTTTTAATTGTTGGCATGTCCAGCAGCACAATCTTTCCCACAGTTCACATGCGGGGAAACTCTCTTTGGCTCCCAGCTGGGGGCACTAAGACCATAATTTCCATCCAACAGAGGATGTTTAATTCCTGCTTTTGGCCTGATAAATTTTGATGCCACTACACAATTGCACCAGTTTTATTTTGCAGCAGTGATGTCAGCAACTACTGCCACCTGAATATGTCAAACAGTTGGGTCAATGAAATATTATGGGACTTGCACAGTGTTATCCGCTGGCAAATTTGAAAGTTTATTTGCAAGAAATTCATTACTAAGTGCTATAGCAGGATGTTCGGCATTGTGTTCTTGTTGCAAGATCATAATAGTCTTATCACTTTCATTAGCAATTATGCTATTAACTTCATTAATTCACTAAAGGAAATATATGACACGAAGAAACAAACATATAAGAACAAACCACAACAATTATGTTATAGACAGCAATTTTCGTCTGCAGCTGACAGGTAACCAGCACTAGAGATAGCAGAGTGATTGACAACTGTGCTCTGATTAGTTGTTGCTATGGTAGCTGTCCTGTAAGCAGCTACCTGTCAGTCACTTTGTATTTCTGATACATGTGTAGTCATGAAAGTAAAATTTTAGAACTGGTGCAGTACTCTGGACATCAATTATCAGGAATGGTAATTTGTATTTTTAATCCATGTACAGAGCTCAGGAATGTCACCTGTCAACAAATGTAATTACAATTGAGAGTATAGGTAACAATAGGTAATGAAGTTAAATTAATCGTTTGTGCATACTGTGCATACATTTTCACATTAGTGTGAAAATCGTGTGCTTAATAAGTTTTGGATGTAACATCATGTGGTACAAATGAATGAGAGTGCAGAGAGTTGCTCTAGAAAGACAAGCATTTACAGCTGTGTGTGACAGATGTATCACCCCTCATTCAGGTGGACTGTGTTTGGGGTGGTCTGTATCTGATTGCTTTTAAATAAGCTGTTACTTGCATGCAGATATGATAATAGGATCTAATTTGACCAAAACAGTATCCATAGTAACATGGTGATTTCCATTCTTTTTCGGTAGTCACTCTTCAAAGTATATTTTTCTGAAAGACAGAGTTGTACAATAAATACAATTACATCTGAAAGACCTAGTGGAATATAAGCAGATGTGTTAAATTTATGAGAAAACCGCTCTGAAATTACAGAAATTGAGCAGATAGATCTACATGGATGAAAGTATCATGCTGTAATAGAAACAGTACCATGCTATTATAGAAACAGTAACAAAAAATAGGAAGTGGCTATGTTTACAAAAATTGGTGCTAAATCCCAGGGCCTGTAGATTGGTGTACATCATCATATCAAATAAGTTTTTGAATGTTGCAGTACTAATGTGACCTGGAGCAGCATTATTTATACTGGTGAAAGTAAGCTAATATATATGACTCTGAAGACAGTTACACAGTCCGACAAAAGGACATAGAGCTTTGCAGAAATATCTAGTTCCAATAAACAACAGTACATATGAGGAACTGGAGCTTTGTATGCAACATTGTGGTAAACTGACTTTCCAAATTTCAGTAAAGTAATTGTCGGTATGTTGGACTATTTGAGAGTGGATTTGTACAATGAGCCTTACAGGTGGCGAAGCACACAGGATGCTCCCTTTCATTCTGGTTGGTTCATTTGCAACATTTAGCACAAGTGAAGATTAATTTGTTGTACTTCAAATAACTTTTCTGGATTTCTATTAAACTTAATATGAGTGTTTCAGTAATTGTTGAATTTGAGTTACTCATATTTCAATCAACCTACTTGCCATTGCAACTATTTTTGTGTATTTTCCTGCAAGCAGACTTCTATGTTAGTACTGTGAAAAATGATGTAGATAGGAAATCACAAAATTTAAATACTTTCAGCTTTGGAACGAAGAGCAGCTGCATTATTTGGGAAAGAAGCTGGACTATTTGTCCCCAGTGGTACTATGGCCAATCTACTTGCAAGTAAGTTCAATAAAAGTTTGTGCGTAATGTCTGAGGACATACATTTTTGTACCATTAGACGGTTCATGTGTTTTTGCTTGCATACTCCCTTCGTGTTTCAGTTATGGTTCATTGCAGTCGAAGAGGAACTGAACTCATAGCTGGTGACAAGTCTCATATTTACAAATATGAGCAGGGATCAGCAGCACATGTATGTCCTCTCATTGAACCACCATCTGTTATGTAAAGATACACCATAACTTGTAGTGACTGATACACAGAAATTGCAAAGTGTTCAGGATAAGGTAATTGGATTGGGAAGCCATACCAATTTAAAAGAAAGTTTAAAAAATACCTCATTAGCCACACTTTATGTTAACTAAAGAGAAAGCAGCAGTGTTCATTGTAAAAAAGCTTTGTTGTTACAGATGCATGCAACTATTTTTATCGAAAAATTCCAGTGTATTAAAGTAATTATTGAACTACCAACAGAAGATAAACAAAAACTATTTAATGCAAATAAAGAAATGAATTACAGGTACCAGAAGTTCACAATAAATGAAACTCCATGTTTTAAATTCCTTGGCGTGCAGGTAAATAACAAACTGAGGTGACAGCAGCATATGACCAAAAAGCTCAGCTCTGCTGCTTTGCACTTAGAAATTTCTCTCATTGTAATTGCCTGAGGATGCAACAGCTAGCATGCTTGCATTCAGTATTGTCCTGTGGCTTAATCCCATGTGGCAATGTGACTCATTCTACAGAAGAATTCAGGAAGATTATTACGTAAAGCTGACATACCAATACGTATATTCCCTAATCTATACATGGTTAACAATGTAGGAAAAGATAGATTGCAACTTATTGTAAAGAAGACATGTTAAGTTGCAGACAGTAACAATTAAAAGACACTTATATAAAGCTTTCAGCCACAGTCTTCATCAACAAAAGAGAAACACACACCCTCCACACACACAAGCAAGCACACCTCATGTAAACATGACTGCCAACTCCAGCATCTTGGGCCAGGCGACGTGATGGTTGCATTCCGTCCCGAAGCTGGAGTTGGCAGTCAATTGGGCATGACTGTAATCTGTCATAGGCCATCATACCTGAAAATGTCATGAAATTGTGCTAACAAAATATTGTGGGGATTTCATGATGATGTTAGATGTCTCACCTGAAAACCATTTCTACAACTAATCAATTGAGAAAGTCTCAATCAACACAAGACAAAAGCTGAATCTCAATTATCATTTTAATGTCATTTTAAATGTGCAAAAAGAATTAATAATTTTGTATAAAACATTCCTGGACTTCTTGCCCCATCAGTTCAGAGTAAAAGCTTCGAGTTTGCAATGATTACCTCCATTGTCTTTGTCAGGAACACCTGGCTGTCTAAATATCTGCTGTGGTGAAATTATATAGCCCATAGATGGCTTATGTTCCATCGGTAATTGTGTAACACTGGTGCAGATGTTGTCAGTGTCTGTACAGGTCATGCCACTGTTCCCGTAGTAGTGAAAATATTGCGATGGATATCTCTGCCTCTTCTCTGCATTGAGAGCTCACTTCCATGCTCTACTAAGATCATGTGTGCTGTACAGTTGAAGCTCTTCTCAAGCATTTTTATTCCTAAAGCCTCTTAAATTACAGAATCCCATTGTGTAGGAGCTTGGGACAGCAATTTTATTTTGTCAAAAATATTTTGTGTTTGTGTGTAAGGCCATGCTCAGCACCTGCAGATTTCTCCCATTCTCAATGTTTGAGGTACTGTTGATGTTGTGCATAGTGATTGGAAATGTTACAGATTGACTGACCATTGTACAGATTGACTGACCATTGTACAGATTGACTGACCATTGTAATTGCTTGCAAGCTCACAAGGAATGTTACAAATCCAGGGACCTCGAGGTCAGGACTGTCCTTTACAGGGCAACAGGTGTAAGACCTATTTTATGACCTCCTAAGAAGATATAGGAGATGCTATGCTCTGTTAAGGACAGTCTTAGACTGGGATTTATAACACTCCTTGTGAGTGCAAAAGCAATTACATCAGTCAGTCCATCTGTCCTGTTCAGATCATCAATGGTATATTAGAAATAAAAAAGTGGAGAAATCTGCAGTTGCTGAGTGAAGCCATACAGACACAAAATATTGTTTGACAAAGCAGAAATTTTGTCCCAGGCTTCTCTCACTGGCATTCTCTGATTAAAGAATCTGTGGAAATAAGATTATGTGAGAAGACCTCCAACCATGACAGCAGATATAATCTTTGTGGTGAATGGAAGTGAGCTCTTGATGCAGAGAATAGACAGAAATACTCACCACAATGTTTATGTTAATAAGGGAATGGTGGCACCACCAGCACCATCTACCATGGCAACGATACATTTCTGGACACATGTTTATGGGACCTTTTTCCTTCTATTTCCAGTCAGTAATCCATCCATGCAGTTCATTGGTATAACTGCAATCTCACAATAGCAATACAATAGCAAAACAAAGAAATTTGAGAAACTTGCAACCACACAAAAATTGGTGTCATCTCATGGAACAGCATGCACTGTCATCAACCTGTTGAACAAGAATCTGGATGAAGGAGCTCTTTCAGCCCTTAATAAGGGACTGAATTTAGCTAATACACCACACACTGTACCTATCGTGGATTTCATCACTATTAAAATTGTCTGTCTTTGCACAAATTTTGAAAGCTTTGAGAGGCATAAGATTATGAAAGAAAAACTTTTTGATTATCTTCATTATCTCATTGTTGTTGGCTCCAAGTCTTGTGTCTAAGGTACATTCCTGAGGCTGTAATTTTTATAATGTTGTGGGGTCTTGTTGAACTGAATAACTGATGGTTTGCCTGTTGCTTTGAATATCCTTTTATTTTATCCCATTCTTTTGCATCACACCGACTTCACAATTCCACTTCAGAACATGAATTCACATTGTTGTTGACAAGATTCAAAATTCATCTACACAAATACCGTTTCGGCTTGGCCCTGGCATAAATACCAGATCATTCTGCTGCCTACATACTGCTGTACTCACAATATTCCAAAGAGTTTACAAAGCAAAAGAGTTTACAAACTTTCTTGACCAAAGAAGAATCTTAACCATAATAATAATAAGAAAACACTACATGGCAAGCACCCGTATCATCTAACACAGCCACACATCGATCAAGACGCATCCAACACATGGCTAAGAAAAGGCAATATACACAGTGAGACGGAAGGATTCGTGATTGCAATACAGGATCAAACAATAAACACCAGATATTACAGCAAGCATATTATTAAAGATCCCAATACCACAACAGATAAATGCAGACTTTGCAAACAACAAATAGAAACATTAGATCGCATCACAAGCGGATGTACGATACTAGCAAATACAGAATACCCCAGAAGACATGACAATGTAGCAAAAATAATACATCAACAGCTTGCTTACAACATAAACTTATAAAACAACACATTCCCATATACAAATATGCACCACAAAATGTACTGGAGAATGATGAATACAAATTATACTGGAACAGAACCATTATAACAGATAAAACAACACCACATAACAAACCTGACATCATACTCACCAATAAAAAGAAGAAATTAACACAACTAATCGAAATATCCATACCCAATACAACAAATATACAAAAGAAAACAGGAGAAAAAATTGAAAAATACATCCAACTGGCTGAGGAAGTCAAGGACATGTGGCATCAGGATAAAGTTGACATTATACCAATTATACTATCAACAACAAGAGTCATACCACACAATATCCACCAGTACATCAATGCAATACAGCTACATCCAAATGTATGTATACAACTGCAGAAATCTGTAATTATTGATACATGTTTAATTACCTGAAAGTTCCTAAATGCAATATAACATATACCGTACAGTTAAAAGGAAGTCACACTTGATCAAGGTCTGCGTCACTTTCCATTTTTGACCAGACATAACGTCTGAGAAAAGAAAGAAATAATAATTTTTTTGTTGTTCAGCTGATTACAGCAATAGACAAAGTCAAGAGCATATATTTATACATAAACTACTATATCGATGTAAATTGGTTTACATAAAATAGGTACACGTTAGAATACAGTATTTTCATCTTCAAAGAATTCATCAATGGTGTAAAACGGATTGTTCACTAGTAGCTTGTATAATTTAGCTTTAAATATATTTACGGGCAGTTCTTTAAAGTCAGCACTTAGTCTATTAAACATCCTTAGTCCAAGAACTAGGTAAGAGTTATGCGATTTTGATAATCTATGGTATGGTACGTCTACACATGTTCTGTTTCTAGTATTATGGCTATGCATATCACTTCTCAACACAAAATTAGACACATTGTTTCTAATGTACATTAAAACATTGTAGATGAATAAGTTTACTACTGTAAGACACTGCAATTTAATAAACAGAGGTTTACAATGTTCTGTTTTATCAGAATCTGTTATTATTCTTATTACTTTCTTCTGTAAAAGTAAAATGTCATTTACATGACAGATACTACCCCACAGTAAAATTCCATAAGAGATGATGCTTTGGAAGAAGGCAAAATATGCTGATCTCACATAGTCATTGGCAACATGTCTTTTTAAATTTCTAATTAGGTAAATAACTCTTGAAAGCCTAGCCAATATATTTTTAATGTGTGGTTCCCACGTCAATTTATTGTCAGTAGTAACACCTATAAATTTAACAGTTTCTAATTCCTGGTAGTTAGGAATCTCTTTGAGGCTAAAGTAAAGTGTCTGGGTTTTGTTTTCATGTAGCAAGAAGCCATTAGCTTTGAACCGTAATGAGGACTGAGCAAGGGTATTTTCGGTCAGTGTTTTCAGTGTACCTAGATCATAGCTTTTATGTAGAAAAGTTGTGTCATCAGCATACAATATTGTATGAGAATTTATGAATAAGGGCAGGTCATTAATCATTAGTATAAACAGTAAAGGTCCAAGCACTGACCCTTGAGGCACTCCGTACCTAACATTAACCAAATTTGATTTCTCCCTACCAATGCACGCAACTTGTTGATGGTTCTCTAGAAAAGACCTGAACATATTTATACTGTTGTCATCAAAACCATAGTACACTAGTTTATTCAGCACAGTGTCATGCTCCACACAGTCAAAGGCTCTGCTCAGGTCACAAAATGTAGCCTGGGCATAGTCCATAGCCTCGAACACATCTAGGACTAATTTTACGAGGGAGTCCATTGCATCCGTTGTGGATTTACCTTTCCTAAATCCAAACTGTTTATCACTAATTATATTTAGTTTACCCAAGTAGGCACTAACTTGCTCATACATAATCGTTTCTAAAATTTTTGAAAAAACTGGGGTTATGGATATAGGTCTGTAACTAGCGGGACAGTTCTTTTCCCCTTTTTTGTATATGGGCACAACTCTAGAAATTTTTTGTATGTTGGGGAACTTACTTTCAACTAGGCATTTGTTAACACAAAAGGTTAAAGGATAAATCACACAATCAATAACATCTTTCAACAAATTACATGACATATCATAGTTATCAACACTAACTGAAGGTTTGAAATTTTTCACTATTTTTAGGATTTTATTTGGGCTCACTTCTGTGAAAGTGAAGGTGCTTGGGGAAAGCTTTTCAAAGCAGCTGTCCGTAATACTAAGTGCATTTTCAGGTGGTTTGATTATTGAACTACTAATTTATTCAATGGTCTGTATGCAATATTTATTAAATTCTTCTGGGGTAATGGCAATTTCCTCTTTGTGTTTAGTGTGTGCAGTGGAGTTTATTACACTCCAGGCCTTCTTGCATTTATTGTTAGATTTTTCAATGTTTACTATGTTATGCAGTTTCTTTGCTTCATTTATTGCCTTCCTATACTTGCATTTAGCTTTAGCATACAGGTCTTTATACAGTTCTGATTTACTGGTTTTGTAGAGACTAGAATACAGCATAACAGTATTTTTCAGTTGCCCTAAACTGTGGAGTATACCATTCCTTCATTTTCCTTTTCTTGTAATTACTACTAATATTCACTGTACATTTTTTCAGAGGGACGTTATTTTCAAATACATTTACAAAGACGGAGAAAAACTTTGTGAATACAATATCAGCTGAACAGTGTTGAAGCCTAATAAAACATGTGTCCCAACTGAAATAAGTGAGAGCATGTCTAAACCTATCCATCCTTTTATTTATTTATTTATTTATTTATTTATTGTTCCGTGGGACCAAATTAAGGAGAAGTCTCCATGGTCATGGAACGAGTCAATAGTTGAAATTATAACACGATATTAGAAACAGATAAAATGAAATATAAAAAAACATATTCAGGTGACAAGTTGTAAGTTTAAATAAAGAAAATCAACAATGTAACACTGGAATTTGCTTAATTTTTTAGCTCTTCCAGGAGCTCCTCGACAGAATAGAAGGAGTGAGCCATGAGGAAACTCTTCAGTTTAGACTTAAAAGAGCTTGGGCGACTGCTAAGATTTTTGAGTTCTTGTGGTAGCTTATTGAAAATGGATGCAGCAGAATACTGCACTCCTTTCTGCACAAGAGTCGAGGAAATGCATTCCACATACAGATTGGATTTCTGCCTAGTATAAACTGAGTGAAAGCTGCTAACTCTTGGGAATAGGCTAATATTGATAACAACAAACGACATTAAAGAAAATATATACTGTGAGGACAATGTCAGAATTCCCAGACTATTGAATAGGGGTCGACAAGAGGTTCTCGAACTTACACCACATACAGCTCGAACAGCCCGTTTTTGAGCCAAAAATGCCCTTTTTGAATCAGGAGAATTACCCCAAAAAATAATACCATACGACATAAGCGTATGAAAATATGCGAAGTAGACTACTTTTCGTGTTGAAGTGTCACTTATTTCAGATACTGTTCTAATGGTAAATAAAGCAGCATTTAGTTTCTGAACAAGATCCTGGACATGGGCTTTCCACAACAGCTTACTATCTAACCGAATGCCTAGGAACTTGAACTGTTCCGTCTCGATTATAATATGTCCATTTTGTCTGATCAAAATATCGGTTCTTGTTGAATTGTGAGTTAGAAACTGTAAAAACTGAGTCTTACTGTGATTTAGCATCAAATTATTTTCCACAAGCCACGCATTTATTTCATGAACTACATTATTTGATACTGTTTCAATATTACACACAAGATCCTTCACTATCAAGCTGGTGTCATCAGCAAACAGAAATATTTTTGAATCACCTGTAATACTAGAAGACATATCATTTATATAAATAAGAAACAGCAGTGGCCCCAGCACCGACCCTTTGGGAATGCCCCACTTAACAGTGCCCCATTGGGACTGAACATCACTACCACTCTCAATATTGCGGAGAATTACCTTCTGCTTTCTGTTCTTAAAGTAAGAGGCGAACCAATTGTAAGCTACTCCCCTTACTCCATAATGGTCCAACTTCAGCAGTAATATTTTGTGGTCAACACAGTCAAAAGCCTTCGTTAAATCAAAGAAAACACCTAGTATTTGCAACCTTTTATTTAATCCATCCAAAACCTCACAGAGAAAAGAGAATATAGCATTTTCAGTTGTTAAACCATTTCTAAAACCAAACTGAACATTTGACAGCAAATTATGTGAATTTAAGTGCTCCAGTAACCTTGTATATACAACTCTCTCGATAACTTTAGCAAACACTGATGGCATAGAAATAGGTCTAAAATTGTCAACATTATCAATGTCTCCCTTTTTATAAAGTGGCTTCACTACCGAGTACTTTAATCGGTCAGGAAACCGACCACTCCTAAAGGAAAAGTTACAGATATGGCTAAGTACTGGGTGAACATACATAGAACAATACTTCAGTATTCTGCTAGATACCCCGTCATATCCATGAGAGTTCTTGGTCTTTAGTGATTTAATTATTAACTCAATCTCCCTCTTGTCAGTATCATGGAGGAGCATTTCAGGTAACAGTCTCAGAACACTTTTTTCTAAGAGCGCTATATGATTCCCTGTTGGGACTAGGTTTCTATTTAGTTCACCTGCTATATTCAGAAAGTGATTATTAAATACTGTACATATATGTGACTTATCAGTAACACGGACATTCCCACTATGCACTGATTGTATATCCTCGACCTGTCTCTGCAGACCAGCCACTTCCTTTATGACTGACCATATGGTTTTAATTTTATCCTGAGACTTAGCTATTCTATCTGCATACCACATACTTTTTGCCTCTCTCTGCTCACTGGTCTAGTAATCACAGTTTTAGATTCTGGTTTGGTGCAGTCTGAAGTTACATTATTAAGACTAAGATATACTGCATCAGTGTCTGAGAAAGGGAAACTAATTACATCAGTGGACATACAAGTTCTCTTAATATTTGTAAATATATTGTCTAGACCGGATGAGCCTCTGGTAGGTTTGCAGTTAACATAGTACAGGTTAAATTGTCGAAGCACATTTTTGAGCTCTGTCACAGTTTTTCTGTCCTGCAGGACATCAAAACTTGAATTGATATCCCCTCCAATGACAACATTGTATTTTTTCCATTTCGGTATACATATGTACATTAAGAGTTCCTCAAGTTTCTCTAGAAAGATATGGGGGTCACCACTAGGTGGCCTGTACACTACTACTACCATTAGCTTAAGGCTCTCAATTACTAGACCTGACATTTCAAAATGCATTTCATCACAAAGTTTGGTGCAAGAGGTGTTTTTGCATATATTGCTACCCCGCCATGTAAGTGCTGTTTTCTGCAATAGCAACTAAGTAGTGTGTAATCATGCAATACTTTGTACCCAAGCTCATCCTCTTTACACCAATATTCACTTAAACATAGCATATCTATCACATTTTCATTTGAAAATTCGTTGACAATTAAGTTTTTATCTGCCATGCCCTGAATATTGAGGTAGCATATTTTAAACTCTACTTTAGACATTTCTTTTTTTGCGTATTCTCTTAGTTGACATGACCTACTGTTAATGCATGAAAGTTGACCAGGTTGTGTCCTTATGTTACTAGAACACCCAACCTGGTCTATGCATACAAGTTTTTTGTCATCTCAGTTGAAACATAATCCAAACACATTACTGATCTTTTTTCCTTCTCTAGCTTATCCAATACTATTCCGATAATTGTATCACTTAAAACACGTTTACCTAGATAACTGAAATGTTGGCCATGCTTGGTATGCCATTCTCTGCTACAACTACTGGTGTTAATTAAGGAAACATTCTTAAAGTGCTTATAGATAGCTTTGTACACCTTGTTTGTCTGTTCCACTTCCTTATTCACTGGGGCAAATCATGTCGATGTGGCACATTAACAACAATCACGTTGGTGAGGGTTAACATTCCGAGAGTCTTTTTCAGTGTTGAAGTAGCAATCTTCCTTTCGTTTCTGCTGATGTCGTTTGCTCCGGCCATTACCACTACAAAGTCTCTGTCCACGAGGACTGTGCTTTCTTTCTTGATTGATGTTGAAACATCTCGTAAACCAGCTCCTGATTTAACGGTACCTTCTATTTCAAACTCGTTAATCACACGAGGTCCGCTTTCTGTTAACATAGCTGCTAATCCTCTGGTGTAACTGTCTGAATAAATCTTGATTTTACGTTTTTTCTTATACCTTACTTGGCTGTTCGCTAAGTTTTGAGAGTCCTGCACCACCTATAATATATCATTACCTTATAAATTAATCCAGAAATGTCCGCCCCCAGTATCTGAGTGGTCAGCATGACAGAATGTCAATCCTAAGGGCCTGGGTTCGATTCCCGGCTGGCTGGGTCAGAGATTTTCTCTGCTCAGGAACTGGGTGTTGTGTTGCCCTAATCATCATCATTTCATCCCCATCGAGACGCAAGTCGCCGAAGTGCTAGCACCTGGTGAACAGTCTACCTGACGCGAGGGCCTAGTCACACCCAGAAATAAATTTAATAATTAGAAGAGTTATTTTAACTGTACATACAGAGTACTGACAAATTAATTTCTTTTTACATATTTTTGCCTGGAACATAACCCATCATATAGAAAATCATATGAAGTTTATTTTTACTTATTTATTTGGTCCTGTTGATTGTATATTGTACAAACAGTGTGCAAGTAAAATAGGACAAGTCAATTGATGCAATACAGTAGTACATGAACATTTATACATCACATTGCACAGACATTTGTTTATTTACCAAGAACAGTTACTTGCATGCAGTATTAAAGCCTGCATGATGCCAAAAACAATTTAGGTGACTGTTTAAAATAGTAGAATAAGTAACAGTGCATATTTTTATGCTACTGACATATATAAACAGGTGATTTTGCTTCATGGTCATGGTTTGGATTAAATACAAATTTTAACTGCATTCCTTAAGAAGAGGTTTAAGTGAATGCTCAAGAGTGTGGGATACATGCGAGTTCACATTTTCTCTTAATGACATAGATAAATTTACATTTTGTCACCACAATTTCAGTTAAACTACAAGTAACAGCATCACACTTTATCTTCAAAAAATGGCTCAAATGGCTCTGAGCACTATGGGACTTAATATCTATGGTCATCAGTCCCCTAGAACTTAGAACTACTTAAACCTAACTAACCTAAGGACAGCACACAACACCCAGCCATCACGAGGCAGAGAAAATCCCTGACCCCGCCGGGAATCGAACCCGGGAACCTGGGCGTGGGAAGCGAGAATGCTACCGCACGACCACGAGATGCGGGCACTCACTTTATCTTCAGTGCAGTACTTTTCTTAGGCAGTTTCCCCCACTCTTATACCTTATAACTTTAAGTATTCATTCATTTTATAGAAAGTTTGTTCGATGAAGAATAGGTTTAGTTTCCTTTTAAAAACCTGTACATTATTTATTTCCTTTTTTATATTGATTGGGAGCTTATTGAAGACCTTTATAACTGACTCAGTAACTCCCCTGTGTACTTTAGTGATAGCTGTAGAGCCTTTGTGAAAATTTTTCGCCTGTCTTGTGTCATGGTTGTTGATGTCACAATTGTTTTTTGAAACAATTACCTGTTGTTGGCTACAAATAATGTTAGTGAGTATATATACTGTCCTGTGATGGTAAGTCCCCATTAGGGACCCCACATATTAGTCTCACTGCTCGTTTCTGCATTCTTAGGACTTTTTCAAAACCTGCAGCCTTTCCCCAAAAGATTATGCCATAGGAGAGAACATAATAGAAATATGCAAAATATGACAACATTATTTCTCTGTCTACTAACTGATGGAGAGCTCTTAGTGCAAAGCATGATGAGCTAAGTTTCTTGACCAGCTGATCAATTTGTTCTTTCCATCTTAGGTGACTGTCTATCTGGATACCTAGGAATTTTTTATGTGTGGTTTCATTAATTGTGTGATTGTTAACATGTATTTCAGGAACTTTATTTTTTTTTAATTTTTTGTCAGAAAATGTATCATATTGGTTTTTGAAAGATTTAAGGTTAGGCTATTCACAAAGAACCATTTGTGTACTTGAGTAGAGACTGTCATGGCTGTATCCTGCATTGTGGAGTTGGGTCCTTTCACGAGGATACTTGTATCATCGGCAAATATTACTACTTTTGCTCTGTTATTGGTTGTGATTGGTAGATCTTTAATGTAGATCAGGAAAATGAGTGGCCCAAGAATCGAGCCCTGTGGGACTCCATACTTTATATTTCCCCAGTCTGATTTTAATGTTGTTCCTGTCCCCCTTAAGACAACCCTTTGCTTCCTGTTCTGTAAGTATGATTCTACCCAAGTCAAAGATTTGTCTTTAATGCCATAATGTGGAAGCTTTTTTAAGAGTTTGTTGTGATCTACACAATCAAATGCCTTGGCAAGGGCACAAAATATCCCCATTGATTACCTTTTGTAGTTTAGTTCAGATAAAATTTCATCTGTTAGGTTAAATATAGCTCTGTCTGTGGAGGAGCCCTTATGAAAGCCAAACTGTGTAGGAGCCAGAAAGCCATTTTGTGTAGTGTGACTATAAATCCCATCATACACTATTCTCTCAAATACCTCTGAGAACACTGGCAGCAGAGAGATGGGCCAATAGTTGGATATTTCATCCCTTGCTCCACTTTTGTGGATTGGCATCACTACTGCATGTTTTAATCTATCTGGGAACACACCAGTTTCCATAGATTGGTTGCACAAATAGCACAATATATAACTGATTAAGTCTGCACATGATTTTAAGATCCCACTTGATATGCCACCGTATCCTCAGGAATCTGAGTTTTTGAGAAATTTTATGTTTTTATCAATTTCTTTAGGAGTTGTACTTCTGCAGTGAAGTGCTACTTTAGATGTTGTTTGCATGTGGTCAAGTAGTTCAATAGCTTCTGTGTGAGACTATTTATTATGGTTCATTGTTTTTTCCGCTATAGTGAGCAAAAAATTGTTGAAATCTGAGGCTGAAACTTTGTGGTTATTATTGTCAGGTTTTATGTTCCTATTTGTCTCACTTTTGTTTGAGTTGCTAATTTTTTGTGCATAATGCAACTGTTTGGCCTTCTTGACTACACTTGTTAGAATTTTGCAGTATTTCTTGTAATGTAACTTTACTGCAGGGTTTGTACTAGCCCTCTGTTGTACATACAGATCTCTCTTTTTGCTACGTGGTATTTTTATGCCAGTAGTTAGCCACTCTTTTACTACAGATTGGTTTGATTTTAATCTGTTTTTGTGGGAAAGAAGCTTCAAAATGTTTAAGGAATAAGTTCAGGAAAGTGTTGAACTTCTCATTCACTGTGTCAGCCTGGTATACATCCTCCCGTTTTTCATGGCATAAACTATTTCTGAACAAGCAAGTAGATTCAGCATTTATTGTTCTAACATGTTTAACTTGGCTACAATGGCCATGTGCTGTTTTTCTGCTGGCAAGTTTTAGGGTTGTCATTTGACCGTCTTGATCAGACAGTCCATTTGTTACTGCCTGTGTCATCAGCTCATTGTAATTGTGGGATCTAGGAACGAATTATCAATCAGGGTCTTGCTGTGCTCATATACTCTTGTTGGGAATGAGATCATGGGGAGCAGATTGAATGTTGCATGTAGTGGTTCTAATAGTTTCTGATTGTTATTTGTTGTAAGTTTATGTTAAAGTCACCATGTACGATGACATTACTATTGTTTCTATAAAATTTAGTAAGAACTGTTTCTAGCTGAGAGAGAAATTTTTGAATGTTACCCATAGGTACCCTGTAAACTGTTACTATGATCAGGAACTGTGTTCCAAGCTCTAATTTGACTGCACAGCATCTACAACTTGTGACTTTATAGTATTGTGTGTGTAAATTGCTGCTCCATCTTGTCTTAAGTTGCTCCAACAGTAGGAAGAACCAATTTCTGTAGCTTCCATGATGTACATCAGGAATAATTCCGTCTGTGTCAGCTGTTTCTTGCAGAGAAAGCAGCAGGTCTTCTTTCTTATATTTTGATGAACTATTTTTAAACAATATAGTGTATCAATTGTATTTTTAACTGTTAAACAGCTGAGAATGTTCACTTATACCAGATTTGAGAGTATACATGGTATTGGTTAGTGTTAGAGGATGGTGACCCATTACAATATCCCCCTCACAAAATTTGGAAACAGAGTGTTCACAATTTTTTTGTGACAGATTGCAAGGTATGCCAAACTGTGTACATAACGATGCCAAGGATAGCAGATAGATGTATGGAAGTATCTGATACATAACGTATTATGGAAAACATAAGATAAATATCTCCTATACAAATCATAATCTATACATATATCAGGATATGGCATTCAAATTTTCAGATCTGTGGAACATACTGTCACAAGACAAATAATATAATGTCAAAACTACAACATTACACCACTAAACTATAGAAATATTTGCAGAGACAGTGTAAATTACTAGAACTTATAAATTTTAAGTTAAGATCTATACAGACAAATCTTCAAAATTTTCAAAAGAGAAGAGAAAAAATTTCTGAGCATAAGTGTACGACAAGTGAGACGACTCAAAAAACTCGCAACGGATGGGTACAGACCAGCAAAAATGCCATATAAACCAGAGTATTCAAGGCTATGTTGACTCATGAGAGAACAAAATAATGGAAAAATACCAGGGCCTGAGTTTACGATGTGGAGACCGACCCATGAATCTGAACCACAATGGATACAAACCGGCAAAAAAGTTTCGACACAACAAAATGGATAAAGCTCATAATCATATCAATAAGGCCAATTATATGCAGAGAGTAACTTAGCTTTGAATGATGACACAATCCAGTAGCCTGAGAACCAAAGTCAGAGTATGAAAGCAGACATGTATACATCTTGTTATATTGTAAATATTAGTAAATTTACTATTTACTAATTGTCCACAGAACCAATCTACATACATAAAAACCTAGAAGATTCATTTACAAATGATAAAAAAGAATACATACTGATGTAAAGTTACATAATTATTGGAAAGTCAATCCCCCTAAATGCATATATGCTGAATAACACTGTCTTTAGCAGTCTTGGCTAACAATTCGCAAATATCAGTCAACATAGATCCAGTTGACAGCTGCTCGAGTATGTTACCCAGCATCCACAATCTCTTGATTGACTGGTCCAGCAGGGTACAGTCATACATTAGTGCGGGGAGTGGATCTGTCCACATCTTTCAGCTCCCTCCCTAGAGTTCTCATCACACGCTCGAACGGATAGGTAACTTCCTGTCTAGCATTCACATCAAATCCTGAAACATCGTTTTGTGCACTAAATATGCTGTTCAATATCTCCTTCACATCACCGGAGATATGTTCTCCTTAGTCATTCTAAAATCAATTGTATGGGGTTTATGTCACGTGAAATTAAAAAGTGTTCACATATGAAACGTTAATATTCAGAGTTAAATGCAATGAAAAGAATGGACTAAAAAGGTAATACACACAGGTATGCTAAGATACAATTCCTAATTTTTGCATTAAAAATTATGAACATTATCCTATTTCAATATTGAAAAAGAATCTATTCATATAGTCTCAAGACATATCCCAGTGAATGACCTACAAGGTGCAGAAAACCTGTCCTTCTGGAGGATTTTTGGTACCTCGCCAGGGCAAGGAACAGAGTATGACACCACAAAATGTAAATACAAATGTAACCAGTTCTCATCCTCATCACCTGCAGATTCTAAGCTTAAACATTCAGTGTCTTAGAAATAAATCATTAGAACTTGAGGTAGCTATGAACAGTGCAAATATTGACTGCATGTGCATTGTGGAGCATTGGTGCAGAAGTTTTGAACTAATTAGCATTAATATTTATCCGTTTAAGCTGGCAAGCCAATATTGTAGAAAAATACGAAAAATGGAGGTGTATGTATATTTACCAAACCAAGTATCAGGAAGGTGTGAAGCTGAATCATTGAGTGTGGAAAATCATTTTGAAGCTGCAGCTGTGCAGTTGAATGAAACACAGGGAAAAGTCATAGTCATAGCAATATACAGACCATCTACTGGTGATGCAGACATATTCTTTAACCAATTAGAAATATTGCTTAACACTCTGTTCACCGATAGAGCCACTGTAGTAGTGTGTGGGGCCTTCAATATTAATCTTATGAGTGAAAGTAGGCTAAAAGACCAGTTCCTAAATCTGTTATGTAGTTTCAACCTGCTTCCACACATACACACACCCACAAGAATAACAAATAATACAGTCAGTCTTATTGATAATATATTTTCAAATGTAGGACACACAGAAGTTGAAGTAACAAACACTGATTTGGGATTATCAGACCACAATGCTCTTGTCCTCAAAATCCCTTCAAGGCAACTGAAACAGAAAAAAACACACTTCATGTATAAAAGAAATTTTTCTACAGAGAACTGTGTAGAATTCATAAATATGCTAACTAATGAGGCTTGGGCAGAAGTACTATCCCTAACAAATACAAATGATGCATATAACACATTTTCTTCCATTTTCATGGGCTATTTTGAAATGTGTTTTCCAAAAAAGCTGTCAAAAATCGGGTCACATGGCAATACAAAGCCAAATTCTTGGATCACAGCTGGCATCAAAACTTCCTGTGGAACACTAAAGAGATTAATTTCTAAAATGAAAACATCCGCAGACCCTCAATTCATAGAATATGTCAGGAATTACAATAGGGTATATAGAAAAGTAATTTCTAAAGCAAAATTCATGAGTAATGATAGTTTTGTAAGACAGTCTGAAAACAAATCAAAAGCCATATGGGGTATTGTGAAGACTGAAACGGGGAAGAGTTGTGAAAACCAGGACATTAGCCTCAAAAATTTAAAAAATGTCAATATTAATAAACAAGATTTGCCAAATTATATTAACAATTATTTCGTAAATGCAACAACTTCATTAAGCTTAAAATTTACAAACGGAGAAAAACCTGAATATCAAAAAACAGCTTGTAGGATGAGGGTAGGGCCTACAAATGAGGGTGAAGTATTGAAAGTGATACAAAGCTTGAATCCCAAAATGTCGGCTGGCATAGATGAGGTGCCTGTGTCAATCATAACAAGGACAGCACCACAAATCGCAAAGCCCTTTGCACACATAGCCAATTTATCATTCAGTGAAGGAGCTTTTCCAGAAAGGCTGAAAATTTCAAAAGTGAAGCCATTATTTAAAAACGGCGACAAGTATAAGGTAGAAAACTATCGCCCAATATCTCTCCTCCCAACATTTTCAAAAATATTAGAAAAACTGATGAAGCACCGAATCAACACATATCTAAATGACCATAATTTACTTAACAGAAATCAGCATGGCTTCCAAGCACATAAAAATACCGAAACAGCAGTAATGTGCTACACTGAACAAATAATCGAAAATCTAGAAAAAGATAATAGTGTAGTAGGAGTAAATTTAGACCTCTCCAAAGCTTTTGACACTGTGAACCAGGACATTCTTTTAGAAAAATTGGAATCATTGGGTATACATGGGATAGGAAAAAAATGGTTTGAATCATACCTAAAAAACGGAACACAGGTTGTAGGACTGACATCAACTTACTCCAACCACAAAATAAATTCAGTATCAGAGGCAAAAAATGTAGAAATAGGAGTACCACAAGGCAGCATCCTAGGGCCCATATTGTTCCTTGTCTGTATAAATGATTTTACACCTCAGATGATGCAGCCAAAGCAATAATATTTGCAGATGATACTAGTGTGATAATAGGTGCACCAAAGCAATTGCTACCAACAACTGCTGATAAAGTACTAAATTACATCCACTCTTGGCTCAATGCAAACAGTTTGACATTGAATGTAAATAAAACAAATTATATGCAGTTTGGGAAAAGATGTCAAAATGTAAATCTCGATCTGGTGTGGGGTGACAAAGCCTTAGACAGAGTGACATCCACAAAATTTCTGGGGATTCATGTGGATGAAAACTTAAATTTTAATGACCACGTAATAAAACTTGCACAGAAACTTAATTCAGCCTGTTTTTCTCTCAGAATTACTGCAAATGTTTGTACCTCAGAGGGTGCCAGAATGGCATATTTCAGCTATTTTCAATCTCTTGCCACAAACAGAATAATATTTTGGGGTTCCACAACATGGCGCCTAAAACAAATTTTTTTGTTGCAGAAGAGGGCCATCCGAATAATAACTCACAGTCATCCACAGACACACTGCAAACCCATATTCAAAAAGCTTAGAATAGTTACTATACCATCATTACACATATACAAATGTGTATTGTATGTCAGGACCCACACTGCAGATTGTCAGACAAATGCCGACTTTCATAACTACAATACCCGTAATAGTGCAGCACTCCATACTCAGCGAACAAAAAGAACGAATACACAAAGGCATGTGAGCCATATCGGTGCAAAACTTTACAACGCACTGCCAGTCAACATCAGGCAGTTAGAAGATGATAAATTTAAAACAGAATTTAAAAAATTTCTAGTAGAACAATGTAGGTCAATAAATTTTTTCTGATGATATTTATAAAGGCAAAATGGAAAATACAATATGTACCGAATCATTCATTACCTAATCATTCATTACATTTACATACTTAAAGGACGGCTGTTGTGGTGTTGTGTATATAAGTACTTGCCATTTAGGGAGGACAAAACTAAAGCCTTATGAAAAACAGACTATGCATTTAAAATAACAAGCAGGGATGTATATAGGCTATATTACTTTCATTGTATTATTATTAACCTCATTGTATTATTTTGTTTTGTACTTTTTTACGTATATATTGTTTGTGTCCATTTCTTTGAAATGGCTTGACAGCATCCATATAATATTTATTGTCAATGGATGGATAAATAAAATAAAATAAATAAATGTATCAAATACTAAACTACTAATCCATTACAGAATGCAACTATATGGTATATCATAGATTTTAACTCAGTCAACAGATAAGACAAAACTTTAAAAACCACAACATCTTACATAGTAAATTCCAGATAAACAAAACAATATGTCTCATAATATGAGTTAAGAACTAATATTTGAGATAAAAGCTTTAGTTTGGCATTACAAAAAACAGAAGTGGAACTGTACATTTTGCACCATAAAATATCTTTTTGTTTCAAAATGCATTCATTTTAAGTTGGACGTCATACCAAGTTGTCATGTGGATAAAAACAGCACAGTATAAAAGGTTTCATAACAAAAAGATTCTTCAGTGTATGTAAGCATACAGTTCCACTTCTGTTTTTTGTAATACCAAACTAAAAATTTTACCTCAAATATTACATATTAACTCATGTTATGAGGCATATTCCATGCATATGCACTTTCTTACAGATCTGAAGATGACAGCAAAGTCTGTCAAAACCAGTCATTTTAAAAGAAGAAATATTTATGTGATCTTGACTGTATAAAGTTTTAGCAAGTAAAACAGTTTGCTCCTTCTGTCATCTCAAAATGAGAAAATTCAAATGGTCTTAACTAGTTTATTTGGTAAGAGATTGCCCATGAAAGTAAAGGTTTTGAGATTGACTCCTAGTCTGGTACACAATTATGTGCCAGAAAGTTTCAGTAAACCATTATAGAACAGAAATGATCAATAAGACTTCCCTAATCATATAAATTACATAAAACAGTCAGACAATGGAAAATCCAGCTGGAACATAACAGTATTAAGAAAAGGAGAAAGAAAACTGGTGTTCTATGGATCGGAGCGTGGAATGTCAGATCCCTTAATCAGGCAGGTAGGTTAGAAAATTTAAAAAGGGAAATGGATAGGTTAAAGTTAGATATAGTGGGAATTAGTGAAGTTCAGTGGCAGGAGGAACAAGACTTTTGGTCAGGTCAATACAGGGTTATAAATACAAAATCAAACAGGGGTAATGCAGGAGTAGGTTTAATAATGAATAAAAAAATAGGAGTGCAGGTAAGCTACTACAAACAGCATAGTGAACGCATTATTGTGGCCAAGATAGACACGAAGCCCATGCCTACTACAGTTGTACAAGTTTATAAGCCAACTAGCTCTGCAGATGACAAAGAAATTGATGAAATGTATGATGAGATAAAAGAAATTATTCAGGTAGTGAAGGGAGACGAAAATTTAACAGTCATGGGTGACTGGAATTCAACAGTAGGAGAAGGGAGAGAAGGAAACATAGTAGGTGAATATGGATTGGGGCTAAGAAATGAAAGAGGAAGCCGCCTTGTAGAATTTTGCGCAGATCATAACTTAATCATAGCTAACACTTGGTTTAAGAATCATAAAAGAAGGTTGTATACATGGAAGAACCCTGGACATACTAAAAGGTTTCAGATTGATTATATAATGGTAAGACAGAGATTTAAGAACCAGGTTTTAAATTGTAAGACATTTCCAGGGGCAGATGTGGACCCTGACCACAATCTGTTGGTTATGAACTGTAGATTAAAACTGAAGAAACTGCAAAAAGGTGGGAATTTAAGGAGATGGGACCTGGATAAACTGAAAGAACCAGAGGTTGTAGAGAGTTTCAGGGAGAGCATAAGGGAACATTTGACAGGAATGGGGGAAAGAAATACAGTAGAAGAAGAATGGGTACCTTTGAGGGATGAAATAATGAAGGCAGCAGAGGGTCAAATAGGTAAAAAGACGAGGGCTAGTAGAAACCCTTGGGTAACAGAAGAAATATTGAATTTAATTGATGAAAGGAGAAAATATAAAAATGCAGTAAATGAAGCAGGCAAAAAGGAATACAAACGTCTCAAAAATGAGATCGACAGGAAGTGCAAAATGGCTAAGCAGGGATGGCAAGAGGACAAATGTAAGGATGTAGAGGCCTATCTCACTAGGGGTAAGATAGATACTGCCTACAGGAAAATTAAAGAGACCTTTGGAGAAAGGAGAACCACTTGCATGAATATCAAGAGCTTTGATGGAAACCCAGTTCTAAGCAAAGAAGGGAAAGCAGAAAAGTGGAAGGAGTATATAGAGGGTCTATACAAGGGCGATGTACTTGAGGACAATATTATGGAAATTGATGAGGATGTAGATGAAGATGAAATGGGAGATAAGATACTGCGTGAAGAGTTTGACAGAGCACTGAAAGACCTGAGTCAAAACAAGGCCACTGGAGTAGACAACATTCCATTAGAACTACTGACAGCCTTAGGAGTGCCAGTCCTGACAAAACTCTACCATCTGGTGAGCAAGATGTATGAGACAGGCGAAATACCCTCAGACTTTCAAGAAGAATATAATAATTCCAATCCCAAAGAACGCAGGTGTTGACATATGTGAAAATTACCGAACTATCAGTTTAATAAGTCACAGCTGCAAAATACTAAAGCGTATTCTTTACAGACGAATGGAAAAACTGATAGAAGCTGACCTCGGGGAAGATCAGTTTGGATTCCGTAGAAATGTTGGAACACGTGAGGCAATACTGACCCTACAACTTATCTTAGAAGAAAGATTAAGGAAAGGCAAACCTACATTTCTAGCATTTGTAGACTTAGAGAAAGCTTTTGACAATGTTGATTGGAATACTCTCTTTCTAATTCGGAAGGTGGCAGAGGTAAGATACCGGGAGCGAAAGGCTATTTACAACTTGTACAGAAACCAGGTGGCAGTTATAAGTGTTGAGGAGTATGAAAGGTAAGCAGTAGTTGGGAAGGGAGTGAGACAGGGTTGTAGCCTATCCCCAATGTTATTCAATCTGTATACTGATCAAGCAATAAAGGAAACGAAAGAAAAGTTTGGAGTAGATATTAAAATCCATGGAGAAGAAATAAAAACTTCGAGGTTCACCGATGACATTGTAATTCTGTCAGAGACAGCAAAGGACTTGGGAGAACAGTTGAACGGAATGGAAAGTGTCTTGAAAGGTGTATATAAGATGAACATCAACAAAAGCAAAACGAGGATAATGGAATGTAGTCGAATTAAGTCGGGTGATGCTGGGGGAATTAGATTAGGAAATGAGACACTTAAAGTAGTAAAGGAGTTTTACTATTTGGGGAGCAAAATAACTGATGATGGTCAAAGTAGAGAGGATATAAAATGTAGACCGGCAATGGCAAGGGAAGCGTTTCTGAAGAAGAAAAATGTGTTAACATCGAGTATAGATTTAAATGTCAGGAAGTCGTTTCTGAAAGTATTTGTATGGAGTGTAGCCATGTATGGAAATGAAATGTGGATGATAAATAGTTTAGACAAGTAGAGAATAGAAGCTTTCAAAATGTGGTGCTACAGAAGAAAGCTGAAGATTAGATGGATAGATCACATAACTAATGAGGAGGTATTGAATAGAATAGGGGAGAAGAGGAGCTTGTGGCACAACTTGACTGGAAGAAGGGATCGGTTGGTAGGATATGTTCTGAGACATCGAGGGATCACCAATTTAGTATTGGAGGGCAGTGTGGAGGGTAAAAATAGTAGAGGGAGACCAAGAGATGAGTACACTAAGCAGATACAGAAGGATGTAGGCTGCAGTAGGTACTGGGAGATGAAGAAGCTTGCACAGGATAGATTAGCGTGGAGAGCTGCATCAAACCAGTCTCAGGACTGAAGACCACAACAACAACAACATGAAAGGATAGTTGCTACTCAGCAAATAGCAGAGATACTGAGTTGCAGATAGGCACAACAAAAAGACTCGAGCACTGATGACCGCACAGTTGAGCACCCAACAAAACCAAACATCATCATCAACAACAAAAAGGCTGTCAGAAAGTGAGCTTTTGCGCAACGAGGCATTCATTGAAAATAGACAACATATACACACAGACACTCATGCAAATGCAAATGTGTGTTTTCCATGCAGGCATCGTCGGCTGAAAACTCACTTTCTCAGTCTTTTTCTTGTGCATATCTGCAACTCAGTATCTCTACTATATGGTGAGTAGCAACTATGCTTTTCATAATATTGTTGCATTCCATCTTGGATTTTCCATTGTTTGAGATTTGGTGTGAAATTGTTTGTTGCTTTACTAGCAATGGGAAAAAGAAATTGTTTTCTGTTATACTTACATGATTCTCTATGTGTTTGTGAATTGTGGTTTATCTGTCTCATAACATAGATTATCTAAATCATTTGATTCAGGTTCAGAAGATACATAAAACTGTGGTAATATTTCACCATAGTAGTAGTAGTAGTAGTAGTAGTAGTAGTAGTAGCTGATGTTAACAAACAGCATCATCATAATAATACAATTTTGGTGTATAAAATCTAACACTTAATTACCCCTTGCTCAAATTATCATTTTATCCTCTATGAAGTCTTCTATTGAATAGTAGCATTTCCCCCACAGAATTTGCTGTAGCCTTGTTTTTAAAATTTTTGGCGTCTTATTAAATATGTTTTTGCCCATTATATTGTTATATATTGCCATACCTATATACTGTGGAGTCTGTGCATATAATTTCAACTGGTGTGTGGGTAGCATAAAATTATTTGTATTTTTTGTGTTATACGTGTGGTTAATATGATTTTTCTCACATAATTTTTGTCTGCTGTGTAGAAAGACTATCATTTCATAAATGTATATGGAGGAAACAGGATTTGTAGTTTCCAAAATAATGGGCAACAAGACTGTTTGCTGAGCAGTACATATGTATCAGACAATTTTCTTTTGCAGTTTCAGTATTCAAGATACACTACTTGAACTTCCCTAAAAAATTAACTCATGTATTATGACAGTTTCAAAATAACTATGATAAGCAATTTTTCCTGTACTTAAGACAGTGGAATTTGCTAGTATTTGCATTGCAATTGCGAAACTGTTTAGTTTATCTGATAGGAAGTCAATATGTGTATTCTAGCTTAAGTTCTTTTCCATACTTAGTGCACCAGATCAGTCTGGAAATACAAGTTATATGTTCAATATTCTACCACTATACCACTTTGCACTATTCATGCTTATGCCACATGAATTTAACCAAGTAAATGAGGAAGAAAGCTGCTACATTTTTCTTTTATTTCTATTTTTCTTACTTCTTATTGTATTTTATTTCTTACAAAGAAAAAGCATTGCTGCCTTCTTGATTATACCAGATAACTGCTGTTCATCTGTTATTGGTTGCTTAATATTTACTTGCAATTATATTATTCAAAGAAACTTTTTTTGTGCATCAGGAAACACTGTACTATACCTCATATATTACTACATGTCATGCAGCTTTACAGCAAACACTCCTACTTGCAATGTAACTAAAAAAAGATTTTTAAATCCTTGAATCTAGGTACTCAGATAGTTTGTTCAAAGTGCAGCCAATGAGGTATGTTTTAATTTTCTTTTGGTTTCATAGGGACTCCCAATTTCTTACTTTATGTTAGATAGCAACTTGTTGAAGATGTTCCCATCAGTGTACGTAATTCCATTCTGAACTATAATCAAGAAGGCAAAATCTATTTGAAAATTATTTTTGTGTCTATACTGTGATTGTGCAAATCACAGTTCAGCTGGAAATGGTTTTTTTTGTGAGCAGCAAAAAACATTAAGGACTAAGTTTATTGGGAACTGAGTTTAAAAAGTACAAGAGCCTTAAAAAGGCTTCTGCAAAATGTGTTATTATCTGCTTTACACAATATTATTACTGATCACTTCTGCTGAATAAACATTTTATTTACTGTAGGTTTCAAGAGACAATTCCGTAAGAGAGTACAGGTGAAAATATGGAGAATAAGCCAGCAGTCTTTTCTTTAGGTCATCATGATGATATTTTAAGTATAGCATTAATAGTCCATAGTTTTTCTCTTTAATTTTATTGTAAATAATAAGAGTACGGAAGCAGTTGTGACATCCATAGTTACGATACCAGGAAAAATGATTCTTCATTACTCTTAACTGAAATTGATAATAGGTCAGAAAGGGTGAATAATGTGATTACCAAAATGTTTGATCACTTAACCAGTGATAGGAGACTGATAATATCAAAGCTAAGCTGAAAAAAATTCCCTTTGGGCAACACCTTTTATGTATAGAAGGATTTTAATTTAAAACTTGTAGCATACTTAGCACAAAAATATTATCTTACTTCCGTTGCTGAACTTTTTGTTTTATGTGAATTTTTCCACATATGATCCTATACATCTGAATGATAAAGTGTTCAGGACAATAAGAAATAGAAAATACACTTTTTTCCAAACTGTCAATCAGCATTTATTGTAAATAATAAATCTAATTCACATCAATTAATAGAATGAAAAAATTTGTGTTTCATAGATTAAGGACCATGACCTACTCCCTATTGACAAGACTGTCCAGTTTTGAAACAATAAAAAATACCTGCTCTAAAAATTACTGATGCACACTTTAGAATACTTGATGTAAACAGAAAAGGCTGTTTTAATTTTCATGCTTGATAGTGTATGAAATGTTTGAAATATGAATCTGGGTCTGTGTCAACCTTTCAGCTGAATACAGCATCAAAGATTTGATGAAGACTGAGAAATTTGGAAAAAAAGTTTATTTTCCTGTATATTCTCATCTGCCTGAAAGACGTCTCGGTCTCAGTTGTGCTGGAAAAGCCACCACTCAAACATAATCTGACATCTTTATTTCTTACCACTTTAAGAATAATATCTTTCAGATTGCCGGGGTTCAAGTGACAACAGTTAAAAATGAACCAGATGGAACTTTTGATTTGGATGAAATGCAGATGAAAATAAGGAACGAAGATATCCATGAGCCAGTCACTGCTCTCATCTGTATTGAAAATACTCACAACTTATGCGGTGGGAAAGTTCTACCGATGGAATGGCTCAATGAGGTATATATCTTTGTACTTATGCTGTAATAATTGTTGGAGCTGTATGCTGAAAGGTTCAGTTCTGTGGTTTGTCGGGTGACCATGGGATTATAAAATTAAATGTCAACTAATCAGTACTTGATTTGACCCTTGCACTTGAGTATAGCATTTTCAATTAATTATATACAAAAGGATGTGATAAGTCATAATACATAATAATTATTGTCATTTTCAGTGAATCGTATACTATAGATTACAGATAAATTTTACTATAATGGCCCAATTCAGTACTCTACAACGATGCCTACACTGCATTTACAATGTTTAAGATTTTGAAACTTTCTCATTGTACTGAATGAAATTATTTGAACAATTGAAAATCCAGGATGGAATGTAACAATGTAATGAAAAGGATAGTTGCTACTCACGAAGTAGCAGAGATCCTGGGTCACAGAAAGGCACAACAAAAAGACTGTCACACAACTAGCTTTCAGCCAACAAGGCCTTTGTCAGCATTTCCGATATATGGTGAGTAGTGACTGTCCTTTTCATTATATTGTTGACTGGAATTATTGCTCCTTCAAATTATGGTTTCATTATTGCTTTCCCTAGGTGAATCTTTATCACTCTGAGATGAAAATTAGCAAGTATAGTTCTGTTAATGTGCATTACTGCATTTCCTTATCAGGCAGCAGATAGGAATTGCTGTAAGGCAGTCACAATGAAGTTGGTGTGTGTTGGCCCTTGGAGATCTGACGACTCCTGGCAGTATCTTGTAAAAACATCCATTATTTATATCCAGATAACATGCTTCTAAACAATGCTCACAACCAAATTCTTCTCAAGGAGAAGCCTTCAATCAGAAGAAACTCAGATATTATCATGAAATATATCAATAAAACTGGTTTTGCTTGAACAGAACCACTTTTTTAGTACATCATTTGTACACATGATATAGGACAAAGGTAAACATAATGTACAATTTCAGTAGACATTGTGACTACATGGTCAACACAAAGTGCGTGGTAATATAAAATGACAAATTGACATATTACATGTCTTCTAAGTTTGAAAGAAGAGATTAGTAAGTGAGACAGCATGATAAACACAAACTAAATTATAGTGTGGAATGACATAAGACCATAACACAAAATTAACAATATTTTGTAAATGAAGTTTACTATGATTTTTCAGAAATTCACAAACAGCGTGGAAGGAATGGTCAGGCAAGAATGTTTCAACATCACACTAAATGTATTTAATGTTGGTAGGCATTTTAACTAAGAAGCCCTATGGTTATAGGACATAACTCTAGGATAACATATGCCTCTTTTGCATAAGTTTGTGCTTACTGTGTTTATATGGAGGTTCAGCTTCTGCCTTGTTTCATATGCATATATATCATAGTTACATTTGAATAGGATTTCTTTTTTTTCTTAGATGCTCCCTTTTGAAAAATTTAGTATTTCATATATATACAAATAAGGCAGAGGCAGTATTTTCAAACTTTTAAGAAGGGCTCTTCTGGAGCCCCTGCATTTAACTTTCATTATCACCCTGATTATCTCTTTCTGTATTTCAAATGTTTTTAAAAAATTGTGAAATTCACCAGAAAATCATTCTCTGCATGAGCAGTGGCTACATACTGCCATGGTACATTGTCACCATTAATGAGCAGCTTGTGGTTTGAGTGATAATCCTTGTAGCATTTGTTAGTGTTTTCAGTTTTTTCTCCAGATTGGTAAGATGTATCTCTTACTTCAAATCCTCCTGGAGATGCATGCCTAAAAATTTTGTATGACTGACTTTTGAGACATTTTCCCTCCAATGCCAAAAACATGTTTCATAGGATGGAAGTATTACATGATGTGAAAGTTAACTTCCACAGTTTTTTTTTCAAATTTTACAATGAGTCTGTTGGTCTTGAACCACTGTGCTAAGTTATGCAAACCAGTGTTGCAGTTTCATGCAGATCTTCCTCACTGTGTGATTTACATAGAATATTTGTGTCATCTACAAAGAGTACTGTGGTTCCATCATGTATTTTATCAGCCAACTCATTTACATGCAGCAGAAATAGGACAGGTCCTAGACTCCATATTTTCACTTGTTACTGCAAAAACTACATTTTTCCCCACTATCTTTGTATTTCATTTCTGCATCTACATCTACATCTACATCTAAATGATTACTCTGCAATTCACATTTAAGTGCTTGGCAGAGGGTTCATCGAACCACAATCATACTATCTCTGTACCATTCCACTCCTGAACAGCGCGCGGGAAAAACGAACACCTAAACCTTTCTGTTCGAGCTCTGAATTCTCTTATTTTATTTTGATGATCATTCCTACCTCAACAAAATATTTTCGTATTCGGAAGAGAAAGTTGGTGACTGAAATTTCATAAATAGATCTCGCTGTGGCGAAAAATGTCTTTGCTTTAATGACTTCCATCCCAACTCGCTTATCATATCTGCCACACTCTCACCCCTATTACGTGATAATACAAAATGAGCTGCCCTTTTTTGCACCCTTTAGATGTCCTCCGTCAATCCCACCTGGTAAGGATCTCACACTGCGCAGCAATATTCTAACAGAGGACGAACGAGTGTAGTGTAAGCTGTCTCTTTAATGGACTTGTTACATCTTCTAAGTGTCCTGCCAATGAAATGCAACCTTCGGCTCGCCTTCCCCACAATATTATCTATGTGGTCTTTCCAACTGAAGTTGTTCATAATTTTTAACACCCAGGTACTTAGTTGAATTGACAACCTTGAGTATTGTACTATTTATCGAGTAATCAAATTCCAACAGATTTCTTTTGGAACTCATGTGGATCACCTCACACTTTTCGTTATTTAGCGGCAACTGCCACCTGCCACACCATACAACAATCTTTTCTAAATCGCTTTGCAACTGTGATTTGTTGATGATTATTGAAGTGTAATGGGATCCATCTCTCAGGCTGACCTCTAATTCTATAATTACTTAACAGATGCAAAAGAATTTCAAGATTAGTAACACCAAAGGGTTTTCTAAGATCAATAAATAATCCAGATATATGTTGCTTATCATCCACTGCTTCTAATATTTCATTTAAAAAGGTAAAGATTGCTGGCTGGGTTGTTTTTACAGCTGTGAACGCATGTCGTGAATCATTTATCAACCTTTCTTTATTTAAGAAGCCCGTTAATCTTCTAAGAAACACTTTTTCCATGGTTTTTCCGGAGCCTGATAAAACTGAAACTGGCATATAATTAGAAATTTCACATTTTGTACCCTTTTAGGTGACACTTTTGCAGTTTTAAGACTATTTGGAAATACACTACTTTCAAATCATGAATCTACTATGTCTGCTAGAGATTCCACAATAAATGTTGCACTAGCTTTGATGATACCATCTGGTAACTCATCAGTATCCACAGAATATTTATTAGGCAGTTCTCTATTCCATTGAGTTTTGAGTTTCCTGCAGCATTCATTGTAAGAATTTGAGGATAGTGATCACTAAAACCTATCTTTACCATTTGAAAAATCCAGTTCATCGAGAAAACCTTCTGCTGAAATAGACAAAAACACACACACATTCATGGCAACACAGCTCACACACACATGACCACAGTCTCTGGCTGTCGCAACTAGACTGTGAGCAACTAAGCATGATGGGAGTAGTAATATGTGGGTGGTGGAGGTAAAGAAGAGGCTAGGGCAGGGAGGGGGAGGGATACCTGGGGGAGAGGGGGGGGGGGTTGGAAGGTGTGAGGCAGTAAAGTTTGCTTGTTGGAGCATACAGAGACAAGGTGGGGAGAGGGTATGTCAGCTGGGTGCGTTACAGAGCTTAGAGAGGGGGAGGGGGGGGGGGGAGAGCAGAAAAGGAGGGACGTAAAAAGACTGTGGGTGCGCTTGTGGAATAGAAGGCTGAGGAGTGGGAACAGAAAAAGGGGTAGGTGGACGAAGGACAATGACTAACGAAGGTTGAGGCCATGAGGGTGATGGGAATGCAGGATATATTGCAGGGACAGTTCCCACCACCACAATTCAGAAAAGGTGGTGTTGGTAGAAAGGATCCAGATGGCACAGGCTGTGAAGCTGTCATTAAAATGAAGAACATTGTGTTGGGCTGTGTGCTCAGCAGCTGGGTGGCCCAGCCTTTCTTTGGCAACAGTTTGTCAGCGGACATTGTTGGTTGTCAAGAAAAGTATGAAAAACAATTGTTGCAGCTTAGCTTGTAGATCATATGACTGGTTTCACAAATAGTTCTGCCTTTGATGCGATAGGTAATGCTTGTTACTGGACTGGAGTAGGTGATGGTGGGAGGATGTATGGCACAGGTTTTGCTTCCAGCTGTATTACAGGGATATTGATACCATCTCTTAAGGATTCAAAAGGGAAAGGTAATCTTTGAAGCTGGTCAGGCTAGAACACAATGGTTCTGGTGTGGTAAGCAGCTGAGCATGTAGCTGAACATTTATTGGTTTACTTAGTTTACGCAGGGGCACAATTTTTCTTAAAACATTAAAAGCAATAATCTTTGAAACATTAGTATCATGCAAAACTATTATGAATATAAAAATCTTACAAAATATTTAATTGTAATTACTGAAATTCTAAATTACCTGAAATTTCCTTTCGCTTTAACATTAGAATGAACAACCTTTAAAAACTATTACAGTGATCCAAAACATTTAGAGTAATCAAAGAAGTTCTAGATTATCAAGTATTTTTCTTTAAACAGTAAAACAAATAATTTTAAAAATTTAAAATCATCCATGATGTTTTTTCTAAACCAAATAAACTTCAGTTCAGAAACTCTTTTACGTTCTGCACCGTAAGGGCTGCCAGATGTACAGTTTTAGCTGGAACAATATGGAATTTTCCTGTTTAGTTCTGGGTATGGTGCAAACCTTTAACCGTATGCCAAATGTTCTGATTTTGAACATGAGGCATAATAATATTTTTAAATCTTCCAGTACTAAATTTTATGATGCAGATTATGTTTTTCATGCTGGGTGTGCATGTGATGTCAGATGTGACTGAGAATGAGACGGATGTGACATCAGAATCAGAACTGCATTGTGTGCAGTCTATTAACAAAGACATCAGCAAGGCCAGCCTAGTCTTGGCTCAACAGAAGGTGGTCGGCTTCAGCTTGCTTATGTTTTGTGTCGGTTGCTGCCAACCTCAGCGATCCAACATGGAACCTTGTGTTGTAGCTATTTTAAGTGATTGTTGCAGTGTGTTCTTTTTATTGCCAAAATGTAAGTTTTATTACTGGCTCTTTTCAATTTTGAATTGTCTGTGATATGGAATTGTGAGCATTTAACCACCATCATTCAACATGAAACTATGAATTCTGATTGGAGCCTTGCTTGGGCATAAAATGATACAGGTATGTATGTGCGAGTGTAGTAATAGCATTGCATGATGGAAGTGTGGCTTGTTCCCCCAACACAGCACCCCCTCAGAATTTTTCTTCTTTTTGTGAACAACCTGTACTTCCACTCCATGCAACAGAGCACATTGTTTCCTTCATGTGTATTGTTCAGTTTGGGAAAAAGAATTTCCAGAATTACAGCCAGTTCCAGGAAATTCTGGAGAGTGATTTTCGATTTCACACAGTTATATAACCAATGTTAGGCATTATTTTAATAGTGTCAACCGCAAATGCAGACACTTAACATTTGTACAAACCACACTGATGAAAATCTCTACAAGGTGGACTCTTTTGAACCAGACAAGGTATATAGTAGGTGCATGTAATTTCAACATTTCTAATTTTTATGGTAATAATAGACATGTTCAGGCAATTATAAAAAGATGCCATTACTAGAGCTTCTTTCTTCATTTTCAGATAACAGCATCTGAGCTTACATTCACATTTCACACAGATAAAAATCGTCTTATCTATGCCAGCAATGACTACAATGTAAAAATATCTTCTTAGTTATTCCCAGATTTAACAACTGCAAATAAAATCACATGTGGCGAAACAAAATCATATGTGGTAAAAACTGATGTTTTGGGACCAAATAGCATCAATAATTTAACTCAGAACTTGAAGGATATAAATTTTTTTACTGTGGAATTTGATCCTTCCTACAAAGGTAATCAAAAGTGTTACGCTATTTGTGTAATGTACTTTGATGTGCAAGCAGGCATGTCCCACAAAATTCTAGATCTATATGAGGACTCTGGTGAATCTGCATTAGCAAAGTTTGAGCAGATCTTGAAAAGGAGTCCAAAATACAAGTTGAATTGTCCCAGGTTTCAAATTTTACTGCAGACAATACAAATGCAAAGTATGGAAAGAAAATCTGTTTATGTTCACTTAAAAAAGGAAAATTGTGATATGGTGAAATCAAACTGCTGAACACATATTGCTATAAATCTGATATGAATGCTATGTCAATAGATATCGAAATGTTAGTAATTAAGACTTTCAAATATTTCTCAAATTCAGCTAAAAGAATATTTCAGTGAAAGATTTCTTTCCAATTTGTTGATATACAAGACAATACTTTGTCGAGACATGTACCTACAAGGCCATTAAGCCTAAAGCCTACCATAGAAACACTGTTGAAAAATCTTCCTGCAATTATATCATACTTTTCTAGTGTAAATGGTTGTTCCAGCTTCATTAAAAACAACTTGGTAGGTATGTTTGGTTCAGGAAAACAACTTATTTTAATGGAATTATATCTACAATTTTCCTTGCACTTAACTGGCATTTTTTCGAAGGGTGTACTCAACTTAGAAAAAATTAACTCACAATTGTGAAGTATACTGTGTGATGGAGAAAATAAAAGTGTAGTTAGAACACAGGATAAATGATCTGCTTTTAGTTATAAGGTGCAACAGTTGCTAGGTAAATTGGAGGACCTGATTCCAGGTAAAAACAACCACAGCTGGAAGAATGTAGACATATATATATATCTAAAAACAAAGATGATAAAACTTACAAAACAAAAGCGCTGGCAGGTCGATAGACACACAAACAAAACATGCACACAACATTCTAGCTTTCGCAACCAACGGTTGCTTCGTCAGGAAAGAGGGAAGAAGAGGGAAAGACGAAAGGATGTGGGTTTTTAAGGGAGAGGGTAAGGAGTCATTCCAATCCCGGGAGCGGAAAGACTTACCTTAGGGGGAAAAAAGGACGGGTATACACTCGCACACACACACATATCCATCCGCACATACACAGACACAAGCAGACATTTGTAAAGGCAAAGAGTTTGGGCAGAGATGTCAGTCAAGGCGGAAGTAAAGAGGCAAAGATATTGTTGAAAGACAGGTGAGGTATGAGCGGCGGCAACTTGAAATTAGTGGAGGTTGAGGCCTGGCGGATAACGAGAAGAGAGGACATACTGAAGGGCAAGTCCCCATCCCCAGAGTTCTGACAGGTTGGTGTTAGTGGGAAGTATCCAGATAACCCGGACGGTGTAACACTGTGCCAAGATGTGCTGGCCGTGCACCAAGGCATGTTTAGCCACAGGGTGATCCTCATTACCAACAAACACTGTCTGCCTGTGTCCATTCATGCGAATGGACAGTTTGTTGCTGGTCATTCCCACATAGAAAGCTTCACAGTGTAGGCAGAATAGTTGGTAAATCATGTGGGTGCTTTCACACGTGGCTCTGCCTTTGATCGTGTACACCTTCCAGGTTACAGGACTGGAGTACGTGGTGGTGGGAGGGTGCATGGGACAGGTTTTACAGCGGGGGCGGTTACAAGGGTAGGAGCCAGAGGGTAGGGAAGGTGGTTTGGGGATTTCATAGGGATGAACTAAGAGGTTACGAAGGTTAGGTGGACGGCAGACAGACACTCTTGGTGGAGTGGGGAGGATTTCATGAAGGATGGATCTCATTTCAGAGCAGGATTTGAGGAAGTCGTATCCCTGCTGGAGAGCCACATTCAGAGTCTGATCCAGTCCCAGAAAGTATCCTGTCACAAGTGGGGCACTTTTGTGGTTCTTCTGTGGGAGTCCTGGGTTTGAGGGGATGAGGAAGTGGCTCTGGTTATTTGCTTCTGTACCAGGTCGGGAGGGTAGTTGCGGGATGCGAAAGCTGTTTTCAGGTTGTTGGTGTAATGGTTCAGGGATTCCGGACTGGAGCAGATTCGTTTGCCACGAAGACCTAGGCTGTAGGGAAGGGACCTTTTGATGTGGAATGGGTGGCAGCTGTCATAATGGAGGTACTGTTGCTTGTTGATGGGTTTGATGTGGACGGACGTGTGAAGCTGGCCATTGGACAGATTGAGGTCAACGTCAAGGAAAGTGGCATGGGATTTGGAGTAGGAAATTCTGGAGTTCTTCTTCACTGTGAGTCCAGATCATGAAGATGTCATCAATAAATCTGTACCAAACTTTGGGTTGGCAGGCCTGGGTGACCAAGAAGGCTTCCTCTAAGCGACCCATGAATAGGTTGGTGTACGAGGGGGCCATCCTGGTACCCATGGCTGTTCCCTTTAATTGTTGGTATGTCTGGCCTTCAAAAGTGAAGAAGTTGTGGGTTAGGATGAAGCTGGCTAAGGTAATGAGAAAAGAGGTTTTAGGTAGGGTGGCAGGCGATTGGCGTGAAAGGAAGTGCTTCATCGCAGCGAGGCCCTGGACATGCGGAATATTTGTGTATAAAGTTGTGGCATCAATGGTTACAAGGATGGTTTCTGGGGGTAACAGACTGGGTAAGGAATCCAGGAATTCCAAACTGAACAATCCATTGCCCTTACCCACCTAATCCTTCACCTACACATCAACTCAGCCAATGAACGCACCCGTCAACTCCTATCCTTAATAAAAGTCCTCAATCTTTCCTCTCCCACATCCACACCGGCTGTTCAGAGCATTCTCCTACAGGTCAACCGCAAATTAGAACAGCATGCCACCCTCCACCTTAAAAAACTATCCAATCTCCTGGTTTCCCACCTCCGGAAAGGCAACTCACTCACCCTTCACAACCTTTCCAGCAAACCTCAACCTCTTCTCATTGCACACAGACCCAATCTCTCCCATCTACTCAATCTCCCACTTCCAGCTCCACTCCCTCCAAAACCTCAAAATTCCAATCAACACAACCTGGAACCACAACACCCTAATTCAGCAGTTAACCTTTCCTCCAAACCTCTCTCCCAATCTGAAACCTCTGTCCTATCCAAAGGCCTCACCTTTAGCCCCACTCCCAGATTCAACCAAACAGCCCTCGACAATGATTTACTGTCCTACACTCATACTCTCTGCTGGATATATCACTTTGCCACGAAGAAAAATGATCCTAATCCTACTCCTAATGATCCAACTCCCCAAGACACTATCCAAATTGAACCCTGCCTGGAACAGTTCCGTCCTCCGCCACAGCGGGACCCACCTCCTCTTCGTCAAAATCACCCTCTCCAAACCTTCCAGGAATTTCTGACTTCCAGCCTTGCCTCTCAATCCTTCTTAAAAAACCTTAATCCTACTCCCAACATCACCACTGCTGAAGCCCAAGCTATCCGTGATCTGAAGGCTGACGGTTCCATCGTCATTCTTCCAGCGGACAAGGGTTCCACGACCGTGGTACTTGATCGTCAGAGTATGTGGCTGAGGGACTGCGTCAGCTTTCAGACAACACCACATACAAAGTGTGCCTAGGTAATCCCATTCCTGATGTCCAGGTGGAGCTTCAAGGAATCCTCAGAACCTTAGGCCCCCTACAAAACCTTTCACCTGACTCCATCAACCTCCTGACCCCACCGACATCCCGCACCCCTACCTTCTACCTTCTTCCTAAAATTCACAAACCCAATCATCCTGGCCGTCCCATTGTAGCTGGTTACCAAGCCCCCACAGAACGTATTTCTGCCTACGTAGATCAACACCTTCAACCCATTACATGCAGTCTCCCATCCTTCATCAAAGACACCAGCCACTTTCTCGAACGCCTGGATTCCTTACACAGTCTGTTACCCCCAGAAACCATCCTTGTAACCATTGATGCCACTTCTTTATACACAAATATTCCGCACGTCCAGGGCCTCGCTGCGATGGAGCACTTCCTTTCACGCCGATCACCTGCCACCCGACCTATTCATGGGTCGCTTAGAGGAAGCCTTCTTGGTCACCCAGGCCTGCCAACCCAAAGTTTGGTACAGATTTATTGATGACATCTTCATGATCTGGACTCACAGTGAAGAAGAACTCCAGAATTTCCTACTCCAAATCCCATGCCACTTTCCTTGACGTTGACCTCCATCTGTCCAATGGCCAGCTTCACATGTCCGTCCACATCAAACCCATCAACAAGCAACAGTACCTCCATTATGACAGCTGCCACCCATTCCACATCAAACGGTCCCTTCCCTACAGCCTAGGTCTTCGTGGCAAATGAATCTGCTCCAGTCCGGAATCCCTGAACCATTACACTAACAACCTGAAAACAGCTTTCGCATCCCGCAACTACCCTCCCGACCTGGTACAGAAGCAAATAACCAGAGCCACTTCCTCATCCCCTCAAACCCAGGACCTCCCACAGAAGAACCACAAAAGTGCCCCACTTGTGACAGGATACTTTCCGGGACTGGATCAGACTCTGAATGTGGCTCTCCAGCAGGGATACGACTTCCTCAAATCCTGCCCTGAAATGAGATCCATCCTTCATGAAATCCTCCCCACTCCACCAAGAGTGTCTGTCTGCCGTCCACCTAACCTTCGTAACCTCTTAGTTCATCCCTATGAAATCCCCAAACCACCTTCCCTACCCCCTGGCTCCTACCCTTGTAACCGCCCCCGGTGTAAAACCTGTCCCATGCACCCTCCCACCACCACCTACTCCAGTCCCGTAACCCGGAAGGTGTACACGATCAAAGGCAGAGCCACGTGTGAAAGCACCCACGTGATTTACCAACTAACCTGCCTACACTGTGAAGCTTTCTATGTGGGAATGACCAGCAACAAACTGTCCATTCGCATGAATGGACACAGGCAGACAGTGTTTGTTGGTAATGAGGATCACCCTGTAGCTAAACATGCCTTGGTGCACAGCCAGCACGTCTTGGCACAGTGTTACACTGTCCGGGTTATCTGGATACTTCCCACTAACACCAACCTGTCAGAACTCTGGGGATGGGAACCTGCCCTTCAGTATATCCTCTCTTCTCGTTATACACCAGTCCTCAACCTCCGCTAATTTCAAGTTGCCGCCGCTCATACCTCACCTGTCTTTCAACAACATCATTGCCTCTGTACTTCAGCCTCAACTGACATCTCTGCCCAAACTCTTTGCCTTTACAAATGTCTGCTTGTGTCTGTGTATGTGTGGATGGATATGTGTGTGTGTGCGAGTGTATACCCATCCTTTTTTCCCCCTAAGGTAAGTCTTTCCGCTCCCGGGATTGGAATGACTCCTTACCCTCTCCCTTAACACCCACATCCTTTCGTCTTTCCCTCTTCTTCCCTCTTTCCTGACGAAGCAACCGTTGGTTGCGAAAGCTAGAATGTTGTGTGCATGTTGTGTTTGTGTGTCTATCAACCTGCCAGCGCTTTTGTTTGGTAAGTCTTATCATCTTTGTTTTTAGATATATTTTTCCCACGTGGAATGTTTCCCTCTATTTTATTCATATTGATTTTGATGAGAGGAATATTTTGTCTCTAGAAGATTGCAGATCACTTGGGAAAAAAAATTCCGTAGTGTGGATAATACGTATTCAGAGGTCGTTATGGTTTCTGATTTGTTTGGGGAGGGGGATGAGCATTTGAAAGCAAAGTTAGCTACTATTACAATACCACAGATATAGGTCTGTATTATAAAAATTATTAGTCCATCAAAATTGTGCAGTGTTTCAGTTTTAGTTAGATTTGTTATGAGTGTATTTCCTCCAAATGAGTTCACAGAGAGAGTTTTCACTATTATGAACATTAAATGGAGGTCTGAGCAAAACAGATGTTCAGTTAATCTAATAAAAAATGTGTACACTTATTTCATTTATGGTGATGGTTGCAGTGATTTTTACAAGACAGTATTGTCTAATGAAGATATGTTGAGAATTGCACACTCAGCTGAGAAGTACTCCACTTCATTATCTTGGGTGTATTATGAAGAAATGTGCAGCAATTATAATTATTTTAAAAAATGTGTGTTAATAAATGTGTTCCTATTTTCCATCACTGAAATCTGGCAAGCCTAACCATAACTGACCATATGGATGCCGACACGTTAGTGACTTAACACCAGTTCAGCAATCCAGTCGTGAGAAAATCAATGTTACAGTAGTTACAGAAGAATGAATAACAAAATTTAATTACAATTCTCCTGAATCATAACAGGCATTAATGCTGTCATGCACAAATCAACTTTTCATCAGTATCAGATACATCAGTACATGGCTCACTTTACTACAGTCCCAGGCTAAGAACAAAATCTGTAAATGACAAATTATCACTATCAGTCTTAAACAACTTTGCACTTAGTCTGCTTCTTGAACATGAGGCAATTTGAAACAATACAGTTAAACCTTGATGGGATTAATTGGCAAGTTAATGATCACAGAAATTAATTAACTCCCTTACATGCAAATTTTGACCAGTGTATCCTCAATCACAAAGTGCCCTGAAGCTGACATCCCTTCTCTAGAATGTCACGCACACTGTTCAACATGATTTACACACCTCACAGAGTCTACTAAAGAAAGGCATCTGATTAGGCACACATATATGGAAGTTTGTAGAACACTGCCAGGTTACAATTTCGTGTCAATACACACCCAGTTGATATGTTCCAGAGGAAACAGGAAAAATGCTCCTGAGACTTGCTAACTGAAAACAGTTTAATTTACAGGATGAACTTGCACGCAACCAGAGTTGAACACAGATGGATGAATTACTGTTCCAGCGAAGGCGAATGACCCAGTTCAAATTCCAGACTGAATGCTGAGGCTCACCAAAATCAGTAGGAGTGTAAGGCACTAGTTCTGATGTGATGTGCTCCCCGCCGTCCGCAGACTAAACAGCAACCTCTGCGCCACTGATCTATCACTTGGAAGACACCATAGTACTTCCCGTGCTTGCAGTGCACAACTAAAATGTGCCTGGCTCTCGCTAAATGGCTTACTCAGCACTCTGTCATCCAGTCCACCAGTCCCCACAGGCTTGCCCGATAAGTGCCTAAAACTGCTATCCATGCCTGGTATCTCTAGCCATAGAACAATTTTTCTTTGTGTAAAGGCACACTGATGCCAGAAATGAAAAATTGATACAGTCACATGCATGCAGTGAAGTGCAAACAGAAAATCATACGACTGTACCACTTATGAGCCATGAGCCATGAGACAAGGGATTTGGAGCAGGGGTTGTGTAGAGATGGACGAGGATGTTGTGTAGGTTTGATGGGTGGTGGAATACCACTGTGGAAGGGGTGGGGAGGATAGTGTGTAGGAAATTCCTCATTTCAGGGCACAACGAGAGGTAGTCGAAACACTGGCAGAGAATGTGTGTGATTCAGTTGCTGCTCCAGTCCTGGGTGGTACTGAGTCATGAGGGGAATACTTCTCTGTGGGTGGCTGGTGGAACTTTGAGAGGTGGTGGGTGACTGGGGAGATAAGGTACAGGAGATCTGCATCTGTACAAGATTGGGGGAGGGGGGGGGGGTAATTACAGTCTGTGAAGGCCTCAATGAGACCTTTGGTATATTTGGTATATTTCAAGAGATACTGCTTGTCATTACAGATGCAATGGCCACGAGTGGCTAGGCTGTGTGGAAGGAACTTCTCGGTATGGGATGCGTGGCAGCTGTCAAGTGGAGGTATTGCTGTTGGTTGGTAGTTTGATATGGACAGAGGTGCTGATGTAACCATCTTTGAGGTGGAGGTCAGCATTGAGGAAGGTGGCTATTGGGTTGAGAAGGACCAGCTGAAGCAATTGGGGGAGAAGATGTTGAAATTCTGGACAAATGTGGGTAAGATGTAGTCACCCTCAATCCAGATCACAGAGATGTCATCAATGGATCTGAACCAGGTGAGGAATTTTGGATTCTGGGTGGTTAGGAAGGATTCCTGTGGGTGGCCACTGAACAGGTTGGCATAAGATGGTGCCATGCTGGTGCCCATATTGTACCTTGGATTTGTTTGTTGGTGATGCCTTCAAAGAAGAAGCAGTTGTGGGTGAGAATGTAATTGGTCATGGTGACCAGGAAGGAGGCTGTAGGTTTGTAATCCATAGGGCATTGCGAAAGATAATTTTCAATAGCAGCTAGATCATGGGCATTAGGGATATTAGTGTTAATGGAGGTGGCATCAGTAGTGATGAGCAGTGCACCATAAGGTAAAGGAACAGGAACTCCAGAGAGTTGGTAGAGGAAATGGTTGGTATCTTTTGTATAGGAGGGTAGTCTGAGGTTTCCGATCTATGAGAGCACATATTCTCTCAGTGGGGGCACATTAACCAATCACAATGGAGGTGACCTGGGTGGTTGGGTTTAAGAACTTTAGGAAGCATGTGGAAGATAGGAGTGTGGGGAGTGGTAGGAGTGATGAGAGAGAGATTCTGGGGAGAGGTTTTGGGATGGGCCTAAGGATTTGAGGAGAGACTGGAGATCCTACTGAATTTCTGGAATGATGTCACTGTGATAGGGTTCGTAGGTGGACAAATCTGACTGCTGGTGGAGTCCTTCTGCCAGGTAATCCTAGCAATTAAAAACAACAATGGTGGAGAATTTGTCAGCAGGTAGGATAATAAGATTGGGATCAGTTGCTCAAAGTCTCACCCCAGCAGCCAGAGACTGGTCACGTGTGTGAGCTGCATTTTTGTGAATATGTGTGTGTATGTTGTCTATTTCAGAAGAAGGCCTTCTGGCTGAAAGCTTATGTGTTTAGTAGTCTTTCTGTTATGCCTGTCTGTGACTCAACATCTTTGCTATATGGTGAGCAGCAGTCTATCCTTTTCATAATACTGTGTTTGCTACTTGTATGTTAAAAGCAGATTTGCATGTTTTTGTCAAAATGTGGACAGTGGTAGATGCAGAGGTTGTTGTTTTTTGAGTTGGCTCAATTACAGTTGAACTTACACTGAGTGACTGTAGTAAATTTGTAATATCATCTCTGAATTGATTGGTTTCTGAGACATTGATATTGAAGTCACCACATATAGTTATATTTTTCTTAGGAGAGCGAATTTCTTCCAAAAGTTTCACCATGTGATTATGAAACAGTTTTTATTTCCTTCTGGTGACCTGTAAATGCAAATAGTAATTGTATATTGCCTTGGTAATCCAACTATATAGAGTTCTGTATCTTTTTCACTGGAAAAATTATGCTATTTGGTAATACTGTTGAATTCAATAATTTTTTAATGTATCTATAGGAACCCCCATGATTTTATATTGTCCTACAAAACATGCCTGCAAGTTTGAGCTAAGGGAGGTGTTTTGCCTCTAATGTATCTTGTTTAAGCCAGTCTTTGGCAAGGCATAGGGCAGAAATATCATTCAGATCATTTAACATTATTTATATTTAATTAAGATTATTGCACAGTGACTGAACATTCGGACGGAGCAATTTGAAATTACGAGCAGGGATTACATCCTTTCTTGCTCGACCACTTAGCTCATTTTTTTCACAGATGGTATTCTTGGTATTCAACTTGTGGCTTGTTGGTTCACTGGATGTTGGAATCTGCCTATCTTCTGTTGAGATGATGCCAATTTTCACTTTATTACACTCATTCATTAATGACTGTCTTGGTTGGTTTGAAATTTAGCTCAGTAAGCGTGTTGCTGATTCTTTCTTTTTCTTTTTATATACTGGTTCTGGTCCATAATGTCTGTCTTTTTTTGTTTGGAACTTTCACTTCAAGACAGTTGCTTTTTACCTGTTTGTGTCTGTTTTATTTCTATACTTGATTTTTCTACTTTCACAGTGTGTTTGAAAGAGGCAAGCCTGTTTCAAATGTGGATTGTTCCTCATTTGTTTAGATGGAGTCTGTGAGATGCATATTTGTTACTTTCCAATCATGCAGTTTTGAAAATCATGCAGTTTCAAAATTCACAGATACTCTCTTCCTTCACACATTTGTAGCAGTATTGATTTTATCTAACATGATGTGATTGACGGATTTCATTTTTCGATTCAGGCCTTGGGCATCATGCTAAGAGGTATTGGATGAATTATTACATTCATTTTGTATTAGTTTCAGTATGCATTTCCAGTGAACCCATCATATTCCTCTGTAATTCTTTCAGAGCTTTTTCAATGTCATTTGAGGCAACAATAACTATTAATGTATCTTTCACTGAGAAGTTTGTTCAAAGGTTCTGTTGTAAGATTGTCCTCTTTTGTACCTTGCCAATGTCTGCAGTATACAGTTTCAGCCTCTAAAAATGATGAACCTCACAGAGAATAAATGGGAGATAGACTTTGTGTGAACTGTTTTAAGCAAATATTAAAATGAGTTCGAGACGGTAGTAGAAATATAATGCTTTCTGCTCAGTTTAAATAATCAGTTGAGTTGATAGTTTTATTTTTATTTTGTTTCTGTTAGATAATGTTTACATGATTTAAAAGCACATGAATAACAAGGTAGAAGCAGCAAGTGGTTCCCATGTCACCTGAAAGGTGATGATCACAGAAACAGTAGGATTACTACTTGTACCTTCCCTTTCATTCAGAATTTAAGAGCTGATGACCACTAAGAACCTCTAGTACAATACTGTTACTAATGGCGAAATAATGTACAAATGTTTTAATATCTTTGCTTGGTAAAGTGTTTAAAATTGACAGTTGTGTTACTGAATATATAATGTTTGTAATGGTAGATCCATTACTTACAAATTAACAACCATTGTGGTTTAGGGATGTATATTATAATGGAGAATGATTAGAGTAAGAAAGATACTGTTCATGTAAGTACAAGTTTGGTGAATAATAGGCATTTCTTTCAATTCAGAGAGCATTCACATAAAACTAATGAGTAATGGAATGAGAATTTTTAAATAATAATAACATACTTTTGTTCAAAAATAATGTACAGCAGCTTATAGTTGCATCTAACATGCATGACAAATGCTTGGGGTACTATTGTGTTCACTGCTGGATAGTGCAGCCATCTGGTGGAAGCTCACCAAAATATCCACACCTGATGTGTTTCCTATATTATTGTACTTAAAACTAAAAATACTATTATTTTGGAACTTTTGTCATAATTCTGAGAACTTGAGTGTTGCTCTTCTGCATCAGGATATTGCATCATGACAACCACACATATTCCCCAAAAACTGTCAACTAAATGTTAACTTGGGCAATTACTTGATGCACTAATATTAATTTTTGATACACAGTTTTTAGTTTATACGAGTGAAAATAATGAATGTTTCAAAATATAATAGGGAAATAATAATCTATTCATCAAGTGGCAGCAGGAAAAAACATATAAAAATGATGCCGAAAGACATGTGCTTTCAGAGCCAGTGGTTTCATCTTCTGCAAGAGGAGTTGAAGGGTTACAAAGAGGGATAATGGAAATGAATGACTGGCCAGTTTTATGAAATAAGAAAAGTTATGGAAATTTTTCCCAAAACCTTGGTTCAGAGGTGACATACTCGATGGAATGGGAAGTCTTCCCTGACATAAGGTCTGGGATGACTTTTTTACAACTCTTCCCATTTCCTAAACCTTACTAGTCCTTTTCCCTCTTCCTACCCATTGAGCCCTTCTGCCAGAAAAAAGAGCTGCTGGATCCAAAAGCTCACATGTTTCCATATCTTTTGTAAGTGTTTCTTATTGCAATTTCTTGGTGAGTGAGGTTTTTTTTATCTATCCTACTGTCTTTAGTTTGCTGTTCTTGTAGAATTTGTGCTACACTTTCCACTTGATTTCTCATAACTCTCTCCCCTTTTCCACAAAAGATAAGTATGCGGCTTGCAATGCCAAAATTAAATTTGTTTTTCTGTCTTCTTCATCACAGCTTAGGCATTTGCTTCAACTGTGTAGTTTATCACAGAATTACATAATTTTCATGATGTACACATTTCTGTGCCTAGGAAATAAAACACTTTCAACTACTTGCAGAGACACATCAGTAGGTTATGTTTATCATGTAGATAGGAGCATCTGTATGTCTGAACTTATGTTTGAAGCACAAGAAATAGCTTGTAAGACAACTTTTGTGCCTTCTCTTAACACGAACAACAAACAAACTGGACTTACTGATACACTTGCTCGACTTTGTGACAAATATTCTCCCAAAACACCAGAAACATTAGAAGAAAACATTCTCCTTGGCCAACAGATGAGCTAAAAATGGTATATGTATCTCACGGACACAGCACTCACAACACACAATTTATTCCTAACCTGGAAAATCATATTACCTAAAAGTGGGTGAAAAACACAGACAGTAAATCTGTGAGGAATTCTAAACTTAGACATGGTCATACATCAACAGATTAACACAGACCAGCTGTCCTATTTGCATGGTCTAGGGCTTCAAGTACCTTAGCCCCTCACCCCTCCATCGTTACTGCACAGGGTAGATAGTGGGGAGCCATGTGCAGACTTGAGAGAGGCCAGTTAATTTTGAAATCAGAAACATTTAAGTCACAGTAAGAGGCATATCAGTGTCATAAGTTAAATAAATTAACTAAAAGCATAATGCTGCCACATAATTTTATTGTTAAATAGTTGCACATTTCTTATATTAATTAATCAGCCATTACACGTGTTAGTTGCAAGAACAGTGTGCACACGCCTTTCCCTCAGTCCCCACCAGGCCACAGCTGTTCTTCTCGCAGATATGAGTCTGAACAGGCATAAATACTCACACTCAAAATCAATGGGTTGTTGAGGCCTGGTCTAGAGATAATTTTAATCAACTTTTGCCATTAAATCTTATTGGTCATTTTCCATTTTACAAGAACATCTATATTCAGTGTAATTGTTTGTGTGCATTGTACTGAAGTGTGCAGTTCAGATTACAGTGGGATAATGAATTCTCACAAGCATTTTATTGTTCTTCATCACTGAAAACAGTTGTTCACAGGTGTATGTGGAGCCAAATATTGATATTACACCAGCAACCATCTTTTGTAAATGATGAAAGTGATCATGGGGGAAATTCTTGTAGAAATATAGAATTTTCTCTTGTTATTAATATTGTCTCCCTGCTCCCTGTCACATCACAGATCATTTACTTCAAGATGCAGATCAGTGTGAATATCATCAATATTCACTCAATATGGAGAGAAAAACAGATGAAAATTTCCCTCTAGTGCTGTTATATTGTTAAATCAAAACTGAAATTCTTGCTTATGTGGAATATGTTGATAACATTTGAAGTGTAAGTTAATACAGAAGCCCTTCAGTGAAGACAATTTTGAAAAATGAATTGTATTTCATAAGATAATATTCCTCCTACTGCACTGAAGTGTGAAGACATTGTCAGTGTTACACAATGCTCGTTGCTGCTGTTATTGCTGTTAGGCAGTGCCACTGTTGAAACTGACCCTACCACATTCCTCTTCTCCTGTGTTTGTTGCAAACACAGTGTGCACATGCATTTCCCTCACTCCCCACCACCTACTCACAGGTAAGACCTTGAGCAGGCATGAGTATTCACACTCGAAGTCAGTGGGTTGTTAAGCCCTGGTCTAGAGGTATGTAAAGTATTGATCCTGTCCTGTATGTAAAGTATTGATCCTGTCACTAACTGACTCAGTGTTGCACTTTACCAATAACATTATTGTACCACATACAAAAATGTGGCTTTTTGGTTAAGCTTATTATTGATCAGTTACAGCCTGCATTGACAGGTATCTTTCACCATCCATTGACCACAAGTGTTATAGCCAGCAGCTTGGAAATAGGGCAGCTACATAAGAAGGACATTCTGTTGTTACCCGCTGACTACTGCTTCATTTTATTCTTCTCGTTCTCTCCATGGCCTTAGACAGTATGGTCCATGACCAGTTGCCAGATTTGTTGGTTTATCAATAAGGACCGTTGAAAGTGTCTACAAGGAATAGTGAGCCACTTGCAGGCACATAACATGGTGTAAGAACAGTGATTGTAAAAAGATCTTATCTGATAAGGATCGAAAACAAGTGTTACACTTTGTCAATGACAATCAGTTTCAAATCTGACATGAACTGTTGCTGTCAGTGAATATAGGTTCATCTCAATTAGTTTCCAAGCAAACATTGCTCATGGAACTGCATGCAATGGACTCTTGAGAGTCAGGTCAGACTGGCACACACAACTGCATATCTTCAAAAAACACATGAACTGAACAGTAGCTGACTAGAGGTGTGTAGTTAGTTTGACTAGTCACAATTTTTCCTTGCTTCTTTTCAAACAAAGCAAGGTGTCAAGTACATCAACAGCCTAGTGTGCAGTTGTTCTTCCCATACTCCATACATGAATGGAATGGAATGAATCCCCAATAAGTGGTATGGTGAGAAGTGTCTCCATGCACTTAACACTGGTTTGCAGAGTTTATCTGTAGATGGAGATGAAGAACCCAGTGTGTGTGGATGGTGTAGTTCAGGCTAGACGTGTAGTTCAAGCTGGTTTTTCTGTATCTTCATGATGAGTAAACTGTGAACACTCCTAACTTCCAAGATAACAACATCCAGGGTTCCATTCATATATTTCTAGTCTGACAAACTCTTGGATACCCTATTGAACCTTAACTGTCTCACTAAGTCACCTGATCTTAATCTGATAGAAAACATCTGGGACTATTTGGAACAGTGGGTGAAACATAGCACTTTACAAGATCTACTCATCAATGAGCAATTTCAGCTGATACAGCATATCTAGGGAAAATAAGAGACCAGGGCTTTTTTACCAATAGGCAAGATTAGGCAGCTGCCTAGAGCAACAAAACTTTAGGGGCAGCAAAGGGCAGAAAAAATTAATTTCAAACCAAACAGTGCAAAAGTTGAGCAAATGAGGAGGAAAAACTGAAAAAGAAGAAAAATTAAAACACTGAATTCTTTTCAAAAGCAGATGGAACAGTTACTTAATAAGTTTTTACTTACTCTGATGAATGCAAACACATTGTCTCTGCCTACTTCAAAACTAAAACAGCTGCTACTAAGTATGAAACGAAAACAAACACAACCCTGATTTATCACCACCAATCACTGGAGCAGGGCACATACATTGGCTTACAATCATGTTGTGACTTGATACTGTACCTCCCTCATTCCCCCCTCCCCTCCCACCCCCCACCCCTTTTTCTCTCTGCAGATCATTTGTCAAGCAGCAGTTGTACTGAGTGGTTCTGTTGACGTTTTTAGTTCTATTATTATTTGCTGTGGATAGTCTACCACTTATTCACAAGCTAGGTTTTGTACTTCTTTTTCGGTATATCTAAAGGGAGTAAAAGTGCAGTTTGTCATTCCCATATAAAAAAATGAGTTGATATCTGTCTGTAAGTCTGTCTTTGGGTGTCTGAGACTTACTGATCTGCATTGCTGTGCTGTTGGATGTTGGTGGTGGTAGAGAGGGAGATGATGTCAGGGAGTAAAAAAGAGGGGACATAGTTTTTCAGTTCTCATCTAGGGTGGCAAAACACCTAGTAATAGCCCTGTAGGGGACTCTCTTCCTCATAAAATTAAGGCTACCAGCAGTGTCACATGGTACCAGCTTGATATTTTTTGGAGCAACTAATATTTTTTCTGGTGTGCTTATGTCTCTGACATTCATAATTTTGATAATATCTCACCATCTTATGCACAGATTTCCCAGTTACCTGCAGATGAGTACAGAGATGATCAAGTATCAGTACATACTCTGTCTATTCTACCACCATAAAAAATATACAGTCCCTCCCACTTCTCTTCAACCTTAACTTTCCTGTGTGTACACCATTGCAGATAAATGTGTTCCAGACAGAGCAAAATATTTTCATTTCATACTATCACACAGAGGAGGAGAGGATTAATATTTAACATTACATCAACAACGAGGTCATTATAGATGGTCACACTATTACACATCTGTGAGTTTAGTCCCTTTTATTTCCAAACTAACCAACCAACACATCTGTCAATCTATTTCTGTAGCACAAACCTGATTTTGAAATTATCTCCCTCAATGTATAAGAAAACTGAATCACAGTGCAGGCTTAAAATGACAGCTAATGATATCTCTCCTAAAGCAACAGTAGTGTCTGCCTTTGATTTTGAATGCATCTTTTACCCAATTACAACTGACTGCCTTCCTTTCCCACCAGATCTTTCCCATATTCCAAAGCCCCTATCTGGATAAGTCGACCTGAACTTCTGTTTCCTTTAACTCACTATACTTTTGTACCCTTTCTTGTGTTTACATTAGCACATTCTGCAGGCACTGCTCTTTTTCTTCTCGATTTTGACCCCCTGTGGATCATGTAAAGAACCAACCAACATCCATTTTTCCCAATACTTTTTCATTCAATCAAAGTGCTGTTGTTTCTAAACTTTTGAGCTCTTTGCTCCACTTTTCTTTTTCAGTTTTCTCTGGAGATGGAAATCTAAAACTTTCTTTTGACACATAATTATTTTCGCCATTTCATGTTTTTCAATCTTCATCTCTTTCAGATCACTTCTGATTTCTTTGAGCCACTTGCAACTAGGAGTTCTTTTGTGGTTGACATGTTTGGAAATTTTCTTGCATTTCCTGTTTTTATTCGGAGCAGATGGCCATAAAGGATCATTCTACATTTTCTCACCATTACACTTAGTTCTTCCATTTTCATGTGCAGATCTTCATTATTCCAGTTCTTGTCTTCACATCATGTTTTATTGGCTGCAAAGTTTTCTTGGGATTTTACTCTTTCTTTTCCACTTTTTCTATTTTCTTACCTTAGTCAAATCCAGGCATTCAGCTGCTTATAAATATTCTGATATTATTAATAGAGAATAGTGCTGTAACTGTTTGAGAGGAGATAGAGTTCTTATTGTACAGATCTTAAGTTAACTGAAAGGCCATTTCCATCTCCCTTGCTCAGAGTTTGTTAGTCTCTCATCATCATGGCCATTCATCTGTATTATCTGACTGAGATATTTGAAGTTATTGACTATTTGTATTTTTCCATACCCTGTGTTCATTAAATTTGGAGCATTTTTATGTTTGTCATATATTCTGTTTTGCTTAAGATGTTTGAAGGCCTGTTTTTCTCTGCATTTGTTTTCAAAATATTGATTTTTCTTGTTGTCATTGCTATGACTCCAGATAATATTGCAAGGTCATCAACAAAAGCTAATCAGTAATTTCTAAGATTCTTCTTTTTACAGCCAATTGCATGTGGTCATTTACTCTATTCTTTCTGAGTTCTTCTTGCTATTCTCAGATAAAGTTTTCAAGAATACTGTTGGACAAAATAGGGGATACAGCATCTGCTTCTCTAATGCCTGTTTGTACTTTGAAACCTTCAGATATTTCACCTAAAAATTTAACATTAAATTTTATGTTGATTAATGTTTGGCAAATTATGTTTTTTATTTTATCACCCACATCAAACACTTTAATATTTTAAAACAAAGGTGCTCTGTCATCAGAGTCATACTCTTTTTTGCAGTCCACAAACTTAGTGACATGGGATATGCATATTAGTATTCTGTCTCAGATTATGAGCTTAAGACTCGGGATCTGCTCCATGCATGACCTTCCATTCTGAAATCCTCCTTGATGTTCGCCAATCTTGTCACCTACCAGCTTCTCTAGACTATTTTGTAGCACTTTCGAAAGAATCTTGTATGTAACTGGTTGTAGTGATATTCCTCTGTAGTTGTTGACATCAGTTTTATCTCCTTTCTAATGTAAAGAATAAATTAATTCATGCTTAAAATCCTCTGAAATGTCTTCTGTTAGTCATATGTTGAAAACTCCTTCCTTATCTGATGGCTTTGATTCAGGAGACTTCATTTCAGCAGTTGAGGTGTGAAGCCTCTACTTCAATTTGTTGCAGTTTAATAGTTTCTCGAAATATTTAGCTAATAATTCACAGTTTACTGTTTTTTTTTTTAATTTTTTTATTTGTGAATTGACCACTTAGGATCACGCTACAATTTCATTTCTCCTTTGTCTGAAGTTTCCTCTTTCTTCAGTACTCCTTCATATGGACGCTGTGCTGTTGCTTCTGTTCATGCATCCAGGCCCTTCCAGTCTTCTTAGTTCTTTTGGCTTGAAATCCTTCCAAATTTTTAATAAGGTCCAAAATGTATCCCTGTTTAACATCTGAACTTCCAAAAATGTTGAACTTTTCCAGGTATTTACGAGCTTCCTTAATCCATATCATTGTTGTCTTCTTTTCCCACCGGTAGTCGAATATCCTTTTCATTAGTCTGGTTATGTCCATTCTGTACAGGTGTCCTAGAAATGATAACCTCCTCTTTTCCATGGTACCTGAGATTTTCCCCACCTTTTTGTAGATTTCATTGTTGCTCCAAAGTTTCCAGCCAGTTTCAACGTGGGTTGGACCCATGGTTTTTTGTAACATTCTTCTTTCAAGTATCTCCAGCTTTTCCAACTTGTAATTCATTGAGAGGTATTTGCTACCATACAGGCACTCTGTTACCACAGCATTGTAGTGGCCTATTTTGTCATTCCAAGAGATGCACTTTTTGTTGTAAATGTTTTTAGTTAATCAATAAGCTCTCTTCATCTTTGGCCCCCCACAGCAACTTTCTCCAGTCCATTCTCTGGAATGGCTTCACCGAGGTATTATTATTATTGTTATTACTAACAACCTGCAACCTGGGCCCAGCACAAGAACTGGGCTCAGCCTGTCACAAGCCAAGACAAAGTGGGTAGTATTAGTGACCTCTTTAAAAAATCACGGTCCATTTGGCCTCACTAGTAGTACCTTGTAAGGGCCTCTTGCCAGAGTTACAGTGAAGACCTCAGTGGCAGACATGGTTGGATAATTGAAGTGGTGGAAGAGAAAGTCCTGCTTTGTTGGGGTAGTATGCAAATAGATCTTGTAGAAACAACCAAAGATCACACCATTTTTCTTACCTTGTGTAGCACTGATAATGTGACTGAGGAACGTTTAGCCAACGTATAAACTTCAAGTAATGAAAAATAGGCAGCCTGGTTTTGGGAATTCTGCTAAAGTAACAAGAAATGCTAAACAATTTTCGAATTGATAAAAAAACAAAAACTAGGAGGACTTGCCAACAAAGAGTGGGAATTAGAATAAGAATTAAAGAAACTTCAATTCAGTATGAAGTGAGCATCAACTGGTGTTACAGTTGTAATAAAGGGGGAATGAAATATACGCTACACATCTAAAGTGGAAGAATAACAACATTTAATTACAATTAATTAACAGTATGATGCATGATTTTAGCTGGCATATATGCGCCTGAAAAAGAAAGAAATGAAGGAACAACAGAAACCTATGAAAAACTTCAAGTAACAATAAATGAAGCTCATAAAAATAGTTTTATTGTTTTGGGAGACTTCAGTGTAAGAACTGGAAAAACAACAGCTAAAATTTATTTAGGAAAGAACTACGAAGCAAGACACAACAATAGTGGACAAATTTTTGTAGACTACATGGCAAACAACTCTTTTAGAGTTACTAGTAGCTTCTATAAATATAAAAACATACATTAACACTTAGGGACAGAAAAACAGGGAAGTTCTGGCAAAATGTAAATAATTTAGGCATAAACGAGGAATATCAGAAGCATAGAGTCACCTATAGGCACACACAATAGAGAAAGAAAACTTGCTGGTTTTCAAAATATATACTTCATTGAGCTATTCACACACACACACACACACACACACACACACACACACACACACACACACACACACACACACACACACACCTACCTCTGTGGCCTTATGTTGTGCCAGTGGGACAAAAATGCCAGGACTGCATTAGCATGGGACACAGTCGAAGCGGCTTCGAGCAGTACTACAAGGTATCACAAAAGTCACACGTGTCTTCTGAAAAACTGTGTCTGAACAGGCCCAGTGGTATTGACTGAATGCCATGTTATCGTCAGGCTATCAGATCCACATAATGATGAGCATGGGGTCAGCACACCGCTCTGCTAGCTGTAGCTAGTTTTCGTGACCTGGAGTCACTATTTCTCAATCAAGTAGCTTCTAAATTGGCCTCACAAGGACTAACCACACCTTGTTTGCCTATAGGGTGTAGCATCACTGATAGTCACCCATCCAAGTGCTAGCCACAACTGACAGGGCTTAACTTTTGGGATCTGACGGGAACCAGTGTATCCACTGCGACAAGACCATTGGTGTATTTTGGAAGCTAGCAAGTTTGATTTTTTCTTTTGACTAATGACTCAATGCTTCAGCTATTCAGTAAATAGCCTTTATTACTCAGATGCTTCACCAATCCCAATCAGCATGGTCACAAGCAGCTTTTGTGACACTATGTAGTGCCGGTTGTGGGTGTTTTGCGTGCATCACACACTAATGCAATCCTGGCATTGTTTTTCAACTGGTACAATGTAGGGGCATATGTTTGTTTGTGTGTGTGTGTGTGTGTGTGTGTGTGTGTGTGTGTGTGTGTGTGTGTGTGTGTGTAGGCTGGGGGTGGGGTATGTTCTCCTTTAGTCCTAATAGATTACATTTTGTTAGATAAGGAAACTGCTCCATTAATCCAAGAAGGAAGAGTAGGTCTATATTAAACTGCAGCTATAAGCTCAGATCATTCTTTTGCCAAACAAAGTTAATATACTAACAAAAATTAGAAGCCTCTTTAAATCAAAACTGAATGTTGCAGAAGAAGCCTTTAAAGTGAACCTATCAAAGGAGGAAAGGAAAGCATTAGAAGATCTTAATATAACAGATAGTTGGATCAGTGTACCCACAAAATAGATCAAAAACAACAGAAACAGCAATACAAAATTGAAGTATATTGCCCACTGCAGTATATGGAGCATTAGGAAACTGTGCATAAAAAGAATTGGCTGAGAATATGGAATATTGATGATGTTGCCAAATATATCGGAGATAATAAAACAGCTCATCTGAAGTATTTAATAGCAGTAAGGCTCAGGAACAAACAGAGTATTTAAAAAATGTGCAACAGTGCAAGGAGAAAATAAAAAAGAGAGAGCTGGGAAAAACGTATCACAGAAATTAAGGCTGAACTACATGCACACCAAAATAAGGCTTTTAAAACCATTAGGTTCATCAATAGAAACAAAAACAACAAGGTAGCTCTTAATACCATATCAATAGTAGAACAGGAAAAAGCATAATAAAGACATTTTGGAAGAGACTATTGACATTTCAGTCAAGGTACATTACCCAGGTGTAGGTATGATAACTTTTGAGAAAGTCTTACAGACTTTGAAAGAATTTCTTCATTGAACAGCTATTAGACTTTGATGATACTTACTGGACAAAGTTAAATGTTCCAGGTAATTACAGCAAGCCCTTGTTATACCAGTATTTAAGAAAGGAACACCAAAGTAATTCTGAAACAAGATGCTACTGAGTGACAAATTAGACAAAAAATTTCCCTCAGCTCACTATTTCAGTTTTTTCTTAATTACTCTGATTATTTTCAAGCATCAAACCTTTCTTTGCAAAACTAGACCTCATTCTGTTCAGTTTCATATCTCATTTGTCCATTTCCCACTTTCCGTTTGACTACCAAAATTCAGACAAAATTTCCTTCAAATCACTAATTCAGTTTTCTTAATTACCCTGTTTATTTTCGAGCAATTAAATTTTTTCTACAAAACTAGACCTCATACTGTTCAGCTTGATACCACATTTGTTCATCTCCCAATCTTCATTTGGCTATGAAAATTGGGCAAAAATTCATTACAAAATTTTCAAATACACAAATAATTCCACAAATCTTCATTAACAGTCTTCATAGATTATATTAAACTTTTTGACAGAGTGGTTAGATATAATCTATGAGAAATTGTGGAAGAGAAATGAGTTGCATGTCATTTGCTAAATACTGCTGAAGGCTTTTATCACAAAACAAACAATGAAGCAGAGGTAAATTGGCAGGTGGAAGGGGTGTAGAGGGGAGAGGGAGAGGGGTGGGGGTGGAGGGCAGGGGGGGGGGGCAAACACCTGTAGAGCAAGGTGAAAGACAAAGCTGCACTTTTTGACTTACATTATTTAACTTTTACACAGATGGAAAGAATCCATTGGCTGTGATGAATTTGCTGTTTGCAGGTGACAAGTAATTATAACAGAGTCAGAAGATGATTTACAAAATTCAGCACATGAATTGAACAGAATAACAGGAACATATAATTCTGAAATATCTGTACATAAAACTAAGATATAAGTTTTTACCAGGGAACAATGACAAGAGCCTTGCTCTTATAAGGGAATGGCCCTATAAGACATGTCGAAGCTTACATTGAAACTGTTTACAAAGAAAGAAGACAATGAAAGAAATTCACTGTGAGTATTTTAGCTGCTAAGAGGCACTGCAAGTATTTAAAAAATAGCTGAAAATTTCAAAATTTGTAGCGTGCCGGGTGGCAGTAGAAATGTACACCCCTATTGGAAAGTTTAGGGGCTGCGTACCAGGCCACCAGTATCTTCAAGCCAAATGCAGGGCTACGTCATGTGATAGAGGACTTAGGGTCTTTATGTAAGGACATTACAAAGGGGGACCATGTAGTGATAGTGTGTGGGTTTGGAAACAGTTTGGACAGGGAAGGGCATATGACTTAGGTGGTGACCTGGACAAGATAGCTTCCCTGACTCATGGCAAGAACGTACACTTTGTTGAGCTGTTCCAGTGTCATGATCAACCACACCGTAATGGAGCTGTGAGGCGAATCAGTGTGGGGTTAGGGATGGCTCTCAGGACAGCCAACTTTGCTCATGTTTCTCTGGTGCCCGTCAGGACTATCAACAGATGGAGTTCCATTAGGCAAGGCCTACACTTAAACAGGACAGGGAAGGGAAGATTAGTACAGATGATTCATGAAAGTGTAGGGGGTGGATCTCAGGCCACACACGGTCAAATATCTGTTGTCAAAATACAACTATTAGAAGCTGAGCTCCAATCTTTGAACTGCACAGTAATTTGTGTTACTGAGCACAGGTGTAGAGACACAGGAATCCAACATTTAGTATTATCATTGTATGAATGGGGAAACTCTTACTGCAGAACTGCTTCAAGGGGTGGAGGATCATGCATTTATATGAGAAAAGGAACATAGTTCAAATCAAGACATGACCTCAGTACAGTGAGTGAAGACAAACACTTGAAATATTAGCTACTGAATTAACAGGGGTTTATATCGGCAATAAATTAATCATTTTGTGTGTGTATAGATCTCCCAGTGGTAGTGTGGACACTTTTTTCAATAAATTAACAGACGTTCTAGATAAAGTCTCAAGTACAAAGGTCAACATAATTCTGTGTGGGGACATTAACATCAACACTAATATCATAAATGAATCCAGCAGCACCTTCATAAATATCCTTCGAATTTGGGCTTGTCCCTGTTGCTCAATAGTGCAGCAAGGATTACTACAATGACTGCATCAGTATTTGACCATGTGGCCACAAATATGGACAGGGCAAAATGTGATGTAGCTGTAAAAGATCTCGGACTATCACACTATCTCTGTCAAATAACAACAGTAAAATCAGGCATCAGATCATTCCCTAAACTACAAACCTACAAACAACATCTATTAGAAATAAAAAAAAAAAAAAAAAGATTTTTCAAAAGAACTGGCAAAACAAAGCTGGGATGAAGTGTATAAGGAAACCAATGTGAATATGAAATTCTCTAAATTCTCCACATTGTTTAAATTGAACCTTGAAAAGGAATTTCCAAAAGTATGCATGTCTGTATCAATATGTCACAAAAACAGATGGATAACAGCAGGTATTAAGAAGTCCTCTCAAACACTTAAACACCTCAGTTCCATGAAAAGGATTCACAATGATCCAGAATTCTGAAATTTCTATCATAGTTACAGAAAGATCTAGAGGAAGGTGCTGATTGCTGCAAAAAAGTCATTTAATGACAAAATAATATATAATGCAGAGAATAAAAGCAAAGCAGTATGGGATATTATAAAAAAGGAAACAGTGAGAGGCAAACAAATGCAGAATAACATACTGCTAAGGGAGGAGGATAAGGTAATAAATGATCTATAACACTTAGCAAACTGTGTAAATGAGCATTTTTTAAGTATTGCAGAGAAGTTACAGCAAAAATTCCCCAAAACAAATATAACACCTGTAAATAATGTTGCGCTAAATACAATGATGTTACTTCCAACCACAGAGAATGAAGTGAATAGAACTGTTCAAAGACTAAAAAATAGAAAGTAAGTAGGCTTAGATGAAGTACCATTGTGTGTACTGAAACAAAGAATATGGATTATACAAGGCCCTTTAACAAATCTAATAAATGAATCCTTCACATCAGGGACATTTCCACAGCAGTTAAAACAGGCAAGAGTTGTACCTTTGCTTAAGAAAGGTAACGCAGAAGACATAGAAAATTACTGGCCCATTTCCCTGCTATCACCATTCTCAAAAATAATAGAAGCAATTATGAAAGACAGATTAATGAATTACTTGAGTAAATACAATCTTCTAAGCAAATCACAGTTTGGTTTCCGAAGTGGAAAAAATACAGAGTTAGCCATAGTAGAATTCACAAAAGTTGTACTTGGTGCTCTTGATAAAGATGAGTGTGTCACAGGCATATTTTTGGAACTTTCTAAGGCCTTTGATACAGTCGACCACAAGATTCTATTAAATAAATTACAAGCATTAGGATTAAGAGTGGTAGCTAATGACTGGTTTCAGTCACACTTAGCAGGTAGGGTACGAAGAGTAGAGATAACACACTCTTTAAATAGATATAAACATTTAGCAAAACACTTATCAGAACCAAAATACTTTAATATAGGTGTTCTGCGAGGTAGCATATTAGGACCAATACTATTCCTGATATGCTTTCCCAGTAGTGTTACTCGTGGTGAAAAAATTCTCTATGCTGACAACAGCAATATTATAGTCACTGAGAAAACAAGAGAACTCCTTGCAGAGAAAGCAAATGATACTCTCAAGGAAGTTTATGATTGGTCAATAACCAATAAAGTGACATTGAACATAAAGAAAACTAATGCCATGAATTTCAGTTTGAAGAGGAAAAATTACAATGTTAAATTAAATGTAGATGGCACCTGTATAGACTGTGTAACAAATGCAAAAATTCTAGGAATGAATATTGATTCTCAGTTGAAGTGGTGTGAACATACAAAGGTACAGGGTGTCCAGAAAAGGGCTCCCTGATTTCAAAATTAAATATCTCGAAAACAAAGATCGATAGAGGAATGCAGTAAATGGTATGTTTATTGTGAAAGCTTTAAGAAGTTTATACAGCAGTTTGAAATAATAGTTACAAAAGCTGCTAACAGATGGCGCTGTATGCTGTACAGCTCATATCAGCATACATAAGTGAAATAATCGTATGAAAACAATCTTTGCAAGCAATCACATCACAATGTTTTCAAAATGCTCACCATTGGCACTACAGAGGTGGCGCAAACGAAGAATGAAATTCGCCATCACATTTCATAGTGTCTCAACCGAAATGGATTCACATGCCACAGAGATCGCCGATTCAAGCTCGTCCAGCGTGGCGGGATGCTTCCCGTAGACCATGTCTTTCACTGTGCCCCACAAAAAAAAGTCACAGGCAGTCAAATCCGGCGAATATGGAGGCCAATCCGTGCCTGCACCAGTAAATTTGGGATATTCCAAAGCAATGTCTCGATTCCCGAAGTATTCCTCAAGAAAGCGAAACACTTGTTCGGTCTGATGTGGTCGGGCTCCATCTTGCATAAACCATTCAGTACCTGGTCGATTCTCTAACCCTTGCTGTGTGGCGACAAATTGTTCCAAAATTGCAACATAACGTGCACCAGTGACCATTTCTCGAATGAAAAAAAGGGCCAATAATGCCTCTGCTGCATGCTGCAGCACACACAGTAACTTTAGGAGAATACAGGGGTTTCGCTTCTCACCAATATGGTTTTTCGGAACCCCAAAATCGCCAGTTCTGCTTATTCATGTATCCATTCAGGTGGAAGTGTGCTTCATCTGTAAACCAGATGCAGCCAACAGCAAATCCTTCACTATCAAGAGCATCTGATTAGCAAAGGCAACCCTTTGTTGCACAGTTCGTACGGGTATGGCCTGGTGCGTTTGAATTTTGAATGGAAACATGTGTAGGCTCTTTCTCAGTATTTTCTGCATGCTGGAACGCTTCAAACCAGTCTCAGATGCAATTCTAAGGACGGATGACATTGGATTTCGCTGAATAATTCCAGAAACTGTGGCAATATTTTCAGGCATAACTGTGGTTTGCTTGCGGCCAAAATGCCCCACTAGATCATCAGTTACGCTACCTGTTCGTTGAAATTTTGCGAAGAGCGTACAAATAGTTTTTGCATCGGGTCCTTTTGGAACATTAAATCGTGCTTGAAAACTTCGCCTTCTTGCCGTAGGATTCTCTTCTAACCTGCGGTACTCTAGCACCAGAAAAATGCATTGTTCAATGGAGTACATGGTTTTAATCTCTTCCTTTGGTACGCTAACCTCTTTTCACATTTCAATAGTGGAACTGATTGCTCTGGGCTTCGGATCACTATTTATACTAGGCATTACGTATGGCGATTACAGCACCATCTGTTAGCAGCTTTTGTAACTATTATTTCAAACTGCTGTATAAACTTCTTACAGCTTTCACAATAAACATACCATTTACTGCATTCCTCTATCAATCTTTGTTTTAGAGATACTTAATTTTGAAATCAGGGAGTCCTTTTCTGGACACCCTGTACTTGCAAACAGAATGTAACCAGCTTGTTATGCCCTTAGAATACCATCATCAGTGTGTAACATGCCATGTCTTTTAGTTACATATTATTCATATGTACTCTCAATTCTTAGCTATGGCATTCTTTTTTGGGGAACAAATGCACAAAATATGAACACAATTTTCAAACTCCAGAAAAGAGCCATAAGAATAATAACCAAAAATACTAGTCGAGCTCATTGGAAAGATCTGTTTATTTATTTATTTATTTAGTTTTGGACCTGTGACATCTTGTACAGATATAGGACAGGTCAATAAATGATACAGAAAGTTAAAAATTACACACACACATTCCATGTGGAAAAAAAAATATAAAAAATATGTATATAAAAAACAAAGATGCTGTGACTTACCACACGAGAAAGCGCTGGTAGGTAGACACAATAAAAAACACACACACAAATTTCAAGTTTTCACAACCCAAGGCTGCTTCATCAGGAAAGAGGGAAGGAGAGGGAAAGACAAAAGGATGTGGGTTTTAAGGGAGAGGGTAAGGAGTCATTCCAGTCCCGGGAGCGGAAAGACTTACCTTAGGGGGAATAAAGGACAGGTGTACACTCGCACCCACACACACATATCTTTTTTCTGATGAAGCAACCTTAGCTTGCGAAAGCTTTGTGTGTGTGTTTGTGTTTGTATGGTTTTTTTATTGTGTCTATCAACATACCATCGCTTTTTCATTTGGTAAGTAACATCATCATTGTTCTTTATATATATTTTTCCCATGTGGAATGTTTCCCTCTATTATATTAATTTCAGTGAAGTGTTATGAAACAATGTGGTACTACTTCTGATGCTGTAGGAACTGCACATGCACAACTAGGCACACACACTGCCGAGGTCGGCAGTACATTTGTAAACAGGAAACTGTCACAATCCTATTGTAATTTGTAAGGGATGTTTCAGGTTACTGTTCATTGATAGTTTCTCTGTCACTACAGTACACAGTTATTATTCTCTCAAATTAGCCACTCAGTTAACATCTATTACAAATTATCAGTTGCTTTTTGCAGTATTGGTAAGTATTGACAATACAGATAAAGCTGAATTAATATTTATTGTGCCTTCATAAGGCATGCTTGCTAATAGTACCTTTTTTTCTTGCAGTTTCACAGTAATGTTGAATCCAATTAACATTCTCAATTTAGCAATGATGAAATGTGAAGAATGTGGTTTCCAGCCGAAATCCCATACTTTTCTTGAAGACGTACATGTGTGTCATTTGTTAGTTGATTTCTGTGACATACATTCGAATGATATTGACATTTTGTTTGAAATTGTGGATATGCTGGAAGAAATAGGAAATAACTGTGACAATTCCATGAATTGTGGTTCAGATGATATCAGTTGTGCCAGTAACAGTTCTGAAGAAGAATACCTTCCAAGCCTCAAAAAAATCACATGCTGCAGCAGCTTTCAGTGACAAAGAAAAGGCAGCAAAATATTAGTTAAATGAAGGAGGGGAAAAATACTTGAAGTTATGCAGTATGCAAAGGCATTTTTGTTTCATAAAATTGGAGCGTGAACTGTACAGATGGAAGAATGAATTAGATAAAGTAAGAAATATGTGCCAAATGGAAACCCGAAGCCATCTGTATCAAAAACTGTTCAAAAGCCTTAGAACTGCTCTTGAGAGGCTATCCACCATTACCGATGGAGATCTACAAGGCTGGGCCATCCGAATTGCATCTGACATGAACACTGCTAATTTCCAGGTTTTGTCGACCTGGCTACACAGGTTCAAGAAATCGTACAGAATAGGAAGTCACAAAATTGGCAAGTTTATGTCATGTAAACATCTAGAGCAGCTGCCAGTGATAGACAATAGTATAGAGAAATTCATAGCTGACGTAAAGATGAAACTTGCTGTTATCCCCGCAGCTGCTGTTTATAATGCTGATCATTCAGGTTTCATGAAAGAACTGCATGCACACCACACTTTATCATTTTGTGGTGGTGGTGGTGTTGGGGATGGGCAGGTGGAGGGGGGGGGGGGGGAATTGGTGGAGTCGGTTGCCCAATTAATGAATGCAACAACATATTCATATACGATAATGCCACTCATAAGTATGAGTGGTTTACTGTTTCCACAGCTGGATATCTGCCTTAAGAACTGCAAGGTAAATTAGGACCAAAAATTAAAAAAAAAAAATGTACTGTTTAGTTGCAAAAATCTGCAAAAATGGCAAAGAAATGTATTCCTACCAGATGCAGAAACCTATTCATTGCTTTTATTGGATTCATGGTCCAGACATAACACCACCTCTGTTTTTGTGGAGGACGACAAAAATTTGTACATGTAACGTGGAATCCACCTGGAACTACTAGCACGATTCAACCTCTCGATAATGAGCTTTTTGGACAGTGGAAAGCATTTTTTAGGAAATTATCAGACAACATAATTTCTGATACCTCTCTCTCATTACAGGTTTATCAGCAGAAAAGTATTCATAAGCTCCATTAATTTGCGCATTACCAGTTTTCTTTGCCATGTTTTATGAATTTGATCAAGTATGCCTGGTATGCAGCGCAATATGCAGAATAACAGCTGGGACCATTTCTGACTCCATCCCAGTTCCGTCTAAATAAAATTAGTGGTTACTGTGAAGTGCCTGACTGCACCAGTTTTTCCTTTGTCAGTGTGCCTGGTGCAAGAAAAATGTTTGTTTTTGTCACTGAATAGACAATTTGCATTTTTTTGATGACTACAGAGATTAAACAAAGAACTGTTTCACTTATACTCAAATGTACAACATTCAAACTTTGTTATAAGGAATGGCCTACAGGAATTGTTATAACATGTAGTACTGCAAGATACATTTCATTTCAACAAATTACAAGTCCTCATTGATGGAAGTCATCTGTGACATCAAACACGGCCATGATTTTATTTTCTCTGCTAGCCACTTTTATCATAATTATATGTGCAAGAATTGAACTGTCGATGTGAAATTATTCAAAAATTTTTTGTAAAGTTTAAGCCAGGTTTTCACCAGAGCAAACAAGCTAACAAGTGTGAGCAAATGTGAATTTTGTCTGGTGTACCTGGGAGGCCTCTTGCAGTTCTTTCAACTGGACTCCGCTGCAGCTGCTTACATGTCCCTTACCTTCCCCAGTTACCTGTTTGGAAAATGGAGAACTGCAGTCTGTCTTTCATGGCCACTCCAGCATCTGTGAGAAGTGAATGTTCAGTTAAAAATCATAGTGAAAAAGTTGTGGTCTGAATGACATTTGATCCCGCGCTCTCTGGATCATGAAGTGCATGCTTTGCCACTAGAATATTTTTGTTTTAGGCGGAAAAAAGAAAATGACCATTAGACCATACACACATAGTGGAAACGCTAGCTGTGTCCCCTCTTGAGATGATGCTCAGTGTTGGTAATTAGTGTTCTGTTTATCAATTTCCCCTCAATGGTAATGAGAAATCAGGGAAAGATGGCAGCTGACATACAAGGAAAAGTTTGGACCAGTGCTAAGGAGAGATGGAGATGCAATTACGTGTAAAGTGCATGATCTCCATGTATGATATGCTTCCATACAAATTGAGACATTTAAATTCTTCCTTCCCTGCCACATTTTGCATACTCCGTCTAGAACAGTGCACTTGCCATGCAAAATAATCCTCACTGAATAACAAAGTTTCGCATTGTGGCTCCAACACGATAGAGTTGTACCCTGTATGCCAAATATTAGCTGCAAAAACTAAAAACTGGTAACACAGCATTCATAGGCAATGTTTGCTACGTTGTGTTCTCTTCCGTTCCCTCTAGAATTAACGATTCTACCCATATACAAGCAAATAGTAGTGAATTTTCTGCAACTGCTCATTTGCACATGTTTTTTTCCATTTGATCCATTGTAAACCAAGCTTTAGGTGCTTAAAATTGGTGTCTGTGAACTGTGGCCATTACATGGTGCTGTGTGACTGATTCACGTGGAAAAAATATGAAACTTCAACATTTTTTACGAAATACTTACAGTGCCTCTTAGCAGCTAAAATGTTGGCAGTACATTTCTTTCATTGTCTTCTTCTTGTGTAAAAATTTTCAGGTTAGGTTTCGTTCGACATGTCTCATTGGACCATTTCCTTGTTAGTAGAAGACATATTTCTAGAATAAATCTGTTCCATAGTCATAGTTTGACATGGACAATTGCAATGACACTGACTGCAAAATTAAATCATTTTCTAATTTATGTTGTTGTTGTTGTGGTCTTCAGTCCTGAGACTGGTTTGATGCAGCTCTCCATGTTACTCTATCCTGTGCAAGCTTCTTCATCTCCCAGTACCTACTGCAACCTACATCCTTCTGAATCTGCTTAGTGTATTCATCTCTTGGTCTCCCCCTACGATTTTTACCCTCCACGCTGCCCTCCAATACTAAATTGGTGATCCCTTGATGCCTTAAAACATGTCCTACCAACCGATCCCTTCTTCTGGTCAAGTTGTGCCACAAACTCCTCCTCTCCCCAATCCTATTCAGTACCTCCTCATTAGTTATGTGATCTACCCATCTAATCTTCAGCATTCTTCTGTAGCACCACATTTCGAAAGCTTCTATTCTCTTCTTGTCCAAACTATTTACCGTCCATGTTTCACTTCCATACATGGCCACACTCCATACAAATACTTTCAGAAATGACTTCCTGACACTTAAATCTATACTCGATGTTAACAAATTTCTCTTCTTCAGAAACGCTTTCCTTGCCATTGCCAGTCTACATTTTATATCCCCTCTACTCTGACCATCATCAGTTATTTTGCTCCCCAAATAGCAAAACTCATTTACTACTTTAAGTGTCTCATTTCCTAATCTAATACCCTCAACATCACCTGACTTAATTCAACTACATTCCATTATCCTCGTTTTGCTTTTGTTGATGTTCATCTTATATCCTCCCTTCAAGACACCATCAATTCCATTCAACTGCTCTTCCAAGTCCTTTGCTGTCTCTGACAGAATTACAATGTCATCGGCGAACCTCAAAGTTTTTATTTCTTCTCCATGGATATTAATACCTACTCCGAATTTTTCTTTTGTTTCCTTTACTGCTTGCTCAATATACAGATTGAATAACATCGGGGAGAGGCTACAACCCTGTCTTACTCCCTTCCCAACCACTGCTTCCCTTTCATGTCCCTCGACTTTTATAACTGCCATCTGGTTTCTGTACAAATTGTAAATAGCCTTTCGCTCCCTGTATTTTACCCCTGCCACCTTTAGAATTTGAAAGAGAGTATTCCAGTCAACATTGTCAAAAGCTTTCTCTAAGTCCACAAATGCTAGAAACGTAGGTTTGCCTTTCCTTAATCTTTCTTCTAAGATAAGTCGTAAGGTCAGTATTGCCTCACGTGTTCCAGTATTTCTACGGAATACAAACTGATCTTCCCCGAGGTCGGCTTCTACTAGTTTTTCCATTCGTCTGTAAAGAATTCGTGTTAGTATTTTGCAGCTGTGGCTTATTAAACTGATCGTTCGGTTATTCTCACATCTGTTAACACTTGCTTTCTTTGGGATTGGAATTATTATATTCTTCTTGAAAGTCTGAGGGTATTTCGCCTGTCTCATACATCTTGCTCACCAGATGGTAGAGTTTTGTCAGGACTGGCTCTCCCAAGGCCGTCAGTAGTTCCAATGGAGTGTTGTCTACTCCGGGGGCCTTGTTTCGACTCAGGTCTTTCAGTGCTCTGTCAAACTCTTCACGCAGTATCGTATCTCCCATTTCATCTTCATCTACATCCTCTTCCATTTCCATAATATTGTCCTCAAGTACATCGCCCTTGTATAGACCCTCTATATACTCCTTCCACCTTTCTGCTTTCCCTTCTTTGCTTAGAACTGGGTTTCCATCTGAACTCTTGATGCTCATACAAGTGGTTCTCTTATCTCCAAAGGTCTCTTTAATTTTCCTGTAGGCAGTATCTATCTGACCCCTAGTGAGATAAGCCTCTACATCCTTACATTTGTCCTCTAGCCATCCCTGCTTAGCCATTTTGCACTTCCTGTCGATCTCATTTTTGAGACATTTGTATTCCTTTTTGCCTGCTTCATTTACTGCATTTTTATATTTTCTCCTTTCATCAATTAAATTCAATATTTCTTCTGTTACCCAAGGATTTCTACTAGCCCTCATCTTTTTACCCACTTGATCCTCTGCTGCCTTCACTACTTCATCCCTCAAAGCTACCCATTCTTCTACTGTATTTCTTTCCCCCATTCCTGTCAATTGTTCCCTTATGCTCTCCCTGAAACTCTGTACAACCTCTGGTTCTTTCAGTTTATCCAGGTCCCACCTCCTTAAATTCCCACCTTTTTGCAGTTTCTTCAGTTTTAATCTACAGGTCATAACCAATAGATTGTGGTCAGAGTCCACATCTGCCTCTGGAAATGTCTTACAATTTAAAACCTGGTTCCTAAATCTCTGTCTTACCATTATATAATCTATCTGATACCTTTTAGTATCTCCAGGGTTCTTCCATGTATACAACCTTCTTTTATGATTCTTAAACCAAGTGTTAGCTATGATTATGTTGTGCTCTGTGCAAAATTCTACCAGGCGGCTTCCTCTTTCATTTCTTAGCCCCAATCCATATTCACCTGCTACGTTTCCTTCTCTCCCTTTTCCTACACTCAAATTCCAGTCACCCATGATTATTAAATTTTCGTCTCCCTTCACTATCTGAATAATTTCTTTTATTTCCTCATATATTTCTTCAATTTCTTCATCATCTGCAGAGATAGTTGGCATATAAACTTGTACTACTGTAGTAGGTGTGGGCTTCGTATCTATCTTGGCCACAATAATGCGTTCACTATGCTGTTTGTAGTAGCTTACCCGCATTCCTATTTTTTTATTCATTATTAAACCTACTCCTGCATTACCCCTATTTGACTTTGTGTTTATAACCCTATAGTCACCTGACCAGAAGTCTTGTTCCTCCTGCCACCGAACTTCACTAATTCCCACTATATCTAACTTTAACCTATCCATTTCCCTTTTCAAATTTTCTAACCTACCTGCCCGATTAAGGGACCTGACATTCCATGCTCTGATCTGTAGAACGCCAGTTTTCTTTCTCCTGATAACGACATCCTCTTGAGTAGTCCCCGCCCGGAGATCCGAATGGGGGACTATTTTACCTCCGGAATATTTTACCCAAGAGGACGCCATCATCATTTAATCATACAGTAAAGCTGCATGCCCTCGGGAAAAATTACGGCCGTAGTTTCCCCTTGCTTTCAGCCGTTCGCAGTACCAGCACATCAAGGCCGTTTTGGTTATTGTTACAAGGCCAGATCAGTCAATCATCCAGACTGTTGCCCTTGCAACTACTGAAAAGGCTGCTGCCCCTCTTCAGGAACCACACGTTTGTCTGGCCTCTCGACAGATACCCCTCCGTTGTGGTTGTACCTACGGTACGGCTATCTGTATCGCTGAGGCCCGCAAGCCTCCCCACCAACGGCAAGGTCCATGGTTCATGGGGGGGGGGGGGTTCTAATTTATGCAGTACAGATTAAAGAACTTGAGATAGCAAATCCAGAGTTGAGTCAGTTACAAAATCTTATAGAACCACAGCAATCCCTACAATTGTTTGTGGAACAGAGTGTTGGGTCCTAACAGGAAAACAAAAACAAGGAATCCAGGCACCAAAATTGAATTATCTATAGTTATAGATATTCAAAAATAATGTGCAGTTACAAATGCACAGGAAATCATAGTAGCTCAAATAATATAGCTCAATAATATAGCTCAAATAATAAATTAATATTTTGAAGAGGGCTGTTTCCTAGAGGTACTGAAATATTCTGAAGTCAAACCACTCTCAAGAAGGGATTACGTGAGATCATGGGAAATTATCATCCTATCTCAGTTCTCCCAGTCATATCTAAAATATTTGAAAAACTTGCTGTTGCCCAAATCAAAAACTTCTCTGCAAAAGAATCTCTTATTCTAAACAATCAGTTTTGTTTTCAGCAGAGGAAAAACACCATAGATAGAGTGAACAGTTTCATTGAGGAAATAAGTACATCATTAGACAAGAGAAATAAGGTGGAAGGATTTTTCTGAATTCTCTTACAGGCGTTTGATCCTGTAAACCATGCATTGCTCATTTACAAATTTGAGAAATATGGCATTAGCGGCAGTGCCCTACAATGGCTTAAATCCTACTTACGAAACAGAAAGCAAAGAGTTGGCATCTCTTTAAATGGTGCATATTATTTTTCTGACTTGGAAAAAAATGTCTCAAGCTGTTCCAAAGGCTCCATATTAGGCCCACTCCTATTTATCTTCTATTTTAATGACTTACCATTAAATATCAGCTCCCCATCACTTCTATTCAGAGACGAGACTTCTGTCTTAGTTCAGGATTCAGAAAAAATTTCAAAATCTGTGATCAGTACCCTCAGTACCTCAGAGACTTGGTTTCAGCTAAATGGGTTGAATCTAAACATATCTAAGACTCACATGATGAAATTCAAAACCAGACAGTCAAAATGTGAGCAGATTAAGATTGTTCAAAGCAACCAAGATATAGAAGAAGTTAACTCAGCCAAATTCTTACACTTAATGTAGATAAAAATTTGAGTTGGCAGGCACACATTAAATATCTAGCAAACAAACTGAGCAGCTTTGCATTTGCAATGGGCACATGAAAAGTATCATATATGCTGTTTTGAATCTATTATTAGGTATGGTATTGTTTTTGGGGTAACTCGACAAGAATAGTACAGATACTAAAAAATAGAGAAAAAAAATCATTTGAAATATGTGCATTGCAAATCATAAAGAACCATGTCATTCATTATTTAGAAAACTTAAAATATCAGCTCTGCCATCCCCATACATATATGAGATTATTATATTTTTTTACACCAGAAATGAATTATTTGAGGGAAACAATTTTTTCCATTCATATGATACTAGAAACAAAGAAAATTTTATGGTCCCCACTTACTGCCTCACACTGTATGCCCAGGGACCTCAATACATTGGAATGAAAATTTGTAAGAAATTAAAAGGGAATAAATTGATGCAGGTGAATTTAGGTCCACTTAAAAGAAAGCTATATGAGGTACTGACACTGAAATGTTATTACTTAGTGGATGAATTCATGCAGGACAAACTGGAAATTTGAGCTGGATACAACGTGTCACATATTCCAGGAAATATCCTTATAATGTTATTATTTATTATAGTGTTATATATTAGTGTAAAGCAATTGTAACTGTTTTATATATTTTTGACATGTCTCCTGTATGCAAACCAAATGGATTGCAAATGAAGGTCATGAGATGAATAAAATGCAACACAATTCACACAATTCACCACAGGAAAAATGGAAACACTTATTTTCATAGCACTGAAAATGGAACAGCATTAACAAGATTAATCATTCATGTTGAATAATGTTAGAAATTTTTTCTACATTAGGTACTTAGAAATCTGGTTAAAATTATCCTTTCACTCCTATTATATAATAATAATAATAACTATTATTATTATTATATTCTTTCTTTTCTCAGACGTTATGTCTGGTCAAAAAATGGAAAGTGACGCGGACCTTGATCAAGCGTGACTTACTTTTAACTGTACGGTATATGTTACCTTGCATTTAGGAACTTTCGGGTAATTGAACATGTATCAATAATTACAGATTTCTGCAGTTGTATACATACATTTGGATGTAGCTGTATTGCATTGATGTACTGGTGGATATTGTGTGGTATGACTCCTGTAGTTGATAGTATAATTGGTATGATGTCAGCTTTATCCTGATGCCACATGTCCTTGACTTCCTCAGCCAGTTGGATGTATTTTTCAATTTTTTCTCCTGTTTTCTTTTGTATATTTGTTGTATTGGGTATGGATATTTCGATTAGTTGTGTTAATTTCTTCTTTTTATTGGTGAGTATGATGTCAGGTTTGTTATGTGGTGTTGTTTTATCTGTTATAATGGTTCTGTTCCAGTATAATTTGTATTCATCATTCTCCAGTACATTTTGTGGTGCATACTTTTATGTGGGAATGCGTTGTTTTATAAGTTTATGTTGTAAGGCAAGCTGTTGATGTATTATTTTTGCTACATTGTCATGTCTTCTGGGGTATTCTGTATTTGCTAGTATCGTACATCCGCTTGTGATGCGATCTACTGTTTCTATTTGTTGTTTGCAAAGTCTGAATTTATCTGTTGTGGTATTGGGATCTTTAATAATATGCTTGCTGTAATATCTGGTGTTTATTGTTTGATCCTGTATTGCAATCATGAATCCTTCCGTCTCACTGTATATATTGCCTTTTCTTAGCCATGTGTTGGATGCGTCTTGATCGATGTGTGGCTGTGTTAGATGATACGGGTGCTTGCCATGTAGTGCTTTCTTTTCCCAATTTACTTTCTTCATATCTGTTGATGTTATGTGATCTAAAGGGTTGTAGAAGTGGTTATGAAATTGCAGTGATGTAGTCGATGTATTTATATGAGTGATTGCTTTGTGTATTTTGTTAGTTTCTGCTCGTTCTAGAAAGAATTTTCTTAAATGGTCTACCTGTCCATAATGTAGGTTTTTTATGTCGATAAATCCCCTTCCTCCTTCCTTTCTGCTTAATGTGAATCTTTCTGTTGCTGAATGTATGTGATGTATTCTATATTTGTGGCATTGTGATCGTGTAAGTGTATTGAGTGCTTCTAGGTCCGTGTTACTCCATTTCACTACTCCAAATGAGTAGGTCAATATTGGTATAGCATAGGTATTTATAGCTTTTGTCTTGTTTCTTGCCGTCAATTCTGTTTTCAGTATTTTTGTTAGTCTTTGTCTATATTTTTCTTTTAGTTCTTGTTTAATATTTGTATTATCTGTTCCTATTTTTTGTCTGTATCCTAGATATTTATAGGTATCTGTTTTTTCCATCGCTTCTATGCAGTTGTTGTGGTTATCCAACATGTAATCTTCTTGTTTAGTGTGTTTTCCCTTGACTATGCTATTTTTCTTACATTTGTCTGTTCCAAGAGCCATATTTATATCATTGCTGAATACTTCTGTTATCTTTAGTAATTGGTTGAGTTGTTGATTTGTTGCTGCCAGTAGTTTTAGATCATCCATGTATAGCAAATGTGTGATTGTGTGGGTATGTTCCAGTAATATTGTATCCATAATTTGTATTATTTAGCATGTTGGATAGTGGGTTCAGAGCAAGGCAGAACCAGAAAGGACTTAATGAGTCTCCTTGGTATATTCCACGCTTAATCTGTATTGGCTGTGATGTGATATTATTTAAATTTTTTTTGATATTAAGTGTGGTTTTCCAATTTTTCATTACTATGTTTAGGAACTGTATCAATTTAGGATCTACTTTGTATATTTCCAATATTTGTAGTAACCATGAGTGGGGTACGCTATCAAAAGCTTTTTGGTAATCAATGTATGCATAGTGTAGCGACCTTTGTTTGGTTTTAGCTTGATATGTCACCTCTGTTTCTATTATCAGTTGCTCTTTACATCCTTGTGCTCCTTTGCAACAGCCTTTTTGTTCTTCATTTTTGTTCTGTGTTGTATGTGTCATTAATTTATGTGTAATGACTGAAGTTAATATTTTGTATATTGTTGGTAGGCATGTTATGGGACGATATTTTGCTGGGTTTGCTGTGGCTGCTTGATCTTTAGGTTTCAGATAAGTTATTCCATGTGTAAGTGTATCAGGGAATGTGTATGGGTCTGCAATGTAACTGTTAAATAATTTAGTTAGATGTGAATGTGTTGAGGTGAACTTCTTTAGCCAGAAATTTGCTATTTTATCTTTTCCAGGCGCTTTCCAATTGTGCATAGAATTAATTGCTCGGGTGACTTCATGTTGCAAAATTATCACTTCGGGCATTTGTGGTATCATCTTGTATGCATCTGTTTCTGCTTGTATCCACCGTGCATGCCTGTTATGCTGTACCGGATTTGACCATATGTTGCTCCAGAAGTGTTTGATGTCTGTTATGTTTGGTGGATTGTCTATTTTAATGTGTGTGTTATCTATTGTCTGGTAAAATTTCTTTTGGTTTGTGTTGAATGTTTGGTTTTGTTTCCTTCTATTTTCACTTTTTTTTGTATCTTCTAAGTCGTTTGGCCAATGCTCGTAATTTCTGCTTCTTTTCATCTAATTCCTCTATCACTTCTTGATTATTATTATTATTATTATTATTTTAATTATATTGTAATATAAAACATTTTGTAACTGTAAAACCTGGATTGAATTGAGAGAGGACCTGAAGATCATAATGTGATTAGGTTTAATAAACAAATAAACGTGGTCATGAAGTCAGATACAACCAGACAGAGTTCAGTATTCTCATAATCATTATGTGTTATATTCACAGCAATGCATTTTAAATCACTACATTTACTTCCTTTTATCAGTGTCTATGCAGTTATAGTTTGTCTGTGTTATGCATTTAGAGGTGTTATTTTTTTCATTTTCCAGTAGAGTATCCTAACTTGTCACTTAACACAAAAAGTTATTGTTTTTCTGATAGTAATGCCTACCATTGTGTGTACATGCAGTTGTGGAAGCAGGCAGCCCAGCGTGACATACCTGTGCATGTGGATGGTGCTCGTTTGCTAAATGCAGCAACAAAGATGCGTGTGCACCCTGCTGTGCTGACCAGCGGCTGCCGCTCTGTGTCACTCTGTCTCAGCAAAGGTCTCGGTGCTCCAGTTGGTTCTCTACTGCTTGGTGATGCTACTTTTGTGACCAGGTTAGAAGTCTTAATCATATGTGCACTGTAACCTAGAGCTTCTCTTGGCATGGTGTTGAGAGCAGAGAAACTGGTGGAAGTCAGATGACTTTGAGCCAGCATTGAACTGTTTCTGGTTATTGCCAAATTCAGCTTAGAAACAACACACAAAGTAACAACATAGCACTGCAGTAACCATTGTAAATGCAGACTGATATTAGTAGGTTACCATTCACTCCAGTGACTCACACACATAAATAGAGGGTTGCTATTCACAGTTATGTTTACAAAATTATGTTAAATGTAATTGGTGGCTGTCATAGGATGCACTGCTCCACTCAATTACTCAGTCACTTAAAAGAGCAGTGGTGTTTACAGGCAAAAATTAGCAAGTTTTAAGAAATTTTCGATGGCTCATCCTGGAAAATTGCTCAGAAATGCTGGTAAGTGGAGGTAAGTTCCAGTTGCGGTGCTAATAAACTCATCACCAGAAATATCGATACATAAACAAACCATCTTTGCATTGTATTTCATTTCTGACTTCTTTGCTTCCCGCCTTGTTAAAGTTCAGTTCCGTATATGTTGTTCTGCCATGATGTGCAATGAAACATAGTTCTCAACATGTTGGTGTATTCTCTGGAGGAAACCACCCTGAATCCACCACAGTGGTGACCCTGAGTTTCTTCGTTATTCGTTTTTGCTTTCCGACAGTGCCTGGGACAACCGTGCCTGTTATTTTCGTGTGTTTTACCACAACAGTGTTCAAACAATGACTTCGGCTCCATGCCTAATGCTCGATTTTGTGACAAATATGCACCATGTTGCTGGCGATGTACATCCGCCAGGATTGCAACACGGTGTTTCTCCTTCGACGGCACACCTGGTGTCGCTCGATATTTTCGAGCCTGTAACAATGAGTGAGGTTTGGAACATGCATGACTCTGGTTACCAAATGCCTTTGTTCCCACCACCTCATGTGCCTACCTCCACCAACCATGCCACCACTACTTACAGCTCTTGATGCAGTGCGGTACCAACGTCGAACTCCATTAATGTTTCATTGTACAACTTTCCACTGCCGGAGTAACAATTCTCGACGCCCTACTCCATTCAACCCCATATTAACTACAGCCACATGGTCAGCCCTGCCAGGCTCACAGGCCTTTCACCTCAGCTTCCGACCACGCTACCTGCTACTTCTGTCCCACTTCAATATGTGTCTTCTGACTTTGGTACATCAGCCTGCAACATGAACAGCAAGTGGTCTAGTGGGCCTAACAACACCCTACGTTCTACTACTACGCCCCAGTTCCCTGTGCCATGGCTCTCACCTTATCCGAACGTGATTTCAAGGGGAGTGACTATGATCAATGAACCTTTTTACCACTCACCCCATGTTTGGCATCACTATACACACGGTGCTTCGGTTCAGCCCACACCTCCGCCGCCTCCCTACCACACAGGTGATTACGGCTCAGCTCTCTCATCAAGCTATCAATGTGTTAACATGCGCCCACAGTTCATGAATTATTTCTCACCTGCTGCATCCGCGCCGGCTCCAGTCGAGCTTCCGCTTTCGTTTTTGGCACAAACCGGTGCCTCATCTGCGTTGGCCTTCCGCGATGTGACACATCGTCCTCCACCGCAATGTGCCACCTTCACTCTACCATAGGGCCAGTTCACAGCTCCATCGAGCTTCCCGACTGTGCTGCGAAGGCTCGAGAATGCTACTGCCGCCCACACTTTGGACCTCACATCTGCTTCCACACTTCACCCCCAGGCTGCTTCCAGGCCGCCACCACTCGCGAAACTACCGAAACTTCCCCTTTCTGTCCAAACTGCCATCTCTTGCCTTGAAGATCAAGCAACTGACGTACTTATCTGTGCCACTGACCGAGCTCATTCTGCACTACAACGCGAGCTTCACACCCAGCAAACTGAACCCGCCTCCCACCAGCAGCTTCACCCTCCCCCTGCATGCCACGGACACTGTGTTAATTTCTGGTGATGCAGCAAGGAACTGCAGACCGCCTTGCTGTTTCCCAAATGCCAGTCGCAGGTAGGTTCGGGTGCCGCATCCTGCGCACAAGACAGGCACCTCCCAGTGCTTCACTCAGTTCATGAACGACCTAACATTTGTGATTGCTTATATGTCAAAGACATGTCTTCGGGACAACTGTTCCTCATTGACACAGGTGCTCATGTGTCCCTACAGCCCATGTCTCTAGCATCCTAGAACATTCGTTCCCACCACACGTCACAACAAGCCGTCAACTCCACTAAACTGCAGTGCATTGGTTCGACATCCCACTCTGTTATGCTCTCTCCAAACTGCAAGCTCAGGTGGACTTGCCTAGTCTGTGATATTGACGAACCTATCATAGGCATTGATTTCTTGCACCACCACAACCTTTCCCCGGACATAGTGCACAACACCGTGTTTCATCACCCGACAAACACTCACTTTCCCTGTGTTCTGACAAGCCCTCGCTCCCTGGATGCATCTGTTCATGCTCAACTAGTACATACATGCTTGTCTCTTTCGACTGCACTGCAAAAAATTACACACAAGTGCTTCGTCGAGCAAGAACAGGTTGCTCACCTACGCAACAAAAAATTCAAGCTCGCCCACCGGATCCATGAAAAGCAGTTTGAGCTCTCCATCGCTCTCAAGAAATTAAAACCACTTCAACAAGGACAAATCAAGGTTAGTAAGTGCATCGACTGTACAGACAATCCTACTTCTGTGTGCTCCTCATCCATCACCTCTATCAACTGTGCTGTCACCGCAATGTCGTACGCAGACGTGTGTAAACTAGGCCCCCGTAGTGCTGTCGCCACATGTACTGACAGCCCCATAGTGCCACGCCCTCCTTGCGCCACAGTTGTTCACTCTGACTTGTGTACCACTGTGCATGCATGCCGCGCCACACTTCAGCCTGGCCTACCCCCCCAGTGGACGATCTTGCAAACTGTGAAACCGCTGCACCAGTGTACCACCGTGTGAACTCGATGAACTACATAGACAGTGCACTCGCACCTGAATGCAATTTATGTGTTTCGACTGAGACCGTGCTGCCACAGGCTGCACCCACAGCCGCTGTGCCTATTAACGATTCACGAACCCAACCGAACTTTCACGATTCCAGAGTTTGCACTTCAGGCTGGTGGCCATCTTGTCACGCTGACTCCTGGGACACGTCGCCACCTCGGCTTCCTTCGGAAAAGCCGACCTACACCGAACGCAATAATCCTGCTTCGCTTGACTCTCACGACACGAGCAGTAAACAAACAGCCTCCCTTGCGTCAGGCAACATTGCTGTGGTTACTAACGGAGCAATGCACAGATTGCGCCTCACACCGGGTCCTCCCATCTCTAGTAAACCCTGGAGACTTTGCCCTGAGTGCCTTTGTGATCTCAAAAAGCAAATCACAGAGCTCTTAAACGCCAGTGTCATCGAACCCCCCCACCAGCTGCTGGTCCACTCCCATTCATATGACACCCAAAAAAGATGGGACCTGGCGCTTGAATGCAAGAACTATAATGGACAACTACCCTGTACCAAACATTACCGACTTCACCAGTGCGCTGTCGGGCGCATCTGTTTTTTCCATCATCGACTGTAAACGGGCTTACCACCAAATTCCAATGGCCCCCGAGGATACTGAAAAAACAGCAATCACCACGCCCATATGCCTCTTTCAATTCCGATTCACACCTTTTGGACTCGAAAACGCCGCACAGACGTGGCAACGATTTATTAACGAGGTTTTGTTCAGCCTCATATTCTGTTTTGCTTACCTCGACGACATACTTGTCTTCAGCTCCTCTGTCGAGGACAATATACATCACGTGCAGACCGTTCTAGATTGAAGGCCGCAGGCATCGAAACCAACCCCGACAAAATACAACTGCAAAAGCCTGCTGTCACCTTCCTTGGATCCAGGTATCGGCTGACGGTATCTCACCTCCACCAGAGAAAGTACAGTCCATCTTAGATCTACCAAGACCTTCTTCATTCAAAGAACTTCGGCGTTTTATTGGCACCATGAACTACTATCGAAAACACCTACCCCGAGCTGCGGAAATCCAAGCCCCATTAACTGATGCTTTGGCAGGAAAAACCACCTCCGGACACGGCCTGTGCAGTGGATACCAGAAATGACAGACTCTTTCATGGAACTCAAGAAGCTCCTCGCCAAAGCCTGCACAATCGTGCTTCTCCACCCCTATGCGCAACTTTTCATAACAACAGACGCCAGTGACTCTGCCATTGGCGCCGTTCTCAGCCAGACAGCTGACGGCCAGACCTTGCCCCTGCAGTTTTTCTCCCAAAAGCTCAACAATGCCCAGTGCAAATATTCCGCGTTCAGTTGCGAACTGCTGGCTGTGTATGAGGCGATCAAACATTTTCGAACAGACGTCGAGGGGCGCTCATTCTATGTTCTCACTGACCACAAACCCTTGGCAGCTGCTACAATGAACCCTCCAGCCAACCCTCCCTCACGTCGCTTCCGTCATTTTGACTTCATTTCACAATTCACCACCGATGTCAGGCACATAAAGGGTGCCGACAATATTGTTGCTGATTTTCTTTCCTGTGTCGATGCTGTATCTTCTCTTTTGGATCTTTCTGCTCTACCTGAACTCCAATCCTCTGATGAAGATACACAGAAATTAATCTCCGACCCAGCTTCTTCTCTTCACCCTGTCCTTACCACCTTTCCCAGTATTTCTGGCAAAGTCTGGTGCGATGACAGCTCGGGCGCACTCCACCCCATTATCCCCACCACGCTCCGTTGAGCTGTTTTCAATGCTCTTCACAACTTGGCTCACCCTGGCATTCGAGTTTCAGCCCGCCTAGTCACAGAGCACTTTGTTTGGCGAAACGTCAATAAAGACTCGCAACAGTGGGCACGCGAATGCTTTGCTAGTCAACACAACAAGGTACACAAACACACCTCTCCCCCTCTCGGCACCTTCCCTATTCCCCCTGGGCGTTTTCAGAACGTGCACATCGACATTGTGGGCCCTCTTCCCGCCTCCAACGGTTTCCGCTACATACTTTCCACCATTGATCGTACTACTCGTTGGGTCGAAGCCGCCCCTCTTCCCAACATTACTGCAGAAACTGCCGCTCGTTCTTTCATTGAGTCGTGGGTATCACGTTTCTGTTGTCCCGTGGTCATTACCACTGACGAGGGTCATCAGTTTGAGTTGGCCCTGTTCAATGGCATTTGCCATATCTGAAGAATCCGACACATACACACGACTGCTTACCATCAGCAAAGCAATAGCCTCGTCGAGTGCTGGCACTGCACCCTCAAGGCGGCCCTCCGCTGCCACTACTCCATATGGACAGAGGCCCTGCCGCTTGTATTGCTCGGTGCTCGTGCAGCCTACAAGGAAGACATCAAATGGACAGTTGCAGAATACGTATATGGACAAACCCTGGTCCTCCCAGGAGAACTCATCTGTCCTCCTGCCTGTCACTCGCTTTCACCCCTACCCTCTTTCACTGAATGTGTGACATCCCACTTTTCCAACCTGCTGATTCCCCCCTCCCGTCCGCTCACACACCTCTAACGGTCTATGTACCCACCTCCCTTTCCGACTGTAATTTTGTCATGCTCCGGGACAACTCCATCCGAGCACCTCTCCAGCCCCCATACTCTGGCCATTATCGTGTGCTTCGACAATCCATGAACATGTTTGACTTCCTGATAAAAAATTCCCCCGTCACTGTGTTGCTGAACAGACTCAAACCAGCTCATGTCGAGCCCGAATCTACGCCATCACCTGACATGAGTGCTCCACTTCGCCTGTTCCCACGCGACACTCCACCTTTGCTCCCCCTCCTCGAGCGATCACTCACCATCGTGTGCATCTCAGAATGCCTCGTCGAGCTCGTTGCCGAGCTCCCCACCTACCACACTCTCTCGATCGAGCTCACAACCCACAACCACGAACTGCTCACCGCTACCTGTGTTGAGCATGTCCCCGCTCTCACCTGCCTCACAGTGTCGAGGTTTTTCTCCCCCCGCTCCCCTGGTCAACACACCCTCACTCGAGGTGACAGTCTCTGTGCCCTCTGACATCATCCATGAAATTTCTATAATACTCAGGGATGATTTGCTATTTATCGTGTGTTTCTCATCTCCCAGTGTCCCCAGTGATAATTCTGTGATACCATGCCAGTTAATTAAGTGTTTCCCTCTGCTGCCTGACGTCGACCTCGAAACGCTCCGGGCATTCGCAACACTTTCGGCCGACATCGTCGTGATTGCTGTGTACAGGCCCACCTCCTCCCGACACACACGGCCTGTATGACGACCAGCTCGCTTCCACGATTTCCACATCAAGTGGCCAACACTCGCAGCTCGACGACTTCCAACACCATTACCGGAGGACTCCGTCGAGCTTACTATCGTTTGTCTAACTCACACAACTCCACCTGACGCCATAGTTACCCCTCCTCCAGTCTCTCAATAGTACTCTGTACTGGGAAGGGGGGGGGGGGGCGGATGGCTATGTGGCGCCGATACAATCGTCACCAAAAATATCGATACATAAACAAACCATTTTTGCATTGTATTTCATCTCTGACTTCTTTGCTTCCTGCTATGTTAAATTTCAGTTCCATATGTGTTGTTCTGCCATGATGTGTAATAAAACATAGTTCTTTACATGTTGGTGTATTCTCTGGAGAAAACCACCCTGATTCCACCACACAGTCATAATTTTTATGTTAAACAGTACTTCAAAATAGTGTAGGCACCTGTATTATTTTTAATTTTTTTGTTATTATTGTCAAATCACTTTGTATAGAAGAACAGTTGCATATTGCGAAGACAATCAATATAATTTTACCTTATTTCTAGATATTCAGTGTAAAATGTGGTCCATCTTCCTAAGGGATGATTTTTCTTCTAGTTCATTTAGTTATTATATATGGCAAGTAACAGTGTTAGTTGTTAAGCTACATGTACAGTGATAATGTTGGACTCAATATTTGCAGAATTAGGTAAATACTTCCACTGAAAAATATTGTTGTAATCGAAAGATCCTAGTTAACATAGTTTGGTGGAGGCTCTGGGTATCTCTGGCATAGACATTGCCATGCCTCCTGCATGGCTAAGAAAAAAACTTTTTCCTTCATAAGTAGGAACCTGAATACAAATGGTACATTCTTCTTCCTATAGTCCATTTTGTCAAAGTGCCAATAGATACAGAAATGTCAGTGTGTAATAAGCACAGCAAGCATGCAGTAGTGTTTTTCGAAGATCTGGCCAAAATATGAGAAAATGGCTAAGGGAAGTGACTATGCCACTGAGTACAACAGGTGGGATGACATGATGCATTTTGTTAACATGTACTTTTACTTGGATGGTATAGCCCAGTAGTGGTTTGAAAATGATGAGGAAACTTCAAGAGCTGGGAAAATTACAGCTGGAAATTAAGAAAATATTTGGGGACATCAGTAACAGGTCAGCATTGTCAAAGAACAACTGAAGAACAAAGCCAAAGCCAGTGGTAGATGACATATCAAATGTACAGATTGTTGTGACTCTGTGTCGCACTAATAAAGAGTATGACAGAGGACATCCATATACGGGGTGTCCATAATTAAAGTTCCAGTTTCAAAATTCTGTACAAAGAGAATCATCAGTCAGAATGATGTCAAATTTAAACAGCATGTTAATGATACAGGGGAAAACATAACTGAATAATAATAATGATTAATGAAAATTTTGTCAAAGTTTTCCACAGTGAACAGTTTCATTTCATGACATCACTGACACTTAAATATCTCTGTATTACCAGACATATATTGCTTTGTGTTCTTTGCTGCAATGTAAATTTATTATTGTCTTTTTTTATCTACAAAAAACTTGTGTCATTCCTAAATAACCAAACAGGTTATGGACCCAGGTGTGCTACTGTGTAATTATTTAAAGGAATTGAAGAAACACAAGTTGTAAGTTTCATACGCAAATGAAGTGTAAATTTTGAAATTTGTGTATTGTGACTTCCACACGTTGGTTTGACTCTGGGTTCAACAAGAATAATAAGCACTGGTCTACTAGAAGGGCAATCAAATTGGAATACATGGAAATACAAAGTAAATCTCTTTCTGCGTGGTATTCCTGCAGCGCTTGACGTTATTGAAGGTAGGTTACTTAAACCTGTAGAACCTGCGGAAAATGCTACTGCTCAAGTAAAAGAGACATATAAGAATTCACTACATAACTATCTTAAGGATGACAGCAGTGCTATGAATGTGACAGAGGAAACATTACAGAAAATAATGTGGCTTAATACATCTTGGGAAGTGTGGGCAGAATTGCATAAATAATTTGAGGGTGTTTCTGAAGATAAAGTTTATGACCTTTGTTTATGATTTTTTGAATATGTGAAGCATTCTAGTGTTGATGCAGCAACTCATATAACAAAGCTGAAAAATGTGTGGACTGATTTGAAGCAAGAAATGGCCGAAGATGTAGAAAATAATCCATATTTTCCTGATTTATTTCTTGTGTGAAATTTTAGCCACACTACCAGATAAGAATTTTTCATTTAAATGAAGTTGAATGTTTATGTCAAAAAAGTGTTAGGACTGTTGACAACTGGATAACTCAACTTTGTGCATATGAAAAAGCTTTGTCAAGTAAAGGAGGAGATTCTACTTCTCAAGAGGCTCTTATAAGTAACTCATTGAAACAGTCTTCTAAACAATCACAGTGGAAGAGGAAAGTTGTCTGTCATTACTGTAATAAGCCAGATCATGAAATCAAGAAATGTCAAAAGTGGATCACAGACAGTTGACCATGAAAGCCTCAGAAAAGTGATGTTTCAGAAACAGCTGAAACTTCAAATATAAATATTGTACTCTTCGCTGAAACGTTTCTTGTCATGTCATTCAAGTGTTATACTGGTAGTTTGTTTGTAGATAATGGTGCAGCAAGTCATATCATCAATACTGACAATTTTTAAGGCATGTGAAGCATTTTCTATGACACATACAGTTACATCAGCAGATGGTGATACTGTTGAGTCTGTTGGCTAGGGCACAATAGAAATGGGAGCAGCAGCGAGTGGAAAGTGGCACAAAATCACTTTGAGTTATACCCTCTGTACCAAAAATTAAAAAGACTCTGTTTTCAGTCTTAGTAGCACAAGACAAAAATCGAAGAGGTACATTTTTGTCCACAACAGAAAGGTGTTATTTTAAAACTGGTGAAGTCACAAAAATATTGGGCTATCGTGATTGTTATGGAGGATTGTTTCAATTAATGATGAGAAGCATTCCTACTGAAGTAAATGAAATCAGTCGAGAAAATTTATTACAATTTTGCCATTAAAGATTTGACATCAAATAAGCAACATCTCAAGATGTTAATCTCCAAGATCTTAGGCATAAATGTGGGGTTGGAGTCTCAGCTCTCTGAAGGCTGTATTTATAGCAGAGCACCAGTAAGACAGCTTCTGAACCAGGAGAGCTGATTCACACAAATGTCAAAAAGTCCAGTTTTGTGTATCACTACTTTGTGTTATCAAGCTGTTTACTTCATCAAGGAACAAAGTCAGAAATTCCTAATAAACTTAGACAGTATATAACTGAAAGAATGACTGCTGGGCATACAATTAAGAACATTTTAAGTGATAATACAGTAGAGTTCAACAGTAAACAGACAAGGGAGAGTTTATAGAAGGAGGGCATAATCCAATGTTTTACTATGCCATACACTCCCATTGCAAAATGGATGCAGTGAAAGGGAAAATTGTACTCTTGTTGAAACAGCCAGGGCTATGATGCGTGATAGTGGAAACATTCCCAGTCATCTTGGGCTGGAATGATAAATTCTGCAGAATACATTCTGAATCGGATGGGATCTTCCAGTATTTTAGGGACATCTCCATATGAAATATGGTGTTGGAAGAAGACTGGCATGAAGCACCTATGTATAATAGGGTCTAAATGATATGTTCATGTTCCAAAACAATTAAAGGTGAAAATGAACCAAAAATCAGTAAAAGGGATTCTGATTGCTATGACCATGATGATGGCTATGTGATCTGGTGTGAAGAAAATCAACAGTTAATGAAATCATGGGATGTTATGTTTGAAGAAAAAATTATGCAAAAGGAAAGTCCAGTAGTTGCTGCAAACGTCGTCAAACTGTCCGTCCAGATGGTTGTTGTCCTGCAAACGTTCCCATCTGTTGACTCAGGGATTGAGACGTGGCTGCACGATCCGTTACAGCTATGTGGATAAAATGCCTGTCATCTCGACCGTTAGTGATACGAGGCCATTGGGATACAGCACGGCGTTCCGTGTTACCCTCCTGAACCCACTGATTCCATATTGATCTCGACCAACACGAGCAGCAATGTCGCGATAGGATAAACCGCAATCGCAATAGGCTACAATCCTTTACCAAAGTCGGAAACATGATGGCACGCATTTCTCTTCCTTACACGAGGCATCACAACAACGTTTCACCAGTCAACGCCGGTCAACTACTGTTTGTGTATGAGAAATCGGTTGAAAACTTTCCTCATGTCAGCACGTTGCAGGTGTCACCACCGGCGCCAACCTTGTGTGAATGCTCTGAAAAGGCAATCATTTGCATATCGCAGCATCTTCTTCCTGTCAGTTAAATTTCGCGGCTGTAGCACGTCATCTTCATGGTGTAGCAATTTTAATGGCCAGTAGTGTAGTATTTGCAGCATAAATGAATACTACAAAGTGAGGAAGCCAATCTGTACTGCATCTCTAAACTATGTCAAGAGAAGCATGATCCACATCATGTGACATGCAGTGATCTTAATGGTGTGACAGTACCCATTCTTAGCCAGCAATTTGCTTTGGTACTATGTCTGTGTTGTCCACTGACTTCCAGAGATGTAACACCCTCTTCATTAGGTGGAGTTCTGACGTTCGCCTGCCTTATTTCTTCATTGATAGTCCTCAGTGTCAATGTACTGTGTTGCTATACTGTCTGAAAAATGGGGCAGGGGGGTTGGGGTTGGGGTTGGAAGTTCAACACTGACTACTTTAAATGATGTAGCTGACAGATGCACATTTGTGTTTCACAGTTCCTTACTTTCACTGTTCACAACCCCCCCATAATACACATTTATATGGCCACTGCACTATTGTTTAACTTTTGATAAGTGTCATTAATAATATGCAGGCAAACAACAACATACTGCTGCAATAGTTTACTGTTGAACATCTACGAGCAGTAAAAACCTAACCACACAGTTCTTGTGACATAAAATGGTAGTTACAGAAATTACAATTAAAACTTAACCCATTAAATTAACTGAATACACCTAAAAATTCTGTCTTTTTAACAGTTTCTTCTGCTACAAGAGTTAGGCTGAATTATTTGCTTAAATCATGAAATTAAGAGACATAGTTATGCAAAAAATACAGAATTTATATTTGTTTATAAGTCAACAATAGAATTTAAGTTACAAAACAATTACTGATTTCACCCTATAACAGAAGTATTTACTATGAATAGTCAAAATAAATTAGAAAATCAGTTAGATACATAAAACTAAGCACAAAATTAGATCTGGTGTTACATTCTTTAAAACTGAGGGCCAAACATTCTCTTTTATGAAAATATTGATTATGCTCACCTATGTTAGCGGTAATTAGTCAGACATGAAAAAATGAATTTTAAGGAGACAGATTGCAAAACAAGAGGGAAAGTAAAAAATCCCAGCTTGCTTCATCACATAATCCCATTATTACTCTGACCAGATAGATATTACAAATAGCTAACTGGGCAATTCAATGACCACAAGGGACCCCAGACATTGGGTTTAAAAATCCACACACAAAAAAATCTCTACAAAATCTTATCAAAAGTGCAACACATATGGTTTTTCAAATTTATATTTATATGAACAGGTCATATGAAAATCCCCATACAAAATATTTACATATATTGTATTGTACAATGGCACAAAATATCCACAAGATATACTTTTAATAAAAGTAGGCATCTTCATCATCAGGGATGTCCTTTTTGGGTAAACAAAGATTACATTCTAAGATCCGTATCACTTTATACAATTCCTGTCTTGCTTAAAAGAATAAATCCTCATGGGTTGCAAAAAAGTTAAATTACACTGCACATTGCACTTTACTTGTAGGCAGAAAATTTCACTTGCTAAATATTTAGTATTTCTCACAAGTACTTTCAGATTTTTAAGCTTCTACATGTTTTCTCACCAAGTTGTCCACACCTTCAACAGGTCCAAGTGGCAGTTAGTAAGGAAATGCACTGCTATCAGTTACCTTGGAGGTGATTCTCCTCTGCCACAGTACACGAAAAAATTTGACAAAATACCTTACTTTAGTACACTTACTTTTACCTCTAACTTAGTCTAAGAAAAAATGTTTCACACTAGAAATGATAGTCATTACTTCATAAATAGGTACATTGCACAGTCCTCATAACATCACAATAATTAGCACTAAAATTGACATTAGTATAGAAGGTGGTGACTAGTAAAAATTTAAAATCAAGTGCACATTACACTACAAAACATTATTCTAAGTCATAACTGTGTCTGAAACTGGTCAAACTTGAAAGACTTTTGTTTCTTTCCCATTTTCAAAATAGCAATAACTCAAGATGTGCTGTAGCATAGATTTACTAATCATTATGTTATTAAAAAAGCATAGGGTCACCACCACATAACTTAATTACTACTCAAATCAGAATTAAGGGGATGGAAGTTGTACCAAATCATTGCCCCACTCCTCTACTCAACTCTGAGCACTACTCTCATTCAACCAGAAAATTAAATCCTCACAAAATGCTACCAAGTAGTTGACCTGTCAGAATATTCACATCAGTCTAGCACTTCAGTTATCAGTTACTTAGCAAAATTACTTTTCTTCATTCCAATATTACCACTCCAAGCTCATAATTTCTCAGGACACAAACAGAAGTTTTCAGATAACGTAGATCCAATGATGCAGCATTATATGAATTCTCCCTCACCAAAATATTGCTCTTTCTGTTATACTCTCATTCCCAGGTGCAGTGTTGCGAATTGCACAATGTACACAGTACCCAATGTTGCCTAGTTCAAAATTAGATCGTCAATTTAGTTACACCACATTTGTTTGTGTACAGTTATCTTTTTCATTAATCATGTCTGTCAGCTCCATTATTTTACTTACCTTTCTTACCTTGTTAGTTAGTGGGGGACATTCTGTCGCTACTGCAGAGACAGGCTCCCTAACCATTAAGCTATTTCATTATTACCTCATTAACTAATAAATAAACATCTGCCCTGCTTATCTAATGCAAAACTGATTCTACTGAAAAACACTTCACAGTAACAGATCCTTATGCTAAGGCAAACGTAACTCTCATTACCGATCAGACAAAATTATCACTTAGGAAAACTATTATTTCACTGTATTCCATCAAACTGCTTAAGATTGTAGCCTGAAGGGCGATATACATACAAACCTTGCTTATTCTTTCCACACACATTACTCCAGGCAACTATGTTTATAGTTGGAATTCCTTAATGTTAGAAAAGGCTGTGCCATTACACAGGTAGATAGTTATTTCCATCTACTGACTGCACTGAACACAAACACTTCTATTATACCAGAATTCATATTAAGACCTAATATTGAAGATGGTTCTTTCTGTATATTGCCTCTGCTGCTGCACTAATGAGTTCATTACTTCAGATGTTAGTTATAGTTTTCAAATAATCTTTACCTTCTCCTCCACACATGCTGACAACTTTCATTTTCTGTTTACCTTATCTCTTTGTTTGACAGTAATTCTTTAACCATGGTACCACTTTACTTTCTTCCATCCTTTTACTCCCTTACTTATAACTAACACAACATAAGGTATATAAATAATACTTGAGAAACCTTGTCTAAAATTTTTCTCTACTAAATCATCCTGCTGTACAAAATCATATGAAAGTCGAAGATAGAATTTTCTGATTCACTTAAAAACTACAGATAGGATAGGTGAAGAGTTTGACTGTCTCGGGAAACATGAAAAATGAGACAAACAGATGGGCGAAGCATTATCTCCACATAATGAATCCAACACAGAATGTTGAACCCCCTATTTGCTATTTGCACAAGAAATTAGTCCCAAATATTGCCTCAATGCTGAAATTTTGAATCACCATGAAATTGCACTCCAACAGCTGTCCTGCCAATTCCATAGTTAATAGTACCTCTTGTGTCACACTCTTTGATAGCTTAACAGTAGCACCAATAATTTTTATTCCAGACACATGCATCATCACTATAACCTCTATGTTCTTAATATACTAAAAAAAATGTGTGTGAAATGTCATTCAAATCACTACCAATGTCCAGTAAACGCTTAACATATATACCTCGTACACTTGCTGTTACGAGGGCTATTCAAAAAGTAGGGAATGTTTTGGCATAAAAAAAAACTAAGCACAAGAAATAACATTTGATTATATACATCTGAAAGAACGACTGACATACTACTTTTCCACATTGTCACCAAACACATTGAGGCACTTACCATAACAGTGGACAAGATCTGAAATACCTTCGTCATAAAATTTTGCTGCCTGAGACTTCAGCCAGTGAGTCACACACCCATTGTCCATAAAATTTGTGATAGCCTAGCTTTTGAGTGACAATTTCAAACAACAAAATCCATGAAACTTGTGGAAAAGAAAGCGAAAGCTCCTTTATTGTGAAGCGACGGTTTCACGAATTGTTTCACCAACTTTAGCAACAAGATCGTCAGTCACAATGCTCGGGCATCCACTCTTCTCTTCATCATGATTGTTGGTTTGGCCATTTTCAAACTGAATGCACCATTTCCGGATGGAACATTCACTCATTATGTTGTTTCCGTTCTCTTTGCACAGTTCATTATAAATTTCTGTAGGTTTTAGGTTTTTTGCCAAAAAACCATATCACAGATATTCCAGTAGCAATCACTTACAGTTAGCAGTTCTGTAAGCATTTGCTCTGAAGTTCGACAAATTTCTCTTATGGGTAATGGAAAGGTTATTTGTTTCAACTTCACATGGACATGGTCACATGACTTGTTTGTAATATCTAGTGGTATACACAAAGTTCCCTCATGAATCAGTCAATCAGTAACAGCTGTATCAAAAACCCTCCTGTAGTTCCTGAGCTCAACCAAATAAAACTAAAAATAGTTAATTATTTTCAAATGTTGACTTACCTGTTTCCTGATGTGATTATTAATATTGGTAAAATCCTTTCAGTTTCAAACTGGATACAATACTGAGAACTGTTTAAGTAATGCTTTAGTCTGTCATTAAAAACTGTATTCTGAGAAACATATTTTGTGTTTCAGGGCAAGGTACCTACGGAAAGCCCTTGGAGGGGGAATGCGGCAAGTGGGTGTGTTAGCAGCAGCAGGACTTGTGGCACTGGATACTGCCTCTGACAGACTTGCACAGGACCATGCTAATGCAGCTCTCATTGCCAATGGTGATTATAACTCTTCTGTGGAGAATAAAATGTGTTTATGTGCAGCAGAAATTTAGAGTGGTGTGTGTGTGTGTGTGTGTGTGTGTGTGTGTGTGTGTGTGTGTTCACTCTCGCCCTCTCTTTGCAGCTTCCACTGTAATCTACTATCATTTTTTACTGCCTGTAGCTTTATGGACTGCAGTTTCCTGTAATCTAATTTTGTTTGTTTTTGTCTATAGTTGAATGGATATTTGTTATAAAAAGCACTATGATCAATTGTTCTCTGTTCCTATCTATAGTGGAGTGAAAATTTGTGTACAATTTGTTTCCACTATGGTATAATGATACTTAGAAATGGTACAAAATTTTGGTTAGAAAATTTTGTTTGCATATTCTGAAAGTGCTTTTGAGTCATCTCTGTAATTAGGTAAACCTGGCATCAGACAACAGTTACTGATTTTAATGTTGAAAAACTTAATGCAATGTTATATTTATTACTGTATTTGAAAGAACTCTACATGCATGTTATTGAGACACTTTTGCTGGAGACTTCTTGAAATGTGAATTACATCAATGACTGTCTGAAGCACATAAAGAGAATTATGTTATTCCTTCCGCATAAATAAACATTGTCTGGATACACAAAGTGCTGTCTACTGATTCAATTTAAAAGAAAATATCTCCTGAATAATGTGGGCTTTACTGTACACAAAACCATATAATATCTGTGGAAGGATTTATAAAAGCATGTCATGAACTACAAGGACAAGTCTTATAGAACATCATGATATTTAGTGTCAATATTAAATATCGATTCACATGTCACTGAACCTGCCAGGTCAGCTGAGAGCGCTAATGCGCTGCTTGCTGGACTTGGGTAAGCCCGCCGGCCCCAGATTGAATCCACCCAGCAGATTACCACCACGAAGGCTGGTGTGCCAGCCAGCCTGGATGTGGTTTTTAGGCGGTTTTCCACATCCCACTAGGTGAATGCTGGGCTGGTCCCACATCCCGCCTCTGTTACATGACTCGCAGACATCTGCCCATATTTGCACTATTCCATGGATTACACTAGACCCAGACCAATGGGGTACACTAATTCCGTCGCAGGGAGTATGGGACGGTGGCAGGAAGGGCATCCGGCCACCCCTTCACAACAACCTTGTCAAGTTTGAACCTAACCATGCCGACCCTGTGAAACACGGGAGCAAGGCACAAGCAAAAGAAGAAGAAAAAGAAGATTCACATTCTACTGAAAATCTAAGATCTGCCTACATATGCGGTCACCAAATTTGAAACACCTACTGAGAAAGAAGAGTAATAAGAAAGATGCAGTGAAAAATGGAAGAAGTGTGTATTAGAAAAGGTGGAAATAAACACTGTGGACATCTGTATAACTGCATAATACATCCTGAACAAAGTGATTGTTAATCAAGAAGATACAGAACTCAACAATCATAGTAAATTACTTGAAAATGAAGGAAGAGTAGGAAGCTATTCTTCAAAGTGAGAAGTTTCCCTGAAAATTTTTGCTCTTCAAGTAAGCTATAACATGTTTTATTCTGGAATGTAAGGACAGCAAAAAGTTTTAAGGAAGAAGGAGGAAGTAGAAAAATATACATATTACTGAACTTGGAATTCTATTAAAGGAATTTGGGCATTGTTATCAAAGGACATGTATCGGTGTAAAGGAATAGAAACATTGAACAACAAGATCAGAAAGTGCATAACAGTCATTAAAATGTACTGCCATGAAGGAGATCAGGACCACTGAACACAGAAGAGAGGTGGACATTTGAAGAAGTTAAATAAAGAGTATATTGCAACTAAAGTTAACTTTTAGACCCAGAAATAATGTTCTGGGAATTTAGCAATGTACAAATGAAGATTTTTCCTGTGGTTTCTGCAGGTTGGAAACACTTTAGAGAGAGGGGCCATATTGGTGATAGGAAGCATCTACAAAAGATGGGATCACTGTTAAATAGTATCTTACTCACTTTGGGTAAGATAGACTGTGAAAACCAATGGTCATCGACATCTTGCATCAAGTGGATGTTAACACAACTGGGCTGATGGCACACTGGTTCACTATCAAGAGGCATGTAGCATCTTTGTTCAGTTTTGCACAGATTAAAGAGCAAGCAACCAAGTGTATCTAGTGTAGTCTGAGAGCGCTCAGTGTGTCCCAAGGAGAAGTGTCTCACTATTCTATTATCACCATATGGAGGAGAAGATACAACTTCACTCGATTGGTATATGACTGGTATCAACAAATTTACACTTCAGCATCAACACTTCACCCCAATGGCAAAGACTGTACTGTTTAATTTGAATACAGTGGAAAAAAGTGTTCATTTGAACTTGCCTTATGTCGTCCATCCCATCACTTGAGAGGACAATGTAAAGTTGCTCTGACTGTAGAGCAGTTTGTTGAAGTATGTAAGGAGTTGATCAATGACAACAGTTTTGTACATAAAAACAGCAAAGTGGGCTGTGTACAACACTTTATATATCCACTGCAAGGTGAGTCAACAAGAGAAGTTAATTAGACACAACATTACCAATTACTATGGCAGGAGAGGGCCCTAGTGCATGATGCATGAGGAACAGTACCACCCTCTAGGAGGAAACAATGCATACTGTAACTGTGGCTGCATGGGGTAGTGTGGATTAGACTGCAGTCTCTGTAACAAAGTATGATTGAATACATGATCTCTAGTATGGAAACAATGCATTTCCAGACAGAAGTTCATTAGACATTTTTTGTTCCGTATCCTCTCATTGATAAATCCATAGAGTTTGTACACACTGGAAAAAATCACCCTGTATAGATCAAATTCAGTTAACTGGACATATGGATAAATTAGAAATAAAAATCAGAATGAGTTTCTCTGAGTGTGTGAGTTTGGAGGCCCATTTAGAAGTATGGAACACATAGTTGCCAAAAGTAACCATTCTCAAGGAAGAATTGCACCCGACTTTTCTTTTATAAAACCCTTTCTGCCCATTAGAAGAATATCATAGTTACATGCAGAGTAAGAAGAGTTTAAAAAAATGTAAATAACAATAAAACATTTATGTATAATCTTATTGTATTGTAACAATGATGTTTTCAGAAGAATGTATTATTGTGTTGTCTATCAAGAATTGTAATCTTTGCTGTTTTTTACTTATGCAGTGAATCATTTGATGCTGAATAAGACATTATTATTATTATCTTTACTTTCTCAGACGTTAAGTCTGGTGAGGAATGGAGTGACGCGGACCTTTATCAAGCGTCACTTCCTTTTTGCTGTACGGTATATGTTATATTGCATTTAGGAACTTTCGGGTAATTGAACATGTATCAATAATTACGGATTTCTGTAATTGTATATATATGTTTGGATGTAGCTGTATTGCATTGATGTATTGGTGGATATTGTGTGGTATGACTCCTGTAGTTGATAGTATAATTGGTATGATGTCAACTTTATCCTGATGCCACATGTCTTTGACTTCCTCAGCCAGTTGGATGTATTTTTCAATTTTTTCTCCTGTTTTCTTTAGTATATTTGTTGTATTGGGTATGGATATTTCGATTAGTTGTGTTAATTTCTTCTTTTTATTGGTGAGTATGATGTCAGGTTTGTTATGTGGCGTTGTTTTATCTGTTATAATGGTTCTGTTCCAGTATAATTTGTATTCATCATTCTCCAGTACATTTTGTGGTGCATACTTGTATGTAGGAACGTGTTGTTTTATAAGTTTATGTTGTAAGGCAAGCTGTTGATGTATTATTTTTGCGACATTGTCATGTCTTCTGGGGTATTCTGTATTTGCTAGTATTGTACATCCGCTTGTGATGTGATCTACTGTTTCTATTTGTTGTTTACAAAGTCTGCATTTATCTGTTGTGGTATTGGGATCTTTAATAATATGCTTGCTGAAATACCTGGTGTTTATTGTTTGATCCTGTATTGCAATCATGAATCCTTCTGTCTCACTGTATATATTGCCTTTTCTTAGCCATGTGTTGGATGCGTCTTGATCGATGTGTGGCTGTGTTAGATGATATGGGTGCTTGCCATGAAGTGTTTTCTTTTTCCAATTTGCTTTCTTCGTATCTGTTGATGTTATGTGATCTAAAGGGTTGTAGAAGTGGTTATGAAATTGCAGTGGTGTAGCCGATGTATTTATATGAGTGATTGCCTTGTGTATTTTGCTAGTTTCTGCTCGTTCTAGAAAGAATTTTCTTAAATTGTCTACCTGTCCATAATGTAGGTTTTTTATGTCGATAAATCCCCTTCCTCCTTCCTTTCTGCTTAATGTGAATCTTTCTGTTGCTGAATGTAAGTGATGTATTCTATATTTGTGGCATTGTGATCGTGTAAGTGTATTGAGTGCTTCTAGGTCTGTGTTACTCCATTTCACTACTCCAAATGAGTAGGTCAATATTGGTATGGCATAAGTATTTATAGCTTTTGTCTTGTTTCTTGCTGTCAGTTCTGTTTTCAGTATTTTTGTTAGTCTTTGTCTATATTTTTCTTTTAGTTCTTCTTTAATATTTGTATTATCTATTCCTATTTTTTGCCTGTATCCTAGATATTTATAGGCATCCGTTTTTTCCATCGCTTCTATGCAGTCGCTGTTATCCAATATGTAATCTTCTTGTTTAGTGTGTTTTCCCTTGACTATGCTATTTTTCTTACATTTGTCTGTTCCAAAAGCCATACTTATATCATTGCTGAATCCTTCTGTTATCTTTAGTAATTGGTTGAGTTGTTGATTGGTTGCTGCCAGTAGTTTTAGATCATCCATGTATAGCAAATGTGTGATTTTGTGTGGGTATGTTCCAGTAATATTGTATCCATAATTTGTATTGTTTAGCATGTTGGATAGTGGGTTCAGAGCAAGGCAGAACCAGAAAGGACTTAATGAGTCTCCTTGGTATATTCCACGCTTAATCTGTATTGGCTGTGATGTGATATTATTAGAGTTTGTTTGGATATTAAGTGTGGTTTTCCAGTTTTTCATAACTATGTTTAGGAACTGCATCAATTTAGGATCTACTTTGTATATTTCCAATATCTGTAGTAACCATGAGTGGGGTACACTATCAAAAGCTTTTTGGTAATCAATGTATGCGTAGTGTAGTGACCTTTGTTTAGTTTTAGCTTGATATGTCACCTCTGCATCTATTATCAGTTGCTCTTTACATCCTCGTGCTCCTTTGCAACAGCCTTTTTGTTCTTCATTTATAATTTTGTTCTGTGTTGTATGTGTCATTAATTTCTGTGTAATGACTGAAGTTAATATTTTGTAGATTGTTGGTAGGCATGTTATGGGGCGATATTTAGCTGGGTTTGCTGTGTCTGCTTGATCTTTAGGTTTCAGATAGGTTATTCCATGTGTAAGTGTATCAGGGAATGTGTATGGGTCTGCAATGTAACTGTTAAATAATTTAGTTAGATGTGAATGTGTTGAGGTGAACTTCTTTAGCCAGAAATTTGCTATTTTATCATTTCCAGGGGCTTTCCAATTGTGCGTAGAATTAATTGCTCGGGTGACTTCATGTTGCAAAATTATCACTTCAGGCATTTGTGGTATCATCTTGTATGAGTCTGTTTCTGCTTGTATCCACCGTGCATGCCTGTTATGTTGTACCGGGTTTGACCATATGTTGCTCCAGAAGTGTTCCATGTCTCTTATGTTTGGTGGATTGTCTATTTTAATGTGTGTGTTATCTATTGTCTGGTAAAATTTCTTTTGGTTTGTGTTGAATGTTTGGTTTTGTTTCCTTCTATTTTCACTTTTTTTGTATCTTCTAAGTCGTTTGGCCAATGCTTGTAACTTCTGCTTCTTTTCATCTAATTGCTCCATTGCTTCTTGTTGTGAGATTTTACCTAACCTTTTTCGTTTTTTGTCTGATATTTCATTTCTTATAAATTGTGTTAGCTGTCCGATGTCTTTTCTCAGTTTTTCTATTCTGATCTGTAGCCTGTGTTGCCATGCTGGTTTTGTGGGTTTCTTCTGTGTGTTGGTTGGTTCTGATCTCTGCCTAGTGTGTATATTTAGTGTAGTGAGTGCTCCTACATAAACCAGTAGTTGTAACTCTTCCATTGTTGTATTTTCATTTATTTTGTTGTGTATGATTGTGTTGATAGTTGTTATTGTTGTTTCGACTTGTGGGTTATTTGGTGGTCTATGCAAGAATGGTCTAATGTCTGTATTTGTGTCTTTGTATTCTATATATGTCAGCTGAAATTTCTCTTCTATATCTAACATGTGTGTCACTTCGTGTTCTATTTGTGCTTGTTCTGGTGGCTGTCTTAAGATGTCGTTTTCCTCTAATTGTTTAATTGATGTGTGTTGTTCTTTGTTTGTTTGCTCTGGGATGTTTGAGTCCATTACTGTATTTTCTTCTTCTTCTGATTGCACATTATTTTGTTCTAGTATTTGTTGTACTTGTTGTTTGATGTTTTCTAATTCTGACTGGGGTATCCTGTTATTTTTGATTATTACACGGATCTGATCAGCTAGTCGTTGTTCTGTTAAAAATTTTAATTCTGGGTATCTGGTAATAAATGTTGTGTGTACTTGTGATCTGTATCCAGTTGTGTTGGTTCCTAGGTTTGTTGCTTGGTAATAACAGAACATGAGGTGTCGATTAACTTCATCTGACCATCTCATCCTCTGTCTTTGTTTTCCTTCTAGGGTGGTTGCAGGAAGCATATCCTGCAAAACACCACTATTTGGATTTAAATCATTTTCCAGTTGGCTAGCAGTGTCGTTACCATTGTGGGCGGGCATAGGGTTCAAGCGTCGTCCCCGACCATGACGGCGCTTGTCCGAGGCTTCTTTAGTTCTGTCCTGAACCAAGTAATCACACTAAAAGGGGGGTTAGCCCTATTAGTGGTTTGTTCTTTTCGTCGCCTTTTACGACTGGCAGAACATACCGGAGGCCTATTCTTTTCCCGGGCCTCCACGGGGGGATTCTTTTCCCGGGCCTCCATTATTATTATTATTATTATTATTATTATTATTATTATTATTATTATTACAAGTAGATGACAATACAGCAGTGTTAGCTGGAAGAGAAACATGACTGCAAATTATCATGCAGAAAGTTTGAGAAGAGGACAAGGTGATGAGTTAAAGGTAGGCTAGATATGGATGAAAGTAGACAAGTAACCCATGTTAATCAGTATATTACCAGATTGAGTGTAATTACATATGGGCTGAAGGGGAGAACATTAAACCATGCTATAGTTAAGGTCATAAACATAAAAGTAGAAGAAATGGTGTTGGACATCCCTCCGAAAACTAGCTGGTATGGGACAATCACTTTAGAAAACAATCAGATTCTAGCATATAAGCACTAATGCTTCCTATTTTAAAACCAGAAGGAGAACCTCATCCAGTACTAATTTTAGAAGGTTTTAAGGAAACGTAGGCAGAATTGTGAAATACAGAATAGGAGAAGAAGGAAAGGAGGAGTAGATTTGTAGTAGCCCACAGTAAGGGGAAGCAGCCCAGTTGGATTTGATAAAAGTTGAAGCGTTCAAAACTTATCAGTTTGAACTGTCATTTAAAGTCAAATACTGGTCATATGGAATGCAAAAGAAATTGTGCCTTTAATTGTTAACTTTAGTGTCATGTGGTCTTCAGTGGGGTGTTTGTAAGAGATTCTTATGGTATGATCATAACAAATTGCAATATTTGACGGCCTTTTAAAGTGTGGATGTTTAAATGAGGTTGTTATCTCATGATTATTCCAAAACGGTGAGAACAATTATTTGGACAATGTTTTCAAGCTGATAAGCTCTTAGATTTCCTTTTTCAACTGGACATGTTACAAAAACTGGAAGAAAACAAAAGAAAAAAAAATCTGAAAATGTAGGAGGTTGGAACAGATGTAAAGGAGATAATGGTGGTAATAATTCACTGCACTGAAGGGATTTCAGTTGTGCTAGAAATGAATACTCAATATCCAAACTGGAAGATGAAAATAAAAACCAAAAGTAGAATATGAGATAAAAATAACTGTATAAAAGGGTAGTCGTAAGGGAAGCAACTGGCTTCTGAGAGGGGACATGATCCTCATAGGTGTACAGAATTAGTCATTGGTTACAGGAGCAATGGCATTTGACTGAAACACTAATGTGCGGGAAGAGCGAATGGAAGAAAGTTTGTTTGTTACAAGCTTGTGACAATGGTGAACACGCAAGGAATTGATAGACATTTTAGCAGAACTTGGGAGCAACGCAAGTCTTATTGGTCATTCATTAACTGAAGGCAGTTAAAGGAGATGCTACTTCCCAGTGTTACCAGTGTCAGGTTTGTTGTGGGTATTACAGATATGATTAGCAAGTCTCTGGTAGATGAGGTCTTGGTCACTTCCAAAGTGCTAGGACAAAAGTTATAATAATTTTAATAATTCCATCTGACTGTTGTATACTGTCTTTGGAATATGAAGCAGAGAGGAAAATACATGTAAAGGAATAAGTATAGTGACTATTGGTGAGTTATATTTCAGATTTGGATGGTAGCTCAGATGAGGGATGACAGAGATGTGTGTTACCCTACTGACATTTGTGAAAGAAGTGTTCGTACCAATGGAAAAAGTGACATGGTGAAATATGTTATAGAGGAAGAAAATGGAAGAGGAGGACTTGAGCCTCTCTAGAAAATGTGATGTGGTTGTGGATGTGGTAATTCTAAAACAGAACTGTACTTAAAGACCACGAGTACAGTAATCTGGCTGTCTTTTAGAAGGAACCTCAGACAGACTCCTTGAATTTTTAGGATACCCTGTTGCATTCAGTTTCCATGTCATGCACGAAACACCATAGGGAACAGGTGGACTTATATCTGTCTTTCCTTATTGGACAGACAGTAGCAGCAATACGTTAAACTGCTTTTGGTGTTAGTAATATTTATGTAATGGTGTTTGTAAATATTTTTGTGGAGAAGGTGCTTATAGTTTGCCTAGTAAAGCACTGTGGTGTCCAAACCAACATTCATTCAGAATGAACTATTGGCGGCCTGTTGCTCTGCCTTCTATTATGCATAGATTAGTGTGGTTCTTCATTTCTTAATGAGGAAAATGTCCACTTTATGTTAACGCTCTGAGGTTGCTTAATATTTAGCTTTCAGCAAAAGATATAGCAACTTAAACATATTTCTGGTATTGTCAAATACCTACTCTCTGCCCGATCCTTGCAATGGAAAAACTTCTTTGCCACCAATTCCTCCACCCCAACCACCCTAATTAAACATTGAACCCTGCCTCTTCCAGTTCATACCACCATCCAACCACAATCCTCCCCCTCCCACCTAACCACCTGCTGGTCACCTTCCAGGACTTCCTTACCACCAACTCAGCCTCACCATCCTTCCCCAGGTCCCTTCGTCAGAACAGCAACCTTTCAGTAGAAGAAATAACAACCATACACAAATTCAAAACAAATCCTGACCTAATCATCCTACCTACAGACAAATATTCCGCCACTGTTGTTATGAATTGCAGTGATTAACTGTCAGAAGGCCTCCGCCAGTTATCTGACACCTCACCTATAAACTCTGCCAAACTCCAATCCCTGCTTAAAGCCTTAGACTCTTCCCAGAATATCTTCCCTGAATCCATTTTCCTCCTCACCCCTAAGACACCCTGTACACCCACCGCTCACCAAAATCCACAAACCCAACAGTACTGGACATTGCATTGTGTCTGGTTATTGTGTCCCCACTGAAAGAATTTCGGTCCTCAATGACCAACACCTCCAAACAATTACCCGTAATCTAGCCTTCCACACCACTTCCTTCACTGACTCTCCACCATTGCTACCCCTTTGCCTCCTGGGTCCCTACTTGTCATTGTTGATGCCACCTCCCTATACACCAACATCACTCATGCCCATCATCTTACTGCTATTGAACACTACCTTTCTCAATGTCCTTCAGACTCCAAACACACTGTGTCATTCCTCATACACCTAACTAATTTTATCCTAATCTACACCTAATTCTCATTTGAAAGGAAGGTATATAAACAATAGCACAGCACAGCCGTGGGCATCCATGTGGCACCCTCCTATTCCAACCTTTTTATGGGCTATCTAGACAAGCCTTCCTAGTCTCCCAGAATACCAAACCCATACTCTAGTTCAGGTTCATTGATGATATCTTCATCATCTGGAGTCAGGGCACACACATCCTATCTTCATTCTTTCACAACCCCAAGACCCTCTCTCCCACCCACTTCACATAGTCCTCTTCATCCCAGCGTGCCACCTTCCCAGATGTTGACCTCCTCCTCTCTGATGGCTCGATCTGCACTTCTGTCCACATTAAACTCACAAACCACCAACAGTACACCTTCATTTTGACAGCTGTCACCCCCCCCCCCCCCCCCCAAACAGCCTGGCTACCTGGGACAATGTATCTACAGTGAAAAAACCCCCTTGCTCAGTTTGCTGATGGTCTCACCAAAGCCTTCACAGATAACCACTATCCCCAGACCTAGTCCACAAACAGGTCTCCCATGCTATGTTTTCCTCACATCCCCAATCCTCCCACCACCCCCCAAGAACCAGCCACGAAGGGATGCCCCTTCATCACCCAGTACCACCCCAGACTGGAACAACTGAATCGAATCCTTCACCAGGGCTTTGATTACCTATTGTTGTGCCCTGAAATGAGAGACGACCTCCCTGAGAAACTTCCCACCCCACTTAAAGTTGGGTTCTGTCACCCACCCAACCACCACAACATCCTAGTCCATCATTATGCCACTCCCAATTGCAACTCCCTGCCACAAGGATCATATCCCTGTGGAAGACCCAGGTGCAAAACCTGCCCAATCCACCCACCCAGTACTTCCTGTTCCTGTCCTGTCAGGGGCTGGGCCACCTGTGAAAGCAGCCACGTCATTTACAAGTTTGCTGCAATCATTGCAACCAGTTGTCCACCACCAAACTGTGGTGAAGAGGAAAGTAGACCACCATGTGGGACAGCATACAGCTGAACATAACACACTTGATTTCAATGGCTGCTTTACTACCAGAGCCATCTGGATCCTTCCCTCCACCACCAGCTTTTCTGGACTGTGCAGATGGGAATTATCCTTACAATACATTCTCCACTTCCATAATTATCAAGGCCTCAACCTACTGTAACATACTGTCCCCACACCCTCGACCCAACAGTTTCCACCCCATCTGTCCTGTCACCTTCTCCCCATTCTCATCTCCGACTCTGTTTATTTGTAGCCCTCTGCCAACACATCTGCCCATCTTTCCCCATTCCTTTCCTTTTTTGGTCCTTCTTTCCCCACCTCTGTGCCCCACCACCTCCTGAAACTATGCCTGTTGGCAGTCTTGCCAATACACACTCCACCAGACAGTGATCATCTCTCACTTCACCCATACAGTACTATCCCTTCCCTTTCCCTTCCTTGTGTCCCACGTGATGTTACATTCTGGCCCGAGGTACTGGAGTTGGTGGTCGTGTGAGCATGAGCTGTACTTGCTTTTTGTGTGTGTGTGTGTGCGTGCGCTTGTGCGTGTGCGCACCTCTTTTACTGAAGAAAGCTATGACCGAAAGCTATATGTGAGTGTCTTTCAATTGTGCCTGTCTGCAACTTGATGTACCTTTTTTACAGTAAGTACCAATCTGTCTTTTCCTACATCACTGATATTCCTTGCTGGGATTAAATCTAGATAAGAATTTAGGCTAGAATAAACTTGGTGAGTATCTGGCTAATAAGTTGTGAAGCAACCACTGCTGCTGATAATGGTGCATGAATATATTATATCTTCTGTTATTTATTTTAATGGGCATATTTTGTAGATCCATTAATTTGTGTGAGATGCTAGAATGTCAAATAAGTACAGTTAATTCACAGAAATAGTTGTGGGAAAAATAAAAACATAGAACTAGAAAAAAAAAACAGAAGTTACTGTATCTGTAACAATACATAACAAACTATAAAAATCTAAACATAAGAAGTCTATTATGCCTATGTTAAAAGTTCATGCAATGAATAAAAAGCTGTATCAAGTAGGAACAGTGTTATTTTATTTTTAAGTAATGCACTGTTAATTCACATATCTTTTGTGCTATTTGGCAATTAATAATTTTAATACTGGAATACTGTATAACTTTCTGTAACTGAGTTAGATTTTTGAAATCTCAAAGGAAGTCAGCCTATCTTCTTGTGTTGTGATTGTAGCAAATTTAATTGATTTCATAATGCACAGGATTGTTAACTACAAAGCTCATTATGGAATAAATGTATTGGGAAGGGAAGTGGTGGTAAGTGTCCCTAGTTTCATATAAGGTTTATGGCAGGATGTTCTCAGGGAAACTCTGTATGTAATTCAGATGATCTTTTCCTGTAGAATGAAAATTTTCTTTGATATGTGTGAATTGCTCCAGAAGATAGTTTCATAGCACATAACTGAGTGGAAGTATCCAAAGTAAGTGGACTTCATGACACTAATATCTCCAATATGAGAGACTGTCCTAATGGCAAAGATAGCCGAGGACAACCTTTTTAAGGTCCAAAGGACATGATGTTTTTCAAGTGGCCCTGCTGTCTGCGTGAAGGCCTCAGAATTTGGTGCACTGTACCCTTTGTATTTGCTGACTGTCATGTACAATAAGAATATCTTGCGTGATTTTGTAATTGGAGTTGAAATGGATATTATTAGTTTTGCTCAGACTTAATAGAAAGTGAGTTTACTTTGAATCATGTTAGGAATTCAAGGAGTAATTTGTTAGAATGAGCCTCTAAATTGGTGGAATGTCTGTTGTTTACCACAATATTAGTACTGTCAGCAAACATAGTGAACTTACACATTTTGGTTGGTCGGTCGGTTGGTTTCGGGGAAGGAGACCAGACAGCGAGGTCATCGGTCTTACACATTTTGGATGACAAGGCTATGCCATGTGTATATGAGAAAGGACAGTATTGGTTTTTGGTGAAACACAACAAACATTGTGGGGTCTTGCCCACTCATTGCTAATAGGGTGCCTATGGGCTGCAGCATTCTCAGAATGCTATACAAAAATTCAAACAAATAACATTAGTAGTTATATTTCTATAAAACAATTGAAAATACTTAACTTTGGAGATTTACAAGTAGTAGTCGCAAATGAGGTGCGACAGGCAATATAACTTACAGTCCTTGATATGTGAAATGTTCAGGCAAATTGACACATGTCACTGATAACGAAGACCCACAAGCCTATGCTGATCTGAGTGGCCGAGGCTAGCAGGAGTGGTGTTTATATTCCCTTCTTCCAGATGTCACTCTTGGTGTGGCGTGGTCCAATTTCTTTGGGTTCTGTGAAAGAACATTCGTCCAAATTCTGCTATGGTAGACATGGAAGGCATCATGCATTACCCTCTTGACAGCCAAACTCATTTCATTCATCATCTCTCTATCTCTAGTCCTACACTTTCGTTTGTACCTATTATGCAGTAATCTCTGTTCCTTTAGAAGTTTCTTTACAGTGACTGTGTAGCATGGAGGTTCCTTCCCATTATAAACTGTTCTATTTGGTACATATCTATCCAGTGCTTGGTTGACTCCTCTTTTAAACTTGAGCTATAGTTCCTCTTCATGCTACCTGCTCTGTGCTGAATGTTTAAGTTCCTCATTGAGATGTGATACCAGTGATTTTTTATCTAGTTTACTGAACATATGTATTTTTCTGCTTGTTTTAATTGTCCTTTGTACTATGGTAATCATTGTTGCCACAACTGCATCTTGGCCACTGATACCAATTTTGATGTGAACATTGTCAAAGAGATCATGTCTATATGTTGGCATTAGATCCAACATATTTTCATCATGAGTGGGGTTTCTAACTATCTGTTCTAGGTAGTGTTCAAAGAAGGCATTTAGCAAAATTTCATATGATGTCTTATTATGCACTAACAAAACTGTAATTTTCCCAACTAATTGTTAGATGGTTAGTCTCCACCAGTGATTACAATATGACTGGGGAACTTACATATAAGTGAACTGAGGTTTTCTCTAATGTTTTCAGTTACATCAGAAGTTGAGTCTGACGTGTATAGAAGGATCCAATTATCGTTTTATCTCCACTCCTGATACTGAGTCTTGTCCAAACAGTCTGACATGCAGCAGCAGTTTCTGTCTCAGTGGACTGGAGTTTCTTGTCTGCTGTGATAAATACACCACCTTTCAATATATACCTAAAATTTCCCCAGAAATCTCACTGCTATCAATTTCTGTTTTGAACCAGCAACTTTATGCATCATGAAATAATCATGTTTGTATACAGCAAATCTGAATTATTTAAGAACTGTTTGAACTATTTGCATAACAAACAAATGAAGATAATTTTATGCTCTCTACTCATTCTTTAAAATTAAATGTGCAAACCATTCAATGTATGGGGATGAAAATCCACATCAAGTAGCAAGAACAAAACATTCCAAACATGAAGCTAGATCTTTTGCATGCAGGAGAGAGAAGGAACTGATAAATGATAAACTGGACAAAATTAAGTTTTTCATTAGTTTTTATTGTGTGAAAATAAGTATTTTACACTATTATTGAGATATTGTTGCCTCTCATTAGGTGTAGTTCCATAATAGTGAAGCTATGTTTTAGATTTAATGTGTTTTCTGTACTCCAATCATATGGATAGTAAATATACATTGTGAAATGAATAAATCACAATTTAAAAAAAATACAATCTGTAGAGTAATAATGTGAAATTTCCTGAAGGGCTATCATCTCATCTCAAATTACATGCTACAATGAAGGTCCTTTTTTTTTATTCTGGAAATGCTTGTACTATAGGATGCATTTGTCCATATATAATTTCATATTCTAATATTGAGTGAAAGTAAGAATTACATGGTAGAAGTGAAGCAAAGTTACTGGCTGATTTGATGAGGACCCTTACAATAGAACTTGCAGCTGACAGCTTACAAGAGACGTAGTTTACGTGTGTATTCTACTCAAAATTTTATCTTAGCTATGGTATATACTTAACTTTTTATAGTGCTTGCATTTGATAGCTCTTGCTTGTTTAAAATAACTTTTGTGATGAGAGGCAGAAATTGACACAATTTCTTTATACATATATGACAATATTGTTCTTATTGAACAGTTCACTTACTGGAGGCATAGGTGCTCTTATTTTTATCTTATCATTCATTTTATTTAGGTTAAGTACACAACAGTGTGATCATTAGTGACAACATTATATTATGTCATTAGCAAATAGTGTAGTGTGCTTGGAAGTTAATTCTGCATTTACATCATCAGTGTATAATAAAAACAATGTGGGACTTAAGGGAAGTTCGACAAACTTTCTAAAATGCATCTTGTAAGTATATTTGTTTTAAGTTGATTGCTGTCTAATACTGAATTCAAATTCCTGAATATGTCCAGTACCTACTTGATTTATAAAAATGTTCCCAATGTACAGAAATAACTTTAGATCAGTTTAGTCTAGTGGCTGACATATGGGTCAAAGCTCCTGGAGTATGGGAGGTTTGACCCATGGTAAAGGAGATTTGACCCAGAGAAAATAAGCTATGTACACATGAACAAAATAGTAATAACTGGATTACAGTGTATTAATCATGTAATGCAAAACAATTTAGTGTTAAATGTATATATGCATAATACTAATGAACATCCAATGCCAAAAAAGTGACCAAAAAAATTATCTTAGGGGCAAGATGTGTTTGCTTGGTTTCAACTGGTTTGGATAATTGTCTAGGAACTTGTAAAATACTACAGGGTCTTTCCACTGTTGCGAGTGTCACATTTTTCACACATAAAGTTATATTTATTTGTACTTCAGGTGTCAGAGTAAGGCTAACTTTAATTTGGTGAATAGAATAGCATGTTATTAAGTTCCTGTAAAAATTTTAGCTCTTAATTTTACACTCAACCTGCTAAAAAAGTCTTGAAGAAGTGTTGCAGGTGTGACAAAACTTTATCCTTCATTTGCACGTAGCCGTGTTCTTTAGTTATTTCGACTTCTACTTCTGAATCAAAATGATTGATACTATTTTACACAGTGAAGAAAGGAGTAATAAAATGCAAGATATGATAACTTATTCACAGACACTTCCAAAAGACAACATATTTTTTTCCTTCAGGTTGGTGTGACACATAGATACATCAAAATTATTGAGTGAAATTTAAAACAAAACTGCAAGAAAATATTTTAATTATTATGTTAAAATGATAAAAACTTAAACAAGAGAGAACTAGGCCTATTTCAATACTACTGAAAAACAAATTGTCCCCTGTTATTCAACAGCTTGGGTGGATTTACTTTCTGGGAGATTACAGAAATATTTTCCCAAGATATGTCTTCTTCTGTGGGCCAAATCCAGCATTTCCCACTGGGCTGCATATACTTCAGCAAGACCTGCTCAGCTTGTTCATCAACTTGGAGAACTTCTACAAAGTATTTCTTCTTCAAACAGGACTTTCCAGTGACAGTCAACTCTGACAGTACAAAGTCTCCTATCCTAAATTTCAAGGATTCTTCACTATCAGCACTACAAATTGAATTGTGTGAATTTTCATGGTTATGAAGTGATATCACTGTTGTAATCTCTTGGGCAGATGTAGCAGAAACCCTTCTAACTCCCTCTTTAACTGCTATAATGCAATGGAGTTTGTGCAATCCTGGAATAGGCTGTAAGCCTTTCCAACGATTATCCAACATAGCCATTGCTGAATTAATTTCTTCAGATGATAAGTAGAGGGTTGTAATCCCTTTCAGGTTCTCCTTGAAGCACTTGTAAAAATCATAAGGATTGTTAATAGTAACCCTCCGTGATTTTACAGTTCTCTCTTCTCAAAAACTGGACTTTGATTTCATCATTGTTAATAGATTTTAGTATGAAGGCTTTATTTCAATAGTGGTACACTTCAAATTTTGGTCTTTTGTGATTCTGAGGCTTAAACATAACTTAGTGCTGACAATTCTCTGACTGAGATACCTGAAATATTGCAGTCCATCACTTGTTGCAATTAATTATTAAAAATATAACTTTTGTTTCAAGTACCATCCTACTACCATGGAGAAACTTGAAACTGGCTCAAAAATGATTTTCCGTTCCACAGTTCTTTTGCTGGACGTCGATTTTATAAGCTAAATGTCACCCAATAGTTAGACACAATATGCTTTATCTAATAAAAATATTATGAAAGTGATTGTTGCTACTCATCATATAGCAAAGGTGCTGAGTCACAGACAGCCAGTTTGGCATCTGCAGCTAGAGACTGTGGTCATGTGAGAGTTGTGTTTGCATGAATGTGTGAGTGTATGTTGTCTGTTTTTGACAAACACTTTGTTGACCAAAAGCTCACTTTGTGGCAGTCTTTTTGTTGAGCCTATGTACGGCTCAGCGTCTCTGTTATATGGTGAGTAGCAACTATCCCTTGCATAATATTGTTACAAATACTAACAAAGAGATAGAGGGGCTGGCCAGTACTTACCTCAGCTCAGTACAGCCGATAGATACACAAAAAACAGAACCGAAAATTTACGTTCCAAGCTTTTGGAACAAATGTTCCTTCTTCAGGGAGGAGAGAGGGGAAAGAAAGGGAAGAAGGGAAAGTGGATTCAGTTACTCACAACCCAGGTTATGAAGCAACAGGGAAAGGAAAGCAGGGAGGGTAGCAAGGATGGAGGCATGGTTGTCAGAGGGAAGTCAAAGATATTCTACTGTAAGTACTTACAGTACCAGTACAGTACCTGGGTTGTAAGTACTTACAGTACTTACAGTACTTACAGTAGAATATCTTTGGCTTCCCTCTGACAACCATGCCTCCATCCTTGCTACCCTCCCTGTTTTCCTTTCCCTGTTGCTTCATAACCTGGGTTGTGGGTAACTGAATCCACTTTCCCTTCTTCCCTTTCTTTCCCCTCTCTCCTCCCTGAAGAAGGAACATTTGTTCCAAAAGCTTGGAACATAAATTTTCGGTTCTGTTTTTTGTGTATCTATTGGCTGTACTGAGCTGAGGTAAGTACTGGCCAGCCCCTCTATCTCTTTCTTAGTATTTGTTTCACATCTTTATATGAGATTTTCCATTAATCATTTATAATATTGTTACATTCCATCCTGGATTTTGCATATAATAAAAAAATATAGGAACTAGAGAAATTCAAAGTAAACAACTGATACTCCATTTTACAATAGTATTTATGACACTCATCTGCCATATGTGGTCGCTGTTTATTGACTCACCTTACATTATCCTAAGGATTGAGCTGTAATATCATTCTAAATCACTTTGTTTCTGATCCTGTTTTACAGGTGTATCAGAGTTTGGAAGCAAATATATCCATATTGACCCAGCTAGTGTCCACACAAATATTATTATGGTCAATGTTGAAAGAAAAATTAAAGCATCAAAACTATGCAGTCGATTAGAGCAGGTAAATATAGCATCACCCATGTAGCCTACTATTTAATATAAAATACAAATACTTATTATTGTATGCATTGCTACTACTGATGTTTCTTTGTGCAAAATTTTGCATTAGTTGCCTATATAGGTCTACCCCTCCCTCACATCATTTGTTGATTGTCACAGTCTTTATGGTTAACTCTTTTAATGAGCTTTTTCTTGGAGCTGAAATTTTTGACATTATAGGTTCTCATGGTTCCAATTGAAGTAATAACTTCAAAGTAATCCTCTGCTATATTTTTTGTGTTACTTTAAAATTTTTATTCTCTCACATTTTTCTGTATCGCACTGTCTTTACAATTTTCCACGTCAACAAAATGGAAAATTACATTGATATTTCCAAAACTAAAAACACCTCCGATGACATCAGAGGCATGCCCACTGTTACTCTGTGGTACTAACAATATTCCAAAGGGTTTACAGATTTTCTTGACAAATGACCTATTAAATTACAAATGAATCCAGAAATAAATTCAATAACTTGTACTAAATTTCGTAATTAATAATAGAAATTTTAAATGTGACAAATATTCCATAATTTCACATGTTTCTAATAGAAAATAATTTCAACTCTACATTAGGAGCTAGTACATATTGATTGTAACAACAAGAAAATAAAGTAAGTTCTTTTTAGGTATTTTAGCTTGCATTATAACACACTGTGTAGAAAATCATGAGATTTTTTAGGACAACAGCTGAGATAATATTGACCTATTCAAAATTCGGAAAAATATTTTTAGTATCAATTACTTCTGTTGAGGAAAGATAATGCTAGAGGAGGGTGTCCCTTTACAAAGTCCCCCTCACAAAATTTGGAAACAATATGTTTGCAGTATTTTGTGACTTACTATCAAGTTTGCCAAATGGTGTACAAAATGATGCCAAAAGATGGAATACAGGTGTATTGAAGTATCTGTTACATAACATATTACAGAAAAATATCTAGTATACAAGTCACAATTTATACATATATCAGGGCATGGCATTCACATTTTCACAACTGTGAAACATTCTGTCACAAGACAATTGATACAAAGTCAAAACTACAACATTACAACACTAAACTATAGAAATAAGTGCAGTGACAATATAAACCTACTAGAATCACAAATTGCAAGTTTACATCCATGAAGTCACAGCTTCAAAATTTTCAAAACAAAAGAGAAAATATACAGAGCCGAAGTGTACGATGAGTGAGCCGACTTGAAAAATTCACAACAATGTTCACAGACCAGAAGAATATGCAGACATGAGTAGGAATATAAATTAATATTCTTGAGGAAAACACCTTGTTTTACAAAGTGACTAGCATCCAGCGCACGTTAGTGTATCGATTATTCATATGAGTTCGAAACGCATCCCTGTCAGTTTTTGAACACTTTTGAACACATTCTAAGTTGATTTCTGAATGTATCATAAGTTGATTTGTGAATGTGTGCATAGTTTACATGATGTCTTTGTCAGGGGAATCCTCGTTGCATGCAGAAACAAACTTTCCTACAGACAAAAGAGGCTATACGAGCTGAGCGAAGTAAGGCCGAACGGATGAATATCAACCGCTGTCTGATTGTGTGGTTGATTGGGTTTGCGAATGATAAGCGTTGTTACAATTACTAGCAAAATCCATAGATTCAGACTACAGGAATGGAAATAAATGAATAACTGGTAAGAAAGATTACATATTCCTTCTCGGTGTATCCAAGAAAATTAAATTTTGACAGAAAATTTTTGGACAGATCGCTATACTAGTAAGGGCCAGTTGTACAGTCCACGGCTAGCAGCCGCTTTAAGTTCGACTCTGGAAGAAGCACGAAAAATGCGTTGAACGAACATGTAACAATGCCTAACCGCAGGATAACTAAACCAGTGATTCTGGCAGAATTAGTGAAGTTAACCTGCAAATAAGCTTTGACATTGGCACGAATAGTTACAGAATTAGTGATAACAAGACTGTTAGAACGAGGAAGGAGAAGTCTTGCTTGTAGTAGGCCTAATAGGCATTTGATATTGGTGCTTTGTGAATTATATTCTGTCGTTACAAAAAAGACCGTTTGTGCCAAAACAGTCTCGTTTATTTTGTGCGTATTACAATTGTTGCAGTATTAGAAAGGCCTATTTTGTTTTATCTAGCAAACACAGACAAAATAGACGTAATCAGATCGAGAAACCACACCAGTCTTGGGTCCTATTTGTATTAACAGCTTTTTCAGTATTAGACAACGACATTTTGACTTTTCATGTAGCAAAACGTTTGACAAACTTTGATGAGGTAATAGATTCTTTCACAGAAAGGGAAGCATGCCATGTAAAGCTGTACCAAGATTAGAGAGAAAAAGAATGCTAGGAGCTAAGGATTGAAGAAATGTGTACTTTCTTGCTTGTCTCTTGTCTTTATTGGTTTTATGTATCCTGTATTTAATTTTATGTTGCACAAAGCAGCAAGTTGTGAGCTGGTAGGGAAAGGATGAAAATTTTCTCAAGATTTTTTTTTTTTTTTGCCGACTATAAGCAGGAGAGGCACCATGGGACATTTTAATTTCCACTGTCCTGAATATGGTTTGATGGCATCCATTACAGAATTTACATGTTTCAATTCCACATAGCGAAATGCAGCGACGTGCGATAGAAGAATGCTGTGTGAGGAGACAAGGCACTGCACTTTGGCATACTTAAGACCAAATAACATGCCTTACATGCTATTCATTGACAACATGTGTCCCAAGCTCTGAATACCCGCTGTGATCGGCTGGCGAGATCACGTGACATGAGCTATGACTGGCTTACAAAAGCGCATCGCAATCTCAATCTCAATTTCAATGCTTCGGAAAGTAAGTGCGGTGTTTGGTTGAATTCAACTTTCGTAATATGAAAATACGCAGTGTATATGTTACTGCACGTCGAAGAGCTTTCAAAAACGCGTTTTTTTCTGTGTTTAGTTTTCTAAAGCACCGGAAAATTCTACGCCCTTCTATAAAACCATAATCATTCAAAGGGCTTATAAGTTATACAGTTCCAAGAGAAAATATACTGTCAGTTAACAGGAGAAAAGTATGTTTTCACCCGGGAGAAAGCGTATTTTTAACTGGGAAATCTGGGAGAAATCCGGGAATTTTTTTTCCTTGTCCGCGTATACACCCTGTTACTTCTTGGATCATTACTCTGCATGATATTAACAAAAAACTGCTTTGACTGGACTGGTATTCCATGACTCTCACTTATCTGTGTTATCAGCATCATTCACAAATAATCCTAAAACTTTATTATTCTTAAACTCCACAAATACCTGATTCTCACCATCATCATATTCTTCCAAAATTACTTCATCAACAACATAAGTCTCATTTCCATCAAAGTCACTTGCCTCACCTACATTCATTTTCAATAAGCTACCAGCCTCAGACTTACCAAACCTCAGTCATTTCACAATCACAGCTCTCTTTCACATCTACATCAAAAATATCATCAAATTCAGATTCAATACACTCATCACCTGATTTACGTACATGAATAACATTGTTTTCCAACCAAGAGAAGAAATCATTAGTACAGACTACATCAAAATTCTCACTACTCACACACTTGGGTTGTGATTAGTAACTACATCACCATAATTAAACATAGTATCCCAAAACTTTTTGATCAAAACATGAATGAGAAATCTGATATTCCTTCTGCTCAACTTCAGATACCTGTGCCATATCATTAACACTGTTATTATTGTCTAATTGCAAGTGCAACTTGGGGTCCTGTGCTTGTTGTGTTTCCTCACCCCAAACCTGTGGACCTCCATTGAGGCAAACTACCATTTCCCAAGTAGTTACTGCTATAATTGTTTCTCCTATTAAAATGCCCATGGTTATTTCCATTATTCCCATCTTCAAAATTTTTCTCTCTGCTAACATTTTGATCTTGATAGAAATGTCTTGAAAGGAGGATACAAGATGAACATCAACAAAAGCAGAACGAGGATAAGGGAATGTAGTCGAGTTAACTCGGGTGATGTTGAGAGAATTAAATTAGGAAACGAGACACTTAAAATAGTAAAGGAGTTTTGCTATTTGGGAAGCAAAATAATTGATGATGGTCGAAGTAGAGAGGATATAAAATGGAGACTGGCAATGGCAAGGAAAGCGTTTCTGAAGAAGAGAAATTTGTTAACATTCTGTATAGATTTAAGTGTCATGAAGTCGTTTCTAAAAGTATTCGTATGGAATGTAGCCATGTATGGAAGTGAAACATGGACGATAAATTGTTTGGACAAGAAGAGAATAGAAGCTTTAGAAATGTGGTGCTACAGAAGAATGCCGGCCGAAGTGGCCGTGCGGTTAAAGGCGCTGCAGTCTGGAACCGCAAGACCGCTACGGTCGCAGGTTCGAATCCTGCCTCGGGCATGGATGTTTGTGATGTCCTTAGGTTAGTTAGGTTTAGCTAGTTCTAAGTTCTAGGGGACTAATGACCTCAGCAGTTGAGTCCCATAGTGCTCAGAGCCTACAGAAGAATGCTGAAGATTAGATGGGTAGATCACATAACTAATGAGGAGGTATTTAATAGAATTGGGGAGGAGTTTGTAGCACAACTTGACTAGAAGAAGGGATTGGTTGGTAGGACATGTTCTGAGGCATCAAGGGATCGCCAATTTAGTATTGGAGGGCAGCGTGGAGGGTAAAAATCGTAGAGGGAGGCCAAGAGATGAATACACTAAGCAGGTTCAGAAGCATGTAGGCTGCAGTACATACTGGGAGATGAAGCAGCTTGCACAGGATAGAGTAGCGTGGAGAGCTGCATCAAACCAGTCTCAGGACTGAAGACCCCAACAACAACAACAGAAGTTACCATTATCTCTGTTTCTGTAGTTATTCCCATTGTGATTTCTATCAGTCTGACTGTTCTGGTACATAATTCTTTCTACTGCCCTATCCAGCCTGTCAACATATGGTAAAAATTGTTAAAGACAAACATCAGGTCCATGTAGTAAATCCCACTGCAACCTTTCTGAAGATCTCCTTTTAAGTGCATCAATCAATGTCATTTTGGCAGATGGTTTGACTAGGTGTGTTAACTTTTTAAGTTGATTCTTACAAAACTCTTTCAAAGTACTGTCTCTATTTCCTATAATTAGGACCATTCAAAAATTCACTTTTAATTCTCCTCTGTCCAGCTTCAGATCGAAATTTATTTAAAAAACTCTTTTCTAAACTTTATATCTTTCCCACAGACTTAAATTTAAATTTATCCATGATAGAGCTTTGCCTTCTTTGTAACAATCATAGTTGTACTAACCACTACCACACTTTATTATTATATATGAATTAGATTTTCAACACTAATTAACTTTTAACAAATTTAGTTTTTTGATGGTCACTCATGCCTAACACAAAACTATCTCTACAGTGCAATACCATTTTTTGAATACAGATTTTTGTGAATGCAATTTTCCTGAACTGCTGAAATTTTTTTGTCTAAAACATTTGCATTACTCTGCATATTGTTTTCAACATTTAAAATTTTTTGGTCTAAACTGGTGATGTTTTGTTCCATTTTTAATGCTATGGTCTTCTGTTCAACTCTGACATCATTAACATTCTTTGATCATTTTTAAATTCACTTACTAGCTCATTTTCCAAAACAATAAATTTATTTTCTAAAACATCAGCTTTTTCATTCACACTTTTTAACCTCTCTGACAATCTGTATCTTTAACTCTGAAACTTGATTACCAAGTTGATCAATTTGGTCTTGCACCCTATTCAATTTACTATTGTTATCTGTCTCCGTTTCCTCTATCTTTTCCAAAACTAACTGCAAAATATCAGTTTTTACTGTTTCTTTGCTGAATACAATTTCACTTGGTTCAAATGTGTCCTGACTGGGACCCAAGGCTTTCACTTCATCACACCTGCCCTTGTCTCTATTCGTTTTGTTAAGAAGCACGAGTCCACAAACAATTTAATTTCACAAATAGTTTGTACTTATCTTTCCTTCATCATGTCCCTGGTTGTAGTTGTAAAGTCCTCTTTTGCTCGATCTGGCCTGTCATTGTTGGTAGTACATCATCACTGTTGATATGAATTTGTTGGGCAGCCCTCAGTCTTCTTTCTTTGAATGATTGTAAATCCATTCAAACATAAACTGTAAATAACACAAATCACCCTCCCTTCTTCTGAAACTGACAAAACTTCATTATTAGTCAATTGATCCCGGACGACACCACCACTTGTAATCTACCCCTCCCTTACATCATATGTAGATTGTCACTGTCTTTACGGTTAACACTTTTAATAAACTTTGAGAGGAGTAAGATTTACAATAAACTTTTTACTTATCTTCTTTTCTTGTAGTTGGCCGGTGTCTTGAGATAATTATTCTGGGCACGTAATTGTCCTGGTTTTAATTGAGAAACAAAATGCGTGCAGTAACATTTCTTACTTAATTAAAAATCATGAGAATTATATTCCCTAGTAGTAGGACGTTAGATAAATATATTACACAATATTTACCATATTAATAATAAAATACCTTCTTTCTAATGAGGAACTGCTGAAATCAATCCATTCATTCTTCTGATAAGTACTACTAAGGTAAATCTTGGGATAAATTATTTACTTTGTGTCTTATTACAGATAAATAATATTTACATTTCCCATCCCAATTCACAAATTGAAGATACACTCTTCTTTTGAGTTCAAGTATAGCACAAGTATAGCATCATCATGGGCCTATTATCAGCTCCAAAATTTCATGGTACCTGGCAAGAAAAGTAAGAGTAAGACATAACTGCAGTAATGAAGTTGAGTATAAACTATAAACAAAAGTGTCCTGGTTTTTTCTCTTTGAAATTTGATCAGCTTAGAATGTGAGCACTTACCTTCAGTCATCATCAGGTAGCACAGCTACTCCTTCCAGTTCTGTCATCTTCAGCGCTAGAATCACAGTAATCAGTTCCACTATCACTGTCTGCACCACCTAAATCTATGATTATTTTATGTATTTCATTGTCGATAAATATTTCTTTCTGCATGTATTCCTGCTCAATTTTTTTAATGTGTTTGCACAATGGAATCCAGTCTTCTTTTCTTGTGGATTTAAATTTCTCCTCAAACAAATTTTTCACAGATGTTACATAACAGGGAACGTTCCTAGAAGCTACCCAACCTTTTACAATCAACCAAATATTTTCTATTGGATTTAATTATGGATGGTGAGGAGGAAGGTGTAAAGCAACGTGACCAGCAGTTTCAAGGATTTTATTGCCAGAATACTCGATGGTCATTGCCTTGGTTCTTCGAGTGAGCTCATAGAGAACGGGCTTCAACATGTCCTCCGAGAATGAGATATGCTCCTTTGTTAGCCACTTTCTGATATCGTCTTTAGTTGAGAGAGATGTTGGAGCTTTGTTTATTTTAACATTGTGATATGACACATTGTCGAGAACTATTACAGAGTTAAATTTTAAATTGGGAATCAGCTTTTCTGTCAACTACTTCTCATAATTTTGTTGGTTTATTTGGTTGTGGTAATATCCCATTGCTTGATTTGGCTTCCACATAACAAGCACATTAGGAATAAAGCCATTTTTGCCACCTGAATGAGTTATTATTAGGTGCTTTCCCTTTGGTACCAGCTTGAGGAGACCATGGGCAGTATTATCACTCCGTCTCAGTTACATGTGATGATAAAATAAGTTTCATTAACGTAAACAATGTCTCTGTTTTCTTCCCTAGATTTTTTTATTTGCTTCAAATATGATATTCTTTTTTCTCTAATATCACTTCTCTCTAACAGTATCAGCCTACTTGATTTTGTTTTTTACCAGAGGAAATTGAATTTATTTAGTAGCTGCCTTACACTAGTGTTGCTACCTTGAAAGTCTACTGCTTCTTTCAACTTCTGTTTAATTCCTTCCACTTCAGCCAGATAAAAGTTGTAAACAATTCTTCTAACAATTGCATCATCAAAACTATCAACATTTATAATTCTTTTGCATTTACATTTTTTATCAGGAGTTTCAAATTTCCTTTTCCTGCAATATTCCGATAGCTTGCTTTCCCTTTTAATTTTCTAGATAGTGCTACGCGAAAATCCTGTGGCCACTTCAGCTCTCGGCTGAGTTTGCTCCACCAGAATGTTCATCCCTTGAGAGGACTCAGCCTCCATAAACATTAAAATGTTGTGTATTATCTCCCGTGACTGACTATTCAGTTTTCTGCCTTTTAGTTTTGAAGTACTTATAGACATCATATTCAGTATTAAGTCACTGCGCACTACTAATACAAATACCGAAAAAGAACACAAAGGTGGAACTTGTACTGTACTCACAACAGACACACGTGGCACCCTGAGGGCAGCCGAATGTATTTGCGAAGAGCTGCACACTTTTGTGCATGTGCAGTGGCTATCCGGCTGTTTCAGAGTAACAGTCATGAAGCTCACAGATACGTGGCGTGGACTGTACTTCACTCTGTGGTATTAACAATATTCCAAATTGCTTACAAATTTTCTTGACAAATGAGTTTCTATTAATTTACAAATGAATCCAGAATCAAACTGAATAAATTGCACTAAATTGCATAATTAATAATAGAAATTTTAAATGTGACAAATATTTCATAATTTAAAATGTTTCTAATAGAAAATAATTTAAACTGTACATTCAGAGCTAGTATATATCAATTGTAACAACAAGAAAGTAAAGTAATTTCTTTTTATGGATTTTAGCTTGAATTATAACACATGGTGAACAACATCATATGAGATTTTTTTTTAGAAAAACAGCTGAGATAATATTAACCTATTCAAAATTTGAAAAAATATTTTTGGTATCGATTATTTCTGTTGAGGAAAGGTAATGCTAGAGGAGGATGTCCCTTTACACGTTGCACAGAGTAATGTTAGCATAAAGGGTAGTGTGGGAACAGAAGGTGTAGCGCTAGATGAATAAATCACACAGGAAAACTTTATTGATCCATTTTGTTTGCGGTTAAGAAATGCACATCACAACAGAAATATGATCAGGACTTCTAGTCTTGCATGTTGAACACTAATATATACAACACTGATAATAATGTTGCCAGAAATCAGATAAAAGAGTACTGCAGAAATGTTTTAAATTCTGGGGAAATCGCTGAAATGCTAATAGGGAGAAAAAAACTCAACAAATCACACTATTTTGCAGACACAGTAACAAAAGCTTAAACTGGTAGATATCAACAAGAGTTAGAGAATGAAGATAAATTTAAAAACTGAAGATTGATAACAATAAAAAAAAAGTTTAGCACAACTTACTGTAAACTGGGAGTGCAGCATCTAAAATTGAGAGAATTTTTAGAACTTTTAACATTAATACTGTGTTTATCTGTCAGCTATGATTAGTGCCCATTTTGATTCCATATAATATGATCTGAAGCTAAAGGAGTGAGTACTTAAGGGTACATTGGTCAGACCATTACACTGTTGAGACAGGCTTATGGAATATTGACAGCACACAAAGTTACAACAACTTAAAAATTCTTCAGTGGCAGAGCATTACTTAGCTGAGGAATGTGTAATGAAATATAATGAGTCACAGGTGGTTGCTGGGACTGTGTTCTGAAGGTATCTATTGTAGTTAGGTTGGCTGATAATCTTATGAATAAGAACAAGGGTTAGCCTCTGAGCAATTTGTGGAACCATGTGCTGACCTGCATTAAAACAGCAGAAGGTTTTGAGGAGTGGTTGCAGCAGCAATACCTCATTTTTGTTTGCACATATCCTTTGCAGTGTGGGCAGCACTCATGGCACTTGGTGCATGCACCTATAAAGTGGCACTGGCTCAGCGTGATCATCAGTTCAATGAGTCTCAGCAACAGCAGCGTCTCATCAGAAACTGATTTTCAGTTCAAACATCAAAATATTGTTGACTTGACTTGAAGAACCAACTGCATAGCCAAGAGAAGTATCATTAGCTTGACACAAATTGTTACATCAAATGGAAGCCATCACAAATGATCAATGTTTGTTATTGACATAGATTGCATTTTGGCAGGGAATTGGAGGTCGAGGTAGATGAAGGAGGTCTGGTTTCCAAGAGTAAGAACATGTAGAAGGGAAAGAAGGAAGGGTATTGCAGTTCTGTAATATACCCATCCCAAGTCTAGAAAAAATGAGAATAATGATTTGTAGGAATAAGGATATTTTACAGATTTTTATTGTGAAATGACAATGATGACACGTTCAACAAACAAGATAAGTAGTGTTTATTTAACATTGTACCTCAACAGAAGTTATGTTCAGAATATGTAATTCAAACCCAGGGATTGTTTCCCCCGCTTGGACTCTGTAGAATTTTTTTTCCAGTACCTATATTTCAGAATTGTGGACTTTTTTTCCCCCATACTTATGTTTCAGAATTCTACAGAAGATGTTCTACAGCGTGTAATTAACAGCTGTCATTCTGTTTGTCTAAACTTAGTATCATTTTTCTCTATTGTTGTATGTTTCCAGCTTCTCTTAGTCATCAACTTTCCACTTTGGTCTAAAATTTTTGCCTTAACTGACATAGTGCAAAAATAAGTGACCATTAATACCTTGTACTATTTTTCCAGCAATCACAACAGGGATTTGATGGTTAATGTTGTGCATAATGCTGGAATTCAATTATAAGAATGAGACTATGAAGGAGCTACATCTTAGATTCAGACATTTTGTAGCATACATGTACATGGTATTCAGTATCAGCTTAATTCAATTTATCGCCATTAATTCCAGACATGTTACTTTGTATCTCTAACCAATATGAACTTTTTACAATTTTCACATTGTTTTATAATGTACATTGGGTACTGGTGTACATATTAAATATGTCTGCCTGTGTCTGTATGTGTGGATGGATATGTGTGTGTGTGCGAGTGTATACCTGTCCTTTTTTCCCCCTAAGGTAAGTCTTTCCGCTCCCGGGATTGGAATGACTCCTTACCCTCTCCCTTAAAACCCACATCCTTTCGTCTTTCCCTCTCCTCCCCTCTTTCCTGATGAGGCAACAGTTTGTTGCGAAAGCTTGAATTTTGTGTGTATATTTGTGTTTGTTTGTGTGTCTATCGACCTGCCAGCGCTTTTGTTTGGTAAGTCTCATCATCTTTCTTTTTAGATATATATTTATATAAGTAATGTTATTAGTTTGTAATAACAAACAATCAAAACATATGTGCTAATGAAATCTTTGAAAAAGATCAGCAGTTGTTTAAACACAATATAAAAATTTATCCACAAAGCAGAATCAAAAGAGGCAAACCAAATCTGACCAAAATCAAAACGAATTTTAAGACAGTTTAGAAGACACTTTCAAAAGATGGAAAGAAAAACCCTATCTACAAGACTATTTAAAAAAATCTATTAAATTTTGCTTTAGGCAAACTACATTATTTAATTATTATTCCACTAATTCAATCTTTACAAGGTGTTGCCTCTTTAACCTTGAACCTGCACTCCCAGAGGGAACCTGATTTCTAGTCAGATGCCTTAACCACTTAGCCATGACTGCTGGTAGTGGACAATTCTCTAGAAAGAGAAAACTGCTACTGTTTAAAGCAATATAGTGACAGAAAATGGCTTAAATGCACTCATTTCTGTAGTGTTTCCATCATTACAGGACAAGCCATTTCGACAGTGTTAAAATAACAAATGCAATTTCAGTCGGTGTTCCCATGCTTCTCTGCCCCCTGCTGTCCTCTGTCAGCTGAAGCCTGCGACTTTTTCAGTCCCTTATCCCAAAGTCAGGTGGTCTTCATCTCTCCCTGGAACTCTAGTACTGCCTTTGTCCATCTTCCATCATTCCTATGTGTGATATGTCCTGCCCAGTTCCATTTTGGAAGCTTTACCCTTTCCACGACATCCTGAATTCCTGATATTGTTCTTATGTTTTTGCTTCTTTCTAGTCTTCCTTAGTGAGACCCTAGGGCTGATGTTCCTATAGCTCTCTGAGTTGTTTTGGAGTTTTCTTTTGAAAAACTCATTTAAAACCCAAGTTCGACAGCCACATATTAGTTATGGAAGAACACACTGTTGAAAAAGAACTTTTTAAGTATTTTGGAAGATTAGATTTGAAAATGGTTGCATTTCTCCAATAAGCTCTCACAATTGGCTTCAATAGGCAAATAATTTTGTTTTAAGTCTCCTCAGATATCAGTTAACTGTCCCAGTTAAACATACTGGTTAACATACTTTAGACAGTTATTGTTCACTATTATTTGTCTCGTAGTTACTTACTTATTGTACATAGTATTTTTTTGAACAGATTTGTCTTAAGACCCACTTTTTTGCAACTGTTTAATAAATCTGTGGCGCCAATGAAATCAACACCAACATCGATGTGCATTCATCTTTGGACTCTAAGCATTATCTTTGGCTGTTCTGCCATGTTCAGTTCAGTTCTTTGTGATCCTTGTATGTGTTAAGGTTAATAAATGAACTATTGCTAAATGGGTGTGATTATTGGTGCAACCAACCCGGTAACCCTCCTCACTGATGACACCAAGTTGTAATGTCTTCCGTTTTTGCCATTTTACTGTGTTCGCGACCTCTGTGTCGGTTATTTTTGTGCGTAATACATCGACACAGCCTTCGAACAACGACTTCGGCCCAGCGCCCAACGCCGGATTTTGTGATCGACATGCATTGTGTTGAGGGCGATGTACACCCACCAGGACTACAACATGATGCCACCTACTCAATGATTCCGCCGATTTCGCCAGATGTTTTCGAGCCTGCAACAATAAGTGAGGTTAGGAGTGACTCCGGCTATCAAACGCCTTTGTTCCCACCACATGTGCCCTCCCTCATTGACTGTGCAGTTACCTCTTACAGATCTCTGTGCAGTGCGGGACCAATGCCGATTTCTGCAAATGCTTTGTCGGACAACCTACTACTGCCAGGACAACGATTTGCCACACTGAAATCCGTGCAGTGCCACGTGGATACATGCCACGTGGCTGGAACTGCTTCGTTCACAGGTCTGCCTCCTCAGCATCCAACCACGCCCGCGCCTGCCTCAGTTCAGCATCAGCACATGCCTTCCTACTTCGATACCTTGGCCTGCAACAGCAGCATTAACTTGTTATCTGTGCCTGACCTCCACCTCCATCCCACTGCTACGCCCCAATGTTTTGTGCCATGAGATTTACCCCCCCCTCCCCCTCCCCCTCCCCCTCCCCCTCCCCCTCCCCCTCCCCCTCCCCCTCCCCATGACACTTTTACATGCTTGTCTCTGTCGACGACGTTACAAGAAACCACCCACAAGTGCCATGTCGAGCTTGAACACGACGCTCGCCTACCCAAGGAAAACTTTGAGCTCTTGCTCCGGCTCTACAAAACATAGCTCCAGCTCTCCGATGCAGCAAAGGAATTACAGACACTACAGCAAGGACAAAGCAAGGTCAGTAAGTGCGCCGAATCTGCTTGCAATCCCAGCAATCGAGCCTCCGTGTGTTTACCTCCCGCTACCCCTAGCAACTGTGCTATCAAGACTGCCATAACGTGTACTGACAGTTCCGCAGGGCCACACCCTCCGAACATGGCAGCATTTGACACTCGGCCGGACACAAGTGCGCATGCGCGATGAGCGTCACGTGTTCCCGTCAGTGGAGCCTGAATCTCCGCCACTGACAACACAAACAGTGCACTCGCGCCAATCGTTTCGCCCACGACCATTCTGCCACAGGCTGCGCCCTCGGACAATGGACTCACTAACGGCTAACGAGCTCTACCGAGCTCACCCGACCACGGTGCCACTGCTTAGGGCTGGCAGCCATCTTGTCACGTTGACACCTGGGACACTTTGCCGCCTCAGCTGCCGTCGGATCTGCCGAGTGGCTCCGAACACCACGACCACGCCTCACCTGCCCTGCCCACCACACATTGTAAACAAACCCGCCTCCTGTGATGCAGGTAATATTTCCGTCATCACCAACGGCATGGTTCACAAGCTTCGCCTCAAGCCAGGTCCCCCGATCTCCAGTAAACCGTGTCGACTTTGTCCCGAGCGCCTCTCCGACCTTAAAAATCAGATTTCTGCACTACTAAGCATTGAACCCTCTGCCAGTAGCTGGCCTATGCCCATACATATGACACCCAAGAAAGACGGGTCCTGGCACATGTACAGAGACTACCGCCGACTAAACGCACAAACAATTATGGACACCTACCCCATACCCAACATTGCCGACTTTACCAGTTCCCTCGCAGGTGCGACCGTGTTCTCTGTCATTGATTGCAAACGGGCCTACCACCAGATCCCCATGGCACCTGAAGACATCGAGAAGACAGCAATCACCACCCCGATCGGGTTATTTCAGTTTCGATTCATGCCCTTCGGTCTGAAAAACGCAACCCAGACCTGGCAACGCTTCTTCAACGAAGTGCTATTCGACCTAAAATTCTGCTTTGTATATCTTGATGACATTCTTGCGTTCAGCTCCTCCATCGAGGACAACATTCGACATGTGCAAACTGTTATGAACACTCTCACAGCAGTAGGCATTGAGAGCAACCAGGACAAATTGCAGCTACATCAACCCGCTGTCACTTTTCTTGGTTTTCGGGTCTCTGCTGACGGCATTTCACTGCCCCCTGAGAAAGTACAAACAATACTAAACCTACCCAGACCTTCGTCATTCAAAGAGCTCCGGCACTTTCTGGGGATGGTTCATTATTATCGCCGACATCTACCTCGGGCTGCGGAGATTCAGGCTCCACTGACGGACGCCTTGGCAGGCACCAACACTTCTGGATCTCAGCCCGTTCCATGGTCCCCTGCTATGACTGACTCTTTCACTGCCCTCAAAAATCTTCTTGCCGAGGCCTGCACCATCACGCATCCTCATCCCAATGCACAGCTTTTCATCACCACAGACATGAGTGATACTGCCATCGGCGCTGTCCTTAGCCAGACAATCGACAGCCAAACTTCACCACGTTGGACTTACACACTTGATCGAGTGACTTCCAGCTCCAATCGTCGAGCTCTCCTCCGACCTCGCCCTCTACTCCAGTCTCATGCACTCCGTCGAGTGACCACATGCTCCCACGTCGAGATTACCTACGATCACGCCCTCACCGCCGGGCCCTTCGTCGGTCACTTCGTCCTCTCCACCGTCGCCTGCCTCGCCCTGTCGAGGTATCTCACGCCCCCCCGTCTTGAACATGCCCTCACTCAAGGTGTTTGTGCCTGTCCCCCCAGACGTAATCCACTACATCTCAATAATACTGTGCATTTATACACTGTTCGTCATGTGTTTCTCTTCATTCAGTGCTCATGACACAACCTCTGCCACTCCCTGCCACCTGGTGAAATGTGTTCCCCTCCTGCCCAACGTTGACCTGGGCATGCTTCATGTATTTGCCATGCCCACTGGAGACATCGTCGTTGTCGCTCCGTTCCACCCACAAACCGCCAGCCTACCTGGCTCGTTTCAATGACTTTCAGGTTCGGTGGCCGAACCTTCCTTCACGACATTTACCCACACAGTTCCCCAACAATGCTGTTGAGCTGATCGTGGTCTGGCTCCTGCGGACCACCCCTGCCGATGCCTCAGTCACCCCCCCCCCCCCCTCCGGCCTATCAAGAGTACTCTGTACTGTGGAGGGGGGGGGGGGGTTTAAATGTGGCACCGACGAAATCGACACCAGCATTGATATGCATTCATTTTGGACTCTAAGCATTATCTTTGGCTGTTCCGCCATGTTCAGTTCAGTTCTTTGTGATCCTTGTATGTGTTAAGGTTAATAAATGAACTATTGCTAAATGGGTGTGATTTTTGGTGCAACCAACCCATTAATCCTCTTCAAATCCTTTATAGAGGATTGCGGTTGTATTATATTATTGGCTAGGACTACTGTATCATCTTCAAATCTCAACTTAGTGCATCTTTTTCAATTTATGCTAATTCTCCTTTCTTTTGAACAATTCTGGACACAGCCACCTCAAGAACTACAGTACTATAAACAGTGTGGGGGATACAGGGTAAGTCTACTTTGCTTCTCTTCCAATAGAAAATTTCCTCATGTGTTTTACCATGCTGTCAGAAGTCATGGATATTATATAATATATTTATGTACTTTGTTTCCACATGTTCAGTCAATGTTTGTATAACTACAATGAGCCTGACAGAACCAAAAACCTTTTCAGTCTATGAAAGCCACACATAGTGGCATTTCATTTTTATTGGCTTGACTACTTACTTCACTCTGGTGTTTGTATGGTCAATTGATGTACAACCACTGCAGAATCTAGCTTGCTCTATGTGTTGTGCAGCTTCTACAATAGCATTGATTTTATTTGTCAAATTTTCGTAGATAACAGTGAATAAACCAATAGGACAGCTATTGTGAGTACTCCCTTTTTGTGTAGAGGATTATTTTTGCTTTATTCCATGAGATGTAGGTGGTGCCTTTTTGTATAAAAGCAATAAACATTTTAGTCAGAAGTTGTGGTTCATTACCAGCAAACTTATGTATTTGAAACATCAAGCCATCATGACCTGTGCTTTGGCATTCTGCATTTCATTTATAGCTTTTCTTATTTCTTTTGAGAAGATTTCTGCGACTTCACCATTTTTATTTGTATAAGGTGACTGACAGGTATGAGTAGTATGGAGACTAATTGCCAGCTTGTACACAACATACCATGAGCTCACATGATCGATAGTTGTTTGTGCATGAAAAAAAGTATTTAACAATTCTTGACACCATCTTCATCAGTGTTGGGAAGGACTGTGGTGGTAGCCACAGGCAGCTGTAGAGATGGCAATGTGTATTTGGCTCTTCTTTCCTTCCAATCCTCTCCCCACTACTGTGTGTGGTCTGGCTTCCCTAGCCCCCTGCCACACTATGCAGCTTGCATTGCCTGAAAAAGCTCTGCAGCTTCTGCCTGCAGGATAGGCAGCACGCCTGATCCCTACAACTTGACTCATTAAAAATTAAGTCACAAAGTGTTTTAAATGAAGTCTAATAAACTAAAATTATTCACTGATTGTAAGGGTACCTAAATTGAAGGTGATAAAGTTAAATTTGAAAATTTGTAGTTTGATTTCTGAAATTGTGCAATGAATGATGAGTGACCCAAATTACCAGCTTTTAATTGTCACAAGTATAAATATCTAAGATTTAGAGATAATATGTATTTGAGGAGAGGTCACTGTTTGCAAAATAGGAGGCATTATGCAGCAGCGAGGCACATGGAGACAAGTGGTACTAGAGAGGGTCAGGAAAGACCATGCTGGAGTGGAACAAGTAGGTGCATGCAATGGTTCAGTTAGGGGAGCAAAGGAAGGAAATATTTCAGTGATTGAGCTAGGATGGAGAAGAAGTGTAGCATGAGGTGTAAGGAGTTCAAATGAGGGAAGATGGCAGAATGGTGTAGGAAGAGATGGATGGATAGTCAAGTGAAGAAAAGAGGCAAGCGGAGATTGACGGCAAGTGCATTCTTGGAAAGAAGAATGTGTAACAGGGAAAGTTGCCACCTATTCAGTTCAGGAAGCAAATGAGAAATATTCTCCACACAGTTCTTCCCCTTATCCAAAGTAGCATTTTCAAGTTAATAACCTTTGCTATAAGCTTGGATTTTTATAAGTTTTGTTGTTGAAAACTAATTGATAAGCTATGAAACTATAGAAGATGGCAATATTAATTGTATCAATTGAAGTGATGAAAGTAAGCTGAAGCTGATGGCGGTCTGAATAAAGCACTCTCTTGTATCTGCAGCACAATGGACACATTTATCACATGGGAACAAGTCTACACAAGTTTCAAACAACAGTTACTTCAAACCATACAGTTTCTGTTACTGTGATTTGTAGAACCTATCATAGCTTTTACAATGTAGGGTAGTAAACATAGTGAACAAAACTTAATAACATATCCTCCAGTTCTTTCTATGTCTTTAAACACTTCCAATCACTTCCAGTCTTTAAACACTTCTCACTTTTATTACTCCTGCTGTCATGCAGCTGTCAAAATTGTATGACTATTGTGTTTTGCAGTGCAACAGATGGCTTGTAAGAAGTCATGCTGTACTATTATGTTACTTCAAATATACCATCCTACACACAATGTAGGAAAAGACAGATTGCTACTTACCTTAAAGAAGACATGTCATGTTGCAGAAAGGCACAATTAAGACACTTACAGAATGTTTCTTACCACAGTCTTCATCAGTAAGATACACACACAATTCACACACATCATTCCAACCCGATATGCTGGAGTTGGCAGGCCTGTGTGTGTGTGTGTTTTACTGATGAAGGCTGTGGAGAAAAGCCTTATGTAAGTGTCTTTTATTTATGCCTGTCTTCAACTTGACATGTCTTCTTAATGGTAAGTAGCATCTGTCTTTTCCTACATTGTTGATATTCGTACCTGGAGTTTCCAGTGTTTGATACTATCCCTTACCCTATCCAAAATTTTCCTCAAGACATGCTCCACTTCCAGAGCTGTTCTGTTGTATGCATGAAACAGTAACAGATATGCACAGTGTGTCTTCCTTTTATAGCTGGTGGCACTTGATGATCACCCTTTATTAACATATGATGCTTAGCCAGTCAAACTAATAGAACAGTTGAAATATTGTCTGATATAACAGGTACTCAAAGTATGTAGCAAGTTTTACTGCCCTAGTAGTGGATCTTTTATCAATGGTAGACCTGGTATAGTAGCCAGATGTGCTAGAAGCTACAAAGAAACTGATTTTTATGGAGGGACATCATTTCTGATGTTGTACTGTCAAAGTGATAGCAATTAAAATACTTTCAGCAATCAATGAGCCACATCATAGTCTCACTTATTTGAGGCTGCAACGATATTTTAGTACACACTTGCTTCTCATTGTAAAACGTGTTATTTTTCAGATTACTGATGAAGAGGCAGAGTATTTAGGAAAGGAAGCAGTAATTGTTAAAGCTTTGGCTTTGGACACTGGGCACATACGTCTGGTAACATATAACAGCATAACAGATACTGATGCCAAGATGGTTGTGAAGAAGCTTCAGTTCATCAATCAAGAGCTGCAGAGGAGCTGATTAGTGTTAAAATGTGTAGTGAACTCTTCAGTATCACAATTATTCAAGCAGCATGAGAAACAGTGTAATAATTTAATGTCGGAACTAGCACCATTCTTTCTATTGCATATGGTATAAGCTCTGAAAAAATACTAATAAAAAAATAAATCATATACTATTTGTCCAAAACTAGTAAGATGTCATCACTGAATTGTAGAATAACATTATTTTTTTATTGTGTTATTGTAGCTTACCTTTTGTGATATGTCACACTGCCTCAAGCTTGTTTGATTTCATTTTTTATCATCAGCTTTTCATTGCCGTTTTCCTTAGCTTGATAATGTTTTACTGACAAACAATATCTCTCTCTATTTTGTGGGCCACACCTCCCACAGGAAAGAGTATTGAAATCCCAGAGGTTGACTACCAGAGTACTGGCAGCAAAGGGTCAAAATTTGAACTGCTCCTAAAATGCAGTGAAGGTCACATAACACAAGGTATAGAAAGTTGGTTAAAACCTGAAGTTGACAGCAGTGAATTTTGGGGGAAAATTAGTCATACAGGATGAGTCCAAAAAGTAAAGGATCACAATTTTTTGTGATGGAACTATACATTGCAGAGTGCTCCAACCAGTTGGGGAAAGTGAGGGGAACCCTTAGCTTTCCAGCAGTAGGTTGCTCAATTGTCTCCAAACCCTTGGAGATTTAGGACAACTTCTTCTGTGAACTTCTACATAGTGGTCACATGAAAATTATGATGGAAAAATCTTTAGAGCAATGCTATGCAGTAAAGTTTTGTGTGAAGCTCGACAAGATGCTGCTGGAAACTTTTGGATTTCTTAAGAAAGTCATTGGTGATGGTTGTATTTCCAGATCACAGTCAAACAGGTGCCACAAGATGTTAAGAGAAGGTGAGCAGGAGATCACTGACAAGGCCCTTGTGAGACACCTGTTAACATTGCGAATGGACAGCCATGAGACTCTTGTGTGCCAGTCACTGAATTCAGATCATTGAATGAGTCTTCGCTTGATGTCAGAAACATTGGAATTGTTGAAAATGGTTTTTCGTGGGACTTTATTGGAAGGGTTGTCCATCCAGAAGATTTTTGCAAAACTGGTGCCCAAACTTTTGACTGATGTGCAAAAGCAACACCGAGTGGCAGTGTGTGAAGAAAGCAAGCAATTCAATTAAGGTGATCCCAATTTGCTGGACATTTTGGTCACTGAGAGTGAGCCATGGATCAGTAAATTCAAAGAGGCAGAGTGCAAAATGGCACACAATGAAGTCAGAGTTTGAGAAGAAGATTCACATGAGCAAATGTTGGATGACGTCCGTGCCCAATGTTTTTTTTTTTTTTTATTTTATTTTAAATGCATAGGAGATAGCACCATGAGTTCATACCTCCTGGCAAGAGTGTCAGTGCTCTGTTTTGCAAGGCAGTGCTCCAGATACAATCATAGAGACTAGAGACACCCGCTTCCGAAAGGAGTCCCGCGCATTGTGGAAACTGCACCGCGACACTACACTGACTCTCACTGCCTCTGATGTCACAGCCTACCTGACCCACACTGGCATGTCAATAATGCCACAGCCATCCTTCAGCCCTTACCTGGGCCTGGTGGACTTTTCATTATTTCCTCAGCTGAAAAGGGGCCTCAAGGAAAGCATATTGAGTCAGTGGACAATGTGTAAGCTAATTTGATGGCTTTCCTGAAGGGAATCCCGATTGAAGAGCTCAGTAAGCTAGTTCCCCAATCATACTGAAAACATCAGAGGAGACTTTAATCATCCAACAATCAAATAGCTACATTTTGTTAGTGGTAGCTGTCACAAGACATCCTATGAACATTACTAAATGCCTTCTCTGAAAACTGCATAGAACAGATGGTTCAGAACCCCACTCAGGATGGAAATATATTAGAGCCAATGACAGCAAACAGACCTGATCTGTTTGAGTATGTACACATCAAATATGGTATCAGTGACTAGACAGCTGCAGCAACAATGATTACCAAAGTACGTAGGGCAACTAAAATAAGTAGAAAGTCTTATATGTTTGATAAACTAGATAAAAAAGCAGTTGTGTTATACCTCGATGACAAACTTGAAACTCTTAGCTCAGGGCGGGAGCATGTAGAGGAACTATGGCAACCTATGGCTCAAGTTTAAAAAATTGTTGACCATGCACTGGATATATATTGTAATGTTACCAGTAGTTTGTCATAAACATATATTGGTCGTGTTACGGAAAGTGTATTGTGTGGTATGTAGCTGGTTAGTTGCAACATAGTGACCAGTCCAGACCAGTAAGTAAGGGCTACTGCGAATGAGGTGAGAGGAAGGTAGCAAGCTGGTTGTCAGTGAGTGAATGTCACCTGGATTTTCACATGGAGAAGAGGAGTGAAGTAAGACAGTGCATGTCTATGGGTGTTAGCAGCAAGGCAAGGCTCTAACTGTGTCTAAAGCTAATATACACATATTTGTCAAAAACACTAAAATTTCTTCCATAAAATTTACAGAAAATCTAAAAATATCATTGAAATAGCAATAAGGAGATGAATCATTTAAAAATATCATCCTGTTTGTTCCATAGACTTTAAATCAGTTATTGGCATTTCTATGTGAAATTGCTTATAACAACAGTAACAAAGCTACAGACACAATAAAAATGTGTGTATATATATATATATATATATATATATATATATATATATATATATATATATATATATATATATATATATTAATAAGGAACTTGTGAAAAAACATTTATGAAGACATTATTTGAATAACATAGTACTCAAGCAGGAAGAGAAAATAAAGACAGTCTGCTGACTAGTAGTTGCTATTCCAGTTTGCGCAGAATATATGTAATGTTATGTTAGTATTTTAACAATGTGTAACACTGTTCAAACCTGTAGTAGTTGGAATATTTGCAAGTCTGTATAGATTTGTGTGGGTGCCCCCTGCTTGGACAGGATAGACATGATAGATTTTTGAAAAATAAAAGTATTTTCTATTTATTGAGACATTGTTGCTAGCTTGAATGCTGGGCAGCTGCCCATGGTCTCATACCTTCAGTATGGAATGCTGATGTGCTACAGTTCTCACAGTGAGGGGTGATGAACAAGATACCTTCAGACAATTTTGTTGTTGTTGTTGTTGTTGTGGTCTTCAGTCCTGAGACTGGTTTGATGCAGCCCTCCATGCTACTCTATCCTGTGCAAGCTTCTTCATCTCCCAGTACCTACTGCAACCTACATCCTTCTGAATCTGCTTAGTGTATTCATCTCTTGGTCTCCCTCTACGATTTTTATCCTCCATGCTGCCCTCAAATACTAAATTGGTGATCCCTTGATGCCTCAGAACATGTCCTACCAACCGATCCCTTCTTCTAGTCAAGTTGTGCCACAAACTTCTCTTCTCCCCTATCCTATTCAGTACTTCGTCATTAGTTATGTGATTTACCCATCTAATATTAAGCATTCTTCTGTAGCACCACATTTCGAAAGCTTCTATTCTCTTCTTGTCCAAACTATTTATCGTCCATGTTTCACTTCCATACATGGCTACACTCCATACAAATACTTTCAGAAAAGACTTCCTGACACTTAAATCTATACTCGATGTTAACAAATTTCTCTTCTTCAGAAATGCTTTCCTTGCCATTGCCAGCCTACATTTTATATCCTCTCTACTTCGACCATCATCAGTTATTTTGCTCCCCAAATAGGAAAACTCCTTTACTACTTTAAGTGTCTCATTTCCTAATCTAATTCCTTCAGCATCACCGACTTAATTCGACTACATTCCATTATCCTTGTTTTACTTTTGTTGATTTTGTTAAACTTCCATAACCAACAGGATGGCATAAGAGGAGTCACTAGGTGGCACTGATGAGGATGTGCAAGGGACTGTCCAAAGATGCTGCTCTCTCTTGTCCAATACTGCTTGTACCGCTAACATGTTCCTTTTCTGCTCCCCTATGCCATCAGTTAGACTTCAATGAGCTAAACTTTGGGTTCCTATGGTCACCTCTCCCCTCCTCTAAAAACCAATGTATACCCTCTTTTGGAAATAAACCTCTTCAGAGGTCAGCGTTTTGGCATTTAACCTTTTGTCATTCATTTTACCACCTTAATCCAGGTGCCTACTGCCTCACTTCTCGTGCCTTCTTGTAAAATTTTGGTGTGGTATGGGTCTCACCATCCAACCCAGAATAATGGTCCCTTTCCTTCTGGTTGCCACCAGTATCTCATATGACAGAAATGGGCAAGCACTAGGCACAACATTTAGTGTAGCCTATGGCTGTCTCTGTCTCAAGATAAGCAAGTGCTGCAAAGTGTGTGAAGTATGTCTCCACTACGCTTCACACTTCCAGCATTGCACATCCAGCACACACGTGCACACAGGTAGTGCACCCACTGTCTTGTTATGCATGGTTTGTCTGGCTTGCACGGCCTCCACTGCTGTCATTGGCTGCAGTGAAATTGTGACGGACAGCACACTGCCGCTACCTGGTCATGGATAACTCGCTATGTCAAAAATAAGAAGCAACATGTGTGATTGTGACCTGTGTGAAATGTGATGAGGGTTTATCATGGATCAAAAACACCCTCTTGGACAGTTTCCTATGATGCTTCATACTGACATCCTATTATAATCTTGTCAGGACATTCAGGTATTATGCTAATGTGACAGTTTTCCCCTCATGAGTGTAATCTATTAGCATCACACAATCACTATCGGGGTGGGGGACAACACTCAGCATCGCCCTATCTTTTGATGTTTGGTTCTTTGGCACCAATCAATCTGCATGTTTCCACTGCTTGCTTTGCTCCTTTGCCTTGGGGTCATGGTAATACACCCAGCACTCATCCATGGGAATTAGGCAACCAACAAAGTTATCTGGATTGATCTGACAGAACTGCAACACTTCTGCTGCTGCCTAGATGAGGTGTTTTTTTTTAACAGATATGACCAGTTGCAAAACCTAGCTGCATCATTCTGTTTTGCCTCCTCCAGTGGCATTCTATGGTACTGTGGCAAAGGGATGACAATATGAACTAGGACTGCAAACAAACAAAAAATTAACTATATAACTTTATTTTTCTAAAGGTGATAATTACAACTTTATGACTATCCCTTGTACAATGAAGAAAAGAAATTATTCATGTTGTTGAGGGCAATGAAAATTTAATTGTGATTGGGGGAATGAAATCAATAGCAGGAAACATAAGAGCAGGAAAGATAGTAAGAGAACAGTGACTGGAGGGGGGAGGGGGGGGGGGGTCGTTGAGAAGCTCCTGGTAGAATTTTGCTCAGTCAACAATTTAATCACTTGTTACATTTGGTCTAAGAAATGATGAAAGATTTTTGTGTACATGGGAGAGACCTGAGACACTGGAAGATTTGAAATAGATTATTTAATTATGGGACAAAGATTATGGAAGCAGATTTTTAAGCTGAAAGTATTTCCAGAGGCAGATGTGGACTCTGAGCATAAATTATCACTATATATTATAAATTAAAGCCCTCCTGTATGTATGTGAAGACTAATCTCAGGGACTGCTGTAGGGGTTTGATTCAGTTTTCATGAGTAAATAGCCTGATTTGAGAGGAAGGTTTGTGTATAATATTTTTAAATATTTTGTGCAAATTGGTTAAACTGTAATGATGTTTGTTGATTATTTCCTGAGAATGTTCCTGGCCAGCATTGCTTTAGTCATTTACGTTTTATGAAAATTATGATATTAAGTTACCTAAAGTTGTTCTCTCAATTTTAATCATAATTCTATGCAGTGAGCCATAAACAAAATTTCCACTATACCAGACAAGTAATTCAGTCATAGATACTTAGTGCTACCTATGCAAAGCCTCAGTAGGTAGCTAGTTGGCTATAAACTATAGATTAAAAGTAGCAGAAATATAGAAAACTAGCTGGGGTACTTGGCTTCGGTCAGGGAATTGATATGAGATTGTGTGGTAGTTCTCAAGGTGCTCATTCTCACTCGTTGGGAACTTAAACGTGCTTCACGCTCTTCGTCTGTTTCATTTTTTCATTGTTCTTTTTATTTTCGCCATTTTGCTTCAGAACTGGCAAGATCTCCTCCACTTTTATGTTTGGGAATTGTCTAAAATATAAATAAAATTAACTTTTTACTAACAAATACACTAAGTACACTTAACAAACTTTTCACACTTTATTTTTGATTCATATGCAGTCACTGTATCACTTTGACTATTCACACTTCACTGTTTGCTTTCATCCACTCGCTGCACTACTTCTTCACAATTCTTAATTCTTCAATTCATTCATTTTGTTGTTTTTCAGTTCATCTGTTTCTCATGATGCTCATTCTCGTTTTTTCAGAAAATTACTAAGTGGTTCCTTGTAAATGGACTCTCACTGAATTTTGATAAGACACAGTACATACAGTTCCGTACAGTGAATGGTATGACGCCATTAATAAATATAGACCTTAATCAGAAGCATATAGCTAAGGTAGAATATTCCAAATTTTTAGGTGTGTCCATTGATGAGAGATTAACTTGAAAGAAACACATTGATGATCTGCTGAAACGTTTGAGTTCAGCTACTTATGCAATAAGGGTCATTGCAAATTTTGGTGATAAACATCTTAGTAAATTAGCTTACTACGCCTATTTTCACTCATTGCTTTCATATGGCATCATATTTTGGGGTAATTCATCACTGAGGGATAAAGTATTTATTGCACAAAAGTGTGTAATCAGAATAATAGCTGGAGTCCACCCAAGATCATCCTGCAGACATTTATTTAAGGATCTAGGGATATTCACAGTAGCTTCTCAGTATATATACTCTCTTATGAAATTTGTTATTAACAACCAAACCCAATTCAAAAGTAATAGCAGTGTGCATAACTACAATACTAGGAGAAAGGATGATCTTCACTATTCAAGATTAAACCTAACTTTGGGACAGAAAGGGGTGAATTATACTGCCACTAAAGTCTTTGGTCACTTACCAAATATTATCAAAAGTCTGACAGATAACCAACAAGTATTTAAGAAGAAATTAAAAGAATTTCTCAATGACAACTCCATCTACTCCATAGAGGAATTTTTAGATATAAATTAAGAAAAAAAAAGAAAAAAACAAACAAAAAATTATAAAAAAATAAAAAAAATTAAAAAATTAAAAAAACACAAAAAATAAAAAAGTTGTTATATTAACTTAAGTATGTTGTTAAATTAACTTAATTATGTCATGTATTGGAAAATTTGACTCGTTCCACATCATTACAAAATATCATATCCATGATCCATGGAACTAGTATTAATCTAATCTAATCTGTTGGAAACTTGAACATGCTTCGCACTGACTGCCTGTTTCATTTTTTTGCTGTTCTTTTTGTTTTTGCCATTTTGCTTCAAAACTGGTAAGATCTCCTCTTTTATGTTTTGGTATCATCTAAAATATAAATTAAATCAACCTTTTATTAACAAACACACTAAGTACACTTTACAATACTATGAAAAGGAACGTTGCTACTCCCCATGTAGCAGAGATGCTGAATTGCAGATAGGACAAAGTCTCACACGCACATGCACACGTGCCTGCAAATGCAACTCACACACACGACCACAGTCTCAGGCAACTGAAACCACAATGCAAGCAGCAGCAATAGTGCATGGTGGTGATTGGGTGGGGGTAAGGAGAAGGCTGGGGCAGGAAGGGTGAGGGTTAGTATGGTGGGGATGGCAGACAGTGAAGTGCTGCAGGTTAGACGGAGGGCAGGGGTGAGGTTTAAAGGGGGGGGGGGAGTAGCAGAAAAGAGTGGATGCACTGCCAAATATGACATCCTTCATTTCAATGACTGCTTCACATCACAGCCTATGCCATATGGAGCCTTCCCACCAATACCAGCTTTTCTGAATTGCACAGGTGGGAACTCTCCTTGCAACACATTCTACATTCCCGTGACCCTCCTGGCCTCAACCTTCGTTAGTCACTGTGCTCACCTGTCCAGCCCCTTCCCTGTTCCCATTCCAGCACTACACAGTTGTCCTCTCTTGACTCAGTACCACACAGGACTGGAACAACTGAATTACATTCTCCGCCTCGGTTTCTACTACCTTTCATCTTGCCCTGAAGTGAGAAATGTGATGCCCACTATCCTTCCCACCCCTCCCACAGTGGTATTCCACCATCCACTGAACCTAAGCAATATACTCATCCATCCTTACACAACCCGTGCTCCCAACCCCTTACCTCATGGCTCATACCACTGTAATAGACCTAGATGCGAGACCTGTCCCATACATCCTCCCACCACCACCAACTCCAGTCTGGTCACCAACATCACCTATTCCATCAAAAGCAGGGCTATATGTGAAACCAGTTGTGTGATCTACAAGCTAAGCTGCAAACAATGTGCTGCATTCTATATGGGCATGACAACCAACAAGCTGTGACTCTTCAAGCTTTCCCAGCAGATGTGTTGTAAATAGTCTTTACGGGTTTGCCGCCGGATCATGTTGTGTAAATTCCACAATATTTCCTTGGAGCAATTGTCCGACATCTTCAGGTGGATCAACATTGCTCGTGGCTAGCTATGACTGATGGTATGCGTGCACTGATGCCCCGTTTTTAGAACAAGCGTGCGAAGAATGTGCATCCACGGAAATTGCGCATGCTCAGTGATTTTCCATATTCAAACTCCCTCTGTCAAAGATCACAGAGCGGCTCTCCCGTGCATGCGCTGTATGCTGCATTTGTCAACAGTGTGGCCAGACGTTACTCACCAATGGCCATACTAGGCCATGTTATGACAGGCCTCTTATCAAAGAATCTTGATTTTCACATAGTGATTTAATAGCAGCCAATGCAGGTTTCCAGGCTGTGCTCAGTTGAGCTGTATGGATACGCATTGCTTCCTTAATGACGCAGTCCCAGGAAGATGATGCCGGGGATAAAACTTCCGTCTTTATATAAATCATATGATGTCCTGTGTTCAGGCAGTGCTTCACAATTGCTGACTTTTCCAGTTGATGAAAGCATGTATGAAGCTGGTGTTTGTCGCAGCTTTCTTGTACTGTGCGGCATGTCTGGCCTATATGTGCTGCCCCACATTGATAAGGAATCTTGTACACACCACATTTCCTCAGTCCAGTCATCCTTAACCAAACCCAACAGGTTTCTCAGTTTTGCAGATGGTTGAAAAACACACTTAATTCTGTATCTTCTGAGGACTCTTCTGATTCTTGACGACATGGCACCAAAATACAGCAAAAAGGCCAATGTGGTGGGTGTCTTCATATCTTCATTCTGCTCCATAGATTGAATTCGCCTGGACCTGAATCAATTACGTATCTGTCTCTGAGAATAACCGTTTTGTCGGAACACTGTCTTCAAATGTTGTATTTCACTCGACAGGCTCTCAGAATCAGATACCACCTGTGCTGTATGAACTAACGTACCTAATGCTCTACTGCATTGTGCAGGATGAAGGCAGCTTGTGGCCTGCAGATATAGATCTGTATGCATTGGCTTGTGGTAGATGCTGTGTCCCAAGGTTCCATCTGCTTTCCTTCGTACCAAGACATCAAAAAAAGGTAAGGTACCATCTTTTTCCACTTCCATTGTGAAGTTTATATTCGGATGGAACGAATTCAGATGCTGAAAAAGGGACCAGTTGGTAGGACACATTCTGAGGCATCAAGGGATCACCAATTTAGCATTGGAGGGCAGCGTGGAGGGTAAAAATCGTAGAGGGAGACCAAGAGATGAATACACTTAGCAGTTTCAGAAGGATGTAGGTTGCAGTAAGTTCTGGGAGATGAAGAAGCTTGCACAGGATAGAGTAGCATGGAGAGCTGCATCAAACCAGTCTCAGGACTGAAGACCACAACAACAACAACAACAACAACAAAGTAATTGATGGGAAGTCATCAAATAAAACAGAAATGACATCTGGCATTACTCAAGAAGGTGCTATAGGCCCTCTGCTGTTTCTAATCTACATGAAAAATTTGGGAGACAATGCACTCAGCCCTCACAGACTGTTTGCAGATGATTCTACTGTTTACCAACTAGTTAAGTCATAAGAAGATCAATACAAATTACAAAATGATTCAGACAAGATATATGTGTGGTGTAAAAAGTGGCAATTGACCCTGAACAATAAAAAATGTGAAGTCCTCCATATGAGTACCAAGAAGAATCTGTTTAATTTTGTTTGCATGATGAATAATACAGATTTAAAGGTTGTCAATCTAAATGAAAACTTAAGGATTATGATTACAAACAATTTAAATTGAAACCATCCAATAGAAAGTGTTGTGAGGCAAACCAAAGACTGGGTTTGATTGGTAGCACACTTAGGAGATGAAACAAATCTACTAAAGAGACTGCCTACAACAATGCTTGTCTGCCCTCTGATACAGTAATGCTGCATGGTATGGGATCCTTACCTCGCGGATGATGGAGGACAATGAAATAGTTCAAAGAAGGGCAGGTCATTGTGCATTATCATGAAACAGAGGAGAGTGTGTCATGGATATGATACGTGCCTGGAGTGGATATCATTAAAACATAGGCATTTTTCATTGCAGTAAGATCTTTTCGGAAAATATGAGTCACCAGCTAACTTCTCCCAAAGCAAAAACATTTTATTGATTCCCATGTACACAGGGAGAAATGATAATCATAATAAAATAAGAGAAATCAGTGCTTGTAAAGTAGAAGTATTAAAAGAGGTTATTACTGTTATTATTATTATTATTGTTATTATTAGAGGTTTAATTTTAAGTTAAATTTATTGTTTAAGTGTTTATTTATTGTTAAACTGCATTTTATGATACTCATGTAAGTGAAAAAATGCTAGAAATTGCCATGCTCGTTCCAAGGGTCTCATAGTTCACCAGCGGCTATACTAAATAAATTCTGCTGTAACTTGCAATCTAGAAAGGTGCCGTACTTATCCCCAAAGAATAAATGGAGTCTGTATAGGGGCAGTTACAATTTTGTGATGCGACTGGATGATCTTTACAGCAGCATAGAAAACATGATGATAATTTTTGTTCAAATAATATATGACCATGCTGCAGCTTTGGTCATTGAAACATCCAGCAAACATCGCCTTGAAGATCCTATGGGTGTAGTCTGTTGGAACAGTAGTATATCAGTCACTGTTTAAGAGGAAAGAAACTGTTTTTATATCTTTTTACTAAAGAACATGTATTCTTGAGTCCTTTTCATAAGTTTGGAGGTGAAGTATTAACTTGCTGACACTAATTTTGCTATTGAAATTAAATCAACTTCTGACAAACTTTAATGGCTCCCAGCAACAATATGATTACTCTACAAAGTGACGCTAATGCAGATACACATACTCTCTAGTCAAAGCACAAGACAAAAGTGAGACTGTTCTTGATACTACCATAGCAAGGACATACTCTCTACAGAGTAGTGCTAGAGTTCTAAGAGCATTAAGCCAATTCACAAGGATGTTCTGTTCCTTGTGATATAACTAGTAAAAATATTTTAACAATAAAAAAGGTCATCTGCATAACTTTTTGGAGATTCTTGTTTACATTTCTTAAATAAATAAATAACATTGACACAGAAGATGGTATATTATAGTCACATGGAATGATTTAGTTGTTAATTTTCCAACATACTATTTGAGAGTAGAGCTGTTGAGAAATAGTCTGGAAGGGGTTTTGTGAATCCTCTGCCAAGCACTTAATTAATGAAGATACAGAGATGTTATTTGGGAAGCAAAATAATAGGCAATGACCAAAGTAGAAGGAATAAAATCTGTCTGGTAATAGTACAAAAAGCATTTCTGGGAAGAGAAATCTGTTAACAAATAAAAGATTAATCTAGGAAGTCTTTTCTGAAATTATTCATGTGGAGTGTAACCTTGTATGTAAGTGACAGCTATATGATAAACTGTTCCAAAAGAAGAGAACAGAAACTTTTGAAATGTGCTGCTACAGAGAAATGCTGAGGGTTAGAGCAGTACATCAGGTAACTAATGAAGAGGTACTGAACAAAACTGAGGAGAAGAGAAATTTATGACACAGCTTGACTAAAAACAGGAATTGATTGACAGAACACATTCTGAGGCATCAAGGGATCACCAATTTAGTATTAGAGGGAAATGTGGCAGTAAAAATTGTAGGAGACCCAGGTTTGACTACAGTAAGTGGGTTCAAACTGACACAAGCTGCCACAGGAGATGAAGAGGCTGAGGCTGGCAAGCGATAGACTAGCGTGGAACACTGCATCAGACCAGTCTTCAGACTGAAGACAACAGCAACACATTTATCATTTGGAATATGAAACACATTTTGCCAATAGGTGAGTTTTCAGATAATATTGCACCATGTTGTAATTATGGTTCTGCCTGGGCAAAGTAAACATGACTACATCATGTGACATGTAGCCAAAAGGAATGTTGTAGGCAAAGCACGTGATATTGAGTGTGTAGCAACCACAGCCAGCAGTTCTGTACAGTGTAGTGCATGAGTGTTTCACGCGAGTGTTTGATTTCATTCAATCAAATTAGTTCTACCCCAGCTGCCAGGACCACTGTGTCTAAAAGATTTTCTATATGACTTGACCTACAAATGAATAAATTCCTTGTCATCCCAGCAAAGGAGATGTTGTTTGTACATTATTTATTGTGAACTAAGCAGCTAACTGGTAGGACGGGCCAAAACTCAACCCTGTGGCCAAATTGGTAACCCCAATGTGATACACACCTGCCTTATGTACAAATTAGAGGTAGTGCTATCGCAGGATGATGGAAAATTCAGCAATAACCAACCATGCTGTATCCAGCCTCTCCATATGATTACCACCCTTCTGGCCTCACAACCTGGTACTGTGGTTTGCTCAAGTTGAAGTCATTTTATTTTATTCAGCTTTAGTTTTCAGCTGATATTTATTATTGTTTCTAGTGAAATATTTCAGTAAAATTTTCATTCAGTGTTCTAACTTTGTTGAGTGTTCCAGTGGCCTCTTGAATGTTTGGTTTTAGCTAAAAATTTTGTGAAGTTTTGTTGGTATTGGTATTAGTTGTGGTTTAGTAGTATTAATACAAGTAGTTGCTTTCTTAGTAGAGAGAGAATTTTGAGACTGCTATTGTTAGTTCTATAAATAATTCTACAGGTGCAACTGAACTTAGTTAATGTAGACCTATAGTTTTTTTCAGTAACTGTAAAATTTTACCATGAGTGATAAGTGTGCGCTCTGTCGTAGGTTTGTGAGTAGTGGGTTACGGTGTGGGATTTATTCACAGTAGTTTCATTGGGGGGGGGGGGGGGGGAGGGGGCATGCAGTGGGGAAGCCAGTGGGCATTCTAGCAAGATCCTCTCCTGGTAATGAAGAATCTGAAGTAGAAATAAGTTGATAGAGGAGCAGGAGCATAAGATCTGTGCCCTTCAGGTGCAGTTACAACACACAAAGGAGGAACTAGATAGGATGAGGAGGGTGAAGGGTGCTGGGGAATGGGAACTGGGAGTTGGCAAGAAGGCAGCTGGGAGGAGGAGGTATTCAGACAGTTATACTTTGCATATATGCAGTAGATTTAACCAACTGTCAGAGTTGAGTGGAGAGGAGCCTCTTGTAGCTGTAGGTGTAGGAAACATGCAGCAGTCCTCAGCAGTTAGGAGGTCTAGGTCAGTTGCAAAGTCTAATAGAAAGAAGAAGGTTCTGCTACTAGATAGTTCGCACGGTAGAGGTGTGGGCCAGCAGTAGCAGGAAGTGTTGGGGAGTGAGTACCAGGTCACCAGCATTGTGAAGCATAGTGCAGGGTTGGCTCAGGTGACTGGCAGCATAGGGGAGCTATGTAGGAATTTTACGGAGTAAGATCAGGTAGTGGTAGTGGGTGGAGCAGGGAACAGCCGTGATAGGAACGGGGAATATGATGTAGGTGGTGACCTGGTAAAGATAGCTACTCAAACTGGAGGCATTAATGTGCATTTCGTGCAACTGTTTCAGCATCATGATTGGCCTCATCTTAATGCGGCTGCCAGGCATGTTAACATTGGGCTGGAGAAGGCACTGATGGCTGAGGGCATGCGTCACATTTCAGTGGTGACAGCTGAGTCTATCTGTAGATCGGGTTTCACTTGGCATGTCCTGCACCTCAATAGATATGGGAAGGGGAGGCTGGCAAAGCTTATAGGTGACAGTGTAGTGGGTATATTTCATCAAAATATAAGAGGTATTAGAGATAAAGTTAGTGAACTGCTTATAGATGTTGACTCTGGAATTATTGGTATATCAGAGCACCACTTAAATGATTTGACAATTCAGAGGCTTCCTTTACCAGGATACAGATTAGCTGGCCGTTTTTCAAGGAGTTCCTTGAAGGGTGGTGGAGTGACTCTGAGCACTATGGGACTTAACTTCTGAGGTCATCAGTCGGTGGTGGAGTGGCCATGTACATAAAAAAACAGTATTCCATTTGAGTCCATAGGTGTATCACGGCACTGTGCGGAACAGATATTTGAATATTGTGCAGGGACAGTTTAATTTAGTGAAACGAAACTTTTAATTGTTGTTGTTTATAGGTCCCCTAATTCTGACTTCAGAGCATTTCTGCTCAAGCTAGAGGAGTCTTGATTCACTTTATAGGAAGTAGCAGAAGTTAGTTATATGTGGTGACTTCAATATAAATTTTGTATATGATGTGCAAGAAAAAGGATGTTGGTAGATCTCCTACACAAATATGACCAGATGCAGACTGTTTTTTCCAACTAGGGTGCAGGGGAACAGTAGCACAGCCATAGACAATATTTTTATTCATTCTTCATTACTAGATGGGCATTGTTAATAAATGGCCTTTCAGACCATTATGCACAAATTTTAACACTAAAAGGCTTTTGTACTCAAACAAATGTCACATATAATTACAAAGTCTGTAGGAAAGTTAATCCAACAGCAATAGAAAGTTTTTTAAACCTCGGCAAGAAACAAGAGCGGCATGGTGTTTATAGTGCCGATAACATAGATGACAAATGTAATGCTTTCCTTAACACATTTCTCATGCTCTTTGAGAGAACTTGCTTTCCATTAGAACATTCTAAATGGGTACTAGCAGTAAAAGGCAGCCTGGGAAGCTGACTAGTGGGATAAGGGTATCATGTAGAACAAAGCGGGAATTATATAAAAATGTTAGAAGGAGTCACAACAAGCTACAGTAGCCCACTACAAAAATGGTTCAAATGGCTCTGAGCACTATGTGACTTAACTTCTGAGGTCATCAGTCGCCTAGGACTTAGAACTAATTAAACCTAACTAACCTAAGGACATCACACACATCCATGCCCGAGGCAGGATTCGAACCTGCGACCGTAGGGGTCGCTCGGTTCCAGATTGTAGCGCCTAGAACTGCACAGCCACAACGGCCGGCAGCCCACTACAAACAGTACTGTTAAGTGCTCAAAAGCGTTATTAGGAAGAGCATGTGGTACGCAAATCGAATAGCCAATTCACAGGATAAAATTAAAACCATGTAGTCAGTTGTGGAGGAAGTGTCTGGTCAGTAGCATAAGGTCGATGATATAAAAACAGTTTGTAGTAAAAATATTTCTGTTACTGATAAATCAGATATATGTATGGTATTTAACAATTATTTTTTGAGCATTGCTGGTGAATTAAATAAAAATTTAGTTTCTACAGGGAATCACGTAACTCTCTTGGCAAATGCCTTTCCGAGATTGATGTCTCCTCTGTGATACAGACAAGGGGGAGATTGAGTCAATAATTAAATCACAAAAGACTAAGGACTCTCATGGATATGATGTAATGCCTAGCAGAATATTAAAGTACTGTGCTGCACATGTTAGCATTGTATTTAGTCATATTCATAATTTTTCCTTAAGGAATGGTTAGTTTCCTGAACAATTAAAGTACTCAGTAGTAAAGTTGCTTTATAAAAAGGGAGAAAGGGATAATGTTGACAATTTTAGACCTATTTCTATGTCATCAGTGTTTGCTAAAGTTATTGAAAAGGCTGTGTGTGTAAGGATAATTGATCATTTTATATCACACGATTTCCTATCAAATGTACAGTTTGGCTTTAGAAGTTGTTTAACAACTGAAAATGCTATATTCTGTTTTCTCTGTGAGGTACTGGATAGATTAAGCAAAATGTTTTGAATGCTAGGCATATTTTTTGATTTAAATAAGGCGTTTGATTGTGTTGATCACAAAATATTGCTCCAGAAGTTGGACCATTACGGAATACAGGGAGTAGCTCACAATTGGTTCACCACCTACTTTAGCAACAGACAGCAAAAAGTCATTATTCACAGTGTTGAGAATGGCTATAATATGGGATCTGAGTGGGGTACTGTCGAGTGGGGTATGCCCCAGAGACCAGTGTTGGGGCCACTCCTGTTCCTTATTTATATAAATGATATGCCTTCTGGTATACCGGGTAACTGTAAAATATTTCTGTTTGCTGATGACACTAGCTTGGTTTATTTATTTTATTTATTGCAATACGTATTCCGTAGATCCAGTTCTGCGTATTAAGGCATGGATGTGGAATGAGTCAACAACATTTAGTTCATTATTACATTAGTTTCCATAAGGATAATAAACAAAGATTAATAATACAAGTTGGAAACACAATTGGTAGGATAAAATTACACTCGCAAGCAGAGTTCCAGATACAACATTCTGATTTTGGCCAAACTTTTTTTTACAAATCACATATTAATCTTATTAACACAGCAAGATATATTGAGGCAGGAATATACAGTAGTATTTGGGAAATAAAATTAGCTATCTCTGCTATAGAATTCTTCTAGAGAATAGAAACTTTTTCAAGCATGAACTCCTTTATCTTATTTTTAAACAGTACTTTTGTAATCTCATAGACACTTTATATTACTTGGAAGTGCATTGGAGATTTTTGTGCTTATGTATTTCACACCTTTTTGCACCAGGGACAGATTTTTCAGGTCACACCATATGTCACATTTCCTCCTTGTGTTATGGTGATGGTACAATTTCATTTGTTTCATATTGAGAAGGATTGTGAAGCAAGAATGTCACGATTGAAAAGATATATTGTGGCATAGTGGTTAGGATCCCTATTTGTTTAAAAAGATTGCGACATGAGATTCTTGGAGGCACTCCACACAAAATTCAGACAGCCTTTTTCTGACTTGTAAAAAACTTTTTTGATAGTGGTGAATTGCCCCAGAAGATTATTCCGTAACACAAAAGTGAATGAAAGTAGCCAAAGTAAGCAGATTTTGAGACATTGATGTCTCTGATTTTGATGATTATCCGAATGGCAAATGTTGCTGAGCTGAGCCTTTTTAGGGTTTGGTTGATGTGCTGTTTCCAGTTAAGCCTGCTATCTATACATATGCCCAAGAATTTCAAGCAATCTGCTCTCACTATCTGCTGGCTCTCATGTATAACGTTTATTTTCTGTGGACTTTTGTGACCAGAATGGAAATGAAAATAATTAGTTTTGCTGAGATTTATTGATAGAGAATTTACTGTGAACCAGTTCAGAACATCCACAAGTAAATGGTTGGCATTTAATTCTAGATCAGAGGGTATCTTACTGCGTATCACAATACTTGTGTCATCAGCAAACATTGTAAAATGGCTTGCTTTGTTTGAGGACAATGGTAGGTCATTGATATAAATGAGGAATAGCAGGGGACTAAGGACAGAACCTTGTGGAACTCCATATTTTACTGTTCCCCAGTCAGACTGTATCCCTCCTACTTGACTATTGTTACCATCTAGCACTGTTTTCTGTTGTCTGCCCTGTAGGTAGGATCTGAGCCAGTTGCCCATTTGTCCTCGGAGTCCTTAGTGGCATGCTTTCTATGTAAGTATTCTGTGACTAACACAGTCAAAGGCTTTAGACAGATTGCAAAATACGCCCACAACCAATGTGTTTTTGTTGATGCATTCCAAAACGTTATTCATAAATGAAAATTATTGCTTCGATTGTAGAGATACCTTCTCTGAATCCAAACTGGTTTTTACTAATTATTGCATGTTTTAGCTTTTCGAGAACTTTAGAAAATGTTGTCAAAAGAGAGATAGTCTGATAGTTTGTTACATCTGAGGCACTGCCTCTTTTGTAGAGGAGCTTTACAATAGTGTATTTCATCCTTTCAGGGAAGATACCTTGTTTGAGAGAGCCATTGAATGTATGAGCTAGGACTTCACTGAACTCATTGCAGAAGGTTTTTAGCAATTTGCTAGAGATATCGTCAGCACCAGTTGAATTTTTTGCTTTTAAAGAAATAATGGTTTTTCTTACTTCCTGTACTGTTGTAGGGGCTATACCTATCTGCTCTATGGAGTTTGGGAAATGACCTTTCAGTATTTTTAATGCTTCTTCTAAGGAGCGTTTGTGTCCTGCTATCTCAGCAACACTTAGAAAATGCTCATTGAAATTTTTTGCCACAGTATTTTGATTTTATGTCTTTCTTCATTATTGAGAACAATGTTTTGGGACCTACTGGGGCAATTTGCACTAGTCTCACTCTTTATCACTTCCCATATGGTTTTGATTTTGTTACTAGACTTATTAATTTTGGAGCACAGATACAAACTTTTTGACTACTGAATAATTTTGCTTAGTACTTTGCAGTATTTTTTATAGTGATTTAGCTGGGTTTGGCTGTCTGAATTTTTTGTGGCAATGTACAGTTCTCGTTTCCTTTTGCATGAAATTTTAATACCAGTAGTTATCCAGGGCTTTTTGTTATGTTCTGTGGATTGGATCTGGTATATCCTTTTTGGGAAGGTGCTTTCAAATCTCAGTGCCACTTCATTACTGAAAAACTTGTACTTGGAATTGGCATTTTCTAAATTATACATGGTGCGTAGTCTGTGGCTTGCAGATGTTGTGTCCAACATTGGCTTGGTTTCAAATAGTGCAGTTCATGACATAAGTTCATGGCTTACAGAAGATAAACCAATGCTAAATGACAGTAAGACTCAGTTTTTACAGTGTCTAACATATAATTCAACAAAACCTGACGTTTTAATTTCACAGAATAGGCATATGATTAGTGAAACTGAACATTTCAAATTTCTAGGTGTTCAGATATATACTGGTACTAAATTGTAGTGGAAAGCCCACGTTCAAAATCTTGTTCAAAGACTTAATGCTGCCATTTTTACAATTTGAACACTATCTGAAGTGAGTGATCATTTGATACAAAAATTAGTGTACTTCGCCTATTTTGATTTACTTGCGTCATATGGTATTATATTTTGGGGTAACTCTTCCCATTCTGAAAGGATATTTTTGGCTCAGAAATGGGCGGTTCAGGCAGTAAGTGGTCTAAGTTTACGAACCTCTTGTCGACCCCTGTTCATGAGTCTCGGTATTTTGACACTGGCCTCTCAATATATATAACCCCATTCCCGATGTCCAGGCGGAGCTTCAAGGAATCCTCAGAACCTTAGGCCCCCTGCAAAACCTTTCACCTGGCTCCATCAACCTCCTGACCCCACCGACACCCTGCACCCCTACCTTCTACCTAAAATCCACAAACCCAATCATCCCGGCCGCCCCATTGTAGCTGGTTACCAAGCCCCCACAGAACGTATCTCTGCCTACGTAGATCAACACCTTCAACCCATTACATGCAGTCTCCCATCCTTCATCAAAGACACCAACCACTTTCTCGAACGCCTGGAATCCTTACCCAATCTGTTACCCCCGGAAACCATCCTTGTAACCATTGATGCCACTTCCTTATACACAAATATTCCGCACGTCCAGGGCCTCGCTGCGATGGAGCACTTCCTTTCACGCCGATCACCTGCCACCCTACCTAAAACCTCTTTCCTCATCACCTTAGCCAGCTTCATCTTGAACCACAACGTCTTCACTTTTGAAGGCCAGACATACCAACAATTAAAGGGAACAGCCATGGGTACCAGGATGGCCCCCTCGTACGCCAACCTATTCATGGGTCGCTTAGAGGAAGCCTTCTTGGTTACCCAGGCCTGCCAACCCAAAGTTTGGTACAGATTTATTGATGACATCTTCATGATCTGGACTCACAGTGAAGAAGAACTTGAGAATTTCCTCTCCAACCTCAATTCCTTTGGTTCCATCAGATTCACCTGGTCCTACTCCAAATCCCATGCCACTTTCCTTGACGTTGACCTCCACCTGTCCACTGGCCAGCTTCACACGTCTGTCCACATCAAACCCACCAACAAGCAACAGTACCTGCATTATGACAGCTGCCACCCATTCCAAATCAAACGGTCCCTTCCCTACAGCCTAGGTCTTCATGGCAAACAAATCTGCTCCAGTCCGGAATCCCTGAACCACTACACCAACAACCTGACAACAGCTTTCGCATCTCGCAACTACCCTCCCGACCTGGTACAGAAGCAAATAACCAGAGCCACTTCCTCATCCCCTCGAACCCAGAATCCCCCACAGAAGAACCACAAAAGTGCCCCACTTGTGACAGGGTACTTTCCGGGACTGCACCAGACTCTGAATGTGGCTCTCCAGCAGGGATACGACTTCCTCAAATCCTGCCCTGAAATGAGATCCATCCTTCATGAAATCCTCCCCACTCCACCAAGAGTGTCTTTCCGCCGTCCACCTAACCTTCGTAACCTGTTAGTTCATCCCTATGAAATCCCCAAACCACCTTTCCTACCCTCTGGCTCCTATCCTTGTAACCGCCCCCGGTGTAAAACCTGTCCCATGCACCCTCCCACCACCACCTACTCCAGTCCTGTAACCCGGAAGGTGTACACGATCAAAGGCAGAGCCACATGTGAAAGCACCCACGTGATTTACCAACTGACCTGCCTACACTGTGATGCATTCTGTGTGGGAATGACCAGCAACAAACTGTCCATTCGCATGAATGGACACAGGCAGACAGTGTTTGTTGGTAATGATGATCACCCTGTGGCTAAACATGCCTTGGTGTACGGCCAGCACATCTTGGCACAGTGTTACACCGTCCAGGTTATCTGGATACTTCCCACCAACACCAACCTATCCGAACTCCGGAGATGGGAACTTGCTCTTCAATATATCCTCTCTTCCCGTTACCCACCAGGCCTCAATCTCCGCTAATTTCAAGTTGCCGCCACTAATACCTCAACTGTCATTCAACATCATCTTTGCCTCTTCACTTCTGCCTCGACTGACATCTCTGCCCAAACCCTTTGTCTTTAAATATGTCTGCTTGTGTCTGTATATGTGTGGATGGATATGTGCGTGTGTGCGAGTGTATACCTGTCCTTTTTTCCCCCTAAGGTAAGTCTTTCCGCTCCCGGGATTGGAATGACTCCTTACCCTCTCCCTTAAAACCCACATCCTTTCGTCTTTCCCTCTCCTTCCCCTCTTTCCTGATGAGGCAACAGTTTGTTGCGAAAGCTTGAATTTTGTGTGTGTGTTTGTGTTTGTTTGTGTGTCTATCGACCTGCCAGCGCTTTCGTTCGGTAAGTCAAATGGTTCAAATGGCTCTGAGCACTATGGGACTTAACATCTATGGTCATCAGTCCCCTAGAACTTAGAAGAACTACTTAAACCTAACTAACCTAAGGACATCACACAACACCCAGCCATCACGAGGCAGAGAAGTTCGGTAAGTCACATCATCTTTGTTTTTTTATATATATATATATATATATATATATATATATATATATATATATATATATATATATATATATATATATATATTCTTTACTGTCACATTTCTTGTTAACAATATTAGCTTCATCCCAAGAATAAGCAGCTTTCACTCAGTTAATACTTGGCAGATATCAAACTTGCATTTGGATTGGACTTCCTTAACTCTTGTGCAGAAAGGTGTGCAGTATACTGCTGCATCCATTTTCAATAAGCTACCACTAGAATTCAAAAATCTTAGCATTAATCCATGTGCTTTCAAATCTAAACTGAAGAGTTTCCTCATGGGTCACTCCTCCTATTCTGTCAAGGAGTTCCTTGAAAATTAAGCTGATTCTTGTTGTATTGTTGATAGCGTTTACTTAAACAAACTTATGGCTTGACCTTTTTCGGGTTCATAAACATTTTATTATTATCAGTTCTTGGAGATTTGCTCCTCAATGTGGTACTGCAGAACTTGATGTATAAATAAATAAATTCAGGAATAACCACTAATGCTACCAAGTTTCCACTGGTTGTAAGCCAACGAGACTATCAATACACAGTCGAGGAGCAAGATGTGATTACTGCACTGCCAGTTGAAGGCAGAACTTATCTGCTGAGTATCAGCTTCACAAGAAGAATACTTCTGCCAAATTCTGATGCAGGAGTACATCAGGGACCATAAACCATCTTAGCACTTGTGGCACCTGTGAAGCAAGACTAATGCTGGTACCATACTGGATGATCTGCTGAGAACCATCTGGAGTAGCTGGTTGCCACTTTCCATCAATGCAGTAACAGCATCACAGTCTGAAATGTCATTAGAAGCAGTGGCAGAGCTGACAGACAAAGTGCAAGATGCTATCTCATCTACATTATCAGCATAGCAGCTATGCAGCATGTGAGCATGCGAGCATGCCTGCCACAATACCATAAACTGACTACAATGCCCTGAAAGCAGATGTAGACATATTGACAGAATAGATCAGCCAATTAATGTCTCATTGTAATGTTAGCAGTGATCATGGCTGAACAAGATTCTGGAAGTGCTCATGCAGCAGGTCATTGACTGCCTCTTCTACGACTATGACTGAAACACAGCAGGGGTTATGTTGGCACCACAGAAGTTTTGGTGATCATATCAGTCACTGTACCAAACTATGCATATACCCAAATGCCAGAAGTGATTGGATGTAGACATTTCGTCTGATTGCCACTCTGTGTCACAGAATCTGTTTGTGAGTGACTGGTGTTCAGGCAAGAAATATTTGGTTGACCCTGGCTCCAATCATAATATCTTCCCATGAACAATACTAAACCAGTATAGGCTGCATGTGACATTCTGTCTAGCTGCTGCAAACAATTTTTCCATCATGGCATACAGTGCACATCAGTTTGAGCTGGACCTAGGCCTATGATGGATGTTCGTGTGAGACTTCATGACAGTGGATGTTACAGAACTGATAATAGGAGTGGACTTCCTGGCATACTTCAACGTTCTGCCTGAGATCACCAACACATAACTCATTGACCAAATCAATGGACTGATGGCTGGGTGATTCTGGCCCATGCAACCATCCAAACCACCAAGCTGATTGAAGCTGCTGACAGCGAGTTTGCCACCCTACTTCAAGATTTTCTGTTATTGACAAAATCTCCAGGTATGCCTAAGGAAATGAATCATAGCTCCATTCACTATATAAAGACCACTGAGGGACTGCTGTTATCCTTAGACTGTGACAGTTGGCCCCAGATCGGTTAACAGTTGCCAAGGCTGAGTTTGATGGCACGATTTGCAAGGGTATCATGCGACCATCTAGAAACCCCTGGGCTTTACAATTGTATCTCATGCCAAAGAAGTGTGGTGCATGGCATCCATTCAGAGACTTAAGATCACTCAGTACTGGTACAGTGCGAGACTGGTATACTGTACCGGTACTCTGCAAGTACACCTACGCATTAAGCAGTGCTCGCCTGTACAGTGTGTTGGACTATGCCAAGGCATATACACAGATACCTGTTACTGAGGTAGGCATCCCAAAAACCACCATAATTAACCGTTCGGCCTCTCTGAAAGCAAGTCCACGACATTTGACCTCAGCAGTGCTGTGCAGATATGGCAGAGATTTATTTATTTAGTGTTGCAAGGTCTGCCATTCTGTTTTGCTTAACTTCACGACATATTGGTATTGTCAATCTCACCAGAAGAACATTGCCAGCATCTCATAGAAGTTTTCAGATGGTTGGACAAATATGGCGTTGTTTTGAACACAGCAAAGTGTAGTTTTGGTGAGCCTCAAGTCAGTTGCCTTGGCCAATCTTCCAGCCATCCACAGTTGAGGCCTTATGGCAAATCCTACAGATGCTGAATTTTTATTGCTGACATCTACCACATCCAGCAGAAATTCAAGAACCATTAACAGCTGTGCTAGCAGGTCCAAAATGCAAAGTGAACAGACCAATTACATGAACAGACCACATGACAGCTGTGTTCTAACAAGTTAAACAACCAATAGCTGATGCTGCATTATAGATGCACCCTGAGCCAAGGGTACTATTAGCATTGCTAGTAGATGCAAGCCAGATGGTGGTGGACACTGTGTTGCAACAGTTCAGCAGTGATGCATAGCAGCATCTAGCCTTCTTTTTAAGGGAACAGTCAACATCTTAACAAAAGTGGAGCACATATGATTGAGAACTGTTAGTGATGTAGGAGGCAATTAAATACTTTCGACCTCAGCCGGAAACCTGTGAGTTTATCATCTTCACATATCACATGCCTTCTAACAGAACAACATCAACTGTTCACTTAGGCAGTACAAGCAGTTATTGTACAATGAGTTGACAGAAGTCATGGGATACTTCCTAATATCACATTGGACCTCCTTTTGCCTGGTGTAGTGCAGCAACTTGACATCGTGGCAAAAGTGTTACTGGTGCAAGATTTTGTGCACGGATTGACCTCTCGATTATGTCCCACAAATGTTTGATGGGTTTCATGTCAGGTGATATGGGTGGCCAGATCATTTATTTGGATTGTCCGTAATGTTCTTCAGACCAATCGCGAACAATTGTGGCCCAGTGACATGGCGTATTGTCATCCATAAAGATGCCATTGTTGTTTGGGAACATAAACTCCATGAATGGCTACAAATGGTCTCTAATTAGCAGAACATAATCATTTGCAGTTAATCATCAGTTCAGTTTGACTAGAGGACCCAGTCCCTTCCATGTAAACACAGCTCACACCATTATGGAGCCACCACCAGATTGAACAGTGCCTTGTTGACTCCATGGCGTTATGGAGTCTGCACAACACTCGAACCCTACCATCAGCTCTTATCAGCTGAAGTCAGGACTCATCTGACCAGACCACAGTTTTCATTTCATCAAGGGTCCAACTGATATGGTCACAAGCCCAGGAGAGGTACTGAAGGCGATTTCATGCTGTCAGCTAAGGCACCTGCATTAGTCACCTGCTGCCAGAGCCCATTAAAGGCAACTTTTGATGCACTGTCCTAATGGATACGTTCACCATATGTCCCAAACTGATTGCTGCCATTATTTTACACAGTGTTGGTTATCTGGTAGCACTGACAACTCTATGCAAATGTTGTTGCTCTCAGTCATTAAGTGAAGGCTGTCAGCCTCTGTGTTGTTCACGCTGAGAGGTAATGCTGGAAATGACGTATTCTCAGTACGTTCTTGACACTGTTGATTTGGGAATATTGAATTCCCTAATGATTTCCGAAATGGACTGTCCCATGCATCTAGCTCCAACTACCATCCCCTGTTCAAAGTCTGGTATTTCCCATCTGCCATGCAGCCATAATCACATCAGAAACCTTTTCACATGAATTGCCAGATAGCAAATGACAGCTCTGCCAGTGTGCAGCCTTTTTATTCCTTGTGCATGCACAAGTGCATATTGCTATCCATGACATTTGTCACCTCAGTGTCTGTCAAGCAGTTCAGCACCAACATTGAAAACATATTGGAGATTAAGAATGTTGCAACAGACTGTCTCTCCTGTGTCAGCAGCATCTCTACCATATACTATGGAACTTGCAGAAGCACAAGTTACACACCCAGAACTGCAAGAGCTTTTGTGGGAAACAAAGTCACTATTGGACCTGCAATTAGTCAACGTTCCCAGCACTGGCATCAAACTGTACTGCTACGTGTCCATAATGAAATCATGACTGTTTCTACTGGTAGGATTCAGGAATCTTTGCATAACCTATGCCACCCTGGCATGTCACTTACGCCACACGTAATCTTAGATTACTTCATATGACCAGGGATGAAGAAAGACAGCCATGAGTGGACACGATGCTGTGTACAGTGCAAGCATAGAAAAATTATCTGGCATGTACATGCGCCAATCAGAAACTTCACCGACACTGGCCTATATTTCGCGCACATGTACATTGACGTCATAGGACAAATTACCACCTGATATCTAATAATAATAATAATAATAATAATAATAATAAATATTTTATTGTCTTTAGGCCATTACAGCAACTGACAATGTCAAATGAAGTTACAATTTATAATACAATGTGATAAGGTACTGACTACTGAAATATTTTAGCTTATATTACAATAAATGTACAGTGGGTCATCTGTTGGATTACTGCATTTTACAGTTGAAGAATTCATTGATATCATAGAATGGATGGGCAATAAACCATTCATGCAGTCTTTCTTTGAATGTATGTTCAGGAAGATCCTGTATGGCATGTGGCAGCTTATTAAATAGATTGTGCCCTGTGACTTCATAGCTATTTATTGATTTTGATAGTCTGTGGTAAGGTGTGTATATGTGTTTGATGCTTCTTGTGTTGTAACAATGTACATTTTCTCTACGTTTCACATCTTGTAGGTTCTTCTTCGTAAAGATTAAGACATTGTATACATAGAGGTTTATTACAGTCATAATTTTTTGTTTAGTAAATAAGGGTTTGCAGTGAGCCTTATGTGAAGAATTTGTAACTATCCTAATGGCTTTCTTCTGCAATAATAGGACGTCATGTATATGACTACAGTTACCCCACAAGATAATGCCATAGGATATTATACTCTGGAAAAATGCAAAATAAGATGATCTGATGTATGTTTCAGGTACACAATTTCTGAGTTGTCTTAATAAATAAATTACTCTAGATAGTTTACTACTAATATAGTTTACATGTTGGCCCCAGGATAACTTTTCGTCTAAATAAACTCCCAAGAATTTAACAGAACTAGGGTCATCAGATAGTGGCTTGTCTCTTAGAGTGAAGATTATCTGCTGAGTTTTATTTTCATTTAGCAGGAAACCATTTGCTCTGAACCAATATGCTGCATGAGTGAGTGTATTTTCAGCACAGGTTTTAAGATCATTAAGATTGTTACTGCTATGGAGAAAAGTCGTATCATCTGCATACAATACAGTGGTGGATCTAATAAACGAGGGGAGATCATTGGTCATTATCAGAAACAGGAAGGGCCCCAGTACAGATCCCTGAGGCACACCTACTTTAACATTTTCTATGTTTGACATTTCCTTACCAACACAAACTACCTGTTTACGGTTGTTGAGATAAGCTTTGAATAGTCTGAGACTGTTTTCTTTGATGCCGTAGAATTCTAGTTTCTCTAGTAGTGCCATGTGCTCAACACAGTCGAAGGCCTTGCTTAGATCACAGAATGAGACCTGAGCAAAGCCTTTGCTCTCAAAAACTTTGAGGATGTAACTGACTACCGTGTTGATTTCATCAATGGTCAACAGATTCTTCCTAAACCCGTATCGTGTAGCATTAATTATTCCTAGATTCTCAAAGTGAGATGATAATTGTTGTTACATGATGCATTCTATTACCTTGGAGAATGCGGGTACTATTGAAATAGGCCTGTAGCTAGATGGAGAGTCTTTATCTCCCTTTTTGTATACTGGGACGATCCTAGACAGTTTTAACTCATCAGGAAAATATCCCTCAAGTAAGCACTTGTTTATGCAATGGGTTAAGGGGTAGAGAATGCGGTCACACACTTTTTTTAGCAGGTTGCATGATATGCCATATATATCTAAGCTATCAGATGATTTCAGTTGTTTTATGACCCCTTGTACATATCTAGGCGATACTTCGGAGAGGGTTACCATGCTTGTATTTAGTGACTGTCTACCCCAATTTTGGGAGAGTAATTCTGATGGACTAATGTCTGGTTTGATAATTGCGTCTCCTATTTCTTTCACTGAATTAATAAAAAACTCATTGAGTGTTTGTGGTGGGATATTAATTTTGTCTTTTTTAGTATCTCTGGCAGCACTGTTAATTACTTTCCAAGCGGTTTTGCATTTATTGGTGGAATTATGTATGCTGTTGGCATTGTAGGTTTTTTTGGCTTGCAGGATGGCTTTTTTGTATTCATTCCTGCATTCCACATAGGCTGATTTGGCACAGTCAGACTTCATACTATTGTATATGTTGTACAGTAACAAAACTTGTTTCTTTAGATCTGTCAGCTGTTTAGTGTACCATATATTTTGTCTGTTTTGAGATCTGGATTTGTGGCTGCTGTCCATTATTTTGATTTTCTTGATGGGAATACTATGGGTCAAGAATGCATTAAAAAATCTATCAAATATTATTTTGGCTGGCAGGTCATTACTTGATGTGTAATGTCCATCGACACTACAATGGCCAAACCAGTCTCTGTCAGCAAGGGAATTACGAAATGTGTTAATTTTATCCTCAGTTATGGGTCTGGTAATCACAAATGTTGGGACAGGTCTGTTTGCATTGCTCCTATTGAGGAGAATTTTACTTGCATAATTTAGAGATACGGAGTCATGGTCAGAGAATGGGAACACTACAACTTCGCATGTGTTTTCAGTGGTCTTGAAGTTTACAAAGATGTTATCTAAACATGCTTTGTTTCTTGTGGGCCTGTTATTAACATGATGTAAATTTTATTGTCTTAGTAAGTTTTCCAGATCTGCAACACTACCCTTACATTTAGTAACATCAAAATCAGCATTCAAATCACCTCCTATTGCAATATCATAGTGTAGCCATTTAATATTACTTAATTCACTCAATAGCATGTCCATTTTTTCTAAAAATATGTTAATGCTTCCCTTTGGTGATCTGTACATGGATACTACTATTAGCTTATGACTATTAATGAATATACCCGTAACTTCAAAGTGCTGTTCACCACACAAGGAATTTAGGTCTAGTTTGGTTATTGTACAATTGAGTGACTGGTTGGAATTAATTGCCACACCACCTCTAATGTGCTCTTTCCTACAGTAGCTATTTACTGTACTAAAATTGTCAAATTTGGCAACTGCAAGTTCATTTTCATTAGCCCAGTGTTCACTCAGACAAAAAATATCAAACTGTTTATCAAGACCAAACTCATTTATGATAAGTTTTTTGTCTTTCAGTCCTTGGACGTTAAGGTAACATATTTTAAGATCCATGCTCTTATTGCTTACACACTGAACACTACGGTGATTGGTTTTCAAACGTTTTTCAGGGCTTATCTTTTGGATTTCTGCCACTTGTTGCCTTTTACTAAAAAACTGTTCACTTGGAGTGGTAGCACATCTACTGTTTTATACATACTCTTCTCTCCTTGTGATGATATTGTAGATGAAGCTGCTACTAGAGGAATTGATGGAACTGCTGTTATGGTGTCTGGAGGCACTGTTGTGGCATCTGGCGACTGAGGAGATAAGGTGGTTGCTTCTTCTTCTGCTGCTGTTGAATCTTGCTGGTGAAGTGTGATAGGTACTGCTGCTGCTGCTGTAGGCATTGTTGTGGCAACTGGTGACAGTGGAGATTTGGATGTTGCTTCATCTTTTGCTGCTGTTGAATCCTGTAGATGAAGTGTGGTAGGTACTGCTGCTGCAGCATTTGTTATGTGTGTAGGTACAATTGCTGCTTCCACCTCTACTTCTACTGCTGCAATAGAAGTAACCATTTCTTCAGGCTCTGCTTGCGTCAAGCAAGGAACTGGAAGAGCAGCAATTACTTCTTGGTTGTCAGATGCTTTCAGTATCATGCTGATGTTTTGGCACAGAATCTTCTTGCCTCTGTTATTAAGGTGCATGCCATGTCTCGTGTAACAGTCTCTTTGCAAGGAGTCCATAGTACTTATAAAATATGCATTTTGGTAGGCCCTGCAAATCTTTGAGTATTGCCTGTTTGCTTTTATGATTTCCACGTTCACACATGACCATTCCGAAAGGTCATGCCTATGTGGAATTCCGACTACAAAAGCTGATTTCTCTCCTGTTGAATTTAGTATTGCCTTAAGGTTTCGTGTTGCACTGTGGAGGTCGTTTTTATATACATTATTGGCTCCAGCTATGACGACAATATGACGATCATTTTCAGTTTCTATGTTTCTAACGAGTTCTTGGATGGGTGCACCTGGTTTGACAATACTAGTTGCTTGTATACAATGACTGTAACGTAGTATTTCTGCGATCTCACGTCCATGGCTATCAGAGAATATTTTCACTTTGAGTTTGTCTTCACGTTTATTGCGGAAGTTTCTGCTCATGTGCTTGTCACTATATAGATTCGGCGTGTTGTTGTCGTCACAGTTTTCCGTGGATTCCACATTTATATCTGAATCTAGTGCATGAAAACGGTTTTTTGTTACCACAGTAATTCTATAGTCACTGGGTTTCACACGACCAACCCTTTTTGGCCTAGTAAAACATATGTTGCCTTGTTGTTTCTGCCTTTAGTCCTATATCCACTTCAGAGCACTCGTTTATTGTAGGTAGGACACTGAAACTGCTTTTATTGCCGCGGTTCGTTCCATTCGTTGTATTTATCACCTTTCCGCTTCTTTCTTCCGTGACCATGCTAGTCCTGTGCTCCCAGTTCCGTGTTTTACTTGCTTTGGCGAACGGGATATTACGCGCCTTTTTCAGTTCGGCATTTTCATTTTCTAAATGCGCAATGTCCCGCCTTAGTACATCTACAATTAATTGCAGGCTTGATACACGTTCATTTAGCTTCACTATTTCACTGTTATAATGTACATATGTTCCGTTTTTCACCACACAACTATAACTTTTGTTCACTTTCTCACTATAAACAACTGTACCGGACGCCATGTTCCAAATGTAAAATGGAGTACCTGGCAGTAAGTAATGATGATCGACTGATTCACGTGATTGTCAGAAGTGACATCTGCAAACAACTCGGCAAAAACCTTGGTAGATGTTTTCATGTTTAACTGGGTGTCATGATCTAGCTGTCCTCTGCACATTACTACAGACCATGATAAACGGTTCAAATTGGATTTTTCACCAAGCTGGCGGTGTTCTATGGAATGGGCCATCACAAAACAACAAACTATAATCCGTTCATCATAAGAATAAACCTCCACTACGTATTCTTACGCGTTTGCTGGAACCTCACTGGATTTCCACTCCCCATGGGACTGCAGCCATGCTGTCTCGAGTACTGTCAAGCACGATAATAAAGGTACGTTTTATGCTGTGCGTTACGCGCACATCAACTAAGCAATAATACTGGACAACAGCTTCACCGGCATATTTAACTTGGACAGCACTAGCCGGTCAGCTGATACAGCTAGCCTGCAATGAAATGGCCAGCTGCAGTTCAGACGTAAATAGAGACGAGCAGAAGAGCAATATAGATTCGAATGTCATTTAATTTTTAAGCAGAATGAAATAATACACTGCAAATCTCCTATAATACGCACCTTAGACGAAAACCGCAACGCGTTATCGTTTTTAACTAACGTACTATTGTAATGAAAAACAAGAATGATGAAAAGTCCTGACTTAACCACAGGGTAATTCTGCATTAGCCATGTGTAACATAAAAGAGTATTGAAGGCGTCACTGTGTAATTAAATATTGAAGCCAATGTATTACTTATAGTCAGTCATCTGGTAATCTCTTAGCATCTTCCTTATCCGAATCAGAGAAATAAATTTCAGTTCTGGAAGTGTCACCTGCTATGTTGATAACGAGCCTATCAACAACAGAATCCACGAAGCCAACCAGGCACGCAACTTTCTCTTCTTCTTTTATGAGGAGCCGTTCTACATTCCACCAGCGTTCGGCAGTGACGTGTGAAAAAGCTGCTTGCGTTAGTTCCAGTACGTCTGGCACCTTAACAGTCACTTCTGTTGGGTTCATATTGCAATGGTACAGTAGCAAATGTAAAAATGCAGCATTTGTATGATGTGCTCGATGCTGTGAAAATGATTGTTTTTCATGTTTTTATGATACTTATCTACCTCTATGGTATAAAACGATGGACACTGTCCAAATAAACAGGATTTTGGTTTTTCATTTTTGCCTTAAAAATTAAATTCTTGTGTTTTCTTAATTTAAACAACTTTTATGAACAGTCTTTCATAAAACATGGATAATTAAGAATTTATATTTGAAATGGAAACAGGAATTTCGCGTCCAGTATGTAATTAGAAACAAGAAGACATGCATTATTCATAATAAATGATGATGAATTTTATAATTACGAGATGTAGGTATTTCAAATTGAACAGGAAGAAAATTTTCACTGCGGAGCTTTGAACACCGCACGAATAACCGCAATTGGTTCACATTCCAATACGCTACTGACTGCACTACGCATTCTATGTGACAATGTACTGTCTCGGCACTTTTTAACCGTGTTCCACGCGCGTGTTTCACTGCGGAACAGAAAGCAGCCTCAGCCACTTTTATACTGTGCAGTGTGCATTAACAGCACGACAGAGAACAACGCTGCAGAGGCTATGACTGTACACAATTTTTTAAATAAAAACTACGTAGCTAAAGCATGATTAAGAAAAACGTTGAGGGTTGTTAATACATTTGAATATCTTATAGTTTTATTTAACGTAATAAGATATCTAATACATAAGTAGGAAAGCGTAACAACACCAGTGTACATGTGCTATGGCTTCTGACCAATCATCACATTTGTTTTGTTTACATCAGGTTTATTCTTATGATGAACATATTATACCAACCAGCCAGCAATCGAATGATAAAACGATGGCACTGAATTCTAAAAGCAGCCTGCCACAATACTGGTTGGCCATAAGCTCTCCCGATGATTCTACTTGGCTTACGAAATGCGTACAAGCCGGATGTGGATAGTCCCTCCACAGAAATACTGTACAGAAAGTTGTTATGACTGCCTAGCAAATTTATTGAGTGGCTCCACAGGCTGATACAGATCCATCTACCTTCATCAGATGTCTTAGAGATAGTGTCAAGAAAATCCGACCTCCACTACCATCTGGACAAAGAACTGTTTCCATGTTCATCTACAAAGACATCAGTACATGCACACGTCATGTTACATACAGATGGTGTCAAATCAGCCCTCTAGCCACTATACACAAAGCCACATTGAGTCATCAATAAAGGAGACTGCACTCTGGACATTTTGGTCAAAGGAAAACTTGCAACAGTAACAATCTAGAGAGTCAAGCCAGCATACGTCTTCTTCAACAAGCCGGACTCGACAGACAGCCTCGCCCAGCACCTGGTACAGCAACAGCAACTCTAACACCAGCACTGGCCACGACATCAGCTCCAGGGGACCAGCACATTATTAGATCTGGTCAACGTGTCCACTACCCAGTGTGCTTCCTGAATGGTGCTCTGCCTCGGCCAAGGGGGCTGTTGTAGCAACCACAGCCTGCAGTTCTGTACAGTGCAACGCACAAATGTATCACACTTTCCACTCTTGCCACAGGTGTTCAATTTTGCAATGTCAAATTAGTTCCACACCAGCCGTCGTGACACTGTGTTTTGTGTATTACCACATGTCATTCTGTGATTACTGTTATTGTGCATAGCTCATAATAGCCAATCGACAAAGTCTTATTCATTTTCTAATGAGTCTTGTCTTGGCATACACTCATCTGAAAGATGTTCTGTATTACATGAGCTACGGAGGAATAAAGTCCTTGCCATCCCAGCAAAGCAGATATCTAACTGGTCAAATGGGTCAGTACTCAGCCCTACAGCCAAAAGTATAATGCTCATAGATTCTGCGTAATGCTGAGTCATGGAGAGGCACAGCCAAAAGACTTTTAATAACCTTTGCTTTCAGCCAAAAGGCCTTCTAAAGTATGAAACATGCCCATTCGTGCAAGCAGAACTTGCTCACATATGATCACTGTCTCAAGCCAGCTTCTGTGGCCTGAGATGTCGTTGTCTGTCTGAATTGTGCTTGCATGAATGTTTGTGTGTTTCCTACATTAGAAGAAGGCTTTTTGGCTGAAAGCTAAGATGCATAGCAGTCTTATTCTTGCACCTGTCTGTGAGCCAACAACTCCACATGGTGAGTAGCAATCTATCCTTTTCATAATACTGTCATTATTTCTAGCCTATTTTGTATGTGCCTATGTAGGACATGCAGTGGCCTGCTGCAGAGATTAATTAGTGCTAGCTGTAATCTACTGAATTTGGAAGTGGGAAGAAGCACCATGGTAAGTCATAAGTTTAAGACAATTTCAGCAGGAAGCAGAAAGTTGCTTACTATTTCCACAGCATAGGTTATACAACAATTAATAGGTGAATACAAAAAATACACACATGACAACTACATAAAAACAGAAAATCAGTACAATAATATGTTCCATTTCGGAGTGTGGAATGTCAGATCCATTAATCGGGCAGGTAGGTTAGAAAATTTAAAAAGGGAAATGGATAGGTTAAAGTTAGATATAGTGGGAATTAGTGAAGTTCGGTGGCAGGAGGAACAAGACTTCTGGTCAGGTGACTACAGGGTTATAAACACAAAATCAAATAGGGGTAATGCAGGAGTAGGTTTAATAATGAATAAGAAAATAGGAATGCGGGTAAGCTACTACAAACAGCATAGTGAAAGCATTATTGTGGCCAAGATAGATACGAAGCCCATGCCTACCACAGTAGTACAAGTTTATATGCCAACTAGCTGTGCAGATGACGAAGAAATTGAAGAAACGTATGATGAAATAAAAGAAATTATTCAGATAGTGAAGGCAGACGAAAATTTAATAGTCATTGGTGACTGGAATTCGTCAGTAGGAAAAGGGAGAGAAGGAAATGTAGTAGGTGAATATGGATTGGGGGTAAGAAACGAAAGAGGAAGTCGCCTGGTAGAATTTTGCGCAGAGCACAACTTAATCATAGCTAACACTTGGTTCAAGAATCATAAAAGAAGACTGTATACATGGAAGAACCCTGGAGATACTAAAAGGTTTCAGATTGATTATATAATGGTAAGACAGAGATTTAGGAACCAGGTTTTAAATTGTAAGACATTTCCAGGGGCAGATGTGGACTCTGACCACAATCTATTGGTTATGAACTGTAGATTAAAACTGAAGAAACAGCAAAAAGGTGGGAATTTAAGGAGATGGGACCTGGATAAACTGAAAGAACCAGAGGTTGTAGAGAGTTACAGGGAGAGCATAAGGGAACAATTGACAAGAATGGGGGAAAGAAATACAGTAGAAGAAGATTGGGTAGCTTTGAGGGATGAAGTAGTGAAGGCAGCAGAGGATCAAGTAGGAAAAAAGACGAGGGCTAGTAGAAATCCTTGGGTAACAGAAGAAATATTGAATTTAATTGATGAAAGGAGAAAATATAAAAATGCAGTAAACGAAGCAGGCAAAAAGGAATACAAACGTCCCAAAAATCGACAGGAAGTGCAAAATTGTTAAGCAGGGATGGCTAGAGGACAAATGTAAGGATGTAGAGGCTTATCTCACTAGGGGTAAGATAGATACTGCCTACAGGAAAATTAAAGAGACCTTTGGAGAAAAGAGATGCACACAAATAAGTATTTGAGAATGTATCTGAGCATTACAGGTATATTGATACTATGAGGGGCATTCAGTAAGTAGGGGCCAATTTCAGTTGAAAAACTGCAAGATTTGTTGTGGGGCATTCTGGAATCACCCCCTTTAGTTTTATGAAGTTCCAACTGGTAGACTTCAAAATAATGTCTGTAACACAGCTGTGTTCCAAATGAGACCTGTCACTGAATTTCTTTTTGTGGAAAACCAGATCATTACAGATATTCATAGGCACTTGCAGAATGCCTACAGAGACCTAGGAGTGAACAAACCCACAATGAGTCATTAGGTGAGGTGTCTGTCATCATCGCAGCAAGGTCATGCAAACTTGTCCGATACCCTGCATGCCAGTGGTAATGCACAGCTGTGACTCCTGCAATGTTGCAACCTGCAGACACTCACATTTGAGGTGATAGATGGAGCACAACCAAACACTTTGTTACTCAAATGGCTGTCTCTGTTAATAGTGCTGACAAACTCACCCAACAGTTGGGACACTCAGAGGTGTATGCCCACTGGCTTCCTTGCCACCTAACAGAATCATAAAGAGCAATGGAAAACCATATGTGTGGAATTGCTTGCACATTACAAGGCTGATTGGGTTTGTCACCTTGAACCAGAAACATCCACCCTGCAGCCCAGATCTCGCACCTTCCAACTTTCGTCTGTTTGGCCCAATAAAGGATGCACTCCACGGGGAGCAGTACATGTACGATTGGGAGGTTATTGATGCAGCAAGATTCTGGCTCTAACATTGACCAGTAGAACAGTACCGTGCAGGCATACAGGCCTTCCCAGAAAGGTGGTGTAAACTGTTGCATTGAACAGTAATTATACTGAAAAATAGGATTTGGTAGTAAAAAGAGTGGGGAATAAAGTGGTTTACTGGAGTCCTGAATATAACCAACATGCTTTCAGAAAAAAAGTGTTGAATTACTTATTGAATGCCCCTTGTACATACTGCAGTTCAGGAACTCTTCTGCAGGAACTCTTCAGTTATTTCGAACAAGTGCTTATCATCCACTAAACACTTAATTTGTGAAAGAAGAAGATTAAAATATTTACAGTCACTGGAATGGACTCCCTTCTGTATCACACTCGCATTTGTATGCTCGTAGTGCATATCTTCTTTTCTTCTAGTATCATGATTATGATAGACACTGTTAGGTTTGAGGGCCCTTATGAAACAAATCAGAGAGCAAATATATTGTACTGTGGATGTGAAGATTTCAAGTTTCCCCCCAAAAAAAGAAGGAAAAAAAGATGATTCGGCATTTGGTTCCAGAGAGTACTCATGAATTTTATGGCTATTTTCTGTGCAGATAGCAGCTTTCTAATCAGTGGCTAATTTCCATACAATATACGGTATTCAGTTGTAAACTTCAAGTTTCTAATGTGGTTTAATTATAACTTACACATTGACTTGCCCAGTATATGAAGTGCTGTAAAATTTTGTGAACATAATTTTCTAGTTTCTAAAGTGTTTTATTTGTAAGATATACTTTGACCTGTCCAATATCTGATGTGCTGTACTGTACATGTAAGATTTACTGGACCAATAAATACAATACAATACAATACAATATAATACGATACAATAAGATCCCGTATGCCAGAAATAACCATGATAAGTTGATTTAATGGTTTCCATACATTTGTAGGAACTATATGTAAAGCATAAGTTGCAGAATACCTACAATCTCTTTCACAGATCCAGGATTTGGTTTGACCAGTTTAGTTTGCTGTCAGTATGTAAGCCCAGGTACTTTGAAGTATCCAACCTAGCTGTCTGCTGGTCATCTAATTTTTCTTCATTTCTTCATCTGTGGAGGTTGTGTGAAATTGAATAAAGCTTGTTTTACTGTAATTAACAGGAAGACCACTAGTGTTAATCAAGTTCATAACACTCCTAAAAGTCTTATTAACTAACACCTAAGTTGGTCTAATGAATTATCAATAAATTTACATTATTATTGTCAAAAAAATAATAAAATTGTAAAATGATCCTTCAATGAATAATTTACTAACACTAATAGTTAGATTCACTGATCCAGAACATGTTCTCTGGATAAATACACTGATAGAAAGAAAAATTGCAACGCCAAAAAATAATTAATGAGATTTTGGCAACAAATTTGTCTAGGCAACATCTTTAAGTGGTTAACATCACAAGATCACAGATTAGTGCAAGTATGAGATAAGCCATTTCAAATGTGAAATGCTAGGACATTAATAACTGATGCAACCACCAGAATGTTGTATGCAAGCATGCAAATGTGGATGCATTTTCCTGTGCAGATTCTGGATGTCAGTTTGTGGGATGGAGTTCCATGCCTTTTGCACTAGCTATGTCAATACAGGCACAGTTAATGTTGGTTGTGGATGATGCTGGACTTGTCATCTTATGATATTGGTACTCAATTGGAGACAGATCTGGTGAATGAGCATGCCAAGGCAACATGGCAACACTGTGTAGAGCATGTAGGGTTACAACAGTGGTATGAGGGCAAGCATTATGGAAAACACCGCCTGGAATGCTGCACACGAATGGCACCACAACAGATTGAATCACCAGAGTAATGTAAAATTTGCAGTCAGGGTGCATGGAATAACCACAAGAGTGCTCTTGCTGTCATACAAATCTGCACCCCAGATCATAACTTCAAGTGTAGGTCCAGTGTCTCTAGAATGCAGACGAGTTGGTTACAGGCCCTCAACCGACATCCTTCCAAACAAAACACATGGCCATCACTGGCACTGAGGCAGAATCAGCTCTCATCAGAAGAAACAACTGATCTCTGGCCTGCCCTCCTATGAGCTTTCACTTGACACTGCTGAAGTCATGAAAGTCGGTGATTTGGGGTCAATGCAATGCATGCTACAGGGTGTCTGGCTCAGAGCTGTCCTTGAAGTAACCACTTTGTAACAGTTTGTTGTGTCGCTGTGGCCCCACCTGCTGCTCAAATTGCTGCTGCACATGCAGTATGATGCGCCAGAGCCATAAGATGAACGCGATTGTCTTCCTCTCAGTAGTGCCACATGGCTGTCTGGAGCCTGGTATTCTTGTGACCAAACATTCCCACGACCACCACTACCAGCAATCATGTACAGTGGCTACAGTCCAGCCAAGTCTATCTGCAAAATCACAGCAGCAATGACCAGCTTCTTGTAGCCCTACTAAATGGCCTCATTCAAACTCAATGAGGTGTTGATAATGGTTCTTCATTACCTTAAAGGCATTTAAGATTAATATTAACTCACCATGTCCAATCTCGAAGGTAACTAACACTCATGATCATTACAGCATGCATTTAAAGCAACTCTGATTTGAATTCTCATGGTGGTGCTACTAGCACCACTCTTATGTGGCTGGCGCAAAATTGGAATAGATATAATCTTTCAGGTGTAAAAAGTTGCCTACCAACTTTTGTTTATGTTGCACAACTTCTTGGTGCTGCTATTTTTTTCTATCAGTGCAAATTACATACATACTGCAGGAATACATGGAACAATACCCCAGTTGAAAGTCATTTCATCTGTAAATTGATAGTAAAATTAAATGAGTAATTGAGTAACTAGCAGTCACAAGTGCCTGTACCCAGAGGAAAGCCCCCCAACTCTCAGGAAAAAGGAAAGGAAAACTTTAGTGTATTCAGTACTTTCTCTTTCAAGAAAATTATTTAAAAGTTTGTATTACGAAGGTTTTAAAAAGAATGTCAGAAACTGAACTTTTTTATGCCTACTTGCAAGTCGCCATTAGCCTACCAGTACTCCATGTTTCATAGATCATATTCACCATGAATGTCAAGTTGTGGAATCTGTCAATTAATTAAAGTTTACAGAGACTGTAGAGATATGGAAGTATAATTTTGTAGCAAAGTTCTGGTAGAAAGTAAATACTTCAGGAGTAAAGAAGACCACTCACTGAAAAGAAAAATTACTAGAATTTGGAATAATCCTTTTTCAAACTAGATTTCTCTCTCTCTCTCTCTCAGGCAGGAAGCAGGAGAGATGTTGGTAGTTGGTGGCTAGCAGCTCAGAAGGAGGCTGCTGGTTTTCTGCCTAGGAATGTTGGAGGGATTGGAGTCTGCTCCACTAGCTAAGCACGTGGGGCAGGGTTGTCTGAGAATTTTGGGAGTGGCACATGCTGAATGTGACATGGGTGTGAATTGGGAGGGCATGACAGGACAGAGGAAGAGGAAATTTTGTTCTTGGAACAGTTTAGCTGTAACCATTTATTCTTGTGGACAGCTGGTTGGTAGCCGTACCAACATTACAATCTGTACAGTATTTGCAGCAGGGTTGGTATATGACAAGGCTACTTTCACATGTGGCATGGCCTTAGATCGAGCTAGATAAGATAGTGACAGGACTGGAGTAGGAAGTGCTGGATAGGTGGATTGGGCAAGTCTTGAATCTTGGTCTTCCACAGGGATATGATCCCTGTGGGAAATGGTTGGGATTGGAGGTGATTTAGAGATGAACTACGATGTTGCGTATGTTGTGTTGGTGATGGAACACCACTTTAGGAGGGCTGTGAAGGATCTTGTGTAGGATGTCACTCATGTTAGAAGATGAGAGATAACCGAAGCCCTGACAAAGGATAAAGTTCAATTGTTTGAGTCCAGGGTGATATCAGGCGACGAGGGGATGATGCTTTGGAGCTGATTCTTGGAGTTGGTGGAAAGATTGGGGATGTGTCAGAATACGGCATGGGAAAACTGCATGTGGACTAGACCTGGTGGTAGTGCTTGTCTGTGAAGGCCTTTATGAAATCTCCAGCGTACTGGACAAAAAAGTTTTCATTGCCGGTCCGTGGGTGGGCAGGCAGTATGGGATGGATTCTGTGGTGTGAAAGGAATGGTTGCTGTTAAAATGCAGGTACTGTGTGTGGTTTATGGGTACATTGTGCACAGAGGTGTGGCAGGAGCCATCAGAGAGGTAGAGGTAATTGTCCAGGAAGATGGCACATTGGTTTTAGAAGGCCCATGTGAAGTGGATGTTAGAGAAGGTGTTGAAGTTGTGAAGGAATGATGATAGGTTGTCTTGGACTCTCTGAGTCCAGATCATGAAGATATTGCCAATGCACATGAACCAGAATAGGCTAGGAAGTTTTCCTCTGTATGATCCATAAAGAGATTGGCATAAGAATGTGCAACGTTGTTGCCCAGGGCTGCACCTCAGATTTGTTTGTGTACTTTTCCTTCAAAGGAAAAGTAGTTGTGTGTCAAGATATAGTTGTTAAGGTGTGTAAGGAATGAAGTAGTGGGTTTGGAGTCTGACAGATGTTGAGAGAGGTGATGTTTGATAGCAGCAAGGGCATGAGGCATGTTGGTGTATAGGGAGGTGGCACCAACAATGATGAGTAGGCACCCAGGAAGTACAGGGGTAGAGATGGTGGTGAGACAATGAAGGAAGTGGTTAGTATCTTTGAGGTGGGAGGCTAGATTTTGGCCATTGGTTGGAGATGTTGGTCAACAAGAGCAGAAATGCTTTCAGTGGGAGCACAACAGCCAGCTACAACAGGGCATCCAGGAGTGTTGGATTTGTGGATTTTGGTGAGCATGTAGAATGTGGGTGTGCGGATTGCTGGGAAGAGGAGGAAGATGGGCTCAGTGGAGAGGTTCTGGGAAGGGCCTGTGGATTTCAATAGCATTTGGAAGTTATGTTGGACTTTTAGGATGTGATATTTATTGCTGAGCTCGCTGAGTCAGACAGTTGATGGAAGCCAGATGACAGTGATGGAGCCTTTGTCTGCAGGGAGGATGATTATGTCAGGATTTGTTTTGAGGTTATGTATGGCTGTCTTGTCTTGTGCTGAAAGGTCAGTGTTCCTGCAAAGACACCTGGGAAAAGATGGTGAGGCCAGTTTGGAGGTAAGGAATTACTAAAAGGTGACCAGGGGTGGTTAGGTGCAAGGGGGTAGGATCACTGTTGGATGGTCGTATGAAAGGGATGAGGCAGGGTTCAATGTTGGGATTAGGTTGGCTTTGGCTTACGGGATTGGTGGCAAAAAAGTGTTTCCACTGTAGGGATCAGGCGAATGAGAGTAGGTTAAATTGGGTTCATGGCTGAAAGTGGAGCCCTTGTATAGAATTGAAACTTCTGTAGGACTGAGGTTTTTGGTGGAAAGGTTGACAACAGTGATTCGGATTTGAGCATGACTATTGCACCAGTTGCAGCCATTATGATTGTGTTGCATGCTCTTCTACATAACACCTTTCCAGTGGATCACAGTTGAATACTTTCCAGCAACTAACTATTATATTTGACCTCTGAGTCCACCCAACATTTCTCATACATTGCTCCTGTCAGAAACTTATGCCTTTCCATTTTCTTCCTGCACATGATAATAATTTGCTCGATCAGATATCCTCACGCCACAAAACCATCCTATTAATCACAGCACAATTTCTTCCATCCTTTTCACTCTCCAAACTCATGCATTGTTATCCAGTTTACCTTATAATCAATTAACACCATCATGTTTCCATTTCCTGCATTGTTTCCCATTTCCCTAACACCATCCTCACCCCTAACTGACCCTTGCTCCATCTACCTTCACCATTTCAGAAAAGTATCCCTTTCTCTGGATAAAACTCAATCACACATCCTGTTTCTCAAATACTGCCTAAGCCATGGACTTCTCTCCAATGGCCTAACCATAAAAATCCCTTTGTCTTGATCCCACCCCTCCTTTCACAGCAGCTTTCACCTTTTCTGCCAGACGCTATCCCTCCCAAAGCTGGTCCTGCAGAAACAACTCTCCATCGCACAGGTGTCCCAGAACCACCTTTACTTCCTCCACAAGATACTATCACTGTGCAGTTCTCACAACACAAGTCCCATCTCCAAAAAATGAAAACCTTGCATTCCAACACCTGGAAAACATTCCAGACACCACCTCCATAAGTTGTCCAACCTCTTGACATCTTACTCTGCCTTGGGGCACCACTATTCATCAGCACCCATCATATGCACAGTGAACCCCCTTTGTCAACTGCTGACAGCACCCAGACCCTGCATAGCTAACTTTATCAATTTACTTCAGCCTCCAAAACTCCCTCCCAGTACTCCACAAAATCTAGAGCAAACTCAAAACACCGTTGTTTACCTTTCCTCCAAAAACTTCAGTCCTACAGAAGTTTCAGTTCTATCCACAGGCCTCATCTTCAAACTCAAACCCAAGTTTTACCATGTTGGACTTGTAAAGACCTACTCTCCTACCCCCAATTTCTACAGTGGAAACATTTCTTTTCCACCAATCATTCCAATCAGGCTCAATCTAATCACAACATTAAACTCTGCCTATGCCTGTTCATACCACCATCCAACTGTGACCATCACCCCCAACCAACGAACCACCCATGCCCATCTTCCAGAAATTCCTTTCCTCTAATTGGCTACACCATCTTCCCCCAGGCCCCGTCCTATGGAACTAACCTTTCAGCACAGTAAAGGTCAGTCATACACCACCTTAAAATAGACACTGACCTAATCACCCTCCCTGCAGACAAATGCTCCACCAATGTTGTGATGAATTGCAGTGACTACCTGGCAGTGGGCCTGTGTCAACTGCCTGACACCTCCATCAACAAGCTCTGCCAGAGTGATTCCACCCCAGAAATCCAACATTACTTCCAATTGCTACTGAAATCCACAGGTTCTTCCGCTAAACCCATCTCCCTCCTCACAGTAATGACAGTCCACACACATGCTCCCCAAAATCCACAAACACACCAATTCTGGATGCACTGTTGAAGCTGGCTATTGTGCTCCCATTGCAAAAACTTCTGCTGTCGTTGGCCAATGATGTCCAATGAATTGCTCAAAATCTAGCCTCCCACATCAAAGATACTAACCACTTCCTTCACCATCCCCTCACCGTCTCCACCCCATTACCTCCTGGGTGCCTACTCACCACTGTTGATGCTGCCTCCCTATACATCAACAGGATGTATACAACCCAGAACAACCGGGAGATCCGGGAAAAACCTGGGAATTTTTTCTTCCGGGAGAAAACCGGGGAAAACCTGGGAATTTTCTAGAATTCCGGGATCTTTTATGTTTTAGTTTTCAGTTACATTCTTGTAATTTTGACTGGTAAGAAACATCACTCTAAGAAAGGATATTTCTGTATCCCTCTACTGCAGAATAATACTGCAGCAATAAAATACGAACGAGAGGAAAAAACGAAAATAAAACTTAAGTTGCAAAGGAAATGCGCCATACACAACAACAAAACACAGTGTTCCTACAAGCGTCTGCCAACAGCAAAGTGTGTCAAAGGCTTTAAGAAGACTAGGCAATGCTTCATAACAACAAATTGCCTCCGATGAGTGTGACGCCACAACTGTTTACATTTAGCCTAGTTTACACGACATTGGGTTGCGCCACTTGTTCCGTGGAATGAGTTGCACGCAAGTGGTTTCATATATGACACACACTTCAGTTTCGTCGTTTTGTGGCTCACTGAGTCGTGTCTGAAACGAGAGTTTTGGCAGCTGCACGTCGCACGATTTGTGATGGGGTTAAAGCTTGTTGCGTGGAATCACTGCATAAGCAAAAAATAAAATAAAATTATTTCGATTCGTGACTGGACAAGACGACAGCTCGGTTGCTCAGCATCCTTGTTGAAATGACTTATAACAGAAGATCGAAGAAGTTCTTTTAATTATCTTAGAACGTCACCAGAACTGTTCACGTTTCTTCTAAATAGGGTTAATTGTGCGATAAGGAATAAAGGTACTATATCGCATAAGCACTGTCGCCAGAACTGAAATTACATTTCATATTGCGTGCATTACAATCGAGAACACTCGGCATGCTATAACATGAAATTGAAGTTGGAGATGATGCTTGTTAATTAACACCAACAATTATTAAAATTAACTGTGAAAATTATTAAAATTGACAGCAATAATTATTCGAAGCAGGCTGTGTGGTGTCACCGTCAGACACCACACTTGCTAGGTGGTAGCCTTTAAACCGGCCGCGGTCCGTTATTATACGTCTGACCCGCGTGTCGCTACTATGAGTGATCACTAATTGCAGACCGAGCGCCGCCACACGGCAGGTCTAGAGAGACTTCCAAGCACTCGATCCCAGTTGTACAACCGACTATGCTAGCGATGGTTCATTGACAAAATACGCTCTCATTTGCCGAGACGATAGTTAGCATAGCCTTCAGCTACGTCATTTGCTACGACATTCAGTTGTATATGTGCTCCTAACTCAATAAATTTTTCCCTACAGCTCAGATATTGTCAAACTATCTATGTGATGATCGCACATGAAGGTCTCAGCGGCAGCAATACGTTGCTTATTTTTGTAATCAGCACCACTGACATCCTACAAACATCTATGCAAAGCATAGATCGGCATCCAAAAAGCGAACATTATTCTCCGTTCCCCACTTCATATTTGTTTGTCTACACTCTACGAACACACATAACCTCGAAAACTCATGCTACTAGAGTCGCCAAAGTTGGAACACGCTGAAAGTGTTAACTTTAAGCCTAGTTAACACGACAACATTGGGTTGCGCGTTGCACGCAAATGGTTTCATGTTTAACTGTCGACACCGCAAAACCAGAATATACTTAAGTTTCGTCGTTTTGTGGGTTCTTGAGTCGTGTCTGAAATGAAAGTTTTGGCAGCTGCACGTCGCACGAGTCGTGATGGAGTCAAAGCTTGTTGCGTGGAATCGCTGCATAAGAAAAAAACAAGAAATGTTTTTCGATTTTTGATTGGATGAAGAAATTACGCCAGCTTGGTTGCTCAGCATTCCTGCTGAAATAATTTGTAATGGAAAACCCAAGAAGTTCTTTTAATTATCTTAGAATGTCACCAGAACCGTTCACGTTTCTTCTAAATAGAGTAAATTTTGCGATAAGGAATAACGATACTGTAATGCATGAAGCACTTCGCAAGAACTGAAATTACATATCACATTGCGTGCATTACAATCGAGAACACTCGGCATGCTATAATAAGATGCGGATTTAGTTGGTGATGACACTTTTTCGTTAACAACAATGATTATTAACATTGACAGTAATAATTATTTACATTAACAGCCGTATTTATTCGAATAGGCCTAATTAAGAAGAGAATGGTTTGCAAACTACTCTCTTGAAGATCTGTACAGTGGCAATATTTAAAAATTCAAACACGTGTGAATGGGGAGCATTGCTGCGACGTTTTCAATAGATGAATATTGAATAAAGAATGCAGCTTCTTGATTTGTGTAGCCTTCCCCAGTGTCAACAATATCCCTTAAACTCCCTTGCCCTCTATGCTGTAGATCTCACAAAGGCCTTCACAGACAGGCACTATCACCAGACCTAGTCTGCAAGCGGATTTCCTGTGCCATATCCTCACACACCCCCAATTCTCCCAGTAAACTCCAAGAAACAGCTATGAAAGATCACTCCACTCATCATCTGATATCACCCTGGACTGCAACAACTGAACTTTGTCCTTCATCAGGGCTTTGGTTATCTATCATCGTTGCCTGAAATGAGGAACATCTCACCCAAGATCCTTCCTATCCCTCATGGCATTCTTTCACCCATCCAACTTACACAACATGCTACTTCATCCCTTCACCATTCCCACTCCCAGCCCCTTGCCATAGGGATCATAACCCTGTGGAAGCCAAGGTGCAAGACTGCCCAGTCACCCATCCAGCACTTCCTGTGTGGCTTTTTATCTTGGTATGATTACCAACCAGCTGTCAACCAGGATGAATGCTGCTAAACTGTTGCCAAAAACAATGTGGCACAACATGCATCTGAACATAACATGATCAGTGCATTTCAATTGCTGACTCACAACTCAGGCCATCTGGATCCTTCCCCCCACTGCCACCTTCTCTGAAATACGCAAATGGAAGTTATCCTTGTAACCCATCCTTCACTCCCATAATCATTCTGGCCTCAATTTCTGGTGACCCACTGTCCCCACACCCTTCACCCAACAGTTTCCCCTTTTTCTGTCCTGTTACTTCCTCCAAATTTATGTTTCCAGATCAGTTTCAGCATTTGTTGCTCCTCACTGGCTCTAGCAGCCATGCGTCACATGCCTAGCCCTTGCACCTACCACCCCCTCCCACTCCTAGGAAGCAAGCTGGCTGCCTTCCTCCAAGCTGCTAGCCACTCACCCTCCAACCCATCTCCCTGCCTCCTGCCTCTCTCTCCCTCTGCCCACAACACCTGACAACACCCCCATTCCTACCTAGTCCACCTGCCTAAATGCAGTACTGGCTTTGTGTGTCCAGCCAGCACCTTGCAGGGGCATAAGTGTGTGTGTGTGTTTTCTTTTTTGTATTTGTACTCTAGCTCAGAAAGTATTACTGTTTATTATTTATTTATTTATCTCTTGTTCCGGTGATCCATGTTGTGACAGTATCACAGGATATGGAACGTGTCAATTTTACAAGCTTTTGGCCAGAATTTATGGTTATACATAAAACAAAACAAAAACAGTAAATAGTAGCTTAGGTCCCACTACAAAAAAAAAAAAAATACATTTTAGAAATAGATAGAGATTACAAAACAAAAAACGGTAAACAGTAACTTAGGTCCCACTACAAAAATACATTTTAGAGAGAGATAAAGATTACAAAATAATAAGTGTTACAGAGAAATAAATATTGCAAAATATATGTTTACAATAAAAATATTCGGTATTACAAATACAAATTTGGGCATACATTTGCAATTTACAATACAAGAGATGTTAAACACTGTAGTTCAGGAACTCTTCTACTCAAAGGGCTAGCAAGTTTTCTTTCATTTTTGTGAGTGCCTGCGGATGGTTCAGTGCTTCTACTTCTTGGTGAGTGATCTCCTTTTCTCATAAATTATTAATATTGTATAACAAGCATGGAGCTCTATGTATACTACAAGCTGGCCAATTACACATTTTCAATTGACTAATTATTTTTATTCGAGAATTCCTCTTTGGTATACAAGGAGTTGATATTGAGGAACAATTTTCATTTATGTTTAAAAACATTTGTGCTGTCTGTCAGAGGTTCTATTTATATGGGTAGAATACCAAAGTTTTATAGCTCTATATATCACTCCTTTCTGCAGAAAAATATAGATTCACTTGAGGAAAGAGCAAATAATGTTTTGCCTTCTAGTATAGTATTTTTGGTTGTCTGTTATTTTTTATTTCTATATCCTCTGAGTTGGCACCTGTTGTTATAACAAAAGTAGTTGTATCTAAATGATTTAGCATGTCTAATACACAGTTTTTCTGGTAGTGTGCCACAGAAATGAAATGATATGTTTTATCCATTCAATAGCAAATTTAAAGGTAAATGCAAAAAAATCTAAGAATACACAATGCATTCTGACAGTGTTGGTACATCTCAAGGACAGTCTCGACAAAAAGTCAGTAACTCATAGTTTGATGGAACGAATCATTCAGAATGTTTTTAAATAACACCGACAAACTTTGAGGGGATGTAGAAGGTGTCTTGAGAAACAAAATGAGGATAAGACTTTATTGTCTGGAAATGTTGTCCAATGACACTACAGAGCATTGACGTTACAGGAACTGGTGCCTGTATATGTATGTTTAGACAGGGTGATTCTGCGATGATGTTACAGACCTTCAGAAATGATGGAGAAGGATAAATGTATCAGTTTGAGGTAAGGGTCCCTGGGCTGGAAATGAACAAGTCAAAAGCTATAAACGAAAATCGTTCTAATACTTCTGACAGTGTAATACAAGTACCAGTACTGTTGTTCCAAAGATTGTAGGGTAGGTAACTTTCAGAGGTGGACCAAAACAAGAAAAAAGTCTCTAGCAAGCATAGGCTCTAGAATGCACGACCTAAGAGTTATGAGCACTTGCTATATAGAGGAGATATGTTTCACAGTAGCGAAGATCAACCAGTGCTCGTAGCATTTAAAGCCCTTGTGTACTGGACTTTTCTTCTTGTTTAGGCCCATACTAATACTTCTGTAAATAGCCTACCCTACTACCTTAGCTGAACCACGGACCTTGCCGTCGGTGGGGAGGCTTGCGTGCCTCAGCGATACAGATGGCCGTACCGTAGGTGCAACCACAACGGAGGGGTATCTGTTGAGAGGCCAGACAAACATGTGGTTCCTGAAGAGGGGCAGCAGCCTTTTCAGTAGTTGCAGGGGCAACAGTCTGGATGATTGACTGATCTGGCCTTGTAACATTAACCAAAACGGCCTTGCTGTGCTGGTACTGCGAACGGCTGAAAGCAAGGGGAAACTACAGCCGTAATTTTTCCCGAGGACATGCAACTTTACTGTATGATTAAATGATGATGGCGTCCTCTTGGGTAAAATATTCCGGAGGTAAAATAGTCCCCCATTCAGATCTCCGGGTGGGGACTACTCAAGGGGACGTCATTATCAGGAGAAAGAAAACTGGCGTTCTACGGATCGGAGTGTGGAATGTCAGATCCCTTAATCGGGCAGGTAGGTTAGAAAATTTAAAAAGGGAAATGGATAGGTTGAAGTTAGATATAATGGGAATTAGTGAAGTTCGGTGGCAGGAGGAACAAGACTTTTGGTCAGGTGAATACAGGGTTATAAATACAAAATCAAATAGGGGTAATGCAGGAGTAGGTTTAATAATGAATAAAAAAATAGGAGTGCGGGCTAGCTACTACAAACAGCATAGTGAACGCATTATTGTGGCCAAGATAGACACGAAGCCGACGCCTACTACAGTAGTACAAGTTTATATGCCAACTAGCTCTGCAGATGATGAAGAAATTGATGAAATGTATGATGAGAGAAAAGAAATTATTCAGGTAGTGAAGGGAGACGAAAATTTAATAGTCATGGGTGACTGGAATTCGTCAGTAGGAAAAGGGAGAGAAGGAAACATAGTAGGTGAATATGGATTGGGGGGGAAGAAATGAAAGAGGAAGCTGCCTTGTAGAATTTTGCACAGAGCGTAACTTAATCATAGCTAACACTTGGTTCAGGAATCATAAAAGAAGATTGTATACCTGGAAGAATGCTGGAGATACTAAAAGGTATCAGATAGATTATATAATGGTAAGACAGAGATTTAGGAACCAGGTTTTAAATTGTAAGACATTTCCAGGGGCAGATGTGGATTCTGACCACAATCTATTGGTTATGAACTGCAGATTGAATCTGAAGAAACTGCAAAAAGGTGGGAATTTAAGGAGATGGGACCTGGATAAACTGAAAGAACCAGAGGTTGTAGAGAGTTTCAGGGAGAGCATAAGGGAACAATTGACAGGAATGGGGGCAAGAAATACAGTAGAAGAAGAATGGGTAGCTCTGAGGGATGAAGTAGTGAAGGCAGCAGAGGATCAAGTAGGTAAAAAGGCGAGGACTAATAGAAATCCTTGGATAACAGAAGAAATATTGAATTTAATTGATGAAAGGAGAAAATATAAAAATGCAGTAAATGAAGCAGGCAAAAAGGAATACAAACGTCTCACAAATGAGATCGACAGGAAGTGCAAAATGGCTAAGCAGGGATGGCTAGAGGACAAATGTAAGGATGTAGAGGGTTGTCTCACTAGGGGTAAGATAGATACTGCCTACAGGAAAATTAAAGAGACCTTTGGAGAGAAGAGAACCACTTGTATGAATATCAAGAGCTCAGATGGCAACCCAGTTCTAAGCAAAGAAGGGAAGGCAGAAAGGTGGAAGGAGTATATAGAGGGTTTATACAAGGGTGATGTACTTGAGGACAATATTATGGAAATGGAAGAGGATTTAGACGAAGACGAAATGGGAGATAAGATACTGCGTGAAGAGTTTGACAGAGCACTGAAAGACCTGAGTCGAAACAAGGCCCCGGGAGTAGACAACATTCCATTAGAACTACTGATGGCCTTGGGAGAGCCAGTCATGACAAAACTCTACCATCTGGTGAGCAAGATGTATGAGACAGGCGAAATACCTTCACACTTCAAGAAGAATATAATAATTCCAATCCCAAAGAAAGCAGGTGTTGACAGATGTGAAAAATAACGAACTATCAGTTTAATAAGTCACAGCTGCAAAATACTAACGCGAATTCTTTACAGACGAATGGAAGAACTGGTAGAAGCAGACCTCGGGGAAGATCAGTTTGGATTCCGTAGAAATGTTGGAACACGTGAGGCAATACTAACCTTACGACTTATCTTAGAAGAAAGATTAAGAAAAGGCAAACCTACGTTTCTAGCATTTGTAGACTTAGAGAAAGCTTTTGACAATGTTAACTGGAATACTCTCTTTCAAATTCTGAAGGTGGCAGGGGTAAAATTCAGGGAGCGAAAGGCTATTTACAATTTGTACAGAAACCAGATGGCAGTTATAAGAGTCGAGGGGCATGAAAGGGAAGCAGTGGTTGGGAAAGGAGTGACACAGGGTTGTAACCTCTCCCCGATGTTATTCAATCTGTATATTGAGCAAGCAGTAAAGGAAAGAAAAGAAAAATTCGGAGTAGGTATTACAATTCATGGAGAAGAAGTACAAACTTTGAGGTTTGCCGATGACATTGTAATTCTGTCAGAGACAGCAAAGGACTTGGAAGAGCAGTTGAACGGAATGGACAGTGTCTTGAAAGGAGGAGATAAGATGAACATCAACAAAAGCAAAACGAGGATAATGGAATGTAGTGAAATTAAAGCGGGTGATGCTGAGGGAATTAGATTAGGAAATGAGACACTTAAAGTAGTAAAGGAGTTTTACTATTTAGGGAGTAAAATAACTGATGATGGTCGAAGTAGAGAGGATATAAAATGTAGACTGGCAATGGCAAGGAAATCGTTTCTGAAGAAGAGAAATTTGTTAACATCGGGTATAGATTTAAGTGTCAGGAAGTCGTTTCTGAAAGTATTTGTATGGAGTGTAGCCATGTATGGAAGTGAAACATGGACGATCACTAATTTGGTCAAGAAGAGAATAGAAGCTTTCGAAATGTGGTGCTACAGAAGAATGCTGAAGATAAGGTGGGTAGATCACGTAACTAATGAGGAGGTATTGAATAGGATTGGGGAGAAGAGATGTTTGTGGCACAACTTGACTAGAAGAAGGGATCGGTTGGTAGGACATGTTTTGAGGCATCAAGGGATCACAAATTTAGCATTGGAGGGCAGTGTGGAGGGTAAAAATCGTAGAGGGAGACCAAGAGATGAATACACTAAGCAGATTCAGAGGGATGTAGGCTGCAGTAGGTACTGGGAGATGAAGAAGATTGCACAGGATAGAGTAGCATGGAAGGCTGCATCAAACCAGTCTCAGGACTGAAGACCACAACAACAACAACTACCTTAGCAACAACAATACTAGTACATGAATTCGAGTCAGAGGTGTCGGAACGATTTTCGCTTGTAACTTTAAGACCCATTCATTTCCGGCTCAGGGTCCTATATCTCAAATTGAATGATTTATCCACCTCCATCATCCCTGAAAGTTTGTAATATCATTACAGAATCACCCCGAGTATACATACATATACAATCACTGGCGCCACTCTGTAGTGTCATTACATAACGTTTCTGGACATCTGTTCTTGCCCTGATTTTGTTCCTCAAAACGCGTTCCACAACCCCTCGAAGTTTATTGGTGTAATTTTGAAACACACTGTATAATGATCTCTCATATTTTCTCAGCATGACTGATTAGTGGTGTCCTTTTGGCTATACACCCGAAAGAACACCATAGAGGCATACAGAGATGAGCTTATCGTGTGTATCTTCCATGGGGGATTGGAGGTAGAATGAGCCTCCATGGTATCTTCTAGTACAATGATGTCCGCAATACTTACGCCTACTTCAAGTAGTGCCTAGTAGAATTACTCCAATTTACGCTTGGAGGACACAGTGACAGAGCTTAAAGTAATTTACTAAAATTTAATTAGTAAATGAAATAATGTTTAATCTTACAGGAAAGCTAGTTACAGGAAAACTGATTTCAGAGTGGTTTTTCACATAGGTGAATCAATATTCGATTTGTAGCAGGATCTACTATAAATGAAAATGCTCTATCAGTATGGAGCCAAAGAATTAAAAGTAATTTTCATCTTCGTCTACTTTTATCGTACAAATACGAAGAAGAGCAAAATCTTCATTGTACTATCAGTCTGATCAGAAACGTAGCATCAGATGTTAGTCGGCACTCGGTCGGCCAGGAATGTATCAGTTTACTGTTTAGCTGTGATTTGGCAATGCCAACGAATGTTAATGAGGAATTTAAGTTGTAGGAATAGATTTACTTATAGCGTAGTCAATGTTAACGTTCGCGCAACTTTTTGTTACATCACTATAACCTCCTTGGTTGAAATTATCATAATAATATCTTTGATTTAGAAAACAAAAACTACAGTACTGGACAACATACGTCCGTGGTACAGAAGTACTTTCGACAGTGTTGGTGTTTTGCACGTGTTGGTAACTAGTAACTACCGTGTGGCGGTAACGACGGAAGCGGAGATGGTGATTTGTGATGTAAACATGAGAAAGTCTGTCTCATCATGTATTTATAGAGGGGATGAAGAATTCGATACTGCAGATGGTAACTATTGCCTCGGAAGTTATGCGTGAAATCCATTTATCACATTCTTACAGTGTGATATTATACCAAGTGAAGTTTATATACAACAATTCAATTATTAATTAATACTTCCCGTTATTAGAGTTGTCGTGAACGGGAATTTTTGAAAGCATTATTATTTGCAATAATCGTAATGGAGTTGCGTGTCGTTATGTTGAATTTGTGTGTAGGTTACAATGTATTTTGAGGAAAGAGCGGCATTAGCTTACACATTTTGTAAAATTAGTGATCGTATCTGATCTCACCAAGACAGTATTCTCATGAGTATTGACATTTAAGATATTCTTGAAAACAGTCATTCTGGAGAAATACTACTGAAAAGTCAAAGCTACAGTTTTACAAGAGTGACGTATCACAGTGAATACTCTGTATTCTGCAGGCTATTTACTGGTGTATTTGTTTTCGTTGAACACTGGCAAATATCACTGAGCTATTGTGTTGTTTGTTTACATTGTATTCAAGTTTTTAATAGCGCGATTTTCAAATGCCTTTGGTTTGTCAATGAGCTGTATTTTCCTTGCAGATGCTTGAAATTTTTCGATCTCTTATTTGTCATTTCACAAGCGAGGTTCAGCAGCAAATGAGATAATTGTTACCTTTGTATTGTAATTGACAGGTTGTTGGTGCACTTTGTCAGGTTCTTGCGGCAATCTACTTCCTTAGTTAAGTCTCTCTCTCTCTCTCTCTCTCTCTCTACATTTAAAACTAGACTAGGACTAAAGTATATTTGCTGAATTATACATGTATATATGTCACATTGGGTATTGCAGATGTGCTGAAGTACGTGTACGACAATACATGCGCATGGTGCTGTGATGTCTTTGATGAAGGTGAACCCACATTACGGTGTGCTGAGTGTGATGCACACCTATGCGCAACATGTTTCAGTCAAGGTCAACAGCCAGGACAACACCGGAACTATCATCGCTACACTGTTATACCTCCCACCAAATTAAGGTAGACATCTTCTCTTGGGTCATTTACAGTGTTTATTATTTTAATTGTGCTTTAGATCATATAGAAACAGATATACTCAGACACCTCTATGTGCCAGCAAAGATTCCGTCATATAAGTCCAACTTGACCTTCAATCTACTCCTCAATACATTATGTACATCCCTAAACATTGTACCTTTTTCCATATCCTACCTAATCTGCAATCTCTTTGTATGCCCATTTGCTCCCAAAAACTTCTCAAACCCAACTCAGCCTTTTTCTTCACACCAAATATCACCAAGACTCTGTAGAGTTCACTCAAATACTTCACCAACTATTTGATTATCTCTCGCTGTTTTCTGATATGAAAATTTCCTACGCTAAATACTACTGTTATGCCTCCCATCCTTTTGAGTTGTAGTTGTATGCCACTCATGCTCTCAATTCTGCACCCTATAGATAATTTGTCTGGGTGACTGTAGTTTAGAACCGTCAACCATTTCCTGCATTAGTCGAGTCACTGACATTTTTTATTAAATCGGGAGGTAGTGGCACATGTGAAATATGCCGCATTATGTACCATATATTCTGCTGTTATTATGTTGTGTTCTATGTGGATATGGTTGTATATCTGTATTCATGGCTACCTGAAACTTCCACCAAGTTGCTGATTGTTTTACACATTACACGACCAATGGTTTCAGTGGCTTTCTCTGTTAATTCTATATAAATCCTATTCCCCTTCCCCCACCTTTCCCCAAACACTAATTACATAGGTGGAAACTGTCCATTCACCATAGTCAGTTCTTGAGTACCTCCCTTTCTGCCCTAAACCCTTGGTGACCTTCATCCTCAGAGCCACTCCTTGTGACTCGTTATTTTCCTGATCCACATGTTGTTCCCCTATTAGCTGTGCCAGTGTTTTCCTTTTCTCCCTCACCACGAAAAACAGAAAATTTCATGATCTGAGGTAGTGTATTCAAATTATCAAGTAAAAATGCATCAAACATTGGGCCATATTCTGCTGACAGTAAACTTTGTATAATATAAAGTAATACTCGTGATCAAAAGTTATATTTTATTGCGAATAAGTTGATTAACATATACTACAGTTAAGTGAAGAGTTCTTGCCGTCAGAACTATTGATAGCCCTGGGAGAACCAGCCGGTAAAAGCTCTTCCATGTGGTATGCAAGATGTACGAGACTGGAGAAGTACCCTCAGACTTCAGGAATAATGTAGTAATTCCAAAGAAAGCAGTTGCTGGCAGGTATGAAAATTACCAAACCATTAGTTTAATAAGTCATGTATGAGAAATGCTAACATGAATTCTTTATGGACGAATTGAAAAACTGGTGAAAGCCGACCTCAGGGAAGATCAGGTTAGATTCTGGAGGAATGTAGGAACACGTGAGGCAATACTGACACTATGACTTATCTTATAAGATAGAGTAAGGAAAGACAAACCTACATTTATAGCGTTGTTGACTTAGAGAAAGTTTTTGACAGTGTTGGAGTACTCCCTTTGAAATTAGGGAAATACAGAAGCGTCCAATTCCACCTGTCTGCTTTGACCCATGACGTCACAAATATGGTGGAAACGACCACTCTACGACTCCAATATGGCGTCTATGCTGTCATTACGTAAAAATGACCACAAACACGGAAATACATTGAAAAACCAACCAACACACACAGGTTCCACAAAAGACCTAATGAAACTAACGGGACAAGTGAGGGAAATTGTAGGTTTTTGGGTGGGGACACAGTAAACATAAACAAATTTAGACACATACCACCATACCAAACCACACAAATGACGAAAAAAACTGACAACACAATACTCCCCAAATTCCACTAAACAAAATATTCTCGGGAATTTGACACTTCCCTTGACCTATATATCTTAACAGCAGTTCCGGATCCCATAAATTGGAATCGAACACTTCCCTTGAGCTATTTAGCTCAACAGCAACTCCCGATACCGGAACACCCACAGCCACAACCACACATTGGAATCGAACACTTCCCTTCACCTATATAGGTCAACAGAAACTACCGATACCAAATCATAAAACCCAAAACTACAACTACAACCACATCCACAATCATCACTACCTCAAAAAACACAACAAACCAACAAAATTAGAATCGAACACTTCCCTTGACCTCTTATCCTTACGACATCTCCACATCTCTGGTCCGATGCGCCGGAACTTTAGTAAGCCTCATTTCTTCACGCTGCACTGAACACTCCACGACTTCATCCAAAAATCCGAATAGCTGAAGAAATTTTATTAGAGACAACGCACTGTCCCCCATTATCGCCGACAACCGAAAACTGTTGACCTTGTCAGTCATATCCGTACCTACCAAAAACATAAAAAAAGCAATTTACCAAAATTTACACACGACAAACAGAAAAAACTACAATAACGTCGACTTAACAAAACCAAAATTATTAACTCGCTGAAAAATATTCCCCTGAAAGCACAGTCACTACCGATACCACACACGTGCAATGCTACCACGCAAATGAACCCCATACGCCACGTAACACGCTACATCACACCACCAGAGAGAACCATGGATCGCAACAATATGCCACCTATACACACGCCACACAAGCAAAATAAACCAAAAACATCATGTAACACAGAACACATAAACACACCACCAGAGAACACCACCAATCACATCAAAACGACACCTACAAACACGCCACTCTCACAAACTAAATCCCACGCCGTCGTGACGTCACACACCACAACAGCCTTACGTCATGGGTCAAAGCCAAATGGTGGGATCGGACGCTTCAGTCGACTCGAAATTAGGTGTAAAATACAGGAGTGGAAGGCTATTTACAACTGGTATAGAAACCAGAGGGCAGTTATAAGAATTAAGGGGCATGAAAGGGAAGCAGTGGTTGAGAAGGGAGTGATTCAGGGTTGTAGTCTACTCCCAGTGTTATTCAATCTGTGTGTTGAAGAAGTAAAATTTTGAGTAGGAATTAAAGTTCAGGGAGAAGAAACAAAAACTTAAGAGTGTTTCTGATGACATTGTAGTTCTGTCGGAGACAGCAAAGGAATTGGAAGAACAGTTGAAGGGAATGGACACTGTCTTGAAAGGAAGGTATAAGATGAACATCACCAAAAATGAAACAGGGAGAATGAAATGCTGAGGGAATCCAATTAGGAAATGACACACTCAGGAAAGTGGAAGCATTTTGCTATTTGGTCAGCAAAATAACTGATGATAGCCAAAGTTGAGAGGGTACAAAACGTAGATAGATAATGGCAAGAAAAGCATTTCTTAAGAAGAGAAATTTTTTAACATTGAATACAGATTTCAGTGTTAGAAAGTCTTATATGAAGGTATTTGTCTGGTGTGTATCCATGGACGAGAAACAGTTTAGGTGAGTAGAAAATAGAAGCTTTCGAAATATGGTGTTACAGAAGAATGTTGAAGATAAAGATGGGGCAATCACACAATTGGCGAGGAAGTACTGTATAGAATTAGAGAGACAAGAAATTCGTGGCACAACATGACCAAAAGAAGGTATCGGTTGATAGCACACATTCTGAGACATTGAGGATTGCCAATTTAGTATTGGAGGGAAGAGAGAGAGAGAGTGAGTGTGTGTGTGTTTTGTGTGTGTGTGTGTGGGGGGGGGGGGTGTATCATACATATGAAGCATTAACCTGGAGGCCATGTAGTGTAAAGTGTGTTCAGGGTCATTCCATGTCAGTTCAACCAGGGGCTCCAGTTCATAGTCTCAGATTTGACTAAAGTTCAGTACACTAATTCTACCATGTGTGGAACACTCGTGTACAAAGTATTAGTTTCCCCTGCCAATTAGTTCCAGAATTATGGCTTGTGAAAGAAGGTGGCGTGACCCGGAAATTGCAACCCGCATCTGACAATCTATCTTCAGACCCAACTTCAGATCTTAACTTTGGAACTATTCCACACAGATCAGTGAAATTTTTTACAACCCAGTAACATTCATTTAGAGAACACACTCCATGACTCAAAACACCAACAACACATTTCTGAGGGAAAATGAAAAATTCCAAAATGTGATTAAAAAAATGTAATACGTTAAAAGGTACATATTGTAGGTGCCCTCTATGCCAAATATAATTCACTCAAAAAGAGTATAAATTTTTTTGTTTTAAGCTTAATGTGGCCTAAACACATACAGATCTCATGCCCATATCAGTCACAAAAACTGAGTTACATGCACACGAAAATACAAAAATTTGAAAAATTACCTGAAAAACATGGATTTTTGAAGTGTGGTAGCACAAAAGGGACAAGTGGTATCCAAGCCAAATTTCACACACTGCATAAGTAGACCATAATGATATATATCTCAAAATTTCAGCATGTTATTGCAAGACATTTGTGTACAATGGAAGTTGACAGATGTATTTGGTGATGTGGCCATTGTTCCACAACACAATTTTGTAAAACATATTGTAAACTGTTCTGCATCTTCTTATCCTATCCCATGACTGTTTAATCACTAAGCAACAACATATAGACAGATTAAGACAACCTATCATTAATGTTTACTGCACCTTAACTGCTAAAAACCAGTCGATTGTGCTTCAAACAGAAGTTCTCCCACACTTAGCTACTGTACTCTGTACATTGAGTGGCAAATTGTACTGTCTTCCTGACACTGTGGTAGGAACTGAACTGACATAAGAATATGTTCAAAAGGAATCCAACACCTGTCTGCCAAACGTGGCCAATGAAATGATCTTGCTGGTCCTGTTGGTGCCATGAAGTTCACAAATACATCACCTTCTGCTTCACAGCACTCTGCAACACATCCTAAGTACCATTTGTCATATACAGCAATAACGTAGCAACCTGGTTGTATGTTGCTGCTTATGCTTCTGAATCCTGAGTCACACACACTGTGAAGACACATGTTGTGCATGAACCTATAGTTATAACCGGACAGTCTGTTCGTCCGAGACCGTTGGAGAGAAGTGATGATGGCTCCTTGTGCCTGCAACAGTTTTAACGTGTTCTAGTCTGCTTTTTAGCAACTCTTTGACTGATTTCACCTCATCTTTTGAAACATAGAATGATTGTGTCCAGAGATATTTTTCTGTACCCAGGTAAATAACTGAAGAGGTGTTAGAATGTGACCTTCTGTAGGGTGCTGCAGACTAGCTTGTGATGCCATGCGCTTAATGGTAGCACCAATACCATCACATACATTTTTACTATGACTTGTGAAAAAATTCCATTCTGCATGAATCTGAAAATCATGGTAATGCATGCATAAATTTTTGAGATTTTTTACAGTTTTGTACTGACTAGCTGCCCCATCACTGAAGTATTTTGCAAAATGTATGTCAGGCAGCTTGTTTTTCACATTTGCCATCACAGTGCGAATGTGGGCATGAGCTGCTGTGGCATCATGAATTAAACAGTCACTAAAAACACACAGGTTCATGACAGACACATCACCTGATTCACCTATAGTAAATTGCAAATGGCTGGAGAGTTGCTTGACTGTTGTCCCAATGATATCCTTGGATGGCATATTGAACTATAAATGCATAATTTTCAGAAAAGTCTAGTATTACTATAATTGCATCTTGTTTTATCCTTACAAAACTGGAGATAAGCCAATTGTGCTGTTGCTGTGAAGCTGTGTGTGGTCAGTTTGTCTGTTTTTTGACAACACATTTCAACAAAATCTTCCACTTTACTTTGCCTTGTTTCAAGACTTGTGCGATCCGTGTGTGTCCATTGTTTATAAGAAACAAGTTCATTGTCATCCATGAGGAATTCACCATACAGTTTGTTATTCTTGTGTTCTACAAGATTTGCCTTACCAGGACACTTTTCACACCTGTGTATCATGCACTGGTAGAAACTGATGTCACACACTAGCAGCTTCATTACACCTTTGTAATCCAGACCAGAATCCTTTATAGCAGCAAACATCAGCTTAGCATTTTGATGGGTCTCACATACACAAACATTGTGTGTCCCCCTTGCACTTACAGGCACAACCCATTTTGGCCGAAGATTGAAAAAAAGATGATAAACCTACTTTGGTATTGGGATACTTTTCCTTGAATTCTACATATAGTTCTAATATGTTACATAGCAACAGCCTTTTTTTGCATCTGTACACGTAAATTTCCAATTTTCACTGCTACATAGTCTTTTTTTCCTGGCAGTATTCGGCTGTAGTCATTATTTTCATAAAACTCCGACACTAGCACCTTTATTTCTGAACTCAGTTGCTTACCCCGAGCCTGCTGAAGTTGTGGAAGCACTCCTTGGATTGCTTTTATTTTCCTAGCTTGCTTTACCATATATGTAGAAACATTGAATTCCTTTGCAGTGTAGTCAATAGACCAGCTGGAAGGTGCAAGGGTAAGAATAGCTACTTTTTTTCTGGCGTGTGGATGTGAATTATATTTGGCATAGAGGGCACCTACAATATGTACCTTTTAACGTATTACATTTTTTAATCACATTTTGGAATTTTTTATTTTCTCTCAGAAATATGTTGTCGGTGTTTTGATTCATAGAGTGTGTTCTCTAAGTGGATGTTAATGGGTTGTAAAAATTTCACTGGACTGTGCGGAATACTTCCAAAGTTATTAAGACCTGAAGTTGGGTCTGAAGATAGATTGCCAGATGCGGGTTGCAATTTCCGGGTCACGCCTCCTCCTTTCACGAGCCATAATTCTGGAACTAATTGGTAGGGGAACTTAAAATTTTGTACATGAGTGTTCCACACTTGGTAGCACTGGTGTTCTAAATTTCAGCCAAATCTGAGACTATCAGCTGGAACATTTTCTCAAATTGGTTGAATTGACATGGAATGACCCTTCAGTGAATTAATCCTATTTTAGAGTGTTTAATCTGTGTTGCACTGCAAGAGAAGTGTAGATATTACTGGAGGGTAGTCAGACAGGGAGTGATATCAATTGTTGACCAGAATTCCTTTGGGGTAATTTGAATGGGGAACTCAACAAAGCTCTCCAATGGGACTGTAGTAGGCTCTGCAAAAAAGAAGAGTGAATCGGTGTATCCTTCAGACAGAATTAGATTACACAAAATTTTAACTGTGTAGGTTAAAGGGAAAAGAGATTGTGGGCACTGGGTAAAGGTAACAGGTAAGAGAGGAAAGGGAATAGCTCTTCCATTTACATTTGAGCTTAAAGTATGCAATAAATTGGTCTTGTTACGGGAAGTAGAGTGGGAAGAGCCTCATCCAACTGTAGGGTGCAGCAAACTTCTAGCAAAGAAACTAAGTGCAGGTCAGTACCAAAAGAGAGTAGGAAGAAAAGAGTTGCTGCTAGTTAGTAGCCATGCGAGGGGTGTAGGTCAGATGGTACTGGACAAATTAGGAACAGGGTACCAGGTCACAAGTTTTATGGAGCCAAGTGGTAGCCTTGTCCTGGTGCCGAGGACATAGATGAATAAGTGTAAAGATTTTGACAAAGGGTCTCAGGTTACCATAGGTGGAATGGGGAACAGTCTAAAAAGACCAAAATTAAAGCATTATAGGTAACATAAATGAAATAGGAGTGGCACACACACACACACACACACACACACACACACACACGAGTTTTGTGGAGGTCCTACAGTGCCATGACTAGCATCGGGTTAACACTGCTGTTAGCTGTATGAACTCTTAAGCTGAGCAGGCTGCCGATGACTGAAATGAAATCTCATGTGAGTGCAGTGCCTGTTGCTACAGTTGGGAGACTGGGGTATATTAAGCACAGTCTACAATTGAATAAGAGAGGGAAAGATCACTTAGACTAATTAGTGACCCCAGAACAAATCTTTTTTAAGAATGGCTTACAAGAGAAGACTTGGATGAAATTTATGGTGAACCAAATGATGACATAACATTTAATCTGTTTGATGATAAATTCATATCATTATTTGAAAATAGCTTTCAGCACAAGCTAATCAGAGAAAACAGTAAACAACCACATAGAAAACAACGGATCACAAGAGGGGGAAAAAGGAAATGTATCTGGTGGCAGGAACAACTAAAGATCCTGCAGTACATGCACATTGCAAAAACTACCCCTAACTACTAAGAAAATTTATTAATATTCGAGGAATGTCCACATTATTTCAGAAATCAGTAATTCAGTCTCAGACTTAAGGTTGTAAGGAATGTAGTGAAATCGGAGAAGTCACCAGTAAGAGTACAGGATAATGTTGCTATTGAAAAAAATGGAAGGGTTATAAATGTTGAGTCACATGTAGCAAACATATGTAATAATAATTTACGGAAAGTACTGGTAGAGAAGAATGAATTATTTAGGAATAAAGGAGATGACTCACCTATAGGCAGAAGCACTACATTGTTGACAGATTCACACACAAAAGGTACAGAGCTTTACTTTGCTAGCTTCCGGAATGGAATTCCTTTCTCAAGCTATTGGAGAACACACACACACACACACACACACACACACACACATACTGTTTGATTGGCGGTAGCAAGTTACCTTGGGCATAATCTGTATCACTTCTGGCAGGTGGTTTCCTTCATAGTCTCGGATGTTACTGAATTTAGCATATTTTAAAATTCAGGAATAAGTAAGAAACATCTATTTTTTTGTTTTCTCCAAAAACCTTCCTGCCCTGGGATACAGGCCTCCAAAGGTGACACAGCAAACACTATTTTAAAGATGTGAACTTCGGAATTTTTTTTTAAAAATGCTATAAATCTGTAACAGTTCTAGATATTTTGTTTTGGCCCCACAATGAAGCTATACAAAGTGCAGCTCTGTGTTTTCACCAAATTTGAGGTATAATATTTCCGGCAACATTTTCTCGAAGGGGGAGTGGGGGACAAAACTGTGACCTCTTGTACAAGCTGTCTTAAGCAAAATAAAAAATTTTCAGCAGTTATCTCGTGGATAATTTGAAACAGTCGCCTGAAAAAATAGGCCTGGAAAAAAAAAAACGTACAGTTATGGTTTCTGTATCTTTGGAAGTTATTGCGGGGTAAACCTGAAAAGTTTCAGGTAATAACCTATCAATACGTGGTTGTAGAATATAAACTTTCATTCTCTTACTGCTTCTCAGTAGTTTACAAATTGAGAGCAAATTTTACAATATTTCTAAAAATATCAAAAATGGGTAGTTTTAGCCCACTTTTACATACAGGTCTTCTGAAAATTCTTTCAAACCTTTTTCATTAGAAAAACCATGTTCCAAACAACTTAAATTACTATGATTTTTCAGTATGAGCATAGAGGACTCAAAAAAACTGACAAGGTGGAGGTGAATTAAAAAAATGAAATTTTCTGCGTTCCACAGTTACTGTCTATTACTCTCTGGGGAAGGAAATATTTTAAGTCCTGATGACTAGAAAGTGAGATCAAATCAGAAGAAGTAAAAAAAAAAAGGCATCTTTTGTTAAGATTCATCATGACATTTTATTTATTTATTTATTTATTTATTTATTTTTGGTGCTGTAATAACTTCCAAATTAAGCTGATTTATCAACTTCAAAATTTAACTGTACATTACCAAGACACTGAACCATCATAGTAGTAAAAGTGTTGCATAATAGCTGCAACATGCATTGTATAAATTGCCATCAGTTTTGCACCATTGTCACATGGTGCAAATTTTGATGACTTTCATAGCAGTCTGCCAGTCATTTTTTGTAAAGGACTAGTTATAGAGAATTTTGAATAAGTCTTTCTAATGTGCAATGCTGTTGCTGTGCTAGTTTAATTCTGGTTTAAAGTGTAACCTATTTTGTTTTCACATAGTTTGTGGTTTATGAGGAACGTTAGTGTACAGATGTAAAGATGGTATGAATGTGTTGCTATTGACCATGTGGCTTGTCCACTACTGGTTCCTTTTAAAAGTAAGGAAACCAGTATCCCAATACCCACTGCAACAGGGGTCCATGCATGATAGCTGTGCAATAGCAGCCATGGGTGGGTTTCTTTACCACAGGTTTCCAAACCTGATGATACAGTTCGTAAAGTGCCGTAGATCAAAGCTAGAAGAGGTCGCTTTTAGGATCCTAATCTTACATTTCCTTCTAACTATTTGAATTTTTACAGGTTTCAGTAATTTGTCGTAGAATATCATGAGGAAAACAATATATACGGCTGGCCAGATGGTGTCACTGAGGGTGCTGGAATAACTGCAGTAATGTGCTATTCCAGAACTGAGCACTTGTCACTCCTTGATGTCCTATAAAATGAATTTGCTGTGCCTTCTGAGTGCATAAGGCTTATTGAAGCATCCTTCCACTCAGTGGAAGTCCCACAGATATTTCCTATCCATCACTGTTTTTCATAAATACCATATTGTCCTGGCTAGAGGTCTGATATGTTTTGATGCTGCACTGAGAGCATTAATGGTACAAATTTGCTTTCATCAGCAAAGAATCAATTGAATAAAGTTAAGTGTTACAAGAAGTGAGGTTTTAACATGGGGATACTCTATCAGTCATAATTTGATTGACAATTGATGAAACAAGAAGTTTGATTGGCAGAGTTTCAAATAATGCATCATGTTTTCTGGACAGTATTAGTGACAATAGTGTGGAGGATATATTAATATCGGACTTACAGCCAGGTCAACATGCTGTATGCATTTATGAAAAAGAGTGGTGGATTGCAAATGTCTTTGAAACTTCTTCTGAGCAGAAGGATGCTTTAATAAGCTTTATGCAATATTGCAGTTATTCCAGCATCCTCAGGGCCAGCAGTATAGTTCTCCTCATGACATTTTACAGCAAATTAATGAAAACTGTAAAAAGTTCAAGTAGCTAGAAGAAAAAATAAGTTTAGGTTCCCAAAAGAGAACTCTCCTAACTTTGACCTCTGACACTTAGAGAAATGTATCATCAGGCATGAGATCTTGTGTAAAGAAACACTTATCAGGCTAGGGAATCTACAGCAAAGAAAGTCACCACGGCTGGTGTTGCACACCTGTCAGGTGTGGTCCCAGTGGGAATGAAGGTGCTGGTTTTCTCACTGCAAAAGAAACCAGCAGTGGATGAGCCACCCCAGACAATAGCAACACTTTGTATTTTTCATCAGTGCACTAGCGTTCCACATAAACAGCAAACCATGCGAACACAAAATATGCTGTACTGTACTGTGAATTAAACTAACACACCAGTAGCTCTGCACAGTAAAAAACTGTGCTTAACATTCTCTTATTCATGGATCCTTTCCAAAAAATGACAGGCAGACTGCTATGAACTTCACCAAAATTTACACCATGTGACAATGGTGTAAAACTTGTAGTGTGTACTATATGTGATGCAGCTGTTTGCAACACTTTTTACTACCGTGGTATCCGGTGCGTTGGTAATGCACAGTTACATTTTGAACGTAATAAACCAGTTTGATTCAGTAGTTATAGCAGAAAAAGAATGAAATATGTCATGAGCTGTGACAAAAGATAGAACCTCCCCCCCCCCCCACCCAACCTTCTCTCTCTCTCTCTCTCTCTCTCTCTCTCTCTCTCTCTCTCTCTGCGCCTGGTCATCAGGACTTTACCATATTACCTTCCCCAGAGTGTACTAAACAATAATCGTGGAACATGATAAAATATGTTATATGTTGATTTAATTTGAGTACCAGTGAGATATGGGTATTGCAGAAGACTGGCTAGTGGGCTAAAAATACCCATTTTTTTGCACTTTTTGCAAAAATCCTCAAATTTGCACTCAGTTCGTACACTTTTGAGAAGTAGGAGATGGAAATATTGTCCAAATTTTTTATTTCTTGAGTAAACTGACAGAAATAACTTCATTATTCTGCAAGGCAATTAATGCTCGACTGCCAATAATGTGGAAATAAAATAACATTTGTCTGCTGTAATTGTTGTTGTTGTCTTCAGTCCAAAGACTGCTTCAATGCAGCTTTCTATGCTGCTCTATCCTGTGCAAGCCTCTTCATCTCTGAATAACTACTGCAACCTACATCCTTCTAAATCTGCATACTATATTCATCTCTAGGTCTCCCTCTACAATCACCAACCCCCCACCCCCCCCTTCCACACCCCTCCATCCCCCATACACACAGTTCCCTGCAGTACTAAATTGGTGATCCTTTGATGTACAACACTGTCCTGTCAACCAAACCCTTCTTTTAGTCAAGTTATGCCACAAATTTCTTGTCTCCCCAATTCTATTCAGTACCTCCTCATTAGTTATATGATCTACCCACCTTAACTTCAGCATTCTTCTGTAGCATGACATTTTAAAAGCTTCTATTCTCTTCTTCTCTAGACTGTTTATCGTCCATGTTTCACTTTCATACATGGCGACATGCCAGACAGGTACCTTCAGAAAAGACTTCGTAACACTTTAATCTATATTCAGTGTTAACAAATTTCTCTTCTTAAGAAATACTTTTCTTGCCGTTGCCAGTCTTCATTTTATATCCTCTCTACTTCAGCCATCATCAGTTGTTATGCTGACTAAATAGCAAACCTCATCAACTATTTTGTGTCTTGTTTCCTAATCCGATTCCCTCAGCGTCACCTGATTTAATTTGGCTACTTTCGATTATACTTGTTTTTCTTTTGTTGATGTTCATCTTCTACCCTCCTTTCAAGACACTGTCCATTCCGTTCAACTGCTCTTCCAAGCCCTTTGCTGCCTCTGGCAGTATTGCAGTGTCATCGGAGGTACACATTAAAGCACCAAAGAAACTGGTTTAAGCATGCGTATTCAAATACAGAGAGAAGTAAACAGGCAGAATACAGCATTGCGGTCAGCAACGCCTGTATAAGACAAGTGCCTTGCACAGTTGTTGCATATGTTACTGTTGCTACAATGGCAGGTTATCAAGTTTTAAGTGAGTTTGAACATGGCGTTATAGTCAGCGCATGAGCGATGTGACCCAGCATCTCTGAGGTAGTGATGAAGCGGGGATTTTTCCATACAACCATTTAACGAATGTACTGTGAATATCAGGAATCCCCTAAAATATAGAATCTCTGACATCGCTGCGGCCGGAAAAAGATCCTGCAAGAACGGGGCCGGTGACAACTGAAGAGAATTGTTCAATGTGACAGAAGTGAAACCCTTCTGCAAATTGCTGCAGATTTCAGTGCTGGGCCATCAACAAGTGTCAACGTGCGAACCATTCAATAAAACACCATAGATATCGGCTTTCGGAGCTGAAGACCCACTCATGTATCCTTGATGATTGCACAACACAAAGCTTTATGCCTCACCTGGGCCCAGCATTGGACTACTGATGACTGAAAACATGTTGCCTGTTTGGATGGGTCTCGTTTCGAATTGTATCAAGCGGATGAACGAGTATGGTTATGGAGACAACCTCATGAATCCGTATACCCTGCATGTCAGCTGGGTACTGTACAAGCTGTTGGAGGCTCTGTAATGGTGTGGTTCATGTGCAGTTGGAGTGATATGGGACCCCTGGTATGTCTAAGATACGACCCTGACAGGTGACCTGTACATAAGCTTTCCATCTGATCACCTGCGTCCATTCATGTCCATCCAGCATTCCGGCGGACTTGGGCAATTCCAGCAGGACAGTGTGACATCCCAAAGGCCCTGAATTGCTACAGAGTGGCTCCAGGAACACTCTTCTGAGTTTAAACACTTCTGCTGGTCACCAAACTCCACAGACATGATTATTATTCAGCATACCTGAGATGCCTTGCAACATGCTTTTAGAAAGAGATCTCCTCCCCTTGCACTCTTACGGAGTTATGGACAGCACTGCAGGATTTGTGGTGTCAGTTCCCTCCAGCACTACTCCAGACATTAGTTGAGTCCAAGCCACGTCATGTTGCAGCACTTCCTCGTGCTCACAGGACCCTACACGATATTAGATAGGTGTACTAGTTTCTTTGGCTCTTCAGTGTAGCTGACAAGTATTGGTGGGGGTAATGGGAAAGGTGTGGTGTACACATATACACACTATTTGGTGTTTGTACTTTAGAATGCAAAAATACAGTGTTTTGTCTTGTAGCCGTATTATTTCTGTATTCAAAAATGTGTGCTTTCACTAGGAAAAGAAAAAAGTTAGTGAAATATCGTGAATGTAAAGTTTAAGTCTTGGCAGATTTTGCAAGACCAGTATCTGTATAAAAAATACGGGGGAGAATATAGAAACTCATTTTAATACCAGTACCATTTTCAGAATATAGAGTTTGTAGTTAATTTAAATAACATCAACACAAGAGGTGTATAATTGAACAATGCAAAATCCAGTATAGAATAATGACAATATTATGAAAAGGATAGATTGCTACTCACCACACAGCGAGCGCGCGCGCGTCCCCCCACACATACACACAATTTGGCTGCTGATGCCAGTCAGTAGTACTGAGGCAGAGGTCAATAGTGCCTGTGAACTGATAGAGGTTAGACTGGTGTTACAAAATGAAATTAAAGGAGCTAATGAAAATTTAATTAGAGCATTGTGTATACACTGCCCTGTATTCTGATGTTTTTTAACATATCAGTAGCACCAGAACAAAGTGTGGAAATATTCTTTACCTCAAGAGCAGAGTGTACACATCTAATGTTTGAACATATATGCCTGAATGGCTTCAGAGCTCTGTGTGCCATTTTGAATACATGACACTGGAATACACGAATTGCTCATACAGGAACTGTACTTTTTCTTTGGGAAGTGCCCAGCCCTGAGTGATGTGTGACCTGTTTATTGTGAAGAATGGAAAAACAAGAGCTGAAAATAAAATCGAAAAAGCCAACAAGGTACAGGAGTTTCTCACATTTCCTGTCATTGCTCACTTTTGGGCCAACTCACAGATCCTCCAAATATTCCAAGAAGAAAATACACAAAGAGTGTACAGTGTGTACACAACTGATAAAATTTCAGTCATTACGAGGGGTAGGCACAAAGTTTCTGTTACGTGACTGTGAAAACTGTTAGTCCTTCTCTACATGTTCATACTTCAGTGCTACACACTCTTCCGACTGATTGTGGTGATGCTGTGCTAAAACATTGGACTCATGTTTGGGAAGATGATGGTTCAAATCCTCATCCGATTACTGGGCTTTCCACTGTTTCCCTAAATTGTTTAAGATGACCAGTTTCCTTTCCTTTCCCATTCACAGCTTTGTCTCTGAGGCTAGTGACCCACCAGTTAAAATCAAGTGGCAACTTTACATAGTGTGATAAGCATACAAATATTATACTCGTTCCTCATTCATTTCTTACCTTTCAGATAACCATTAGATGATGTGTCATTGAGGAAGACAATTGTACACCCATGTTTGAGATTGTTTTATGCTTTAGCTATTTGGTTCATACTGTTTTACATAATTGCCACAAATTTTAACACTTACGGTTTAAAACAAGCAGACTTTTTTCCCAAATCGTTCACCTTTAAACACATGTTCAGTCTTAAGTTTTGAGCTGTTTATGATTCTGAAGGCAACAACACAGGTGATATCATTGAAGGAGATAATTGTTCATGCGTTTGAAATTTTTTAGGCTTTAGGGAACAATGTATGTATTTCTTCTACTTGTATAATTTTTGATTATATTTGTCTTATATTTTAGTATGGGCATTAAAGGCCTTTTCCTTTGGCATGTGTACACTGCTATCATTGTCATCAGCTCTTTTCATTGTGTCACTCATTACATTGTTTGTAATTTTACTCATTAAATGAGGTCTTTGTTGTTTTAACTTCTTACGCTTTCAATTTGTCTTTGTTGTTTTAACTTCTTATGCTTTCAATTTTTATCTACTGCTAACATTTCATTGATTCTTCCTCTTCTTTCTTGTACTGCTGTCACTCCCTTAAACACGTGGTTAAAGGCCACCTGTTTCAGGCGACAGTGAGATGAGTGTGGTGCACTTTTGTTAAACAAATGTGTAATTAGAGCTGCTTCCTAAATTACCACAGCTGACAAGTTTGTATCAGCATGCTTTCTACAGCCATAGTCTATTTATTTATTTAATTAGAAAAACAACCAGCATCACTCTTCCAACCTCACTAAGTGACTTATGGATTTAGTTTTTTATTCCAAGAGTCTCTTAAATGAAGAAACGTACTGCCTGTATCAGATGAGTGTGAACATACTGCATCTGTTATTGATAGTTTTGTTTCTTGCCTTTGAGAAATTGAATAATACTGGTATTACTGATGTTGTTAGAACTGCATTCATAGTTAATCTTCTGGATGATACCACTCTTTATCTCCTTCCAGTTCTGCAGTAGGCGATGAGGCCAGCGGATGGACTATATCAGAGGAATTGACACTGCTCTCAGCACTGGAGAAGTATGGGTATGGTGACTGGGAAGCTGTTTCAGAGGCTGTAGCACGTACCCCAGAGGAGTGTCGACGACGGTATGACTCTCGTTATGTCTTGTCTGCTGGACCGTTTTCATGGCTTCATGAAGTCTCCAACTCAGGAAGGCACATCTGTCGTCATACAGTGAAGAGGAACAGTGATCAGCGGAGTAAGGAGGATGATCTAGACAGAGATTTGTTTGCTTCCTTCAAAACTGATACTCACCTGCCTTGTTTAGACACTTCTTTAATGCAGAAAAAGCCTAGCTTTGGAAAACTGTTAGTTGAAAAACAAAATTCAGAAGAAAACAGTTTACCACTTTCTTATCATCCTGTGGTATCCAAAAACTTGCCAGGGGACAATATTTTGAAGGGTGAACACATTAGGCAAAACACACAGCATCATCAGCAATTGGCAGTCAGTCCTCCTCCTCCTCCTCCTCCTCCTCCTCCTCCTCCTCTAATAAATGTTGCTGCTTCGTGGAGACAAACGAGCTTTGGACTCAACAGAGGTGGTGATTTCAAAAAACCTGGCAATGAAATGTGTGGGACTGTCAAATGCCTTAATGGGCATGTTGTAAATAGCACATTAGGAGATAGCTCAAGGGAGAAGGAAAGTGAAATCCAGCATATAGTCTTTGATGCTAGAAAAGTTGTTGGTGGCATCTCTGTACCAGCATCTCAGAAGCAGTGCTGCATGGAAAGGAACCATTCAGTTACCCGAGAGAAATCTTGTTGTGTTGGAAGAAAGATGGCTCTGTCTTCTCCTCTGTTGGAGGACGAGTCCTGCACATTGGAAACAGGACACTGGAATTGTAACAGAACACTTACACTTCCCAGTGAAAATACCACATTTATTTGTCATCACTCAGATGTGTCACATGTATTAAATAACAGTGCAACAAATGAACAAATACTGGAAGACCAGCAGTTATATAGCGGGGAAACACACTATCAGTCGTATAAACAAGAAAAAAATATGTCTTCAGAAGAGTTCTTGGAAGCTTGTGGACACCGCTTGGCTGCTGCAGAAATTTTGCCAGAGTATTTGTCACAATACATGCACACAGTACGTGGTACAGGGAATAAGCGACTACCCGTTCCTTGTGGCAAAATACAGAAAAAGCCAGGCAAGAAACCACTGCACCGGCTACGACGCCCTCCTCCTAGCTCAATACCCGGATACTCAGCTGCACGATCAGAGTTTGATATAGATTACGACAATCATGCAGAATTAATGACAGTTTGTGTAGGTCACGTGGATTGGTCGGACGATGACCCAGATGCTGACTTGCAGCGTGCACTAACACTGGCAGCTGTCAGTGCATACAATAGGCGCCTGTCGAAACGACTTGATGCTCACAAGTTGATAAGAGGCCTTGGTTTAATTTCATCATCAGGTGGATTAACTTTGGGGCCAGGAAGGTTAGCTCCATTTGCACGGCTGCTAGCACCACTGCCAGCCGCGTATCACATGCTGCTGACATCACTGTCACACAGTGTTGACCTCCGCCGACGTATAACGTGCCTGTCCCAGTTACGATCAGAAGCCGGTCTGTGGCGCATATCCCAGTGTGCACTCTACCGGCGACTTGCTCGCAACAGAGAGCTTGCCATTCGAGAAAGACGTGCAGATAGGCAAAGGATAAATCACACTTCTGGCCCTTCTACAGTCCGTCTGGATGGAATACCTGCAGCGCCACGCTCTCGAACTGTTGCAGCTCCACTAGATGTTTCTGCCCTGCCCGGTGCAAATCGCCTGTCACAATCAGAGCGAGAGCTTTGCTCTGTTACCAGAATCCTTCCTCAGGCATACCTTAACTTTCGGCGCGTATTGGAAAATGAAAGTCGTCGCTGTGGTGGTTCCTTGAAACTAGCCCAAGCAAGGCAGCTTATAAAGATAGATGTCAACAAAACTCGGAAGCTGTACGATTTCCTTATTCAGCAGGGCGTGTTTCAGCAAGCATGATACGTGGCTGTTTTGATTTGCAGGGTCATAAATGTGTACTCTGAGACACTTCTGTGTTGTGAGTGGAGATAGGTGAGTTGCTGTGCAGTACGTTTATGATTTGATACAAATATATGGCTTTTACTCGTTGTTATATTTATCTTATCGAATGATAAGTGTTGTGGTGATACTTGTGTACTAGCATGTAACACTTATTACCTACCAGATCTACTGCTTGTCATTACCATTTGTACAAGGTGCTTGGAATTTTTTAATCGTAGTGCTCCTTTTGCTCGTTTACTGTATGCCCATAATTTGTTGGTGTGCTTGTGAATTTGAGAAATACACGAAACAGTAAAAATAGATTAAAACAGTCTTCTGAACCGGAAACCTCGATGTTTCACAGGCGAATGCTGTACCGACTGAGCTCACCACGAGTGCTAGTTGTGCAAGGTACGCAGGAAAGCTTTCTAATGTTTGGAAAAGTAGGAGAGAGAGGTACTTCTAGAAGACAGCTGTTAGGCCAGGTTATGAGTTGTACTTGGACAGCTCAGTCAGTAGAGCATCTGCCTGCAAAAGCATATGTTCTGGGTTCAAGTCGTGGTCCATCACACAATTTTAATCTGCCAGGAAGTTTCAGACCAGTTCACACACTCAGCTGCAGAGTGAAAATTGTTCTGCCAATAGGAATATTTTTAAAATTTGTAGTGATGTTCAACACATTAGTGATAACACATTGTGACAAAGTAAATAGCATTAACTCATGTTTGTCAATTTCTTTGTGTTTGGTTGCTATCATTTTATTCGTGAATTACAGGTTGTGGAAAACTTAGCAACAAATGACACTTTTTCGCAGTTTGCAGTGACTTGAGATTATATAGTATTTTTGAGCTGTTTCTGCAAACCACCAAGTAATTTGCATTGAGAAGCCATTATAATTACTTTGGGTGTGAACAGCAGGTTTGTTGGCATACAGCCTAATTGTAGGTTAGTTACATGTAATTCAGCATTTACAGTATTATTGTTTGTCTAACCAAAGATTTTCAGGATTTCAGTGAAAGGTCTGTTGTTCAGTTTCCGTTATTGAACCAGCACTTTATGAACTTTTAGAAAAATTGTGTTTCTTACTGTGTCACGATCGTATATTGTGCTGCATTGAAAATATATTTGTCTCGTTCTAAAGCACATATGGATCAAAATCTTAACAGTTCAGGGAAGTGTGGGGTTAATCCAGTCTGGATTTCACTTTATCCATTTATTTTAACTAAGGTGCCCATGCTACCTTAACACATATTAATTATGTGTAAATAGAAAAAAATTGCCAATGTTGCTATAGACATTCCTCCCTGTCTCTCTCTTTTTTTACAGGAGCAAATTTAGTATGGAGATTACTGTGGAATTTTATTTTATTTACACATCTAGTTCCATAGGACCAAATTGAGGAGCAAATCTTCAAGGTCATGGAATGTATCAGTACATGAAGTTACAACATAGAAGTAATAACATATAAAAGTAAAATGTTTATGAACACAAAGAAAGTAGAGCCATAAATTTAAGTAAACGCAATCAACAATATAACATGCGTAATTTTTCAATGAACTTCTTGACAGAATAGGAGTAAACCATGAGGGAATTTCAGTTTAGACTTGAAAGCACGTGGATTACTGCTAAGATTTTTGAATTCTTGTGATAGCTTATTGAAAATGGGCGCAACAGTATACTGCACACCTTCTGCACAAGACTTATGGAAGTCAGATCCAAATGCAGGTTGGATTCCTGCCGAGTATTAACTGAGTGAAAGGTGCTAATTCTTGGGAATAAGCTGGTATTGTTAACAAGAAACGACAGTTAAGAATATATATATATATATAGAGGCCAGTGTCAAGACACCCAGAGTAGTGAACAGAGATCGACAAAAGGCTTGGGAACTTACACCACTTATTGCCCGAACCGCCCGTTTCTGAGCCAAAAATATCGTTTTAGAATGGGAAGAGTTACCCCAAAATATAATACTATATGACATAAGCGAATGAAAATAAGCAAAGTAGACTAACTTTCATGTTGAACGATCATTTACTTTAGATACCGTTCGAATAGAAAAAACGGCAGCTGTAAGTCTTTGAACAAGATCCTGAATGTGGACTTTCCACAACAGTTTACTATCTGTCCGAATACCTAGAAATTTGAACTGTTCAGTTTCACTAATTATATGCTCGTTCTGTGAAATTAAAATGTTGGATTTTGTTGAATTGTGTATTAGTAACTGTAACAACTGAGTCTTACTGTGATTTAGTGTTAGTTTATTTTCTAAAAGCCATGAACTTTTGTCATGAATTGCACTGTTTGAAATGGAGCCAATGTTGCACACAACATCAATTACTACCTAGCTGTCATCAGCAAACAGAAATATTTTAGAGTTACCCGTAATACTAGAGGGCATATCATTTATATAAATAAGGAACAGGAGTGGCCCCAACACTGATCCCTGGGGCACTGCCCATTTGACTGTACCCCATTCAGACCCCACACCACAGCCATTCTCAACACTGTGAATAATGACCTTTTTCTGTCTGTTGTTAAAGTAAGAGGTAAACCAATTGTGAGCTGCTCCCCACATTCTGTGATGGTCCAACTTCTGGAGCAGTATTTTATGAGGCTCTTCCTGATTTTCATTACAGTGTACAGGTCTAGGAAGGGAAGATTTCACTAACTTGAGTCAAGTGAAGAGGAACCTTAAGCAGCTGTTGATTAAGGAAAGTGCAATAGGCTTTTTATGTAACGAGAAAACCTAGAATTGAGAAAAGTTTAAGAAAGAAGAAGATCCTGCTAAGTGACAGCTGTGGATGTCTTGTAGGTTGTCAGATGCAGTTAATGTTCAGAGAGATGAGTACCATGTCACTAGTATATGCAAACTTAGTATAGGGTTGTTTGGGGGAGGAGACCAGATAGCGAGGTCATTGGTCAAACTTAATATAGGGTTCAGTTAGATAGTATAGGATACTAGCTTAGCACCTGCTGCTTTGCTGGCATGGAGTGTATGGTCTGCATAATTTTTTTTTTCTTTCATTGAATTTTTATGTTGTTCACAATTAGTAACACCTTAACTTTTGATGTTAATTAAGGCCATAGAAACATGGTCTTTCCTTAATGTACTGCTGACCAAAACGTAATTCTGGTACCTGAAGTCCAAGGTTTTTGTTAACCACACCTTTTGCATTCGTGTGGCAATATTTCCACAGAAACTTTCATTCCCTAAGATGTATTTGTTTTTATGTAACTGAGAAGTGAAATACAAGGTTACAAAGATTCAGCTTTAAATTTTTTTAATATAAGGAAATATTTTCTTGAAAAATGTCATCTTCTATTTCACCCCCTTAGGGGTTGAATTTATAAAAGCAGGCAAACTGAGGTATCCAACCTGGGTGGCAATTTTGGAAATGGGGGTTGCCAAATTCATATTTTTGAGGAGAAAAACCTGTTTCACAAAGTGCCTAGCATCCAGCGTTCATTGGTCTATCGATTATTCGTATGGTTTTGGAATGCATCCTTGTTGGTTTTTGAACACATTCTAAGTTGATTTCTGGATGAATCATAAGTTGATTTTTGAATATGTGCATAGTGTACGTGATGTCTCTGTCAGGGGAATCCTCATTGCATCTAGAAGTAAACTTTCCCACTGACAAAAGAGGATGGGGCTGTATAAGCTGAGCGGAGTAAAGCTGAATGGATGAATGTCAGTTGCTGTTTATGTGGTCGATTGGGATTGCGAATGATCAGCATTGTTATAATTACTAGCGAAATCCATAGATTCACAATACCAGAGTGGAGATAAACAACTAACAGGAAAGAAAGATTACGTATTATCTTCTCAGTGTATCCAAGGAAATGGAATTTTGACAAAATTTTTGGCCAGATCCCTACACTAGTAAGGATCAGTTGTACAGTCCCCAGCTAGCAGCCATGTAAGGTCTATGCTGGAAGTAGCATGGAAAACGCATTGTATGAACATGCAACAACACCTAACCGGAGAATAATCGCGGGATTACTAAACCGGTGTCCTGGCAGGATTAGTGATGTTAACTGTTGAATAAGTTTTGACAATGGCAGGAATAAGTGATGAATTAGTGATGACAAGATTGTTTGTTACAACAGGGAAGGAGAAGAAACAGGGACATCACACAAATTGTGGAAGAATATGAAGATTCCTAATTTATGTAAAAATTTTGTACTACTACTTTTTGACCTCATGCATGCAAAACTGGAGTGTATGAATGAAATGTGAACCTATTTCCTAACATAAATTTTTTTTTCTTGTAGTAGGCCTAATAGGCATTTGATTTTGGTACTTCCTGAATTATATTGTCGTGTTATAAAAATGACCATTTGTGTTAAAACAGTCTCGTTTATTTGGTGTATGTTACAATTGCTACAATATTAGAAAGGCCTATTTTGTTTTATCTAGCAGACAGTGACAAAATAGACATAATTAGCTCGAGAAACCAAACCAGTCTTTGGTACTATTTGTATTCTGATTTTTCATGTAGCAAAACGTTTGACGAACTTTGATGAGGTATGCTAGAGTATGTATATTAATTTAAACCATTTATTTTTCCTGATTGCATGTTCACACTACTTAATGGTGATGTTGCTATTGGCTGTCTACATCACGTGTCCTATGCTCTGAATATTCGCTGTCATCGGCTGGCAAGATTACGAGACATGAGCAATCACTGGCTTACAAAAGCGCATCGCAATCTCGATTTCAGTGCTTCAGAAAGTAATGTGCAGTGTTTGGTGGAATTCAAATTTATACAGTTCTGAGGGAAAATATACCGTCACTTAATACGGAAAAAGTGTGTTTCCACCAGGGAGAAAGTGTGTTTTTAACAGGGAAAAAATCCTGCAGTTCTTTTTCCTTGTCCATGTATACACCTTAAAAAAAATGAAGTACTTTTTTATGTTTAACCAAGTAGCTATATACTAGTTTTCAAAGATTAGGCTTTAAAATGCTTTGATGATGAAATATTTTCATAAAACTCTTCATTCCAATAGGGGTTGAATTTCCAAAATCAGTGAAACACGTGTTTTTTTATTTGTTACTGAGAAGACATAAACAATTTCAGAGCCTTAAAATATTTTAGTAGTTCTGTGATAATGATTTTATTTTTTTAAAAAATCCACCTTTTATTTCACTCCCATAGGGGTTAAATTTTAAAAAAATGCTGAAACATGTATTTCTAATTTCTGACCAAGAAACAATATACCTATTTTCATAGGTCTAGCTTCAAAATTGCCTTAATAATAACATATTTCCAAAAACCCTTCCACCCCCTATTTGACCCCTTAGGGGTGGAATTTCAAAAAACACCATGTTAAATGATACCTACAGTAGAAGATCAACACTCTCTCCAAATTTCTATCCTTAGCGGTTTTGACCAGGCGGTGATAAGATATAAGATTGAATCAGGTTCTTCTGCATTAGAAAATAGTGAAGAAGGTCTTATGTTATGAAATACAGTGAAATAGATTTTATATTTCTAAATAATAAACTGAAGATTTTTTAAACATTTGCATAAAACTGGCATCAACACTTTCTTGTTTGAGTTATATACTGTGTAACGTTCGTACTGAAAAGGCTACAAACATTAAGAAAACGTCAAACATTAATTCTCTGCCAAGTTTTTACACTACAGGTTCCTGGATCAAGCCAGCATTTTATCTTTCACGTGTTTTATTTGGCCATTCAAGTGACAATGCCTGCCATAGTGGCTCAGGTTCTCCTTTTAAAGAGTGTTAGAATCCCACAGTAACTCCTGTACTAAGATAACCCTCCTGCCCTTATAAGTGACACAGCACAACAATGGGCAGGCAAAGAAAGCGTCTTAGATTTGTAACAACAGTATGATGGCATAATAAATCGCTGAAACTGGTAGCCAAATAAAATAACAATTAGACAGCTGAAAGGTGTTCGATTTGACACTCTGTAATGCACAGCAGAGTCCCACAACCATGTCTGAAAAAATGGGCATAGAGAGCACGTCTTTTGTTCGGTTGTAACGGCATCATGACTGCCTTGCATCAAAAGTGCTTTGAAGCAAGGTAATGTACAGTTGGGAAGCAAGATAATGCACATTGGGACTGGCTGTGGTTGTGACAGTTGGCCTACAGTGAGCTGATAGTCTGTAATGTTGGTGGATGGAGAACTACAGGATGTCTGGTGGGCTGGTTCAGCATAGTAATCAGTGTAATGGGTGTTTCTAGATTCACACATGGTGTGAATCCTCTTGCGATGACGAGAAGAGATTGGATCTTCTCAGTGTGACTTTGGGTGACTGGTATCACTGCTTATGTGAGATGTCTGTAATTAAAGTTGTTCATCTGATAGCAACTGCTAAAACAGACTGCATAGGATTGCCAATGTTTCATTAAAACCTGCAGCTGCAGAGAAAAGTAAATGATAAGATACAGATCCAAGCTTCCTTATGTATTGTATGTCTTGGAAAACTGAAGGAAAGGAATAGTGAGTCTTTGCTTGCTTGGATACACACTATCCAACTTGTGACAGTCTTTGAGAGAGGTTAGAGCTTTGCAAGTAGAAAACAAAAAATCTCATTAAAATTTAAAAAAAAAGTAGTATATAGTAAGGACATGGTCAGGGAGAGCTTCAATTATCTCCATTAAATGGGAGAATAGGTATTACTGACATTCGTGAGATATGAAAATTCTTCACTGAACATTTCCTGTTGTGGACAAGACGTATCAAAACTGCTTGTTACATAATTTCTTACAGAGTGAATTTTTAAGGAAACGACAGAAAATGGAGTACTGAAGATTAATGGAAGAAAAATAGAGGTAAAAATTTAAGTCTAAAGTGGAAAGATTCAAATGGTAATTATAAAATGTCACATGGGAGAGCAGAGATTTGTGTTTCCTGAATAAGCAACATACTTGGTTACTTGTGAAACACTTTTTTTTTTCCGGCTAGGTCCTTTTGCAGACAAATTTTGATACTCATTTGCGAGATCTATACACAGTATGAGGAAAATATGATCATAACTACAGGTCCGTACTATAGATACCTATCGGAAATGTTTGCAAGGCAAACAAGGCTTCTTTGAGCACAGCACAACAACATACTTGCAATTTAATGTTAAGCTTTTAGGTGATCAGGTAGTATAGTCAGTCATGGATGCAAATTTGAAAAGCATTAGTTAAAAAGTGTACTTATGAGAGTTAAGGAATGCCATTGACTGTTCTGGTTTATGTAGACTACAATTTATTGCTGAATAAATGAAAACCGTATGGAATGAGGGATAAAGCACTCAGATTTCTTCTTCGTCATCTACATACACACTTTGCAAAGCACTGTGAAGAATATGGCAAAGAGCACTTACCTTTGTATCGCATATTAGGTTTTCTTGCTCTTCCATTCACATATGGAGCATAAGAAGTCGGGTTAAATGTTGTATATGCACTGTAGGTAGTATGATATTGTCTTCATAGTCTTTACGGTAGACACAAAGGAGGCTGTAGTATATTTATAGATTCTTTACTTAATACTGGTTGTTGAAACTTTTTACGGAGACTTTCGTGCAATGATTGGCATCTTCTTTAAGCATCTACCAGCTCATGTTTTCCAACCCTCCCATAATGTTGTCCCCCCATATGACAAACTAACTTGTGGTGTCCTCTGTTTATGTTCAGTATCCCCATTAGCACTTGAGAAATATTTCTGGGTAATACCAGCAGCAGCAGCAGCGTCTCCAGCAATTACTGCTATGGAATAGTATGTAGCTTCCATAAGCTTCATGTAAGCCACATCAGCAGTAAGATTTTAGTTCAGAAAATTCTTTTTCTGCGTACTAGCACATGGCTGATACTTCTTGCCAAGACAACAAGCAGTGATATGACAACATGAAATTAGCACTGCCTTTTTGTTCAGTCAACCCATTATTGAAATCTTACATTATACTCACAGTGTCTCAAGCGACTGTTCGAAAACAACAGAATGACAAAGATAGGTGGGCTGCTGATCATGTGATTCTGAAATTTTCCCGGCGTATTTCTTCTAATAATTTCCAGGTATGCAGCCGGATCCCGTCGACATTCTGCCACATTCAACAGGATCCGGCTGCATACCCGGAAATTATTAGAAGAATGCTGATCGTGTGTTTATAGAAAAATATTTGAATGTGTAGCTTGAATGCATCTCAGCTATCTAAGATTCAGTTTTACTACCTTTATATTTAGGTTAAAGGTGTTAATTACATTGTGGGTTACTTCTTTTCCTTTTACAAAACAATTTTCTTCTGTAACTATTTACAGTTGAGAAAGACAGTACAGGGTGTTTATAAGTGAATATTGGGGTTTTAAATACTTTATAATATTTATTATATTAAACTTAGTTATAAATGAAAGAGCGACTCAGTTTTACCAAGAACCTTACAAATGTTCAATGTGAGCACCATTAGTCACACAGTACACATCACGTCTATAGCCGAGTTCTTCCCAAACATTGATAAGTGTGTCTTCAGTGATTGAAGCAACAGCTGCTTTAATCTGGTTTCTTAATTCAGGGAGGTTTGCTGGTAGCAGAGGCATGTACACACGATCCTCGATGAAGCCCCAAAAGAAAAAATCGCTTGGCGTTAGGTTGGGTGAACGTGGAGGCCATGCAAAGCAAGCCCTGACGTTCGGCCCCTTCCAGCCTATCCAGAGCTTGTGTACAGTGAAGTTCAGATTGCAGCGTAAAAATTGCGCGCTGCGCATGCGCACTGGTGCTAAATACAACTGTTTGAGTTGCTCTTTCGTTTGACTGAGTTGCTCTTTCATTTGACTGTAAGTTTAATGTAAAAGATATTATAAAGTGTTAAAACCCCGATATTCATTTACAAACACCCTGTGTATTGCTTAGTATAATTTAATGAGGATATGAAGGTAAATATATTTTACATTGTTCATATCATGGCATTAATTGGTTTGTTCCATGTTATTTGCAGAATCCGACAAGCCCCTGATTGAAGGTGGATGTTTGGTTGGGCATTCCAATTAAACTGCAGAAGACAACAGCCAGTTGTTGCAACTAAAAATTCCTGTTCATTATTTGTTAAAATTAATTGTCATAGCTTCATTTCCTGTCTAAAAGTACAAAACTTTTTATGTTCCTTAATTGTTTTTGTACTGAACAAAACTGTGTCACAATTATTTTTCAATATTGTGAATAAATGTGCTTTTTTAGTGAGTGGTTTGTGATTAAAACAATCATTCCTGACATATTTTTATAATATACCCATAATATTTTAATAAGCGCTACACCTGAATAATGATGCTGTGTGTTTTAATTGGTCTTCGCAAGTGTTAATGCAGTTTGCTACATGTAAAAGCAACAGTGAATAGTCCATAATTTTCAAATTCTGACAACAAAACAAACTCTGCAGTAAGGTTCAGAACATAAAAGAAAACTAGCTAATAACACCAACAATAAGTGTTTACAGAAAACACTTTAAAAAGATTATCCTAGCGGATCTGTGCTCCATGTGCCTGCATCAGTTAAGAAACGTCACTATCATTAGCTAAAATCCAGTCCCACAGCCTTTTCCTCAAATGCTGCCTGAACCATGATATTCCCTCCCCCCATCCCTCCATCCCCAGCCCAACCATAAAAATTCTCCTCTCTGGCTTTCACTCCTCCTTTCATAATGACCTTCAAATTTTCAGATTGTGCCAATGCTTATCATTCCCTAAAGTGATACTAGAAAAACAGATCCCCATGCTGCAGGTACCCCTGAACCCTCTCCGCTCCCTTCGCAATACTGTTGCTGTGCAACTCACAATACCTACATCGTGTCTCCCAAATTGAAGCACTCACCCTTCAACACCTGGAAGAGCACACCACACATCATCTCCAAAAGTTCATCATATTTATTGACATCATATCTCAGTCTCAGAACACCACTACCTGTCAACACCTATCCTACTCCCAGTGAACCCCATTGTCAACTCCTCATAGCACCCAGACCATGCCTTGCTGATGTTTCCGTCTGTTCACATCCCCCAAAACTCCCTTGCACCATCCCTCAAATCCTAGAATATAAACAAACTCAAAATATTGTTGTCAAACTGTTCAGAGGCCTCATCTTCAGTCCCACATCAAGTTCAGTCATACTTGATTTGTCAGACACTTACTTTCTCCCTCCATATCCCTATACTGGAAACACTTTTTACTAACAATCCAGCCATAGCCAATCTAATCTGAACAGTGTACCTGGTCTCTCTCAGTTTATACTATCATCCGACCGTAACCTTGCACCTCTTCCACATACCCATTCCTTACCTCCAACTTGGCCCCACCATCCTTCCCCACGTCCATTCCCATGAACATAAAACCTCTCATTGGAAGGTAGAATAGCCATCTGCAACCTGAAGACAGACCAGATTTCATTATCCTCCCTATAGGCAAAGGCTCCACCATCTGGAAACTTTTAAGCTCTACCAGAAGTCACCTAATCCCAGTATCTCTCCCCCATGTCCATCTCCATTCTCACCCCAAAAATCTACTGTACACCAACCTTCTACATGCGCCAATTTACTTGCTTCTGTAAACATAAGAAGTGGTAACAGAAGAAAGAGGTTGGAGCAGGTGGTGCGTGGGTGTGGCAGTTGTTTAAGAATGCTCAGTAAAAACCACCTCGTGATCAGTGTTGTAGATCATGAGACATTTAAATCTTAATTAAACACTGCAATCAGAATTCTTGGTATCGTCCTAAGACAGAAGGTGACCACTGTCGCACTGGTAGGGCGGCAGCACGGCCAAGGACGCCACGTCGTCATTGTGGGCTTGAGAGGCATTTACAGAAAGTTTTTGGAGGGCCGGCAGAGGATGTGAAAGCCACAAACTAAAAGTTACATGGAACTTTCAAGGGCAGACATCCCTTGGAAACCAGCATATAGACAAGTCCAATGTATGTAAGACCAAGGAAAGGAAAATAGTCTATCAGGAAAACACACTTTATAAGAATGATGTGAGAATTATTTCAGAGAGTGCTCCGAAAGAGTTTCCACTGGAGGAGCCAATGCAGGACACTGCAATTTTCATTGGAAAGTAATTGGTGAAGTTGCTTGTCTGACAACACAAATGTCTCAAAGGTTATAAGTAGAAGTGATGAACTGTTGTGCAAAAAAGAGCGAGTTGGGGCTTGACTAGGCCAGACCTATGTCCGACGGCAGTCCATCTCAGTTACATCATAAGCTTTGTACGTGTTCATTTTATGTCAGATTAATCTAAAAATGTGCAGTTGCATAAGCAGTGATTTCGATTGGTTATTTCAAAGTATATTTTTGCTGGTGACGACATCTACAGACACAGACGGAGCCAAGTTTAACTGAACAAAGCTATGGCAGTGACATCACTCACCCAAATGGTGGTAAGTTGGATGAGGCTAAGTATCCCGTTGTGTACTGGCTCAGTGTTGCTGCAGATTCTTGATGAGGGTCTTCTTGTCATAACAGTGGGATTGGCATAGTTTGTGTCTTGGAGAAATTGTGTGTCTTATCACTAGCAGAGTCCAAAACTACCTTGATGGATCATGTTTAAATCCCACATGGCGGAGCAGAAAAATTATAGTAATGTTATGTTGAGGAGCTAATTCATTAGGATTGAAATGTCTTCTCAGTCGGTGTTATTCTCAGTGTCACAAGCTCCCTGAATTCTGATGAGTGCTATTTTCAGCTTTGCATAAATGCTGTAGCACATGTACAACAACTTAGAGGACAAAGGGACATAATAATGTATATGATATTACTAGATTAGGTTGTTCTTTCCTTAATTGTGTATAGATCCCTTTCTGAGCATTGTAGTTATGCTAGGTTCATTTAGGTGCATATATGGGAGTGCAGCACAAGCACAACTGCATCAAAGCTGGGTTTAACAGGTCAAGAATGTGCAGATGCACTTCAAGTACACAGCATCCGAAGGTAGGTCTGTGGGATACCTAAGTCAAACACCCTTGTTAGACCACCGCTTACCATCCCAGGCAGTCTATTCGATATTATGTTTCAGAAATGAGTTTTTGGCTGGTTCGTCCTTTCAGTATAAACGGGTGTAATTGAATTGTTGTAATAAATTGTCCTGGAAAGTTTGTGCATGGCAAGTTTTATTCTAATTAACCTCAAATTGATAAACCATGTTAATTTCATTATCAAATGGGGGTCAACCACGTTTCAGACTCAACCATCTCCCATCCCATAACTACCTGGGCTGCTCCTTGACACTACCGATCCCACCTCGCTATACACCAATATCGCCCATGGCCTTAACATTATGGAGTGTCAGTCCTTCCAACATTCTTACAACTCTAAACCTACCATCTCATTCATTATACATCTAATTACTTCCTTTTACATAACTACTTCTCCTTTCACTGGAAAATATACAAACAAATCCACATCACAACTATGCCACCCACATGGCGCCCTCCTATGCCAACCTGTTTATGGCTCATTTAGAGGAAACCTTCCTAGCCTCCCAAACCCCCTCATTTGGTTCAAGTTCACTTATGATATCTTCTTCCTTGGCTACACGCACCATATCATTGTGAAGACTCAGGTGCAAATCTGTCCAGTACACCTATCTGACATACCTGAACACCCAAGTGAAAAGCCTGTCCTATGCACCTGCCTAGCACACCATACTGCAATCCTGTCACAGGCTTATCTTATCCCATCAGAGGCAGGGCCACCTGTGAAAGCAGCCACATCATATACCAGCTCTGCTGGAATTTCTGCACAGCATTTTATATGGGCATGACCACATTAACATGGATAAAGGATGGATAACACTTTCAATTAAAGTATTTTGAGCTAGGAAGAGAAATCTCTACCCAATTCTGATGACAAACTACCAACAAGAATTAAATCCCCTGCAATCTGTAATAATAACAATAATAATACATGCATGCATATTACACAAATAGAACATTGCAAGGATGAAGGAAAAAATCTGGTGCCTTAGTAAGAAACAAGTAATTCAAAATTGTAAGGCAAATGAAACTGGGCTCCCATATGGTAACGGTAGCGTGAATGATGATACATTTAAACCATTGGCCATTAATTTCAATGGAGATTGCCTTACAATGGCAGCAAACATTGTACCTAAAAATAAACAATCTATTACATATGCAACCGAGTCTTTCTGGCAGACATTGTTGACCACTGATAAGTGGGTCCCCCTCATCCTGGGGGTCTGAGTGACCTGCCCTTCCTTTTTAATCTTCCCCAACCTGTCCCTCCCCCCCCCCTCCCCCCTGAGGAAGATTTGTTTTAAAAGGTAGAATGATGTGTCTTTTTACTTTATGTTTGTTTATTGGCAGAACTACACATTTTTCCTCTTGAAAGTAAGTTTTGTTCAGAAATTCAGTCTTAATGTATTAGACCCTAGTGCAGATGAGTGGCAGCATGGAGGTGGCAGTGAGCAAGATTTTGGTCTCCTGATGAATTAATCAAAGCCCAAGTATCTTCTGATGAGCAATACTGGTGCCTATTCAAGAGACATACTCCAACCACAGGTAATCAGAAACCAATCCAACAAAGGGATTCACAATTTTAAATATCTGGGGTTGATCTTTACACGGGAACAGAGATCAAATTGAGCTTTCAATTTGCAAACTGATTGGGGGATTTAAAAGGCTGACGATGCAGTCATATATGCCGCTCATCATCATCGGTTATCTGCTATATTAGCAGATCCATTGCTTCCTTCTTAAGGCTGCTGTATGTTGTACTGTCCATCATGTCATCCAGTATCTTCAGTCTGTCATTCTTTCTTAATATATGCCCAATCCAATTTCTTTTTCTTCTCTTTATTACATCTAGTAACTATCTTTTCTCTCCCACTCTTCTCAGTACCTCTTCATTTTTTACTCTGTCCATCCAACTTATTCTTTCCATCTTCCGCCATGTTCAGATCTCAAAAGCCTCCAGCCTTTCTCTGTCTTTTTTCCTCATAATCCATGTTTCAGCACCATATAGAACAACACTCCATACAAGACATTTTGTGAGTCTCTTTCTGAGTTCTCTGTCCAGGCCGCTGCAGAAGATTCTCCTTTTCTTATAAAACGCCTCTTTCGCCATTGCTATCCTTGTTTTAATTTCTGTGGTGCACTTCCAGTCGGTGTCTATCGTGCTTCCAAGATACTTAAAATTTTGCACCTGTTCTAGTGTTTCTCCATTCAGCATAATTTTTATTTCCTTATTTCCTCCTAGTGCCAATACTTTTGTTTTATTTGTGTTAATTTTCATTCCATATTTTTTTCCGTTAGTTGCAATGGTGTCCACCAAATCCTGTAATTCTTTTTCCCCTGTGGCTAGAAGGACCATGTCATCAGCAAATCTCAAACACCCTACTCTTCTTCCTCCAATTTCTACTCCTTTGTCACCTAATGAGCATTGGTCAATCATATTTTCCAAGTAGAGGTTGAAAAGAGCAGGTGATAAAGAGCATCCTTGTCTTACTCCTTTTCCTAGTCTGATCCAGTTTGTACTTTCTCCTCTCACTTTAACTGAAACTTTTTGATTACGATATAATGAGTTTATAAGTCTTCTGGTTTTCCAGTCCACTTTCTTTTCCCTCATTATAGTCGCCAGCTTGTCCCAAACCACATTGTCAAATGCCTTTTCTAGATCGATGAAGCACATATATAGGTCTCTTCCTTTTTCAATAAACCTTTCTCCCAAGATTCGTAGGAGCCCTATTGCATCTCTGGTGCCCGTATTCCGTCTAAAGCCGAACTGCTCCTCGCCAAGATTCTCCTCCATTACTTTTTCAAGTCTTTTATTAATTATTCTTAACATCACTTTGGCTGCATGTGAAATGAGGCTGATTGTCCTGTGCTTGCTGCATTTCTTGGTTCCTTGTTTTTTCGGTAATGGAATCATTACTGTTGTCAGAAAGTCCTCAGGCCATTCACCACTGTCATATATTTTATTACATAACCTCAATATTTCTCTTATTCCATTGTGGTTCAAGCATTTTAGTATTTCTCCCGGTATTGTATCGGTACCTACTGCTTTGCCATTTTTCATTGCAGCTATGGCAGACTTTACTTCTTCCATTATGATGGTCGGTCCTTTCTCGTCATCACTTACACTGTTCTGTGATTCAAGTTCCAGAGTTTCCGGTTTGCTATTTGTGTCATATAGCTCATTTATATATTCTTCCCATCTCTGGAGGACATTGTCACGATCGTTGTACACTACCTCTTCGTCTTTACTCAAAATTTCCATAGTAGCACTTCCTGCTCTGTTTTGTTCCCATGTCATAATCTTTACTCTGTTGTATAGTAAGTCGTATCTTCCCTTCCTGTCCAGTTCTTCAATTTCATCACATTCCTCTTTTAGCCATTTTTTCCTAGCCTGCTCGGTTTCTCTTCACAGTTCATTATTTAACCTTCGGTATATCTTTCTTGCATCTTCAGTGTTCTTGTTTTTCAATTTTCTTCTCTCCCCCATCTTGGAAATCATTTCTTGTGTGACCCATGGTTTTTTTGACCTTTTCCCTTTTACATATCCTATGTTTTGCTGTCCTGCTTTAATGATTCCTTCTTTCAGCATATTCCAGTACTCGTTGGCATTATCAGGTGCTTCTTTGTCTTGTAATGTGTTTAGAAAGTCCCGAGACAGCATTTCTGTAATTTGTTCTTTTTTGTATCTTATCTTCTCTAAATCCCACTTCTTCACCATGGTTGCCTCCTTCAGTTTTTTCATTCTTATTTCTATTTCTGCCATAAGTAAGTTGCGGTCACTATTAATATCTGCACCCGGTAATGTGTGCACCTTCTTGATTCCATTCCTGTATCTTTCTTCTACCAGTATAAAATCGATTTGGTTTCTGCATTTATCCCCTGGTGATTTCCAAGTGTAGAGCCTCCTCTTGTGGTTCTTGAACCATCTGTTTGCTGCTATCAGCTGCCTTTCCCTGCAGAAGTCAATTAACCAATCACCTCTGTCATTTCTCTTTCCAAGACCATGACTGCCTACTATATTTCCCTCTTTCCCTTCTCCCACAATGGCGTTCCAGTCTCCCATTACTATTTTGCAGCATTTTTTATTTTTGTCCATTATTCTCTCTATTACATTGTACGTTTCCCCTACAATTTGGTCATCATGTTCGGAAGTTGGCATATACACCTGGACAATCAGTAAATCTTTTTGTGCCCCTTTCAGCCTTACACCAATAATCCAGTCATTTTCATAGTCTACATATTCCACACATTTAGCCAATTCCTTTGTCATAATCATTCCTACTCCATTAATTCCTTTTAATTCTCCCCCTGAGTAGTAGAATACATATTCATACTCTCCATGTCCATTCCATCTTACCTCAGCAACTCCTAAGAGGTCCATATGATTCCTCTCCATCTCTCTTTTAAGGTTTTCTAGTTTCCCTGCTTGTAGCAGAGTTCTGACATTCGAGGTACCAATTCTCGTTTCGATTTTTTGCCTCCTTTCAACAGACACAAGCAGACTTTACAAATGTCTGCTTGTGTCTGTGTATGTGCGGATGGATATGTGTGTGTGTGCGAGTGTATACCTGTCCTTTTTTCCCCCAAGGTAAGTCTTTCCGCTCCCGGGATTGGAATGACTCCTTACCCTCTCCCTTAAAACCCACATTCTTTCATCTTTCCCTCTCCTTCCGTCTTTCCTGATGAAGCAACCATTGGTTGCGAAAGCTCTGCTTGTGAGATGTCTGCTTGTGTCTGTATATGTGTGGATGGATATGTGTGTGTGTGCGAGTGTATACCCGTCCTTTTTTCCCCCTAAGGTAAGTCTTTCTGCTCCCGGGATTGGAATGACTCCTTACCCTCTCCCTTAAAACCCACATCCTTTCGTCTTTCCCTCTCCTTCCCTCTTTCCTGAGAGGCAACAGTTTGTTGCGAAAGCTTGAATTTTGCGTGTGTGTTTGTGTTTGTTTGTGTGTCTATCGACCTGCCAGCGCTTTCGTTCGGGAAGTCACATCATCTTTGTTTTTAGATGTTTTTAGATATATTTTTCCCACGTGGAAGTTTCCCATTTTTTATATATATATATATATATATATATATATATATATATATATATATATATATATATATATATATATATATAATAGAGGGAAACATTCCACATGGGAAAAAATATATGTAAAAACAAAGATGATGTGACTTACCGAACGAAAGCGCTGGCAGGTCGATAGACACACAAACAAACACAAACACACACACAATATTCAAGCTTTCGCAACAAACTGTTGCCTCATCAGGAAAGAGGGGAAGGAGAGGGAAAGACGAAAGGATGTGGGTTTTAAGGGAGAGGGTAAGGAGTCATTCCAATCCCGGGAGCGGAAAGACTTACCTTAGGGGGGGAAAAGGACAGGCCTGCCAACCCAAAGTTTGGTACAGATTTATTGATGACATCTTCATGATCTGGACTCACAGTGAAGAACTACTTCAGAATTTCCTCTCCAACCTCAATTCCTTTGGTTCCATCAGATTCACCTGGTCCTTCTCCAAATCCCATGCCACTTTCCTTGACGTTGACCTCTACCTGTCCAATGGCCAGCTTCACACGTCTGTCCACATCAAACCCACCAACAAGCAACAGTACCTGCATTATGACAGCTGCCACCCAATCCACATCAAACGGTCCCTTCCCTACAGCCTAGGTCTTCGTGGCAAACGAATCTGCTCTAGTCCGGAATCCCTGAACCATTACACCAACAACCTGACAACAGCTTTCGCATCTCACAACTACCCTCCCGACCTGGTACAGAAGCAAATAACCAGAGCCACTTCCTCATCCCCTCGAACCCAGAATCCCCCACAGAAGAACCACAAAAGTGCCCCACTTGTGACAGGATACTTTCCGGGACTGGATCAGACTCTGAATGTGGCTCTCCAGCAGGGATACGACTTCCTCAAATCCTGCCCTGAAATGAGATCCATCCTTCATGAAATCCTCCCCACTCCACCAAGAGTGTCTTTCCGCTGTCCACCTAACCTTCGTAACCTGTTAGTTCATCCCTATGAAATCCCCAAACCACCTTCCCTACCCTCTGGCTCCTATCCTTGTAACCGCCCCCGGTGTAAAACCTGTCCCATACACCCTCCCACCACCACCTACTCCAGTCCTGTAACCCGGAAGGTGTACACGATCAAAGGCAGAGCCACATGTGAAAGCACCCACGTGATTTACCAACTGACCTGCCTACACTGTGATGCATTCTATGTGGGAATGACCAGCAACAAACTGTCCATTCGCATGAATGGACACAGGCAGACAGTGTTTGTTGGTAATGAGGATCACCCTGTGGCTAAACATGCCTTGGTGCACGGCCAGCACATCTTGGCACAGTGTTACACCGTCCGGGTTATCTGGATACTTCCCACCAACACCAACCTATCCGAACTCCGGAGATGGGAACTTGCTCTTCAATATATCCTCTCTTCCCGTTACCCACCAGGCCTCAATCTCCGCCAATTTCAAGTTGCCGCCACTCATACCTCACCTGTCATTCAACATCATCTTTGCCTCTTCACTTCCGCCTCGACTGACATCTCTGCCCAAACCCTTTGTCTTTAAATATGTCTGCTTGTGTCTGTATATGTGTGGATGGATATGTGCGTGTGTGCGAGTGTATACCTGTCCTTTTTCCCCCCTAAGGTAAGTCTTTCCGCTCCCGGGATTGGAATGACTCCTTACCCTCTCCCTTAAAACCCACTTCCTTTCGTCTTTCCCTCTCCTTCCTCTCTTTCCTGATGAGGCAACAGTTTGTTGCGAAAGCTTGAATTTTGTGTGTGTGTTTGTGTGTCTATCGACCTGCCAGCGCTTTCGTTCGGTAAGTCACATCATCTTTGTTTTTTATATATATATATATATATATAATGGGAAACTTCCACGTGGGAAAAATATATCTAAAAACAAAGATGATGTGACTTACCGAACGAATATATATATACACATTTAGCCAATTCCTTTGTCATAATCATTCCTACTCCATTAATTCCTTTTAATTCTCCCCCTGAGTAGTAGAATACATACTCATACTCTCCATGTCCATTCCATCTTACCTCTGCAACTCCTATATATATATATATATAACAGGGCGTGAGTCGTGCTTGGGTAGCTCAGTCGGTAGAGCACTTGACCGCGATCAAAGGTCCCGAGTTCGAGTCTCGGTCCGGCACACAGTTTTAATCTGCTAGGAAGTTACAAAGAATGTTACCTGAATGACATAATATATATTGATTTTTGAAAATATAATTCTATAGATCAAAAATCTATTCACCAAATGAAGGCAGGAGCAAACACACATAAAAGTTAAGGAAATGTGCAAGCCTTCAGAGCCAGTGGTTCCTTGTTTTGACAGAAGGGTTGAAGGGGAAGGAAGAGCGATGAAGGAAAAGGACTGGTGAGTTTTTGAAATGGGAAGAGGTTATTGAAAAATCACCCAGAACCCTGGTCGGGGAGACTTAATGGATGAGATGAGAAGGATAGACTGACTATTTGGGATTGCACTGGATGTGATTTAAAAACCTGAGATAGAAAGGAATAGTTACTTAACAAGTTGAGACCAAAAAAATTAAGGCCACATGGATGGTGAGAACTGTGTATATATTGTAACGCCAGCTACCACATGTATAGTTCTGAGAAACTGGAGTTCGGGCAGAATACATATGGCACTCAGATCACAATTGTCATGTTGTAGATCATGCTCTGCAACAGGATATTGTGTGTGGCCAGTATACAATATCCGTCTATGACATTCACCCTAACCGAAAACTCGGTGGAAGTCATACCAATGTGCAAAAGACTGAACAGTGTTTACATAACAGCTGGTACATAATGTGTCGTTTCACAGGTTGCTCTCCCCTTGATGGTATACTTTTTGCTGGTTACAGGGCTGGTATAGGTGGTGGCATGAGGGTGCATTGGGCAAGTTTTACAGTGGGGATGGTCGCAAGGGTAGGAGCCATACGGTAGGGAAATGGTCACAGAAGAAGCCTACGGTCTGGCCAGATTATTGGAAGAGCTTGGGGGGCAGGAGGAGGGCAAATTCTGTCCTGTGTGTGGTGGCTAAAATGCCAGACATGTTATGTCATGGACCTCATCTCAGGGCATGATTTTAGGAAGTCAAAGCCCTGTCAAAGCAGCTGATTAATACATTCAAGACCAGTAGTACCACAATTAGATGTGATGGCCTGGGAAACTGCTTCTGTACTAGGGTAATTACATCCACTGAAGGCTGAGGTGAGAATGATGGTGTACTGCTGTGAAGCTTCTGCATCTGAACAAATATGTTTGCCATGTATTCAAAGGCTGTATGGCAAGGAATGTTTGATATGGAAAGGATGGCAACTGTCTAAATGTAAATCCTGTTGATTGTTAGTAGGTTTGATTTAAACAGCAGTGTGTAGCTGACGTCTGGTGCGGATGAGATCAACGTCAAGGAAGGCGCACTGGATTTGGACATTGGCATGACTACCATCAAATTATTAGTTACGATGGATAGACAGAAACTGAGGGTGTATACTGACAACACACATTATCCTGTCCCAGAGTATGCTCTACAACGAGACAGCCATGACCTTGGTGCCTGTTTCAGCACATGTACCATCTGGATTTTCCTCCTGACATCAGTTTCCCAGAAATACACATGTGGGAACAGGTGTTAGACCATGTACGTGGTCCCCACCACCCACCTGGGCTTAATTTATGTTGATTTCTTCAGTCTCAACCTTTCCTTTCAATTAACTCACACAATGGAAAATCCAAGGTGTAATAACCCCTCTCTCTCTCTCTCTCTCTCTCTCTCTCTCTCTCTCTCTCTCCCTCCCTCTCTCTCTCACACACACACACACATACATATGACCACTGTCTCTCAGACAGTTATCACATGCGTATGACATGCGGATGACGAGTCATTAGAACAATTGGAATCAGGCCTAAATTCTGACTTTGTGCAGCTTCATAACTACTACAGGACCTGGCATCTGAACCTTAATGCATCAAAAACAGTAAGCACAGTGATGCAATTGAGTAACAAACAAGCAGTCAGGAAGCTGCACTTGAATATAGCTGGCCAGAATGTAAGACATAAAAGAGCACCAAAATACCTGGGTGTTAAACTGGACCGCAGCCTAACATTCAAAGAACACCAGCAGGATGTCAGTCAAAACCTAAGGCAGAGTCAATATCATCCAGTAACTCGCAGGCTCTACCTGGGGAAGTAATGCTACGACACTTCACACTTCCTCCTTGGTTCTAGTCTACAGCGTTGCAGAATACTGTGTGCCTGTATGGGCCAACAGTTCGCACGTCAATAAAGTAGAAGTTTGCCTAAATGACACCTTGTGAACATTAACTGGAACAGTGAGACCTACTCCAACACCATGGCTCTCTGTGCTGGCAAACACTGAACCTCCCTCACTCTGCAGACAACATGCAATCCAAAGAGAAATGCAAAAAATTGCTGCTGACACAACACTCCCAATACACGCTGATCTGCATGGCCCGACATGATTAAAGTCAAGAAATCCTTTCTGGAACCACTCCTCAAATGATCGGGACACCATAGCAGAATGGAAACACCTATGGCAACAAGCAAATGTTAATAATGGACACATTATTAAGAACCTGGCTGATCATGTTCCTGGCCTCAACATCCCTCGAAGAACCTGGGCGGCAATAAATAGAATGAGAACTGGTGTTGGACGGTGCAACGAGCTGATGGCCAAGTGGGGCTATGTGGACGATCCTCACTGTGACTGTGGCAAAATATAGACAATGCAGCATATAATTGAGTGTGATGGTTTTCGGGACGGTTCACTAGAGGATCTGCATAGACTCACAGACTGTGCCATTTCCTGGCTTTGTAATTTATGTTTTTCTGTATAATTGTTAATTTTTTGACATATTACAACATGTATGCACTATAGGTTTATAAATATTGTAATATGTATAACTGAATTAATAATGAACAATGTTTTGTTATATTTGCATGTTATTTAAGTTTCCCGTGCTGAATGTGTATAGTACTGTAAGGCATCTGGCATATCGAACGCAAAATAAAATAAATTAATTAATTTGCATGAGTATCTGTGTGTGTATGTTAACTAATTCAGAAGGCATTTTGGCCAAAAGCTTACTTGTTCAGCAGTCTTTTTGATGTGCCTGTCAGTGACTCAACATTTCCTCTGAGTAACTATTACTTTCTTTGCTCCCTTTTAGTTTTCTATATCCTCCTTTTCTGCCCTGTCTATATCCCCCCACCCCACATCCCATCTCACATGTCTACCATGTATAATGCACTTCGCTTTCCTCTCTAATTAACAAATGCACACAATGTTTGGTCAGCAAAATCTCTGTTGTTTATTACCATATCTTGCACCTTTAAGCCCTCAGGTTTTGAAATCTCATACGGTGCAGTCCCCAACAATCAGTCTTTCCTTCTCATCTCATTCAGTAAGTCTCCCCTGATCTGGGGTTCTGGGCAACTTTTTTAACTCTCCCCATTTCCTAAACCTCGCCAATCCTTTCCCTTCATCCCTCTTCCTCCCCCTTCACCTCTTCCGCCAGAAGGAGCCAGTGGCTTTGAAAGCTTGCAAATTTCCTTAACTTTCAGGTGCGTTTTCTCTTGCCTTCACTTGGTGAGTAGATTTTTTTATGTTTTCGATTATATTACAACTCAAATTGAGGCAAACTGGAATGTGCACATGTCAAGTTACAACAATGAAGAACAACTACTCTGTACAATTGCTGAGAACAAAGTAAAAAGAAAAGGGTATGACATTAAGAAAAATGTGACAGGGATCTTTCTGATTCCTTCTGCCATTCTAGTGCTAATATCCTTGACACAACGATAACCAAATACAATGGATAATACAAATATGGGATTTATGGGAAGCCAACTATTACTGAAATTATTATTAACATAACATCATGTTACTCTTCATGGCACATGACTGCCTACTTTAGAGACACTAAAAAAAAAAAAAAACCAGTGCCAATAAGGAAGTTTCACCTTTCAAATAGGTCACTCTCAATGCTTACAAATAATATAAGAAAATAAAATAATGATTTTTTCCACCAAATATTCAACAACACTGATGAACATGATAACACACATAGTTAGCTGCAATAGGCAGATGTTCTTTGTTGGTCTGCACATTTTTCTATATTTTGACTGACATAAACTCACACTGCACTGTTCTTCTCCTGCACACCAGTACACAAGTTGGCACACAAACAGCTAAGTAAAAAATCTGTGCAATTTGCACATTAAATTATATATAGAAGAAGATTTTTCTTTGTGCGAGACCATGTTTACACGATTTGTGTGCTGATCTGAAGTTTTAGATTCATATATTTTACTGTTTGCATTGTTTCGGCATAATCTTTCATTGATTGTATCAATTCCTGTTTGTATTGTGAAATTCTGAACATTTGCGACTGTCACGATAAACTCGTACTGTTATCATCAATTGTAGACTTAAACTTATTTATGCTTTATTAAAAGTTTTGGGAACAGTAGTTCTATCCTCATTCAGAGTGGTCATTCTCTAAATTCATTGCATAAAAGTGTGAAAAATATGTTATCTCTGAGAATTTTGAGATGCTTACAACACTATATTTTTGTACGCTACTGGCACAAGTGCTTTTTGGATAGCTTACTTCAGTAGCAAATCAGCCTCTGTGATTCAAAGTTACTGCCAAAGAACAGCTCACCCTGAATTTCATTACATATCAACACAAATAAATGTGCATTTTTGAGAATTTTTGGATGTTACCATTGTCTTGTGCATAATTTGTCACAGATTGCTTGAGCAAAAATCTGTGCCCACTAGTTGCAAGAAAGCACAGGTAACGCCCATCTACAAGAAGGGTAGAAGAAGTGATCCACAAAAGTACCGACCAATATCTTTCACATTAATTTGTTGTAGACTCTTCGAAGATATTCTGAGTTCAAACATAAGGAGATATCTTGAACAGAATTACCTCCTCCATGCCCACCAACATGGAATCCGAAAATATCAATCATATGAAACCCAACTCGCACTTTTTCAGATAACATACTGAAAGCTTTGGATCACGGCAGAAAGGTAGATGCAGTATTTCTTGATTTCCTAAAACCATTTAGCTCAGTATAGCATCTATGGTTGTTGTCAAAAGTACAATCATATGCGGTATCAAGGGAAATTTGTGACTGGACTGATGACTTTTTGGTAGGGAGGACACAGAATGTTATCCTTGATGGAGAGTCATCATCAGATGCACAAGTAACTTCGCGTTTGCCCCATGAAAGCGTATTGGAACCCTTGCTGTTCATGTTGTATATTAATGACCTTGCGGACAATATTAATGGTAACCTCAGACTTTTTGCAGATGACGCAGTTATCTACAATGAAGTACCGTCTGAAAGAAGCTGCATAAATATTCTGTCAGATCTCAATAAGATTGCAAAGTGATGCAAAGATTGGCAACTCGCTTTAAATATTTAGAAACGTAAAATAGGACACTCTACAAAATGAAAAAAATGTAGTATCCTATGACTACAATATCAATGAGTCACAGTTGGAATTGGCCATCGAATGGAAATGCCTGGGTGTAACACTGTGTATGGCTATGAAACTGAATGATGATATAGGCTCAGTTGTGGGTAAAGCAGATGGTAGACTTGTTTTATTGGTGGAATACTGGGGAAGTGCAGTCAGTCAACAAAGGAGATTGCTTACAAATCACTCATGTGACTCATTCTAGAATTATGCTAAAGAGTATGGGACCCATAATAAATAAGACTAACACAGGTATTGAGTTTATACAGAGAAGGGCAGCATGAATGGTCACAGGTTTGTTTGATCTGTGGGAGAGTTTCACACAGATACTGAAGAAACTGAACTGGCAGACCATTGAAGATAGACATAAACTGTCGCTAGAAAATCTATTAAAAAAGTTTCAAGAACTGGCTTTAAATGATGACTTTAGCAATATACTACATCCCCCTACATATCACTCACATAGGGATCACGAGGACAATATTACAAAAATTACAGCATGTACAGAGCCATTCAAACAATCATTCTACCCGTGCTCCACACCTGAATGAACCGGGAACAAACCCTAATAACTGGTACAATGGAATGTACCCACTGCCATGGACTTTGGAGTGCTTGGCAGAGCATGGATGTACATGTAGAACCAGGATGCCAACAAAAATAAAAACGAAGAGAAGGCTATATACTGGGTGATCAAAAAGTCAGTATAAATTTGAAAACTTAATAAACCACAGAATAATGTAGATAGAGGTAAAAATTGACACACATGCCTGAAATGACTGGGGTTTTATTAGGGGGGGGGGGGGGAGTTCACAAAATGTCCGACAGATGGCACTGGACAGCAAAATGTCAGTGACTGCACATGATGCACCAGCAGTCGCAGCATGTTGACATTACCTGAAAAGGCGCTTTTAGTGAAGCTGTATTATCAGAATGGGGAATGTGCTAGATCAGCGTTATGATCCTATCGCCATAGGAAGGGGATTCGAACAAGTAAAGGTCCGTTGACAAATGCAGCTGTGGTGAGAATGATTTCGAAGTTTGAAGCCACGGGTTATTTAGACGATAGAACCCGTAGTGGCCGACCGAGCACAAGGCGTAATGCTGCTGAGACAGTTCAGGAAGAAATGGAGACTGTAGCGGGGAAGTCAGCACTCGTGCAGTCGCATGTCACACCAGCACTCCATACACTATTGTTTGGTTGGCACTTGGGCATACCCTCCGATGCTATCTGCACAAAATCCATCGGCATCATGAACTGTTACCTGGCGATTTAGTGAAGCGAAGGGCATTTGCGGTGCGGGCGTTTCAAAAGATGGCGGAAGATGATGATTGGTTGAGTAATGTGTTGTGGACCGACGAAGCTCATTTCATGCTCCGAGGGTCTGTCAACGCCCACAACTGCAGAATTTTGGCTACCAAAAATCCTAGAACTGTCGTGGAAACTCCGTTGCACGACGAGAAAGTCACGGTATGGGTTGGATTTACCACATCTACCGTTATCGGGCCTTTTTTCTTCGAGGAAATGTGTAATTCTGGTTTTGTAACTGCTACCGTGACGGGTGAGAGGTACGCAGATATGTTACAGAATCGCATCATCCCCAGCCTGGCTGATAAACACCTGCTGGAACGTACGATGTTCATGCAGGATGGCGCTTCACCCCATATTGCTAGATGCCTGAAAGATCTCTTGGGCACGTCGTTTGGTGATGATCGTGTGCTCAGCTGCCACTTTCATCATGCTTGACCTCCCAGGTCCCCAGACCTCAGTCCGTGTGATTATTGGCTTTGGGGTTACCTGAAGTCGCAAGTGTATCGTGACCGACCGGCATCTCTAGGGATGCTGAAATACAACATCCAACGCCAATGCCTCACCATAACTCCGGACATGCTTTACAGTACTGTTCACAACATTATTCCTCGACTACAGCTATTGTTGAGGAATGTTGGTGGACATATTGAGCATTTCCTGTAAAGAACATCATCTTTACTTTGTCTTACTTTGTTATGCTAATTATTGCTATTCTGATCAGATCAAGCACCATCTTTCGCACATTTTTTGAGCTTTTGTATTTTTTCGTTCTAATAAAACCCCATGTCATTCCAAGCATGTGTGTCAATTTGTACCTCTCTATCTACATTATTCTGTGATTTATTCAGCTTTCAAATTTATACTGACTTTTTGATCAGCCGGTATGTTTCAGTGACATGTAATAAATATTTTTTGACAAAATAGCCCATTGGTTTCGCAAATACAGAATAAACTGATTTTCGAGTTGGTAACATGCTTGGAAAACAACTTTAAGCATAATATATCGTGTGACAAAAGTAATAAATATTCAAGTTCAGAAGTAAATAAATTGAAGTGTGGTAGTTGTATCAAGGTAGATAATGGCAAAATGGAAATAAATGTTATGACAAGATCAAACACACAGATACAGCAATAAGGCAGAATACGGTGAACGACTATCACCACTGGGCAATGGTGATCAGTATTTAATCTGATTTAAAACTGTTAAGTCATAAATGAAGTAGTTTCTTACTTAACATGCTGGAAGAAACAGGAATATATCCTAATCTGAAAAAATAATCGTATGAACACTCTTGATGAATAATGTGAATTTCAACACTGTGCTTACTACAATATTTTTAATTATATGTTATAATAGTGTGTGTCATGGGGATATTTTGTCACATTTTCTATCATAAGTTTCCATCCGTATTCTATAAGCTGCTTGTTGGTGATGATGACATCTGAATAGCCCCTGAAATCAACATGCCTGATGGTCCCTGGTACACTGAAATCTGATGGAGTACCTGCTGTTATCTTTGCAGTCTCAGGCATATTACTGCCACCAATTTTAAAATGCCAGTTTGATTTTCAGTGTAATTACATTGTGCTCCTTTGCTATGTTCAGAACTTTGCCCTTGTGTAATGTTTTCTATGTATTGTTACTAAAATAATTATTGCATTTGGCACTTTCTGACATTCCATTCTTCTTAGAAAATATATACTTATAAAAGGTTTGTCACTGATCCTTCCATTAGCACCACTAACACAAGGATCTGTCACTTTAACTGCTATGTAACCACTGCACATCTTGTAAATCAGTTTATTTTACTATTATGTGTCCTCTGTGTCACTGTTTTTTCAAAGTGATTAGTCTACTTCTTTCTGATGTTTCAAAATTTCTAAAATACTATTATTTTTCTTTACCTCTTATTCACGGTGGCCAGAAACAGATTAAAAAGCTTATAAGGGTGTTACAGGGTAGGCTGTGTTGAGAAATTGTTTAGAAAAAATTCAATACAGTGCACCATTTCCAAGTTAATTAGCAATGGAAGTAGTCAACAGGCAGTTGCGTGCACAAATTCAAGTGGTCAGCCAGAGATGGTGTACTTTGTCTGGTTTTCTAAAATGGGATAAGGGAGTGATACAAAAATTGGACATGGGCTGGTAGTAAGGTTTGAACCCAAGCCAAAGGCTGAGCAGTTGCGTGCACTATCATCTACACTATGAGAACAACAGACACTAATTATTTTTGGTGGGTCACTTGAGTCTGTGCACTCAACAGCCTGATTGGCTAACTTCAATGCTAATTAATTCAGAAATGGCACAATGTGTTGAATGTTTTACTTCATAATTATTTCTCAGCCAGCACCTTTATAAGCTGTTCACACAGTTTCTGACCAGCACGTAGATAATTGCCATAAAGTCATAACCAGATATCTGTCAAAATAAACTAAAATTTGACCAGGACTGTGAATTCTACAGTTTATTTAGAAACAGTGAATCTTGTGAGTTAATGACAAAATAGAGTTTCCAGAAAATTGGGGGGTTCCCAGGGAAAAGAATTTTAACATCTTATCAATTCTCGCTTCCCGCGCACGGGGTCCCGGGTTTGATTCCCGACGGGGTCAGAGATATTTCCTGCCTCGAGATAACTGGGTGTTATTGTGTCGTCTTCATCATCATCATTCATCCCCATTACGGTCAGAGGAAGGCAACAGCAAACCACCTCCATTAGGACCTTGCCTAGTAAGGCGGTGCGGGTCTCCCGCATCGTACCCCTACGCTCTGTAAAGAAGCATGGGACTTCATTTCCATTTTTTTCCATCAATGATTATGTCATTAAAGTCAAAATACAAGCTAAGGGTGGATAAGCAATGGGATAGAAATAGGATATGAGCTTTTCAAATGCACCATCTTGGCACTAACTGTAGACAATTTAGATAAATTAGTGAATTAGAGGAAACTTAAATCTGCATGGTAAGAGGATTTTCTCTCTCTCTTTTTTTCCCAAATAAAGAGTTCAGTGTCTTGACCACTGAGCCACCTCGCTTGGTGGTTTCCATGGAATTGGGCTCCTCCCTAAAGAGATGTAACTGCTTATTTATCAGTTCATGATAATTTGTATCATGTTTTCTGATATGTTTAATGAGGTTAGAAATCTTATTTAGGCAATCACTGGCAATTAGAAAGTAAATATAAAGTGCTTCTCATCCAGGCGAAGTTTCCCACATCAATATATGGTATTCTCTATACTGGTATCTTCTTAAAACTTTCTTTCTTTTTTGTGTATTACAATTAATAACAGGACAACCTAACCTTAATCATGAGCTGTCAAGATTACAACAGACTGCAGGAGAATATATTGCAACACTATGGGCTGTAAAAACAAATCCACTAGCTCTATGCCATTTATGACATTTTCATAGAAAATTTCAAAACGCCTCTGATGGGTAAAATGCTTTAAGTAAGGTAAATAACCGTGTCACAACTGGAATACTTGCTCTCAAATTCTGAATTTTGTCATTAATATCAAACATACATAAAAAATATGGGAAAAAAAACACTGTGTGAACACACTAAAGCATTTTATTTAAAGTGAGTATGAGATTGCCATTCAACCTTATAATATCAATAATACAAATGACAGTACTGTATAAAAAAGGCCATCCAACAGTCTGGATTGAACACATTATATATCACAGACATTATGTCTCTCCTTTTATTATGGCTTTTTTTTTTTTACTTCATAAAATAAAATATATGAATTTTTTCAAACACTCTCTAACAGATAAAGTTTCTCTCTTTGAACAACAATATTGTGGCAGCTCATGCTTAGATGACAATGATTCATATAAAATATATATTTTTATTATTTTTTGACAGCATATACCATTCAGAATACTAAAGTACAAAAAATGTATATCCATATTTTCAGTCTCTTAAATAATTTTCATTTTTTAAATATTAGAATTACATAGCAACTAACTTTCATGTACATTCAAAACAAGTGTTCTTCGTCACTTATATTAATGAAGCATAAAAAAGGACCATGACAAGCTTGATCAGTAACATTTACGTGTGCCTGGTGGACAATAAAAAGAGGAGTAAAATAATTTAAGTGATATAAAGGTCAGACATCATCTCAGTCATTGCAGTAATGAGTCAAGGTTACTAATCTACAAAAAAAAGTTATATATACATAATGTAAGGAGATGCCTTTTCTAAAAGGTTGGTTGTCACACTATTATATAGCCCATTAGAAATGAGAGGAGTATATCCAGTACAAAGAGTGCAGGAAATCGAGTATGTATGTATTAAAAAGTTTCAGAACCGCATTACATCCTAGAATTGTGTCGATCTACTCCCCTGTAGTAGGAAACTGGAGATCACAGGGGCACCACAGGGATTTTCTTTTAAGTAAGTAGAATTTTAACAGATTTTTTTTAAAAAAACTAAGTAGATGTTCTTTCTACAAAAGGTGACACAACAAGAACATGCTCCACATGGTTAAGAGATATAGTATGTCTTCACATGTTACCAATATCAAACATGAAACATTCAGTCCAACAGACATATATTTACTTTACATTAACAGATATAATTCTTTGTAAAGACTCAAAATAAAAACGACTAAGTACAATTAATTAAACATTTAATACAGCAGAACAAAATTGCTTATGCCAAAAGTAATATAATAAATTGCACTAAATGAGAATTTTTGGCACAATAATAAAATACTAGAAACAACAAGACATATGTTCAATTTAAGAGAGACTGAATGGCAAGATATTTGAGATCCATCAGAATACATTGTGTTCTGAGTTATGCCATAACTTACAAAAGTGTCACATGTCGGAGATTTTCTTTCACAACAGTATCGACAACCACCTGGAAAACCACCTGCACATTTGATGTGTCAGTTGCCGTAGTAAAGTGTGGGTAGATAATCTTAGTTGGGCTGCGATTCTGAATAAGAAACTTGTGTTGAATGAAGAGAGCACCACGGTCAACATCATAATCTGGACCTACCAAAGAAAAGTGGTAGGTTATAATTTAGTTAACACTGAGGTTACATTGAAATATACTGCAACAACAAACATTACCTTGAAAAGGCAGTCAGAATAACATAAATACATTAATATGTAAAATAAAGGAAGGACAAACACATAACTATAGCAGAATGACGCTTCGCTCACAGAAACATGACACAGAAAACAGTATTCACACTAGCTTTCAAGCTGTTGCTTTTTGCTTCTTCTCTCGTAAATGGACAAACACACACACACACACACACACACACACACACACACACACACACACAAACCATATAGACACCCATATGCACACTCCCACAGTCATGTCATGTTGCCTGTGTGGTTTGAATGAATGTGTGTACTTTTGCTACAGAAAGAGCAAGGGCTTGAAAGCTAGCGTGAATACTGTTTTCTGTGGCATGTTTCTCTGTGCCATGCATCAGTAAGCTATAGGTGAATGGCTGCCTTTCCATTATTTTACATATTTTTCTATCCAGGAATTTTCTTTATTGTTATAAATATGTTACATGTGCACATATATGCTGTTGTAAATACCAGTAGTTGTTTTTATCTAAAAAGAAAGATTTTTCAGTGGTCTTCACATATAAACACATTCTGTCTATGGAATGCTGACACATATGTGAAACCAGCAGTTAAGGAAATGTCATATTTTATCACTGGTATCTCAATTACTGCTTGCCATACATGCCATGCAGTACACTGAGGTGACAAAAGTCATGCAATATGCACTTTACAGACTACGGCAGTATCATGTACTAATGTACACAACCAACTGATTCATGTGGAAAGGTTTCCACAGCAACTATGGCTCCATGGTGGGAACTAAGATTTTGAACGCAGAATGGTAGTTGGAGCTAGATGCATGGAACATTCCATTTTGGGGATCGTTAGGGAATTCATTATTCTGAGATCCACAGTGGCTGACAGCCTTCACTTAATGACTGAGAGCAGCGGTGTTTGCACAGAGTTGTCAGTGCTAACAGAAAAGCAACACTGCATGAAATAACCAAAGAAATCAATGTGGGGTGTAGGGCGAGTGTATCCATTAGAAAAGTGTGATGAAATCTGGCATTAACGGGCTATGGCAGGAGACAACTGATGCGAGTGCCTTTACTAAGAGCACAACACCTCTCCTGGACTTGTGACCATATCGGTTGGACCCAAGATGACTGCAAAAGTGTGGCCTGGTCACACGACTCCCGATTTCAGTTGATAAAGGCTGACGGTAGGCTCTGAGTGCAGTGCACACTCCATGAAGCCCTGGGCCCAAGTTGTCAACAAGGCACTGTGCAAGCTGCTGGTGGCTCCACAACAATGTGGGCTGTGTTTACACGGAATGGACTGGGACCTCTGATCCAACTGAAATGATCATGGACTGGAAATGGTTATGTTCGCGTATTTTGAGACCATTTGCACTTATTCATGGACTTCATGTTCGCAAACAATGATGGAATTTTTATGGATGGCAATGAGCCATGTCATTGGGCCACAACTGTTCACAACTGGTTGAAGAACATTCTGGACAGTTCGGGTGCGTGACCTGGCCACACAGATTGAGAGGCCAATTTGTGCACAAATTCCTGCACCAGCAACACTTCTGCAATTATGGGCAGCTATAGTGCCAGCATGGTTCAGTATTTCTGCAGGGGACTTTCAGTGCCACATTGAGTTACTGTGCTACACCAGGCAAAAGGAGCTCTGACAAGATATTACAAGGCATACCACAGTTTTTTTCATCTCAGTGTATTACAGCAGGTTATTATCAAAGGTAACAAGAAATATACCCCAAAGATAAATCAAAGAGCTTGTAAGCATAGAGATTACTTACGCAAAAGCCTATAACACTGGAAGTGCTGTAACCATATTCATTAATACTGTTTCCAGAACTGACAGTCCAATACAAGGGGCGCTACATGGAAATAACATAACAGCATTAACCATGTAGTGATCTACAATGAATGTGGGCTGTGGAAGAGAGTACTCGAGAGAACACTTACACATAAAGCATAAGGACACAGAAATGTTAAACTATACGATAAAGATCGGTGCACATTAATGTTTCATGTAGTACGGGGTGGGGGGTTTATAAGACGAGGGAGACATGAGAAGTGAACAATGGAAGGTTTTGGTAGTGTCGTGTCATGGAGAGGGAATGAAAAGACAATGTAGCACAGAATATTAGAATCTGAGGAAAGAATTAGTGGAAGTCAAAATGATGAAAAAGGATTACTGGATTACTGGGGTAAGAGTAAACTAAAGTGGAACATAATGCAAGGAGAAAAATGATCTATACTGGAAAACTAGCAAAAGTTATATAATTATGTCTGGTAGAAACAAAAGCTATGTGATACAGAGGACAGCATGAAAACTGACTATGGAAGGTTACATTAGCATTTATATGTTGTTGTTGTTGTTGTTGTTGTTGTTGTGGTCTTCAGTCCAGAGACTGGTTTGATGCAGCTCTCCAAGCTACTCTATCCTGTGCAAGCTTCTTCATCTCCCAGTACCTACTGCAACCTACATCCTTCTGAATCTGCCTAGTGTATTCATCTCTTGGTCCCCTTCTACGATTTTTAACCTCCACACTGCCCTCTAATACTAAATTGGTGATCCCCTGATGCCTCAGAACATGTCCTACCAACCGACCCCTTCTTCTAGCCAAGTTATGCCCCCAAACTCCTCTTCTCCCCAATTCTATTTAGTACCTCCTCATTAGTTATGTGATCTACCCATCTAATCTTCAGTATTCTTTTGTAGCACCACATTTTGAGAGCTTCTATTCTCTTCTTGTCCAAACTATTTATCGTCCATGTTTAACTTCGACACAAATACTTTCAAAAACGACTTCCTGTCTAAGTCTACAACTGCTAGATGGGGGTGAAAATAGGAGTGCCAAATGACACAAAAACTAAAAACACAATTATAAAAACAATCAGCAAATGAACCACAGCTTATGGCAAGGAATTATTTAACAATCAAATGATAAAGTCGCAAGTACAGGTTTGAAAACAAATGGACGTGTTCGAAACTACTCAGCATTAAGGAATATGTATGCAACTGTGAAAGGAAACTAAATTAATAATATTGCTGCTGGTCCTTCCAATGTCAATATAGTGATGGAATTCCACAAACCATCATTTCAGCTTGTTGAGGTTCTGCCTGAATGTGGTTTGCTGTCCAATGATGCACTGGTGTCTGTGAAGTTGTCATACGACTCCTTTATCTTTGAGGTTCTCATGGAGTGTCTCCGAAAGCCTTTGAATCTTGCACATCGTTTCCACTTGAGTACTCCCAAGCCACTGGTAAAATTTGATGCAGTATCACTGCTCAATTTGTTCTGTCATTTTACAGGTATCTGACAAGTGCTCACTGCACACTTCCCCAATCATAGGGCAACTGCCTGTGAATGACGGTTTCTACATCTCTATTTACATCAACACGCTGCAAGCCATTTAATGATGTGGGGTGGAGGGTGTTTCTGGTATCAATAGCTAAATGAATACCCATTCCCTGTTCCATTTGAGAATTGCATGTGGGGACAATGATTGTCAGTAAGACTCAGTATCAGCTCTATTTTCTCAAATTGTCTCACTGTGGTAGTTTCAAGAGATGTATGTGGGAGGAAGTACTTTCTCTAATTTCAATAGTAAATCTCTCCATGATGCACAACATCTCTCCTTTACCATCTGCCACTGGAGTTCGTTGAGCCCTCTGTAATGCTCTCGCACAGACTAAATGATCCAATGATGAAATGTGGCCCTCTTCACTGGATCTCCTCTCTCTCTTCTAACACTCTTACCTGGTAAGGTGCCAGATTGATGAACAACACTCAAGAATCGTTTGAACAAATGCCTCATAACCACGTCTTTACTGAATGAATTACATTTCCTTAAGATTCCTCCTATGACTCTCAGTCTAGCATCTGCTTTTCCTACTATTTATTTTATGAGGTCATTTCACTTCAGCCTGCTCCTGACAGATACACCTAGATAGTTTACGGTAGTCACTGTTTCCAGCAATGTCATCAAGAGCGTTGTTGTACAGTAGAGGATTTGTTTTCCTATGTGTGCACAATGTGTTACATTTATTTATGTTCAGGGTCTATGACCAGTCTCTGCACCATTCATCAATCCTCTTGCAACGTTACAAGCAGCTGTTTTGACTGCCACAGGATGGACTGAATCTGACAGGTCAGCTGGGGACCAGTGTGAATGTCTGTTAGGACAGCAAGCTGTCAGACAGCAGTGTGACAGGCAAGCTGAGTGGAAATAATGGTGGCTAGAAAACCACAAGGCCCAGCAATCATCGAGGTTTTCCCAGGCAGGAAAAGCGGTGTTTCCCAGCGACGTGGTCACAGGATGAGCTAATATGGAGGGACCTGTGACTTGAAATGCCATCACTGATAAGATGTTAATGAAAATACATTAAAACTCAATACAAGCATGCTAAAGAAAAGCCAAAGATAGTTTTGGAACCACATCACTGAGATGAGCGCAATGACCATAAATCCATGTCTGAAGCTTTAATAGTTAAAATTTATTGACGTTATTACCATTATTGTTTGTAATAAATTGGAACAACTGAATCCGTCATAGAAGTCACACTCGTGATACACCAGATGAAAGAGGATAATGCCTGCAGTATAATGAACAGATTATTTTCTAATTAAACAACTATAAAAATGTTATAAACAATTTAATTTATTCATGTAAATAGTGCCATAGCTATGACCTCCTCTACACAGACACAAATAAACTGATCAACATGAGTTTCTTTAGTTAATATTCCAACAACTTTCAACGTGAATCAAAGTATAGTTGTTATTTGTAACAGAGGTCAAGTTAGTGTTCTGACTAGAGTACCAAACAGGGTGATTTATGCATTTGGGATTTGTTTAAGATTGTTACAATAATTTATAAACGAATCTTTTAAGAGACTGGAAAATGACTGCAAAGATTGTGAGACCTGAGTTTCTCCTGGCATATACAACTTTCGAATAACTTCCGGGAATTCAGCCAGGTAACCCTTTCAGTGACTGCCATTATTTCGGCGGGAGAACACCCTGCCATTTTCCAGGCAAACTGCAACGTAGCAGTTTGCCTTGAAAATGGTGGGCTGTTCCCCCGCCAAAATAAAAGCGGTCGCTGAAAGTGTTACCTGGCTGAATTCTCGGAAGTTATTTGAAAGACTGCAAAGATTTTCATACACTATGTCATCAAAAGTATCCAGATACCTGGCTGAAAATGACTTACAAGTTTGTGGTGCCCTCTATTGGTAATGTTGGAATTCAATATGGTGTTGGCCCACCCTTAGCCTTGATGACAGCTCCCACTCTCGCAGGCACACATTCAATCAGGCGCTAGAAGGTTTCTTGGGCAATGGCAGCCCATCCTTCATGGAGTGCTGCACTGAGAAGAGGTATTGATGTTGTTCGATGAGGCCTGGCATGAAGTCAGCACTCCAAAACATCCCAAAGGTCTTCTATAGGATTCAGGTCACGACTCTGTGTAGGCCAGTCCATTACAGGGATGTTATTGTCGTGTAACCACTCAGCCTCAGGCCATGCATTATGAACAGATGCTCAATCATATTGAAAGATGCAATCGCCATCCCCAAATTGCTCTTCAAGAATGGGAAACAAGAAGGTGCTTAAAACATCAACGTAGGCCTCTGCTGTGATAGCGCCACGCAAAACAACAAGGGGTGAAAGCCCCCTCCATGAACAACACGGCCACACCATAACACCACCGTCTCTGAATTTTGCTATTGGCACTAAACATGCTGGCAGATGATGTTGACTGGGCATCTGCCATACCCATACCCTGCCATCGGATCGCCACGTTGTGTACCGTGATTCGTCACTCCACACAATGTTTTTCCACTGTTCAATCGTCCAATGTTTATACTTCTTACACCAAGCGAGGCATCGTTTGGCATTTACCGGTCTGATGTGCGGCTTATGAGCAGCCACTCGACGGATTACAAGTTTTCTCACCTCCCGCCTAACTGTCATAGTACTTGCAGTGGATCCTGATACAGTTTACAATTCCTGTGTGATGGTCTAGATAGATGTCTGCCTATTACACATTAGGCACAGGCCTACTTTGATGTTTTAAGCTCCTTCTTGCTTCTCATTCTTGAAGAGCAATTTGGGGATGGCGATTGCATCTTTCAACACGATCGAGCACCTGTTCATAATGCACGGCCTGTGGTGGAGTGGTTACACTACAAGACTCAGACAAGGTCAGTCTGTACGCTTTTGTGCTATGCATGTTCCTTCACATTTCCACTTCACTGCCACATCGGAAATGGTGGACCTAGGGATGTGTGGAAATCTCGTGTACAGACGTATGACACAAGTGACACCCAATCACCTGACCACATTTGAAGTTCGTGAGTTCCACGGAGTGCCCCATTCTGCTCTGTCCCAATGTCTAATGACTATTGAGGTTGCTGATATGGAGTACCTGGCAGTAGCTGACAGCAAATATTGATATTTCAGATTAGTTGTCCCAATACCCAAGCTGTAGTAGTGAGCAGTTAGTATGGGGGCTCACAAGTTTGGTTATAGTGCAGCAGTGGTAAGAGCAGCACCAGCAATGCACTTAGTGCAAATGATAAGCGTAATGATGCATGCTAGTAACAGCAGCTGCAGACAACAGTGACACAGTATGTCGCTGTTATAGCAGTCCACGTGGGATATTCACCAAGCAGCAGAGGCAAAGTCTACATGGTGCCACACGCAGGGGACATTGCATCAGCAGCAAGCAGCAGGAGCGGTGTTACATGCAGGCAGCACTGCATCCGCACTGAGTTGCACAGGCAGTGTCTTCACACAGCATCACATGCGGGTGACACTGCATCAGCCCCAAGCAGCAGAGGCAGCAACTTGATGCATCGGCATCAGATGAAATGCAGAGCAGCAGAGGCTGCATATGTCGGCAGGGAAAGGCAAGTTAAGTACAGTCAGTGGCTGCATTAGCCTGTCATGACTGATGAAATTAATAATTTACAAGTGATTGTGGGCCAGAGGGTGTAGGGAGTGATATTAGTAGCGACAGCATAGCACGGAGAAGGGAAGAAATAGGTTGGGTGCTAAGAAGTGATCTGAATGTGTATTTTGAAACATCGACAAAGAAATCAGAAAAGATAGATTTACAAATGGGGAGTATAAAACCTGAGATACTTGGAGATAAAGATTCAAAAATGGAGAATAAAATTGGGAGTATAAAAACTGAAATAGTCGGAATTATTGATTGAAAATTGGAAGAAATGGTATCGAAGCTTGGTAATAACGTAAGTGCAGTGAGTGGAAAGTTTGATCATCAGCCTGATAGTAAATTCGCTAAGATTACAAATAAAGTTGAAAAAAGGTAAAAAAAGAGATTGTTACCCAAAGTGGAAACTGCGAAAGATCATCCCGGAAAAGAATTGAGGCAAAGAAAAGAAATGTATCTATTACAAAACACAAACAAATGCAGAGTTTAAATCAGTGAATGTAGGCATAGCTGATTGTTATAAAAGTATAGGTGAAAAGCTGCAAGGGAAAATTAGCAAATGAGAGAAACAGATAAATGAATGGAAGGAATCAATAAGCAATGTACTGATGAGGCATCCCAAGGGGGCAAGGATTGTGCACAAAACCATTCAGTAGAGAGGGTAAATACAATGCAGTGGACTTCTTGGCTGCGTGTAAAGATAGTTTTCTTGCTTGCATGAGTGAGATGGCTCAAATTAAATTTGTAGGGGCAATTAAAAGGGGAAGCTCAGGCATGGGATAAACAGCATGCAGAGCAATTTGTTGATTTCAAGACTTTTTGAAATGATGTTCTTAAACAAAATACTGGGGGCAAGCTAAACCAGTAAGTTTACAAAATGAATTTTTGAATGGGCCAGGATATAAGAGTGATATAGACCATGAGGGAATTTTATGCAAGAGAATTAAGTAAATTAATACATTTTGATAGGCCATTAGGGATCTTACAGAAATCTCTACACTAAAGAGAATTCAAGAATCACTGCAGTGGGAACTCATCCACAGCTCTATTGATTTTGTAGAAGAATTTCTTGATTTAATAGAAAACATGGGTAGTGCTCTGTGTTATACACCAAAATTGGTTGAGCAGATGGGTAGTAACAGAAATCATAACAGAGGTAATTACAATAATAAATTTAATGGCAATCATAAGAATTGGGGGAGGGGGGGGGGGGGAGATAGCAGTGGACATAATAATCACAGTAGGGATTGGAGAGGTAGATAGAAGGAAGATAATGGCAATTACAATGAAAGAAGGGAGAATTTTGAACAGAGGAGAGAGGAAGTAAGGCAAAGGCCAAGACATGAGAGTGTACGAGGTGCAAGGTTTCAGGGCAGACTGTTGGAAAACTAATGGGAGACTTACTCAAGCTCCACAGGGGGGCTAATGGATATGCACAGAATAGGACTACACAAAATTGCCATAGGGAAGAGAATTGTAGTGAGAAACAAAGAAAAGACACTGCTGTATGCAACATGGATACAATAATAGGTAATAAAAAATGTGTGAGTGTTTAATAACTACAGTAATTGGAACAGGAGGAACAATATTAATAATACATGCAACATGAATAAATGTAAAAATCATTATTCTAGTTATTATGTTGGGGAATTGTTTGCCAGAAATAAAATGGCTGAACTGGAAGATAAGAAAATAGAGTGGGTTTAGCTTCAATGAAGATTACAGAGAACTTTGAAAAAGAGGCAGTCACTTTGCCAGAAGTAGAAACAGGTGTTGATGTGGAAATGAGGGGCAAAGCAAATAATAATGAAATTACTTGTAATCAAGTTATGCATGTGGACATTGAAATTGATAATAGGGAAATTCTTCAGATATTAATGTATATGAGCCTGCTCAAAGTGGAGCATGTGCTGTTAGTGAAAATACTGATATTGCGTCTGTACCACTGGATGCACATGCTAAACCAGTAGGTAGTGATGTATATGAAAATGCTGTGACTGTACTGGTGGGTACACCTCGTAACGTCGAGTGTGGTAATTGTGAATCAGGGAGTGAAGTTGAGGTTGAATGCTGTAACGAAAATGTTGTTGAGTTTTGTCTTGACAAAGAAGTTGAGACACATGTTTTATGGAAGAAAGTCAGATGATTATGAATAGGAACATAAGTAATGACTGGATGAGAAAAGAGGTAGCTGAGTTTGGTGTTAATGATAGAGTATCTTATGGAAAGATCTATAAAATGTTAATTCCTAAGGAATGGGATAATCTAAAATTTAAAGTGGAGAGGAAAATTGGAGAATTGTGGGGTGAACAGGTGATTAAGGATTTGTTTAAGGAAAATGCAAATATAGACTATGAGGATATGTATGAGTGTTCACGTAATTGATAGAGAGAGCATGGAAGACACTGAAGGATATGTGTTGGAAGAGACTGAACCAAAGACGGCAACCAATTATTAAAGTCAAAGTGGGAAATGTAGAAAGTATAGCATTATTAGATTCTCGGTCTAGTATGTCAGCTGTATCTGATCATTCCACCAGATAAGAAGAAGGGATTTGGTTGAAGTTGACCATAACTAGAGTTACAATGATTGAAACTGAGGGATGTAGCTAGCCAATAAAGGTGGAGATTTTATTAATTTTAAGATTGAGACTCAGTGTTTCGATATAGATTGCTTCGTGGTGCCTGGCCTCACTATGAACATTATTCTGGGGATGAATTTTCTTTGCATGTATCGTTGCAGTATTATTGTAACAGACAGAGTACTGGAATTTAATGATGGACGTAGCAGAAAAAGAGTTAAATTTAAAAATGAATTGACAGGAGGCAAAGCGATGGCTCACCTACAAAGGGAAACTGGGTATAGATCTAGAGCAAATAAATTATAAAATAAGCAAGATCAAACATTTGTCAAGGTAACTGTTGAGTAAATGTAAAGATGAGTTTTCATGTATAGCTAGGGAAGTAGTTGATTTTAAATAGCATATAAAGGTAATGCCCCATTAAGTAACTAGGGTTAAACATTTCACAATTTCTGTGGAAGATAAGGAAGCAGTAAGGGCCAGAATAAAGAAAATGCTAGATTGGAGGGTTATTGAGTTGGACAGGGGTCAGTATAGTAATCCAATTGTTATAGTCAAAAAGAAAGATGGTTTTGTTAGCACTGTATTAGATGCAAGGAGACTCAACAAAATAATTGTAAAAAGAATGACCAACCAGAAAACATGAGTGAACTTTTGCAAAACTTTAACAATATACAGCTCATATCTAGAGCTTTCTGGCAGGTGAGGTTAGCAAAAGACAGTAGGAAGTATACTGCTTTCTTATTTGAAGAAAGAACATACATGTTTGAAGTGGTTCCATCTGGATTACATATATTAGCGGCTGTGGCTATGTTTGTTAGGGCACTGAATCATGTACTTGGATGTGAGTTGTGTAGAAAACTTACTGTATATGTTGATCACATATTGATAACCAGCAGCCCATGGCAGGAACATTGCCAAATATTGGAGGAGGTGTTTAAAGATATACATAAAGGAGGGATGACTCTTAACCCGAATAAATGCGAATTTGTGGAGGCAGAATTGTCGTTCTTAGGTCATCTGTTAACTTCTGAGGGTATAGTACCTAACAAGGAGAAGATAAAGATTATTGCTGAGTGAAAGAGACCAACAAATAGTAAGAAACTGAAGTCATTTATTGGGCTACGTACATTTCATGGGAAATTCATCAGTGATTACAGTATGAATTCACCAAATCTATGTAGGTTTCTAAAAAAAGAGTGTTATCTGGAATTGGTCTGCTGGATATTATGAGGAATTCGAAGCTATCGAGAGCAGCTTAGTTAACAGTAAAGTATTGTACTATCCAGACATGTCATTGCCTTTCTGCATTACATCTGACAGTTCAGAATATGGTGTAAGATCAGTTCTGTTCCAGGAGAAAATGTCAGATGGAAAGCTAGAGAAAAGAAGTACAGCATTTGCAAGCCAGATGCTATCTAAGCATGAACTAATGTATGGGATACCAAAAAGAAGTTACTGGGTACGTTTTGGCTTCCAAAAATTTAGGACTTATCTGGAAGACAGGGTAGTTGTTGTCTTTACTGACCATAAAGCTTTGAGCTACCCCCAAGAATGTAAACTGTTGAATAATTGTTTAACGAGATGGGCTATGTTTCTGCAGAAATTTATATATGATATTGAGTATATAAAAGGGATGGACAACAATGTGTCAGATGCATTGTTCCAGCTACCAATCACTGAGAAAAAGTGTGAGGAAGAAACACAGTCTCAGAAAGAGTTCCAAATAATGTATATAAAAGGTGTAGAGAAAGAGGATGAGATGAAAGTAATCTGTAAAGATACGTGCAGGCTCCAAAATGGGGAACCAATACTGAAATTCATTAAAGTTATTTTGTGTGTAAATGACAGGAAAAAAAACCATTATTATAAGATTTATATGACGTAATATTTAGGCAAAAAAGTTTAGATAGGGAAGAACAGAAGCTGTGTTTCCCAATGAACAGGTAGAAAAATTAGTTAATTACATTCATCACAGCGATGAGTTACTGGCTATCAATTTTTTTGGACCCCTGCCAGCAGGTTGGTTACAAGTAAGAGTGTAGTTAATAAACTAGAAAAGGACTACATAGTGAATGTCAAATTGCCTGAAAAGATCTTATCAGACAAGGGAGCACAATTTACTCCCAGAGTGTGGGACAAATTTGTAGAAAGGGCAGGTTATCAGGTTACCACCCAGCAAGCAATCCTGCTAAGAGGTACATGCGGGAATTAGGTAGGTGGTGCAGAATCTACTGCAGCAAAAAACACACTATTTGGGTGGGGCATGTGACTGTATTTGAAGATCTTATGAATACAGCTAAAAGTAGTGCCACTGGTTTCTCTCAATACGAAGTGATGATAGGAAGAAAATCAGATAATTTGATAGCAGACAATATTGAGTTTCCTTCAGTTAACTTTTAACTGGACAAGAGAGGGAGACACTAGTTAATCAACATTTGCTAAAGAAGAGTTCTGAAAGAAGGAAGAAATATGGTGGAAAATACAGGACAGTTAAATTTAAACAGGGAGTCTTAGACAAAATTAAGGAAAAATCCAGTGAAACTAATGAGGAAACCAAAACAATTATTTGAATTGTGTCATGGGCCATTTGAAGCAACAGAGTGCCCACATCCCAATGTCTACAGACTAGTGTATCCAATATTAAAGAAACGTATGGGTCTGTGAAGAGAATACAACATGCTCAACTATATATTTGTTGCCATGTTGTATAGTTATAAGTAATTTTCGGTTTTTCTCATTGTTAAGTGTTCCTGGATGGTTTATACAGGGTGTTTCAGAAGGGATGGTCAATAATTCAAACATGGAAAGTACAGGCCAAAAGTAGCTAAAAAGCTCCAATAAGCACGGGTCCACAAATCAACCAGTCGAGATACAACACATTTTCTGTTGCGGTTCATCAGTGTCCAGGAACACGTGGCATCTCTAAACATTAAAGTAGGCGTTTGAAAGGTTGTCCATGCATCTAAATGCAACTTTGAACTTATCTCTAAAATGAGTTCCTAATCGTCTCAGTCAGTCCTGGGAATTCTGTAAATGCTGGAAGACTGCTTCAATCTGCAAGTGTAATTCGTCAAGAGACTTGACATTGTTAGTGTAGACCAGGCTTTTGGCATGACCCCACACTCAGAAATGGGATTTAAATCCAGAGACCTTGATGGCCTTCGGATGGGCCGTACTCTAACTATACAATGTTGACCATACATCTGAGTTAGAAGTTGGCGCAGCCATAAATGAAAATGTGCTTGAGCAGCATTATGTGTGAACCGTATATTCAGGCGTTGGTTCAGTGCGACATCATCATGTACACCTGGAAGTACAGTCAGCAGAAACCACATATACTACTGTCCGGTTAGTCTCAGTGGTAGGAAGTGTGGTCCAATTATGTATCCTAAAGATAATGCTCATGCAGATTGATTCACCATTCACAAAATTATTACACAAATTTTAGCATAGTTAGATATCTGAAAAAATTGGTATTATTTGACATTATGTGAATAGTGAGGTATGGTGCTAATTCATATACCAGTCAGCAGGAGAGTGAGATATGAAGCTGGGGTATGCGACGTTACAAGCAGCCGGTTTGACTGCCGCAGGATAGAATGAATCTGATAGGTTGGCTGTGGGCCGATGTGAAAGTCTGTTGGGGTGACCAGCTGTCAGATGGCTGTGACGGGGGGAACTGTATGAAAGAAAAGGTGCCTAAAGGGTCATGAGGCCCAGCAGTCATTGGGGTTTTTCTAGGCAGGAAGATGGTCACAGGATGAGTTAATATGGAGGGATCTGTGACTTGAAATGTCATCACTAATATAATTTTAACGAAAATACAACTCAATACAAGCATCCTAAGAAAAGCCAACAATAGTTTTGGAACCGTGCCACTGGGATGACCTCAATCAACATAAATCCATGCCTGACACTTTAATAGTTAAACAGTTATTGCCATTATTAGCATTATTCTTTATAGTAAATTGTAACAACTGAATTCATCGCAAAAGTCACACTACTGATACACCACACAAAGGAGGATAATGCCTGCAATATAATAAACTGATCACTTTTCTAATTAAAAACTATAAAAATGCAAACAATTATTTACATAAATACTGCCAAAGAGATACAAATGAAATTACAGCAAGAGTTTCTTTCCTTAATATTCCAACAACTTTCAACGTGTATTGAACTGTAGTTGTGATTTATAAAAAAGGTCAAGTTAGTGTTATGACTAGAGTACCAAAAGTGGTGATTTATGTGTCTGAGATTTGTTTACGATTGTTAAAATAATGTAAAAATGAATTTGTTAAGAGGCTGGAAAATGAATGCAAAGATTTTTATATGTTTCATCACAAGTAACTAAATGAAATTGTATTGAAAATTATGAATGGTGGTCAGAATGAAAGTATCTGCACTGAATCGAGGAGTGCTCATGTAACTTAACCTTTAAATAAGAGTGTGGGGCAGGGCTCGTGGTCTGTCTTTCGCCTGTTGTCTTGAGTATGAAGTGTTGGTGAGGTATTTCGTCTGGAGCAGATAACACTATGAGTGGTGTGTATCCTGCGAATGTTATTTTCATGTACCGGGACTTGTACACTGTGATTCAGTGCATGCTGCTGGGTATAATGGTACGAATGCACAAAGTAATACCAAAATTTGCACTGGTGATAGACGCTGTTCAGTTATTCAATGGGTTATTTGTTTGTGGCCACCATTTGCATGCATTGTGCTTTTCTAAGAAATAATTAAAAGGAAAGATGCTGTAACTTACCAAACGAAAGCGTTAGTATGTTGATAGAGACAATAAAAAACGCACAAACACACACACAAATTTAAGCTTTTGCAACACAAGGTTGCTTCATCAGGAAAGAGGAAAGGAGAGGGAAAGACGATAGGATGTGGGTTTTAAGGGAGAGGGTAAGGAGTCATTCCATTCCCGGGAGTGGAAAGACTTACCTTAGGGGGAAAAAAAGACAGGTATACACTTGCACACACACACACACATATCCATCCGCACATATACAAACACAGGCAGACATATGTATTTTCGTTTGTTGCTCCTGTCATCTACAGCTGTTTGACATGTAGGGTAGTGCATCAGCGGTAAATAAACAACAGGTGATGTGTGGCATAATGTAGCAGAGTGTAGCTGCTCCTGGCACATGAAATTGGTCAATATGAATGTGAAATGTGTCAATGGACCAAGGGCAGGAGGTTATTAAGCAAAAATCAGTAATAAAAGGCAACTATAATGATGACAGTCGTGTGTACTAAAAGGTGTGTACAGGTTATCTAATGGTGAACAGCAGGATGTAATGCTGCAAGATTATGATTGTAATGCTGGTGAGGCACAAGTGGTTCCCAAATGGGATACACTGGTACAGATGCTTGATAGTACTGGGGAGTAAGTAGGTTCACTTAAATCTAGAGTTGGTTCAGTTAAAACTAGTGTGGATTCGGCTGAGTCTGAGGCGAAATCTGTTAAAGGAGACATTGTATGTCCTATGCTGCCAATGTTAAATTATTGAATTTTGTGACCCATTACCTTGGCAACTTTTTAAGACACAAACGTACAATTTTCCGCAATTATTGAATGCACCTTTCTAGATACACTGAACTAGAATTATTCTAAAATTGTATTGTGGGGCATATCTTTTTTTCCAAACACTCAATTTTTTGACAGAATCTTGTAAATAAATGAACATAAAAACAAAACAACTCAGGATATTTTAATTATTGTAGTTCCAGATGTGTTGAATCTCACACTTGACATGCAATAAAAATTTCATGTCTTTACCATCAGTACTTTTTTTTAGAAGACGGGTCATTTAATGCAAAAAATGTAGTTCAGAGATACTGAGGTTTAAAACATTTTTTATTACAAATTCTTATACAGACTTACATTTCTGCGTTTTTTATTCACTAGAATTGCCCTGGCCCATAGTCTGTGTCTTCTTTAGTGTCACAACAGCCCATTGCTTGCTGCCTCCTTTTCCTTCTGGTTTCTTTTGTCATTTGCTGAGCAGCTAACTCTGCTTCACATACACGAAGCTCATCCAGTTCCTGCAGTCCTTTAGCTGTGTTCTGTCCATATCTTACCCCGAACTTCTCCAGAACCTTAAGTCTTTCATAGTTCCCACGATTAAAAGTTATTACACATCAAACACTGCTAACTTTAGACTCATAAGGCCAACAAATGTATTTTTAGGCACATGGCACCACACAACATTACTGAAGGACTCACTCACATTCTGGGTCTTCCCATGTAAACACTTCTTTAGTAGCTAAGGATTTGCCAAATCTCTGTAAATAAGTTTGATTGGTTCCATTACTGCCAAAGGAAGAGAATGTTTATGTGTAAATTCATGCAGGGTGCCAGAAAATTCAGCTTGCCTATATTTACACCCAGTGTTTGGTGGAGGTGGACACAAAGCATGACATGGCTTTTCATCGGTTGATATTTGATGAAAGAAAGTGCTCCACATAGCTCTTTTCATCTTCTCTAAATTGCCACAGTTATCTCTAATGGCCTACACTTAGTTATTTTATTTACATATGAAAAGCAATAGAAGTCAGCTTACTACAAAAATAGCCGATAATCACACTACTTTCAACAAAAACTAGTATCAAAAACAAAGGACTGATTTGTTTATTCTTAATGCCAATTTCTGAGACGTAGCAGTAGGCACAAAACAAAGCAATTCACAGCCTTCTAGACTGTGTAGTTCCCAAGATATGACTGCTCAACTGTGGCAATATATGCGTAGCCGCGAAATTTGACAGTCACACATCAACATTCAAAATATTATTTGAAGGTCTCACAATTGTCTGATTTTAATGTATTATATACCAAAATGTTCACTAAAGTCCGAAGTACATTATGGAGTAGAAAACAGAAAATGACAAATTTCAACGAATTTCACGTACAATGTCCCCTTAAGCTGGAACTGAATTCCATAAAAGCCAAGCTTAAGAAAGATATCAAGGCTATCACAACAGACAACATCAACAGAAATAGAGAGTTGGAAGAAGAGTTAGCCAAGCAATGTAAAGGCATTTGAATGTTTGTAGAACAACAAATTAATGCCACACAGAGTCATTGTTATGAGAATCATATTGTGATTAAGGTATAAGGAAGCAGTAATCACAGGAGGTAGAGAATAAGTGCATAAACATTGAAAAGTGTATTGGAGAAGAATGTAAAAGAAAATTAATAGTAGTGTTACAAGTGTGCATGTAGAAAGCTTTCTACATGCACACTTGTAACACTACTATTAATTTTCTTTTACATTCTTCTCCAATACACTTTTCAATATATATACATTCACGTGGGAAAAATATATGTAAAAACAAAGATGATGTGACTTACCAAACGAAAGTGCTGGCAGGTCGATAGACACACAAACATACACACAAAATTCTAGCTTTCGCAACCAACGGTTACCACTAAGGTAAGTCTTTCCACTCCCAGGATTGGAATGACTCCTTACCCTCTCCCTTAAAACCCACATCCTTTCGTCTTTCCCTCTCCTTCCTGACGAGGCAACCGTTGGTTGCGAAAGCTAGAATTTTGTGTGTATGTTTGTGGTTGTTTGTGTGTCTATCGACCTGCCAGCGCTATCGTTTGGTAAGTCCCATCATCTTTATATATATATATATATATATATATATATATATATATATATATATATATATATATATATATATATATATATTTTTTTTTTGTCTTTTCCTCTCCTTCCCTCTTTCCTGACGAAGCAACCGTTGGTTGCGAAAGCTTGAATTTTGTGTGTATGTTTGTGTGTCTATCGACCTGCCAGCGCTTTCGTATGGTAAGTCACATTATCTTTTTTAGATATATTTTTCCCGCGTGGAATGTTTCCCTCTATTATATTCATATCATTAATTTGAACCCAACAATTACGTTTGTTATTGTCACTGTTGCATTTCGAAATCTTTTCTGTCGTCTTTTTTTCTCTTTCTGTTTTTGCCAGTAAGTTCACTTTGTATTCATCTTCTCCTTTTTACCATAATCTACTATACAATTTTATCCCACCTACATATACTCAATAATACGTAACCCACTTCCAAACCATAACCAAAAAAAAATTTTTTTTTTCCGCTTTCAACACTACCGCTGCTATAAAATCCCCCGTTTCTAGTTCACAAACAGTTCCTTTCACCTATTAAACAACCATTTCGGCTAGTTCTAATGACTTTCGCTTTATTTCCATTTCCGTTTTTCCCACATCATTGATCATTTTTAGCCGCTTCCCACAGGTTTTAACGTCATTATTTCTTCGTCAAAACAATTGTTAGCCTCATTCTCATAATCTGCCACCACAAAACCACTCCTTTTAATACATTTACACGGAGTTTTTCGAAATTTTCCTGAATTTCTCCACCCTTTAACTTGTTTTGGTGGCAACACAACCACCTAACCTTTATGCACATCGTTGTCCACCAACCCAAGTTCACCACAGGATCAACACAGCCCAGCTTTAACCAACACTTTTTTCACACCAGATCTCCAGTTGCTTTCTAGTTCACCTTTATCTCTCCCCATATATTTTTATTTTCATTTTCATTTCAGCCTAATGTTACACTTTCCACCTTCTAATACCATGTCACCCTCACAACACCCCCACAACGACCCCATTAAGTTTTATTTACATTCCCTCCGCAAACATGCCTTCGCCCTAGCCAGATTACGCTCCCATATTTTATTTTCTCAGGCTTGTCTGACATTTGGCTTTACCCCCAAAAGCCTCACACTTAAAGTTCCCATCTCTGGCTGCAACCCTTCTTTCCATCAGTCCCTATACCAGTTCCAAACTGAACAATCCATTGCCCTCACCCACCTAATCCTTCACCTACACATCAACTCAGCCAATGAACACACCCGTCAACTCCTATCCTTAATAAAAGTCCTCAATCTTTCCTCTCCCACATCCACACCGGCTGTTCAGAGCATCCTCCTACAGGCCAACCGCAAATTAGAACAGCATGCCACCCTCCAACTCAAAAAACTATCCAATCTCCTGGTTTCCCACCTCCGGAAAGGCAACTCACTCACCCTTCACAACCTTTCCAGCAAACCTCAACCTCCTCTCATTGCACACAAACCCAGTCTCTCCCATCTACTCAATCTCCCACTTCCAGCTCCACGTCCTCCAAAACCTCAAAATTCCAATCAACACAATCTGGAACCACAACACCCTAATTCAGTAGTTAACCTTTCCTCCAAACCTCTCTCCCAATCCGAAACCTCTGTCCTATCCAAAGGCCTCACCTTCAGCCCCACTCCCAGATTCAACCAAACAGCCCTCGTCAAAGATTTACTGTCCTACACTCGTACTCTCTGCTGGAAATATCACTTTGCCATGAAGAAAAATGATCCTAATCCTACTCCTAATGATCCAACTCCCCAAGACACTATCCAAATTGAACCTTGCCTGGAACAGTACCGTCCTCCGTCACAGCGGGACCCACCTCCTCTTCCTCAAAATCACCCTGTCCAAACCTTCCAGGAATTTCTGACTTCCAGCCTTGCTTCTCAATCCTTCTTAAAAAACCTTAATCCTACTCCCAACATCACCACTGCTGAAGCCCAAGCTATCCGTGATCTGAAGGCTGACCGATCCATCATCATTCTTCCGGCGGAAAAGGGTTCCACGACCGTGGTACTTGATCGTCGGGAGTATGTGGCTGAGGGACTGCATCAGCTTTCAGACAACACCACATACAAAGTGTGCCAAGGCAATCCCATTCCTGATGTCCAGGTGGAGCTTCAAGGAATCCTCAGAACCTTAGGCCCCCTACAAAACCTTTCACCTGACTCCATCAACCTCCTGACCCCACCGACACCCCGCACCCCTACCTTCTACCTTCTTCCTAAAATTCACAAACCCAATCATCCCGGCCGCCCCATTGTAGCTGGTTACCAAGCCCCCACAGAACGTATCTCTGCCTACGTAGATCAACACCTTCAACCCATTACATGCAGTCTCCCATCCTTCATCAAAGACACCAACCACTTTCTCGAACGCCTGGGATCCTTACCCAATCTGTTATCCCCGGAAACCATCCTTGTAACCATTGATGCCACTTCCTTATACACAAATATTCCGCACGTCCAGGGCCTCGCTGCGATGGAGCACTTCCTTTCACGCTGATCACCTGCCACCCTACCTAAAACCTCTTTCCTCATTACCTTAGCCAGCTTCATCCTGACCCACAACTTCTTCACTTTTGAAGGCCAGACATACCAACAATTAAAGGGAACAGCCATGGGTACCAGGATGGCTCCCTCGTACGCCAACCTATTCATGGGTTGCTTAGAGGAAGCCTTCTTGGTTACCCAGGCCTGCCAACCCAAAGTTTGGTACAGATTTATTGATGACATCTTCATGATCTGGACTCACAGTGAAGAAGAACTCCAGAATTTCCTCTCCAACCTCAACTCCTTTGGTTCCATCAGATTCACCTGGTCCTACTCCAAATCCCATGCCACTTCCCTCGACGTTGACCTCCATCTGTCCAATGGCCAGCTTCGCACGTCCGTCCACATCAAACCCACCAACAAGCAACAGTACCTCCATTATGACAGCTGCCACCCATTCCACATCAAACGGTCCCTTCCCTACAGCCTAGGTCTTCGTGGCAAACGAATCTGCTCCAGTCCGGAATCCCTGAACCATTACACCAACAACCTGAAAACAGCTTTCGCATCCCGCAACTACCCTCCCGACCTAGTACAGAAGCAAATAACCAGAGCCACTTCCTCATCCCCTCATACCCAGAACCTTCCACAGAAGAACCACAAAAGTGCCCCACTTGTGACAGGATACTTTCCGGGACTGGATCAGACTCTGAATGTGGCTCTCCAACAGGGATACGACTTCCTCAAATCCTGCCCTGAAATGAGATCTATCCTTCATGAAATCCTCCCCACTCCACCAAGAGTGTCTTTCTGCCTACCACCTAACCTTCGTAACCCCTTAGTTCACCCCTATGAAATCCCCAAACCACCTTCCCTACCCTCTGGCTCCTACCCTTGTAGCCGCCCCCGGTGTAAAACCTGTCCAATGCACCCTCCCACCACCACCTACTCCAATCCTGTAACCCGGAAGGTGTACACGATCAAAGGCACAGCCACGTGTGAAAGCACCCACGTGATTTACCAACTGACCTGCCTACACTGTAAAGCTTTCTATGTGGGAATGACCAGCAACAAACTGTCCATTCGCATGAATGGACACAGGCAGACAGTGTTTGTTGGTAATGAGGATCACCCTGTGGCTAAACATGCCTTGGTGCACGGCCAGCACATCTTGGCACAGTGTTACACCGTCCGGGTTATCTGGATACTTCCCACTAACACCAACCTGTCAGAACTCCGGAGATGGGAACTTGCCCTTCAGTATATCCTCTCTTCTTGTTATCCGCCAGGCCTCAACCTCCGCTAATTTCAAGTTGCCGCCGCTTATACCTCACCTGTCTTTCAACAACATCATTGCCTCTGTACTTCAGCCTCAACTGACATCTCTGCCCAAACTCTTTGCCTCCTCAACTGACATCTCTGCCCAAACTCTTTGCCTTTACAAATGTCTGCTTGTGTCTGTGTATGTGCGGATGGATATGTGTGTGTGTGCGAGTGTATACCTGTCCTTTTTGCCCCCTAAGGTAAGTCTTTCCGCTCCCGGGACTGGAATGACTCCTTACCCTCTCCCTTAAAACCCACATCCTTTCGTCTTTCCCTCTCCTTCCCTCTTTCCAAACGAAGCAACCGTTGGTTGCGAAAGCTTGAATTTTGTGTGTATGTTTGTGTTTGTCTGTGTGTCTATCGACCTGCCAGCGATATATACAAAGGTAATGGGTCCTTGTAGTAACTCTTGTTGTCCAGTTTCATTTGCAGTTATTGAAAAGCTATCAACACTCTTGTACACTGGCATTCTGCTCCTTCTTCTATAAATCCTCCTCCTGTAAGGCATAACTGTGTGTATTGTGCGGCTGCCTCGAGTCGAATAAGCATGCAGCTGCCTCAGTAGCGGATGCTGTCACTGATAAGAATGGGCGCGACAGGAAGTAGCGCGCTGAAAATCCAACATGGCGACCGGAAAGGAGCAATTCCAGCGGACCGCGCTTAGTTAGAACTATAGCGCGGTCCTGCGAGTGTGTCTATATATATATATATATATATATACTTCCGCCTCAACTGACATCTCTGCCCAAACTCTTTGCCTTTACAAATGTCTGGTTGGTTGGTTTGGGGGATTAAAGGGACCAGACTGTGACGGTCATCGGTCCCTTTTTCCAAAAAATTAAAACCACCGAAAGAGAAGAAAAACGAACAGCAGGAAAAACGTCAGACGACACAGGACAAGAAATACTCCTACAGAGATCAGACAAGACAAATTAAAATCACACAGAGTGTGATGGTGGTTGGCCGACCATAGAGATAAAAAGGAAAAGCCAACCACCGAGAACACATTAAAAACTCAGCGTAAAATCGTAGGCCAATGGCCAGAATCAACACAAAAGAACAGAACAAACACTCAGAGTAAACAATAAAAACCCCCTGCCCGAATAAAACGTAAAACTAAGCCAGCCATAACAGGGTCATCAGATAAAAGGGCAGGGAGCGTATCAGGCAGCGCAAATGTCTGCCCGACCACAGCTAAAAGGGGGCAGGCCAACAAAATGTGGGCCACTGTCAAAGCCGCCCCGCAGCGACATAGAGGAGGGTCCTCCCGGCGCAGTAAAAAACTGTGTGTCAGCCGGGAGTGGCCAATGCGGAGCCGACAAAGGATGACTGAGTCCCTGCGGTTGGCTTGCACGGATGACCGCCACACAGTCGTTGTCTCCTTAATGGCACGGAGTTTATTGGGCGTGATCCGATCGCGCCATTCAGCGTCCCAAAGCGCAAAAACTTTTCGGCGGAGGACTGCACGCAAATCAGTCTCTGGGAGGCCAACATCCAGAGATGATTTACTCGTGGCCTCTTTCGCCAGGCGGTCAGCATGTTCATTGCCCGGGATACCAACATGACCGGGGGTCCAGACAAAGACCACAGAGCGGCCGCAACGGGCAAGAGTATGCAGGGACCCTTGGATAGCCATCACCAGACAAGAACGAGGGAAACACTGGTTGAGAGCTCGTAAACCGCTCAGGGAATCGCTACAGATAACGAAGGACTCACCTGAGCAGGAGCGGATATACTCTAGGACACGAAATATGGCGACCAGCTCAGCAGTGTAAACGCTGCAGCCATCCTGCAAGGAACATTGTTCGAAATGGTCCCCTAGAGTGAACGCATACCCGACACGACCAGCAACCATCGAACCATCAGTGTAAACAATGCCAGAGCCCTGATACGTGGCCAGGATGGAATAAAAGCGGCAGCGGAAGGCCTCTGGAGGGACTGAGTCCTTCAGGCCCTTTGCCAAGTCGAGCCGAAGGCAAGGGCGAGGAACACACCATGGGGGTGTATGCAAAGTGGCCCGGAAAGGAGGTGGAACAGTGAAAACCTGAAGCCCAGAGAAAAGCTCTTTGACGCGGACCGCGATTGTACATCCAGACCGGGGCCGACGTTCTGGCAGATGGACGACCGATCGCGGAAACAGGAGACGATAGTTTGGATGCCCGGGCAAACTTAGAACATGGGCAGCATAAGCGGCCAGCAAACGTTGGCGTTGTAACCGCAGTGGAGGGACACCTGCCTCCACTAGTACGCTGTCCACAGGGCTGGTGCGGAAAGCACCAGTGGCAAGGCGTATCCCGCTGTGGAGAATTGGGTCTAGCACCCGTAACGCAGATGGGGATGCTGAGCCATAAGCCAGGCTCCCATAATCCAGACGGGACTGGATTAACGCCTGGTAGAGCCGCAACAGGGTAGATCGGTCGGCGCCCCAGCGGGTGTGGCTCAAGCATCTCAGAGCATTTAGATGCCGCCAATATGTCTGTTTAAGCTGTCGGATATGAGGCAGCCAAGTCAACCGGGCATCGAAAACCACCCCCAAAAACCTGCGGGTCTCCACCACAGCAAGAAGTTCGTTGTCAAGAGAAAGCCGCGGCTCAGGATGGACCGTTCGGCGCCGGCAGAAATGCATAATGCGGGTCTTGGCAGCCGAAAACTGAAAACCATGCGCTGCAGCCCAAGACTGCGCCTTGCGGATTGTGCCCTGTAGCTGACGTTCAGCAGCTGCAATGCCAATAGAGCTGTAGTAAAGGCAGAAGTCGTCAGCATACAGGGAAGCGGAGACAGAATTTCCCACGGCCGCAGCGAGGCCGTTAATGGCTATTAAAAACAGGCAGACACATAAAACAGAACCCTGTGGCACGCCGTTCTCCTGGACGTGGGAGGAACTATATGAGGCTGCGACTTGCACGCAGAAGGTACAATACGACAGGAAATTGCGGATAAAGATCGGCAGAGGGCCCCGTAGACCCCATCCATGAAGCGTAGAAAGGATGTGATGACGCCATGTTGTATCGTACGCCTTCCGCATGTCGAAAAAGACAGCGACCAGGTGCTGACGGCGGGCAAAGGCAGTACGGATGGCCGACTCCAGGCTCACCAGATTGTCGGCGGCGGAGCAGCCTTTACGGAACCCACCCTGAGATGGAGCCAAAAGGCCCCGAGACTCCAGTACCCAATGCAAGCGCTGGCTCACCATCCGTTCGAGAAGCTTGCAAAGAACGTTGGTGAGGCTAATGGGACGGTAGCTGTCCACCTCCAAAGGGCTTTTGCCCGGTTTCAAAACGGGGATGACAATGCTCTCCCGCCATTGCGATGGAAACTCACCCTCGACCCAGAGACGGTTGTACAGGTCGAGGAGGCATCGCTTGCAGTCCACTGAAAGGTGTTTCAGCATCTGACAGTGGATGCTATCTGGCCCGGGAGCGGTATCAGGGCAAGCGGCAAGGGCACTGTGAAATTCCCACTCACTGAATGGAGCGTTGTAGGATTCAGAAGTGTGGGTGCGAAAAGAAAGGCTCCGACGTTCCATCCGCTCTTTAATGGAGCGGAAGGCCTGGGGGTAATTCGCAGAAGCGGAACTCATAGCAAAATGCTCTGCTAAGTGGTTTGCAATGACGTCGGAGTCAGTACAAACTGCTCCAGTCAGTGAGTGCGCAGGGACGCTGACAGGTGGCCGATAGCCGTAGACGCGTTGAATCTTGCCCCAGACCTGCGATGGAGTGACATGGAAGCCAATGGTGGACACATACCGCTCCCAGCACTCCTGCTTGCTTTGGGGTATAAGGCGGCGGGCCCGCGCACGCAGCCGTTTGAAGGTGATGAGGTGTTCAATGCAGGGATGTCGCTTGTGACGCTGTAGCGCCCGCCGGCGATCTGTAATCGCTGCAGCGATCTCAGGCGACCACCAAGGCACAGTCCGCCGCCGAGGGGACCCAGAGGAACGGGGAATGGCAGATTCGGCGGCAGTAACGATGCTGGTGGTGACCGATTGAACCACCGCATCAATGTCATCATTAGAGAGAGGCTCAATAGCGGCAGTGGAGGAGAAGAAGTCCCAGTCAGCCTTATTCATAGCCCATCTGCTAGGGCGCCCAGAAGAGTGACACTGTGGTAGTGACAGAAAGATCGGAAAGTGGTCACTACCACACAGGTCGTCATGCACACTCCATTGGACAGACGGTAAGAGGCCAGGGCTACAGATTGAAAGGAGCAGGTGCCATGCGCCACACTGAAGTGTGTGTAGGCACCATCATTTAACAGCGAGAGATCGAGCTGCGACAATAAATGCTCAACGATGGCGCCTCGACCTGTTGCCACTGACCCACCCCACAGAGGGTTATGGGCGTTGAAGTCGCCCAATAGCAAGAAAGGAGGCGGCAATTGGGCTACCAGTGCAGCCAGGACATGCTGCGAGACATCACCATCCGGTGGAAGGTAAAGACTGCAGACGGTTACAGCCTGTGGCGTGCACACCCGGACAGCGACAGCCTCTAAAGGTGTCTGGAGAGGGACAGACTCGCTGTGCAGAGTGTGAAGGACATATATGCAGATGCCACCAGACACCCTTTCATAAGCTGCTCGGTTCTTATAATAACCCCGATAGCCACGGAGGGCGGGGGTTCGCATTGCTAGAAACCAAGTTTCCTGGAGAGCAATGCAGAAGAAAGGGTGAAGGCTGATAAGTTGGCGGAGCTCAGCTAGATGGTGGAAGAAACCGCTGCAGTTCCACTGGAGGATGGTATTGTCCATTGCGGAGAAAGGCGTGACGGGACTGGGAAGGCAGATTACGCCGCTGGGTCACCTGCGCATCCGATGGAGCACCCGTGCAAGTGCTATCCATTGCGTCTGAGGGATCGGCGAGATCGAGGTCCTCAGCGGACGCAAGGATCTCCACCTCATCCTCAGATGCAGAGCTTTTAGGTAGCGGTGGAGTAGGTGCCACCGCAGGTGTCTTGGACTGACAGGTCTTCAAAGTCGTTTTCTCTCGCTGTTCCTTTGGTTGCCGTTGGTGAGAGGGCTTATTGGAGTCAGTCTCTGGGACCGAAGAGGATCGCGAAGCCCGTCGACCAGCGACCTGTGGCTTCTTCAGCCACTGGCTGGTGTCCGCTGTGCCGCTGGTAGGAACCTGGGAAGGCAGTGACCCAAGGGATCCCTTCCGAGCGAGAGAAGCCGAAGAAGACTTACGCTTCTCCGGCTTAGAAGTGGGGACTGGTGTCCCCGATGGTTTAGTGGGTGCTGCTCCCGAGGTAGATGGTGTGGGAGCAACAGCGAGAGAAGGGGCCCCCATTGTTAAGGGGGCAGGTGAGGTCCTCTGACTCTGAGAGCTGACTGTATATCTTGCAGCTGAAGGAGCTGGAGCAGGAGTGATAGTGGAGGCATAAGATGACATCATGCGCACGGGATGTAGCTGTTCAAATTTCCGCTTAGCCTCAGTGTAAGTCAGTCGGTCCAGGGTCTTATATTCCATGATTTTGCGTTCTTTCTGTAAGACACTGCAGTCCGGCGAGCAAGGGGAATGAGGCTCTCCACAGTTGACACAGACGGGAGGCGGAGCACATGGAGTATCGGGATGAGATGGGCGTCCACAATCTCGACATGTGAGGCTAGAAGTACAGCGAGAGGACATGTGACCGAACTTCCAGCACTTAAAGCACCGCATCGGGGGAGGGATATAGGGTTTGACGTCACACCGGTAGATCATCACCTTGACCTTCTCTGGTAAGATATCACCTTCGAAGGCCAAGATGAAGGCACCGGTAGCTACCTGATTGTCCCTCGGACCCCGATGAACACGCCGGACGAAATGTACACCTCGTCGCTCTAAGTTGGCGCGCAGCTCGTCATCGGACTGTAAAAGGAGATCGCGATGAAAAATAATTACCTGGACCATATTTAAGCTTTTATGGGGGGTGATAGTAACAGAAACATCCCCCAACTTCGTACAAGCGAGCAAGGCTCTTGACTGGGCAGAGGATGCCGTTTTTATTAAGACTGACCCTGACCGCATCTTGGACAAGCCCTCCACCTCCCCGAACTTGTCCTCTAAATGTTCGACAAAGAACTGAGGCTTCACAGACACAAACGATTCCCCGTCAGCTCTGGTACAGACGAGATACCGGGGCAAATACCTGTCGCTCTCATTCATAGCCTTTTGTTCCTCCCATGGTGTGGCGAGGGAGGGGAACGATTTGGGTTCATAAACGTTACCTTTAAAATGGGCCCTCGAACGCTTAGAGACTGCTGGTGGCTGGCCACCAGCAAGAGAAGATGTGCCACGCTTCATTGCGTGTCATCCACCCTGATGCCACCTACTCCGACCAAGGGCCCTCCCCACGGGCGCCACCCAGCCACAGCAAAGGCCACCTGGCAGGATGGCCATTGCCGGGAGTCCCGATGCCCCAGGGAGATGGGCATCTACTCCTTGGCATACGTGGGGAGTTAATGGCGCAGGCATCAGTAGAGCGATCCTTGTGTTGTCAGGGGGCTACAACCAAGAGGGTACATGGCGGCCCCACCACAACGGACTGGCTACCGTGCTGGATGTTAGGTGACATGTGGTCCATGGTCGCCGTCAGTGCAGTAAGTGGCCCTGCACATCGCTTGGCAGAAAGTGCACGCAGGAGCGTATCCATGCCCATGAGATGTAGAGCAGGCAGGACTGCAACGCAACGACGAAAAAGCTGGCGAAAGTTCTCAACGCAAGATGGACACAATGCACCAAGTAAGGCGCCCTTCCCCAATCGGCTCGCTCTTCGGAAAAATTTTGAGATATGGAGGTCAAACCCGACAGGGGACCATCACATAAGGCCGAAACGTTGGAGACTCCTTTTAGTCGCCTCTTACGACAGGCAGGAATACCGCAGGCCGATTCTTACCCCCGAACCCGCAGGGGGATTACAAATGTCTGCTTGTGTCTGTGTATGTGCGGATGGATATGTGTGTGTGTGTGTGTGTGTGTGTGTGTGTGTGTGTGTGTGTGTGTGTATACCTGTCCATTTGGAAGGTGAAGCATATACATGGATGCCTTTAGGGGGAGTTACTTGAGACAGTATTAGAATTTGAGCCCAAGTTCTTGACTGAGTTTTGGTCTATGAATAAGCAGCAGTCTGTGTTGAGGGATTTCTGGGGAGGAGAGGTATACAACCAACAGAGGGGTAGCTTAAAGGCCTTGTGCCAAAAGTTGGTTGATAAAAGTAAATATCTTGACAACAAATTGGATGCTGAGATGATTATACTGGGTCTGGAGAATAAACTGCCCACACATGTAACGTAAAAGTGACCATGAACCACACCTATTTCACACCAATCCTTGAATGTACTCTACTAAACAAAAACCTCAGCATAATTCAGGCAACAGAAATGAGAGTGATTAGAACTATGAATCAAACAACTAGAAAGGACAAAATCAGGAATGAGGTGAATGGAAAAGTGGCTGGTATTGAGGTTCCTGGTACAAGTGTCAAAGTAATGCAGGCTTCAGTGAGTGGGCACATAATGACAATGAACAGTGAAAGACCTGCCAAAAAGTATTTCAACCTGAACCTTGTAGGAAGAAGACCACTGGAAAGACCAAGAAAATGCTGATAGAGGCTGTAAGACCAGATGTGGAAGAGAAAGGACACAAATGGAAAGTTGTCTTAGAACAGAAGTTTTATGAAGACAGAAGCAGATGGCGAGTGTTTGTACACCACACATGGGAAACTGGAGTCACGAAACGATGATGACAATGATGATGATGATGATGATGATGATGATGATGGTGATGGTGATGATGATGACATGTCTTTGGTGTGACATTATAAGCGAGTGACTGCGTGTGAGATCGCTCTCCAAGTTTTTATATATTTTTAGGTTTCAGACACATTTTTTAACGGTTTTTGTGATAATATTTACTATAAAAGTGACGTATTAGTGGTTTCTTCATTCACCTCTGCCTTTCTTGTGTTGTGACCTGATATTTGTTAGTGTTTCGTATCGAGCAACTTAACCTCTTGCCTGTGTTTACATTCTGCGCTGACCAGTTGCAGCTGTAGTGGCGCATTGAAAGCTAATTACTAATTAATTGTTTGTGTATAGTGGTTTATTTAGGAACTTTAGTAGTCTTCAACCGGTGTTCTTGGTGTTTTCTGGTGAAATAATTTCAGAAGAACCTTTTGGGAACTGTTTTCAGCTTCGTTACTGTGTCATTAGACGTTTGATTCTCTTTCTGTATTAGTCTTTTGTTATATTCACATTTGTTGTTTATTAATACTGTTAATAATAGTAGTTACTTCCCTTGTAGAGTAAGTTTGTGATTATTGTAGTCAGTTTTTTAACATCTTCTTATTGTAGTAGTGGAACTTAGAAAAAGTAAAATTTTACCATGAGTGAGAAGTGTGGGCTTTGCCGTAGGTTCTTGAGTAGTGGATTGTGGTGTGAGACTTGTTTGAAGTATTTTCACTGGGGGGAATGCAGTGGGGAAGCCAGTGGGCATTCTGGTGAGATCCTCTCCTGGAACTGCAGGTTATGTAACAAGAGTAAGCTGACAGAGGAGCAGGAGCGTAAGATCTGTGCCCTTCAGGCGCAGTTGAAAAACGCACAGGAGGAGCTAGATAGGATGAGGAGGGAGAAGGGGGTTGGGGAATGGGAGCTGGCTGTTGGCAAGAGATCTGCTAGGAGGAGGAGATTTTCAGATAGTTTTACTATTGGTGTTTACAATAGATATGACCAACTAGTAGCTGTAGATGTAGGAAGTATGCAGCAGACATCAGTAGTTACAGTGGCTAGAACAGCTGCAAAGTCGAAGAGGAAGAAGAAGGTTCTGCTGTTAGGTAGTTCTCATGGCAGAGGTGTAGGCCAGCAGTTGCAGGATGTGCTGGGGAGTGAGTACCAGGTCACCAGCATTGTGAAGCCTAATGCAGGATTGGCTCAGGTGACTGTTAACATAGGGGGGTTATGTAGGGATTTTAGTAAAGAGGATCAGGTAGTGATTGTGGGTGGGGCTGGTAATAGTATTGATAGGGATGGGGAGTATAACATAGACGGTGACCTGGAAAAGATAGCCACTCAGACTGGCAACACGAATGTGCATTTTGTGGAACTGTTTCAGCGTCACGATCGGTCTCATCTTAATACAGACGTCAGGCATAATAACATGAGACTTGGGGGTGCGCTGATGACAGAAAACATGAATCACATTTCAGTGGTGTCGGTGGAGTCTATCAGCAGGACGGGTTTCACTAGACATGGCCTGGACCTCAACAGGTGTGGGAAGGGGAGGTTGGCAAAGCTTATAGGTGACAGCATAGGTGGGGTTGGTGGGATCACTCATGGGAAAATTCCTGCAGTAGTGGGTGTTAGAGCTGCACCTTTTTTAGATTGAAGTCAGCTGATAGGTATTCCTGCTTAAGGGAAGTCTCTCTAACAAAGGAACCACTTTTGACAAAGCTTAGGTATCCGAGTAATGAGGGAATTAGTATATTTCATCAAAATATACAAGGTATTAGAGATAAAGTTAGTGAATTGCTTATAGATGTTGACTCTGAAATTATTGGTATATCTGAACACTTCTTAAATAAGGAGATAATTCAGAGGCTTCCTTTACCACGATACAGGTTGGCTGGCAGCTTTTCGAGGAGCTCTTTGCGGTGTGGGGGAGTAGCCATGTGTGTGAAAAACGGCATCCCATTTGAGTCAATTGATGTTTCAAAGTACTGCACTGAAAAGGTGTTTGAATGTTGTGCAGGTGTGGTTAAATTTAATGGAGCTAAACTTGTAACTGTTGTTATTTATAGATCCCCAGACTCCGATTTCACAACATTTTTGCTAAAGCTAGAGGAGGTTCTTGGTTCACTTTATAGGAAATACAAAAAATTAGTTATATGTGGTGACTTCAATATTAATTGTATAAGTGATTGTGCAAGGAAGAGGATGCTGGTAGACCTCTTTAATTCATATAATCTTATGCAAACCGTATTCTTTCCAATGAGAGTGCAAGGGAACAGTAGAACAACCGTAGACAACATTTTTGTTCATTCCTCATTACTAGAAGGGCATTCTGTTAGCAAAAAGGTGAATGGCCTTTCAGATCATGATGAACAAATTTTAACTCCAAAAGGTTTCTGTGCTGCAACACGTGTTAAATATAGTCATCAGCTGTTTAGGAAAGCTGATCCAGTTGCTGTAGAGACTTTTGTAAACCTTATCAAGGAACAAGAGTGGCAAGATGTTTATAGCGCTGATACAGTAGACGATAAATATAATGCTTTTCTCAAGACTTTTCTCATGCTCTTTGAAAGTTGCTTTCCGTTAGAACGTTCAAAATAGGGTACTAGCACAAACAGGCAGCCTGGGTGGCTGACTAGAGGGATAAGAATATCTTGTAGAACAAAGTGGCAATTATATCAAAACGTTAGAAACAGTTAAAATCTAAATGCAGCAGCCCATTACAAACAGTATTGTAAGGTGCTTAAAAATGTTATTAGGAAGGCAAAAAGTATGTGGTATGCAGATAGAATAGCTAAGTCTCAGGATAAAATTAAAACCATATGGTCAGTCGTAAAGGAAGTGGCTGGTCTGCAGAGACAGGTCGAGGATATAGAATCAGTGCGTAGTGGGAATGTCCGTGTTACTGATAAGTTGCATATATGTACACTATTTAATAATTACTTTCTGAATATAGCAGGTGAACTAAATAGAAACCTAGTCCCAACAGGGAATCATACAGCGCTCTTAGAAAAAAGTGTTCCGAGACTGTTACCTGAAATGCTCCTCCATGATACTGACAAGAGGGAGATTGAGTTAATAATTAAATCACTAAAGACCAAGAACTCTCATGGATATGATGGGGTATCTAGCAGAATACTGAAGTATTGTTCTATGTATGTTAGCTCAGTACTTAGCCATATCTGTAACTTTTCCTTTAGGAGTGGTCGGTTTCCTGACCGATTAAAGTACTCGGTAGTGAAGCCACTTTATAAAAAGGGAGACATTGATAATGTTGACAATTTTAGAACCATTTCTATGCCATCGGTGTTTGCTAAAGTTATCGAGAAGGTTGTATATACAAGGTTACTGGAGCATTTAAATTCACATAATTTGCTGTCAAATGTTCAGTTTGGTTTTAGAAATGGTTTAACAACTGAAAATGCTATATTCTCTTTTCTCTGTGAGGTTTTGGATGGATTAAATAAAAGGTTGCGAACGCTAGGTGTTTTCCTTGATTTAACGAAGGCTTTTGACTGTGTTGACCACAAAATATTACTGCAGAAGTTGGACCATTATGGAGTAAGGGGAGTAGCTTACAATTGGTTCGCCTCTTACTTTAAGAACAGAAAGCAGAAGGTAATTCTCCGCAATATTGAGAGTGGTAGTGATGTTCAGTCCCAATGGGGCACTGTTTAGTGGGGCGTTCCCCAAGGGTCGGTGCTGGGGCCACTGCTGTTTCTTATTTATGTAAATGATGTGTCTTCTAGTATTACAGGTGATTCAAAAATATTTCTGTTTGCTGATGACACCAGCTTGATAGTGAAGGATCTTGTGTGTAATATTGAAACAGTAACAAATAATGTAGTTCATGAAATAAGTTTGTGGCTTGTGGAAAATAATTTGATGCTAAATCACAGTAAGACTCAGTTTTTAAAGTTTCTAACTCACAATTCAACAAGAACCGATATTTTGATCAGACAGAATGGGCATATTATAAGCGAGACAGAACAGTTCAAGTTCCTAGGTGTTCGGATAGATAGTAAGCTGTTGTGGAAAGCCCATGTCCAGGATCTTGTTCAGAAACTAAATGCTGCTTTATTTACCATTAGAACAGTATCTGAAATAAGTGACACTTCAACACGAAAAGTAGTCTACTTTGCATATTTTCATATGCTTATGCCGTATGGTGTTTTTTTTTTTTTTTTTTTTTTTTTTTTTTTTTTTTTTTTTTTGGGTAATTCTTCTGATTCAAAGAGGGTATTTTTGGCTCAGAAACGGGCTGTTCGAGCTATATGTGGTGTAAGTTCGAGAACCTCTTGTCGACCCCTATTCAATAGTCTGGGAATTCTGACATTGCCCTCACAGTATATATTTTCTTTAATGTCGTTTGTTGTTAGCAATATTAGCCTATTCCCAAGAGTTAGCAGCTTTCACTCAGTTAATACTAGGCAGAAATCAAATCTGCATGTGGAATGCACTTCCTTGACTCTTATGGAGAAAGGAGTGCAGTATTCTGCTGCGTCCATTTTCAGTAAGCTACCACAAGAACTCAAAAATCTTAGCAGTAGCCCAAACTCTTTTAAGTCTAAACTGAAGAGTTTCCTCATGGCTCACTCCTTCTATTCAGTCGAGGAGCTCCTGGAAGAGCTAAAAAATTAAGCAAATTTCAGTGTTACATTGTTGATTTTCTTTATTTAAACTTGCGACTTGTCACCTGAATATGTTTTTTTATATTTCATTTTATCTGTTTCTAATATCGTGTTATAATTTCATGTATTGACTCGTTCCATGACCATGGAGACTGACAAATGGTAGTTGCAGCACCTAGAGATAATGCTGAGTGACTTATTAATTTCTTAGAAACAATTCAGAGAATTTATTCCAGTGATGGGCTAAGGATGATTGTAGGTACAATGGATAGGGTAATAGAGGAGAGTAGCAGTGAATGACAGAAATGACAAGCAGAGGATGTCAAACCAATGGGATAACAATCGTGGCAGGTGGTGGTCACCAAATAGGGGAAGGAATGTTGGACCACTAGACAAGAGCACAGAGATAAGGGACAACCTCATCTAGAAAATGTGGGCCTGGGAAATGGGAATTAATTCCTGCTAGGGGTCGGGCATAAGCAAGATTGGAGAGAGGGCCACAAGAAAATGGTAACTAGGGAGCCACAAGAAAACAGGAACTAGAGGGACGGGAACTGGGGGAACAAGGTGCCGGTTTGAAGGCGGCAAGAACAAAACAGAGTTCTTTTAGTTGCTAAAGGGGAGGAGGAGTCAGGGTCATTGGAAAATAGGAATAACCAGGTAGCTGAAGTGGTAGCAGTTTTGGATGAAAGGAAACGTAGTTCCGGGGAAGAAGGATTGGAATTCAAGTCTTTGGAGATACAGGTTGATGAAATAGAACAGAATATTGAAAACACCATGGAAGGTTGTATTACTGTGAGGGTTTCCAGATGGTATTAGGCACGTAAAGCAAAATAGCGAATGCAAAGACATTGGTTGGTTGATATTGTGGTCTAGTGAGGATGGAGGTGAAGGATATTTGAGACAAAAGTATGAGACGGAACAGAAAAGGATGTCTGAAGGGGAAAAAGGAATAGAAAGTGAGGATGAAAGGAAAGGTGAAGATATTATAAAGGAATTTGTTTCTGACAAGCATGGTGTGTTTGCTAGGAACGCTGAATATGATGGTGAAGAATCAATTATGGACCAAGTATTAGTGGCAGAATAACTAAATCAATGTTGCAGTCTGAATCTGTTGGTCAGAATGGGAAATCTGCAAGTGAAATGTAAAATCTGAGATGAAGATAGTTGACTGTGGTAAGAGAACAGATTAGTGCCGAGTTATTTGATGAAGACTAGTCCTTGGTTGATGGAGTAGAAGATAACCATTCGGTCATTCACACTGAAGTATGGTGAGTTTCCATGAAAGCTTTGCTAGGCAGTGGAAGTGACGTATATCACAGGCATGGTATTAGTCAATGGCTAAGCCACAGGAGTTGGTAAACATGCTGGTAATGGGGGTAAAGACTATTGGGGTGACAGGCAAACTGACAAAAGCAATTAAGTGGGAAGTTTTATTGCACATTTCAGTACTGAGTCATGGAAAAGAATTTCAGTTCTTCATAATTCATGGGCTAACAGTATAACTACTTTTTGGGGTAGGCCTGTTCAGAAAATTGAAAGGGAAGACTGACTTTGCAAAAGTGGTGTTTTGGAGACACACACACACACACAGTGAGAAGACTTAAGGCAGGTTTTGCGTATAAATAAAATGGCATTTTCTGGTAGACCAGGACTGGTGAATTGGTTTGAATGTAAATTAGAGGTGAAAAAGCACATTTCATTATTTGGAAAGCCTTTTTCCATACTGGTTGCCAGACAGGAGGTGGTACATAAAGAAATCAAAGAACTGTAGACTGGGGAGATAACTGAGTGGTACCAAAGTGTGTATAACAAACCTTTAGTAATTGTGGGGAAGAAATGTGGAACTGAGGGATTAGTCCTTGATGCACATCATTTGAATCAAAACTGTGGAATGGCAAAATGATGGGCCTGGCAATATGGAGGAGAGGCTACAAAAGGTTCATGCAACCAAGTACTTAACATCACTACTTATTACTTGTGGGTGCTGGAATATAAAGCCTGCAGGAGAGTCAAGGAAATATACTGTCTTCCTTCACAACAGAAAATACTATCAATTCCGGATGGTTGCCTTCAGGTTAAATGTGGGAGTAAATGTTTTTATTCAGGCAATGGAGGGATTGTTGGGTAGAAGTTTGTTGAGAAGGGTTACTGTTTATGTAGATGAAAATTTCAGGGTTGTCAGAAGTTTTCCAAAGTGAAATTCCCCAATTTCCAGATACAGTTTTAGTATTTTTACCTGACAAATTCTGGAATCTGAAAGATAAGTAAAACAGGCAAGTTGACAAAAAATGTACAAACTCCTGCATTTAAGAATGTTTTACTAACTCTAATTTTGAATGAACAGCAAGTATTTTTCTCCTTTATAGGTTTTATAATATAAAAGGATAAGTAAAAAGGTAAATTGTGTAAATAAAAGTAAAAAATTATATTTTCCAGTGTTTTTTTTTAAATTTTCCTGATTTTCAGAAATTGTGGCAACCCTGTATTTTTATTTCAAGCCCGAGTTGGGAAGAGCATCATAATTTGTTGAATGATGTACTACCTGCTTGGGACACGGGGAGAATGAATGTAAAGCTAGCAGAGTCAGAATTTGTCAAGAATAAAGTTAAGTTTTTGGGGTATGTTATTGGTGAACTGGGGGATAGCATTAGATCCTGAGAATCTGAACACAATGTTGAGCTTGTTTGGTTTTTATAGCAGTTTTGTGAGTAGGCACTTGTTTAATCATCTGTAGCTCATGCAACTGCTAAAGAGGAATACCATTTGGGTGTGGACTGAGTGATGCGAAAAAGTGTTTAGAAGTCTGAAGGAGGTATGCTTCATGGCAAAATATTATACCATCACAATTTTAGTGCATATTTTGCATCACTACAGATGCATGTAGATATGGGCTGGGTGTGGGAGTGTTTCAGAATGTATCCACATCAGAAGGTATGATGTGCCACTGGGCAATTGTGTTTGGCAGGTGAACATTTTCAGCATGAGAGAGGAATTGTAGTGTGTCTGAATTGCAAGATCTCTCTATGGTGTGGGGGTTCCATAAATATGAATGCTACTTACTGGGAAACAAAACTGTGGTATTTTTGGATCATAAGGCATTAAGCTTTCTTAGAACCTGTGGGTTGCTACATAGTAGACCCACTATGTGGCCTTTGTATTTACACCAATTTGAAATGGAGATATGTTACATAAGAGGTGATGAAAGTGTCATAATGGATGCTCTGTCTCAGATGCCAAGGGTGAATAGGGGTAATCAGGGCAGAGTAGAGGACAAGGGTGAGATAAAGACACTATAATTTGGAAAGGTCGAAGGTGAGGGCTTGACTAGAAAGGTGTTGGAGAGAATTAGGTGTGAGCAAAATGCAGGTGAGAACCTGACACCAGTCAAGCATTATTTGAACTTGGTTATTGAAAGGTCACAGTCTATTATGAACAGCACAAGAGTGTTCTTTTTAGGAGGAATGATGGTAAAGTGGAAGGAGTGATATGAAATGATTATCAAATTGCAACATTTAAACATCAAAGAACAAGAGCTCCTGAAAGTCATGACTGGTAAACATAATTATATTTAGTTATTCATCTAACTTATACATAAGGCAAATGAAAGATATGGGGCTTTCTCTGTGCTATTATTTATACCGTTCAGTTTCATTGCAGCAATCATGAACAGCTTCATGAATATAGATGTGCTAGATACAGAGAAAACTAGTGAACTGACAAAGGATGCTCTTTCACATGAGGACGATGATGATGATGAAGAGGCTGCCCTTTCCCCAAAGACACCTATGTCAAATTCCTTTACTGGTACAATGGGACAGGGATGTAAAACTGAGGAAATAAGTTATGATGAAGCTTGATGTGAAGACATAGTATTGGCAAATACCGCCTTGCCCCTGTGTGTGACAGAGGACTATACAAAACAAGCTATCGCCTTTTGGAAAAGTGGAAGAAGTGAAATTATCTTTCAGGACCATAAAGTGGAACTTTAAATTATTAAAACATGGAACATACACAACACTGCAGTTTCTGTATTACTGATACTACCAGGTGGAACATACTGTCAACTGCTTGATGTATTTGGTTTCTGCATTTTCACGGGTTTTGTCCACAGGTTTAACAACTCGGTGTGACTTCTGGGCATTGATGTGAGTTTTGGTCAGAGTAACATCATCTTTCAAATGCAATCTCTTCTTTAAAGACAATTATGTGCACCAGCATTTTGGCTAGTCTTCCTGTAAACTTCAGTCATCGGCTAGATTATTTCGAACATCCAGTAAAATACTGCTTTGACACTGGTAATGTGCTTTGCTCACTGTGTCAAAGTGTGATGCTTCTAATCTGTAGCTGATGCCAGAGGACTCTTTGCTCTTAACATTTTTATGTAGCGACTCAGAAATGCAGTGTAAATGAATGAAATGAGTGAGTGTTTCATTAAAGAAGTAGTATAGCACTATTTAATTATAAACATCTCTGTTGTCCATTATTTTCTCTGGACTGTAAAGCTGATACTGTTTCAGTGACATCCGTTTGCAGGTGTAGCACTAATCTTCTGTGTAATTGGCATAATTAAATGAAAAATTATTAACTTCATTCCACAGTAATTCTTCAGTTACTTAGGTTTATTCATTTTGATATACAAGGTGCCCATAAATAAAGTTCCAGTTCCAAACGCTGCAGAAAGGGAACTACTGTTGGGAATGATGTCAAATTTGAACCTCATATTACTGATGCAGGTAGAAACGTTGTGAAATAAAATAATAATAATAATAACAATAATAATAATGAAAATCTGACCAGCAGACGGTGTTGTAGTAAGCATCAGGATATGCATACCAACTGATACCAGCACATGGTTGTTCCTCAATTTGCATCCGACACACCCAATATGGCTGTCTCCATGAAGGACTGCATGCTGCTGGTGAAGCTCTTTTACAAAAACACTGACTGTGTGCCAGTAGCCCTGCAGAAGTTCCAGGCACTCACAGGTGTGAAAAAAAGGTATTGATCCAATGTCTGCTGAAAACGATTAAAGAATTCAAAAGGACAGGTTCTTTTGAGGAGGAAAGCAGTTGATATGATGTCTGTTGAAGATATGGCCACGGCATTGCACGATAGATTGCGCTGAGTGGTGGTGTGCAAACATGCATTGGCCGAACAGCAGACATGCCTGTGAGCACAGTGAATAAAATCCTTTGAAATGTCCTACATTTCTATTTATACAAAATTACACATGTTCAGGAGTTGCTTCCTGCTGACCTGCTAGCAAGACAAATGTTTGCTCTGGAATTTCTTGCTCAGGGAAGTGAGCAATGAAAGACCATGGAACATTCTGCAACAGACAATGCCCATTTCTATCTCCAAGGACTTTTCAATAAGCAGAATTGTGGAATGTGGGCAACAGAAAATTGCGCATTAACTAGTACCACTTTATTCTGCAAATACAACTGTATGGTGCAGGTTGATGGCATTGTTTATCACAAGGCAATATTTTTTTGAGGAGATGAGTCCTGCAGGGCCTGTTACCTGTTATCGTCGCTGCTGTCGGACACATCCTGGGAATGGGTGGATAGTTCTTCTTGGGCACTATCAGACTGGACGCATAGGAGCGCCGTCATGAAACAGTCTTCGAAGTTTCAACGGCTTTGTTCTCAACCCACGATATCTGATGACGACACCCGTCGACGGACAGTGATTAACCTCCCGAGTAAAGAACTGGATGACGCCACACTGTCAGTGTTGGAGAAAGGCCTGAATTTTGCCCCTACACCGAGGAATGTGCCTATCACCGAATTCATCTGCGCAGTCGAACAAGCAGTGTCCAGCTTTTCGGAGGACCAAGCTGAAGAGATTAGGCAAGAGGTCTCACATACATTGCGGCGGGCACTGCCTCCATGGAGTAACATCTCTTCTCTCGAAAGGGCAGGCGTCTGGTCTATTAGAGAAGACGAAGATCTGATAGTTCTACCAGCGGACAAAGGCAATGCAACGGTTCTTCTGTCACGTGGTGACTATCTGGGAAAGATGGATCTCTTACTTGAAGACTCAGCATACAGAACATTGCAGGATGACCCAACTGAACGGATAAAACGGAAGACGCTTTCACTGCTGAAGAAGAGTTCTTTACCTGATGACGTTCTCAAAAAACTTCGTCCTGGTGCTGCCGTGCCACCGAGATTATATGGTCTACCCAAGATTCATAAGAAAGGGGCCCCTTCGTCCGATCGTGAGTAATTTGGGTGCTCCTACCTACAATCTAGCCAAGTATTTAGCATCTGTTCTTGGCCCTCACGTTGGTAAATGCGAACATCACATTTCCAATTCTATGGTGTTTATTCAGAGATTGAAGTCCTTGTCTCTTAGTCCCTCGGATTTACTTGTGAGCTTTGATGTCGTGTCGCTTTTTACCCCGGTTCCTCTGGAAGAATCATTGCAATTAATTGGTGAGAAACTGGATGAGGAAACAACCAGGCTTTGTCGCCACGTGCTGATGTCGACGTACTTTTTATTCAATGACAAATATTTTGAACAGACTGACGGAGTGGCTATGGGGAGCCCATTGTCGCCAATATTTTTATGGAAGATTTTGAGGACATGGCACTGAAGACGGCGTCCTTAAAACCAACCTGTTTCTGGAGGTATGTTGACGATACGTTTATGGTGTGGCCTCATGGGAGAGAAGCTCTTGACCGCATCCTACATCATTTTAATTCCCTGCATCCTTGCATCAAGTTTACCATGGAGGTGGAAAGTGATGGAAAGCTTCCATTTCTGGATGTTCTGGTGTACAGAAAGGATGATGGGACACTGGGACACAGTGTTTATCGAAAACCTATGCACACGGACCGTTACCTGCATGCTTCTAGCTGTCATCCATCATTCCAGCGTACGGGGGTCCTGCGGATGTTGGCGAGAAGAGCTTATGCCATTTCAGATGGAGAAAGCTTGACACAAGAATTGGACCATCTTAAGGTTGTGTTCAAGCAGAATGGCTATACAGATAAACAGATCCGTCGTGCTTTCCAGTTTGGACCTTCGCCTGAACCACCAGAAGATACCTGCAAATTGGTGGCTTTTCTGCCTTTTGCTGGGAGCATTTCCTCGAAGATAGGAACAATTCTGAAAAGATACCATATCAAAAGTATTTTTCGTCCGCCAGCCAAGATTAGAGCGCTCCTTGGCTCTGTAAAGGATGGCTTGGGTTTGAGGAAGCCCGGTGTGTACAAGATACCTTGCCACTGTGGGAAGGCTTATATTGGTCAGACAATCCGGACCATTCAAGACCAATGTGTTGAGCATCAGCGGCACACACGGCTGCTTCAACCTGAGAAATTTGCAGTGGCGGAGCACTGTCTCACCGAGGGACACAGAATGCTCTATGACGAGACACAAATGGTTGCCCCTGCATCTCGCTATTGGGACTGTGTTTTACAAGAATCCATAGAGATTCATTTATCTGACAATCTTATTAATAGAGACAAGGGTTATCTTTTAGGTAAGACTTGGGACCCGGTGTTATCTGACATTAAAAAACAACGGTCTGTGTTTCGATCGTCGGAATAAAATTTTTTTAATTTTTGACAGCGATATCTCGATTTCGCCTATTTCCACCACTGGTGGCGCGGTATGTTTACTGCGCTAGAGGGCAGTTATGGCACCTTCTCGCGCACGCGTTGTGGGTCTTCTGCGGCCTATATAGGGGCCGCCGCTTGCGCTAGGAAGTCAGTTCTGGCGAGATCGTGCACCAGCACTCTCACCTGAAGATGGCGGCCAGTTGGACCGCGGAAATATTGTGTCATGAAGATGTTATGATCCGGCTGCATACCCGAGAAGAATATTATCAATTATTACGCCGGGAAAGCCTTCGTAGCCACAAGGATGGTGTAATGTGCAACTCAAACCATAGCCGTTGTATTACAATTCATCTGTAATTTGTAGCTGACCCTATTTATGTTAAGACTTTTGCAGCACCATGTATTGGTAAAATTTTCGTTAAATGATTTTTGTTCCACGATGTTTCTCCCCACGTCAATCATATGCTGTTCAAATTTGATGTCATTCTGAGCAGTGGTTCTCTTTCCACAGTGTTTTGAATCTGAAAATTAAATTATGGAGACCCTGTATATATAAGTGCTGCAGAATAGCAGTATGAGAATATTGTTAAAATAATACTGTCTGTGTATGTGCATGAAGTTGAGATATCATGTACTCATATTAGTTACCTCCTTTTCACATAAAAAACCTGTATTCTCAAACAGGATTTCCAAATATGTTGGGCATATGTGTTCCTTGCCATCCTCCTCTTCCTTGACTTCGACTCCCATGAATATGAGAGCTCTAACTGTCACTCTGCTGTACAATACTTTGTGCTCAGGCATTAAGGCTATACATTCATATCATCACTGCATCCTATTAAAATTATGGCCCAAATTTACAGTGACACACAGGCACTGACAATGCGGCTCGACACCGCTCTCATTTGGCGGCCACCACGCAATGTGATGTCTTGTTTTCATTGTGGCACTCACCACAACTGGACAGACTGCCCTCCTTGCAGTGCCATTTGTTATGGATGTGGAAAGCAAGGTCACCTGCAAAATGTCTGCTTGAGTAGTGAATGGAAATTCAAAAAGGCATACTTGATGACAATAAGAAAACTGACTTGATAAAGCCAGCTGCCCACACCCACGATCTTTTGTGGGGACACAGGTTCAACTGCTACTTTTTCAAAACAGATCTTGAGTGCCTCGGCCACATTATTAACAAGGCAGATTTGTGTCCTTCCACAAAACACCTCAAAGCGATTCAAGAATCGTCAGAACCCCAGAATCTTTCCATACTTTTGGCGGTTTTATGGAAAATCAATTACTACAAAAGATTCATACCCAGCACAACCACTCTTGCAGCACCCCTCAACCACCTACGGAGCCAAGGGTGAAAGTTCATGTGATCTAATAAATGTCAACATTCTTTCAGCTCACTTAAGCTATTGTCTCATCTATTATGACAACTATAAACATCTTTGCCTAGCCACAGATGCTCCATTGTACAGTCTTTCAGCTGTGCTCTCTTAGCAGATCAATGGTAGAACGATCTGTTACTTTTGCCTCCAAGTCATTGAACTTGGCACAAGTTAAATACTCACAATCTGACAAGTAAGCTCTTTCTTTCCTCTTCAGGTTGAGATGATTACCCCCATACAATTATAGCCTTCCTTCCACAATTTTTACAGACCACAAACCATTACGCTCCTTATTCAGATCTAACATACCCTTTCCTGACCAAATAGAGTTAAAAATTCAACAGTGGTCACTGTACTTGTATTGCTATAACATTGCATAACAAGCAGCCAGAAAATACGCAAATGCTTATGTCCTTTCCTTACTGCCAGACAGTCCAGATCAAGCTCCTAATGCCTTGGAAGATGTGTGTCAACATCAGACATCCATGATAAGACTCCAGTGGAGCTACTCCATGTTAGTCCATATTGCACTTTTCTCAATTTGCTCCTGCCCTGGCAACATCATCTGGCATCTTCTGTGGGCTCGTTTTAAGTCTGGTCAGCCTGCCAGGTATCATCTCTACAAAGGCAATCAAAGGTGGGGCCAGAGAAGTGTTTTGAGACAATGTGGGAGAGTGACATTTCTTGTGCACTGTATGTCTACATAACCATCAGCAGTACAGAGCTCCGCCTATTGACAATGATACTGCCTGGAGGCAACACGTTTCACACGAGCTGCCACCACGAGCTAACCTGAGACGAACATGGCATGCTGGCACCCTGGACCAGCTGTCCCACCTAGCAGTCAAGAGGCAGATTCCGCAGCCACTACAGTGGCCCACACTGACACCTAATGAAGCCACCATCAGACGATGAAGAAATGGATCGCTCTTTCCCCAACCTCTCGAGACCGAGTCTTTCCCCAGTGATTTTCCTTGATAAGCCTGTAACCCAAATGGGCAAAAGTGAAGCCTTAGGGATCGAGCTGCTGAAGACATCTCTGCCCGAGGCACTGTCTGGGCATCACAGGTCCCAACCATATGCATCGCATTCTGGGAAGGGGGAGTGCTACATTTTCTCTGAGCATAGCACCTCAGAGACAAAGACGCAAGCCTCCGTGGTTATGGTATATACAATGAGGAAATGCTGGCCAGTAATAACTGCACAGTCAAAGGAGGCCAAGAACAGAGTTTCCGTTTCACAACATAAGTGGTGCTAGAGAGGGCCTATCGATAAGCAACATAACATAATAACTTGGATATGAGCCTAAGGGCTATAGAACCAGCGTGCAGCAAGCTGGAGGCACCTTTGGTGTTGTCTACAAATTCTGGACAACGTTCACTCAGCATGCTAAACTCCAATTGATTGTTGTTCACCTCAACTAGGCCTGGAACTCTGCTACAGATTCTCTGGCAGTACTGAAGACGACCCAAGAACAGGTCATACGACACTTCACTTTAAGTATACAACAGCCACACTGTTTCATTTACTTAGTGACAGCTTTTTCAAGTCAGTTATGCTGATACGTCCTAATTCAGAACCTGTGCTGTGCACTGTCTTCACCGCATTAGTGAATCCTTTGTGTTTACTTGTTACACTAGTTACTCTTGACAGAAATAAGACTCTTTAGAGTCATCACTTGTATTTTGTTAGAATAAAGAAGTTGTTTATTTTACTCATCAATTTTTGGAATTCATCTCAAATTCTAAAGTTTATAATACATATTTTCTCAAATAATATTACACAACCTGTCACTGGTTATGAGTAGGAAATACACCAAAAATACATACATTTCTTGATTAGTTTCATTCAAAGATCTTTGTGTGTACTCCAAAAATAATATAAATACTTTGCTGAAGACATGTAAAAGAAATCTAAAAAAAGCATAAGAGTTTCTTACCTCTGTAATCAGGACAATATAGTCGAAGGTGTCTGCCAGAATACAAAATTTTCTCACGGAAGAGATCAAATTTATTGAGAAAGAGAACAAATGAAGCTTCACGAAAGAAGCAATTGTTTACAATCTGTGAGAACAGAGTGAGACTTTCATCCAGTCTGTTTACTGATGGTTCCTCCTGAAATGAGCAAGATTTTTCAGATGTAGTTCTTCTTTTTGCAATGCTCATAACTACTACTACTGACATTTAAAACAGTCACTTATGAAGTATTTTATTGAATCTTGTAATGATACATGCCATTCCAGGGGAATGAGGCATATCCTTAAGTCTCATTACCAGTGAATGATACTCTACTCCACACAAAAGTAATTTATATAGTTAGAAAATAATAACATAAAATAATATGTCTAATGTAAATGAACAGATATCATACATTGGTTTTATTTTTATGGGCACATGGTGAGCCAAACTGAAGGGCAACACACTTCTTCAGTATGGGATGGTGGTAAAGGTGACGTACCGAGAGGAAATACCGGTCTGAACTGTCGGAGATGGGGGTCATGTGTGCATGAGGTGTGGTTGCTTGTGTGAATGAATGTGTGTGTGTGTTTTCTTTTCTGATGGACGCTTTGGCCAGCAGCTAATGTGTAAGTGTCTTTTTTCTGTGCCTGTCATCTTTACAGTAAGCAGCAATCTATCTTTCCCTTATATTGCTGATATTCCAGCCTGGAGTTTCCAGTGTTTAATTTTCATTATCACTGCCAGATGTCTTATTATTTCATAAAATCCATACACAAAACTGCAAATAACAGTAGATATGTAGTTGTACAAGGAGGTGGCAAAAACACACTGATGTTGCAGCAAAGAATTATACAGCCAATCACTTGCACATAACCAGTATGTTAATTGACCTGGGTTTCAACACCTACTTTATCAGAATGATTTTTTTATAAATCCTATAAAATAATACATAAAAAATTAGGTATGACAAAAGACATTAACCAAGATGACAGTTTTTATGACGTACAAAGGTTACTTACATAAAATTACATTGCTAAAAAGCAATGATCAGAATTTAGAGCTGCTATGATCCAGTCAAAAGGGAAATAAAACTTTCTAGCCTTTGCCATGTGTCCCAGCTGGGAACAACACCAGGCTGATTTTGTCTCAGTGGCTTACATTGCTGTCACAAAAACAATACGAGTTACGCTGCCTACCAGGTGTGGATAGTGACGTGTTGTTTGAAACATTATAAGAGAAATAATAATAATAAAAAAAACAGTTAATTTTAAAAACAAAATATTAAGAAAGAGAGCTTATGGTTGGTTGGTTTTTGGGGGAAGAGACCAAACAGCGAGGTCATCGGTCTCATCGGATTAGGGAAGGAAGTCGGCCGTGCCCTTTCAGAGGAACCATCCTGGCATTTGCCTGGAGCGATTTAGGGAAATCACGGAAAACCTAAATCAGGATGGCCGGACGCGGGATTGAACCGTCGTCCTCCCGAATGCGAGTCCTGTGTGCTAACCACTGCGCCACCTCGCTCGGTCAAAGAGAGCTTAATGTCTGTCTGAAAACACATAGTAGTCAAGCAGATTAAGTATAACAGAGCCATCTGTTAGGCTTTACAGATATTACTATTATGTAAAGGACAGAATATATGGGAAAAAATTTTAAAAACAGCTGTAAAATCCAAAAAATATTTGCATGAAGGTAACTTTAGCAGCACAGATCTATGAGATTCGAAGAAAATTGTTTTTTGGAAACAGAAGCAGGGAAAATATAGTTAAAAATAGAGGAATTAAAAAAAAAAAAAAAAAAAAAAAAACGGTTACATAGTTGTAACTGTTCATTGAGGATGTGGCCGTCATTATTAGAAATATGCTTGAAAATCTCCAGCTCTTCAAGTACATCAAGCCTATGACTTTTGTTTTCTCTGTGCAAAATGGAAATTTCTTCAACGCATTTTGGTTTCTGTCCACAAATTAGCAGATGATCAACAAAAGTGGAATTGTGTATATTAGTGCTTCTTTTTCCAAACAAATGTTCCTTGTACCTGATGCTAAAAGACCTTCCAGTTTGTCCTAAATAATAAATGGGACACGTATCACAAATGATTTTATACACTCCTGAATTGTGTATCAGAACAGCAGTGGACTTGAGATTGTGAATGAGTTTTTTTTTTGTAAAAGGCAACTTTGAATCTATATTTTTTAATTAGAAGACGATGAATTTTATATGAAATAGAGCCTGAAAACGGAATCGAGAAAACATTTTCATATTTGTTACTGTCAGGAATAGCACTGCTGCCTCAAGTGATCACTTTAGTGTAAGTTTTAACTTTGAAGATATTGTCAATGTGGGATCATAGCCGTTATTAACCACAATATTTTTTACTATCTTCATCGCTTCATTAAGCTGTCAGGAGACAAAAGTACAGAGACTGTACGATGAATGGCTGAATGGAAAAATGCTTTGTTATGGGAATGAGGATGCACTGAACTAGTGAGCACAATTTGATCTGTATCATGAAATCTGCATACTGAGAATAAGAAAAAATAACAAGATAAGCAGCTGAAAAATTACTTCCAGCGAATTAATGAAAATATCTTTAATAATTTTTCAGCTTCTGAGCTTGGTATTTTGTCTAATGCTCGGTACGTAGATGACATTTTGATCATATACAATGGTTCCCAGGAAGGAATTCAGCATTTGTTTGAAATTTTTAATAGCCTTCATGAGAATATCAGGTTCATTTCTGAATTAAAAAATAATGAACATCAACTTAATTACTTGGACCTTAGTACTGATATTGACAATGGCAGACTTTCTTTTGGCATTTTTTGAAAAGCCACTAATACAGATCAAATTGTGCCCACTAGTTCAGTAAATCCTCATTCCCATAACAAAGTATTTTTCCATTCAGCCATTCATTGTCCAGTCTCTCTACCTTTGTCACCTGACAAGCCTAATGAAATGATGAACATAATAAAAACTATTGCAGTTAATAACGGTTACGACCCCACGTTAGATGACAATGTCTTAGAAATTAAAACTTACATTAAAGTGATCACTTTAGGCAGCAGTGCTATTCCTCACTGTAACAAATATGAAAATGTTTTCTCAATTCCATTTTTAGGCCCTATTTTGTATAAAATTCATTGTCTTCTGATTAAAAAATATAGATTCAGAGTTGCCTTTTCCACAAATAACTTGCAAAAAATCTCATTCACAATCCCAAGTCCACCGTTGCTCTGATACGCAATTCAGGAGTGTATAAAATCATTTGTGATACGTGTCCCTTTTATTATATAGGACAAACTGGCAGGTCTTTTAGTGTCAGGTACAAGGAACATTTGTTGGGAAAAAGACGCACTAATGTACAAAGTTCCACTTTTGCTGATCATCTACTAATTTCCGGACACAAACCAAAATGTGCTGAAGAAATTTCCATTTTGCGTAGAGAAAAAAAAAGGGCATAGGCTCAATGTACTCGAAGAGCTGGAGATTTTTAAACTTATTTCTAAGAACGGTGGCCTCATCCTCAACGAACAGTTACAACTACATAGCAAAAATTTTTTCAGTGGTTTCAATCCATTGCTCATGGAATTTTGATTCCTTTATTTTTTACTATATCTTTCCCTGCTTCTGGTTCGGAAAATAAATTTTTTCAAATCTCATAGATTTGTGCTGCTGAAGTTACCTTCATGCAAATATTTTTTGGATTGTACAGCTGTTTCTAAAATTTTTCTGTATCATTCTGTCCTTTATGAATAGTAATTGCTGTAAAGCCTAACAGATGGCTCTGTTATACTTAATCTGCTTGACTACTGTGTATTTTCAGGCAGACATTAAGCTCTCTTTCTTTATATTTTGTTTTTAAAATTAACTGTTTTTTTTTCTTCAATTGTTCCGGTTGTAATGTTTCAAATGAGCACATGTTACTGTCTGCGGCTAATAGGTGGCGCAACTCATATTGTTTTTGTGACAGCAATGTAAGCCACTGGGCCAATCAGTCTGATGTTGTTCTCAGCTGGGGACCTGTGGCAAAGGCTAGAAAGTTTTATTTCACTTTTGACTGGAGCATAGCAGCTCTAAATTCTGACCATTGCTTTTTAGCAATGTAATTTTATGTAAGTAACCTTTGTTCATTTTGACAATTGCCATCTTGGTTAACATTTTTTTGTCATACCTAATTTTCTATGTTTTATTTTATAGGATTTATAAGAAATCATTCTGATAAAGACACCCCCAGTAGGTGTCGAAACCCAGGTCAAAGTAACTGCCAGTTATGTGCAACTGGTTGGCTGTATAATACTATGTTGAAACTAGTATATGACTGCTGAGTGACAGCCATGTTTAAAACTGTACCACAGATGTTGACTTCCTCATTTCTGACACTGAATCTCACTTGTAACAAATTTTTATTCGAATGAATTTTTCACTCTGCAGCAATGTGTGCATTGGTGTGTAACTTCTTGGCAGATTAAAACTGTGTGGCAGACTGGGCACTCAAATCCAGGACCTTTGCCTTCCACAGGCAAGTGCTCTACAGACTGAGCTACCAAAGCACAACCTATGATCCAGCCTCCACGCTTTATTTCCACAGAAAAACTTCTGTGAAGTGTGGAAGCCAGGAGGGTAGGTGCTGACAGAAGTACAGCTGTGATGCCGGGCTGTGAGTCATGCTAGAGAAGCTCAGTTGGTAGAGCACTAGCCCGCGAAAGGCGAAGGTCCCAGTTTCAAGCTCCAGTCTGGCACACAGTTTTAATCCATCAGAAACTTTCAAATTTTTCTTAATTTTTACTTAGATAAAGTTTTTTTTTTTTATTTTTCCATTGAGTATAGGTGTAGACCTTCGAATACGGCTGGAAGTGACCCACACGAAGAGGCCCCCGGCGGCCCACAACCGGAGCCCGGGACAGAACGGGCGACAAGCTGTCGAACTCCGGATCCTATTCCACCTCGGGAGGGGCAAGACCCAGTGGCGGGGACGAAGGGGAAGGGACGACCACAGGTGAACCAGCCTCCTGAGAAACCGGGCCTGCTAGGGGGGCCGGCTCCCGCTGGGGCATCTCGAACGATGGCGATGCCGGTGCTGGAGCTACTGGAGGCTGCCAAGGCTGAGAACCATCGCCGGGCGGCAGAGTCACAGCGGGGAGAGGAGGTAACGTCCCCTGTGAAACCAACACGGGTGCCGGCAATGGGGAAGCTGGTGTCCGAGAGGTCGGAGGGTGGGTGCTCGAACGTGGACGTAGCTGATTTTGTTGACGACGTACCACCCGGTCCCCTGCCTGCAAGGTATAGAGCCGGCGGCCATTTCGGTGCAGGACCACCGCCGGTATCCAACGTGGATTGCGACCAAACCCACGGGCCCAGACCGACATACCCAGTGCAAAACCAGGTACTCCGTTTTGTGAAGACTGGCGAGGACCAGGCTGGAGGAGGTGCAGCAGAGTCCTAGGTTGACGCCCATGGAGGAGCTCTGCGGGGCTGCGTTCTCCCATTGGTGTGGTCCGGTATGCCGTCAAGAAAAACGTCAATGCTTCCTCTGCAGGAAATTCGTGCACATACTTTTTCATCTGCGTCTTAAATGTGCGCACCATGCGCTCGGCTTCCCCATTCGATTGTGGATGGAAGGGGGGAGAGCAAACGTGCCGAATACCGAAGCGCCTACAAAAATCCTGGAAGGTCTGCGAAATAAACTGCGGTCCATTGTCCGAGACCAGGGTGATTGGCAGACCTTCCACAGAAAAGATTTTTGCTAGTGCCTAGATTGCAACTTCTGAAGTGGTTGAGGAGCAGCGAACCACATATGGGAAGCGGGAATAAGCATCAATGACAATGAGCCAAAAGCCATTGAGAAACGGGCCTGCAAAATCGATGTGAACACGTTCCCATGCTTGGGTTGCCGGCGGCCATGAAGAGAACGCTGCCCTGGGAGATGCTTGTCGGCTCGCACACTGGGAACAGGCGGCCACCAAGTGCTCAATTTCTCTGTCAATACCGGGCCAGTACACATGTCTGCGAGCCAATGTTTTAGTACGGGAAACACCCCAGCGCCCCGCATGTAATAACGTGAGGACATCCCCTCGTAAACTTGCAGGAACAACCACGCGAGGAGCTGTATCATCGGTAGCCAGAAGGAGAACTCCTTCCAAGACCGAGAGGCGGTCTCGTAGAAGAAAATAATTACGAAGAGGGTCCTAGGCCCAGCCCGGAAGGCGGGATGACCACCCCTGCTGAATGAGGCAAACTACTTGCCGGAGTACCGGGTCAGCTGCCGTTTCCCTGGCGACTCGAGAACTAGTGATCGGGAAGCCGTCAACCGCTTGGCGGGACGCCACATCCAAATGAAAACACATAATCTCCTCTCGATCGAACGTAGGTTCCGGGCCCACCGGAAGACGGGAAAGAGCGTCGGCGTTGGCATGCTGTCCTGTAGGGCGAAAATGAATGTCATAATGGTACTTAGAGAGGAACAAGGCCCAGCGCTGTAGTCTGTGGGCCGCCCTATCCGGAATCTGAGAGGCGGGGCCAAATAACGATATTAACGGCTTATGGTCAGTGATTAACTGAAACTTCGTGCCATACAAGAAAGGGTGAAACTTGGTAACAGCGTAGACAATGGCCAAAGCCTCTTTTTCCAACTGGGAATAATGGGCCTGCGCGGGACTAAGCGTTTTAGACGCAAACGCCAGTGGCTGCTCGGAACCATCTGCATTGCAATGGGCCAGGACTGCCCCCACCCCATACTGCGAAGCATCTGTAGCCAGGACCAACGGCTTATGGGGATCAAAAGTAGTCAAACAAGGGACTGACATGAGGAGGCCCTTCAACGAGGTGAACGCTCGCTCGCATACAGGCAACCAATCAAAAGGAACACCCTTGTGCAGAAGGCAGTACAGGGGGTGGGCTATAGTGGAAGCCCTGGGAATGAACCGGTGGTAATAGGCTATCTTGCCTAAAAAAGCTTGTAACTCTTTCAGCGAAGCGGGCCGAGGAAGGTTGACGATACCTTGGACCAAACTTCCTAGTGGCTGGATGCCGTGCCGAGAGATGGTGTAACCCACATACTCAATGGACAGTTGGAAGAAGGTTGACTTACGCAGGTTGCAACGCAAGCCCACAGACCTGAATTTGAGAAAGAGGGTGCGAAGGTTGTGCAAGTGTTCCTTCGTGCTGCGGCCTGTGACAATTATGTCATCCAGGTAATTAATACAATGAGGGATTGTCGATGTGACATGGTCAAGATAACGCTGGAATATCGCCGGGGCACTGGATATTCCAAAGGCCAACCGCTGGTATTGGTAAAGGCCAAACGGGGTGTTGACGACCGCCAGCCGTTTGGAGTCCTCATCAAGTGGTGTCTGATGATAAGCCTCCGACAGATCGATTTTCGAAAAATATTGGCCTCCCGCCACGGCGGAGAACAATTCATCAGCACGAGGCAAAGGATAGGTGTCCACCACCAATTGGGAATTAATGGTGGCCTTGAAATCGCCACAAAGATGTAATTTTCCCGAGAGCTTCCTTACAATAACGAGGGGTGAAGCCCACTCACTGGAAGAAATGGGAAGAACGACCCCTAAGGCTGTCAGCCGGTCGAGCTCTTCCTTTACCTGAGGGCGGAGAGCCAAGGGGATCTGCCTCGCGCGTAGAAAACGCGGGCGAGCCGACGCCTTCAACGTTAAGTGAGCTTCAAAATCTGAAACACGCCCCAGGCCCTCCTCAAAAATATCTGGAAAGTCTGAGATCAAAGATTCCAATGATTGATAGGGAACGTCTTCGGAGACCAACTGTATGGTGTCAGCGATAGAAAAACCGAAAGCTTGAAAGGCATCCAGGCCAAAAAGGTTAGCGGAGCTCGCATCACTGACAACAATAAAAGTAATAGGACTTTTTTATTACATTTGCGACAAACGGCCCAACGCTGGGGGCACTCTGACCGATCATGATGTATATAGCACGACGCACAGGACGGCAACAGGGGCCGGCGGCCGGAATTCTGTTTACGCGCCATGCGGGAGCGGCCGTAACGGCCGGATTGTACCGCTCGCACGTCGTCCACCCTGGACACAGTGGACGCGGCCGCGCCACCCTGAACCTCCGCGACGTCGCACCACGCTTCCAGCTGTTGACCTGCTGCGTGAGAGACTTCATACGATTGAGCAATGGACAGGACTTCCTCGAGGGAAGGGTCTTCTAGCTGCAGGGCCCATTGCCGGACCTCCCTATCAGGGCCCGAATGAACAATGACGTCGCGTACCATAACGTGGGCATACGACTCTCACGACTGCTCCATGACAAAATGACACTTGCGACTAAGACCGTGCAGGGTAGCGGCCCATGCCCGGTAAGACTGATGGGGCTGCTTCTTGCATTGATAGAACTCGACCCTACCCACCACAACATGCCTGTGGTGGCGATAATATGAAGACAGCAATGAACACAATGCGTCAAAAGACAAGGACGCGGGTTCCTGCAATGGCGCTAGCTGCCACAAAACTTGATACAGCGAGGGAGATATCCAAGACAAGAAGAGAGCACGACATACCTCCGCATCGGCAACATGAAATGCCTGGAAATGCTGCCGAAGGCGATGTTCATATGCGTCCCAATCCTCCGCCGTCTCGTCATACGGGGGAAAGGGAGGAGGGAACTGCGCCAGAGCAGACGGCATGGAGAGCAACGCCGGAAGCACTTGTTTCATGGTGGCCATGAGCTCCATCTGCTGCGCAACCAAAACTCGCACCAAATCCTCCATGCCGTGGAGAAGCTGCGAAACCAGAGCAACGACGCAACACGTGAAAGAACGACCCTACTCGTCGCCAATTGTGTAGTAACACTGTTCACGTTTACGTCGCACTTCACTTAGCGTAGACCGGGACTGTGTCCTAGGCATGCCCGATGTTAACTGACTGGGCACGGCCCGTGCTGCCGGAGTTGTTGTTGTTGTTATGCCAGCAGAGGTCGCGTCCGAATTCTCGCGTGCCCTCTGGTGGACGGGACTCTACTTGCGGCAACTACCATCCATGACGCGCCGTGCCAATGTGCGCCTCCCGCGATCTTTCTGGTGGCTACTGCAATAGGGAACTTAAGTATATTCCTAGAGTAATCATTTAAAGCCAATTCTTAAGACTTTGTTAATAGACTTTCTCGTGATATTTTACATCTCTCTTCAAGAGTGTTCCAGTTCAGTCCCTTCAGTATGTCTGTGACTCTCTCCCACAGATTACACAAACCTGTAACCATTTGTGCTGTCCATCACTGTATATGTTCAATATCCCCTGTTAGTCCAATTTGATATGGGTCCCACACACTTAAGCAATACTCTAGAACCTTTCCTATGATGCCAAATTTTGAAAACATATACCATACATAAGGAAATCATAAATTATTACAAATTTATTTTTCAAATCTCTGAACTGAATTTTAAAGCAACTCACCAGTAACGTCATATCATAACCACTGAGTGAAACAACGAACATCACAGCCCTGACATTGTCAAAACAGTAGATCCATTTTCTTCTCTGAGATCGCTGCCCCCCAACATCAAACATGCTGCAAAGAGTTAAGAAAGAACACTAGTGGATGTTATATTTATACGTAATATTAAAGTTGGTACCTGATATTTGCAGCTACAGGCATACCTGACAATAACATCATTGATTTTGAAGTGTGTTTCAATGATGCCATTTGTGCGAACCCTTGCCCTTAAGACATCTGTTGGTGTTGGCACATATTTTTCATCACAGATTCGATCCATGTTTTCAAATAAACTAAAACAAAAATATGGCTACTGAAATAAAATTTACAACAAAACCCTGCTGACATGAAAAAATGAAAATGAATCCATGGTAATAGTATGACAGTAAAATATAGAGCAAACAGTTTCCAACAGCAGAAAAAATGGTCACTATTTTTCATTAATTACTGCTGACTACCTACATTTTTCTGTTGTTGTGATTACTTTTCTTCTATTTTCAAATTTTACGAACACATCACAAAAACCTACTTAAGAAATCCCACGGATCAATTTTCAAAAAAACATCAACATCAAATAGAAAATGAGACATAAAATAATACTGAAACACTATACTACTACAGTACTGTTTGCAACAGATGACAAACACATTTCTGGCTTATAATAGTCCAGTTTAGGGAGCAGTGAGGCCAAGTTCAAGGAGACTGTGTGAACTAATTTCCAGCAAAATAGCCTGCATTCACTCACTCTACAAGCTATGGTGGAGGTGTGCCTTGGGGGATTGGGGGGGGGGGGGGGGGGCGTGCTATGAGCCAGTGTTATGGAAGTGATGATAAACTTTCCCCTACAATGAACTGCGTACCTTAACAACAACATAGACTTCTATTCACCAAAAATTGCATTCTAAAATATAATAACAATACATTGTTTCAAATTTTTTCTGACATGTTATTTCTTGCCTGAAAAGGATTAGTCCTGTTGATAACCATCTACTTGATATTATTCTTTTCAATTACACTGGCTTATGAACTAGTTCAAACTCAAGGATATTTTGTAATACTAGCAACAAAAGGCTGAAAGCAAGGGGAAACTACAGCAGTAATTTTTCCCGAGGGCATGCAGCTTTACTGTATGATTGAATGATGATGGCGTCCTCTTGGGTAAAATATTCCGGAGGTAAAATAGTCCCCCATTCGGATCTCCGGGCGGGGACTACTCAAGAGGACGTCGTTATCAGGAGAAAGAAAACTGGCATTCTACGGATCGGAGCGTGGAATGTCAGATCCCTTAATCGGGCAGGTAGGTTAGAAAATTTAAAAAGGGAAATGGATAGGTTGAAGTTAGATATAGTGGGAATTAGTGAAGTTCGGTGGCAGGAGGAACAAGACTTTTCGTCAGGTGAATACAGGGTTATAAATACAAAATCAAATAGGGGTAATGCAGGAGTAGGTTTAATAATGAATAAAAAAATAGGGGGTTAGCTACTACAAACAGCATAGTGAACGCATTATTGTGGCCAAGATAGACACAAAGCCCATGCCTACTACAGTAGTACAAGTTTATATGCCGACTAGCTCTGTAGATGATTAAGAAATTGATGAAATGTATGATGAAATAAAAGAAATTATTTAGGTAGTGAAGGGAGATGAAAATTTAATAGTCACGGGTGACTGGAATTCGAGAGTAGGAAAAGGGAGAGAAGGAAGCATAGTGGGTGAATATGGATTGGGGGAGAGAAATGAAAGAGGAAGCCGTCTGGTAGAATTTTGCACAGAGCACAACTTAATCATAGCTACACTTGGTTCAAGAATCATAAAAGAAGGTTGTATACATGGAAGAATCCTGGAGATACTAGAAGGTATCAGATAGATTATATAATGGTAAGACAGAGATTTAGGAATCAGGTTTTAAATTGTAAGACATTTCCAGGGGCAGATGGGGACTCTGACCACAATCTATTGGTCATGAACTGCAGATTAAAACTGAAGAAACTGCAAAAAGGTGGGAATTTAAGGAGATGGGACCTGGATAAACTGACTAAACCAGAGGTTGTACAGAGTTTCAGGGAGAGCGTAAGAGAACAATTGACAGGAATGGGGGAAAGAAATACAGTAGAAGAAGAATGGGTAGCTCTGAGGGATGAAGTAGTGAAGGAAGCAGAGGATCAAGTAGGCAAAAAGACGAGAGCTAGTGGAAATCCTTGGGTAACAGAAGAAATATTGAATTTAATTGATGAAAGGAGAAAATATAAAAATGGAGTAAATGAAGCAAGCAAAAGGGAATACAAACGTCTCAAAAATGAGATCGACAGGAAGTGCAAAATGGCTAAGCAGGGATGGCTAGAGGACAAATGTAAGGATGTAGAGGCTTATCTCACTAGGGGTAAGATAGATACTGCCTACAGGAAAATTAAAGAGACCTTTGGAGAAAAGAGAGCCACTTGTATGAATATCAAGAGCTCAGATGGAAACCCAGTTCTAAGCAAAGAAGGGAAAGCAGAAAGGTGGAAGGAGTATATAGAGGGTCTATACAAGGGTGATGTACTTGAGGACAATATTATGGAAATGGAAGAGGATGTAGATGAAGATGAAATGGGAGATACGATACTGCGTGAAGAGTTTGACAGAGCACTGAAAGACCTGAGCCGAAACAAGGCCCCGGGAGTAGACAACATTCCATTGGAACTACTGACGGCCTTGGGAGAGCCAGTCCTGACAAAACTCTACCATCTGGTGAGCAAGATGTATGAGACAGGCAAAATTCCCTCAGACTTCAAGAAGAATATAATAATTCCAATCACAAAGAAAGCAGGTGTTGACAGATGTGAAAATTATCGAACTATCAGTTTAATAAGTCACAGCTGCAAAATACTAACGCAAATTCTTTACAGATGAATGGAAAAACTGGTAGAAGCCGACCTCGGCGAAGATCAGTTTGGATTCTGCAGAAATGTTGGGATACATGAGGCAATACTGACCCTAGGACTTATCTTAGAAAATAGATTAACAAAAGGCAAACCTACATTTCTAGCATTTGTAGACTTAGAGAAATCTTTTGACAATGTTGACTGGAATACTCTCTTTCAAATTCTAAAGGTGGCAGGGGTAAAATACAGGGAGCGAAAGGCTATTTACAATTTGTACAGAAACCAGATGGCAGTTATGAGAGTCGAGGGGCATGAAAGGGAAGCAGCGGTTGGCAAGGGAGTGAGACAGGGTTGTAGCCTGTCCCCGATGTTATTCAATCTGTATATTGAGCAAGCAGTAAAGGAAACAAAAGAAAAGTTCGGAGTAGGTACTAAAATCCATGGAGAAGAAATAAAAACTTTGAGGTTCACCGATGACATTGTAATTCTGTCAGAGACAGCAAAGGACTTGGAAGAGCAGTTGAACGGAATGGACAGTGTCTTTAAAGGAGGATATAAGATGAACATCAACAAAGGCAAAACAAGGACAATGGAATGCAGTCGAATCAAGTCGGGTGATGCTGCAAGAATTAGATTAGGAAATGAGGCACTTAAAGTATTAAAGGAGTTTTGCTATTCGGGGAGCAAAATAACTGATGATGGTCGAAGTAGAGAGGATATCAAATGTAGACTGGCAATGGCAAGGAAAGCGTTTCTGAAGAAGAGAAATTTGTTACCATCGAGTATTGATTTAAGTGTCAGGAAGTCGTTTCTGAAAGTATTTGTATGGAGTGTAGCCATGTATGGAAGTGAAACATGGACAATAAATAGTTTAGACAAGAAGAGAATAGAAGCTTTCAAAATGTGGTGCTACAGAAGAATGCTGAAGATTAGATGGGTAGATCACATAACTAATGAGGAGGTATTGAATAGAATTGGGGGGAAGAGGAGTTTGTGGCACATCTTGACAAGAAGAAGGGACCGGTTGGTAGGACATGTTCTGAGGCATCAAGGGATCACAAATTTAGCATTGGAGGGCAGCGTGGAGGGTAAAAATTGTAGACGGAGACCAAGAGATGAATACACTAAGCAGATTCAGAAGGATGTAGGTTGCAGTAAGTATTGGGAGATGAAGCTTGCACAGGATAGAGTGGCATGAAGAGCTGCATCAAACCAGTCTCAGGACTAAAGACAACAACAACAGCAACAAAAGGTGATTTGTTTATTTTCAAATTAATATTAGATGAATTGTGAATGTGCGTAAGTCGTCTAAAATGTGAATCACACTGAAGACAAAAGGACTACACAAGTAAGGAACGCAAAGTAACCACTGTGATATTCTTCTTAGTAAGTGGACTTAAAAGAGTTTCAAACAACATCCAGAATGGAAACCATGTCGGCAGCCATTACACGTGAACCAAAATATGTTGTGTCAGTCCACATGGAAACAGTAGGTCAAGTTAACAGTCTAGGAAGCAAGTGTATCCTCTCAATACCATCATGAAGTAGAGCTATCAGGGATGGAGAACAAGTCAAGCTATTCATTAACAAGTAAACGCAACCACGGCTGGCCACTTCTGTAAAGTATAAAAACAACAAACTACGACTGATGCTAATCTACTCAAACGGATAAATGGTGATTACTTCTAGTGTATATATGTAAGTTAGGATCAGAAACACAGCTACTACTTCAAAATATTTTAACTTTACACAGACCAATGTTAGCTGCCTATTTGCTGCAAAAATTAAGATCTACCTGGAACAAATATTAGAGCTAGGCAGAATTTATATTCATGAGTTCAAATACTCAGTTATATTGAAGATGGAGCATCTAATGACATATTATTTTATTTTGTTTTTAAATATTTGTGGGTTTTAAATTTCCTCCCTGATGTCTATTGGCAACTGGTTATACACTTTTGCCCCATGATACAACTCCATTCTTAATCATAGAGGGGGATGTGTAGTTGTCCTAAATTCGCACCTGTTATTAAGCACAAACACCTTAGGGGGTGTATGTATTGGCATATAAGTGTAAGAATCCCTAGGTCTCTGAAGAGGCTTCTGCAATATGTTTGGTTATTTGATTATCAACTTCAGACAATATTCTTATTGCATGTTACTCTACAAAAACGACTTTTTGCACCTTGGCTACAATACCCCATAAAATTATTCCATAGGCCAGAACTGAGTGAAAGTATGCAGATTATGTTAGCAATCTTGCCTGAGGGTCAACCCAGAGAGTGCACAGCAGCCAGAACAGAGCTTTTTGGTTAACTTATCCACATGCTGGAACCACCTCACTTCAGTGTCCATCTGGATACCCAGGAACTTCAAACATGGAGCCTCATCCAGTATGTGCTCATTGATCTCTACTTCTGGTACCTCTAAGTCATTTCTATTTGTCTTCAATTGCATAAGCCGAGTTTCTGCAAGAGTAAGCGTTTAAGTGCCAGCTATAAACCAGTTGTAAGATTGTTCCACCATTATCCTGGTTGTGTCTGGTGTGGATGTGCTCAGACTTTTTATTAATATACTTGTTCCATCGGCAAACATTACAGTTTCTGAAAATCCTCTAATGTCCTCAGTGAGTCACTTATGTAGACCAAGGTTTCCCAAACTGTGTTCCGTAGAACACTAGTGTTTATAGGACGTGCTCATCTTCTGCCTTTAAGCTCTTAGGTTTTTGAATCTCGCCCGGTGCAGTCCCCAATAATTAGACTTTCCTTCTTATCCTGTCTGGTAAGTCTCCTCTAACCTGGGGTTCTGGGTGACTTTTCCCAAACCTGATCATTGCTTTCTGTTCACCCTTCTTTCTTCCCTGTCAATCATTCTGCCAGAAGAAGGAGCCACAGACTCTGAAAGCTTGCAGACTTTAATACTTTTTATATGTGTGTTCTCCTGTCACTGCTGGGTGAGTAGATTTTTTATCTATTCAATTACATTATCTTTACAAAAAAAACTATTAATGATATACTGTTCTTTGTCTTTTTTTTAAATTTATTATGATTTATATGTTACTAGTTATGATTTAAAATTGAAGAAATCACTAAATAAAACAAGTTTTTCCTCATTTTTAAAAATTTTATTAACTTTCAAAATAAACAAGGTGTTCAATCAAAGTACCAGGATTCTCAAGTTTTTCCATCAGAGGAAAAGTTTCACAGCCCCTGAAGTAGACCAATAACAGGAAGAGTCCAAGCAAACCTTACAGCACACCATACTTAAAATTTCTCCACTCTGAATTTGGTCATATTCATGCTGTATCGTTAACTAATATGATCCTTTGTTTTCTGTTGTCAAAATATAACTCCATCCGAGAAGGGGAAGACCATTAATGCCATCGGCATGTCAGAAAATGCTAACAGGGTAGTTTTTGTTGTTTAGTTATAGCAGAATTGAAATTGTGAACTCTTATATTGCCTTCTCAGTAGGCAAGCTTCTATGGAAGTCAAACTGAGCTGTTGTTGAAAAGTTATTCGCAATAAAGTTGTTGTAAGGCAGTTTCTCAAACATATTGAGAACACAGGAAAGAGTGACATTGGTCTATAATTAGATACCAGTTGCTTCACTCAACTTTCTTACATTAGTGTTATCAATGTATGCTTAACTTTTTCAGGATATACTTCTTGACTCTGTGATTGATTACATGGGTAACTTGAGAGTGGCTGCTACCAAGTCAGCAAAAGATTTTAGTACTCCAGCTGAGATACCAACAGGGCTAGAAGAGTTACTACTTTTTAGTGACCTCATGATTTTTGTGATCTCTAATTGATGAATCGAAGACATTGATTAGGGTGGTGGAGTACGTATTGTCTGACAAAGTAAGCTTATTGGATCTACTTTTCACAAATGATTTTTTGTCCTTGTGTTTTCAGCTACTGTCAGGAAAAATTCTTTGAATTTAGCAGCCATTAATTTTAATTTTGTATTATCTGCCTTGCTGCTATTGCCATTCAAGAGTTTAATCATTTAATCTTAATAAAGTTCCAAACTGTCCTTGTCTTGTTCTTGGAATTTTTTGTGCACAGTACATGGTTTTTGCCTTTTTGATGGAACACTGAAGAACATTGCACTACTGTTTATGGTGCATTGATCAGAACAACTCCTTGGCACTAAATAAAGCTCTCTTCCCTGCACAAAATGTTTTGATGTCAGTTGCCAGCCATCCTTTTCCTCGGCTTCCACTGTAAATTTCCCTTATCTGTTCTACAGGAAAACTGCATTCATAATGTAAATATATGTTTAGGAAATAATTAAATTTCTCATTTATCGTGTGTCCTTGGTAAAATTCCCCCATTTTTGATCCTGTAAATTCTATGTGAACAATGTAACTGAGTTCGGATTTAGAATTCTGTGACATTTTCCTTTTCCTTTCTTAGTTAAACCTAATTGACATGGAGACGTTATTGCTACCATTTGATCATCATGGTATGGGAAACTATTTTTTATGGATCTTATATCTACTTCATGAGAGACATTATCAATTGCTGTTACACTGTGTCCGTCTATTCTTGTTGGGAATGTTACTGTGAGGGTCAATTAATTGGAAAATAAATAAATAAATAAGGACGGGCTTTAATAAGGAGGAATTATTTAACGTTAAGGGCAATAACGAACTGCATCTAAACAGATGAGTTGACTGAGCTATAGCTTATAGCTCTACTATTATCCATATGTTACTTGGATACAATTTGAAGTTGCTTTCGCAGCCATACAGAAAATGAATAGGTCTGCTGTTAGCAATGAAATAAATGCCACAACTACTTAGAACCGACAGTCAATTAATGTCTCTCTCTCTCATGTGTTCTCCCCTCCCCCCAAGAAATCACTTTTTAAAACACATCTTTACGTTGTATTAATGCCTTTATTATGCACTTCTTCCCCAGAAGTAAATAACTCTACCACAAACAATACCTCCACTCTGTCTTATATCATTCCTTTGCAAGTAGCATCACATGATTTGATCCACATTTGTTACAGTATTCCCCAAATACAGCATTTGGTATTTTTATGGTGTCTGCTAGCAAACCAAGGCACACTATTCTGTTATAGTGGTAAATATGTGTGTGAGAGAAATATAACAGTAGTTCAACATCATATTTTCACTGATAATTGTTAACGAGAAACAAGAAAAATGGAATTAAAAGAAGGGTAAATCACTGATTGTGTGTAAGATGCCACCAAATACGAGTGTTCATAATGAAGATCTCCTGATTTTGTTATTAGCTGACCACTCTCTATTAATATGTGTTCAAGAAACACAATAAGAAATTTTATGGACATACACACTGAACATAAAGCACACCTGAAGAAATGCAAAGAAGTGAAGGACAAACACTCTGTCTCAGAAAATGTCAGTACACAATCTACATACCATTTTTGTGTGAAATACGTTGTAAGGGACTGTGACAACAAGAAATGTGTAATCTTACACAATGCTCATCATTGGAGTAGTTATAATAAGAAGTCCGGCAATAATGTGTGTATAACCAGCAATTCAAATGGTAAAGAAGAAATATTTCATCTGTTGTCTGGTAAAACTAATGTATGTCACAAAATAATAAAACCAAAGTCCACAAACATAAATGTATTGATTGCCATATCACAAAAAATTCACGTACCAAAAAGTTAATCTTTGTGGGTGAAGCCAAGATCAAAAACCTAAGTTTTCTACATGAAGATGTACTCGTGAAGTGTTTACATTAGTTTGTGTCAAACCAATCCAAAATAGTTTTCAAAAGTTAACAAAAACATCTCCAAAATCAGTAATTATGAGAGTGTGGTTACTGTAACAAGGACAAATGATGCTGCCTGCAACATCAGCCAATATCTAATAAATACAATAACAACCATGTATTATATTTAGAAGCAATGACCCAGGACCTCCATTGCAACTGGATACTGCACCCTGATAGAAAGATAATAAGCTGAAGGTGTTGGTCCACAAGGGTAGAGATTCAGACTAACCAATTAGGACATCACATTATGGTTGGATACTGTGCCCTCACAAGATCTCTGTCCTTAAGGACCACCATCTTCAGCTTATTACCCATTACTTACCCTTATATATAAAATACACTAATCATTTCCATTGCTGGCTTTCTGCAGTTTCTGCTCCTTTATCACCTAGTGCCCTGCTCATCACTGTTGATGTCACCTCTGTCTACCCCCATGCCCAAGGCCTTGCCGCTACTGAACATTACCTTTCCTAATGCCCAACTGACTCCTACCTCCTCCACGGTCACCATGACCTATTAACACGCAAACAAAGTTGACACTCGGCGCCCTGGCTTATGGGAGTGGCTGTAAATGGGAAATGCCTTTGGTGTCGCTCCCATCAGCCACCGAGCTGAGTCACAACTTTGCGCATAACTAATTCTTCTTTGAAGGCATTACCTACAAACAAATCTGCAATGCAGGCACAGGCAAATACACCAAACAATCCATCGGCCTTCTAGAAGAATCCCAATCCCCTCATCTGGCTCAGAGACAGTGATGACATCTTTATGATCTGGACAAAGGGTGAGAATGCCGTATCAACATTCCTACAGAAGCTCAACACCTTCTCCTCCATTTGCTTCACCTGAACCTGCTCAGCCAAACAAGCCACATTCCCTGGTGCCGACCTCCACCTCATGGATGGGTCCGTCAGTGCCTCCAAACACTTTGAACACAACAACCACCAATAATATCAGTATTTTGTGAACTGCTAACCATTACACCAATAAGTTCCTGTATATTTAGTCAGCCTTGACTGCCACATCTGCAGTGACAAGCAGTCGCTCTACAAACATGTTAAGAGCCTAACTGAAGCCTTGACAAAGCAACATTACTATCCACACCTTGTGCAAAACAAGATCTCCTGTGCCTTTCTGGAGTCACCTACCATCCCCTCTTACTCACTGACTGGTCACTTAGGAATGCCCCCTGGTGTCTCACAAGGGGAGAGTCCAACCTGTGGGTCACTGATTTTGATCAGGTTTTGTAGGACATTCTGTACTGCAAATAAAGAGACAAATGTCATGGCTTTTTCCCAGCCTCTCTGACTAAAGGTCAAAGTTAATGACAAAAAAATCATATTTTCAAAGCTATACATCTGAAGGTCATCTAAATACAAACAATTTTTATATGGAGTCCAAAGTTAATAAAGTTCAAGTTATTAACATTTTTTGTGTTTTTATACTGTGGCTTGGGTATTCGCTATTCTGTGTCCAGCAAAGCAAGGTCGATGGCCGAGTGGTCAAGGCATTAGAGTACCAAAACGGTAATCCATTTTTGATTCCTGATCGTGGCATTTCTTTCATTTGATTTTTTTAAGTTTTATTTTTAAATTTCTGATAATCAGATTACTTTTTACCTGTTTTTGAAGTAAAACATCCGGAGTGATAATTAAGAATCAAGTAAGTATACATTATGATGTTGTTGTTGTTGTTGTGGTCGTCAGTCCTGAGACTGGTTTGATGCAGCTCTCCATGCTACTCTATCCTGTGCAAGCTTCTTCATCTCCCAGTACCTACTGCAGCCTACATCCTTCTGAATCTGCTTAGTGTATTCATCTCTTGGTCTCCCTCTACGATTTTTACCCTCTACGCTGCCCTCCAGTACTAAATTAGTGATCCCTTGATGCCTCAGAACATGTCCTACCAACCGATCCCTTCTTCTAGTCAAGATGTGCCACAAACTCCTCTTCTCCCCAATTCTATTCAATACCTCCTCATTAGTTATGTGATCTACCCATCTAATCTTCAGCATTCTTCTGTAGCACCACATTTCGAAAGCTTCTATTCTCTTCTTGTCCAAACTATTTATCGTCCATGTTTCACTTCCATACATGGCTACACTCTATACAAATACTTTCAGAAACGACTTCCTGACACTTAAATCAATACTCGATGGTAACAAATTTCTCTTCTTCAGAAACGCTTTCCTTCCCATTGCCAGTCTACATTTGATATCCTCTCTACTTCGACCATCATCAGTTATTTTGCTTCCCAAATAGCAAAACTCCTTTACTACTTTAAGTGTCTCATTTCCTAATCTAATTCCCTCAGCATCACCCGACTTAATTCGACTGCATTCCATTATCCTTGTTTTGCTTTTGTTGATGTTCATCTTATACCCTCCTTTCAAGACACTGTCCATTCCGTTCAACTGCTCTTCCAAGTCCTTTGCTGTCTCTGACAGAATTACAATGTCGTCGGTGAACCTCAAAGTTTTTATTTCTTCTCCATAGATTTTAGTACCTACTCTGAACTTTTCTTTTGTTTCCTTTACGGCTTGCTCAATATACAGGTTGAATAGCATCGGGGAGAGGCTACAACCCTGTCTCACTCCCTTCCCAACCACTGCTTCCCTTTCATGTCCCTCGACTCTTATAACTGACATCTGATTTCTGTACAAATTGTAAATAGCCTTTCGCTTCCTGTATTTTACCCCTGCCACCTTTAGAATTTGAAACAGAGTATTCCAGTCAACATTGTCAAAAGATTTCTCTAAGTCTACAAATGCTAGAAATGTAGGTTTGCCTTTCGTTAATCTATTTTCTAAGATAAGTCCTAGGGTCAGTATTGCCTCATGTGTCCCAACATTTCTATGGAATCCAAACTGATCTTCCCTGAGGTCGGCTTCTACCAGTTTTTCCATTCGTCTGTAAAGAATTTGCGTTAGTATTTTGCAGCTGTGACTTATTAAACTGATAGTTCAGTAATTTTCATATCTGTCAACACCTGCTTTCTTTGGGATTGGAATTATTATATTCTTCTTGAAGTCTGAGGGAATTTTGCCTGTCTCATACATCTTGCTCACCAGATGGTAGAGTTTTGTCAGGACTGGCTCTCCCAAGGCTGTCAGTAGTTCTAATGGAATGTTGTCTACTCCCGGAGCCTTGTTTCGACTTAGGTCTTTCAGTGCTCTGTCAAACTCTTCACGCAGTGTCATATCTCCCATTTCATCTTCATCTACCTCCTCTTCCATTTCCATAATATTGTCCTCAAGAGCATCATGATGTACTGGCAGTTATTTTCATTGTGATACATGTACAAAAATACACCTACAGTATATTATAGCATAATCCTAAATAATCATCTGTTTGTGAGCATTCTCATAATCTGTGGGGTGAAACTTAACATAGAAACAGGTAAAACATAAATTATTTCCAGCACCATGCACAACACACAAGTAAAATCTCAGTTCATTGACATGTTTTCCACTACATTGTTTACGGAGAAAACGTATCTCATTCACAGTGATAAAAACAGATCTATCAGATATTAATTTGTCTGCATGCCCAGTGTATAAAAGCATATCCTTAAAGACTGGTGTGGACAACTGGTTACGGATCAATGTACGAATAACGGTAGCATCCACCTTATCTTGTAACTCTCTGTTCTGCTGTGATGTCACATGATTTTGAAGTTGTGCAACGAAATTCTTTACCTGTCAAAAAAAGTAAATATTACACAGCTGACAAAGAGAGGTACATTTTGGTGATATCACTTTCACAGTGTAGGTTGGTTTAGTGTCATCAACTACGGAAGTCCTATCTAGTGTGTCATGTATCACGACGCAAATAACTGTCAATACAGTATAATATTTATGCACCTGATAATTAATCACACCTCCAAAGTTTTTACTTCATCAATGCAAAGAAATGTACACTGTTTACCAGAATATTTTAAGAACACTGAAAAAATTACATGATGAAAAATCAAACATGGCCAGCAGTTTGGTAGTCTTAACTGCCTTGACCGCTGACCTTCCTTTGCTGGACACCTATAACTACGAGTACCACAGCTACAGCTTGAAAACACAAAACTGTTAATAACTTGAACTTTGGTCCCCACATTATAACAAAAATGTTTGTTTTTAGATGATCTTTCAATGTATAGAATTTAAAATACGAGATTCTGTCATCAACTTTGACCTTGGTTTTTTCAACAATTAGGGGACTCTTGCAAAGAGCTGAAACACGTAACTCTTTCATCTTTGCAAGACTTGATCAAAATCGGTGACCCACAAGTCAGACCCTCCCCTTGTCAGTACAACCCAGGAAACCAGGACTAGAGCAACTAAAAAGCATTTGCTGCTAGGGTTTTCGCTAACTCTTGTCATGCTCTGAAATCAGAATTACGTACCCACCTCCACAAAACAGATATTTAGCTGTCAAAACCTTATCCATCCCTTCCATCACTGCTCCCAGTCGCTTCCCTCATAGTTCTAATCTCTGTTAAAGACCCAGGATGCAAGATCTGTCCCATATATCCCCCCCCCCCCCCCCCCCACCCCCTTCACTTAATCTACTCCTGTCACAGGATTTTTCTAACAAATCAAATGCAGGTGTCCATTTCCCATCCCATCAAAGGCAGGGTCATATGTCGTCTACCATCTTAGCTGCAACCACTGTGAGGCATTCTACTTGGGCATGACCACTAACAAGCTGGCTGTCTTCAGTAATGCCCACCACCAAATTGTGGCCAAGAGATAGATAGACCACCCAGTTGCCAATAATAGTGCCCAACACATTGTGCTTGACTTCAGTGACTGCTTCAGAGCCCATGCTATCCGAGTTCTTCCAATAAAAACCTGATTTTCTGAATTGTGCAGGTAAGAGGTCTCCCTACAACATATCCTTCATTCTCATAACCCCCTTGGCTTCAACATCTACTGGTCCCTATCATCCACTTGCCTCTACACAGTTCTCCGCTACCTCTCCAGCCTCACACATGCCTTTTATCCCCCCCCCCCCCCCCAAGTGCACCTGTATAGTTGTTTCACTTTCTCTGCTACCAAGCCCCCACCCCACCCCACCCCCCCCCCCACCCCCACCCTCCTGTGCAGAACCTCCCAATATTGCATTTAACAGCTCACCATCTTGTCCCTACTACATCCCTGCACACTTTTAATGGCAATACTACAGCAGTTTTCACCACCCCTACTCTGCTATCCCTAATCCTCCACTCTTGAGTCCCATAGTGCTCAGAGCCCTAATCCTCCACTCCATTTCCATACCGTCACTACCTGTACCAGCTGAGATCGCTACTCGCTGCTGTTGGGCCTCAGTGCCCAGAGACAATAGTAGCCATGTGTGTGTTGTTGTACATGTGAATGTATGCACTTTCTTTATAAATCTGTCATGGACTTTGTCTGATAATTAAATTACTTTTAATTGTGAAATGCCTCCATCTGCCACTGCACAACACCTTCTCTATAGAATAAGTAGTAGTCTCTCCTAATTCATACTGTGTTTTTCAGTCCACAATTTTCCATTGTTTTATTTGACAGAAGAGGTCAGTGTCTTTACACAAAATAAATAAAAATTAATGCAAAACAAGTACTTTCTTTCTGCAAGAATTTTAGTTTCACAGTATTACACAATCTGTATCAAATGTAATGTGATTAGAAAGCTATAAAGTTTAACACAGTTCTTGCATAGGAATAAACATAAAATGTATTGAAGCTTCAGAACTGTTTTATTTGCATTATGTACTCTTGAAAACTCTATTTTGTAAATTCTTAACTTCAATATTGTTTGAATGAAATCATTTTAGGCATTAAGCCAACGACACAGACTAAATTGACCTTTCCTGTGGAAGCCTACATACACATATTTAATACTGTTACTACTGAATAGGCCTCTGAAATCCCAATGGTATCAACCGACCGCCGTATCATCCTCATCGGAGAGGCATTACTGGGTGCGTGTATGGAGGAACATGTGGTCAGCACACTGCTCTCCCAGCTATTGTCAGTTTTTGTGACTGGAGCCACCACTTCTCAACCAAACAGCTCCTCAATTGGCCTCACAATGGCTGAGTGCACCCTGTTTTCCAACAGCACTTGGTAGACCCAGACAGTGACCCATCCAAATGCTAGCCAAGCCTGACATACTCAACTTCAGTGATCTGATGGGAACTGGTGTTACCACTGTGACAAGGCCATTGGTATTTAGTACTATTACTCAACAAAATCATAAGAATAACCTGCATTGTGACCTGGAATTGTACTATATTAAAAATTTATGAAATTATTTAATTTTTAATAAACATTATTATTACATTAGTGGGAAGACATGAAAAAGTTACTAGTACTTACTATAAGGCAGAGTCATTAAGCTCATACTCATATCCACGTGCCACGGCCAATCGCACTCCTCGGTCTGCCCATAGTTCGTGTAGTGCATTAGCCACATCTGGTAAGACATTGAACTGCTTGTCAAAGCAGCTGGAGCTGGTCAGAATTGTCTGTGCATGCCACTGAGACACATGAAGATAATCTTGGTAATCATATTTTTTATGATTTTAATTGTACACAGTAGTCTGCAAAGTACTTTACTTATTTTCCATTTAATATCGTGATACTACTCAATGTGAAGGAATAGTATCACTATGCTTTTTAAAGGAAAAGGAACCAAAAATTGGCTGGAATTTAATTTTTTAGTTAATCACATTTATTCTATATTTAACTGAAGCCAGTAAGCAAAACCCAATTAACAACAAATACTTTTTACTACTCAAAAATATATATTATATGAGCCTGTTCACAATGGCGCAGATTCTTAATTCAAATGGGCCAGCATCTCTGTTTTGTGATTTTTTACTAATAAATTTATACTAAGTTGTTTTGTAAGCAGGCACAGCAAGTAAGCTTTTGGCCAAAAAGTCCTTCAGCAGAATTAGACAACACACACACACACACACACACACACACATCACACAAACGCAAGTCCCAAACAAATGACCACAGTCTCTAACTGCCGAGGCCAAACTGCAAACAGCACCGCATGACGGGAGAAGCAAAGTGGGTGGTGGCAGTAAGGGAGAGGTTGGGGCGGGGAAGGATAGGGGTGCGTTGGTGGAACAGAGAGCTGTATAGTGCTGGAATGGGAACAGGGAACAGAATATGTGTGTGAAGTACAATGACTAACGAAAGTTGAGGCCAAGAGGGTTCAGGAACATAGGACATACTGCAGTGAGAGTTACCATCTGCGCAATTAAGAAAAGCTGGTGTTGGTGGGAAGGATCCAAATGGCACAGGCTGTGGAGCAGTCACTGAAATTAAAAACATAGTGTTGGGCAGTGTGTTCAACAACTAGGTCGTCCAGCTGTTTCTTGATCATAGTTTGCCAGGGGCCATTCATATAGACAGAAGCCTTGTTGTGGATGTCGTGCCCACATAGAATGCAGTACAGTGGTTGCAGCTTAGCATGTAGATCACGACTGGTTTCACAGGTAGCCCTGGCTTGATGGGATAGGTGATGCTTCTGACTGGTCTGGAATAGATAGTGGTGGGTGGATGTATGGGACAGGTCCTGCATATGGGTATATTACAGAGAATTAGCCATGAGACAAGGGATTGGGAGCAAGTGTTGTGTGTGGATGAATGAAGATGTTGTGTAGGTTTGGTGGGCGGTGGTGGAATATCACTGGGGGGGCGGGGGGGGGGGGGGTGGTGTTAGTGGGTAGGGCATTCCTCAATTCAGGACACGACGAGAGGTAATCGAAACCCTGGTGGAGAATGTAATTCAGTTGCTCCACACCTGGGTGGTACTGAGTCATGACGGAAGTGCTCCCATGGATGGTGGAACTTTGTGGGATAGTGGGTTACTGGAGAGAAAGGGCATGGCAGATCTGTTTTAGTACAATGTTGAGATGATGATTACAGTCTGTAAAGGCCTCAGTGAGACCCTATCGAGAGGGCATCACTACAGATGCAACTCTCATGAGTGGCTAGGCCATGTGGAAGGGACTTCTAGGTATGGAATGGGTGGCAGCTGTTGAAGTGGAGGTATTGCTAGTGCTCGGTAGGTTTGATATGGACAGAGGTACTGATGTAGGCATCATTGAGGGAGAGGTCAACATCGAGGAAGGCAGTCTGTTGGGTTAAGGACAAGGTGAAGTGAATGGGGGAGAAGATGTTGAGATTTTGGAGGAATGTGGATAGGGTGTCCTCACCCCCAATCCAGATCACGAAGCAGTCATCAGTGAATCTGAACCATGTGAGGGGTTTGGGATTCTGGGTGGTTAGAAAGGATTCCTCTAGATGTCCCATGAATAGGTTGGCATAGGATGGTGCCATGTGGTGCCCATAACCATATCCCACATTTGTTTGTAGGTGATGACTACAAAAAGGAGTAGTAATTGTGGGCAAGGATATAGTTGGTCAGAGCAACTAGGAAGGAGGTTGTAGGTTTGGAATATGTCAGGCAGAGGAAGTGTTCAATAGCGGGAAGGCCATGGGCATTAGGGATGTTGGTGTAAAGGGAGGTGGCATCAATAGTGATGAACAGAGCACCATTTGATAAATGAAGAGGAACTGTGGCAAGTCAGTGGAGGATATGGTTGGTATGTCTTGTGTAGGAGGATAGGTTGCAGGTAACAGACTGAAGGTGTTGGTCTAAGCGAACAGAGATTCTCTCAGCAGAGGCACAGTAACCGGCCGCAGTTTGACATTCTGTATGGATAGGTCTATGGACTTTAGGGAGCATGTAGAAGTAGGAGTGTGGGGAATGGTAGGAGTGAGGAGAGAGATGGACTCTGGGGAGAAGTTCTGGGATGGGTCTACGAACCTGAGGAGAGACTTGACATCCTGCTGGATTTCTGGAATGGGATCACTGTGACATAGTTTGTAGGTAGAGTCCTTCTGTCAGGTAATTCTTGCGGTTCAAAACCACAGTGGTGGAGCTTTTGTCAGCAGATAGGACTATAATGTTGGGATCAGTTTTTAGTTGGTGGATTGCAGTTCTTTCTGTGTATTTAAGGTTAGCTTGCATGGCGAGGGAATTGAGGAATGACGGTGAGGCAAGATTTGAGGTTATGGAATTGTGGAAAGTTAAAAGGGGATGACTTGGGAGCAGTGGATGTGGATCATGGTTGGATGGAGGAGTGAACTGAGTCATGCAGGTTTCAACACTGGTCTCTGGTTGTGTCTGATTGGTAGGGTTGGTGGTGAAAAACTGCTTCCACTGTAGGAAGAATTTTACAAACAAACCTTGTCAACTGGCCTAAACCTCCTTGCTATACCTCCTCTCCAACTGTAAAATTCTCCTTCCAGGAACTAGAGCAGCTTAACAACACCACCTCAAAAAAGTGTTCACTTCCTACTCCCACCTCAAACTATCACTATCCACTGCCCGTATAACTATCTCCAAACTCCTCCACATTTCCTGATAGTTGACAAACCCAGACTCGCAGACCCTTCTGTTTTTATCCCACCTACAAAAACTCCCTCACACCGCCATACAGAATCCAGAATCTAAATACATCGAAACACAGTCCTGAACCTTTCCTCTGAAAGCTTTAGCCCCACAGAAGTATCAGTCCTTTCCAAAGGCCTTGCCTTTTGACCCAGTCCAAAATTCAATCATGTAGGACTTATTAAAGACCTTCTTGTCTTCTTTCAATCCCTATAGTAGAAACAGTTTTTTGCCACCAACCTTACCAATCAGACATAACCAAAGACCAATGTTGAACCCTGCCTGACACAGTTCACTCCTCTATCCAACAGTCATCCACCACCACTGCCCCCAAATCACTCCGTTAACTTTCTACAATTTTTTAACCTTAAATCTTGTCTCACTATCATTCCCCAAATCCTTCAAAATGCAAGCTAACCTTACATCCATAGAAAGAGCCACAATCCAACACCTACAAACTGACCCTGACCTTTTAATTCTAGCTGCTGACAAAGGCTCCAACACAGTTGTTTTGAACCACAAGAATGACCTGCTTAGCTGAATGGTAATGTGTTTGCCTACTATGCAGCTGGCCCGGGTTTGATTCCCGGCCAGGTTGGAGATTTTCTCCACTCGTGGACTGGGTGTTGTGTTGTCCTCATCATCATTTCATCATCACTGACACATAAATTGCCTAATGTGGTGTCACATGAAATAAGACTTGCAACTGGATGGCCAAACTTCCCCAATTGGGGCCTCCCAGCCATCAAAGCCACACGATCACTTCATTTTTTTACCTGGCAAAAGGATTCGGCCAACCGTCAGATTCATCCACCTACAAACCCTGCCACAGTGCCCTATTCCAGAAATCCAGCAGGATCTCCAGTCTCTACTCAAATCCTCAGGCCCATCCCAGAAGTCCTCCCCAGAGTCCATCTCTCTCTCCTCACCCCTACCATTCCCCACACTCCTACTTCTACGCGTTTCCTAAAGTCCGTAAACCCAACTGTACAGAATGTCCCACTGTGGCCAGTTACTGTGCCTCTGCTGAGAGAATCTCTGCTTGCTTAGACCAACACCTTCAGCCTATTGCCTGCAACCTACCCTCTTACACAAAAGATACCAACCATTTCCTCCACTGACTCTCCAAAGTTACTTTTCCTTTATTACATGGTGCCCTGTTCATCACTATTGATGCCACCTGCCTTTACACCAACATCCGTAAAGCCCATGGCCTTACCACTATTGAACACTACCTCTGCCCGACAGATTCCAAACCTACAACCTCCTTTCTAGTTGCTCTGACCAACTATATCCTTGCCCACAATTACTCCACCTTTTTGTAGTCATCACCTACAAACAAATGCGGGATAAGGTTATGGGCACCACATTGCACCATCCAATGCCAACCTATTCATGGGCCATCAAGAGGAATCCTTTCTAACCACACAGAATTCCAAACCCCTCATCTGGTTCAGAATCACTGACAGCTTCATGTTCTGGGATGAGGGTGAGGACACATTACCCACATTCCTCCAGAACCTCATCATCATCTCCCCCATTCACTTCACCTGGTTCTCCTCAACCCAACAAACTGCCTTCCTCAATGTTGATGTCCATCTCAAAGATGGCTACATCAGTACTTCTGCCCATATCAAACCTATCAACCACAAGCAATACATTCACTTTGTCAGCTGTCACCCATTCCATACCAAGAAGGCCCTTCCATATGGCGTAACCAACAACTGCCGTTGCATCTGTAATGACGAGTAGTCCCTCTTGAAAGTGTCTCACTGAGGCCTTTACAGGCTGTAATTACCCTCCTAACCTTGTACAAAAATAGGTCTCTAATGTCTCATCTCATCTGCACCATTTGGATGATAAAATTACTGGTTTTGTAAGTTAATTTAAAAAATATTTCATATCATTGAAACTTTTTTTTGTATTAATGGGAGCTACAAGGAGGATGTGTAAAATGTCAACAATGAAGTAGATTGCTGAATTATTTCATAGTGTATTTTGGGTTCTCAGTGTTTACTACACACACCTTATTTTTATGAGACTGCAGATTTATCCTCAGTAGACCCATGCCGCTCAGCACATACTTCATGGAGGATAAGAGGTTATCCATGACCGTTGGCCGGAAGCTGCTGAGCTCCTCTCTTGTGAAGCCATCACTGTGGATGATTTTCATCTGCTTTACCAGCGTGCTCTTTCCGCTCTCTCCTGCACCTGCAACATTTTCAGGATCAACTTGTCTCTGTCATAAAAATGACTCAACTGTAATATTACTTTACCATGTAATATTACCTTACCACCAATTACAACTATAAAGGTTATATGCAATCACAAAGAGCTGTGAGTGTATATGATCCTTAATTACCAACATATGTAGCGAAAAATATCACACAAGCTCTTGGTTAATGCATGGACATTTAAAAAACATGAAAAATCCAAAATTAGCATGTGCTTTGGTCTGAAAACGTGAAGTTCATATGGATATGCCCTTTGAGTACAGCCCAGTTTCATCAGAATTGTATAAGTGTTTGTGGAGAAAGTTGTTCTGTTCTGTACAGATGAAGAATTAATGGCAAAAAGCAGTAGCTACACCTGTTAGCAATATGTTTCTCATGCCTAACAGAAATGAATTGCATAGTGATGTTTAAACTGAGTCAGCCATCCTGATGATCTGTTATTTTTTTTCAGTTCTCCTAGTTTCATAGAAATCTCCTGCTTTCTCTGTTAATATTGGATCTAATACGGGAACTACTCCTGACTTCTTCTTCTGGAATAGCAAGTGCAGTATTTCATGTTATTTTGTGTTAAGTTGAAGTTTTCATGCATTTATACTGGGTTGGCCTGGACTGGCTGTCAGCTTCGATTGCAAAATTTAACAGTTTTCTTTTAATCTCTCACTGTTTGTATGCCTATCCCATATACCTGCGAAAGTCTTACTGCAGATTCGTCCTTTAGTAATTTACCTACAACTCCTAATTTCTTTTCAGTCATCAGATCAACACATTTTCACTTATGTAAACAACCTGTAACTTCGGAAACATGAAATGTGGTATAGATTAACACTGATTGTCAATGAATCTTTATTGAGATCTGCCAACAGCTAGAAAAGTACAATCAACGATGCACTCCAATGTGTAACAGTGTGCTTTCTTCTTGAACAACACAGAGCAATAATTTTGAAGGGAAGAAAACATAAATCATGTTCTTTTACTACCATGTTTAAAAGAGTCATAAATTGTCAACCTTTATCTTCTTGGGTGAAGGGCTGGTCACACATGTAGACAGGACACTGGCCACAGGCATGTTACAAGGGTAAGAGTCACAGCATGTACCTGAAGGTGAAATGAGAATATATTTCAGGAATATCTTACGTTAGGGCCTTCATCATCTCCGGCGGCTTAACGTAAGTCACATATATAATAATGTAATGGAATACTTCACGCAACCTATTCCCTCTCACCCCCACACTTTGGAAACACCATAAATGTTAAATTCTGGCACTCAACATAGGCCCCTAATTAAGCAAAACAATGAAGTACAGAGTGGATCACTGTTGTAATTGCTTTACAGATCTGACAGATATTTCTACTTTTTGTATTTTTCACAGAGGCGATAAATTTAAGATCAATTAAACTTATGTCTGAAGCAGTCAAATCAGCTGATCAGCCTTGGGGAGTGCTAATAATGTCTGATCCCCTGATAATGTCTTAATTGCATCTGTATACATTAATAACTGTTGTGAGATACTGTCTGTTTGAATTGAGATTTGAGGCAGAATAAGTTTCCTCACGACTGCTAGTTATTGGTAGGAAAGGGCTTTGCTGCTGTCTGAGATATCTTGATACCATTTTGATAATGGTGCTCTCTCTGAAATAATTCCATACATTTATTTACAGCACAAAATTTCACCTCATAATGGATCACAAACAATTAATTTCTCTGTTTGGTTGTAAGAATGCCTCCCAGAAGAAACAGCATAATATTTACAATGCTGGGCCCTCTTTCTCAGCGATTGCAATTATCCAGTTCACTCTTAGCCAACAGTACATGTTAACATGAACGCCTTCCTACCTTTGGGGTCAGATCACACACTTGACTCTTAGGAAACACTGCACTTCCAAATAGGGAAAACTTGACAAAACCACCTACAAGAGTTTCCTGTCACTGCATCCACAATTGCAAGGTACTCAAGCGAGGACCTTACACATCTGACAAGGTTGGTCGAAACATTCTCTGCTCTGCTCCTTTCCAGAACTTTGCACATATTTCCCCCCTAAAAAAGAGGATCCATATAATAAAAGGGAGTACTGATGCTGATGACAGATGATGATGACTGCTGGGTGGTCATCCCACCCCCACTGCATCAGTGCATCATAAATCTCCAGAATGCTGACCAGTCGGGAATGACACCCATTAAGGCACTTGCGTGGTGGCATGCCTACTGGAATGTCATCACGTAGGACATCAAGGGAACAGCCGATTTCAGTGAGACCTGTGCGCCAACCCAGTCAGCATCCCTCATCCCTGCAACAGTTCCACATCTGGTTGATGTCATACTGGCCATGGGAGCATGTCCACATGGACTTCGCTGGACCAATCCTCAGAGAGATGTGACTCACCATTGTAGACTCAAATCAAGTTTTCAAGGTGTGCAGTTTACTGTCTAGGAATGCAGGAGAGAGGGGTGGCACATCGTAGCAGCGGCGGGAAGTGGCACACACTTGAAGGTGACATGAACTGGGACAGGAGGACAGGACGGAGGAAAGGGTGTGCACAGTGGGTTACCTGAGATTGAGCCCACGACAATTACAGGATCGGAGGATATGTTGTATGTATAACTCTCACGTGTGTAGTTCAGCAAAGCGGGCGATGGAAGGAAAAATCCAGATGACTCGGGTTATGAAGCAGCCACTGAAATTGAGCATGTTACACTCACCTGCATGTTGTACCACCTTGTGGCCAATCATCTTGGACAGCTTATTGATGGTCATACTGACATAAAAAGCTGTGGGTTGTTTGTAGCAAAGTTGGTATATGATGTGGCTGCTTTCATAGGTGGTCTGGCCTCTGATAGGATAAACCTGTGACAGGATTGGAATTACAGGTGCCGGGTGGATGGACTGCGCACATCATGCATCTTGGTCTGCCATATGGATATGATCACTGTGGCAAAGGACTGGTAGTGGGTGTGATATAAGGATGGACTAGGATGAATTGTAGGTTGGGTGGGAAGGGTCTTGGGTAGGATGCCTCTCATTTCAGGGCTAGGATGAGAGATAATCAAAACTTTCAGGTAACCCACCGTCCCCACACCCTCCATACAACAGTTAGCCCTTCCTCTGTCCTGTCATCCCCTCATGATTCATGTCCCCATGTTGCCTGCATCGTGTGCTGATTGTCACTGCCCACTACAGTTGTGCCAGGCCTTATGGCTGCCACCCCTCCTTCTGACATTCCTATCTGATAAACTGGCAGTCTTCCTTCGAGTTGCTAGCCAGCCACCCCTAGTCCCTCTCCCTGCCTCCAACCTCACTCTCCCACTACCCACCCCACATGGCACTACCCCCAGCACAACCAGTCCACCTACCAAAAAGCAGCATTGGCACTATTAGTCCAGCCGGGACCATGTCCGTGTGTGTGTGTGTGTGTGTGTGTGTGTGTGTGTGTGTGTGTGTGTGTGTGTGTGCACGCACACCTTTTACTCTTGCTCATCAAAGAACAACTCCACAAGCTAGCAAACTTTCTTTCTTTTGTGTGTGCCTATCAACAACTCAGTGCCTTTGCTTATCTGCGAGTGGTCTCCTGTGATCCAAAAATAATTTGGCTTACATCTGCATAAATAAGTTACTATATTAATAATTGCACTGGTCCATGATTGCTGTACCACAAACAACTGCACAAAATTCTGACGTACTCAGCATACTGAGAGTGAACCTAATGCAACTATAGTCACACATCAATTGTTATGTAATTCAAAAACTATAGAAAATCTGTGTGCAGGTAAATTTCTGTTTTGATATACGATAATATTTATTTCAAACTGTTCTGTAACAAGAAATTCTTCTCAATCAACTCAAATGGAAGTGCAATCCATTTTGTCTTGAAAATTCCATAAATATTTGCCTTATGTTTTCTGGATGCATTTATCACTTGATTAGCAGAGATATTCGACTTTTCTTTAATTTCTTTGGTCAGTTGACTGTCATGTAAATAACTGAGTCAGTGTCTGTCTGCACTATGTTGGTCCAGTTCATCAGGAAGACGTCCACCAGCTATTGCAACATTCCTAAGAACTGCATCTTCAACTTGACACATTTCTCCCTTTATGCAGACTTTTCTATCAATTGACAAAATTCACTGAGTTTTCAATGCTGATAAACTTGTATTCATATCTACAGAAATGTTTGTATCATCAGCTTCTTGTGGTTCCTAATGAACTATGACTTATGGAATCTTCTTCATGGAAAAATCTTTTCTGCATGATGAGCAAAGTTTTTGACTTGCTATATACAGGCTTCATCATACATTTCAGCTGAGCAACCATTTCCACGTCAAATGAAATCAGACTTATTTATAATTGTTGTTACATTCTCTTTGTAGAAATTTATAGTAGTGTAAAGAGTGTTTCAAGATGAAAGCACAACACAGCATTTTCGTCACAGTATAAACCACTTTTGTCCATTAACCAGCTGCTCAGATGGTATGGGCATGTTAGGCGAATGGAGGAGAAAGGGTACCCAGGAGGATAAACAAGATGAAACCAGTAGGAAAGAGACCAAGAGGAAAACCGAGAGACAGATGGCTGAAAGGAGCGGAAGAATGCATCCAGAAGAAAGGAGAAGATTGGACCAAGGTGAAGACAGAGAGATGGTGGCAAGACAGAAGACGATGGAGAGGCTTATGTTCCAAACAGACCCGGCCAGACGCTGGAAACTGTCCAAGATGATGAATGAACCAGCTGCTGTTCTTTAAAAGAAAATTCTTTCAGCTTTTAAGCTCCTGTACGCTATATACACAGTTATGCTGCATGCAAAATTACATATGATAGTAAAATGCAGGACTGTAGCCTGTCTTGGAATCCTGAGCTTATTATTTAGTGTAATTAAGCATCATACACAATCTATAAAACAACAATGCTTCAAATACATTTTGCAAAAGAAACATAAAGTTTACTGAGGACTAAATTAATAAACAGTACTCACATGTACTAATAAAAACCAAAAATTTCAGACAAATTTTTGAATCTTAACTGAAATAATGCAAATATAAAGGTAAGTGGTTCTGATAGACTTAATTAGAGCCTAGCCTACTATTTTCAGTGATGTAACTACTTTAAAATCTGTGGTGTCTGTTTTAAAACAGGTGGTGCCAAATACAAACAAAAATGGCACATTTTGTAGTTTTGGTAACTTCAGAGGCTGACAGCTTAGTGAATACATCTGTAGGAAAGTTAATAATTCACTAATTTTCTAATGAAAAGACAATCAATGCACTGAAAAAAGATTATGGTTGCAATGCAGTTTACTCACTACCCACTATGAGAATCAGAACAGGCCTTAGTCATAATCTGTGAGTGCCGTTTACTTTTACTATTTCTCGTTAAAAGATGCAAGTTTGAAGAGGCAATGTGATGTAGCTATTGCATTCTCATCTTTATTTATGTTATTCCTGTGTTCTATGCAGAAGGTAGTGTTGGAATGGCAAGTGGAAGGACCATAGCTCTATTAGGTCAGGGACGACAACTAACTGAACCTAAGGATTTTTCAAAGGGTTTGCCGTTGCAAGGAAAGTAGCCCTCATGAAAATGGCTCTAGTACCTATACCACATATAGACGGACGAAGTTGGTAGACATTCATACAGGTCCCTTAGATACATACTGTACATATTTCAACATAACTGAAATTGGTTGAGATGCAACTGCTTTGTCCTTGAAATGGACTGGCCCATAAATACATAACTACACACAAGTTCGTTCAATAAGATGAATGTGTCATTGTGGGGAAAAGTATATATGGGGCTTAGTTCTACTGGCAAAAGAATTACTGTGACACTTCAGTCTCTTGCCTGGTAGCCCAAAACTGTTGCATTAGCATTAAGGCTACTGCAGGTTAAATAAGTTGGCTGCACATGAAGAAAATTTCCTGTCATAGCCCCCATTGTCGGGTATGACTGCTCACTGAGGACAGTCAAGTGGCAAAATCTTCCACATGGTAGTTTAATGTGTAGTGACACATTCTGAAGTGGTTATTGTACCGTATGTATTATCACTAAATGCTGGAATTCTACAGTTTCATGCACCATACCAGTCTTCTCAAAATGTGCTGTGTCTTGGAGAACATAACCTGATAGTTAGTCTTGAACCATGTGTCCGCAATCACTTAGTACGACAAATAAATGGTAAATGGTAAACATCACATTAAGTAGGCTTTCTCAATTGGCTCTCACTGATTGTGCATTCCAAGGCAAGGCTGTAAGTCACACTCATCGAGCTGAAGATATGGATGGTTCTCTCTCTGATGAGTACCAGAGCATTCAGTTCCAGGTGGCTCCAAGCAGCCTGGTGTGTTAGTGCTAAAACAAGATTGTGTGTGATCCATTAATTTTCAGGAGTGCAGCAGCATTAATTCTATTTCTTTTAATATTTCGGCCTTCTTCAGACTGAGCTGTGCAACTGAAGCTACAATACTCTGAAGATGGCTAAAAGGTAAACAGTTGGAATGTTACCAGAAGAATAAACAGAGTTATGTGGCTGCATTCTCAAAATTTTATGGATTAGACACTGTGCCAGGAAAATATGACTTAACACTTCAAGATTATTCGTGTTATCGAACAAGTATTGGATGTTATTCTAGGTCAGAGTATTATTGCTAACATGCTCTGAAGTTGGCTGATAAATTATGATAGGTTGCGACTTTACCTGTGGGAAACAGTCAGGGATGATGGAAATCATCACAGCTGACATAAATGCTGGGGAAAAGCTCTGCTAATCATTGCGATGTTGCAGGGTTACCTAGCATTGTGCTGCTCTCCTCTCCTAACGCTGAATCATAATACTGGCTCATGATGCCTTAAAGGATGTCTCTACTGTTATTTACACTATGGGACAATTTGAGTTGTGGTGACTACATTGCGGGGAACTGTTGTTGACATTACATGCACAAGCTCAAGGTGACAGCAGGGCTGTAGGTAGTGGTTACAATAGATGGATTGGGAAATAAAATTGATCACTCACAAGTACCTTAGAGTATGAATAAGAATCCATTATACCTAGACCTTCTTCTAATGAGATTTTGTAAACAACACTGCTGAGTTTTTATATTCCTATGACAGTGTGTATAATCTTTCCATGGTGAATTTTTGCCATGGCAAATGGCATATTTAACATAAGGGGCATTACAAGACTGAAATGGATGGGAACTGCCATATTTAGAGCACTGTTTTGCCTCATATATTGCTCATCAGTAAGTAAAAATAAGTGGTAATTAAGGTATTCCCTTAGTGTGGGAATATATGGTGGCACCTGGCATTGCATTCTGTAAATAATAACATGTGCTGGTAATTCTTGGTAACTGAATGTCAAGAAAGTATGTCTGAAGATCAGTAATGTGAGCTTCTTAACATTGCACCACCTCTGTGATACAACATTGACTCCAACAGCAGGTGCAGCCAAACAGTAGCCAGTACTAGGGATTTTTTTGTTGAAGGTAAGAGCTGAGCAACCACTCTGTCTCCTTGAAATTTTGCAGTTATCTCAAGTGATTTTCCCTTTTGACAGAATTGAGTGATAAGATTCAAAGATAGTTTGAGAAATAACTATTCCAGCATACATACAATAACCATGATGGTGAGATTAGGGGGAACTGAGATTAAACAGAGACCTACTAAGTTATTGTTCTGGACTCTACCCACAAATGGAACAGGAAGAGTGAAACCTATATTGCTGTATTATGTCTCCTCACCTGCATGACAAGTCTCGGCGCATCGATTTAGATGCACACTGTATTTAATTTTTTACAAGATTGTCAACAAAAATACTAAGACAGATTTTAAGGAACAAAACCAATTAAAATGGCATCCAGCACTGACAGCTCATGGACTTCTGAGCTGTATCTGTCACTGTGTCAGGCACTGTTCATTTTGCTCCATCCTCAACTGTTAACAGTGCTATACAGTTCACCTCTTTCATACAGGTACAAGTCAAATTAAACAGAAACAAGTGTGATTTATACAAACAGCTGTGAGATTCACAACTGCACACCTCTAAAAGAGCTCATACAGAGGCAAACTACATTTTTAAAAACTTTTCTTGATTGTTATTTTGAGAAATCGCACAAAACCTGAATCTGGATGGCTGGAAGGGGATTTGAAAAAGTGTCCTCCTGAATGAGAGTGTACTGCACTAACCACTGTGCAGCCTCAATGATAGAAGCAGTGGGAAGAGATGAGGGGGAGGGAATACATGCGTTGCTAGTATTACACACGTGCTTTTTGACTGTTAGTGAGTGTCTCTGATTTCTGAAAGAAGAAGTGAAAACCCCTTCATTAGTTTTTGTGACCCACTTTATCTGAGGTGCTGTAGGTAATTCTCACATTGGGATTGGAATTTCTTTATTGCTCATTCGTAACAAACAAATTACCAGAACATTACAACATTCATTACATGATAAATACATACTACAGACAGTACTGTTAAATCTGTAAAGCTGGCTGTGGGCAAACATAAAACACCATAAGCATAAACAGTTCCGGCTGTACTCATGTGGAATCAAGGAGACTAGCCCCTAATAACCAGGATACAGAGGCGTTACATGTTGTTGTTGTTATTGTCCTCAGCCTGGAGGCTGGTCTCATGTGGCTACCTGTGCTAGTCTGGCACGTCTCTTCAACATATTGCTTCTTTCAGTCAAGTAGCATCATTAAGCTCTTGTCTCCCTGATTTGATTCAGTACCTCTACATCAGTTTTCAGAGTTAGACATACAGCCAATGATATGATGGTCACAACGTGCAGCCCACAGATCCAACATTACTAAAAGTGATTTTAAGGGTTTAGGCCTACTAAGAAGCTTATAGTCACACATTTGTTTTATATAAAGGTATTCAACAAGCCGCCACAAGCATTCTCAGTAATGGAAAGTATGAGCTCATGCAATAACCAAGGAAATATCTTAAAGCCAGTGATCCATTTCTAAAATAGCAGCACATGCATATCTCTCTCTCTCTCTCTCTGGGCATGTGTGGGTTGTAAGAAAGACCTCACAGGTACTTAATAAAGCAAACCGATAAAAATGTTGATTCATCGTGGCAATTACAATTGAAACACTGTTCTCGCCAACAGAACTAATGTCAGATTTGGTCTCTGGTAGCCTATGCAATTATAAAAATAATCGTTCATTTAAATAGCACAATACTTTATACAAAACCGGTAATATCTGATCAGTTATTCTTACCGAGTAACAGTATTTTGATGACATTTCGCTCTTGTTTTGCCAATTCTGCAAGTTGCCTGTCGATTTCTTCACTTCGCGTTCTAGCCTTGGCTCCTTCTCTGTCTAAACTAAGACATCCACCCATCCCATGTTGCACATATGAGCACAGTTCCACAGCGACACGAACAATTTAATGAAGATTAATCTGTAGAATATATATTGAATATGAGAAATAACTCCGTCTGTAGTGCGCTGGTGTTCTATAATATATGCTACATGAGTGTACTGGCAACACATAAACAAAGCAAGCCACAACAACAACAGCACGACGGCCTCATTCACGCTGTCCAGTGAAGTTCATCCAACGCTGTCACCGTTTGAAATATATAACACACACTGTTCAAACCAAAGATGTTCAGACAGTTTACATATGTTATGTCTCTGAGTGCGTAATGAGGTGTTGATTTGCGTGATGTGTTGTATCTCACCGGACGGAAAGTTTCATAGCGCCGAGTGTGGTTTTACAGCGTAACATTCACAGAGGTGAAAACAGTATCTTTCATACATTTCGTATATCCACTGCGTCTGTGTTTTGTGTTCATGGTAACATTGGAACTGTATGAAGTTGTGGTAAGTTAATGATTTGTTAATATATTAATGTGCTTGCAAATTGACATCGTAGTTTGTTTACTGTTGATAATGGTATCTCCATTACAGATTTACCTGTAGAAAATGATGGACATGCCAGCATCAAGCGATATTATGATAATTGGAGGGAACTCACATCCAGAGCTTGCAAATTTAGTCGCTAGGTAAGACGCGTTGTGTGCCATCTGCCCCGTTTGCCATTCAGAATGTCAAGAAAGGAACTGACATTGCATTTTTGTGTGTTTTACGTACCTTTCTCCCGTTTATATAGTCTTTAATGACTGCGTAATAACACTAATGATGTAAAACGTTTGCTAATGTTTATGGGATATGCTGTCAGTTCTTGGAGGAACATTGACATATTAATAACTTGAATACACAGTATTATGTACCAAAGTAATATATATATTTAATAATGAACTGTTAAACAAATAGCATTCCATGGAACATTACTACTGTGTATTCATGTTATTAATATAACCATTTGCATTAGATTAGATTGCATGTACATTTCGTTCCAATAGATCCATAGTGAGGAGATCCTCCGGATTGTACAACGTGTCAGAACAACAGGAATTCACAATAAAAAAAATTACAGTGAAAAACAAGATCCCACATACAATAGTTATTATGGATGTGGAATGACTCAAAAAATTTTTTTAAACTTATTTTCATTTATGAGGTAGGCCTAGTAAAAATGTAATAAAAGAGTCATTTTAGATCACTTATTTTCAGTGATCTCATTGGTGCACTGAATTTGTGCACAAGTCGAAGGGTTTTTATTATTTGCATTATTTTATCTCTCTCTCTCTCTCTCTCTCTCTCTCTCTCTCCAGTTGTTTATAATAATAAATTAACGAATGAATGAGGGGAAGTTGGCCTCCAATAAATCCTTTAGGCTCCTCTGAAACTGAGCTTTATGGGGGTCGACAGAAGCGTCCGATCCCACGCGTCGGCTTTGACCCGTGACGTAAGGGTGTTGTCGTGTGTGACGTCATGACGGCGCGGAGTTTGGTTTGAGTGTGGTTGTCTCCAGTTCTGTTTTATCTTATTTTATTTACTTTTCTGATCTGTTCGTTCTATCTCGTGAGACATTTTTTTTAAATTTAAAAACACTTATTACTTATTTTAATTATCTGTTTCCTCCAATTTCTGTTTTAGTTTATTGTATTTATCTTTCTGATCTGTTCGTTCTATCCCGTGAGATTTTTTTTTAAAAAAGACAAAAAACACTAATCAGCTACTGAAGCATCTTTATCTTCTATGGGTTGCAGGGGTTACGACCCCTGGGGAGGTTGGTGGGTATTCATGCATGGCTGTCTTCACTTACACGTTGTAGCTACCCAAGGCGTCTAAATTTGTTTATATTTAGTTTGCCCCCCACCCATACATCCCATTTCCCGCACTTGTCCCATTAGTGTCATTAGGCTTCTTGTGGAAAGAGTGTGTGTGTGTTTTTGTTTCCGCCATATTTGTGATGTCATGGGTCAAAGCAGACGGGCAGGATCGGACGCTTCCGTATTTCCAATAATTCTAATTTCACATTTTTGTTCCTGGAAAACTTAAGCTTGCCTTGATGAGTTTGCCCTAAAATTTATAGAGTGGAAGTAAGCATATCCTATATGTCTGACAATGTTCACATGGCAAACAATGATTTGGCTAGGTGCTTCATCAGATCTACAGTGTGCTCCTCCAAATGAAAATTATCAAGCTGTAATCCCAAGAATTTAAAACTTTCCACTTTTTCTATACATTTGTTATCATATTTTAGGCGTGTATTGGGTGGGGGGGGGACCTCTTTAAAAGTTCTGAATTGCATGTAGTGTGTTTTTTCAAAGTTTGGTTACATTAATGTCATGTGTCCTTGAATGTATGCAGAGCATGGATTAAGCCTACTGTTTATATCTGTTGCCACTTTAGTGTTGGCCAATTTCCTTTGAGCAGTTCATAGCATCTCTACAGCTTCAGATATATATTACTGTTGTTATTGAACTTGAAATAAACATGTGGTTACAGTTTGAAAGTGAACATAAATGCTTCCATTAACACACACAGAATGGATGTAACACAAGGGTATGCAAAACACAACCATGTCAATAGGAACATCTATAAAAGCATCTGTAGCAACTGCGGCAAAGATAAATATGTAGCAGAGGCATTGATTCTAAATTCCAACAATTCTTGGTGTAGAGCGTAAGTGCAAAATGGAATACCATTCTCTGACAATTTTGGTGCTCATTGTCAGATTTATCTTACTCCTCGTCTCTGTGCAGCTTATCTACAAATATTAATTTAGAACAGTCCTATGGTTGTTTGATGATATCATGTCAGTCAACAGAATGGCAACTAACAGAGTTGATTAGACCATATGATACAGAGCCTATTTCAGGCGTCAGATTTGAGGACTGGTAGCCTACAACGACTTTTTGTGTGGAGAGGAGAATGAATAGCATGTAATACATCCAGATCATCATCCAGCCCATTCTGTTCTTCTTTCCATAATATAAGTAAGATATGCTTTTTCAGCAGGACATGTCCTGTGCACACATTTTCTTCAAACTTTTTCTCAGTTCCCATATCCAAACTTTGCCTGCCACTGAGCATGTCTGAAATATGGGACCGTATCTCGTTTGGTCTGCAGACTCCTCGGAATACAACCACCCAATGACAACTAGTAAAATGGTGTGGAACTTTTTTTTTTTTTTTTACCGAACAACAATCTTAAGTTTCTGTAAGTGTGTCCATGTATAGCAGTGAGACTGCGTTATCGCTGTACAAGTTGTACAAGACACTGAAATCACAGAAACAGTCTCTCAGCAAGTGTATGGCCTTTGTAGTTCTGTTCACTTTTAGTGTCCTACCTGGATACTATCTGACTACAACTCCATTCAAGTACAAATCTAGCTTAAGGGTGTTCATTTTACAAGTTGATCTATACTTAGTGCAATGTGTTCAGACCCACAGCACTCTTACATTTGTCTTGTCATTATGGATTTATGGACATATTGTAACCTGAGGTGTTAGCAGTTCTCTGACTGAATATTTACAATGTTCTTTGGTAACATACTGTATAGTGACTGATACTGTAGCTCCTTACACTGTGATTGTGATGCATATGACTTTTTTTTAAGTGGGGTTTTGGAATCTATGCCTTGATTTTGTAAACATGTTTTTTTATTGTTATGGATGCCGGATGCCGTTTTCTTTATTCCGTGGACTGTATAGTGCAATAGTTTGTGTAACTGTGTTTAGCTTTTTTGTGTACAATAAATATTGCAGCTCCAATCAGATACAGCCAGCAGATTACTTTGCTAATAAAAATCGAGCATAGATTCGGTATATTTTATTGGAAATTCTGGTAGTGTTCAGAAGCACGGATGGTCTTTAGTGCTAGAGGACCTGAGTTGAGATATTGCTGTATGTTCAGTGTAAAGTAGACTATACTGTAGATCTCTTTTTCTGTGTCTCCTACAACGACAGTTGGAACAAAATCAGTACAGGTAGTGTTGAGGATCAGTGGACAAAGTTCAAAACCATCGTACAATATGCATTAGATGAGTATGTGCCAACCAAGATCGTAAGAGATGGAAAAGAGCCACCGTGGTACAACAAATGAGTTAGAAAACTGCTGCGGAAGCAAAGGGAACTTCACAGCAAACATAAACATAGCCAAAGCCTTGCAGACAAACAAAAATTACGCAAAGCGAAATGTAGTGTAAGGAGGGCTATGCGAGAAGCATTCAATGAATTCGAAAGTAAAGTTCTATGTACTGACTTGGCAGAAAATCCTAAGAAAGTTTGGTCTTATGTCAAAGCGGTAGGTGGATCAAAACAAAATGTTCAGACACTCTGTGACCAAAATGGTACTGAAACAGAGGATGACAGACTAAAGGCCGAAATACTGTACGTCTTTTTCCAAAGCTGTTTCACAGAGGAAGACTGCACTGTAGTTCCTTCTCTAGATTGTCGCACAGATGACAAAATGGTAGATATTGAAATACACGATAGAGGGATAGAGAAACAATTAAAATCGCTCAAAAGAGGAAAGGCCGCTGGACCTGATGGGATACCAATTCGATTTTACACAAAGTACGCGAAGGAACTTGCCCCCTTTCTTGCAGTGATGTACCGTAGGTCTCTAGAAGAGTGTAGCGTTCCAAAGGATTGGAAAAGGGCACAGGTTATCCCCGTTTTCAAGAAGGGACGTTGAACAGATGTGCAGAACTATAGACCTATGTCTCTAACGTCGGTCAGTTGTAGAATTTTGAAACACGTATTATGTTCGAGTATAATGACTTTTCTGGAGACTAGAAATCTACTCTGTAGGAATCAGCATGGGTTTCAAAAAAGACGATCGTGTGAAACCCAGCTCGCGCTATTCGTCCACGAGACTCATAGGGCCATAGACACGGGTTCCCAGGTAGATGCCGTGTTTCTTGACTTCCGCAAGGCGTTCGATACAGTTCCCCACAGTCGTTTAATGAACCAAGTAAGAGCATATGGACTATCAGACCAATTGTGTGATTGGATTGAAGAGTTCCTAGATAACAGAACGCAGCATGTCATTCTCAATGAAGAGAAGTCTTCCGAAGTAAGAGTGATTTCAGGTGTGCCGCAGGGGAGTGTCATAGGACCGTTGCTATTCCCAATATACATGAATGACCTTTTGGATGACTTTGGAAGTTCACTGAGGCTTTTTGCGGATGATGCTGTGGTATATCAAGAGGTTGTAACAATGGAAAATTGTACTGAAATGCAGGAGGATCTGCAGAGAATTGACGCATGGTGCAGGGAATGGCAATTGAATCTCAATGTAGACAAGTGTAATGTGCTGTGAATACATAGAAAGAAAGATCCCTCATCATTTAGCTACAATATAGCAGGTCAGCAACTGGAAGCAGTTAATTCCATAAATTATCTGGGAGTACACATTAGGAGTGATTTGAAATGGAAATATCATATAAAGTTGATCATCGGTGAAGCAGTTGCCAGACTGAGATTCATTGGAAGAATTCTAAGGATATGCAATCCGAAAACAAAGGAAGTTGGTTACAGTACACTTGTTCGCCAACTGCTTGAATACGGTACTGCTCAGCAGTGTGGGATCCATACCGGAGCAGCGCGCTTCGTTACAGGATTGTTTAGTAATCGCGAAAGCGTTACGGAGATGATAGATAAACTCCAGTGGAAGACTGCAGTAGAGACGCTCAGTAGCTCGGTACGGGCTTTTGTTGAAGTTTCAAGAACATACCTTCACCGAGGAGTCAAGCAGTATATTGCTCCCTCCTACGTATATCTCACGAAGAGACCATGAGGATAAAATCAGAGAGATTAGAGCCCACACAGAGGCATACCGACAATCCTTCTTTCCACGAACAATAAGAGACTGGAATAGAAGGGAGAACCGATAGAGGTACTCAAGGTACCCTCTGCCACACACCGTAAGGTGGCTTGCAGAGTATGGATGTAGATGTAGATGAAAATCACAGCATGAACAGTTATTTAAAACATTGATTTGATCCATGACATAGTGATGATGTGGCATGTGCTGTCCTACTTGCACAAAATGAGGAAAGTATAAATTACATTATTTATTTCATTTCTGTATTATTCTTTGGAGTGTAAGTTGTATTGCAGCCCACAGTTATTCATTCATTCATCCGTCTTGTTTCATAGATCCTATTAAGGAGAAGTAACTGTTGAGATGTGAAACAAGTTAAGTATTCATTAACATAAGAAAGGACTTCATAAAAACTTAATCTGTATGGTGCATTAATGATAAATATGATGAATGCTGTTCAAGCTTACGACATCTAAATTTAATCAAGTATATTAGTTAGAAAGCAACTGCTTTGTAAACGGACACTGCCTCCTCAATTTTACTATGTAACTGCTGTGTACCTGCTATTAGTAGCTAAATATATACTCGATTACAATGGAATGTTTCAAAGAAAATAATTTCCTACACCGTAAATATTGTCTTATTTGTAGTACATTACTGCTTGTCACACGGCTTTATAACACTGCTACTTGCCATGTACCTAACAGAACTTCTCAATCACAGAGTGAGTTGGTGCTGTGATTAGAACACTGGACTCCCATTCGGGAGGACAGTGGTTCAAACCAGTGTTCGGCCATCCTGATTTAGGTTTTCCATATTTTCCCTAAATTGCTTCAGGCTAATGTCAGGATGGTTCCTTTGAAAGGGCATGGACAACTTCCTTCCCCATCCTTCCCTAATCCGATGAGGTTCCGATGGGACCAATGACCTCAATGTGTGGTCCCCTCCCCCAAATCAACCAATGAACCAACTTTTCAATCCCTGAATGTAGGTATTCAAAAAATTTGTAGAAAGAGTGACTATGTGGTATGTTTTTAATTTTCTTTTGAATTGATAGGTCTAGTATAGGTTGGAAAGTGACAGTTTGATTGTGACTTGGGAGCCAACAAGTGTAAATGTGAATTTTTGGATACTTATAAAACTTTTTTTTTTAATACATATTTTTGTAATCAGACTTTTCGGTATAAGATCCAAAGAAATGCCCCTAAAGATGAGAGTATTATAATAATTGTGATTAGCTGCTGAAGAATTCGCAACAAAGTGCCAGAGTTTGAAGTGCTCTTTAAAACAGTGCAGATCGCATTGCATTGGGCACAGAAACTGATTCAAACCCACAATTGTGAGGTATCTGGGGAAATTTATGCACATATTGAAATGATAGGCAAACGGTAAATGCAAGTGGTGTATTCGTCACAGTAGACAAGAAACTCAGTTTCACAAAGATAGAAATAGAAACTGCATGTGAGATTTTTTGAGCATGACTCAGTATCGAGGCTGGGTATAAACTTATAGTTGGACCGTTCTGTCAACTTCCAGACCCATTTCCCGATGTAGCCAAAATCTTTAGAGAAAACCAAAGTTCACTATCATGTAAGTTTCCCAATCACACTGTCTTCATTGGTCTATGAGTTGGGAAGATTACAGTTTTATAAGTAGTGGACATGACAAGACGTCCTGCGAAATATTACTAAATATGCATTCTGTGAGAACTATCTAGACAAGATGTTTTGTTAGCCCACTCATTATGGAAATATATTGGATGTAATAGGATTTATATTTTTATCAAACTATGTAAAGAGGCAGTAGTGTCATATCTCAGTAAGAAAATAGAAATATTTACCTCTGGAGAGAAGCATGCAGAGGAACTGTGACTTAGGTTTAGCAGTATAGTCAGTCATATATTTGATAGATATGAATCAGGTGGAACTGTTCATACTGGGGCAGACAGTTCATGGTGTTCAATCACTTAATAGAAATTTCTAAAGAAGAAATACTGTTGCATAATATGTGCAAAACAAGTATAGGCCTAGAGATAGGGAGCTTATGTCAACTATAATCTGCCATAGGCACCTCAGACAAAAAGGCCATAAGCAGTAATTGGAAGAAAGCACAGATTACACCGACCTGTTCCACATCCACAAGACCCATCTCATTTTTGGGTCTGTCGAATGAAAACTGAATCTAACCTAATCCATCTAGAAGGAGGGTAGCAGAAGTTATGTACAAAACTGCCATCCAATGTTATTGACATCCACTTGTTGTAGAATCTTAGATCATATTCTGAACTCAAATGTAATGAAGCATCTTAAACAGAATGCCAACAAGCATGGATTCAGAAAACGTTTGTCCAATTTAATTTTTTGTGCGACAGAAAAGATGAATGCAATAAGTATTTGTGTTAGTGGTGTCGAAGTACAGCTGAAATTGTTAAAACTGAACAAAAATGCAGACCCAATGGAATCCCTATCAGATTCTATACTGAATTTGCGCCGGAGTTAGCCCCTCTTCTAACCATAATCTAGCATAGATCCCGTGGGGGGGGGGGGGGGGGAGGGAAGTGCCCAGTTCTTGGAAACGGCATAGTCACACTCATTTACAAGAGGGGTAGTAGAAGTGATCCACAGAATTATCATCCAGAATCTTTGGCATTGATTTGTTGTAGAATCTGAGAACATATTTTGACCTCAAACATAATGAAGTTATCCTGGACAGAATGACCTCGTCAATGCCACCCGTATGCATTTTGAAAACATCGATCATGTGAAACCCAACTTCCACTTTTCTTACATGATATACTGAAAGCTTCAGATCAAGGCAATCAGGGTGGATGTTGTATTTCTCAATTTCCGAAAAACATTTGACTCAGTACCACACCTATGCTTATTGTCACTTAGGGTACCAAGTGAAAGTTGTGACTGGATTGAGGACCTTTCCATAGGTAGGATGCAACACGATATCTTGAATGGAGAGTCATTATCAAATGTAGAAGTAACTTCGGTTGTGCCCCAGGGAACTGTGTTGTACCCTTGCTGTTCGTGCTGTATGTTAATGACCTTGCAGACAATATTAATTGTAACCTCAGACTTTTTTGTAGATGGTGCAGTTTTCTTTGATGAAGTTGCTTGAATATTCAGTCAGATATTGATAAGATTTCAAATTGGTCTATAGATTGGCAACTTGCTTTAAATGTTCAGAAATGTAAATTTTGCACTTAACAAAGTGATAAAGACATGGTATCCTGTGACTATAATATCAATGAGTCTTGTTGGAATCGGCTAACTCATATAAATACCTGGATGCAACACTGTGTAAGGATATGAAATGTAGTTATCACATAGGTTCAGTTGTGGGTAATGCAGGTGGTAGACATCGGTTTATTGGTAGAATACTGCGGAAGTGCAATCAATCTAAAAAGGAGATTGCTTACAAATCAATCGTGCGACCAGTTCTAGAATATTGCTCAAGTGTATGTGACCCACACCAGATACGACTAACAGTGGATACTGAACGTATACAGAGAGGGGCAGCATGAATAATCACAGGTTTGTTTAATCTGTGGGAGAGTATCACAGAGGTGCTTAAGGAACTGAACTGGAAGACTCTTGAAGACGTTGTTATTGTGCTCTTCTGTCCAGAGACTGGTTTGATGCAGTTCTCCATGCTACTCTGTCTTATGCAAGCCTCTTCATCTCTGAATAACTACATAAGCTACATCCTACATTTTAGTCTCTCTCTTAAGATTTTTACCCTCTACAGTACTAAATGAGTGATCCCTTGATGCCTCAAAATGTGTCCTACCAACTGATCCCTTCTTCTAGTCAAGTTGTGCCACAAATTCCTCTGCTCCCCAATTCTATTCAGTACCTCCTCATTAGTTACGTGGTCTGCCCATCTAATCTTCAGCATTCTTCTGTAGCAGCTCATCTTGAAAGTGTCTATTCTCTTCTTGTCTAAACTGTTTATTGTCCATGTTTCACTTCCATACATGGCTGCACTCCATACAAATACTTTCAGAAAAGACTTCCTGACCCTTAAATCTATACTCAATGTTAACAAATTCCTTTTCATAGTCGATCTACATTTTATATTCTCTCTACTTCGACCATCATCAGTTATTTTACTCCCCAAATAGCAAAACTCATTTACTACTTTAAGTGTCCCATTTCGTAATCTAATATCTCAGCATCGCCTGGTTTAGTTCGACTATATTGCATTATCCTCATTTTGCTTTTGTTTATGTTCATTATATCCTCCTTTCAAGACACGGTCCATGCCGTTAAGCTGCTCTTGAAGATAGACGTAAAATATCCTGAGAAAGTCAATTAACGAAGTTTCAGAACCGGCTTTAAATTATTACTCTAGGAGTATACAACCACCCCCTACAAATCTCTGACATAGGGTTCATGAAGATAAGATTACTGCACACACAGGGGCATTCAAACAATTATTCTACCTGCGGTCCATAAGTGAATGGAACAGGACGAAACCCTAATAATTGGTACAATGAGACATACCCTCTGCCATGCACCTCACAATGGTTTGCAAGAGGTAGATGTATGAAACCAAACTAACACAACAGAGACTTTTCTGATATGATATCATGAAAGTTATGTATCAATGCATTCAGGTGATGTAGTATTTTTTGTTTTCCAAAAGTGTTTGCCTTGGTCGACACTGATTATTTTAAAGTACACAATGCAGCAGTACTTATAAAATCAAGTGAAGGATATCTTCTTGGAACATTTTAAACAAAATGTAGCATACAAGACAATTTTCTATGTGCTTTATTTTTTATCTTTGTTTGGAGAAGATGTACATTGTTTAAAGGCATAATATTATTGTGTTGGACGGGTCTTGTACCCAGGCCCATGCTTTTTCTGAGCAACACTCTCGTGGACTGAGCTGAGACAAGACTCTCAACTCAACCTCACAGTGCCAGTTCTACTACTACTTCTCTTCAACTTCTGGTCTAGTGCTCGTAGAGAAATGATATTGCATAGAATGGATTAGTCACAGCATAGTATGTGTTTCCAGAATGAATCTTTCACTCCGCAGTGATGTGTGCGCTGCTTTGAAACAGTAAAAATTGTATGTGCTGCGAATACATAGAAAGATAGATCCCTTATCATTTAGCTACAAAATAGCAGGTCAGCAACTGGAAGCAGTTAATTCCATAAATTATCTGGGAGTACGCATTAGGAGTGATTTACAATGGAATGATCATATGAAGTTGATCGTCGGTAAAGCAGATGCCAGACTGAGATTCATTGGAAGAATCCTAAGGAAATGCAATCCGAAAACAAAAGAAGTAGATTACAGTACGCTTGTTCGCCCACTGCTTGAATACTGCTCAGCGGTGTGGGATCCGTACCAGATAGGGTTGATAGAAGAGATAGAGAAGATCCAACGGAGAGCAGCGCACTATGTTACAGGATCATTTAGTAATCGCGAAAGCATTACGGAGATGATAGATAAACTCCAGTGGAAGACTCTGCAGGAGAGACACTCAGTAGCTCGGTACGGGCTTTTGTTAAAGTTTCGAGAACATACCTTCACCGAAGAGTCCAGCAGTATATTGCTCCCTCCTACGTATATCTCGCGAAGAGACCATGAGGATAAAATCAGAGAGATTAGAGCCCACACAGAAGCATACAGACAATCCTTCTTTCCACGAACAATACGAGACTGGAGTAGAAGGGAGGACCAATAGAGCTACTCAGGGTACCCTCCACCACACACCGTCAGGTGGCTTGCGGAGTATAGATGTAGATGTAAACTCAAAAACATATCCATGACCCTTACAGGTAATGCTCTTTCTAAATGAGTTATCAAAGTATGGCTCCATACAGCCTTCATAGTCCCACAAAGTTGGAAAAATACTGGAAGAATTTAATCGGGGGGGGGGTGATACATATGCCTACGGAGCTCAGTTGCTGAGTGTTTCCTGTGAAAAGCAAGGACTTGTGTGTCCAAGTATGGCACTATGTTCCGAGTGGTCAAGAAGGTTCAAACCAAGTATGTTGTTGTGATTGTGGTCTTCAGTCCTGAGACTGGTTTGATGCAGCTCTCCCTGCTACTCTATCCTGTGCAAGCTTCTTCATCTCCCAGTACCTACTGCGGCCTACATCCTTCTGAATCTGCTTAGTGTACTCATCTCTTGGTCTCCCTCTATGATTTTCACCCTCCATGCTGCCCTCCAGTACTAAATTGGTGATCCCTTGATGCCTCAGAACATGTCCTACCAACCGATCCCTTCTTCTAGTCAAGTTGTGCCACAAACTCATTCTCCCCAATTCTATTAAATACCTCCTCATTAGTTATGTGATCTACCCATCTAATCTTCAGCATTCTTCTGTAGCACCACATTTCGAAAGCTTCTATTCTCTTCTTGTCTAAACTATTTATCGTCCACGTTTCATTTCCATACATGGCTACACTCCGTACAAATACTTTCAGAAACGACTTCCTGACACTTAAATCAATACTCGATGTTAACAAATTTCTCTTCTTCAGAAACGCTTTCCTTGCCATTGCCAGTCTACATTTTATATCCTCCCTACCTCGACCATCATCAGTTATTTTGCTCCCCAAATAGCAAAACTCCTTTACTACTTTAAGTGTCTCATTTCCTAATTTAATTCCCTCAGAATCACCCGACTTAATTCAACTACATTCCATTATCCTTGTTTTGCTTTTGTTGATGTTCATCTTATACCCTCCTTAACTGCCATCTGGTTTCTGTACAAATTGTAAATAGCCTTTCGGTCTCTGTATTTTACCGCTGCCACCTTCAGAATCTGAAAGAGAGTATTCCAGTCAGCATTGTCAAAAGCTTTCTCTAAGTCTACAAGTGCTAGAAACCAAGTCAATGTCAAACCAAGTATGCGCCACTAAAAATTGAAAGATTCATTTTGCATACACATTACATTTATAATCTGACAATTGTTAGGATTTCACTTTTAAAATTTTGACTAGGTTTCTGAGCCTCTTACCTCACAGTAAATTGACCTGCTTATCATAAAAGAAGTATTGTGAGAGAGTTTAAATTTCATAAATTAATTCAATTCAGGGTGGGTGACAATTTAAAATCTAAAAGGAAGCTCGGTGGAGAGTTTTCTAAAAGCTTGCTAACACACAGTGATTAAACAGTGCACTCTTCCTACAACCACCACCATGAAGTACAACTGTCTTCTGTATATACAGGGTGATTTTTCCACCATGTACAAGCTCTAGGGATTGATTGATGAGATGATACAGAACAAAAAATGTGTAATGAAATTGTTTCTGGAAATGCATAGTTTCCATGCTAGAGACCATTTATTCAATCATACTTTGGTGCAGAGACTGCAGCCTAATATGTACTGTACTTTGCAGCCACTGTTGCAGTATGCATGGTTTCCTTGTAAAGGGTGGTACTGTTCCTCTTATATCATGTACTAGTGCGCTCTCCTGCCATAGTCATTCGAATTTTGTGTCCAATCCACTTCTCTTACTGACGCACCTTGTAGTGAACACGATACAGCATTGTACACAATGGTCTCATATTTGAATCTAGAGCTTGCTGAAATGGTGTTTACTTATGGAAAGGCAGATAGCAACAGGCGGCAAGCGGCAAGATTGTATCAGGAGACCTATCACCACCACCGACGATAACCACAGCATTCAATGTTTGTAACAGTGTTTCAATATTTGTCTGAGACAGGGTCATTTCAGGAAGCAGGAAATCGTGAAGGAGAACCCAAAATGTTCGGACACCAGACTTGTAGAAAAATCTGATTATTGTTGCTATTTGGACTAGACACAGAATTCCAATGGTAGGCGACCGCCATGTCAGTACCAGGCAATTGGCCCTCCTGTACAGGGTAAGCCAGACATACGGGTGGAACATTGTCCATGACAATTGTTTCTACTCTAATCACTTAAAGGGTGTGCAGGGCTTACAAGCGACAGATTTTCCACATCAGGGGCAGTTTTGTCACTGGTTTCTTTATCAGGCAACCACAATTCTGGATTTGTGTCATCCATCCTATTCAGAGAAGAGGCCACCTTTACATGGAGTGGTGTCTTCAACTTTCATGAGAGGCATCTTTGGAATAGTATGTAGAAGCCTCACAGTATGGTGACGGCAAATTGTCAGCATCGGTGCAGCCAGAATGTGTGGACCAGGATAATTGGTGGCCGTGCTTCAGAATTAGTTTTCCTTCCACAGGCTGGAACTATTGATGTTTCTTGTGGGTGACTTTGCCTCCTCCTCTGGAAGAATTGCCATTAAGGGTTATGTGGCTGACACATGATGGTGCTCCAGGCCACATTGCCATTAAATGGATGCATCTCAGTCGTGCCTTCCCTGATTGGTGGATTGGATGAGGGGGTCCAGTTGCATGGCCTGCTCATTCACTGGATCACAATCCATGTGATTTCTGGTTATGGGACCATCTCAAAAGTATAGTGTATGCAGAGCCCATTCCAGATATGGAGACACTGGAGCAGCATATTCATGCTGCCTTTGACACTGTTTGGATGCAGCCTGGCCGATGTGAGCATGTGAGGCAGAACATGTGACGGGGTGTACACGCATGTGTTGAGGCACATGGAAACCATTTTCAGCACATACTGTAAGTGTGGCTGCATGGTACAGCACATATTAGACCACAGTCTCTGCAACAATGTATGGTTGAATAAATGATCTCTGGTGTGGAAACCATGCATTTCCAGACATGAATTCATTAGACCTCTTTTGTTCTGTATTCTCTCATCAGTCAACCCCTAGAGTTTGTATCCTGCATATAGGCAATACTCTCTTGCATAGCTTTTTACTTGGGAAGTAACATGATACTAAGTACTCTGGTGTAGCATCTTCTAGACAGTCTGTTGAAATCATTTTCCATCTTTCTAACAATTTTTCCTATCACAACAACTTCGACTTTCCTTCCAAGCAGAGAAAAATACAGATAGCCAAACACCACCAAGGTGAATAGTTCACACAGAATGATATTTTTCCTAACAGAAACAAAAATATTTTTTGTGTATATGGAGAGGTATAATATTTGAGTTTCTGTTCCAAGAAAAATTGAGAAGTGCTTTCACAGAAGACTTGAGAAAAAGCACTCTGGTATTAATAACTTGGCTCTGGCAGTAGGGGCTGTATGCTAAGCTTTTTGCCAGTGCCTAATGTATCCAGTTTTTAGACCTTGGAGCTGCCTGTAGTTGTATAAAACGGCCTTATAACCTCAGACCAGTAGGGGATGTGTAGAATGAGCAGATAGCAAATGTCTTACAAACCTGTGTGTGTTGATGAAACCAATCACATCATACGTTGGTCTGGTAGCTGAACAAAATCAACAGATGTAAAGGTAATTTCAGAAGTACCTCCGGGAAGTATTGTAGGAACAATATTGTTTACAATGCATGTAAATGATCTAGTAGAAACATTGGATGCTCTATAAGACTGTTTGCAGATGATGCAGTTGTCTATAACAAAGCAGCGATACAAGAAGGTCGTATCAGTTTGCTGAATAACCTGCTGAGGACTGATGAGTGGTGCCAGCTCTGGCAGTTGATTGTGAACATAAGTAAACGTAACATATTGTGCATGCATAGGAAAAGAAAGCTACTATTGTCTGACTACATGATTGATGAGAACTTGCTGGAAATGGTATCTACCCTAAAGTGTCTAGGAATAACTATGCAGTGTGACTGTAAGTGGAATGACCACATAAAAGAAATAGTAGGAGAGGCAGATGGAGATTCACAGGAAGGATATTAAGGAAATGTAACTCATCCATGAAGGAACTGGCTTATGAGGTGCTTGTCCGACTGATTCGTGAGTATTGTTCATCAATCTGGGACTGTTATTAGGTAGGACTGATAGAAGAGATGGAAAAGATCCAACAAGCAGCACATTTTGTCACAGTATCGTTTAGTCAGTTCAAGGATAGTACTGACACATGTGCCACGGAGAGGTTATTATTGAAATTTAGAGAGAGCACTTTCCGGGGGAGAATCAGACAACATATTATTACTTGCACCCACATACACATAGCATAATGACCACGATGAGAAAATTTGAGAAATTAAGAGCCAATTCATAGGCTTACCAACAATCATTCTTCCCATGCACCATTCACGAACGGGACGGGATAGGGGGTTCAGTTAATCATACCAGAAGTACCCTCTGCCAAGCACCTTAGTTGGCTTTCAGAGTCTGGTTTAGATGCAGATATGTGAACAGGATGAAAGCAAGTGGACAAAGTTTCTTTGAGTCTTCTTATAATGGTCATATAGGTACTGTTGACAGTGAAGTGTGGCCGCACAATCTTTTCACATTTATTTATTTATTTTATTTGCTCCACTTCCATTTTCGTCTTGTGTTCCTAACAGAGTAAGTTGTCTGGAGCATCTCCACCATTTTTCTCCTTTGTTGCAAACACACGAGAAAATGATGCTTTTCTGCTGATTGTCTTGTTGCCGTATTAGTCAACGAGGTTTGTTGATGAAGTATTGTGAAATGTACATGGACCTTTTTATCTTCACATTAGCAAGAGGGTGTATTTGAAGGACCATAAGCTACTGCAAATGAAAGAAGCAGACTGACTGATGTAACCACCAGTGAAGTGGGTTGTTAGTTGTCCACACTGCTCATTAGGAAGATTTTCATACTGTGATGTGTAATTATTTCAGTTGCACTTATCATACACTGTAAAAGAGAAGAGTGATATAAATTAGTATTGTATTAGCACTAATGGTGAAGGATATTTGGAATCATATAGCACATAACACCGAAAGTGAATAAATGTAATAAATACTTTAGCCTTATTTTTTAAATATTTTTTATGCATTCAGGGAGTACTCATTGCCTACACTCCCTCCATTTCAGCCGCCTAGGGGTTAAACCTGCAGGATGTGCAGTGTACCACAAAACTAATCGAGAGACCATGGTGGAGATTGGAGACTCTGTTCGAGGCAAAGACATCTACATTCTGCAGACGGGAACCAAGTAAATATTATCTGGCTTTAAATTTTCTTTTCGGTTTGTAGTGAAACTGACACTTTGTAATAAATACGTAATTCTTGTTGTTTTTGGTGTGTAAACATTGCTGTAGTTGTAACACATTCTTAGCCTCTGTTGTTTCAGCATACTAAGATGTGTAGATTTGCTTTTGTAAAATGTATCTCCCTGTTTGCAGGGATGTGAACAATAACATAATGGAATTGTTGATCATGGCGTATGCCTGCAAAACATCCTCTGCAAAGAGCATTGTTGGTGTTATTCCTTACCTTCCATACAGCAAGCAGTGTAAGTAGTTTTCTCCAGCATTTATACTTTGCTATTACAAATTATATTAGTAAATGATGTAAAAAGTAATTCACAGTTTCAATTTATAAAAATATTTTCGTTTCTCGTTATCTAGTTTTTCATTTTATTTTTTTAAAAGTTTTCTGCTGTTTGTACTCCCTAATATAATTTGTGGGTCGTAGTGGCACCATAGTGTACACTACAGTGTCACCCTCAGATTGAAATAATAACTGTGTTTAAAAAGCTCAGTTGTTGGATGTTTAAGAGAAATAAAGATCTGAACAAAATACATTTATTGCCTGAAAGTAATGTTGGCTTCAGTTTACTTTTATCAGTGGCTGTACTGGATTCTGTCAGTGAAAGTATCTACTGTTTATTTGTTACATGCTCCATTACAATTTTTGTAATACTGTGTGTGTGTGTGTGTGTGTGTGTGTGTGTGTGTTCACTTCATGAGACACTATGGTGAGGTTTGGAGTTTTGTTAAGATCATTGATGCAGAGTCTGGTGATCAGGAACTTTACACCACTGCGTCTCCTCCCCTTGTTGTCCAAATACTGGCAGTGAAAATTTTTTCCACGACCAGGATTTGAACCAGCTAACACGCAGGTCAAGTGCCACCACATAAGCATATGTTAGCAACAAGTCTTGGTCACTGTGGTGATGGTTTACAACACAGATTGGTCTTGGGCACACGCCAGTTACGTCTCCAGCTGTCTCTCTTCATGTTGTCCTCTGCTTGTCAGTCACATACTTTACAATAACTTAGGAACAAAATGTCTGCTGAACCAAATACCCATGAATGTGACGGCATTAATAATGCTCTTGTGAACTCGCAGTAGATTAGATTGCAAACTCAGACAGTTTGTTGTTTTGTGCCAGCAATTTTTGTTGCATGTGTTCAGTGTTGTCTGATGATGCATCTGGGAGTAATCAGATTCAAATCCCTGTCCAGGTAATGAGATTTAGGTTTTCCATAATTTCCTTAAACCATCCAAGGCAAGTGCCTACCTCTCTTCCTGAAAAAGAACACTACCAGTTTTTTTCCTAACCTTCCATGATCTTTGTCTGCCACGATGCTTAGCAAACTATTATGAAGTGCATGGCAGTGGGTACTTATCATTTTACCATATTTAGGGTTTCTTCATGTTCCATTCACATTTGGAATGTGGGAAGAATGACTACTTAAAAGCCTGTATGTATGCTGTAATTATTCTAACCTTGTCTTCAGGGTTCCTACAGGAGTGATATGTAGGGGCTGTAGTATTCTCCGAAATTCCTCCCTTAATACTGGTTCATGAAGCTTTGTAACTAGGCTCTTATTAGATGATTGATGTCTGTCTTCAACGATTGGTCAGCATTTCTACGACTTTTTCTTTGAGACAAAAAATTCTGAGGATGGTTCACACAATTGTTTTCTTAGTGATCTCCTTTGTAATATTATTACATTTTCCATTATCTTATGAAATAATCCAAGCCTGCCACTGGTTTTACCTATGACTGAACCTGTGTGACCATTCCATTTCATGTCCCCTTAAATTGGTACACCCAAGTATTTGTATAAATGCATGCTATAAAACACACACTATATGTGGACAATTGGTACAAAAGTCCATCTCTCTCTCCCCTACTTGCACGAGAGGGACAGATGCAGTAGGTAAAATTTTGCCTGGACAGGGTAAGTACACCAAAACTTGGAGCTGAACTGCAGAGAGGTGAGATGGCATTTAGGGTGACACTACGATGACTTCAAAGTGACGTGACAAAAGAGACATATTTGTATTGATGACACACCATAGAGCTGCAGTAAAATCATATGTGAAAATGGACAGCCAAACAAAATAAAAATAAAAAAAAAAAATCAGCCAAAATGTGTATTTGATTACAATGATTCTATGGGTGTCATGGTCTGGAAGTTGTCAGTCTGATGAGGAAAATCGATTGTGGCTCCGAGAAAGATACTTTTTAAGCACTGTCGTATCATCAGTAAAACAACACTGCCTGTACAGAAGTTTGTCACGCAGTAGGAACAAAAAATGAATATCATTGCATTACTGCTGTAAACAAATCGATGTGGATCTGTGTGTTGGCCTTGTTTTTAAATATCACACAAATAAACTTGTGGATATTTACTGCTTTATAATGTTATCTAGTTTTATCAACTTTATTAATAAAGAATATTCAAAGTAAAATTTATTTTAAGAACTTATTGTTGAGAATAAATACAGAAGAGCCTGCTACAAGCAAGAGACAGTGCAGCAAGTGCTGCTGTGCTCAGCGCTGCATTGTGTCCAGCTTGGCGCGCACTGCCATGTGGAGATTCCCAACCCCACAAGCATGAATGCACTGTTATGGTGCAGTCAGCAATGACAGGGTTGAACACTAAACTTATTTCCAGTGAAACTGTTTGTATCCACCATAAACAGATATTGTCTCACATCAGTATGAATTGGAATAGATTGCTGTTCACCACATAGAGAGAATGTTGAGCAACAGACAGGCTTATTTAAAAGTATAGTCCATCTTTTTCTTCACAGGATGATGATGTTAATTTGGATTTGGAAATATTAGTCATATAGGGTGGCCAAATGCCCCTGCCTGATGCTGTTTTTGGCTCACTTTTACAAAAAAGAGCGTTCTGCAAACTTTTAAACCATTTTCATCAGAAAGACCCTGTTCTAACCACTAAAAAACTATATTTGGTTTTGTAATGGGAGAACAGAAGGCTCTAGAAAAGAACAAACTGGAAGTGCATTGAAAATGGGCCCATATTCTGCTGGGATGTAAATCAAATCTTACATTTTTTATTTTCTACAGTTGTTTAGTGCTCTCTGTGGAAGATAATGTCAAAAGTCCTGATGAGTAGGAAATGAGCTAGAGTCAGAAAAATAGCAGGTAAGTAGTCTTCTTTGTTTTTGTAGACATCTCTACTGCATTAGGCTCTACAAAAGTCGTATCAAGCAAGGTGGTGCAGTGGTTAACACACTGGATTAGCATTCGGGAGGACGATGGTTCAAACCGGTGTCTGGCCATCCCGATTTAGATTTTTTGTGTTTTCCGTAAATCACTTCAGGCAAATGCCGTTGGGTTCCCTTGAGAGAACAGGGCCGATTTCCTTCCATATCCTTCCCTCATCTGTTGGGACTGATGACTTCAGTTTTGTTACTTCCTCCAAATCAACCAACAAAAGTATTTTTATGAAATATGAAATGGAATAAAGAATCCAAGAAAAAGAATAGTTTTCTCTTTTTTGTGGCTCTATAATGTGAGATAATGATATTTGAAAAGTATAATTTTTTGGGCTATGCCTTATCAAAATTTCTTTCCAAATAAACCCAACAGTGACACTATTTGGCTGGCAGTATAGCTTTCCTCGTGACATTCTACAGCAAACTAATGAAACTTCTAAGAAGTTCAAGTAACTTGAAGTAAACATAATCTTAGGTCTTCTAGCTTTAGCCTCTGACACTTACCGAAGTGTGTCATCAGCTTGCGATCCTGAATGAAGGAACCCCTATCAGTTTAGAGAACCTGTGATAAAGAAACTCATCTATTGCTGCTGTTGCATAGCTATTGAGCATGACCCCTATAGTGATGGAGATGGTGGTTTTCTCACTTTAAAAAAATAAACAGAAGCCATCACCATGGACCATACATACACATTTATACAAAATTTTCATGTTTACACTAATGTTCCAGATTAGCTGCCAAACTATGCTAACACAAAGTATACTGGATCTTAAACTGAAATTAAACTACCTTGTCAGTAGCATTAAACAATAAAAAGATGTACTACTAGTTCTCTATATCTTGAGTCCATTCCAAAAAATACCAGGAAGACCGCATTGAACTTCGTCAAAATTTACACAGTGTGACGGTGCTGTAAGACCTGAAGGCTATTTACACAATGTGTGCTGCAGCTACCATGTAGCCAGTTTTATTCTGTAGTTATAGCAGGACCGCCCCCCCCCCCACCCCCCACCCCTCCATGAACCATGGACCTTGCCGTCAGTGGGATGGTTGCATGTCTCAGCGATACAGATAGAATGGAGGGGTATCTGTTGAGAGACCATACAAATGTGTGGTTCCTGAAGATGGGTAGCAGCCTTTTCAGTAGTTGCAGGGGCAACAGTGTGGATGAGTGACTGATCTGGCCTTGTAACATCAACCAAAACGGCCTTGTGCTGGTACTACAGATGGCTGATAGCAAGGGGAAACTACAACTGTTAATTTTTCCTGAGGACATGCTGCTCTACTGTGTGGTTAAATGATGGCGGCATCCTCTTGGGTAAAATATTCCAGAGGTAAACAAAAAAAAACCTCATTTGAGTCTTTGGGTGGGGACTACTCAGGAGGGTGTTGTCATTAGGAGTATTCTATGGATCAGAGTATGGAGTGTTAGATCCTGTAATTGGGGAGGTTGGTTAGAAAATTCAGAAAGGGAAATGGATAGATTGAAGTTAGATATAGTAGTAATTAGTGAAGTTTGGTGGCAGGAGGAACAGGACTTCTGGTCAGGATAATTCAGGGATACAAATACAAAATCAAATGGGGTAATGCAATAGTAGGTTTAATAATGAATGAGAAAATGGGAATGCAGGTAAGCTGCCATGAACACCTTGGTGAACACATTATCGTAGCCAAGGTAGACATGAAGCCCACGCCGACCACGGTTGTAAAATTTTACATGCCATCTAGCTACGCACATGATGGGATTGAATAAATGTATGATGAGATGAAAGAAATTATTCAGATAGTTAATAGAGATGAAAATTTAATCATGATGAGCGACTGGAATTTGATAGTAGGAAAAGGAAGAGAATGAAAAATCATAGGTGAATATGGACTGGGGAAAAGGAATGAAAGAAGAAGCCGACTGGTAGAATTGTGCCCAGAGCATAACTTAATCATGTCTAACACTTGGTTTAAGAATTGTGAAAGAGGGCTGTATATGTCAAAGAGACCTGGAGACATCAGAAGGTTTCAGATTGATTATATAATGGTAAGACAAGAGATTTAGGAACCAATCTTTCAATTGTAAAAGATTTCCAGGGGCAGGTGTGGACTCTGACCACAATTTATTGGTTATGAACTGTAGATTAAAACTGAAGACACTGCAAAAAGGTAGGAATTTAAGGAGATGGGACCTGGATAAACTGAGGGAAGTAGAGGTTGTAGAGAGCTTCAGAAGGAGCATTAGGGAACGACTGACAAAAACAGGGAAAGGAATACATTAGTAGAAGAATGGCTATTTCAGAGATGAAATAGTGAAGGCAGCAGAGGATCAAGTACATAAAAAGACAAGGCCTGGTAGGAATCCTTGGATAACACAAGATATATTGAATTTATTTGAAGAAAGCAGAAAATTTAAAAATGCACCAATGAGGGAGGCAACAGGCAGTTCAAATGTTTAAAAAAATGAGATTGACAGCAAGAGCAAAATTGGTAAGCAGGAATGGCTAGAGGACAAATGTAAGGATTTAGAAGGATATTTCACTAGGGGAAAGATACGTACCACCTAGATGAAAATTAAAGAGGCCTTTGGGGAAAAGAGAAGCAGCTGTACAAATATTAGGAGCTCAGATGATAAGCCAGTCCCAAGCAAAGAAGGGAAAGTTGCAAGGAGTATTACAGGGTCTATTCAAGGTAGATGAACTTGAAAGCAATCCTGTAGAAAGGGAAGTAGAAGTAGATGAAGATGAGGTGTTAGATATGACACTGAGAATAATTTGACAAATCTCTGAAAGATCTAAGTCGAAACAAGAGCCTGGGGGTAGACAATATTCCATCAAAACTCCTAATAGCCTTGGGAGAGCCAGCCATTACAAAACTCTTCCATCTGGTGTGCAAGATGTACGAGACCAGTGAAATGTCCTCAGTCTTAAACAAGAATGTAATAATTTCAATTCCAAAGAAAACAGTTGCTGACAGACGTGAAAATTATTGAACAGTCAGTTTAATAAGTTGTGGTTGCAAAATACTAAGACAAATTCCTTACAGAAGAATGGAAAAACTCATAGCAGACCTCAGGGAAGGTCATTTTGGATTCCAGAGAAATGTAGGAACATGCAAGGCGATACTGACCCTACAACTTATCTAAGAAGATAGGCTAAGGAATGGTAAACCTACATTTGTAGCATTTGTGGACTGAGGGATAGCTTTTGACAATGTTGAATGGAATACTCTCTTTGAAGTTCTAAAGGTGACAGAGGTAAAATACAGGGAGCGAAAGGCTATTTACAGTTTGTACAGAAACCAGATGGCAGTTATAAAGAGTCAAGGGGCAGGAAAGGAAAGCAGCTGTTGAGAAGGGAGTGAGACAGGGTTGTAGCATGTCCCCGATGTTATTCAGTATGTATATTGTGCAAGCAGTATTCAAACTGTACATTGCACAAGCAATAAAGGAAACAAAAGAAAAACTTGTTGTTGTTGTTGTTGTTGTTGTGGTCTTCAGTCCTGAGACTGGTTTGATGCCTCTCTCCATGCTACTCTATCCTGTGCAAGCTTCTTCATCTCCCAGTACCTACTGCAGCCTACATCCTTCTTAATCTGCTTATTGTATTCATCTTTTGGTCTCCCTCTACAATTTTTACCCTCCACACTGCCCTCCAATGCTAAATTGGTGATCCCTCGATGTCTCAGAACATGTCCTACCAACCGATCTGTTCTTCTAGTCAAGTTGTGCCACAAGCTCCTCTTCTCCCTAATTCTATTCAATACCTCCTCATTAGTTTTGTGATCTACCCATCTAATCTTCAGCATTCTTCTGTAGCACCACGTTTCCAAAGCTTCTACTCTCCTCTTGTCTAAGCTATTTTTCGTCCACGTTTCACTTCCATACATGGCTACACTCCATACAAATACTTTCAGAAATGACTTCCTGACATTTAAATCTATACTCGATGTTAACAAATTTTTCTTCTTCAGAAACGCTTTCCTTGCCATTGCCAGTCTACATTTTCTATCCTCTCCACTTCGACCATCATCAGTTATTTTGCTCCCGAAATAGCAGAACTCCTTTACTACTTAAAGTGTCTCATTTCCTAATCTAATTCCCTCAGCATCACCCAACTTAATTCGACTACATTCCGTTATCCTTGTTTTGCTTTTGTTGATGTTTATCTTATACCCTCCTTTCAAGGCACTGTCCATTTTGTTCAACTGCTCTTCCAAGTCCTTTGCTGTCTCTGACAGAATTACAATGTCATCGGCGAACATCAAAGTTTTTATTCCTTCTCCATGGATTTTAATACCTACTCTGAACTTTTCTTTTCTTGGAAAAGTAATTAAAGTTCAGGGAGAAGAAATAAAAACTTTGAGGTTTCCGATTGACATTGTAATTCTGTCAGACAGCGAAGGACTTGGAAGAGCAGTTCATCGGAATGGTCAGTGTCTTGAAAGGAGGATAGAAGATAAACATCGACAAAAGCAAAACAAGGACAATGGTATGTAGTCGAATTAAATCAGGTGATGCTAAGGGAACCAGATGAGGTACTCTCATGTTCTTGGAGCATTTTTTAACCACTCTAACACATTTTAAGATTGATGGGGGGTGCATTGTCTTACAGGAGGTACAAATTGCCTATGGCTGTTGTAGATAATGAAATGGATGCATGTAACCATACTATGGTTTCTCTTATAGTTTGCTAGTGGGAAGCGATCTACATCTACCTACGTACTCTGCAAGCCACCGTATGGTGCATGGCAGAGGGAACCCTGTATCATTACTATTCATTTCTTTCCTGTTTTACTCGCAAATAGAGCAAGAGAAGAACTACTGTTTGTTTCCCTACCCCCGTACGAGCTCTAATATCTCTCATATCTTCATGGTCCTTATGCAAAATGTAAGGTGGTGGGAGGAGAGTCAGTCTGCAGTCAGCTTCAAATGCCAGTTCCCTACCTTTTCTCAACAGTGTTACACAGAAAGAATGCCTTCTCTCCAGGTATTCCAGCTGGAGTTCACGAATCATTGCCGTGATTTTGCATGTTAATTGAACCTACCAGTAACAAATCTAGCCAATTGTCTCTGAATTGCTTTGATGTCATCCATTAGTCCAACCTAACAGTGCGCCCAAAGACTCGAGCAGTACTCAAGATTGTGTCACACCAGTCTTCTGTACGTCATCTCCTTTACAGGTGAACAACACTTTCCTAAAACTCTCCCAATAAACTGACATTGACCAATTGCCTTCCCAACTGTCAGCCTTTTGTGCTTGTTCCATTTCATATTGGTTTGTAGTGTTTTGCCTAGATATTTAATCTATGTGGCTATGTCAGGAAGGAAACTACAATGCTGTATCCAAACATAATAGGTTTGTTTTTCTTACTCAATAACTTACATTTTGCTACATTTAGAGCTAGCTGCCATTCATCACAGAAATAGAAATGTTATCTGAGTCAGCTTGTATTCTTCTAAGTCACTCAATTTCAACACTTTTCTGTGTATCACAGCATCATCAGCAAACAACTGCAGATTGCTGCCAAATCATTTATGTATGTAAAGAATAACAGCAGTTCTATCACACTCCCATGCGGAACTGCTGACGATACCCTTGTCTCTGATGAACATTCATTGTTGATGACAACATACTAGAGTCTATTACTTAAGAAGTATGTGAGACACTCACATATCTGGGAATCTTTCAAATGCTTTCCAGAAATCTAGGAATATACGAGGGTTTCCCAAAAACTAATGCACCACATTTTTCTTTCTTCAACAGTTCTTTATTGAACATAATGAGAATTACACACACAAAAGAATGGCGCTTTATCTTCACATCCTATTTTTCCACATAATCTCCATCCCATTCTGTGGCCTTCCTCCAGCTCAAAACAGGGGCGTGTATACCCTGTCAGTACCAATCCTTGTCATGGTGATGGAGCCAGTGCTTCACTGTGTGGGTCACCTCCTCACCGTCATCAAAATTTCGTCCACGAATGGCATCCTTTAATTTCCCAAACAAGTGGAAGACCAAGGGGGCTGGGTCAGGGCTGTCAGGTGTGACATCCATGGAGGGTCTCCCCAAATGCTGCAAATTGTGGAGCTCCATCGAACTGCCTTCTGATGACCTCACCCTCCGTGTCCAGCAACTAACTGTACTTCTGTTGACAGCAGATGCTCCATAGACTTTGCACAAGCGTTTGTGAATATTCCCCACAATTCCTTTCTCTGCAGCAAGAAGTTCAATGACTGTACATTGCTTGTAACATACATCAGCTACAGACACCTTTTTGAAAATTTTAAGGAGGTACACTATCTGTCGAAAGTGATGGAAACTTGGCACACTCACTCAGAATACTTCAAATAATACATACGTAACATTTCATATTCGTTGCATTGTTTTCAGCTTAGGAAAAAAACGTGTTGCACTACTTTCTGGGCAACCCTTGTAGAATCTGCCTGTTGTCCTTCATCCATAGTTTAGAGGATACCATATGAGAAAAGGGCAAGCTGAATTTCACACTCATGATCCTTTCATAAACCATCCTGCTTCATAGGCATAAGCTTTTCAGTCTCAAGGAAACCTGTTATTCATACTGCAAATGTGTACAAGAGTTCTACAGCAAACCAGTGTTAAGGTTATGGGTGAGTGATTTTGCGGTTTCGTTCTTTCATGCTACTTGTATACAGGGGTTAGCTGTGCTTTTTTCCAGTCACTTGGGACATTGCACCGAGTTAGAAATTTGTGATTAATGCAACCTGAGTAAAGAGTCAATGCAGTAAAGTAATGTTTGTAAAAAATATTGGGATTCCATCAGGACCCTGCAACTTATTTTCTTCCAACTTTTTCAGTTTGTCTCTGTGCTGAGGATGCTATTACTATGTCATCCATACAGAAGTCTGTACAAAGGTCAAATGACAATATGTTTGCAACAGTTCTCATGTGTGAATAATTACTTAAATGCAAAATTTAAAACTTTGTTTTACTTTTGCTGTCTTCTATTGCCACTTCAGACTGGTCAATGAGTGACTGGATAGAAACCTTAGACCCACTTAGTGATTTCACGTGGGACCAGAATTTTCTTGGGTTCTGGGCAAGATATTTTGCTGAGCTATGATGGTGCTGGTTGTTGTATGCTTCACGCATTGATTGTTTTACAGAGGCATGGATTTATATTAACTTTCTCCTGTCGTCTTTTGTGCATTCTCTTCTCATCCAAGAGTGTAACAGTCTTTACTTCCTCATCATTTCCCAAATTTCATTGTTAAACTCTGTTGGGTCTTTTCTGTCCTTCCCTTGCTTGGCACCTACCTCTCCATAGCACAATGCACAATCCACTTAAACTTTGCCCATAATTCCTCTGCATCTTTCATACTAGAAATGTCAGTTCATGGTCTAATCAAGATGCTAACAACTGCTTATCTGCTCTTTCTAGCAGAAACTCTCTCCTAGCCTTTTTGATTAATTTACTAACTGTGGTAACCACAGTCAGTATGATGAAATCATGGTCGCTATAACCTTAGTTGCTATGATGACATCATGGGTACTAATCCCTGCCCCTATCCTGAAGCAAATGATAAGGTCAGGCCTGTTTGTAGCTACAAGGTGTAAAATAATCCTAGATTTCTGGAAAGCATTTAACATGGTGCTCCACTGCAGACTGTTAACAAAAGTATGAGCATACGAAATAATTCCCAGACCTGTGAGTTGCACAAATGCTTCTTAAGTAATAGAACCTAGTATATTGTCCTTGACAATGAGTGTTCATCAGAGACTAGGGAATCATAAGGAGTGGCCCAGGGAAGTGCAACATGACCGTTCTTGTCCTTTCTATACATAAATGATCTGACGGACTGGGTGAGCACCAATATGCAACTGTTTGCTCATGATGCTACATTGTAAGGAAACGTGTAGGAGAACACGATCACTTGATCAAAATTTATAGTTGGTGTGATGAATGGTAGCTTGCTCTCAATGTAGAAAAATGTAAGTTAATGCAGTTGAATAGGAAAAACAATACCATCCTGTTCAAATACAGCATTAGCAGTGTACCACGTGACACAGCCACATCAATTAAATATGTAGATAAAACACTGCAAAGAGATATGTAATGGAACAAGCACAAAGGGACAATAGTGAGTGTGGGCTGTTGAACTAGCTGCCCAAAACAGTTTCCAGAAAATTTGTTCAGTAGTATTTGCAAGACTGTCTGTCTGTCTGTCTGTCTGTCTGTACCCTTTCAGTGAATCAATAGACTACCTAGTCTATACTCGATATGTTAAAGTCCTCTCTAACAGATATTGCATGATCTGGGTATTTCCATGTTACTTACCATAGACTTCCTTTGAATGCCTCTAAAACTGTCACAGTCGATTGGGCGACTGGTAAAATAATCCAACAGTTATCTTGATTTCAGCTAGACCTGTTATATGCAACGAGATAACTTCAATGTCACACTCAAAATTGACCTCAACAAAGACAAAATTTTTGTCAACTGCACTGAACACTCCCCCTCCAATGGCGTATAATCTTTATTTTTTGATACATGTTCCATGAAATGCTAAAGACCACAGAGCTTTCTACTTAAGGTTTCAGCAAGCCCTTGGTCCCAAGAATAATTTGAATGTAAAAAATGTTCTGGAGGGCTATAAATTTGGGAACTTTGTTACAAATACTTTGACAAGTTAATGATAAATTTTTTACAGTGAAAGTGTCATTCTCTGAATGTGGTCAGATTTCACTATCTGTGTGTCGACCAGTGAATTGCTACACATATAACTGCTTCCTTTGTGTAGTGCACTGCTTACTTGTAATGGGTAGCCTTCCAATTCCCCACTCGATAACATAGATCCAGAAATCTGCAGCGAAACTGTCTTAGTCAACTAAGTCTTTGGTTGAGCTCCTTCACACCATCAACCCTGGAAACAATGTTGCAAATTGCGAACTCTGTTTGTGCCTCACAGGCGAGTCCAGCAGCCTTCACCATCTCCTCCAGTTGCCTGTATGAACTAAGAAGGGCCTCAGAACCCAAGTGATAGGCATTGATGATGCCGGTGTGAGCCACAACTTGCAGTTGACTGCATCTTGTGCACTCAACAGCCACAGGCAAGATCTCCTCCACATGTCAGATGAGGCTCCCCAACAGATATAACGAGTGCATATTGTCTTTCTTTCCAGCCTTGAATGCTATTTGCTTAAGGTGTTGCATAACATGCCTAATGCTGAAGCTCCCAATAACTGGCGAACCCCTGTCCCCTTGTGCCTGCTCATACCCTGCTGAAGGATTGACCACGTGTTCACTCTTCACTTGTAGGGTGAATAGACAAGACCAGATAGCCAGTCTCCACCTTGAGTGACACGAAAGTGTTGGCACCCACCACTCACCCTGCTGCGACTAAAACAAATGACACCTGAGGTGTCACATGGGACATGCCAGATTCTCTGCCACTGCTACATCCCTAAGCAGCAGCCTGAAGACTGGCTGTTGCCAAAAGCACATTCAGCTGTTCATGAACTGAGGCCATACACGGTGACGGCACATGAATCGGGAGTCTCATTTCATTTTAGGTAAACATCTCCGCATATCATCTCCACCACTTGCTCAAACAGTGTTCTGCTGGCGAGCAGATTACTTTGCCTCGTGTGGTTTTTGACCTACTCAGACCCCTTGCTTATGCCTATGAGTATTATGAAACATCAATCAAAGTGACCTTTTGCATGCTGTAAGTGTGCAGAGGTATATTCCTGCACCCATGCCAATGTGTTCTGGTGAGTTGCAGTGAGTCCCATGTGTGGGCCACTGGCTAATGTATCTGAGAGTGAGGTGGTGGTTCTGGGTGAATGGCAGTTCCCTAACTGTTGTCTTCCAGCACTGAATTTGGGAGGAGATTACAGCACTGTTACCCATATATCTGCTGTAGCTGAGACACCGGCAAGTGGCTCAAACAACCACCAGCCTCTGGTCGTAGGGCCTCCCGGTCGTCCTCCGTCCCTGAGACTGACCCTGTGAAGCCCTCTAAGCCCTCCAAGCCTGAACCACCGAAGGCACAACGGGAGAAACAGAAACAGAACCAGAAGAAAGTCCCCAAGAATACCAACATTGCGGTGGCACCCGTCCCACCGCTTACTACAAGCTCCGCCTCGGAGGACGAGGTGGAGATTCTGGCGTCCGCTGAGGACCTCGATCTCGGCGGTCCCTCAGACGCCATGAATAGCACTAGCGCGGGTGATCAATCGGAGGTAGCAGGTGACCCGGCGGCGTAATCTGCCTTCCCAGTCCCGTCACGCCTTTCCCAGCCATGGACAACACCGTCCTCCAGTGGAACTGCAGCGGTTTCTTCCACCATCTAGCTGAGCTCCGCCAACTTATCAGCCTTCACCCTTTCTTCTGCATTGCTCTCCAGGAAACTTGGTTTCCAGCAATGAGAATCCCCGCCCTCCGTGGCTATCGGGGTTATTATAAGAACCGAGCAGCTTATGAAAGGGTGTCTGGTGGCGTCTGCATATATGTCCTTCACACTCTGCACAGCGAGTCTATCCCTTTCCAGACGCCTTTAGAGGCTGTCGCTGTACGCGTGTGGACGCCACAGGCTGTTACCGTCTGCAGTCTTTACATTCCACCGGATGGTGATGTCTCGCAGCATGTCCTGGCTGCACTGGTCGCCCAATTGCCGCCACCTTTCTTGCTATTGGGCGACTTCAACGCCCATAACCCTCTGTGGGGTGGGTCAGTGGCAACAGGTCGAGGCGCCATCGTTGAGCATTTATTGTCGCAGCTCGATCTCTCGCTGTTAAATGATGGTGCCTTCACACACTCCAGTGTGGCGCATGGCACCTACTCCGCCATTGACCTTTCAATCTGTAGCCATAGCCTCTTACCGTCTGTCCAATGGAGTGTGCATGACGACCTGTGTGGTAGTGACCACTTTCCGATCTTTTTGTCACTACCACAGCGCCACTCTTCTGGGCGCCCTAGCAGATGGGCTATGAATAAGGCTGACTGGGACTTGTTCTCCTCCACTGCCGCTTTTGAGCCTCTCTCTACTGATGACATTGATGCGGTGGTTCAATCGGTCACCACCGGCATCGTTACTGCCGCCGAATCTGCCATTCCCCGTTCTTCTGGGTCCCCTCGGCGGAAGGCCGTGCCTTGGTGGTCGCCTGAGATCGCTGAAGCGATTAAAGATTGCCGGCGGGCGCTCCAGCGTCACAAGCGACATCCCTCCATAGACCACCTTATCGCCTTCAAACGGCTGCGTGCGCGGGCCCGCCTCCTTATCCGCCAAGGTAAGAAGGAGTGCTGGGAGCGGTATGTGTCCACCATTGGCCTCCATGTCACTCCATTGCAGGTCTGGGCCAAGATTCGACGCGTCTACGGCTATCGGCCACCTGTCAGCGTCCCTGCGCTCTCACTGAATGGCGCAGTTTGTACTGACTCCGACGTCATTGCAAACAGCTTAGCAGAGCATTTTGCTATGAGTTCCGCTTCTGCGAATTACCCCCAGGCCTTCCGCTCCATTAAAGAGCGGATGGAACGTCGGAGCCTTTCGTTTCGCACCAACCACCTAGAATCTTACAATGCTCCATTTAGTGAGTGGGAATTTCGCAGTGCCCTAGCTGCTTGCCCTGATACCGCTCCTGGGCCAGATGGCATCCACTGTCAGATGCTGAAACACCTTTCAGTGGACTGCCAGCGGCGCCTTCTCGATCTTTACAACCGACTTTGGGTCGAGGGGGAGTTTCCGTCGCAATGGCGGGAGGGCATTGTTATCCCCGTTTTGAAACCTGGAAAGAACCCTCTGGAGGTGGACAGCTACCGTCCCATTAGCCTCACCAACGTTCTTTGCAAGTTGCTTGAACGGATGGTGAGCCGGCGCTTGAATTGGGTACTGGAGTCTCGGGGCCTTCTGGCTCCGTCTCAGGGTGGGTTCCGTAACGGCCGCTCCGCCACCGACAATCTGGTGAGCCTGGAGTCGGCCATCCGTACTGCCTTTGCCCGCCGTCAGCACCTGGTCGCTGTCTTTTTCGACATGCGGAAGGCGTACGATACGACATGGCGTCATCACATCCTTTCTATGCTTCATGGATGGGGTCTTCGGGGTCCTCTGCCAATTTTTATCCGCAATTTTCTGTCGTGTCGTACCTTCCGCGTGCAAGTCGTGGCCTCGGTTAGTTCCTCCCACGTCCAGGAGAACGGTGTGCCACAGGGTTCTGTTTTAAGTGTCTGTCTGTTTTTAATAGCCATTAACGGGCTTGCTGCGGCCGTGGGAAATTCTGTCTCCGCTTCCCTGTATGCTGACGACTTTTGCCTTTACTACAGCTCTACTGGCATTGCAGCTGTTGAACGTCAGCTACAGGGCGCTATCCGTAAGGCGCAGTGTTGGGCTGTAGCGCATGGGTTTCAGTTTTCGGCAGCCAAGACCCGCGTAATGCATTTCTGCCGGCGCCGAACAGTCCATCCTGAGCTGCGGCTTTATCTTGCCGACGAACTGCTTGCTGTGGTGGAGACCCACAGGTTTTTGGGGGTGATTTTCGATGCCCGGTTGACTTGGCTGCCTCATATCCGGCAGCTCAAACAGGCGTGTTGGCGGCATCTCAATGCTCTGCGATGTTTGAGCCACACCCGCTGGGGCGCCGACCGCTCTACCCTGTTACGGCTCTACCAGGCGTTAATCCAGTCCCGCCTGGATTATGGGAGCCTGGCTTATGGCTCAGCATCCCCATCTGCGTTACGGGTGCTGGACCCAATTCTCCGCAGCGGGATACGCCTTGCCACTGGTGCTTTCCGCACCAGCCCTGTGGACAGCGTACTAGTGGAGGCAGGTGTACCTCCACTGCGATTCCGACGCCAACGTTTGCTGGCCGCTTATGCTGCCCATGTTCTAAGCTCGCCCAGGCATCCTAACTATCGTCTCCTGTTCCCGCGTTCGGTCGTCCGTCTGCCAGAACGTCGGCCCCGCTCTGGTTGTACAATAGAGGTCCGCGTCAAAGAGCTTCTCTCTGGGCTTGGATTTTTCCCTGTTCCACCTCCTTTCCGGGCCACTTTGCGTACACCCCCATGGTGTTGTCCTCGCCCTTACCTTCGGCTCGACTTGGCACAGGGCCCGAAGGTCTCAGTCCCTCCAGAGGCCTTCCGCCGCCGCTTTCTTCCATCATGGCCACGTATCAGGGCTCTGGAATTGTTTACACTGACGGTTCGATGGTGGCTGGTCGTGTCGGATATGCGCTCACTCTAGGGGACCAGTCCGAACAACGTTCCTTGGCGGCTGGCTGCAGCGTTTACACTGCTGAGCTGGTCGCCATCTTTCGAGCCCTAGAGTATATCCGCTCCTGCTCAGGTGAGTCCTTTGTTATTTGTAGCGACTCCCTGAGCAGTTTACGGGCTCTCGACCAGTGTTTCCCTCGTTCCCGTCTAGTGATGGCTATCCAGGAGTCCCTGTCTACTCTTGTCCGTTGCGGCCGCTCTGTGGTCTTTGTTTGGACCCCAGGCCATGTTGGGATCCCCGGGAATGAGAATGTTGACCGCCTGGCGAAAGAGGCCACCAGTCAACCACCTCTGGAGATTGGCCTCCCGGCGACTGATTTGCGGGCACTATTACGCCGCAAAATTTTCGCTTTATGGGACGCTGAATGGCGCAACCTGTCCGTACCGAACAAACTCCGTTGTATCAAGGCGTCGATGACTGTGTGGCGGTCGTCCATTCGGGTCTCACGCCAGGAGTCTATTGCCCTCTGCCGGCTGCGCATTGGGCACACTCGGCTGACACACGGCCACTTATTGCGCCGTGAGGACCCACCTCTGTGTCGCTGCGGCTCCGTTTTATCTGTGGTGCACATTTTATTGGAGTGTCCGCTTTTAGCTGTGCCTAGGCAGACGTTCGCACTGCCTGACACGCTCCCTGCCCTTTTACTAGATGACTCTGCCATGGTGGACTTAGTTTTGCGTTTTACTCGGGCAGGGGGTTTTTATAGTTTAATCTGAGTGTTTGTTTTTTAGCGTTGATTCTGGCTTTTAGCCTCTGATTTTAAACTGAGTTTTTAATGTGTTCTTGGTGGTTGGCTTCTCCTCTTTTTTTTCTCTCTATGGTCGGCCAACCACCGTCACACTCTGTGTGTTTTACTTTGTTTTGTCTGATCTCTGTCGGCGTCTTTTTCGTCCTGTGTCGTCTGACGTCTTTCCTGCTGTTTGTTTTTTATTCTCTTTGGGCAGTTTTAATTTTTTTGGAAAAAGGGACCGATGACCGTCGCAGTCTGGTCCCTTTAATCCCACAAACCAACCAACCATATATCTGCTGTAGCTGAGATCGACTTTTGCCATCAGTACATTGACAACAGAAATTGCCAGGGTTGGTATATTTGTGGTGCACCTGTGACATGATAGCACATAAAAATGCTGTGCTCGCACCAGCTCAGTGCTGGAGTCTCCTAGAGGCCATGTACACTTGATACAGTTGAAAAGAAAGGCACAGATGTTTTATATTTTGCCCAAATTTCACTTGTCTGTCACGATGATGCCGAGTTAAAGGCCTGGTGATGTCCCAGTGATATGACATGTTGTACTATTCCATTTGCTATGCTCTCTCTCCAACATCACAGTTTTCTCTAATTAATCTGATGAATATATTCCTGATGTATGGAATTTGTTTTCTGATGCAGCATTATTTGTATCACTATTAAAATTAACCCTTAAACAGAAACATAGGTTTCAGAGAGACCTGATTTTTTTCCAGTTCGATAGTAGGAAAAGGAAGAGAAGGAAACGTATTAGGTGAATATGGAATGGGGGTAAGAAATGAAAGAGGAAGCCACCTGGTAGAATTTTGCACAGAGCATAACTTAATCATAGCTATCACTTGGTTCAAGAATCATGAAAGACTGTTGTATGCATGCAAGAGGCCTGGAGATACTGCAAAGTTTCAGATAGATTATATAGTGGTAAGACAGAGATTTAGGAACCAGGTTTTAAATTGTAAAACATTTTCAGGGGCAGATGTGGACTCTGACCACAATCTATTGGTTATGAACTGTAGATTAAAACTAAAGAAATTGCAAAAAGGTGGAAATTTAAGGTGATGGGACATAGATAAACTGACAGAACCAGAGGTTGCAGAGAGTTTCAGGGAGAGCATTAGGGAATGATTGACAAGAATGGGTACCTTTGAGAGATGAGATAGTGAAGGCAGTAGAGAGTAAGTAAAAAGATGAGGGCTAGTACACTACTGGCCATTAAAATTGCTACACCAAGAAGAGATGCAGATGATAAATGGGTGTTCATTGGACAAATATATTATACTAGAAATGACATGTGATTACATTTTCAAGCAATTTGGGTGCATAGATCCTGAGAAATCAGTACCCAGAATAACCAGCTCTGGCCGTAATAACGGCCTCGATACGCCTGGGCATTGAGTCAAACAGAGCTTGGATGACATGTACAGGTACACGATACCACAGTTCATCAAGAGTAATGACTGGGGTATTGTGACGAGCCCGTTGTACGGCCACCATTGACCAGATGTTTTCAATTGGTGAGAGATCTGGAGAATGTGTTGACCAGGGCAGCAATTGAACATTTTCTGTATCCAGAAAGGCCCGAACAGGACCTGCAACATGCGCTCATGCATTATCCTGGTAAAATGTAGGGTTTCGCAGGGATTGAATTAAGGATAGAGCCACGGGTCGTAACACATCTGAAATGTAACGTCCACTGTTCAAATTGCCATCGATGCAAACACCAGGTGACGGAGACGTGAAACCAATGGCACCCCATACCATAACGCCGAGTGATAATCCAGTATGGCGATGACGAATACACGCTTCCAATGTGCGTTCACCACGATGTCGCCAAACACGAAGCGACCATCATGATGCTGTAAACAGAACCTGGATACATCCGAAAAAATGACATTTTGCCATTCGTGCACCCAGGTTCATCGTTAAGTACACCATCACATGCGCTCCTGTCTGTGATGCAGTTTCAAGGGTAACCACAGACATGGTCTCCGAGCTGGTAGTCCATGCTGCTACAAACGTCGTTGAACTGTTCGTGCAGATGGTTGTTGTCTTGCAAACATCCCCACCTGTTGACTCAGGGATCAAGACGTGGCTGCATGACCTGTTACAGCCATGCGGATAAGATGCCTGTCTTCTCGACTGCTCGTGATACGAGGCTGTTGAGATCCAGCACGGCGTTCCGTATTACCCTCCTGAACCCACTGATTCCATATTCTGCTAACAGTCGTTGGATCTCAACCAACGCGAGCAGCAATGTCGCGATACGATAAACCGCAATCGCGATAGGCTACAATCCGACCTTTATCAAAGTCGGAAACATGATGATATGCATTTCTCCTCCTTGCACGAGGCATCAAACAATGTTTCACCAGGCAACGTCAGTCAACTGCTGTTTGTGTATGAGAAAACGATTGGAAACTTTCCTCATGTCTGCACGTTGTAGGTGTCGCCAGCGGTGCCAACCTAGTGTGAATGCTCTGAAAAGCTAATCATTTGCATACCACAACATCTTCTTCCTGTTGGTTAAATCTCGCGTCTGTAGCACGTCTTCCTTGTTGTGCAGCAATTTTAATGGCCAGTAGTGTAGGAACCCTTGGGTAAAAGAGGAAATATTGAATTTAATTGATGAAAGGAGAAAATATAAAAATGCAGTAAATGAAGCAGGCAAAAAGGAATACAAACGTTTCAAAAATGAGATCGACAGGAAGTGCAAAATGGCTAAGCAGGTAAGGCTAGAGGATAAATGTAAGGATGTAGAGGCTTATCTCACTAGGGGTAAGATAGATACTGCCTACAGGAAAATTAAAGAGACCTTTAGAGAGAAGAGAACCACCTATATGAATATCAAGAGCTCAGATGGAAACCCAGTTCTAAGCAAAGAAGGGAAAGCAGAAAGGTGGCTGCAGTATATAGAGGGTCTATACAAGGGTGATATAATTGAGGACAATAGTATGGAAGTGGAAGAGGATGTAGATGAAGATGAAATGGGAGATATGATACTGCGTGAAGAGTTTGACAGAGCACTGAAAGACCTAAGTCGAAACAAGGCTCCAGGAGTAGATAAAATTCCATTAGAACTACTGACAGCCTTGGGAGAGCCAGCCCTGACAAAATTCTACCGTCTGGCGAGCAAGATGTATGAGGCAGGCAAAAGACCCTCAGACTTCAAGAAGAATATAATAATTCCATTCTCAAAGAAAGCAGGTGTTGACAGATGTGAAAATTTAATAAGTCACGGCTGCAAAATACTAACGCCAATTCTTTACAGATGAATGAAAAAACTGGTAGAAGCCGACCTCGGGGATGATCAGTTGGGATTCCGTAAAAATGTTGGAACACTTGAGGCGATACTGACCTTACGACTTATCTTAAAAGAAAGATTAAGGAAAGGCAAACCTGCATTTCTAGCATTTGTAGACTTAGAGAAAGCTTTTGACAATGTTGACTAGAATACTTTCGTTCAAATTCTGAAGGTGGCAGGGGTAAAATACAGGAAGTGAAAGGCTATTTACAACTTGTACAGAAACCAGATCGCAGTTATGAGTCGAGGGACATGAAAGAGACGCAGTGGTTGGGAAGGGAGTGAGACAGGGTTGTAGTCTATCCCCGATGTTATTCAATCTGTATATTAAGCAAGTAGTAAAGAAAACAAAAGAAAAATTCAGAGTAGATATTAAAATCCATGGAGAAGAAATAAAAACTTTGAGGTTCGCCAATGACATTGTAATTCTGTCAGACACAGCAAAGGACTTGGAAGAGCAGTTGAACGGAATGGACAGTGTCTTGAAAGGAGGGCGTAAGATGAACATCAACAAAAGCAAAATGAGGATAATGGAATGTTGTCGGATTAAGTCGGGTGATACTGAGGGAATTAGATTAGCAAATGGGACACTTAAAGTAGTGAATGAGTTTTACTATTTGGCTAGCAAAATAACTGATGGTGGTCGAAGTAGAGAGGATATAAAATGTAGACTGGCAATGGCAAGGAAAGCGTTTCAGAAGAAGAGAGATTTTTTAACATCGAGTATAGATTTAAGTGTCAGGAAGTCATTTCTGAAAGTAAATGATGACTAACTGACAACCTCAGCTGCCGACAGGTGTTGTTGTTATACCTCAATGTGGACAGGTGAAAATGTGTGCCGCGACCGGGACTCGAACCCGGGATCTCCTGCTTACATGGCAGATGCTCTATCCATCTGAGCCACCGAGGACACAGACGAATAGCGCGACTGCAGGGACTTATCTCTTGCACGCTCCCCGTGAGACTCACATTCCCATTGGCTTTTTGAGTCCCGGTCGCGGCACACATTTTCACCTGTCCGCATCGAGGTATAACAACAACACCTGTCGGCAGCTGAGGTTGTCAGTTAGTCATCATTTATTCCAGGGAAAAGCTGCACGGTCATTAACAGTAACTGTTCTTTCAAGAACAAATTACTGTCTTTGTATATATAGTTAAAGGCTACCCAGCCATTGACCTTTGTCTGTGCGAATGCGCACAGGTTGCCCAAACTCTTACGGGAATCGCCAAAGCGTGCGCGAGTAATGAGTGGGTGGGCAAATGTCTATAAGGTACAATACATATGTAGAATTGTGGACAGTTGGGAATGTGAGTCTCACGGGGAGCGTGCAAGGGATAATTCCGTGCAGTCGCGCTATTCGTCTGTGTCCTCGATGGCTCAGATGGATAGAGCGTCTGCCATGTAAGCAGGAGATCCCGGGTTCGAGTCCCGGTCGCGGCACACATTTTCACCTGTCCACATCGAGGTATAACAACAACACCTGTCGGCAGCTGAGGTTGTCAGTTATTCATCATTTATTCCAGGGAAAAGCTGCACGGTCATTAACAGTAACTGTTCTTTCGAGAACAAGTTACTGTCTTTGTATATATTTCTGAAAGTATTTGTGTGGAGTGTAGCCATGTATGGAAGTGTAACATGGACGATAAATAGTTTAGACAAGAAGAGAACAGAAGCTTTTGAAATGTGGTGCTACAGAAGAATGCTGATGATTAGATGGGTAGATCACATAACTAATGAGGAGGTATTGAATAGAATTAGGGAGAAGAGGAATTTGTGGCACACTTTGACTAGAAGAAGGGATCTTTTGGTAGGACATGTTCTGAGGCATCAAGGGATCACCAGTGTAGTATTGGAGGGCAGCATGGAGGGTAAAAATCATAGAGGGAGACCAAGAGATGAATACACTAAGCAGATTCAGAAGGATGTAGGCTGCAGTACGTACTGGGGGATGAAGCAGCTTGCACAGGGTAGAGTAGCATGGAGAGCTGCATCAAACCAGTCTCAGGACTGAAGACCACAACAACAACAACAACAACAACAACAACAAGTAAACACCATGTTAGCAAGCTCTCGATTCAAATACGGAACCATTGTGGACAATGCTGTATCATGTTCACTACAAGGTGAGTCAGTAAGAGAAGTGGACTGGACACAGAATTCCAATGGAAGGGGATAAATTTGAAGCTGATGGTACTATTCAGGATGTGCATAAGGAAAGGTCTGGCCGACCAAAAACATCACGTAGTCCAGGTCACCTCAAAAATCTGTGAAAGAGAGTGCACTTGAAACCGGTGTAAACCAATCAAGCTTACGACGAAATCTGAAGGCTGCAAAGTGGAAAGTGTACATTCCAAGATCGCTGCACGTTTTGAACGATGACGATCTGTATCGAAGAATGGAGTACTGCAAATGGTTTGAAGGCATGTTTCGCAAGAATGGTCTGTCATTGTGCAGTTTGATTGTCTCATTCTCCTTTGAAGGTACCATAAGTGGTATGCTGCAAACACAGATTTCACCTGCCATCTGAGAGGTGTTTGGAAATGAAAGATTTTACCTACAACAAAATGGTTTTCTGCCTCACTACCAGAGAGGTCTCGGAGCCTACTTGGATGAAAACCTACCTGGATGATGGATAGGTCGAAAAGGAGCTGTTGAGTACCCACCATGGTTTCCAGACATTACACCTCTTGACTTCTACCTGTGAGGGCCCTTAGAAAATAAAGGCCATGAGAAGCCATCAAGACATCCTTTGTGGCTATGACACTGACAGCCATAGTTTGGCCAACAGTTCAGTGGCATGTGTTGTTTGGCTGCTAATGGGGTCACGTTGAATACGCAACACATAAGGTAACCCCCCTCCCCATGCTAGAATTGTAACAGTACGTGCTTTGTTCCATTAATATTGTCTATCAAAGTGTGTCTACATTTTTATGTACACCTCTGTACATACCTGACAACAAGAAGCCATAAAATGCAGTGCTTCTGCTATGTAAATGATTTGACAGTGAGAGGGAAATGTGGAGGGCATAGGAACAGTTGCACAGTGTTGCCACATGACACATTAAAAAAAAAAAAAAACCTGTTTCTCTCAGACCAATGTTTCAGTTTAGTGGTTAAATTCAGGGTGCACAACCAAAGATACAGGAACTTCACTCAAGAAAATGTTTAATCGTTCAACTTTTCTACTAATATTTCACACTCTCTGCCCTTGTTTTCTCTAACATACTTCATAGGAAATTCATTTCACTGTATTGGATTTTACTCTCTTCTTTTTTTGTCGGCGTCAACTCTGCGATGCGTATGTCCACATAGATGTAAGGTATGTCTTAACAGCTCTTCCTTACACTTCATTGACACCTCCCTTTCCCAGACTAAGCCCCTCACACACTGGTCAGAAGCAAGGCTCTGGTGTACACTTTTGCTAATTTCTGCCTACAGCCTTGCATTTTGCATTCACACACTACCTAGATTTTAAAGTTGTCCACAGTTTCACTATCCTGTTCTTTTAATGTTAATTCATCATTTGTCTTATCTGTCTCCTCTGGTTACCACCTATCTTGCTTTTCTTCGCACTGCATTTCATCTCATATTTCTCGATTTTTTTAATTTTAATTTTTTTTATTTTTGCATTGAAGATGTTTAATTTTTCTTGTATATCCTTACAGTTGGTTCCCCACAACACAGTATCATTGGCAAGTAGCAACAACTTCTTCTTTCTTCCTCGATGAGCTTTTTTTGGTCTCTTTCACAATTTCATCCAGCACCATCACAAGTAATAATGGTGAGACCACACATCCTGTCTTCACATAACATTCCTAAACAAATGAGCCCTTCCAGCTTGGGTTTTGACACAGCTCAATCTTTGGTTATACATTTCAGTTGTTTATTCTCCAACTCCTTATTTCTCCAAGGATTCACATACCTTTTTTCGGAGGACCTATTCTGTGCTTTCACTGAGTCAAGAAATGTCATCTCCAAATCTTTCCCATACTCTCAATGCCTTTCCATCAACTGCCTCATACTAAAGATTGTGTTCTCTGTTGATCTGTCATGTCAAAAGCCATACACTACTCCTCTCTTCACTAATCTTCCACTTTTTCCCTCAATCTTCTATTCGGTATCCTCCACATTATTATTGCTACTTGTGATATTAGTATTATCCCTCAATAGTTATCACATACTTTTCTGTCTCCCTTCTTGAACTACGGAATTTATTATTCCCCTTCTCCATTCTTCAGGTATACATTTCTGAGTCCATATGCATTTTAGCAATCAATATAGCCATTGCAGCCTAGTAGATCCAGCTGCCTTCATCGTTCATCGTCTCCACCGTTATTTCATCTATCACAACTTTGTTTCCAGTTTCCATTCCTGTAACTGCTAGTTCCACTTCAAATATTGTAATATCTTTCTCTTCTTCCAGGTCCAGGTTCCTCCAGCACCACTGTTTTTCTAGTCCCTTTTCATTGCTATTTTTCACATTTAGCTGTTTGTCAAAATACTCTTTCCATCTTTTCCATATCTACTGTGTCTTCAGCTCTCCGCTTTTCCCTTTCACCAGCTGTGTTATTGCTTTCTTCCCTTGTACACCTTGTAATTCCATACTATATCCTTTTACCCCCATAACATCCTTTTCCAACTCTTGTGTGAACTCCTCCCAACTTGTCCTCTTTTCTTCTGCTACCACTTTCTTACATTTCCTTTAGATTTCTTGGTATTTCTTTTTACTTTCTTCCATTTTGTCTCTCTTCCTTTCGTGTCATGCTTCTTTTTTTTCTTTTACTGCTTCCTTCACCTTCTCATTCCACCATGGTCTCTCTGTATCCTTCAACCTTCCAGATATTCTGCCACAAGTGTTCTCTGCAGAACTTAGATGCCTCTTTGAACTTACCTCATTCCTTTTCTACACTTCCACAGACAGTGATTGGGATTTTAATCGTAAGTAATTCCCTAAACTTTTGTTGTCTGTACCAACATATTAGTTATCATTTGATCTGTGAATGTCGGTGCCTGTTTTTAGCTCTTCACATAATGGCTGACTTTTTGTTATGTCACGTAGTTGTAGTGATGCCCACATAATTTTTCCTTATATGTAATTTCTAGGCATTGCACTTTGAGTCATTACCTTGCTGGTGACAATAATTTGCTCTGTCAGTTCGACCATCATTGTCAGCTGCAAAATTTTACTGTATTCTGGTTGGATTTATTTTGTGTGTGTGTGTGTGTGTGTGTGTGTGTGTGTGTGAGAGAGAGAGAGAGAGAGAGAGAGAGAGAGAGAGAGAGAGAGAGAGCTAGCTCTATATGACTTTAATAGATGTAGGTATACCATTTGCTGAATTCTTTCACACAGAATTTTTGTTTGTCATTTGCAGGCAAGATGAGAAAGAGAGGATGTATTGTAAGCAAATTGTTGGCTAAGATGATGTGCAAGTCAGGTCTCTCACATGTCATCACAATGGATTTACATCAGAAAGAAATTCAGGGATTCTTTGACTGCCCTGTTGATAACTTGCGTGCCTCACCCTTTCTTCTTCAGTATATACAGGAATGTGTAAGTATCAAAATAGTGCGTATGGAAGTATTGGTGCTACTGAAGTTTAAAATTAGAGATATGTTTTGTGAGGGTCCAGTTTGTTGTATAATACATTCGAGACAATCTACCATTTTAACATCGTGCAACTCCTTCTCTTTATTGATCCCTGCAAACTTCCAGTATTACACAGTCTTATTAACTTGGTAATAGCTATCAACACCACAATTAACAGTAATGTAATTATTAGGTAAAACAGAATTTACAAGAAATATACAAATTGAGCTCTTTTCGAGCTCGACCGGCTCAAAAAATTCTCACAGAGAGAAATGAGTATCGCTTCTCCAGTAAGTTCAGTATGCCAGTTATATTGTGTCTTTACACATGATTGCACACAGCCCGCATTTCCTCTTGGTGAATTGTCAAGACTTCTATCAGTAGGCTGGCACAAGCTGATACCGATGACTTGGCACATTACTGCACCTTATCTCAGAGGAGACCCTGGAACTCATAGATCGACGTGCATCACCAACAATAGTCAAATGTTTTATTCAGGAAACTGAACATGTGCTTACTTGTTTGTACAGGAAAATGATGCTAAGCGTTTGCACCCTTTGTGTATCTTTGTCACCTTACAGTGCCTCAGCCACCACAAATCAAATTACAGTAAGACATTTTTAAATAATTAAAAACTCTGACTACAAGTCACCACAGTCTCCAGTATACTGAAGGAGTAGTTCGTTAACTGTAAGTTTTAGTTTAGTTTTTAGGTAAAATCCAGATTGATTTAAAATTATAATGTGATCTATGTAAGCATTTACTATCAAATATTATTATTTTCTGGAACTAAAGGAGAAGAAATACTGTGAAGATGAAAAAAGGAAGTGAGGAGGAGATTTTACTTAAGTCTCCATGGAGACCCATCAACTGTTGGGATGTAAGAAAGGGAGAAAGCAGTATGAGAGCTTGAAATGAGAGAATCTAATTGTCTTGGCAAGTATACGGAAAATGAACGCAGTGGTAAAGGTTATTCGATATCTTTCAAAGGAAGAAACACATATAAATAATGGAAACGAGCAAGGACAATTTTGTATTGTGTAATGTAATTTTTAATCTATATCTGTACTTCTATAAAAAGAAAAGTTGTTGTTTAACGTTGTTACCAAAAATCATAAAGTTATTGACCAGTTTACGTCCTATTTTTACTTGCTATGTAATGAACATTCAGATGGACGTACCTTATATCTTTTTTAATGTATATACTATATAAATATGTATGTAATATACACAGTCCAGGCACATTAATGTGACCACCGCTTATGTTTGATGTCAACGTGCAATAATCTCTCACAGCTGGCAGGTGACAGCACTAGCATTGGTGGGTATATAAAACTATAAAACGTATGTCGGAGGGGGGGGGGGGGTGCAGAAAACAATGCAGTGGTCATAATGCAGAAATAGAGTGATTTATCTGACGTCAAAAAGGACATGAACATTGGCTTTTGGGCCAAGGGTGGAAGCACTTCCAAAATGGCTAAGTTTGTAAACTGTTTGCATGCCGCTGTCGTTACACAATACTGTGCATGCAAAATGGAACTATCCAAAATGCATCAAGGCAGCTGCGGTGAACGGCAGGCCATAGATGATGGGAGTCAATGATGATGTACAGGCTAGGTGTACAACTGTTGAGCAGCTGACCACCCAAATGAGCCAAGAGGCTACGGACAGTGTCTCCTCAATGTTTATTTGGCAAACATTGCTGTATATGGGCATCTGCATAAGGTTCATCACTGATGTTGACTGCTGTTCATCATTGATGGAGTCTGGAATTTAGATGCCAGTACAGCAACTGGACATCCACGGATAGCCTTTTTAGATGGATCACTTTTTGTGCTCTGGATAGGTGGCTGTTGGCATGTGCAGTGTGAAACATCTGAAAGCAAACGGGGAGGGAGCGTTATGGTCTGTAGAATGTTTTTGTGGTATTTCCTGAGTGATCTCGTCATTCGGAAAGGCACAGTGAATCAAAACAAGTAAGCATCTTGTGACGAAGCACGCTGGGATAATTTTAATTCCCCTCTTGTTTTTCCATTTGCCTCCTTAAATTCATTTTGTTACTTTTAACTATTTACCCTTAACATACACGAGCATAATCTGCATTTTCATAAAAGAGAAAGATTGGCCCTCAGTTTTAAAGAATATAACACCAGATCTATGTAATTGATTTTCTAATTTATTTTGACTATTACTAGTTAGTATCTTTCATTATAGGATGAAATCAGCAATTGTTTTACAACTTACATAGTATTGTTGACATATAAACAAATATAAATTCTGTACTAATTATAAACATTTGGAAGACATACTAATAGTAATTGTGAAGTATCTATTTGGCTCTATTTGAAAACATTTATTAAAACCAGCCCTGAATTAATTCCAAAGTTAATGGTTTTGTCAAAGTATTGTTTGCATAGCTATATTTGTTAATTTCATGATTTAAACAAATACGAGGGCAGTTCAATAAGTAATGCAACACAATTTTTTTCTCGGCCAATTTTGGTTGAAAAAACCGGAAATTTCTTGTGGAATATTTTCAAACATTCCCGCTTCGTCTCGTATAGTTTCATTGACTTCCGACAGGTGGCAGCGCTGTACAGAGCTGTTAAAATGGCGTCTGTAACGGATGTGCGTTGCAAACAATGGGCAGTGATCGAGTTTCTTTTGGCGGAAAACCAGGGCATCTCAGATATTCATAGGCGCTTGCAGAATGTCTACGGTGATCTGGCAGTGGACAAAAGCACGGTGAGTCGTTGGGCAAAGCGTGTGTCATCATCGCCGCAAGGTCAAGCAAGACTGTCTGATCTCCCGCGTGCGGGCCGGCCGTGCACAGCTGTGACTCCTGCAATGGCGGAGCGTGCGAACACACTCGTTCGAGATGATCGACGGATCACCATCAAACAACTCAGTGCTCAACTTGACATCTCTGTTGGTAGTGCTGTCACAATTGTTGACCAGTTGGGATATTCAAAGGTGTGTTCCCGCTGGGTCCTTCGTTGTCTAACCGAACACCATAAAGAGCAAAGGAGAACCATCTGTGCGGAATTGCTTGCTCGTCATGTGGCTGAGGGTGACAATTTCTTGTCAAAGATTGTTACAGGCGATGAAACATGGGTTCATCACTTCAAACCTGAAACAAAACGGCAATCAATGGAGTGGCGCCACACCCACTCCCCTACCAAGAAAAAGTTTAAAGCCATACCCTCAGCCGGTAAAGTCATGGTTACAGTCTTCTGGGACGCTGAAGGGGTTATTCTGTTCGATGTCCTTCCCCATGGTCAAACGATCAACTCTGAAGTGTATTGTGCTACTCTTCAGAAATTGAAGAAACGACTTCAGCGTGTTCGTAGGCACAAAAATCTGAACGAACTTCTCCTTCTTCATGACAACGCAAGACCTCACACAAGTCTTCGCACCCGAGAGGAGCTCACAAAACTTCAGTGGACTGTTCTTCCTCATGCACCCTACAGCCCCGATCTCGCACCGTTGGATTTCCATATGTTTGGCCCAATGAAGGACGCAATCTCTGGGAGGCACTACGCGGATGGTGAAGAAGTTATTGATGCAGTACGACGTTGGCTCCGACATCGACCAGTGGAATGGTACCGTGCAGGCATACAGGCCATCATTTCAAGGTGTGCGTAAGGCCGTAGCATTGAATGGAGATTACGTTGAAAAATAGTATTGTGTAGCTAAAAGATTGGGGAATAACCTGGTGTATTTCAATGCTGAATAAAACAACCCCTGTTTCAGAAAAAAAAATGTGTTGCATTACTTATTGAACTGCCCTCGTAATTTGGACTAACTCTTGTAGTAGAAGAAACTGTTACAGAGGAATTTTTTGATGTATTCAGTTAATTTAATGAGTTAAGTTTTAATTGTAATTTCTGTAAATTTAACTTTAAACAATGTGTAGTTTCAGTACTTATTATTGGGAGGATATATAAGGGCCCAGTTTTTGGTCATGAGTCAGTCAGTCCATGGCAGAGTTTCAGACAAGTAACCTGTGCTGGTTAGAACAACAACAATGCTTCAACTTAACAGTGTAATAAGTGTTGAACAACTAGGCCATGTGTAGAAACCATGACAATGTCTGCTCCATACATACCTGATTGTTCTTCAAGAACTGTGAACTTTGTGGTTAGGTTTTTACTGCTCGTAGATGTTCAACAGTAAACTATTGTTGCAGTATGTGGAGGTTCCCCTGCAAACTATTAATGAGGCTTATGGAAAGTTTAAACAATAGTGCACTTGCTATACGTATATAACCGTATATTATCGGGGGATTGTGTAAAGTGAAAGTAAAAGTCAGTGAAACGTAACTGTGCATCTGTCGGTTACATTATTTACCATAGTCAGTGTCCAGATTACAAACCCTGTTTTTCAGCCAGTGTAGCAGCGCTACACCTCAGCACTGAGAGCAACAAATGAAGAAATAAAGCAGGTGCAACTGCTACAATCTATTCTTGGGAACCATGTCCACCCCCTATGTGCAGTTTGTTTTTCCTCGGCACAGTGACATCTACCAGCAGGACAGTGCAACACGTCACACAGCTTGCACTGTATGGTCATGGCTCGAAGAGCACCTAGATGAGTTTACTGTACTCCCCTGGCTACCAATCATCCCTGGATCAAGAATCTGTTGGACCACCTAGATCTGGCTGTTTATGCCTTAGATTCTCAACCAAGAAACTTAGTGCTACTGGCCAAGGCACCTGGCTCCAAATCCCTGTCAGATCTTCCAGACCCTAATTGATTCTCTTCTTGTACACCTTGCAGCAGTCTGTGCTGCAGAAGGCAGTTAATCATGCTTTAGATAGATGGTCGCATTAATGTGACTGAACAGTGTATGAAGGGGAAAAGTTTGTAAATGATTTTCTGCAAATTTTTACACAATAGTCTAATGAACATTCAGATGGAGATAAGTTCTATATGTAAAGCAAAAAAATAAGTAAATTTAAATCGCTTGGAGAAACTGTGTGGCAAAATGGACTAGAAGAATCTGCAGTAGGTGTAAAAGTTAATAAAATGGAATGATCATACAGTTCGACAAAGAATTTTCACAAAAAGGAATATGTACCCAGAAAAACAAAACTGTATACTACAGTGATATGACTATAATGTTTATAAGGATGTGAATGCCTAATGATGAGCTATAAGCTGGACAAAAAGACAGATTATCAGAAAAATAATGGGTGCAATACAAACTACAGATGGTTGGCAAATAAGAAATAATGATGAGATCTACATAAATTATAGAGAAAATATCAGAAGTAATGGGTAAGTGAAAATAAATCTTGTTTCTACACATCTACCAAATGAGTGAGAACAGGCTAACAAAACAATTATTCTTGTATTCATGTTAGAAGAAAGAGACAATAGCAGTGATTACAGAAATAAGGAAATAACCAGAAAGAAATAACATCAAAGAATCTGAAACCTTTTTAAGAATAAATTACTAAATTTAGAAGGCTTTAAAATAGAAGAAATAAGAAATAGAGGGCAGCATGGACAGAAGAAAGAAAAAGATAACATTGGGTGAAGATGAGAGCATACTGAAACAACAGAGAAAGAAAATGAACTGAAATTATGTGACCCTAGTTGGTCAGTACAAAAATAAAAAAAAGTTGTTTCCAAAAATGTCCGGCTTCTTGACCTGATTTTTGCACTTTAATAAATCTTTGGATGAACTTAGGCTGTATATTTTTTTAAATCAATAATGTACAGGTTTTCTGTTAAAACTAATTGTGAGAAAGAAAATGCTGTACTATGAGCTGCTGTGAAAATGAGAGGCTTTGTTTTTTATCTCAGTCAGTTTTAACTACAATAGCAGGATATTTAAATCATTGGATGAACTTTCTTTCCTATGTATTCTTTCTCATTATATATATATATATATATATAGTAGAGGGAAACATTCCACGTAGGAAAAATATATCTAAAAACAAAGATGATGTGACTTACCAAATGAAAGTCCTGGCAGGTCGACAGACACACAAACATACACACAAAATTCAAGCTTTCGCAACAAACTGTTGCCTCATCAGGAAAGAGGGAAGGAGAGGGAAAGACGAAAGGATGTGGGTTTTAAGGGAGAGGGTAAGGAGTCATTCCAATCCCGGGAGCGGAAAGACTTACCTTAGGGGGAAAAAAGGACAGGTATACACTTGCGCGCGCGCGCACACACACACACACACACACACACACACACACACACACACACACACATATACCAGCGCTTCATTTGGTAAGTCACATCATCTTTGTTTATATATATATATTAAAATAACTTGTATACACAACACTGTGATGTTTTGGTTTCTTCCTCGCAGTCCGTTTTCCCAGAGAACAGGAAAGTCGTACTTTAGAACACTACTACAGAATTAGAATTTGCAGTAACATAGTGTATACTGTTAGTTTTTGATAATTTAATTTACATATTTGTAATATATTGCATTTTGTTGTTCTGAAGCCATCTACTCTGTCATGTCATAGGTTTGAAGATCCAGATTCATTTCTGAATTTTACACGAATAGATACGGAAGTTTTCATGAAATTACTCCGTATTATAGAAAATGATGTCTGTAGGCAAGATATGAACAAGGCTCAAGGTCAGAGTGAGGGAAGAAGAGGAGATGGACAGAGAGGGGAGGGAGATAATGGACATAGAGAGGGGAGAGGAGGAGATGGACGGGGGAGGGGGGGGGAGGTTACGTCATGTTTTCAATTCCCACACATATTTAGCAATTGCGAAGCATTGTCAGGTTCGCTAGTATGTTTATTACTTCCTATGGAATTCAGTGGATTCTTTTTAACAGGACAGTTACTAAGTGGCAGGTCCTCTAGTTATTTCAAGAAGGTTGGTAGAAAGTAAGAGGAATGAAAGGTGATAGACATCCATAGAAAGTTAACTGTAACTCTCTGTATACATGGAAGAGGTTAAGTGGAAGTGGCTTCTGATTGCTTGGAGCAGTATGTAATGTATTATCATGAACTACTCAACACAAAGATACAAAATTGTTTGATATGTACAGTGTATGATGAAAAGAGTTGTCTTAGTCAAATACTGTTGCAGCTTTGTTATTCTGGTACGCACTTGCTTTTCCTTGGAGAACATTCTATGATTGTTACGTCTGGCTGGTTTTTCAGATACCTGATTACCGCAATGCCGTGATAGTGGCTCGTAATCCTGGGTCAGCAAAGAAAGCAACATCGTATGCAGAACGTCTGCGACTAGGCATTGCAGTCATTCATGGAGAACAGAAAGAAGCAGAAAGTGATATGGTGGATGGAAGATATTCTCCTCCCACTGTTCCTCGATCTCGCACAATGGATGTTGGTGTGGGGGTACCTGCCCATCCGGCCAAGGAGAAGCCTCCTATAAATGTAGTGGGTGATGTTGGTGGACGAATCGCCATCATGGTGGTGAGTATCATTTGTAGGTTCCACAGATTACTTGCACAATATATGGTAATGGCATGGAATGTCTGAAGTTGCAGTATATTATATTAAGTTATGTTTAAATATGGCATCATAATATGATATCTATATGAATTCACATAACAGAAGATAATATTGAGTTTAATTACAGAAGTAATTATATTATAATTTTTCACTAAAAGTATGATTAGGACATACTGGTTGGCGTGTGAGGTTTTATGAAATATGGGATTAAAACCAAGACATGCTACCATGCTTTTCCTGTGTTACTGAAAGCTATCGAATTTTGATTATGTATTACGGTCTGATGTTGTGATGATGTCGGTTCGTTGGAGTTTATGTTAAATTGTTACAAATGAAACAAAACATGAATTTTAATATATTTTATCAAAGTGGATATTATACAGGATGTGATGATTCAAAACTATTTTAAAATTTCAGGTGGTCATAGACAAGTAAGATTCATAGCAAAAATAGGCACAAATCCATAAACAAACTCATTAGGAAATAAATGAGTTTGCTTGTTTCAGACATTGTGCTTCTTTTTGCTATGAATCTGACTAGTCTATGATAACTTAAAATTTTAAAATAGTTTCAAATTGTCACATCCTGTATAATTTCCTCCTTGTTTGATAAAATGTAATAAATTTCAGTTATAGTTCCATTTGTATACGCACGCGCGCGCGCCCACACACACACACACACACACACACACACACACACACACACACACACACACACACGACCAGATTAAGCAACGAATTTCATATTTTATTAGAAAATGCATTAGCATGGTGTTCATATGCAATGTGCTGACTTGATGTCCACCGTGCTGCTAAACACCTAGAAATGGTGTGGCCTGCGTATACAGTATGTGTGCCTAAACATAGTCCTCTACCACAACAGCGTGTCCCAGTGGCAATTTTCAGCTACAGCCACACATGAAATACACAGTACATACGAGTTCTCATAATGGGTGAATCTAAACTAGCTGCTTTAGCTTCAGTAGTGATTCCTGATAATGAGAGGAGAAAAAACAAAGAAGACTGTGGACACAACAGTGGATGAAATGGTGCAGTGAGTGCAGTGATGGGACAGGAACATTGAATATGCAGTACAGTAAGCTGAGGTATGTATAACTAAAGATTGTTCATGATTCAGTTTCAGTCTTCCAGCATATTTTCAGTTTAACTAGTATGTTGAATATTCTTCAACCTTAGTGTATACTGTTAGTTTTTGATAATTTAATTTACATATTTTTAATATACTGAATTTTGTTGTTCAGAAGCCATCTACTCTGTGTTGTAGGTTTGAAGATCCAGATTCATTTGTGAATTTTACACGAATAGATACAGAAGATTTCATGAAATTACTCCGTATTATAGAAAACAGTGTCTGTAGGCAAAATGTGAACATGAGGGAGTTGATGAAACAAATGATCATACTAGCAAAAAGTTCATGTGTGTAATTTCTGTTCACTTTTTTTTAAATAGACTCACGGCAACATTAAGATTTCTGGCCACTGATGAAACATTCCAGACACTGGTCTATTCTACTAGAATTTCACCCAACACCCCATCACTGATAATACGTGATACATTTCAAGCAGGTTTGAATAATTTAAGAAATGAGAGTGTAAAGGTATATGTATCTTGCAGGTGTTTATATATCCACAAATTTTGACTACCGTATTTACTCGAATCTAAGCTGCACTCGAATCTAAGCCGCACCTGAAAAATGAGACTTGAAATCAAGGAAAAAAAATTTTCCCGAATCTAAGCCGCACCTGAAATTTGAGACTCGAAATTCAAGGGGAGAGAAAAGTTTTAGGTCCCACCTCCAAATCGAAACAAAGTTCGTCTAATTGTAACATGAGACACAATTTAGGTCGAATGAATGACGATACAGCTGCAGTAGTTTGGTTCGAGTCGTAAGCTTAGCAGTTAAGGTTTACCAGGTAGCCATTGCTATGCGTCAGGCGCTCTGTCTGTATTTATACGGGTACCCTTCCTTTTCACGTGCTTCGTCTGGTTTGAATTGATTGCTTATTTTTCTTTGATCTGATAAGCGCCGTTTTCTTTGTTATAGGTGTTTACGTCACTCTAAGCTGAAAATGCATTACTGTACTGTGTCGTGCATTGTTTGTCGCATTCTGATTGTGCGTGTTTACAGCCTGTCGCCGCTCGCGGCATGGCCTGCTTTTGTGCGCGCTACCGCCGCTTACAAATAAAAAATAGAGAGGAATCGTCTCATTAGTGAAACATTTGTTGTTACTTACACTATTGCTTTCTTTGATAATGATCAACAAGAACCAAATAATAGACTGCGTATGATAGATGATGTTCTGAACGAAATTTTAATGAAAATTTTACTCCGTTTGAAAATCTTTGCAGGCAGCTTTTTAGTTCATTACATTTTGCACAGAAATTAGAGTCATCTTAGATTTAAAAATCTAGTCAATTGCCGTGCTTCATTTCTGACTGTATCACTATTAGGCATAAGAATAATACGAATATAAACATTACATGATATGTATATTCTTCCGCGTTTGCTGTTGTCTCACTCTAGTTTCGTAGTTTATTAGGCAGACAGGATTTAAATGAGATAGTAGCAAACACGAAACAATACATGGCAAAATGTTTATATTCGTATTATTCTTATGGTGAAGAGAATACTGCATGTGATTCACAATTCGTAAAAGTTCCTATTAGCAACCATCTCTTCTCACAGGTAGGAAAAAATTCAGAACGCAGAGTTGGCCATATTGACAAACATCCCAAACAGTCTTGCCAGTCGCATTTTTGTAGTACATTGAAATGCAGCTACATTCGAAGATGAACAATACGGAATTTGTATTTACTTCGTTGGATAATGTACCAAAATGCAGTGGTCGAAACTCGGGGCGGAGGAAAAAGGCTCGTCTTCAACCTTTTTTTTTAATTTTTTTTTTATTTATTTATTTATTTATTTATTTACTGACGCAGAGGTTTTGGTGCCAGTATTTATCTTTGTGCCTACAAATCATGCCTTTGTAGCGCTACATATATTCGACGGCAGAAGTTAGTTCTGGCAGCACCCACCAACATTTTTCAGAACTCCCGCTTGCTTTGCACTCGATTCTAAGCCACGGGCGGTATTTTGGATTACAAAAAACGGAAAAAAAGTGCGGCTTAGATTCGAGTAAATACGGTAGCTATGTGATCTTATTATGCAGTTTTGACTAACAGCTGGAGAAGTTGTAAGATGTAGACCAAGCTGTTGTAATTTTTTCCATAATCAGGTGCTGCAGCTGTCAATAGCAATCTAATTTGGAATCAGTTTAATGTATTGTTGTTTCTGATTGTTTATTGGCATTAAAGAAGTGCTAAGGGTACTGCTAAGGTAAGGGTCATCACCAAACTGCAGTGTCATGGATGCAAGTTACATAGCGGAAGCTCCCTTCCCCCAGATTGCATTTTTCATGGTTTAAGTGCTATATATGTACATAATATGTATTTGTTTGGGACTGATTTTCTGAATTTACGTTGCAGTTTTAATTTTAAATACCACTCAGGCTTTTACCACAACCAAGATTTGGGGGAGGGGGCACTCTCACAATCTACTCTTCTCATGATTTGAGTGAAGCAGCATTCATGAAAATTATGTCGAGCAGGAAACATTTCACAAACCTCCGTTATTTTATATATTTCATTTGTGTAACTGATTTTATTTGTAGTCCTGAATCTTATTTGTTTTAAACAGTTAAGTAGTCTGAAATAACATCTTCTTCATAATAGTAGCATTTTTGGGAGGACGGTGATTCAGACACGCATGTGGCCATCATGATTTAGGTTTTCCTTGATTTCCCTAAATCACATAAGGCAAATGCTGGGATGGTTCCTTTGAAAGGCCACGGCCAATTTCCTCCTCCATCCTTCCCTAATCAGAGCTTGTGCTCTGTCTGTAATGACTTCATTGTCGACGGGGTGTTAAACCCTAATCTCCTCCTCCTCCTCCTCCTCCACCTCCACCTCCACCTCCACCTCCTCTTCACATTATGAATTATCTCTTTAAATGAGAGTTCCTGTGCTGTGATCCAAACTTTTGCAGTTCTGTTAAATAACATTAGTTGTAGACCAAGGACAATAAGTTTACATTTCATTTCATAGAAACTGTTCGAAATCTCTCTCATTGTATTCAAATATGAAACTTTACAGCTGCTCCTGTAGTGGCACTTGAGTAAAAAACATTTATATCTTGTTTCAGGTTTCAGCCTCAGTTAGTGAGTGGGTAAACATTACCCATTCATTTAATGTGTTGTTGCAGTTCCCTCATTGCATTGGTGTTATTCATGGGAAAAAAGTGACTTTCAGGGCACTGAGGTCAGAAGCTGCCTGTTTCAGATATTATAAAGGGAACAACAGCATTGCGCTACTTGCAATTTATATATTTGCAGAAGCATAGAATTGTAACAAACTGAATTTGCCAGCACCAGAGAAGACTGAGTGTTTTAGTGTTTCAGAACTGCCATATGCACTGTCACTGATGATGTGTTTGTATTGGAAGAGTACATGACGGAGTATTATGAAAGAGATATCTTAAAAGAGAAGAGAGTTTTCAGTTACAGACTGAGCAGGGCTCGAAGAGTGATTGAGAATGCATTTGTCTTGATGTCAAATAAGTTTGGTTTTCTGCCCACTCCATTTCAGCTTGCTCTGAAGAAGGTGGAAGCTGTGTAAGAGTCTGCTGTGTCCTTGAAAATTTCATTCAGAAATAAAACTCCTGTTGGTACATTCCAACTGAAATAAGCAACTGTTTATTGATGTCTAAAATGGAAGGAATCCAACAGTAAATTCAGTAAGAATTAGGGGTGATTTCAGGAATTGTTTCAACACAGTTAGTGCTATAGCTCTGCAACAGGAGAGTGTGGATGTGGGGAGATTGAACTCTGGGGAAACTACACCACCTTCTACAAGGCAGATGTTCAAACAATGTTAACTTGTAATGAAAGTCCATTGCTGGTGGTGAAATACATCTAACAATAAATTGATTGTGCATCAAAATAATTTTGTCTTAATTGCATTGTCTAAATCCTTTTGAGAACTGAAACACCTCAATTCTGTCCCACTATTGATGTGTATTATGGTTTGTACGTAATGAATAACCTCGTAAAGAAATATCATTTGACTCCATAGCAGTTGCCATTTCTAAGCTCAGAGGAAAAGTAAGGAAGTTGAAAATAGTTTGTATTAAGCATCCAAACTTTGACATTCAGATAATAATAAATAATTTACTTTAGTTCATAACATTTGTGTTGCATAGATCATGTTCCTGATAAACATCATGATGTAGACTGTATGAATTGAACAAACATAGGACACACATTCAAAAAATAAAATGAGAAAAATATTTATATGGCTCTAAGCTGGTCATTTACAGGTTTTTCTCGGTGTAAATGACTACTTTTATTCTGGATTTCTTCTAACACATAGGAGATATTCAGGAAGAACATTTTTAACCTATATTTGAAAATGCTTCTATGTGGCAACATTTTATTTCCATGTGTAGATTGTCGAAGAGTTTATAGCTGTGTATTTCACTTTTTTTCTGAGCATTAGATTCAATAAAGCATAATGCAGATCATTTTTCCTTCTAATTTAGTACTTCCAAATACCTCTATCACTCTTAAACTCAGATGGATTGTTGATTACAAATTTTAAAGTGAATAAATGCACTGTGAGGCTGTGTTTAATAATCCCAGTTATGATGTGCGCAAGATGTATGTATGTGAACCACACAGATAAATGTAATTCTTTTGTACTATGAATACTTTTTGCCTATGTGACAAGTATCCCAGAATATATACTGCAAGAGGTAAATGAATGCAAATATATTAACTTACTGACTTTTATATTCCCAAAGTTGGTAATTATTCTTATGGCAAAAGCAGCTGATCGTAGACATTTTAGCGGGTCTGCGATATTGTTTTTCTAGCTGGTTTTCATAAATATGCACACTTAAGAAATATGTTGAAGCTATAGCTGGCATGAGGCTCATTGTAAACTTGACATTTTTGAATCTTTCTTTAAAATCATCAGTTATGTTGTCTGTAATCAGCCTTACTATTTTCTTTGAGTGTTTCTGAACTTAACATGTGGATAAGTTATGTAAAGTGACTGACTGTGCACAAGTTCTGACAATTTGTTTACCACAGGAGATACATGTGTTTCTTTAACTTCCAGGTATTGTATGTATACATTATCTATTAGCAACTTGAGTAGGAAAATTTAGGACTGATACTAAATTATAAGTTATTAACAACACCTAAGTATCAATTTCTTTTGTGATTCCTTCAAGAAAAATTAAAATCGAGATAAAAAAATAGATAATCTCTCTTGTGTATAACAGACAGCACAATCAAAATTTTTCATGAAAATTTCCCAGTTACCCTGTAGAGTCCTGTGTACTGTAACTGTGACAAATGATATATTAACACACAAGCATGTGCCTCCCAGGGGGCTCGCCACTCTATGGTGGGTTCATGCTCGGCTACCACGGGGCCCAGCCTTTGAAGCATCTTTTCCCTTCTGTGCTGCATATCTGTCCTCTTGCTATTCTTTTTCTCCTCTCTTGGGGAACGTGTCTATGACATTTTTTGGAATGTTTTGTGCATTTTCAGTAGCCAACATCAGAACAATCTCTCCACCGTTTCTAGTTATCTTTTTTCTTTCTTTGTTCCCCTTCTTCTATCCTTCCTCCGCTCTGATGTTTGAGAATCCCCTTTTTCTCTTCTTCTCTGTGCACTCCTGAAGGCCGGCCCACATGTCTGACATGTAACAGGTGACTGGGTAACACTTTATTCCCACCCCCAGGGTGACAGGTAAGCTTCACACATACCCTTGGTACAGGCCAGGCCCAGGGTGGAATGATTGCCTCAGCTATGCACCTTCGCAAAATTCCAATTCAGCCCTCTGGAAGGTGTTCAGGAGGTGTAACCTGAGGTGTGACAATCACCTTTGGGAGGGTGCACCCCCTCTGAGGGGACCCCAGTCGGAAGGAGCGTACCATCAGAAATGATGGCAATCGTGGGGGATTTTCTCACAATGAGCCAATGATCTTCTTCACAGTCAGTGTCTACTAAATGTAAACAGAATGAAACTCATGATTCAAAGATCCTTCCAGATGCACCACGGTTCCTTGTGGTTTCATGCACTGAAGACTGTCAGCCCTTTACTGTGATAAATCCTTTTATTATTCAGAAAGGTGTTAATACAGTTGCTGGTCTGTGAAGTCCTGCTCTCATTTACGCAATGACACTTTGCACTTCTGATTCTCAAGCACAACCACTGCTTGCAGCTTCACTCCTCCACGGCTATCCTGTTTGTGTTGAAGCCAGTCGAACAGTGAATTCTTCTTGTGGTGCTATTTACACTATGCTGCTCGATGGTCTGACTAAGGCAGAAATCTAAATGTACCTCTCCGATCAGTGCACCATTGCAGTTCATTGGGCGATGAACAAGGTGAATGCATCTGTAGTGCCCACACGCACTATTTTCCTCAATTTTGATAGAGTGATGCTTCCATTAAAGATTAAAGCAGGCTATGAAGTTATCACAGTGCAGTCGTACATTCCGAACCTGATGCACTGCTACCAGTGTAATCGTTACACCCATACCCAAATGCCCTGTCACCACCTGGCCAAATGTCTAACCTATGGTAGGGATGCTCACAAGGGCGATTGTCCGCCTCCCTCTCCATGCTGTATCAATTGCAATGACAACCATGCAGCCTTCTCCCAAGGTTGTCCCATGTATCTCGAAGAGTGGGCCATCCAGGAGATCTGGGTGAAGGAAAAAGTGCCTTACCCCGTTGCATGCAAGTTGCTGGCTAGTTGGAAACCCTGTGTTCTACCATCCAGCACTTACGGTACTGTTCTTGGTACATTTCGCTCCATGAAGGACATTGCCAGGTAGACGTGCGACCTCAAATTCTGCACTGCGGTTGTAAAATCTCCCAGTATCATGGTAGCATCCTCATCTCCCCCAGCTGTGCATCAAGCCACCATACTTGTGCCTCATGGGGCGAAGTCACGTGCTACGCAACTGGCATGCCTGAAAGGACAGAAGGAATACTTGTGAAAAGACTTTTTACGTCTCTCTGCCCACCAAAAGGCTCCAAGAAATCAAACAAAGGCTAACGGTCTTATTCTTTGCCGACTCAGAGATCCTCTTCAGTGGTGTCGCCGTATGCTACCCTCACCCGGCTGAGCTCCATGTCACCGGTGTGCACTGCCAACCGTTTTTCTGCCCTGGACTCCACAGACCGACAGAGGGGAAAATGCAGACGCCTCTGTAAATCTCATGTAGCAGGATCCTCCAGCCTGTGTGCCATGTAACAGTGGGTCTTCAAAGGCTGGCACTTGGCACCCCTTCATTTTTTTCCCTCCTCCCCTTTCCTCGTCATGTCTCTACTCCAATGGAATGTTTGCTCTCTTAGATCCAAGAAAGAGGAATTGTACCTGCTCTTGGGATCGCAGCATCCGCTTGTTCTCCGCCTCCAGGAAACAAAATTGTGTCCTCAAGACCGTTTTGAGCTTTCACATTTCTTTCTGGTCTGCTCTTTACCTTCTCCCAGAGGACGGCATTCTGTGCCTCATGGGGGAGTCTTGCTGCTCAGTTGGGATGACAGTCATAGTTGCACCATCTCCCTGATTACCCGGCTTCAAGCTGTTGCAGTCCACATTTTCCCTTTCCTCACTTCACCTTATCTCTCTGTACCGTTTGCATCCCTCCGTTGACTGATGTCACCAGGGCAGACTTCCTCCAGCTTATTGGGCAACTCCCTCACCCTGTTCTCTGCTCGGTGACTTTAATGTGCACCATCCCCTTTAAGGTTCTCCCAGAACATGTACGAAAGATGCCGTCTTGGCTGACCTTCTCAGTCAACTACACCTCATTTGTGTTAACACGGGAGCACCCGTGTTCCTTTCAGACTCCACGCACACCTATTCCCATTTGGACCTCTCCTTCTGCTCTGCCCAGCTTGCCCATTGTCTTGAGCGGTCTGTTCTCTGTGACACATTCTTGAGTTACCATTTTCCATATGCTATCCTTTTGCTGACTCCTAACCCACCGATGTGTGCACCCAAATGACAGCTTTCTAAGGCCGTCTGGAGGCTTTACTCCTCCCTGGCAACCTTCGACGAACAACATTTCACCAGTTGTGATGACCAGGTAGAATATATTACAAATGTTATCCTTACTGCCGCAGACAGTTTCACTTCTCACACTTCCTCTTTATTGCTCCGTGCCCCAGTCCCTTTGTGGATTGAGGCATGCCGAACGCAATTCATGTGGAGATGTGCTCTCTGCATTTTTAACAGTCATCCTACAATGGAAAACTAAATTCGTTATAAACAGTTGTGTGCACAGTATTGTTGCGTTCTTAGGGATAGCAAAAAAGCTAGCTGGATTTCATTCACTAGTTCTTTTTAACAGTTCCACTCCCTCTCCCATCAGTTGGGCCAACCTTCGACAGCTCTCTGGGACCAAGATACATTCCCCAATTTCCAGCCTGACCATAGCAGCTGATGTCATAGTGGACCCTGTCACTATCTCCAACACCTCAGGCTGCTATTTTACTGAGATTTAGATCTCCACCCACTATCAGCCTGCGTTCCTCCATCGGAAGCGAGTGGAGGAGACTTGGGTGGTACCCTTCTCTTCTCAGAATCATGAGTGCTACAATGCTGCCTTTGCTATGAGGGAGCTAGAGTCTGCTCTCACTTCATCCCGATCCTCCATCCCAGGGCCGGATGGTGTTCATATTCAAATGTTGCAGAAACTTTCTCTTGCGGCCAGGCACTTTCTCCTTCATACATACAATCACATCTGGGTGGAGGGCATGTTTCCTTTCGTCATCTTGGCTTTGTGCAGTGGCCCCTGTTCACCTTGGACTTCATTCGTTCCTAAGGATGTTACTTCAGCCTCACTCTATTGCCGTAAGTTTCTTGACCTTCACACGGAACTTTGTGATCATACCTTTGTGTATTACAGATGGCTCTTGGACTGACCGTGCTGACATCTTGGACTGACCATGCTGATGGGTGTGCCTTCATCACTGATGTTTCACTATTGGTTTCCAAACATTGCTCAATATTTACACCAGAGCTCTTCGTCTTGTAACAGGCCAAGCAGTACATCCGGCAACACAAGCTTTTAAATTGTTCCATCTGCTCTGACTCTTTCAGTGCCCTTCAGGGTCTCTGCATGCTGTACACAATCCATACCTCAGTGCAACAGGTCCAGGAAAGCTTTCACTTGCTCACTCTTGACAGAGCCAATGTGATGTTAATGTGCGCCCCTGGTCACATCAGACTGACAGGAAACGAGGCCGCTGATGCTGCTGCCAAGGCTGCAGTCCTCATACCTCGATCCGCTAGTTGTTCCATTCCCTCCAGTGAGATCTGTGTTGCCATCTGTCAGCCAGTGCTATCACTTTGGCATCACCACTGGTCTTCCTTTCATGGGAAGAAGCTCCAGGGAATTAAAAACCTCTCCCAGCAGCTTGGATGACCTCCTCTCTGCCCTCTCGCTGCAAGGAGATCATTTTAGCTAGATTACGTACTGGGCACTGTCGTTTTAGCTATCACCATTTGTCAAGTGGTGATCCCCCACCACTTTGTGCTCTTGCCCTCAGTCTTTGACAGTTTGCCATTTCCTGATGAATGCCCATTATTCAACCACTTATGTTCTCATTTATGTTTACCATCTGAGTTATCGGCCTTTTTAGCGAACTACGTGCATGCTGTCGACTGTGTTTTAGTTTTTATCAATCATAGCAATACGGCAAAGGACATTTAATCTTTAGTTCAGGACCTCCATTGTCTGTCTGGTGTGTTTTATGGACCTTTCTCAAAGTCCCTGTTTTTAGCTGTCTTTCCTTCCATCAACTCGGCATAACATGTAGTCGTTTTTAACTCCTTTTTCGTCTTCGTGTTGTATGGTTCTGACATGGGCGCATTCCATAGTTGTTTTTGCACCAAAAAAACACAAGTACATGTTTATACAACCTGTTCTAAACAGAATCTTCTTATCCTTACCTTTTAGTATTTACAGTCTTTTTTTATGAATGTGTCAGCTCCTCCTTTATCCACCTACACAGCTAATTTATAACATCCTACATCCTCCCAGGGGGCTCACCACTCTTTGGTTAGCTCATGCTTGGCTACCATGGCTCCCCAGCCTTTGCAGCACCTCTTCCCTTGCCGTGAAGCATGTATATCCTCCTGCTATTCTTTTTCCCCTGCCTTGGGGAGCATGTCTTGAATATTTTCGGGGAAACATTCTGAAGTTTCGGTAGCCCAGCATTTGAATAGCCCCTCATCTGTTTTTTCCTTCTTTCTTTGTTCTCCGTCTCCTCCCCTTCTCCGCTTGGGTGTTTGAGGTCTCTCTTTGTTTCTTCTTCCTTCCTATGTTCTCCTGAAGGCTGGACCATGTGTCTGATTCTTACCAGGTGACTGGGTAGCTCTGAATTCCCAGCCCTGGGTCGGTATGTAGGATTTGCATGTAACCCCTGGCACAGGCCAAGTCCAGGGAGGGGTGATTGCATGGGCTGTTATTTTCCTGATTGACATTTGATCCTCTTGTGTGGAGTTCGGGAGGTGTGAACAATCACCTGAGGCATGTGAGGCCCCCTCTGAGAGTCCTCCCAGTTGGAAGGAGCGCGCCATTGATGGTGGTGGCAATCGGGGTTTTTTTCACATGCAGTGAGCCTGTCATTTCATCTCAGTCTACATCTACTAAACATACGTGGAATGAGGCTAAAGATTCCACAACTCTCCCAGCTGCACCTTGGTTCCTTGTGGTGTCCCATACCAAAGATGGTCAGTCTTTTGCTACAGTTAATCTGTTGAGAAAGATGTTGATGCAGTTGCAGGCCCTCTGAAATTGTGCTCTCATTTACGTAATGGGGTTTTGTTTCTGGAGACCAAGTGCGATTTTTAAGCCCAAGAACTGCCTAAGCTTCACTCCTCCACGTGTAGCCTGTTTGTGTCGAAGCCCATCGTATGCTGAATTCTTTGCATGGTGGTATTTACACTCAGTTGCTTGATCATCTGACCAAGGGGAAAATCCAAAATTATCTCTCTCGTCAGGACATCACTGCAGGCAAACGGGTGATGAAAAAGGTTGATGCAAACTTAGTGCATACATGTGTTTGATCACATAGTTCTTGCATCGAAGATTAAGGCCGGCTAATAAGTCATCACAGTCTGACCATATATTCCAAACCTGATGCGTTGTTACCAGTGTCAGCGTCACAACCACATTCCCATGTCCTTTCAAAACATAGCCAAATGTGTTACTTATCACAGATATGCTCAAGAGGGCGATTGCCCGCCTTCTTCTCCCACAGTATAAATTGTAATGGCTACCATGCCGCCTCATCCCGTGTACCTCGATAAGAAGGTCATCCATGAGATCCAAGTGAAGGAAAAAGTACCCTACCCTATCACTCGCAAGTTGTTGGCTAGTCAAAACCCCTGCATTTTACCATCTGGCTCTTAACAGTACCGTTCTTGCTCCATGAAGGAAATAGCCATGCAGTTCAGTACTGTGTTTGTGAAATCATCCAGTATCACCTTAGCATCCTCATCTTCTCTTCCTTCAGATGTGCAAAAAGCCACCAACTCTTCACACCCAGTGGCGAAATCACCTGCTACACAACTGGCAAGCTGGAAGGGACAAAAGGAACATTCCTGCAAAGACTTTTTACATCCTCCAGCCAAGAAATGTCTGAGTATTCATCTTATTCATCTACCAACCATAAAGGCTCTAAGAAATCAAACAAAAGCAAACAGTCGTTTCCTTCCCTGACTGGGAGAGCCTCTTCAACAGTGTCGCTGCGTGATATGCTCACCCGGCTGACCTCCATTTCCCTGGTATTCACCAACTACCATTTTTCCGCTCTGGAACTCGCAGACCAATCCTGGGAGAATGCCAACGCCTCAGTTGATTTCATGGAACAGAATCCTCCAGCCGCTGCTACCTGTAGGAATAAGTCTTCGAAGGCTGGCACTTGGCAGCTGCCAAGGTAACTGCTCTTCATTTGTTCCCTCCCACCCATTATCCTTTATGACTCTCTTCCAATGAAACACTCATGGCATTAGATCCAACGAGGAGAAATTATAGCTACTCTTTGAATTGCAGCATCTGGTTGTCTTCTGCCTCCAAAAAAAGAACTTGCATCGTCTTGACTGCTTTGACCTCTTACGGTCTATCCGGTGTGCTCTAATTTGCCCCCCCCCCCCCCCCCCCCCATCCTTTGAGGATGACATTCCATCTCATAGGTGAAGCCGAACTATCTCATTGAACACACTTTCTTGTTTCACGTTTTCTCTTTGCAACACCTACATTCCTTCATCATTTGCTGTCACCGGGGCAGACTTACTGTATCTTATTGGCCAGCTCCCTCACTCCTCTCTGGTGCTCTGCAACTTTAACATCCACCATAAACTGGGGCTCTTCAAGAACCTGTCAGAGATTCCCTCTTGGCTGCCCCAATCAACTCAACCTCATCTGTATTAACACTGAAGCACCCATGTTTCTTTTTTACTCCACACAATCCTGTTCCCATCTGGACCTCTCATTCTGCACTGCCTAGCTTGCCCATCTCTAGTGGTCCGTTCTCTTTGACATGTACTCGACCAACCATTTCCCAGGTGCTGTCAGTTTGCTGACTCTTATCCCATCAGCTTGTAAACCCAATTAGCAGCTTTCTAAGGACGATTGGGGGCTGTACTCGCCCTTGGTGACCGACGAGCAACATTTCCCCAATTTTGATGGCGAGGTAGTGCACCTTACAAATGTTATCCGTACGATTCTAGAGTGTTCTGTACCTCGTACCTCTTCTTTACCGTATCTTCTCTCGGTTCTGTGATTGACTGAGGCATGCCGTGACACAGTTTGTACACAGAGACATGCTCTCGATATTTTTAAACATCATCTTAAGATGACGAACTGTATTCATTATAAACAGTTCCATGTGCAGTGTCGTCATGGTCTCCGGGATAACAAAAAAGCTAACTGAATTTCCTTTACTAGTTCTTTTAACAATTTTACTCTCTCTTCCATTACATGGGGTGATCTCAGTCATTTCTCTGGGACCAAGGCGCATTTTCCAATTTCCAGCCTGACCGTATAGACGATATTAATGTGGATCCTATTGCTATCTCCAACACCTTGGGCTGCTGTTTTGTGGGGATTTCGAACTCCACCCTCTATCTTCTCGGAAACGAGTGGAAGAGGCTTGGGTGATTTCCTTATCCGCTGAGAATTGTGAATGCTACAGTGTTGCCCTTACTCTGAGGGAGCTTGACTATGCTTTCTTCTCAGCCTGATCTGCTCCAGGGCCAGACGGTGTTCACATTCAGATGTTGCCACACCTTTCTCTTGTGAGCAAGCACTTTCTCCTTCGTATGTACAATCCCATTTGGGCAGTTGGCATGTTTCCCAGATGCTGGCGTGAAGCCAATGTCACACCCATACCCAAGCCCGATAAGGAAAAACACCTTCCTCCAAATTACTGCCCCATTTCTCTCACCAACTGTGTTTGCAAGATGAAGGAATGTGTGATTCATGGCTGGATGGTATGATAGCTAGAGTCTCACAATCTACTAACCACTGCACATTGTGGATTTCATGCATGCCATCTGCAGTTGACCATCTTGTCACTTTGTTAACCCATGTTGTGATTGTGGTCATGATTTTTTTATTTGTAGAAAACCTATGACACATCATGGTGGACTAGTATCCCCCGCACTCTACACATATGGGGCTTCTGAGATCGCCTCCCCCATTTCCTTCAGGAATTTTTAAAAACCGAGATTTCAAGGTATGTGTGAGTTCGACCTTGTCAGACACCTTTATGCAGGAGAATGGGATGCTTCAAGGCTCTGTCCTGAGCATTGTCTTCTTTGCTGTAGCCATTAACACTATTATGGACTGTCCTCTGCCAGGCATCTCTGGCTACCTTTTTGTCAATGACTTTGCAATCATGGCAGTTCTCCAAGGACTTGTCTCTTTGATTGGTGTCTTCAGCGATGTGTTGATTATCCTTACGTGTGGAGTATTGACAGTGGCTTTTGCTTTTCCACTGACAAAACCATTTTCCTGAATTTCTGGCAGGGCAATGGGTTTCTTCCACCATCTTTACATCTTAGGCCTATTGCTCTTCCATTCGCTGAAAGTATGAAATTCCTGGTGCTTATGCTTGATAGGAAGCTTTCTTTGTCCTCCCACGTGTCTTATTACCTGGCTGCACACTGTACTCAGTTGCTCAGTGTCCTACGTGATACTTGGAGAGTGGATCTGACCACCCTTCTCAGTTTGTACTGATCCCTTGTCCATTCAAAACTAGACTATGGGTGTTTCATTTGATCCTCTGCACATCCATCCATCTTGTGCTGTCTTAACACGTTCCACCATCGTGGAATACATTTTGGTCATTGACGCCCTTTACACTAATCCGGACGAGAGTCTCTATGCAGTAACTGCTGAGTTACCACTGTCATACGAGCTTGATCTCCTCCTCAGGGGATACGCATGCCATATATCTGTCACGCCTGGCCACCCATCCTGTGCCTCCCTTGACCACCAGTTTGGGGCACACCCTTCTTCTCTGTTACCTCCCAGTTTTCGATTTTGGCTACTGCTCCGGCAGCATAACTTCAGGCTACCTGCTATGTTTCTGACATGTGTGAACCCTTCACCACCTTGGCTTCATTTGGTAGTCTGTGTTCATCTTGGACTTCATTTGCTTCCTAGGGAGACTACTCTAGAATCAATCTGTCACTGTAAGTTTCTCAACTTTCGCACACAACTTAGCGATAGCATCTTTGTGTACACTGATGGCTCTAAGACTGACCGTGGTGTTGGCCGTGCCTTTATCATTGGCACTGACCATTTTTGGTATCTGTTTCCAGAACACTGCTTCAGTTTTTACAGCAGAACTCTTTGCTGTGTATCAGGCCACCCAGGACATCCAGCAACACGGGCTTTTTAATTGTGTCATACACTCTGAATCTCTCTGCCCTTGAGAGCCTCTGTGTGCTTTATGTAGTCCATCCCTTAGTGCAATGGGTCCAAGAAAGCTCCCACTTGCTCACTGTTGTGGGAGCCACTGTGATGCTCATTTGAGTTCCTGGTCACATCAGTCTGATGGGGAATGAGGGTGCTGATGCTGCTGCCAAGGCTGCAGTCCTCCGACTTCAGCCTGTTAGCTCTTCCATTCCTTCGTATGATCTCCGTGTTACTGTTTGTCAGTGGATGGTGTCACTTTGGCATCATCAGTGGTCGTCTTTTCACAGGAACAAGCTCCAGAGAATGAAACCTCTCCCAACAGCTTGGCTAGTCTCCACTCTGCACTCTTGTCACGAGGAGAACATTTAAGCTAGGTTGTGTATTGGGCACTGTCATTTTAGCCCTCGCCAATTGTTAAGTGGCGATCCCCTTCGACTTTGTGCTCATTGTCATCATCCTTTGAAAGTTCACCATTTCCTGACCCAATGCCTTTTTAACTGCTTGCATTCCAGTGAATGTTTGCCATCTGAATTATTGGCTCTTTTAGCAAATGGCAATTGGGCTGTCAGTGTGTTTTACTTTTTATCCATTGTAGCAATATGGCAAAGGACATTTAATCTTTGGTTTGGGTCCTCCAATGACTGCTCAGCTGGCCTTACAAGACTAAATGCACCCCATTCCTGACCCCTACCAGCAAGACCTCTATGTCGGCACCAGGAATCAAAGCCATTCCTCCACACAGCAGTCGGACACTTGGACAGTTCCACAATGGAAATTGACCAGTAGTTAATGAGAAAAATAATGATATTCTGGAAATAATGCCAGATGAAATTTGCAAAGTCATTTAAAGTGTGCCGATAAAAATTACCAAAGTGCATGAACACTAACCTAGAAGGAACTTGAAAAAATATTTACAGATTGTTAGTAAACAAAAGACAATACCTGAAAATGCAACAATGCTATAATTGTCATAATTTACAGACAATACATAACAAAACTTGTAGATCAAGTCTCCTATCTTCACAGTGTTCAGTATATTCATGAAAATTATCACCAACCACACTGAAAAACATGGTATTGTAATCCATCTAAGGAACAGTCGGATCGTTTGTGAGTCATGAAGGAAATCATGGAACAGAGGAATTAGTATGAAGTACTACTTGGCCTTCGCTTTTGTTATGGTTTTGGTTCAGTTTTGACAGTGTACACTAAAAGCCCTTGAGAAATGTGTCATTGATTCAATACATGTTCATATGATGATGAATATCACAAACCTTATTCAAAAATTAAGGGCCATTTACTTATATGTATATGCTGAAAGCTCAGAACAAAGCTACATGAATGCAGCTATGTCAGTTGATTGAATTCACTGTTTTGATTTGGTAGACATTTAACTTTGGCTGTAAGCAAACAAAATTGGCTTTGAATTTTGATAGTTCCTGATGTTGCAAAGGGCATGATTTAATTAGTTTGTGTGCAAAAGTATCTACAGCTACTCATATTCATTAGGACTTGTGCCTAGTTTGTGGTCCTAGAGTAATAAGTAGAGGATAGGTTAGACAATGGTGTTTTAAGACTTTACAAATGGTCATACAAATGTGAATAACAGAGTGACATGCCCAGTAACCAGACATGTAACTGTGGTAACTGTGGAAGTGCGCTTTTCACCAATGTCTAGTGTATCTCATGACGTCTCATTGTGGTGGAGCCCCTAGCTTGGAGCAGCATATTAGCCCGGGCCCATAGTCACCATGGCAGTCGTTTATATTTACTGCCAGACTGGTGCTGTCTACTGTTTATTTGCCAGATCATATTTACAATGTTTTGCACACTGTAGTCACGATCTAAGCCACATATGTTACTTTTCTTGTAAAAGTAGTCAAACTTCATCTGCAGACTCGTGTCACTAATCTATGACATTTTTGTCCCATTTTTTATTTTAATTTTATTTGTGAGGCTCTTTGCAAACCAGAGCTACTTTGTCATGGAACAAGTCAGTACATTGTCAACAGAATGCTAATTAGGAAATACACAAAGTAATTATTTAATTAATAAAACACACAAAATAATTTCTAAGAGAGTATACAAATATATAACACATTGCAGAGAAAAGCTCTTGCCCATTATGAGGAACTCCCATACAGGATAGGAGGGTGCCATAAGGAAGCCTGTAAACATAGATCTGAGTATGTGGAATTTATGACTCAATTTTTTCAGTTTTGCTGGATGTCTATTGAAAATGACACGGGCTGAATACTGCACACCATCTGTGCAATACTTGCGAATTTGTTATTGTAGTGCATATCGTTTTTCCACCTAGTGTTCACTGAGTCAGTGTTGTAGTTTCCTGTGAGAATATTATGAAAAGGATAGACTGCTAGCCATCTTATAGTGGGGATATTGAATCACAGACAGGCACAAAAAAGACTGCTAAGTAAATAAGTAAGTAAGTTAGTTTTCAGCCAAAAGACCTTCTTCTGAGTTAGACTATATACACACACACACACACACACACACACACACACACACCCGCGCGCGCAAACACCTCATATACATGACCACTGTCTCTCACTGCCAAGGCCAGACTGCGAGCTACAGAGCATAATGCGAGGAGCAGTCTGGGTTACGGGGTAAGGGGAAGGCTGGGCAGAAAGAGGGAGGGATGGCAATGTAGGGGTGGAGGGTGGTAAAGTGCTGCTTGTGGAAGCATACAGGGATCAGGTGGGGAGAGGATTGTGCAGTAGGGAGGTTAGGCGGAGGGAGCAGAGACTGGTGGTGGTGGTGGTGGTGGTGGTGGTGGTGGTTGTGTGTGTGTGTGTGTGTGTGTGTGTGTGTGTGTGTGTGTGTGTGTGTGTGTGGGTGTGGGTGTGGGTGTGGGTGTGGGTGTGGGTGTGGGGGGGGGGGAGGGAGTAGAAAAGTAAAGAGTGTGGCTGCATTGGTGGAACAGAAGCCTGTGTAGTCTGGAATGGGAACAAGAAAGGGGATAGGTAGGTGAAGGACAGTGACTAATGAAGGTGGAGGCCAGGAGAGTTACGGGAACACAGTGTATGTTGCAGGGAGGATTGTGAATGAGACAGCATTGTCATCACCAAATCTTGTGGTCTTGTGGTGGAATATATCTACAGGGATGGTAGAGTTAGAATTTGGAGACATCCACAATGGCCAACATGAAGTTCATGAATTGGCCTCACAGATCAGTTTGACCACCCTTGTCTGAGCTAAAAATATTCTTGATGATTGCAAAACGTTAACACAGAATGAGATAATTGAGTGGAAGTAAGCAAAGTAAACAATCTTTCATGTTAAAGTGTCAGACACAGTAGAGGTTATTCTTATAGTTAAGATAGCAGCATTAAGTTTCTGCACAAGACCTTGAATGTGATACTGTCAAGAAATATTTCCAACTACCCACTGTCCTAAGAGTTTAAAATAGTTAAACCAGCTTAGGACAACAAAAATACACTTTTGCAAGATTTCCATGTCAGAAACCATATGCATTGCATTTTGTTGCTGTTAAGTGTTAGTCTTTTCTCTGAAAGTCACGTGCTGGTGTTATTGAACACCCCATTAGCTACATCGTTTGTGTTGCATTCCATGTGCTTAGCAGTAACTCTCGTTGTCCCACAGACAAGGAAATTTGTCTTGACACATTAAAGTTGGCAGTTCAGTAGTTCTGCAAATCTGCTTAAAATATTTCCTTCCATGTTTTAATTTCAAACCTAGTCAACATTGTGTGGAACAATCTCTGGGTTACAAATACAGTTGTTAACTGTAGAGGTTGTTGTTGCTGTTGTTGTTGTTGTTGTCTTCAGTCAGCCTAGAGATGACAGTAAGCATTTGTGTATGAGTTAGGCGCACACATGCCTGTGTGTGGGGGGGGGGGGGGCATTGATCATCTTGTCTCACATTGGTATAAGTGTATTTACAATCATGGTAATTACTTTTGGAATAATATACAGTTTGCCTACATACATACTTTTTTTAATCTGTCTTGGTTTTCTCTTGACTGCTCCTTATACAAACATCTCTCTCTCTCAAAATCAGCATGTCACTGATTATGCAGCTGTCAGTTTAAATATGTTTGACTACATTTGGTTTGATTATTCAAATTATTTTAATTGCTCGAAACAATCCATTCCACATCTTTTTTGTTGTGCATCTAGAATTTTTCACACTCTTCGCAAACAATCTTCGGGCACAAATATCTTTAAAACAGAAATCACTCATAAACTTCTGCATTTGAGTTTTATGCGCTGGTCTGCACCAATCATAGTAAAATAACCTGCAAAAGAAGAACTGGTTTGCCTCCAAACCTTGGATATAATTGAGCCTTTAGTCATACATAACAAGGCTCTGCTCAAATTAATCATCACACTACTTAAATTTATGTGGGGATTTCAAATATACAATAAACACCCAGCAAGGAAAGGATTTTTGTCACCTATCCTAGCCAGAAGAACTATTACCTAAATTAACAGGTGGTAAATATATTTCCAAAGCCTTTGTAATGAAAGTGTATTTGTAATTACCAATAGATGCAAAATATTAGAATGGCAGGGTGGTTGCATTTCCCAGTGCAGTCCATTACTTTTTTGGTCAAATGTTTGAGTGTAATGAAAATGTGACTCCTTAAAAATTACACAGTGGGTTTTTGTCCAAATTTCCATACCCAAACTAAGAGTGGGAATGGACAAATGTGGCATGTAAATCACTAGCTTGAGGTCTAGTTTTGCAGTAACTGTGCAGTAATAAAGGCAAGAAAGAAAAATATAATTACTGATATGAGGGAAATTTTTTGACCTAATTTTCATAGCCAAAGGAAAAATGAACAAATTGGAGATCAAATAGACAAGTATGAGGTCTAGATTTGAGGAACAAAAGCTCCTCTCTTCAAGGTCTGGCCAACTTGCACATCAAAAGTTTCATTGGTGTGCCTGTCAAAAAGGTTTCCTATGAAGCAAGTACAAAATTTAGGGTATTCTGAGAACAATAGATGCTAGGAAAGCAAATGATGCGTCAGAAAGTTAATCTCCTCCAAGTGTAGCTGTTTTGCATTCAGAAAGTTGAATTTGTATGATATAGAGTTTTTAAATTGGGTTCCTTTGAATAAAGTACTAAATGTAGGACACTTTGAGAACATCATTCTGAACAAAACTTTGAACAAAAATTGGAAAAAGGATAGTTAAAGTATTTTGTAAAATGGTTTGTCTAAAAGTAAGAAGCAAAACAATTAGAGAAACATTTTATGTTGAAAATCATCTACAGTAAATGGTACCATTTGAAGGATTTTGTATCAAAAAAATTTTGAGATTAAAAAATTGTTGGATCTGTTTTACACCTTTGGATATAGATGATATAAATATATCAAGGCCACAAAGCAGCAGGCAGGCTATATGGTCTATATAATCCACCAGACAAATATCCTATAGTACCCTTTCAGAATTCCCGTTCTCAGTTGGCATCTCATTTGCTGTACATGATTACAAGCATTATTCAGAAGCATGTCAAATGTTTCTCTAGTTTGTATTATCTCTTACTTTTAAACAAATCGTTTCGCGAAATATTTGAAGATTTGGTACTATTATTATTATTATTATTATTATTATTATTATTATTATTATTATTATTATTCCAAGTGCCAAGTGTGTCAGCTATTTTTCAACTCTGTGTAGACCAGGTTCTGCATAAATTACCTCAATGCTATAATATAGTAGGCATTTGTCAGAGCAAAGAACAATAACTTAAAAATATCAGTTCCACTCTTTTCTTGGTGCCAGGTGTAGAATGTCACATCTCTGATTGTACACTGCTTTGCCAATCAATGGGAATGTGGGATACTGTTATGTATTGATCTTTCCACACTGCTCTGTAGATCTTGACATGCTGACAAACGAAGGCATGTACTGGTAATTCAATTTTTGTGTGATATTGTTTGATAATGCCCAAGGGACAAAATCGTGTAATCACCAATGAAATGAAGCATTTGGTTCAGAATTTAAAACAGTTTTCTGAGAACAGCAGACTAGTTTTAATAATCATACGAGATTTAATGTTGGTAGAAATTCTGTGTTGATCTTCCACATAATTAGGCAATTGCCCTTTTTTTCCCTTCCTTGTAATAAACTTTTCCAACAGATGATTAGCTTATACGTGGTGACACCATTGTCTTTCCCCTAAATTATATCACATATTAAAAAAAAGGTGAAGACCCCCCCCCCCCCCCCAGATACTGTTTATTTTACATCTGAGAAATTTTTTTGTCTGAGGGAAATGTATTACATCATTTGCTTTTTGCAGGATGACATGGTTGATGATGTGCAATCATTTGTAGCTGCTGCTGAAGTTCTGAAGGAGCGTGGGGCATACAAAATTTATGTCCTTGCCACCCATGGACTGCTTTCTTCAGATGCACCTCGACTCATTGAAGATTCACCGATAGATGAGGTAAAGGTTATTTAATCTGTGTTTTGGTTTCTTAAAATTGAATATCATTTTTTGTTTAATATTGCAGTGGTTGAAACATTATATTGTAATTACTTTGAGTTATGCATTCATAGACCAATGTTACACTAGGCTGATAACCTTAGGCATTGTCGTTCTTAACACACTATGATGACCAAATGAGTGCTAACCCCTGAGTGCCTCACATAGAGTGTGAAGTGCTGAAACAAAAAGTTATCTGATTTAGTGTGTTTAGTATTTGCTATCATTCTTAACCTTATTTACTTTTGTCATGTGGAACTTTCAGAATTCGATCTCTCATAAATGACTCGCACTAGAATCCAACAACAAATACCACCGACATTCTAACTTACCCTACTCTTAGTTTGTTAATGTCAACAGGCATTGTTCTATTTAAAAAGTGTATGTCTGCTCAGAAAATACACTTTCTAAGTATTATTACAATCTGTTGATTGGCTGACAATACGAGCCCCTGACTACCAATCCATTCTCTGAAAACAGCACATCAGTAGCACTTTCCATTTCTGCATTTGTTGTGCAAGTTTTAGGTGATTCACCCTGTATAAAACTTCCGAGAAAAGAGGAGTATGAGCATCAAGAGCTCAGATGGCATGCCAGTAATTTTCAAAGAAGGCATAGGTGGAAGGACTATGTGGAAGGGCTATATAAAGGGAGGAAACTTTAAAATGGAAAAGAAAGAGGATGTGAATGAAGATGAAATAGATAATTTTATACCGTAAGAAGAATTTAACAGAGGGCTGAAAGATCTAAAGTAAAACAAGGCACTCAGATGTTTAGGACGGGTGGTAGGGACAGAGCATCGAGTGACATTATACTGAGTGCACTATCCGAAAATTACCTCGAGCAATTAAATAGAGAACCGACTCATGGAGATAACATCTTGGACCTACTGATAACAAACAGCCCGAACTTTTCGACTCTGTAAGTGCAGAACAGGGAATCAGTGATCATAAGGCTGTTGCAGCATCCCTGAATATGGAAGTTAATAGGAATATAAAAAAAGGGAGGAGGGTTTATCTGTTTAGCAAGAGTAATAGAAGGCAGATTTCAGACTACCTAATAGATCAAAACGAAAATTTCTGTTCCGAGACTGACAATGTTGAGTGTTTATGGAAAAAGTTCAAGGCAATCGTAAAATACGTTTTGGACAGGTACATGCCGAGTAAAACTGGGAGGGACGGGAAAAACCCACTGTGGTTCAACAACAAAGTTAGGAAACTACTGCGAAAGCAAAGAGAGCTTTACTCCAAGTTTAAACGCAGCCAAAACCTGTCAGACAAACAGAAGCTAAATGATGTCAAAGTTAGCGTAAGGAGGGCTATGCGTGAAGCGTTCAGTGAATTCGAAAGTAAAATTCTATGTACCAACTTGACAGAAAATCCTAGGAAGTTCTGGTCTTACATTAAAGAGTAAGTGGATCGAAACAGCATATTTAGACACTCCGGGATGATGATGGCATTGAATCAGAGGATGGCACGCGTAAAGCTGACATCGAAATAAGTGTCCAAGGAATAGAAAAGCAACTGATATCACTCAACAGAGGAAAGTCCACTGGACCTGACGGGATACCAATTTGATTCTACACAGAGTACGCGAAAGAACTTGCCCCCCTTCAAACAGCCGTGTACCGCAAGTCTCTAGAGGAATGTAAGGTTCCAAATGATTGGAAAAGAGCACAGGTAGTCCCAGTCTTCAAGAAGGGTCGTCGAGCAGATGCGCAAAACTATAGACCTATATCTCTGATGTCGATCTGTTGTAGAATATTAGAACATTTTTTTTGCTCACGTATCGTGTCGATTTTGGAAACCCAGAATTTACTCTGTACGAATCAACATGGATTCCGGAAACAGCGATCGTGTGAGACCCAACTTGCTTTATTTGTTCATGAGACCCAGAAAATATTAGATACAGGCTCCCAGGTAGATGCTATTTTCCTTGACTTCCGGAAGGCGTTCAATACAGGTCCACACTGTCACCTGATAAACAAAGTAAGAGCCTATGGAATATCAGACCAGCTGTGTGGCTGGATTGAAGAGTTTTTAGCAAATAGAACACAGCATGTTGTTATCTATGGAGAGACGTCTACAGATGTTATGGTAACCTCTGGCGTGCCACAGGGGAGTGTTATGGGACCATTGCTTTTCACAATATATATAAATGACCTAGTAGATAGTGTTGGAAGTTACACGCGGCTTTTCGCGGATGATGCTGTAGTATACAGAGAAGTTGCAGCATTAGAAAATTGTAGTGAAATGCAGGAAGATTTGCAGCGGATAGGCACTTGGTGCAGGGAGTGGCAACTGTCCCTTAACATAGATAAATGTAATGTATTGCGAATACATAGAAAGAAGGATCCTTTATTGTATGATTATATGATAGCAGAACAAACACTGGTAGCAGTTACTTCTGTAAAATATCTGGGAGTGATCACTGGAGTGATCACATAAAATTAATTGTTGGTAAGGCGGGTACCAGGTTGAGATTCATTGGGAGAGTACTTAGAAAATGTAGTCCATCAACAAAGGAGGTGGCTTACAAAACACTCGTTCGACCTATACTTGAGTATTGCTCGTCAGTGTGGGATCCGTACCAGATCGGGTTGATGGAGGAGATAGAGAAGATCCAAAGAAGAGCGGTGCTTTTCGTCACAGGGTTATTTGGTAACCATGATAGTGTTACGGAGATGTTTAGCAAACTCAAGTGGCAGACTGCAAGAGAGGCGCTCTGCATCGCAGTGTAGCTTGCTCACCAGGTTTCGAGAGGGTGCGTTTCTGGATGAGGTATCGAATATATTGCTTCCCCTTACGTATACCTCCCGAGGAGATCACGAATGTAAAATTAGAGAGATTCGAGCGCGCACGGAGGCTTTCAGACAGTCGTTCTTCCCGCGAACCATACGCGACTGGAACAGAAAAGGGAGGTAATGACAGTGGCACGTAAAGTGCCCTCCGCCACACACCGTTGGGTGGCTTGCAGAGTATAAATGTAGATGTAGATGTAGACTAGATGACTGATTATTGTGTTCTCTGAATAGTGGCAGAATGTGGGCAGGTAAATAATGGAAACTGATTAGTAATTGCTGCTTGAATAATTGAAAGAAAAAAAAATTTGAGTGGAAAGAATAGTTGAAAGAAACTGGAAGGTAATTTATAAATCTGTAACATATTCTGGGTGAATGTTAACTGGACTAATATCAACAGACCTTCAATGTCACTACATTTAATTTCAATATTCATACTTTGAGTTATGTACTGGTTCACATTAATTCTATTGTGCATAGTCCTGATTATAACAATGTCCATGCAGGATTGCTCCTCCGCTGCTCGCGCAAATTCCTCTTGTCTGCTCCGAACCTCCTGATGCAGTATTCTTGACGCAGGCGAAATGGTGGACAGAAAGGTGTAGTTGATGTGAATATATGATTAAAACTTTCCTTTCCTAATAACTTTTTGAGCACTTTTAATGTACGCTTGAAATACACATTTTTAAACAATGACAGATCTATAATCATACGTCCGCCTGCTACCACTTACAGAACCAAACTGGTAAAGATACAGGAAGTGATCAATTGAAGAGCGTATCTCTTCTCTTTTTTGTATCAAAGCATTATCTCTGCATTAAACAACTCATTGATTTACCTTTGGCTTTGTGTGCATATCGCTTACATGTGTATAAAGAAAAGAACGAAGAAAGAAAAAATATATGATTCATCATATCTCTCAGAATTATTAAGATCCGTGGGAAGACCAACCATGACAGAACTGTTCCACTTCATATGTAGAATGTATGTATTCTCAGACTTCAAAAAGAATCTAATAATCCCAATGCCAAAGTGAGAAAATAGTGAGAAATTGTGCGTATTGTTAAATAAATTTAATAAGTGGAAGAAAGACACATCCATGTTTGCAGCATTTGTAGGCTTAGAAAACACTATTGACAATTTTGAATGGTATACAAGGTGAAATTTTAGCGACTACTTGTACAGGAATCAGATTGCAGCTATCAAATCTGAAGTATATGCAGGGTGGCATTAGTCGAGAAGGAAGCAGGACAGTCTTTCCCCACGTTGTTTGATTTGCACATAGAGTGAATGCTAAAGGAAATTAAGAAAATGAATTAAAATTCAGGAAGAAGGAAAAAACTTTATTATTTGCCAGTGACTGTGATCAAAGGACTTAAATGATTTGTTGAATGGAAAAAAGGTTATAAGATTAAAATAAGTGAAAATAAAACCAAGTTAATGAAGTGATGCTAAGGGAATTAGATTAGAAAATGAAACACTGAAGTAGTAGATGAGTTTTGCAGTTTGGTGAGCAAAATAGTGGATGTCGGCAGTATAATTAGGCTTTCCTGGCGAATCAACTGTTGTCAGGTGTCCAGCTGGTACAGTCATTTTTGTAACAAGATTTTAAATAGCGAACCATCTTCAGGTAATACCTATAGAATGAACGTCTTAGCTACATCGAGCCTGCTTTATACTCATGTTACCCCCACTCCTTCCTCCACTGCCAGTCGCACATGGTGACAGGGGAGGTGGTGATGGGGATGGTGCTGCCAGATGCTGGGTGTGGACTCTGGTCCCTCAGTACTCCTGTGACCTGCGTCTGGCACAGAAGTTGCTCTCACCCTATGCTGTGATTTTAGTTGGCAGAGTGGTGCATACCAAGCTTTGCTGAAAGTGGATCCAGAAACTCTGTTGACCAGCCCACCAGCCACTCGTATTTCAATAGCCTTCTTCAGAACACAAACCCAGACCGACACAGTCTGTCGTAGCACTTTGCTTCATACTTCATGGAGTCCCCTGTAGCCACGCAGTGTTCTGCACCGCAGATTTTGTTGATTGCTTAAGTTTGGGGTGTCTTCTGTGTTCCTGGCATCTTTCTTTGGTTGTTTGTGCAGTCTCTCTGGTATACACCTTACCACATTTTCATGAAATATGGTAAACACCTAGTTTGCAGAGTCGCAAGTCATCTTTTACCGTATCTAATATGGCACGGGTATTTAGAGGTGAACGGAAAACTCATTTATTGTTATATCAAGCCAGGATTCTGCCGATTTTGTCTGATTCGTCCGATACTTTGCCATGTGCAGCTGATACACCTTGTGTTATCCTCCAGGTTGTTTTCTGTCATCTGGGCTTGGACTTTCTGCCTTTAAGTACATTGGATTTGTCTCTCTTCATATCTGTTCTTCTTGAAAATGTGCTCCCTTGTCAAATATTGTGTGGGCCCTGTGTACCAGCATATGTAGCACACCCTCATGCGGTTAAGGTTGATGGCAACTAGCAGTATAGATATACGTATCAATGTGGGTGGCTTTCCTGCACACACTATGTCCTATAGTACTGTTCTTTCTCTGTTTGACTAAAACATCCAAAAAGGGGATTACCCATTTCGCATGGTGAAATTGATAATAGGATGCAGAGAGTTTAGATGTTGGAGGAACTCCTGAAGTCTCTCACTCCCATGTAACCGCATCACAAACGTGTCATCAACATATCTGAAGAAGCATGTAGGCTTCAGTGCATCTGCTTCTAGAGCTTTCTGTTCAAAATCCTCCATAAACAAGTTTGCCACAACTGCTGACAGAAAGCACCCCATGGCAATGCCATAAATTTGTTCATAATAGTCTCAATTAAAGGGAGAGAATGTTGGCGTGAGGACAAATCCGAATAGATTTGTCATTGTGGGTTGATTTTTTTCCCTTATCAATTTGAGGGAATCGGCAAGTAGTGCTCTGCTGAAGAGGAATACCACATCAAAGCTCATCATAAGGTCCTCGTCATGGAGGCATAGTTCTTGCATCTGTTGAGTGAAATATACAGAGTTCCTGATATGGTGTTGACATGACATTTACTGACATAGTGGCTTAGTACTGACATTAGCTGTTTGGCCATCTGGTCTGTTGCTGTGCCTGTGTTGCTTACTACAGGACTTAGAGGAACATCTCGTTTGTGAACCTTTGTTAAGCCATAGAGTCTTGGTGGTGCAGCAGCTTACAGTTGAAGTTTTGTGACGATTTCCTTCAGCAGGGACTGGTGCGGAAGCTCAATAGTAGTCTTCTTGTGTTGATCGGGTCTCCCTTCAATTTTCTGCATGTTGGATCCTCAAGTAGGTCATACATTTTAGACTGTACTCTGCCAGTGGTAGCAGTATAGTGCTATGTCCTTTCTCTGCAGGTAGAATGGCTGTTTCAAGGTTGTTCTGTAATTCTCGAATGCCAGCTCTTTCCGCTTTCATGATGTTCGTGTTCAGTGGAACATTTCTACTGATTGTGTGGCACATTTCCTGGCGTATCTCTTCTGCATCATTGCTAAGCACAGTAGAAATTACTTGTTCTATACCACTAATGATGTCTGTAACAGGTATAGCGATTGGTGTTGGTACGAAGTTGAGTCCCTTTTCCAGGCATCTTATCAGGAAGGTGAGAGAGCTGAGTAGACACTCCTTCCTGTCACGAATGTTATCCAGTTTTTTACATCTCTGGTACATCCTCTCCCTGTGGAAGAATCTGATGTGTGATCTTAGGCTTTCCCAGTGAATCAACTGTTTGTACAGTAGTCGGGTTTCCAGCTGGGTGGAGCCATTTTCGTAGCACTATATTTTGACAGTGTGCCTTTGCATTGTCTTCAGGTGATACATGTAATTTGAGCATCTGTGCTACATCCCGCCTCATTTATATTCTCATCAGCCCCCACCGCTCCCTTCACTGCTGGTTGCACGCCATGATGGGTGGAGTGGTTGGGAAGACGACACCATCAAATGCCAGACACAAACTCTGATCTCTTAGTACTTCTGTGGCTTGTGTCGGGTGTGGAAGTGACTCTCAGCTGACGCTTTAATTTTAGTTGGCTGAGTGCTATATAGCAGTCTCTGCTGAGAGTGAATCGAGTGTGTCTGTTGATCGGCCTGTCAGTGCCTCGTATTTCTCACCTGATTCATGCGAGTGGATTGATGCCATTTCTTAGGTTCATGCGGATGAGTCTTGATGCATTGCTGCTATCAAACAGGTCTCTAAGTTTGAATGATGGGCAGCAAGAGAACAAGTCTCAAGAAGTGCAACTATGAACCGTAATCAAAGTCACGGGGAAAGAGATCAATAATGTGGCAAAATCAGTTCTGGACATGGGACTCATTTTCATACAATCACTGACTGCTATGCTTGTTACAGATTCATCAGTGGTATTGCACAAGTAATTTCCACCCTCCCTAGAAACAATGCGGAAGAAATAAGTTGAGAAATGTGCTGTGCATTCAGTAGAGCCATACCACCAGGCACGAACACCATGAAAGCAGCAAGAGCTGCCATTTGAGAACTGTGGAATGATCCCAAAAAAGTCATTTTATCTGGAGGCAAAGGAAATGCAACTGTACTCCTACCACAGTCAGAGTGTAGTCACAAAATGTGTGACCTCCTTGAAGATACAGCATACAGAAAATTGGAGGGAGACCCAACCAACTGAGTGAAGAAGAAGAAGAAGAAGAAGAAGAAGAAGAAAACGACTGTTGAGCATCTGTGGCAGTCCCAGCCAAAGGAAATCATCAAGAAACTACAACCACTAGCTGCTGCACCACTAAGGCTCTATGACTTACCAAAGGTTCACAATTGGAATGTTCCTCTATTTCCTATTGTAAGTAACATTCACATAGTTTCGCCAAACATCTAATGACAGTATTAAGCCTCTACATTGGTAAATGTCAGCACCACTAGGAATTATGTACATTTCATTCAACAGGTGCAAGAACTAGGAGTCTCCGACAAGGATCTTAAGGTGAACTTTGATGTGGTAGCGCTCTTCTCAGAGTACTGTTCGCTGATTCCTTCAAGTCGATCAGAAAAAAATTCAACCCAACAATGACTAATCTCTTCAGATTTGTCCTTGGTTCCACATTCTTTCTCTTTAATTGCGACTGTTATGAACAAATGGACGGCATCGCCATGAGGTGCTCCCTGTCACCAGTTGTGACAAACTTGTTTGTGGAGGACTTTGAAGAGAAAGTTCTGGAAAAAGCTGCACTGAAGCCTACATGCTTCTTTAGATATGTTGATGACATGTTTGTGGTGTGGCCACATGGGAGTGAAAGACTTCAGGAGTTCCTTCGGCATCTGACCTCTCTGCACTCTAGTATCAGTTTCACCATGGAAGTGTATGAGAATGGTGAACTCCCCTTGTTGGATGTTTTAGTCAAACACGGAACGAACAGCACTATAGGACACAGTGTGTGCAGGAAATCCACCCACATTGATATGTGTCTCTATACTGCTAGTTGCCATCATCCTTAACTGTGTGAGGGTGTGCTACATATGCTGGTACACAGGGCCCACACAATACCTGACAAAGAAAGCCTACCAAGGTAGCTTAATCACCTTAACCACATTTCCATAAAAAACATATACGATGAGAGACAAAACCAATGTGCTTTCTGGCAGAAATTACAAGCCAGCAGACAGAAAACAAAGAGGAGGAGAAGACAGTGGTGTATCTGCCTTACATCAGCAAAGAATCGAACAAAATTGTCAGAATCCTGGCTTGATGTAACATTAATGAGTTTTCCATCCACATCCAAAAATGCGCGTCCTATTAGGTATAGTTAAAGATAACTTGGAACTGCATAAACCAGGTATTTACAGTATTGCAGGGAGACAGTACGGACAATCGAAGAAAGATGCCAGGACCACAGGAGGCACACCAAACTTAAGCAACCAAGAAAATTTGCTCTTGGAGTCCACTGCATGGCTACAGGGGACTCTATGAAGTATGAAGAAAGGGAAGGGCTAAGACAGACATTGTCATTTTGAGACTGTGTTCTGATAAGGACTATTGAAATACAATTTGTGACTGGCTGATCAACAGAGACTCTAGGTTCACTCTCAGCAAAGCTTGGGATCCAGCACTCAGCCACCCAAAAACTACAGCATTGGCTGAGTGAATTCCGCACCCGACGCATGTCACAGGACTGCTGAGGGACCAGAGGTTGCACTCAGCATCCGGTGGTGCAGCCCTCGGCATGTGACGAGCAGTGGAGGAAGGGGTGGGGACGATTCCAGTACAAAGTAGACAGCATACTGCAGAGATGCTCATTCTACAGGTATCACCTGAAGATGACAGCAAGGTATGCTGTCAAAATATTACAAAAACGACTGCACCCAGCTGGACACCTGACAACAGGTGCACAAAATGCCGTGGCCACCTGATGCGCAGTTGGCTGTGGAAGCATGGGGAGATCGGCAATGGTGGGGGGGAGGGGGGGGGGGTCACTCAGAGTGATGTAGGGGAAATGTCAAGTGCTGGAGGGGAAGTACCATTCTAAACTGAAGACTAAACTCACATCTTTGGTAAACATTAAGCTGCCCCCCCCCCCCCCCTCCAAGCCCATACTAGCATGGTGACCATTCAAAAAATTGTCACCTTTTCTTTGGTTAGCATCTAACAAGAATTCCTCCAAATATGCAGCTATTTATTTTCACCTAATCTGTTAACCATTTGCAGCTTTCAGAGAGAGTCACGAGTGGGGAATTTTGAGTGAAATCTACACATTTCTCTTGTTGCCCAAGTTAAATTTTTAAATTTGTTAAATGAGGAGCGGAGGAAAAATAAGGTCAGCATCTTATGAAAAAGCACATCCTTGGTACAAAATAAATATTTAATTACTCCACGTATGTTGTTGCAAAACCCATAACATTTTACATTTCACCAGCCACATCGATGGCCCTTAAAAATTACATTCTTTCATCGGAAAAGTCTGTAGTTAGTGGAATAACATGCTAGATAATGAAGTTTTGCATAATAACCATACAGCAAAGTACTCTCCTCTTTGTTGTTGTTGTTGTTGTGGTCTTCAGTCCTGAGACTGGTTTGATGCAGCTCTCCATGCTACTCTATCCTGTGCAAGCTTCTTTATCTCCCAGTACCTACTGCAACCTACATCCTTCTGAATCTGCTTAGTGTATTGATCTCTTGGTCTCCCTCTACGATTTTTACCCTCCACGCTGCCCTCCAATGCTAAATTTGAGATCCCTTGATGCCTCAGAACATGTCCTACCAACTGGTCCCTTCTTCTAGTCAAGTTGTGCCACAAACTTCTCTTCTCCCCAATCCTATTCAATACCTCCTCATTAGTTACGTGATCTACCCACCTTATCTTCAGCATTCTTCTGTAGCACATTTCGAAAGCTTCTATTCTCTTCTTGTCCAAACTGGTTATCATCCATGTTTCACTTCCATACATGGCTACACTCCATACAAATACTTTCAGAAACGACTTCCTGACACTTAAATCTATACTAGATGTTAACAAATTTCTCTTCTTCAGAAACGATTTCCTTGCCATTGCCAGTCTTCATTTTATATCCTCTCTACTTCGACCATAATCAGTTATTTTACTCCCTAAATAGCAAAACTCCTTTACTACTTTAAGTGTCTCATTTCCTAATCTAATCCCCTCAGCATCACCCGATTTAATTTGACTGCATTCCATTATCCTCATTTTGCTTCTGTTGATGTTCATCTTATATCCTCCTTTCAAGACACTGTCCATTCCGTTCAACTGCTCTTCCAAGTCCTTTGCTGTCTCTGACAGAATTACAATGTCATCGGCGAACCTCAAAGTTTTTATTTCTTCTCCATGAATTTTAATACCTACTCCGAATTTTTCTTTTGTTTCCTTTACTGCTTGTTCAATATACAGATTGAATAACATCGGGGAGAGGCTACAACCCTGTCTCACTCCTTTCCCAACCACTGCTTCCCTTTCATGCCCCTTGACTCTTATAACTGCCATCTGGTTTCTGTACAAATTGTAAATAGCCTTTCGCTCCTTGTATTTTACACCTGCCACCTTCAGAATTTGAAAGAGAGTATTCCAGTTAACGTTGTCAGAAGCTTTCTCTAAGTCTACAAATGCTAGAAACGTAGGTTTGCCTTTTCTTAATCTTTCTTCTAAGATAAGTCGTAAGGTTAGTATTGCCTCACGTGTTCCAACATTTATACGGAATCCAAACTGATCTTCCCCGAGGTCCGCTTCTACCAGTTTTTCCATTCATCTGTAAAGAATTCGCGTTAGTATTTTGCAGCTGTGACTTATTGAACTGATAGTTCGGTAATTTTCACATCTGTCAACACCTGCTTTCTTTGGGATTGGAATTATTATATTCTTCTTGAAGTCTGTGGGTATTTCGCCTGTCTCATACATCTTGCTCACCAGATGGTAGAGTTTTGTCATGACTGGCTCTCCCAAGGCCATCAGCAGTTCTAATGGAATGTTGTCTACTCCCGGGGCCTTGTTTCAACTCAGGTCTTTCAGTGCTCTGTCAAACTCTTCACGCAGTATCTTATCTCCCATTTCATCTTCATCTACATCCTCTTCCATTTCCATAATATTGTCCTCAAGTACATCGCCCTTGAATAAACCCTCTATATACTCCTTCCACCTTTCTGCCTTCCCTTCTTTGCTTAGAACTGGGTTGCCATTTGAGCTCTTGATATTCATACAAGTGGTTCTCTTCTCTCCAAAGGTCTCTTTAATTTTCCTGTAGGCAGTATCTATCTTACCCCTAGTGAGATATGCCTCTACATCCTTACATTTGTCCTCTAGCCATCCCTGCTTAGCCATTTTAAACTTCCTGTCGATCTCATTTTTGAGACTTTGTATTCCTTTTTGCCTGCTTCATTTACTGCATTTTTATATTTTCTCCTTTCATCAATTAAATTCAATATTTCTTCTGTTACCCAAGGATTTCTATTAGCCCTTGTCTTTTTACGTACTTGATCCTCTGCTGCCTTCACTACTTCATCCCTCAGAGCTACCCATTCTTCTTCTACTGTATTTCTTTCCCCCATTCCTGTCAATTGTTCTCTTATGCTCTCCCTGAAACTCTCTACAACCTCTGGTTCTTTCAGTTTATCCAGGCCCCATCTCCTTAAATTCCCACCTTTTTGCAGTTTCTTCAGTTTCAATCTGCAGTTTATAACCAATAGATTGTGGTCAGAATCCACATCTGCCCCTGGAAATGTCTTACAATTTAAAACCTGGTTCCTAAATCTCTGTCTTACTATTATATAATCCATCTGATACCTTTTAGTATCTCCAGGATTCTTCCAGGTATACAACCTTCTTTTATGATTCTTGAACCAAGTGTTAGCTATGATTAAGTTATGCTCTGTGCAAAATTCTACAAGGCGGCTTCCTCTTTCATTTCTTCCCCCCAATCCATATTCACCTACTATGTTTCCTTCTCTCCCTTTTCCTACTGACGAATTCCAGTCACCCATGACTATTAAATTTTCGTCTCCCTTCACTACCTTAATAATTTCTTTTATCTCGTCATACATTTCATCAATTTCTTCATCATCTGCAGAGCTAGTTGGCATATAAACTTGTACTACTGTAGTAGGCATGGGCTTTGTGTCTATCTTGGCCACAATAATGCGTTCACTATACTGTTTGTAGTAGCTAACCCGCATTCCTATTTTTTTATTCATTATTAAACCTACTCCTGCATTACCCCTATTTGATTTTGTATTTATAACCCTGTAATCACCTGACCAAAAGTCTTGTTCCTTCTGCCACCGAACTTCACTAATTCCCACTATATCTAACTTTAACCTATCCATTTCCCTTTTTAAATTTTCTAACCTACCTGCCCGATTAAGGGATCTGACATTCCACGCTCCGATCCGTAGAATGCCAGTTTTCTTTCTCCTGATGACGACGTCCTCTTGAGTAGTCCCCGCCCGGAGATCCGAATGGGGGCCTATTTTACCTCCCTCCTCTTTGTATGCTATCATTTGCCAAAATCTCATTTCAGTATCAGAAACCACTTATGAAATGCATTGCGGTAGCAAAAGAGTGTGCTATGTCAGATCAGTTTTTTTGAGATTGGTAACTGGTGGAGACCTCCAATGACGTCTACAGAACAATTCAATATGTTAACTTAATTTCATAGGCAGCAACATATTATGCCTAATATGCACCAGATGCAAAATTATAGCGACCCTTATTTTTCATTGCAAACTTTTTCCAATTTTGCGCAATGTCTTACTTCCACGTAAATATCACAATAATTATGACCATTAACAAAATGATGGGTACACCATAATGAACCTGACATATGAAGCTACAAGTAAAGCAAAAATGAATTTTTTTACTGAATAGCTTCTGTAAAATCATTTTAGAAAAATTACAGGCTGTGTGCGTCAATTCTGTCATCACCAATCACCCATTAAGGTGGCAAATGCTTGTTGGCCTCCCCTTCTGAACAAATGAATGAATTCACCCAGACCTTTGGACGAAAACTGGTCACTGCACATCGACCACATGTCCTATGCGACCTATACAAACATAATATTAAAGGGAGACTATTAGTAGAAAGAAAACCTTTTTTGAAAAAAGAGAATTTAATTACTATTGAATATAAGTGTGAGTGTTAGGAAGTGTTTCCTGAAAGTATTTGTCTGGAATGTAGCCTTATATGCAAGGGAAATGTGAATGATGAACACAATAGACATGAAGACCATAAAAGCTTCTTAAAAGTGGTGTTACAAAAGAACTGAGGACTAGATGGATAAATTGGATAACTAATGAAGAGATTCTGAATAGAGTCCAAGAGAAAAGAAATTTGTGTCACAACTTGAGAGAGAGAGAGAGAGAGAGAGAGAGAGAGAGAGAGAGAGAGAGAGAGAGAACTGGTAAGTAGTACAAATTCTGAGGTGTTGCGGAATAGTTAATTATCCAGTTAAGGAAGTGTCAGTGGCAAAAAATTCAGAGGGAATAAAAGGCTTGAATACGGTAGGCTGATTCAAAATGATGTAGGTTTGGGTTAGTTAAATTGTGATTCACTGACAGACCCTTGCTTAGCCGTGACAAAACATTTGGTCTCTGAAAAGAATCTCTTGTAAAACTGACATTTTTGTAATCAATGGGTGGGCATATGTCACTGAAGTTTAACGTTTTTAATTCTTTTGTCTGACCATAGTTGAAAGATTTTCTAGGAGGTATCACATTCAAGACCTTATGCAGAAAGTGAATAACTGACATTGAGACATGAAAACTTGCCTTATTTGGGGAAACTCTGTGAATTTAGGAATAATAATCATGTACCAAAAAAGGAGAGTCAGAATGAATGATGATATCAGTATACAAATTTTATGTAGATCATTGCTCAAGTGCCTCAGAATTCTCTCTGGCATCTCTGCACATGCATTTCCTCATGGGACATGTGGTTTATAAATATCAAAGCATTCAAAAGGTATTGTAGCATTTAGCATTCATTTTGTTATTTCTCTATAGAGAGAAAAAAATTACTGTTAGATGACACCTCCTTAAACTTTATTTTCGCTAAGCTTTTAGCAGAATTGACAAATGCCAGCTTTCCAAATCTCAAGTTGAAAGACATCCAACACGAACTGTCTGTTATTCTTTTCCAGAGTTCCTCTCAGTACTCATTAATTGTGTGCTTAGTGACTCATTCCATGATTGAGCAGTTTTTACACAGAGCGCCCACAGAAAACTAGGAGAAAGAAGTGATGAGAAACAAGCCTACATTTGGTGATATGCAACAGTAGTTAAGACTCTGGAAGACTGGGGTTCAGATTTTGATCTAAACATGTTTTATTCACATCAGACAAATGCTAGGATAATTCTATTAAATAAAATCACAACTGATTTATTTCCCAATTCATATTGAACTGGGCTAATACTCCATGTACTGATTTCAGTGCTGTTGATGCATTCTGTCTGTTACCTGTCTTCCTTAATATCATCATGGGCTGATATTGCAGAAATTGAAGTAGAATTGAAAACAAGGAAAGAGCTACTAATCCTAAAATATTTCTCTTTCGGATTTGTGGATTTGATGCTTATGTTGTCATTTCTTTCTTTATTACCAGGTTGTGGTGACAAATACAATTCCACATGAGCTACAAAAGATGCAGTGCCACAAGATCAAGACTGTGGATATTAGTGTCCTCCTCTCGGAGGCAATTCGTCGCATCCATAACAAAGAATCTATGTCTTACTTATTCAAGAATGTCACACTGGAGGACTGAATGGGCTCATATTTGATGATATAAAGTAGGAATATGGATAATCTATAATAAATTTATGTAAGTTGATCCCTAGTTATTATAACAGTAATGACAACCACTGTATGAAGGTGTTTCACTCTTCAGGTCAGTGTTAAGTACTCTGTTTCATGATGGCTACACATGATTACATTTCAACTGTAAGATTTACATATATATTTTACAAGGTACATAAAATTTAATTTGTCCAGATATGTTTATTTTTGTGCTGTAATGATAATTTTCTGCAATTGCCAGAGTAAGTGTGGTTGGTGCCATTCAGCAGATGAACTAATTATAGCTGCAGATGTTCTTATTAAGCATATTCTGACAAAACCTATAATGTCTGAGCAAGTGCAGTGTTCATTGTCTTTATCAGGAATTATGTCATTTTAGCGGAAAGGATGAGACAAACATTTGGTGTATGAGAGCTGTTACGTGTCTGGCAGGATGCAGAAAATTTGAGGTTTCTAGAATGTATCCAATATTTATCTGGAAGCTTGCATTAGATATCAACGATAAAACTGTTGGTTAATACCAGAACATAAAAAGACCATGGAAAGATCTTATAAAAAAAAAGTAAAAATGTGGTAGGGCAAACATAAAATCGTGGAAGAAGAGAAGAAAAGTGTCAGAACCTGAGGGAAACAGAGTAATTAGTGTACACTTTGTAGATGACAAGAAAATGGTGAAAAGTAAACAGAACCTATAAATATCAGTGCATATAGCCAAAAACATGCAGTGGAGAGCAATGAGAATTTGAGAAGTTTGGAATTGTACAAAAACTAGAAAGAATGTGGAAGCAGGGTATAAGGTGGAAAAAATAAGGAAAGAAGGAAAACAAGTTGAAAGAATACCTTAAGATTAAAAAAGGGAAAACTACATTAAAAATATACACATTTCCAAAGAGAAAGATTGGCAGCAGCATAATATTGGTCATTAATGCACTCGCCTCAGATGTCTAGATTATGAGCTTATGCATACAGTACTGTCTCAGCTCCCACCATTATCTTGTTGCACTTGTAGTCATTCAGTATTTCTGTTACCCCCCCCCCCCCCCTTTTTCAGTATTTTCCAGTTCATTTGTTTTCTAGAATTACCTCTTATTCTCTTTTTACATCCATCATTTATTTCAGTTCTTTTTCTCATTACTGAATTTGATTTTGCTCTTCTGATGATCTTTGAATGAGTTGTACCATGCTTGTGTTCTTATAACCTTTTTGTCTTTCATAGCTCTGCTTTAATTTTGCCTCACATTTTTCTTTTGTCTAGTCAGTAGAATCTGGTCTTTTTTTAAATGAGTGCCTGTAGTTCAATATTGAATGTCCAAATTTTTATGTTTTATAGGCATTATTTTCGAAGTACTTAAAAGTGCTTATTAACATTACTCCTAGAATTATCACGGTTAGATTTTGTGTTTGGTTACTCCCTTGCAGCATGATATTCATGGGTACTCATTTCTCATTTCATTAGCAGTATCCTCTGTGGATTTTGATTTTGTGTACTTCACAGTTCATTAACAGAGTATCTTCACAGCCACATTTATTTTATGTTTACCTATTCAACTCTGATTCGAGTGCTACATGCCTTTAGTGCGCTGTAGAAATTGTGCTGATACATATTCTTTGTTCTGATCTGTCTTATGTTTCATACATTAATTTTCATATGTCTTCCTGCTGCTTTCATCTTAGTTGTTTCCTTACTTTACTTACTGAGCTCTCAACCCTCCATTACAGTCCCAGATAGGACTGCCTGTTGTGGTATTCTTGGCTTGAGAAGTAACTTGATGTTAACTGTCTGCTGATTATTTTCTCAGTTTAACATTGTTTCAGGTTCCTCATATGCTGCTGTTTATTTTTCGTGTCTTGTTTCCCCACAGAGACTTACATCTTGGCCGTTGCTTAGATAGTTCTTCTCTCTTCAGTATCTTAAACTGCTCTGTGTGTTGTTCTTTGCCAGTTAGATCTTCAACTTTTCTTAGTTTTTCTTGAAATTTACCAGATAGCATGTTCTAAATTTGTTGTCCCTTTCTTCTAAAATACAGATTGGAGAGTTCGAAATGAAGATTTCAACATAGCTGAAGGCAGATAAACAAAGAGACTATCCACATTCATGAAACCAGCATACAGTTTTTAATGTAATTGGCAGTTTTGGTAGAATTTCCAAATACTGTGAATACTGTGTTAAATTTTAAAATCTGGAACATCTTTTTTTACATATCAATTTTCTAGATACCTGAGTCGGAATATTTCAGATACATGCTCATGTAACACAGCCACTTTTTTTTTTTCCTTCTGCTTATCTTGAACTTGGTCTGTAAGAGTACTGTTTCTAGTTATGTTAATGTTTATTTCTATTGCATGACAAAAGTTGTTTCGTACTTAGGGGTGTGTGGTACACAATAAAAGAGCGAACATAATTGTATGTGACTGTTACTAAATTCTTGAATTGGTAAACAATTTGAAGCATGTAGTTGATTAAAGATGATAACCATTTTGCTGCATAAGAGAAATCTTTGCGTTTCAAGCAAAAGAGGGATCACAATATCCTTTATCAGGTTAATGTTAATGCTACTGAACATCCTAAAATAACTTCTCTCAAATTCCATTCTTATGTTGCATCGAGTTGAATTTGAATTGTGAAGTTTCTGTTTCTCATTTTTTTAAATTTTTTGTACTCTGTTAAACAATATTTCTGTAAATTATTTTACATTTTTTCATATGTGTTTGCTGCATTTAGAAACATAATGTCTATCAAATGGAAAAAAGCATCTTTGCTTTTCTGTGTGTCATTAGTTTATAAAGACTCATGAATTACTGAACACTGCTAAAATCACAAAGCCGAAAGACTGGCCAGTGCTTGTTTCAGGGGACACAACTCCCTGAGAACAAAAAAATGTACTCACATTTTTTGGAACCAAACATTTGTTCCTCAAGGTTTATAGAGAAATTAAGCAGGGGAAGTTGGACCTTACGTTTTTGAGGACAAAAGCTGACCTCAGTAAGTGGGTTCGTCTTAACTTATGGTCTCAGTTATTGACCATCCCACTCCTCTCTGATCTCCATTTTCACAGTATTGTTTTGTATTTTAAGTGTTTCTACTGGCAGTATTTAAAGCTGTGTCTCCTGAAGGTGAGTACTGGGCAGCCTTTCTCTCTCTTTGTGATTTCAACAACTTTTTGAACTGATGGTGTTATACAAATTACTGAACTTCCATTTGGCATTGCTATATGGGAAGGAGAATATTGTGGTTGTTTCATCTACTTTAAATGATTTATTTGTGAAGCGTGTCTTGGAAGTTTGGAACAAATACCAGTATTGTTAATCTGCAACTGTAGATCAGTGCGTAGTAATAACTTGAATGCATGCAGCCTCCACTTTGATTTCCATGTAAACTCTGTTATATACTGGAAAAAAAAAAAAATCATATTCAGCCTTTAATGCTATGATCGTTCCGTAAATCTCATTAACATTTATAAAAGAGTGTTTATGAGGTATGAATACCATAATCATTTTAATTTACTTTGCATATGTGATCAACAGATCAATGAAATGTAGATTTTGTCACACTGCTTGGCATATAAAACTTATCTTGTACCATATTAAATTCCTTTGTTAGGTACTTATATTGGAAATGCTTTCATCAGTAAACTCAGTGGATGGTGGCTAAAGGTATTGTTGAGTTACTGTCCTTATATGTATGTGATAAATGGTTGTAAACAGTTTTCTGTTTATTTCTGCTAAAAATTTTGACTGCAAAATCTACAGTATTCCTATTTTATTTTCAGTATTATTTGTATTAAAACTGGTAATTGGAAGACATTCACTTAAAATAAAATTCTCTGCCCTTTAATAGTGATTGCAATCTAGATTGTGAGGGACAAATTAAAGAATTAGACAGAAACTTGCCCAGTAAGGTAGCATCTGTGTTACACAGAAGGTGTACTATCAGTTCAAAATGTTTTTCTGTGGTACGGGAAATTATTGGTGTAGTATTATAAATATGGAGCCAATTTTGAATATAGCAGATCCATTCTGCTGAACTGAGATGACATCCAGAATAAAACACTCAAAATTTTGCTTACATTGTGTAATGCAAACTTTAAAAACATCTTTTTTTGTCAGGTGTCTCCTGTGCAATCTACAGTAAAATCTCTGACGGGGAATCTCAAATTTAAGAAAATGTTATTGTGACTGGTATTTTCTCAAATTGTATGGAAATGAGAGAACGTGTATGTGTGAATCAGATTTGGCATGTAAAGAAATAAGGAAATAAAAACATTTCTTCATTTGCAAACTTATTAACTTTTTTTGTGTTACTTTGGGATCCCATTTGAAATCTGCCAAGTACTTTCACCGTAAGTGCAACAAAAATTATAACCATGGTTACTGTGATTCATACTACTAACACTACATTTACTACTACAGATTTTCAGGATGCAACTAGTCTTTTATCATATTAGCTTGCATAATAAAGTGAAAGTAAATCATAATGAAAGTTTCACTTCATTGTGAAATGCTGAAATTGAATTTTCTGGCTGATTTGAGCTGTGTGTTGGAATGGGACTTCAGTCCTGATCATTGACCTTCATAGGACTGGCTCAAATGATGTAATATTGTCCTCAGAAGGTAAAGATCTAGTTTGGAAGACAGTGTGACACAATTTTTACGTCACTGTTTGCAACGGTTCAATCATTAGTCACAAGTAAGTGCATTATATTTTCATATACATTTCAATTTGCTAAATAGCATAAGAAAACACTAACAATACTGCCATTGGTGTACATATAACATTAACCTGCTCCTCAGGGTAATTTCCAGTAATACAGGGTGATTCAAAAAGAATACCACAACTTTAGGAATTTAAAACTCTGCAACGACAAAAGGCAGAGCTAAGCACTATCTGTCGACAAATTAAGGGAGCTATAAAGTTTCATTTAGTTGTACATTTGTTCGCTTGAGGCGCTGTTGACTAGGCGTCAGCGTCAGTTGATGCTAAGATAGCGACCGCTCAACAGAAAGCTTTTTGTGTTATTGAGTACGGCAGAAGTGAATCGAAGACAGTTGTTCAGCGTGCATTTCGAACGAAGTGTGGTGTTAAACCTCCTGATAGGTGGTGTATTAAACGTTGGTATAAACAGTTTACAGAGAATGGGTGTTTGTGCAAAGGGAAAAGTTCTGGACGGCCGAGAACGAGTGATGAAAATGTAGCACGCATCCAGCAAGCATTTGTTCGCAGCCCAGGAAAATCGACTCGCAGAGCTAGCAGAGAGCTGCAAATTCCACAATCAACTGTATGGAGAGTCCTACGAAAAAGGTTAGTTATGAAACCTGAACGTCAACTACCCGAGGCGCTGGATCGGCCGCCAGGCAGCCCGTGACAGAGCACTTCATCACTGGCCTCCAAGAAGCCCTGATCTTACCCCCTGCGATTTTTTCTTATGGGGGTATGTTAAGGATATGGTGTTTCGGCCACCTCTCCCAGCCACCATTGATGATTTGAAACGAGAAATAACAGCAGCTATCCAAACTGTTACGCCTGATATGCTACAGAGAGTGTGGAACGAGTTGGAGTATCGGGTTGATATTGCTCGTGTGTCTGGAGGGGGCCATATTGAACATCTCTGAACTGGTTTTTTAGTGTAAAAAAAACCCTTTTTAAATACTCTTTGTAATGATGTATAACAGAAGGTTATATTATGTTTCTTTCATTAAATACACATTTTTAAAGTTGTGGTATTCTTTTTGAATCACCCTGTATTATCCTACTTATTGACAACAGAAATGTTAATCACACATGAAGTCTGTAAAGCTTTTGCATTGTGAAAAGTTGTTGAGCCTCCATTTTAACACTGAGTTCAACAGCCATGACGTCGCATCCATCATGGATAAAATCATAGCCTATTGTACTTTGTTAGTGTGTTGAATACTACACAGTTTCTTTGCCTGCATAAATGTTCTGTTGATTTATGAACAGGTGCTCCATTCCTTACAACTCATACTCAGTGAAAACTGGTATGTTACATTTCCTGTTGATCTTCACAGCATGGTGTTGTGTAGTCACTGCGATTAAAACTATCACTGTGCTATGGAATTCATGTCATGTGTGATAAACCACTACACTGTTATTTTATTATCTCACACTTGCTTATTATTTGTCATTTTGTCTCCATGTCTGAAATTTTGTTCTTGTCATAGCTGGAAGTGTGCTCTTTGTCTACAGATGTATGCACCATAATACAGAAGCTTCAGAGTTCCACCGTGTGGCATATCAGATACTTCAGGACAGGTCATTTTCACAAGATTCCAAGAGTACTCTCTACAAGATGTATCTGTCACCTGTACTGACCTACATTGGAAGCAGCAACACTTAGTAGACTAAATTAGAGCCATCTCATGGATAAAAGAAATGAAATTCCTCTTTTTTTTCTCGTAGAAAAGATAAAAATGGATAAAATAAGGAATGAAGATATTGGGCAACAGCAAGAATTGAGAAAGAGCGCGCTGGTAACTATTGAACTGAAGCGAATTTGGTTACAAGGTCATACAGGAAGAATGACTCCCAACAGTACCCCTTGAGCACACTTTTAACTGCTGTGTTCCTGGGAAGAGACCACTTGGAGTACCTTCTTATGCCTTTGAAAAGCAGATCTTCAAGTGCTTTTCAATTAAACACACAGCATCACCTGTTGTGAAATAAGCACACGTTGATGACTGTTGAGGAGCAATACAAACTGGAGGAGGGCACCTCAGATCACTTCATTCAAGTTTTGGTTGTCAGTCACATTCAGAAAAGGGTGTACAGTCGGTTTCTAGATTTTCATTGTGGTTGCGCATATGTCAGTGGGGAAATTTGTGAAGACTGACCAAAACTGCTTGTTGCAAGAAACATTGATGTTGTATGCAACATGATTTAAGAGGACTGGCATTTGACTTACTGTGGTTTTGGAGGCGTCCTTATCCTTATCTACAACTACAGTACATTAGATTTTGCATGAACATTTACCTAGACATCCTGATGCCACGGAATTATGCTGCTTACTGCATCACCACAGGAAAAAAAAAAAAAGAAAGAAAAAATAGGAAATAAATACTTTATTAAGAACATTCAAAGTACCATCCCAGGAAATAGATTGGTCCTAAAAGCAAATAAGAAAGTTTTTGCAAGCAGCCACTGTTAATAATGTTGTTTATTTACATAAGTAATGCCATTGCTGCATTACTTGTTTTGAACTGGCAGCTTCATCTTCAGACAATTATGTTTATATTTGTTGCTTTTTACATTAGCTGTTGGCTATTTTTTCCAACAATTAATGTAAAAAACAACAACAACAAATGTAATGTAAACATGTGAACAATCATCTGAAGATGAACATGGTGGTGTGAACCTGGTAACTGCGCTATTTGTGTAAATAATTAGCATTATTAACAGTGTCTTGTTGGTGGTTTCTTCTCTGCAAGAATCAATTTGTTTTTTGTACACAACCGTGTTTAAAAAATCCTGGAAGAAATTTTTTGTTCAAGATCCCATTGATAAGTCTGTAACTAGTTGAACTTGTGCCAACAAAAACTACTTCTCATATATTTTAAATTTTGGAATACCAGAGTGAAGTTCAGCTCGGCACAGACCATGCACCATCTACTAATGCGTGTTTGAAAGACTTTTCCGTGGCTTGCACCTGCATCAAATCTAAGGACATTCAAGAGTACTGAGAACACAATACTACTGAAAAGTCTCTGAAAAAATGACATTTTGAATGTTTTCCACCTTCACTCCTCAACTGGTATAAAGAAAAAAAGGTCAGAGAATTCCACTGAGGAAATGTAAGATCTGTGTAACCGTCTTGTAACAGAGACAGAAGGTGGGTATAATCATATGAGCCAGAAACTAAGCAGCAATTTGGGTACTGCTAGATGAACTGAAATAAACAAAAGTGGTTCATTCACTTCTGGGAAAATGTTTCATTGGTTACACCTGACGCATTCTGACCGTTGCTTAGAGCAAATATGGGTAAACTGATGACTCATGAGCCTGATCCACATACTTACTTAAGCTCATGTACTGCCTCATCACATGATCCGACAACAGCGTTCCTAGTGCATAAAGTCTGAATTGTAGTTTACGTGACAGGGTGTATGGGGTAATGTACCAATATGAGTTATTCAAAACACGCGTTTTTGATAGTAGCTTCATTTATGTGTACTGCCTCTTCAAAATTTTTCTTTTATTTACTCATTGTGCACATTGTTTCTGTACTTAAAATGTTTTACGATAAATGTATTAAAAACTTCCGTGCAAAATTCTGCAACATTGTTAGTACAGAAGCAGTGTTCACAACACACAAATAAATATAAATATATGAAGATGGGGTGCCAGCCATCTTAAAATGTTATCATGGAAAAATAAATATGTGAACAGAGAACAGATAACTAGTTTATTCACCAAGTTATGGTCCCTGGTGCCATTGATCTGACACATTTCATGAGTAATTAGTAACTTTCGTGTCATTGTCACATACTACCAATGTTTGTGATCTTTCATTGTGTAGCACAGACATAGGCCGTTACATGTTTGGGTTATTAGTACTAATCCAGGGGTGAAAATACTTCTTCCTACATCCCTTCAAGGTAGTGTGCTGTTTCCTCAGCTCTCCGCAAGCACGTGAGTACATGGACCATAACTTCATAATCAGACTAGAAACCTGTTTCTCTTTTGAAGCCGTTTTGACTATTTTTCGACTGTGCCTGTCTGAAGAAATATGTAAAGTGTTTTTTAAATTACTACTACCAGTCACAAACTTTGTCAACTATTGTATTACTTATTTATTTAGCATCATGTTTTGAGGGTTAAACCTCATCTTCGGGCTAAATGCCATTACAAAAACAACTTTACATTAAGTCATACTGATATTACATAGTCTTTTTGTGAATCCTTTGGTCATCTTTGTTCTTCTGGCGTGGCAGTCTCGTTGTGATGTGTTGTGGTGTATCCATTTCTTTGGCTCTCTTCGTCACCTGATTTATTGCCTGACAACTTCCTTTTGTTCCCTTACGTCAAACAAAAACTGCATTGACACTGCTGAATCCTTCCAAAACCAAGTTTTTAACGAACCAATATCAGAGTGGAAAAATGTTTCAGAGTTGGTTTGTACAAATGCAAAAGTATATAAGTTTAAGTTAAACATTTTGAGAAATAATAAAATGTCTTTCTTTCATTGTTTTCATAAAAATTTAAGACCGTAATCATATACAATCATCATGCTTAGAGGCATGATAATTGCATTATATGACCACTGTTGGTATGTATGAAACATTGTTTATACAGTAGAAACCCTTTTTGAATTGAAAACTGCTCCCTTTGAGAGACAGAGTCATGAGTGAACATGTTCGTCTTGCAAATATGCCCATTCGTGACTAACATGATTCTAGATAGTGTGAGATGATAGTACGGCACAACGATCTCTCTCGCCATCAATTTAGTTTTCCGAAATTATGTAAGTAGTAGTCACTACCTTTATGGTGAGTCATGTTGGTGCTCAAACTCATTTTAAGACACTCGTGTACCATTGTAAATGAAACGTAAACTCTGTATTTGCTGTTTTATCAGTTTTGACACAGATGCACCATGACAGAAGTTTCTCAGCATCCCATTAAATACACCATGTGTGACAGCTTATGCCCCCAAAAGTAAATTAGGATTGTCCAGGTTAAGTTTCCAACACTTTCAAAGATGATAAGTAGTGGTTTACAAAATGTGAGAGCACATTAGGTCTGTGGTCAAGTTTTTAATGCACGGAGCACAGTAGCAATCAAAATTTATCATCAGCTCTGTTTGGCATTGAGATGTATGGCATGAGTAATCAGATGCAGTGGTGTTGGTAAAGTATATCAAACTGTTCAATATGAAGAATGCAGTGGCTAGCAGTCTGCCATCAGTGAGGACTCATTAAGCTGATGTGCCAGCACTTTAAGGACTTTTGCTTCACAATTCAGAACTCAGAAGCCGTTACCTCTAAATATTCCATCTCTCATTACATGAAAGGTCACAGATCACCCAAACAGGCAAAAAAACATAGAAGCGGGAATGCCGCTTTTGTAGTACTAACGTGCTGACTGTGATAAATTCAACAGGATCGTCACAGTTTACAAAATGTGGGATTGTTGTATTATTCCAGAAACAACTAAGCAGATGCTGATGCACTGGGTTTACGGTGAATCTCCACGCAAGACCAAAAGTCATTGATACTCAGTCAGCATTGAAACTGTGCATGGCTTCTTGATGAAATGGTGTTTTAATTGTTTACTTAATTTCTAGATGTGAAGGAATAACTGAAATATACTTAATTAGCACTCAGCATTCCGAACAAAAATGATTTCATTGCTGTGGTTCTCTCCATGTTGTGTATTGTATTTAATTTATATGTGTAGTAATTTTACACTACGATAATTTTGTTCGAAATCTCGAACTATATTTTTCTGGTGCCTTGGGGTGATATATTTTCAGGAAAACGTCACTACAAACTTGCTTGAATATTCTGCATTTTTGATGTATTGTAATCATAGATGTTTTTTTCCACCAGAATGAATCCTCAGACAGCTGTACAATAATGAATCTGCAGAGAATGTTGGTAAATTCATAGGGTGTTTTTCTATGAGAATGAAACCACAGACATAAATGAGTGAGTTCAAATAAGACTGTATGTTCCCACAAATCTGGTCATTCTATCAGTAGCTTTCACAGGAGGTATGTATACCTAGGTCCAGCGATACTGCAGTTATTGTAAAGTTGAAACATAATGGAAGCATCAAACCCCAGTCATTGATCTGATAGGATTCAGAAATCAACTGACAGGCCCATGGAATTGTGAAAGTGTGTTTCTAAAGGAATTCTGCCCTGAGTGGCACAGTTGTTAAGATACTGGACTACGATCTGGGAGAAGTGGGGGTTCCAGTAGGCCTACTAAATTTAGATGTTCTACAGTTTCTATGAATCACTTGTGGTAAACGCTGTGGGAAAAGAATAAGGGAAAAATGAAAGGTTGTTATACTTCCTTATCTTAGCCCTACAAAACTCCAGGACCCAGTGAAATGCCTGTCTGGTTATATGCCAGATTTGCAGCTTAGTTAGCCCCCTCTTTTAACTGTAGTACGTAGGAGAGCCCTGAAACAACGGATCATGTCCAGTAAATAGAAGAAAACACAGGTTGCACTCATCTTCATGAATGTCAGCAGGCATGATCCACAAAATTACCATTCAGTATCCTTGATGTCAATTTGTTGTAGAATTTTAGAAAATATTCTGCGTTCATATGTAATTAGGTATCTCAAACAGAATGACCTCCTCCGTGCAAACCAGCACGGATCCCGAAAACATCGATCATGTGAAACGCAATTCACACATTCCTTATATGACAGCCTGAAAGCCATGGATCAAAACAGTAAGGTAGCTACAGTATTTCTTCACTTCCAAAAAGTGTTTGACTCGGTACCACACCTACGCTTATTATTGAAAGTATAATCATGTGAGGTATCACATGAAATTTGTGACTGGATTTGAGGATTCCTTGAAAGAGACAACACAGTATGTTATCTGGGATGGAAAGTAATCGACACATGTAGAAGTAACTTCAGTTGTGCCCCAGGGCAGTGTTTTGGGACTCTTGTTGTTAATGTTTTATATTAATGATCTTGCAGACATTGTTTCGTAGTAACCTCAGGCTCTTCAGAATGTAATGTTCCCTGTGTTTCATGGTTATTTTTTGAAGTCTGGATTCTCAGAAGCTGTAATTGTTAAATTTATGTAGTTCTCCTTGATTCTCAATTATGACTGTATGAATTTGTGAACTAGTACTTCGAATACTTCTGTTACTGTTGGAAGTTAAATTATTTAGCTCAATATCTAATTCATTTGAAATGAATATGAGGCTTCTCAGGTCAGTGTGCCATATATTCTTGAAGTACAATACAATTAGCTCCTCACGATAAACAGTTCTTTTTACAGGAACATTACCATAAAACTTATAACTCTGAATATCAAAGTGAACATTATGTGAATGAAACAATTTACAATCTTTGACTGTTATTTCCTATTGATATCAGCTTTGTTTGGCTGTGGCATATGATCTAGGGCCAATGTGTTTCTCCATCCTGGTATAATGAATGATACATGGAGCATACACAGGTATCTCCATAGATACTTCCTTTTGCAAAGTTAGCGATATTGCCATCCTATGTTGAAGACACATGTTGTCCCTCTATATAACACACCACATGAAAAATATACAATAAAATCACACAATAGTCGTGCTCTCCTATGTAATAATTTATTATGTTTTACTGTTCGAAGGTGTCATTTGTCAAAAAAGTAAATGTAAGGTTTCACATCACTCTTCCAGAGTAATATGTAACAACAAATACCCATTCACTTGGATGATCTCATGACAGGTTCATTTATTGTGCTTTAGTTAGATGTTACATTCTGCAAATAAATAATTGCCGTCATAAGTGCAGTCAGTATCTTATCCATCAAAAAATATCAATCTGTTGCTGTATACCTAAAGTTAAGTTTCATTTTAAGAGTACAGTATTAAGATTCTTGCTTTGCTTCAGTGGCTTTCATGATACTTTTCTTAATATAACATTTCACAGTCATTAGGTTTCGGCTATATTTAATCAGAGTGCATCTCTCTGTAGACATCATACTTTCATCAAATTACTTCCAAACTTAAAGCTTACTGCTTCTTTTATTTCATTAGTATCTTATGTTTAATATCATTTAATCACCACAACTTTTTCCTCCCCAAGCAATTGCAAATTTTCTCATAAAATATAATTTTTAAAACATGGAGCTTTTATAAAAACACAATGAATTCTGTCTGCTGTAATCTTCTGTAGTAATTTTATCTGTTGCTCTCAATAACCTTACAGATTGAGTTATATTTTGAGTAACTACTTAGTTTGTATTTATTACTTTACACTCAAGACCTCTTGACACTTTTTCATTTTCAGTAATTTTTTTATTTCCTTGTCGTCAAACTTAGATAAGTCTCTTCTTTTTTTTAATACAACATTGGAGTAAGCCTAAAAAATATATTGTATTTTAGCTTTGTAGAAACTATCAATAACACCTCTTTCCTCAGAAATACATCTTCTGTACCAACAGTTTCCTCAGAGGTGGTGTCCTTATGTATATTACTCCTGCCTTTCGTCAGTATAGGTATAGGTTATCGATCGTGGGTACACGTAACCTTTCCTTCTGTACCTCATATTAAATTAGGGTACAGCATCTTTCAACCACACCACTAAAATGATCAATCATGTGCAGTACTTAGTACCACATGGTCAGATGCCTGTGAGGCAATTATTAACGTAGTCCAACAGAAGAGTATTAAAGGGGCACCATTTACCACAGCTGTGTAGTGTGGTGGTGATCTACAGCGCAGTAACTTGTTCAGCAATGCACATACAGCAATCTAAGCCTAATCACAGTATGATTTGTTAAAGTCTACAGGCAGTGTTCATGACAAGATATTCCAGATAACACACACAGCAAAAAGGGAGGGGGGGGGGGGAGATACATAATTGGTAGCTGTACAGTGGTACCGTGAATAGTTTGAAGAAAGACGCACTCACAGCAGAATCTTGAAGCTGGCATTGTTGTCAGTGATGAAGCTAGTTTCCATTTGAATGGAAGGATGAATAGATATAACATTATCTGTTGGGCAAGTGTCAATCCCCATCTCACGTTAAATGCATATTCTCAGACTAAGCCTAAGTTAAATGTGTGGCATGCCATTATGTGGGGATGACGTCATTAGTTCCGTATTTTTTACGCACTTCAAACATCATCTTGAGGAAATCTTATTACCTGATTTGGACTGGTTGATGGGGTCCAGTGGAATGCCAACCTAGGTTGCCAGATATGATGCCACTGAATTTATTCCTTTGGAATCATCTCAAGTTTGCAGGTATACCATCACCCCCAAGAACATTAACTGACCTGCAGGAGAACATCACCAGAGCCTGTACACAAAACCGAGTGGGGTGGCGCAGCGGTTAGCACACTGGACTCGCATTCAGGAGGACAATGGTTCAAACCTGTATCCGGCCATCCTTATTTAAGTTTTCTGTAATTTCCCTAAATCGTTTCAGGCAAATGCTGGGATGTTTTTTTTTTAATAGGGCATGGCCGATTTCCTTCCCCATCCCTCCCCAATCCAAGCTTGTGCTCCATCTCTAAAAACCGTGTACAGACCTTGTAAGACCTGTACAGAAATACCAACAATGGTGTTATGGTCAGAGCTCATCAGTGTGTGTGTCACTGTGTTCTGATGTGTAGATATGTCATCTGCAGGATGGCAATCAGTTAGAACACTTTCTGCAGTAGAGATATGTGCAAACAACTGATGACATATTGTGGTTGCATTGTTTCTGGTCATCATTGACTGATGATATGATATTTTGTTTTTACATTTAAAGCACATCTGTAGCATACTTTCGTCTCTGTGTTTTCACTATCTCCACTAATTACAACTTTATCCTATGGACCAAGACTACTGAGTCATCGATGTAAACTTTGTCCTATGGGACATGACTTTTGGATCACCCCCTGATATTGTGTGTTGTAAATAATATAAGAGTAAGGAGACCATTCACCAAGTAGTAAAAGCATTGAGTCGCCGACAGGTGCACACAACAGAGAAAAAAAACTTGCTAGCCTTCGCATTAAATCCTTTGTTCACACACTGTGGCTCTACATCATGCTGGCTGTAACACAATGCTGGCAGGTGGACTAGGGTGGGATAGTGCCTGTGTCGGATGGGTGAGCAGGAGAAAAAAGAGAGGTGGGAGGTAGGGAGAGTGGTTGGGGGTGGGTAGCCAGCAGCTCAGGAGGTGACAGCAGGTTTGTTGGCTAGGAATGCATGAGGGAGGGGTGGCAGGAATATGGGTGGGCATGTTTCTGGAACCAGTGGGGTGTGGTGCACGATGAAGGTGACTTGGAGACATGGATTCAGAAGGGGTGAATTGGGTGGAGGGTGTGGGGACAGTGGGTTAATGGAAATGGGCCAAGAGGGATACAGGAGTGAAGGATAACTCCCACCAGCATAGTTCAGAGGAGCTGTTGATTTAGAGGATACAGATGGCCCAGTTTTTGAAGCAGCAGTTGAAATTGAGCATGTTGTGCTCAGCTGAATGTTGTCCCACTGGGAGGTCATCTTAGTTCTTACTCATAGTTTGGTAGTGGCCATTTATTCCGGTGGACAGTTGGTCACTTGTCATACCGACATAAAAAGCTGTGCAGTGACTGCATCAGAGTTGGTATATAACATGGCTGCTTTCTCAGCTGGGCCTGCCTCTGATAGTGTAGAGTAAACCTGTGACAGGGCAAGTAGGAAGGATGGGTGGACTGGCAGGTCTTGCACCTGGGCCTCCCACAGCATGTGATCATTGTGGGAAGGGGTTGGGAGTGGAAGTATGATAGGGATGGACTAGCATGTTGTGTAGGTTGGATGAGTGATGGAGTACCACTTTGGGAGGATTTTGGGTAGGATGTCCCTCATTCCTCGCATGATGAAAGATAATCAAAGCACAGGCAATGGATATGCTTCACTTGATTCTGTCCAGGTATAGTGGGTGATAATGGGGTTATTCCTTTGTACCTAACACTTAGAGGTGATGGGAGGTTTAGGGGTATGTGAGAATCAGGAAATCTGTTTTGTGGACTAGGCGCTTCTTTTTTTTTTTTTTGGGGGGGGGGGGGGGTGTTTGTTAGTGCATGTTGTGGGGGCTCTCGTGAAACAGACCTTCAGCATCCTGGGAAAGGGAGTTATCATCGCTGCAGATACGCTGTCCATGGGTGGCCAGGTTGCCTGGGAGAAATTTGTTTGTATGAAAGGGATGACAACTGTCAAAATACGAATGGTTAGTGGATTTTAATATGCACATAAGTATGGATATAGCTATTGGAGAGGTGGAGGTCCATGTCCACAAAAGTGGGACATTGTGTTGAAGAGGACCAGATGAAGCATATGGGAGAGATGTTGAGGTTATGAAGGAGTGGGGATAAAGCGTCATGGCCCAGAGTCCAGATTGTGAAGGTATCATCAGTGAACCTGAACAGATGAAGGGTTGGGGTTTTGAGAGGCTAGAATAGTGCTGTGCCTTAGCTGTGGAATTCAGTGACAGAATAGACTGTGAAGGGGAATATGATTAAGTTTTTATTGTTGTTGTGTGCCTAGAAGCAACTGAACTCGACAACAATGAAAGAAAGCCTTTACGTAACGATATCTCATGGTAGATGGCACAGCATCCAAATGGACATGTGTGGTGGAGGGTACTTACGTGAGTTTGTGTTTGTGACAGTGATGTTTGGAGTTGGTGTTGCAATGGTCCATGGTCCATGACTGTTTCCCTGGTTAGCCTCAGGCAATTAGAGTGCTTTGATAGCAAAATGACTATAAGTGTTCCTGAAAACATTTTAGGCAGGCTTCTGGCACGGTGGAACAGTTCAGAGTCCTTTTTTGCTGTGTGGCCATGATAGTGCTCCTGTCCACTAAACAAGAGCAGTTGCAGAGTGCTATGAAGATAATAAGTTGCTGGATTGGCAGGCTGGAAATCATTATCTGAGTCGCTTCAAAGTTTTTGGATATACTAATGTGCAGTTGCGTGCCACTTCTTGTTGTCCAGTATGCCAAGAATAGTTATTTCACACTGGGTTTTGGGAGGCCATTGGCTACGTGGTGAGTATTTAAAGCTGTAAATATTAACGTGTAGATCAGGGGCGAGCAAACATTGCACGCAGCTCATGAGCGCACAGTGTTGCACTTGTGCTGCTTGCGTGCAATCGTTGACTGGGGCAGTGGCAACAGCCGGCAGGTTGCGGCAATGTAGTACCAGGCTAAGCTGCGGACGTTGATGCAAAGCGACCACTACGTAGTGAACGTTGTATTTAAAGAACTGGAAAATGCAGAGTGAATCAAGGAAACGGAGCAGTGGAGATTTGCTATCTTTTAAAAAGGAATGGGAGAATCATTTCTTCTTTGTCCAAAAATGTGAAAATTTGAAATGTTTAGTATGTGGCAGTATTCTTGCTGGTCAGTGGAAGTTTAGTATTGAACACCATTATAATAAATTTCACAGGGACAAGTACAATTTATTGTCGGATTCTGAGTGGATGGGGAAACTGACTGAGCTTAAGAAGGGCGATCTGACGATACTAGATGAATCTGACATAAGTTGCTGTGGTCACTAGAGATCTGTGACTTTCTTTCATCATGTCTCTCATCTAACTGATTTAACATTTTATGGAGCATTGGTTTCAATTTTTCAGGATGACAACAATGATAGCCCAGTGGTAGTACAAGTTATAAGATTGTGCTTAATATAGCGAGAGCTGGAAAACCATTTGCAGAAGGTGAGTTTATAAAGGATGCATCAATGACACTGTCGATTTACTTTGCCCACTGAATGCAAATCAGTTTCGAGCTATCACTCTTTCTCAGCAGACTGTAAGTCATTGTATAAGTGCCATGGCAGGTGACGTTTACCGTCAATTAAGGAGTGCAGTGCAGGAGTTTATTGCATTTTCCATCGCACTTGCTGGGTCCACAGATATTTCAGATACTGCACAATTAGTGATTTATGTCCGTGGCGTGGACACTGCTCTGTACATGACACAGGATTTTTTAGATATTATATCTTTAAAAAGCACGACCAGCGGTGTGGACATCCTAAAAGTCGCTGAAGAAGCTGTCGATTCAGCTGGCTTAAACTGGGAAAGTTTTGTGTCAGTGGCAACAGACGGAGCACTCACAATGAAAGAAGAACCAATGGGATTTGTTGGATTACTAAGATAATAGCTACAGCATACAGAAGAATCATTGTACAGCATCCACTGCATTTTGCACCAAGAAGTACTCTGTGCAAAAGCAGCAAAACTGGGGGACGTCATGCAAGTGTTTATTCGGGCAGTTAATTATTTGAGATCCCACGGGCTTACACATAGACAGTTTCACACATACCAGGTGTACTGGTGTGAAATGAGCATTAAGATACAAATGTGTCGATAGGGAACATTTGTTGTGAACAAGCCTTAATTTTTTTTTTCTTTGGTTGGTATGACATCTGTCAAAGATATTTAGTATACATCAAGTCATGGAACAAACATCATCATATGTTTTCATCGTGTTAACAATGTCGAATTTTGTACCAGAAAGTGACGATTTGTGGAAAGCATTAATTTTTTGTTTTCATTTGAAAAAAAGTACTGCAGAGTCGCATCGAATGCTTGTCGAGGCGTATGGTGGTCATGCTCTATCAGAAGCAACATGCAAAAGATTGTTTCAATGGTTCAGAAATAATAATTTTTATGTAAGAAATGAAGAACGTGGAAGACCACCGAAAAAGTTCGAAGACGCCGAATTGCAAGCAATATTGGATGAAGATGATACTTTGAGTCAGAAGCAAATGGCAGCAAAGCTAAATGTTGCACAACAAACAATTTCTGACCGTTTGAAAGCTATGAGAAAGATCCAAAAGTGTGGAAAATGGGTGCTACATGAATTGAATGAAAGACAGATGGAAAGCTGAAAAACCATTTGTCAAATTTTGCTTCAAAGACATGAAAGAAAATCAATTTTGCATCGAATTGTTACTGGCGATGAAAAATGGATTTATTTTAAGAATCCTAAATGGGAAAAATCGTGAGTTAATCCGGTATAACCATCATCATCGACAGCAAAACCAGATCGATTCAGCAAGAAGAAAATGCTCTGTGTTTGGTGGGATCAGAAAGGTGTGATGTATCATGAGCTTCTAAAACCAGGTGAAACTGTGAATACTAATCACTGCAGACAACAAATGATCAATTTGAACTACGCATTGATCGAAAAAAGACCAGAATGGGCCAGAAGACATGGCAAAGTAATTTTGTTACACGACAATGCACCTGCACACAAAGCAAAACTGGTTCAGGATACAATCAAAACACTTGGCTGGGAGCTGCTACCCTATCCGCCGTATTCACCAGACTTGGCCCCTTCCGACTACCATTTGTTGTCATCAATGGGGCACGCATTCGCTGAGGAACAGTTCGATTCCTACGAAGAAGTCGAAAATTGGGTGTCTGATTGGTTTGATTCAAAAGATAAACATTTCTATTGGTGTGGTGTCCACAAATTGCCAGAAAGGTGGTCAAAATGTATAGAAAGCAATGGTCAGTACTTTGAATAAAATGTTTTTACTTTTCAATTCAAAATTAGTGTTTAGTTTCCACAAAAAAATGCTCATTTCATACCGGTATTTAGCTGAAATTGGGGAAGAGTACATTGACATACCATACCGCAATGAAGTCCGCTGGCTTAGCCACGGTAATGTACTCAAAAGATTTTTTGAGCTGAGAATACCAATAAATCAGTTTTTAAAGGACAAAGGAAGGTATGACCCCAAATTAGAAGATCCAGAGTGGTTTGCCGACCTTGCATTTTTAGTGGACATTACCGGACACACGAATGCATTGGACACAAGTTTGCAAGGAGAAAATCGGCCAATTTGTGAAGTGGCTTAAAAGGTGCAAGCTTTCACTAGCAAGCTTGAGCCGTGGGAATGACAGCTCTCGTCAGGGAATGCAGTGCATTTGCCTACTCTGTCTGCTGTGCGAGAACAGAATTGCAAAGAATATGTTTCCCAAGCTTTTGAATGGTTCTTGAGACCATTTGCTGTTTCTGTACATGATATTCATCCCAATTTCCAAATGGAATTAATAGATCTACAGTGTAATACTCATCTGAGAGACAAGTTCCTTTTGGCAAGACATGTAATAGACTTTTATGATGACTTTCCACAGCAATAGTTTCCTCGTCTCCATTGTGAAGGTGTGAAGGTAATGTCAATGTTTGGCTCGATATATATTTGTGAGAGATTTTTTTCTGTTATGAAAATTAATAAGCCTCGGTTAAGAGCAAACATTAGTGATGAAAATTTACGTAACTGTTTGTGTTTGTCTGTATGTAGAAATTTTGTTCCAGATATTAAGTGTATTGTCAACTCCACCTGTGATAATTAAATACAATGTATCATAGGTAATAGGTACTCTTTCAAACCATGATTTCTTTCAAGCACTCCTACTAACCTTATTCCTTCATTCAATAAAGCAAGCTAGGAAACAAAATGCATTACAGAGGAGGAGTGGAGAAGACAGTATGGTGGGGAGGGGAGAGAAGTGGGTGGCCAGCTGGCTCCTGTGTGCACGCAGAACACCTGTTACCTGCACACGTGCAAGTGCACCGCACACGTGCAGGATTCCTGCCCGCCCCTGGTGTAGAGGGTGACCTTATGGTGGAAAGCTCTGTGGTTAAGTGTAGGACTACAAATCCAAAGTTCTGGGGTTCAGTGCTTGGTTGTCCCTAGTATTGCTTCTGCTGCCCCTGACAGTGATTTGTTAATGTGAACATTGCCATGTTATGTAATTTGGAATCCATGGGGTCCTCTATAACTGGCTGTGAAGTGTGATAGGAGATACCAGAAAAGCAAGGACATATCACAGCCGATAGGATGACACCTGGTAAAGTTCTGTTCTTTTCTAAATATTCTTCATGTAAGGACAGCTTTAATTTTTTATGATAGAAAGAGAAAATGCATGGCATTAAGTCAGATGAATGGATTGTTGTACTCTACAATGTAGTCATGTGATTCACTACCAATATAAAAAATACTACTACTTGTATGCAGTTATAGTTGTGTGCTAGTTATTGTTAATAGAGATAATAAATTTGTCTGCCAAAAATATGCAAATTTCTTAGTCATAGTAACTGACTTTATGAACTTAAAGAATAAAGGAATATACTGGACTATAAAAAAGAAAATAGAAGATTAATTATATTAATTAAAAGCTTTCCATCTTATGCATGCCCAAAAGAAATTGCTTACTACATTTACATCCAGCTGGTGTTGTAATACTGTGTAGCGTAATATTCCACACAACTGCTCCCGCTAAATACTGCAATTACACTTCTACTCTTCTAGAAGGCATCTGTTTACTTGTTGCATTAATTACAATTACAGTTCATAAACCAGTTGTTACATGTGCATCTCAAAAAGATGTTAATTATTCTAATAACCATTCCAGCTTAGAGCAAATAATGGCCTTTGTTTCTTGGGAAAACAAGAATTCCAGCAATTAATTGTAAAAGGAACACAATTTACATTATATTGAAACAAAGAAGCATTTTAGGATAACACAGACCCCCATATATAAAACACACTGTGCTACAGTACTGGCAGCTCCAGTGATTAAGGCAATTGCCACAATACAGACGTAACCATCTGTGGAAGTCGGTTCTCCTTGTACTTGCAAGTGTGTGTGAGAGAATAGGTTAACCACTAAATTTCTCATACTGAAAGCAGACAGTACCCATTGAATCATCTCCTCCAAAATAAGATGAAGGAAATCTCAGTAAATGTAATAGAGAGAAAGAAGTGAACAGCCTATCTTCCAATATGCTAGTGATGTCTGATACTGATGATTATCTCATGCTGAAGCTGTAATGAGTGAGCCACCCAGCCACACCAACCCTCTGTACTTAGTGATTCTTTCTCCATCAAAATGGAAAGGTGGAAGAAACAAATATCCCAACTTTAAATTACTGTCATCCTACAGGAGAATATATAAAATTGCTTTAGGTCTCATGCGGTTAAACTGAAGCTCCTACTCCAGGAAAAGCTACTTTCTCTATCTCTCCAAAAGATACATTTTAAAGCTTCCTGGGCAGCTGTATTACCAGTGTATAAACCCCACAGAAAAGACTACAATAACAGTGAAAGGCAGAGTAGTTGTCCTTGTCAACATATCCTTTCACTAAGCCCTATCTTCTTAACCACAATGCCATGCACTGCTGCTATCTTGCATTTAAGTATGCTCCCTAAGACCATCACCAAATGAACCTCTTGACATTACGGACATAACCATCACATACCTCAGATGCCTAGTGGTTGAGAAGAGCCTCTTGTCAGGAAACACACATGAAACGATGCATGTCAACATACCATCTGGATTATTCCATTGACCTCACCTGCTCTGTTGTTATTGCAGTTACTATGGCTCCTTTTTAAGTCCTGATGAGGTAAATTCACATCAGTGACAACTTACCAATATGTACTTACCTGTAAAAAAAAAAAAAAAAAAGGGGGGGGGGTGCCTTAAAACAGACTGCTAAAATGGACCTGTGCCAAGGCAAACAGGACTGGCTGAATTCGAGAAACAAGACTCTGTAGTATAACATCTTAATTTTAATAACTATAAAAATAATGAGATCTGCAATCAGTTCTTCTTTGTATTGGAAACTCAAGCTATATGGACTGCCTCTCGTGACACCACTGCAGAACTAGATATGGTTCATTACAGCACACTGAAACAGCTATATTTGACATCAAATAAAATATTTTTTCACCAAAATTTGGTCTGAGAGGTTATATTCAGGCTCAGGGAGAGAAGCTGACCAGTTCACCACCAGCAATACATGGTAAGTATTTGATATTGCTAGCCACTTGTGGTGGCAAAAATCAGAAAAAGCACTAAATGATCACCGACTAAAGATCATGAGACAAGCTCCAACAGACAACACATCAGTTTTGTGAAACAAAAAGAGGTACAAAGGATGTTTATACTAAAGGTAATAAAATGCTCCCTCTTTATTTCAACTATTAACAAATTTTAGCTACCACTAATTTTATTTATTAAATACAATTATGTGTATAATTTTTCCATTTGCCTAAAAACAAGTTGCATCATTTGCTTAAGTGTCATTGGTAACAACTGTTACATCATTGAGCCCCATGAATACCTTTGAACAAAAGCACTTGCTTTTCTCGTATGGAATTTGCCACATTCTGAACCCATAAATGGTGAAATACAAAAGAGAAGCAATTAGTTCAATTAATAGAATATTAGTAATCTTAATTAAAATAATGATGATAAAACATTAATAATTATGGTTTTATTTTCAATACAATGTACACTGTGTATCTTTGTTCAGTATAGTAATGTTATTCGTCGTCCTCCTCCTCCTCTTCATCCTCATCCTCCAACTCTTCACACTTTTTTTTCTTTTCAATTGGAAGCTTAATAACATGGATTTTAAGACTTAGTATTTCTTTAGTGCCAATTGTAAGGACTATAACTACTCTCCATTCATCTCCATCAAGTTTCTTTGGGAAAACAGTTTCCATTACAGTGAATTGATTGAGAATAACATCATTCTGAAAAATAAAGACAATAATTAAATTCATGACATATAAATAAAAATAGTAATATACACTAAGAAGGACAGCATGTTTCTAGCTCCACCAGCAGCTCCTGCACAACCAAAGTAAGCCAGCCCACCAGGTTATACAGAAACTTCTGATGCTTAAAACAAATTTGCGTGAAGTCCTCAAAACACAACTGAGGCTGTATGCACATAAGGCCAAGAAGCAAGGCAACTTTTGTCGGAAGATGAGTTACTCCAAAAATACTTCTACCATCGTCACCAGCCATCATGCTTTTAATTTATTCTTATGAGGCTACATCAAGAATCATATTTATACCACTAAAGTTTTTGATCTTCAAGATCCCAGGGATTGGACTGTTGACATCATGAAGAGCATTACTTTAGAAATGTTGGAGTAAATATGGCTACAAGCTGAATATAGTCTAGGCATCCTTATGCAACCACATTGCACTTAGAAGTATTATAGTTATTGTTGGGAAACAAAGTTGAGACCCCATTGAGTTCTGTGAGTGCCATGCATATTTGTATAATTAGTTTGGATTATAGAGCACAATGAAATTAGATTATTTTGATCCAGACAACCTATAGATATGTTAAAGATTTATAACTCAGCAATTTCGTCAAAAAAACTTTTTTAGGCTACATCACTAAGTTAGATTAACAGATATCTGCAGACTGACTATATGAAATTCATATAAATTATCATGATGCTCTAAGGAGATACACAACAAAGTGTCTTTTAGTGCCATAAAAAACGAAAGGAGGAGGTGCAAATGAAGAAGAGACATTAAAAGAGGACAGGAATACTCCATAATTTAGTGAAAACAGGGGTGACTAAGGAGAATGTAATTTGGGAAAAGTCATATGTACCTTGAGAACAGGACACTCCCTAGTAAAATTGCTGGCACGCCAGATCATCTCCATCTTTGACTTCTGTTGCTCCATATACTCACACAGTTTCATAGGACCAGTAGGTGCCAATGCATTCCATGAATTGCTTACAAGCTTCTCTGGAGAGATCTCAATCTGAAATATGAGAGCGGCTTTTCAGAAAAAATCTCTAGCAGTGGTTTAATTTAAAAAGAAAACATTTTTTCTATTGCTATAGCATAGGTTTCACTCTACTGGTGCCATCACATGCCAACCATGGTATCTAATATGACACACTGCTGCCTTATTAGGCCAACTGCTTTATACGCCATTGGACCTCTCCCTCATTAATCTATCATTCACTTTTCTGCTGGTTCACTGGTTTCCATACTTCTGTGTTGTTTTATACGACTACAGCTATGACAGACATAACTTCCAAGCACAATACTGATGTACCTGTCTATGGTCAGACTGCTTGACCTGTCCACAGCTATTCAACTGTATCATTGCTGGGAATAAAAATTTCCTTTTTCATTTTTGTATGATTTTTCTTCCCTGCTAGTGATGATCAGCATGAGTGTACAAAAC